>NC_054885.1:18558086-19951003 GCF_018320785.1 Cheilinus undulatus
ATATAAAGGCACGTACTTGTTGATAACATGGATAATCTTAATTTTACATTCTCTCTTTATAGTGTGAAACTAAAATCAGACCTGGAAATGTCCAGTCAGAGCCCAGTAACTCCACTATAAAGAATTTGTAACTATAACTGCGGCACAAGCACATGCCTATGCTCACCATTTAGACTCTTCACCACTGACTCGTGAGTGTGATCCGACATAAAAGACCAATTGTCACTGACAGCATCATGTTTCAGCCAATAACTATTCCTTCATCGTGTGAACTTCTCCACACATTTTTATGTCAAAATCCTTCTGGGAGTTTCTATATGAAATAATGACATTCTGAAGTGCACATGCTGAAATAAAACAAACTTTACAAGCAACACATTTATATGATTAAAAACAATGTAACGCTGTGTAATATCAGAGCTGGCAGAAAAACCTCACTTCTTAGGGCCCGAGGGATGAAGCAAGACAAGCCAAATGAAGTTAGACGAGTAAACAGTAATCGTGTTTGATGGCAAATCAGTTCTGCTTTTTTTAATACAAGGACACTTGAGGTTATTGGCACAAAAGAGTGCTTTAGTGAGAATACAGTATCCTAATTTATGAAGATCATCATTTCCCAGAGCTGAGCTTGATAATGCATTTCTTACAGCCTCTTGATGTGGCCTCGTTTCTGGTTTCATGTGAAAACACCCTCCCTAAGTTGAACATGTTAGCCATGGATTTCTACACCCATTAATCTGCTTTCACAGCACACATCAGTGGTGTCTCCCTCCAGTGGTAATTTGCCAGCATAACAGTGCGACTGAGTTCCCCATGTTTCACATTGTAGGGAAGCAGAGTAAACTGTGTGAAATGGGCTTTTTCCCCTTTAAATTTCAGGGAACATGGCTGTTAAGTGTAGTTTTGTATTAAAGCAGGTGCACTATGGCATGCTTAAGATGATACAGTGACACAAATATAAACCAAGAAGGCAAAAAACAAAACAAACAGAAAAAAGGTGAAGACTTACATAAAAAAGGCTTGCAAAGAATGCAGTAAGATAAGGCTCAGAAAGACAGCTGCTTCTATAACAAGTGAAACAGATGCCCACTCAGCGAGAATCACTTCTACCTTCCTCCATGTTTTCCTCTGTCAGAAATGTCCACCCTGCAACAAAATGAGCTGGCAGGATCAGGACACATAGTTCTCGTTGCAGGGTGAGACCCAGAAGAACAACTCTAAATCCACATAAAATCATAAATTGTCTTTGATGACTGAATTCCTCATCTTCAGCAACAGAAATGCGGTGAATGTACGGTCATCAATCTCCTATGAGTGAAAAAGTAGTCCCCTCAGCTACAGGCAGCTCATCCCTTCAGCTAAGAAGCTGGGGTCTTTCTCAGCCCCTTTTCTAAGGGCTCATTAAAAGAAAAAAGTTCTCTCCTGGTTCAAATGTGGTGGTGGGAGCGGAGAGATGGCCGCAGCTCAGCGATATGTTGGCGTAAATGAGTCATGAATTCAAACATGGTGGCAGCCAGACTCTGTTGGATGAGGTAGCGAGGCAGTCGGCCCTGACAAGACAAAAAAAGTGAGTGTTACTACACTGTGTATTTTTGCTTTTATTCATGCATGTTTCAGTTTTAGGCTGATGATATTATTGCTTATGGCTATTCATTTAGCCATCCACTGACAATATTACTTGGTACCATTCCCATTACAATTACAATTCAATCAACCTTTGAGTGCTTTAACCAAATGCCCTTTGGGATAATAAAGTTGTTTGAATCTCAATCTGAGTGTTTGTGAAATTATATCATAATGCCAAGACATGTAACCAGATGGTGACCATGGTTTACATCATATCTGCCCAGCATCAGCATGCTTACCGTTTCCTTGTCAATATGCTAGCATGCAAACATCAGCATTAAACCGTAATAACTGCTGTGCATAACTTCTGCCTTGTAGAGATGCTGGCATGGCTTTATGCTCTAAGGCTTAGTCTCAGTGCAATCCTTAACCCTATCGCAAACATTTCACTTTTTACTGTTGCCTCATTTCCTTTCCAACCCATGACAAGTTCCTTTTCCGTGGTGTTCGGCTCTATTTTGTAATGCAAGCTACAGAGACGTGTTTTTCCACCTCAGCATATCCCTATCGAGAAAATACGTCTATGACCCTGAGTACACAAAGGAGCAACTCCTGCAGATGGAGACTTAACAGGCTAAAAGAGTGAGAGGAGACACTTCAGTGGAAACTGTTGAACAGCAGAGATCCCCAGTTACCTGGTGGTGCAGTTGTGCAGACTGTGATCCCATTCCCAAAAACACAGAGAGCTACTGCTGTCACAAGTTTGACTTAACAACACGGATAAATTGAGGATAGCTGCTCACAGATGCCTACAGCCTGCATCACTTCCCATCCAGAGTTCCCCACCTTTATGACCGCCAGTGTTTTGCAAACCTTCTTGAACTTTTCAGAGATAGATTGGAAAAACTGACCCCAGGCAGAGCTGAATGGAAAGTTTAAAACTGTTTGTTGTTTTGTTCATCTAATGGCTGATACTCAGACAAGCTACAGTCAGCACCATATGTTTACTTTATGAAGATATTGTGGCAGCTGTTTGAGTGAAAAACTGAGCAAAAATAACTAGTTTTTGTTAAGTTTTTTGTAGTTGTGTCTGTTGAAGGGTTCTGATTCTTGGGGGAGATTGGGGGCACATATTTCTGCTAGAAAAACCTGAAAAAGTTTATTATGCATAATATACATATGACCTTTAAGTACTGGATTTTGTTCATTTGTTACCTCTCAAAATTTCAGTTGTGTTTTTTAAGGGCTGGAGTTTTAGGTTTGAGCGACATTTAAATATCAGTATCGATAACGGCTCAATTTGACTAGTAAAAATCTGCATATCCACAGAAAGCGAATATAATGCATCCCTACTGACACTGGCTCACCTAGAATTCACATCCAAATTTTTTAAGGGGCTGACGAGACAAGTTCAAGATTGAAAAAAAAAACCTCTGTGCAGATCTGTAGATCCTTAGGGCAGAGACCATCACAATTTGCTTCAGATACAATAAAATGAAAAAATAAGTGAAGTTTATGTTGTTTTACCTTCAGGTCTGTGTTGAGGACCCAGATGAAGGTGCAGACTGATGGGTTGCTGCTGGATTTAAGGACTACAAATCCTCCTGGGCCGTTCTCTCCCCTAAGGACACCAATAAAGACAGACGAGAAGACACAAAAGTTTCACTTTTGTCAAATCGATATGTTCTAATTTACTGGATCGCTGACAGGGAGCCCGGCTACAGGCGCAGTCTGACCTGACATAGCGACCACTCGGAGGTTTGGCGTCATGGTCGGTTGCCATGCCAGCAGACAGGTAGCAGTCCCGTTTGCGTTCCACCCGCCGAACATTAACAAAGTCCCTAAAGTAGGAAAAATCAATCAGACAATCAATGCGCTCTAATTTAAACTTGCAGTCTGTAAGACAGGAAGATAAATGAGACAGAAAGAGGAAGCAGATACAAGAGATAAGAAAAGCAAAATATTGAAGACTGCAGTACCGAGCAGACACGACTCCCCCGGCAGCTCCAGCGGAGACATCGTACGACACCAGCGTATTGTCATCGACTCTCTGAAGGATCTGATGGGACAGCGGATGAGACTTTAAACAACTCACCCACACAATGAAAACGTAACGAGACGAGAAAAATAGAAAGTCAGAGTTGTTACCTGACAGGCTGAAACTGTTCTATTCCACTGGACCATCTTCTCCGGCTGCAGAATCACCTCCTGATACACAAGCTCAGCTGTACACTGCATAAAGGCCTGAACAAAAACAAAAACACAACCAAGACAAGGTAAACCACTCTGAGTCAACACTGCAAGAGAAACAGCATCATAATAAGGCTGTAAAAGTCAGTATGGTGCAAGAGAAAGATTATGACACAAAAACTGCTTTTCTGTCACAATCTTGTTCATATTGTAATTCCACATGATGTCTTAGTCAGCACTAAAGACTTTAAATGTCTCAGTGAAACCAGCACTGAATGTTCTCAATCATCGTCTGGTTGGAAAACCCCACAATGTTAGGTTTTCTTCTTAACAGCACACTGGACTATTGTTTGGACAGTTGTCTCAAACAGTCATTAAGTAACATGTATGGCCTTTATAACGCCACTCATTTGCTTAAAGCACTCAGCTGTGAGTTCCTCTCTCTCTAATGACCGTGGCTATGAATATTATGGTCAGGACAGCAAAACTAACAAAATGCTATCCACAGGCTTCATTTACTTTCTGAAAAATATGATACATCCAGTAAAAAGCAAACTTCCTCTGAATTCCTCCCTGGGAAATTACACACTACAGAAACTTTGCTTTACAGTTTCCTCTTGCTCTGAAGTAGTAGAACAAAAGGTCTTTATCAACTCTGATTTTATTCAAAACCTAATTTGATCACTTTTATGTTCAGAGCTTGGTCAAAGCAAGAAGAGTCATTAACGAAATATTTTTAACACAGCTGTACTGTTATACCCTCTTTAAATCAACAGTTGAAATAAAAATAAAATGCTACAGGGGCCAAAGATGGCTTGAAATACCTGAAGAAACAAGCTTCTGTGAGGTAGAGCATAAGAGTGCAGTGGGGCGGCTATACTTGTGTCACCCGGACATGTTTTAGTGACACATAGTCACAGTGAAAAAACAGCGGCCACAGTACCTTGAGAATAAAAGTCTTTCCATGGAAGGGAATCTCCAGCGTGTAGATGGAGTCTCCCATGTCCTGTAATAAAAACAGAGTAAGCTTCATGACACACGCTTTTGATTAGACAGTCTGAGGAAAGCAAAACTAACAGGGACCCTTTAAAAATAATTTGGGATTCTCTTCTTCTGTGAAAAAAAAGACCACTGCGATGAACAGTATGGTTTTAAAACGGTTTAAAATATGGATCTGGATTTGTTAATAAACACAGAGAATTTTGCTTTCTAATCAGACTTGTTCTCTACTTATCAGGCAGACTCAGGGCAGAGATATACTGTCTGTGAACAAAGCGGGTGTGGCTGCACGATGGCCGCCATGTATCCCTAGTGTCAGTTCATCATGTCCTCAAAAATTAAAGCAACACATACACAAAATGCAGTAAACATGACTTGTAGAGCTAAGTAGACAAATGCTGAAATTTTTAAATACAAAAATACAAAAACATGTCTGCAGTTCTCTGCGTCTACAAATGAAATTATTATGAAAATTTCATGTTTTTAAAAGATTTTTTCAAGTGTTGTTAAACAGAGCAAGGCATTTTCAACACAGCTTTTCCAAACATCCTAGTTTTATTTTAGATGCTTACATTATTTTACTTAACACACAGAAAAGGGTTAGAAAAATCACAAAATCCAAAAACTACAGGGTCAAAATGATTAACCCTCCTTTAGAACCAACTTTTTTTATTGAGCCAAAGCACAAACCACTGTTGTGCAATAATGGTCTTTAACTTTGTAATGCTCAAAACTGGGTTTGAGCTGTCAGTTTAGAAAGCATCATGGAAAAAACAAAAGAAGTCAGTTTAGACTTGAGAAAATAATTGTTTATGCTCAAAAAAGCAGGAGAAGGATCTACAAAGTTATCACAGTGTTTTTTCAAGTGTCAGGAACTGGAGTGAGAAGTATAATCAAGAAATTCAATGAGAGCCACACAGTCCAGGACAAGCCTGGCAGAGGTAGGAAGAGAAAGATTTCAAAGACCCTGGAAAGAAAACTAGTGAGAGATGTGTCTAAAGACCTCAGAACAACTGCCAAAAACTAGTGTAGGTCTTAGCCAAGTCAGGAATTTTAGACTCAAAGAAGACCATCACCAGAGCCCTGCACAGGAATGGACCAAGAAAAACTCCATTTCTGTAGAAGAGCCACCTTCAAGCCAGACTGAAGTCTGCTAAGGACAATCTGGAGAAAGATTCTGATACTGGAAGCGTGTCCTTTGGCCAGATGAGACCAAACTAGAGTTCTCTGGCCATAGAGATGTTTTCTTATGTTTGGAGAAAGAAGGGAGAGGTGTATAACCCAAAGAACACCATCCCCACAGTGAAACATGGTGGTGGGAGTGTTATGCTGTATTGATGCTTTAGTGGGAATCTCATAAAAGTGGAAGGAATCATGAGGAAAGAAGAATATGAGAAGATTTTGAAAGAACTGCAAGCAGTCAGCAGCAAAACTAGGTCTGGGCCGTTTCTTTGTCTTCCAGCACGACAACGACCCAAAACATAAATGGCGAAGAGCTACCTCCAGAAGACCAAAGTGAACATTATTGAGTGGCCTGCACAGATTTGAGTCCCACTGAAAATCTGAGGTGAACTAAAGACGAAGGTCCATGAAAGAACGTGCTGGAAATGTAGGCTGTTATCCAGCAAAAAGGAAACCACTGACTATTAGCATCAGGAGGGACTAATAATTTAGACCCTGGTGGTTTTGTGAAATCATTTTGTTTCTGTGTGCAAAGTAAAACAATGTAAGCACTGAAAATAAAACTAGGGTGTTTGGAAAAGCTGCTGTTTGTTAAAATTGCTGGTAACAGATAATTCTGCTGTAGAAGTTGATTTAAACTGTAAATATTACTAAAACAACATCTGTGTTTCAGTTCAAGAAAGCGACATCTGTGGCTGTGCCTGCATATATAGATTTTTCCAATAAATTCATATCTGTTGAGTTTAGTTTGATAATATAAGAATGATCAAAATAAAGATACATTTGCAGGGACTCCTAATAGTACTCTAAATAGTCACGTAGTCACTGATAAAACCGACACATCTAGGACCACTACGAGGAAATTGTTGGAGAAACACTCTCATGTACCCAAGTTGCACGCGTTACATAAAGGCAAGTAAATTTATAATGATGCTCATGATTCTGCTGCATGCAAACAAAAAGACAAATTGAAACAGAAAGAATGTCTCCAGTCTCATGGGCCAACACTTAAATAACAGCAAAACACCAATAAAGATGCTAATGTGACCTTATTTAGACAGTTTAACTCGGGGTGATGTGAGGAGTCTTTTACTACCAGTAACTTTTAAAGCTAGGTTGAAATACTAAAATCTGCGTGTTTTGAACTTTCTGGTTCTGTAACAGATGTATGACTGACCCCCTGGATTGAAGCTGATTAAAAAACTCACATTGTTTTTCTCAAACTTCCAGTTGTCCTCCTGAGCGAGGATCTGCTCGACCACAGACATGGCCTCACGACCCTGTCGGACAAACTCCTTCTCCTAGAGAGAGCACAACAAGAAGAAATCATGGAAGTCTGGCAGGAGGAGCAGCGCTGAGGAAAACCTTTTGTCAGGCTGCATCATTGTGATTTCTACCAAGCAGTCTGGTTTGGATCAGTAGTTTGGCAATGCCTTGTACAGTAGGCCCTGATCTTGCTTGCATCTCCACAGCCAATGTCTGACCAGCCTCTGATGTCCCAGCTCTTTTAAGAAGAGCAAAATCATTTATTTGGTGACACTCAGTAAAAAGAGCTGGTACATCTGCTTTTTTCATTCCTATACCGAAACAAAAACAGAAGAGAAGGAAACTGGCTCTTAAACAGGAGTCAGCTCCTGTTGTCCACATTAATAGTTGAGTAAACCGTGTTTTTGTTGTCCACAGTAGGCTACCCCACATGACGTATTTGCAAAATTGTTATCACGATCATGTTTCAGACAAAAAGAAGGAGAAAAATGGTTTAGCTCAGTAAAAAATAAGGCACATTTTGTCTCTGGCCATTATCACTGCCATCAATCAGGAAGTGAAGACTGTCTCAACCGAACAGACTGCAGGTAGTCTCGCTCCACTCCTAAAGGTCAGATAGGTAGGCTTGGTATCCCGACAGAAGGGTACCAAAGATTTGGATATCAGTTCTTTTGGTGACTTTCCCACAATCTGACACTGCAAATGCAAGTAATTGCAAACCGCACTGAACCAAACCACTTGGTAGAAATGCAGCTTTAAGTACCTGTGCAGTGACGGCTCTGCGTCCAAGCCCCTCCTCATCCAGATCCTCCTCCGAGCCTGCAGAGATCAGGGAAAAGTCATGTAGGAGCACGCAGTCACAGACTATATCTAAGGCGCTGACCTACAGAGACGTGCAGATCTCACCTGCCATGGACTCAGGAGGGGAGTAGAACTGTCCATCTGAAACAGCTCGGGGGTAGATCATTGGGGCTCTTTCACAGGCTGCGTTCACCGCCGCTAGGTAGGCTGAGGTCAGAAGAGAAACAAGGTTAAACAGATTCTCTCTCTAGTCGTGTTCAAACTCGCCAGGAATCTTTATCTCACCTCTCTCATCATCAGCCTCCTGAGTAAGAACTTTAAAGTCGAGGAACCAGGTCTCCAGCCAGGCCACCACGAAGGAGGTGATTGGAAGCACGTAGCCAAAGGCATTCTGGGACAGGAGCTGTGAAGAAATCCTGAAGCTTTTAAACCAAAGACTTTAAAACTTCTATGACACAAGTGGCAGACAATCCACTTCCCAAATTTTTATGATCTTTATAGAGGGCTGTAAAGTGTGTGTCACACAAACAGAAAAATCATAAAATACAGCCACAGCTGTGAAAGTGCTCTGTGTCACTCACATTAGACACGATGACCTTTACAACAAGAAAGACGCTGGTCACCAGAGTGGTAATCTGTGGAGGAAGAAAGGTTCAAGAGAAGTCCAAATTTGCTAAATATTATCTTTGTCATGGGGCGTTTGCTGTAACTGAGCTCACTCACCGCAATAACCCACCAGTGCTTCAACCGAAAAGCAGCGTAACCCACTTGTAGACACAGGAAGCGAAACAAAGCAAGGAGCTAAGACAGGAGGAAGGAAAAAAGAAAGAACAGCAATGACACTACAATCGTGGGCTGCTGCTGACATGTTGACTTCAGCTTTTCTCCTCTTGTGTCAATAAATGCAGACATCTGACCGTTTACTGCTCATAAATCAGGTAACACAACAGGCTTAGGTGACCCACTTACAAAGATGTCAAAGAAGGAAGACCTGTAGTTGTAGTGGAGCACCTCCTTTTCCAAGCTGTCCCAGATAGAGCTGGAGATCTGTGGCAGAGTAAATCAGAGCATAAACAGAAAAATTAACACAGTTAAAAATCCCCAAGACTTCTGTCTGTCAAACCCGACTCACATTCAGCTCAATAATCCACAGGAGGGAGATGAAGAGGAGGTCAAAGGTCACAAAGAGACAGAACGTGCGGCGGACGTCGGAGATGGCTTTGCGCTCCGCAGGGGGAACCAGCAGGTACGGGGACGGGAGGGACATGGACGTGGAGTAGGAGGCGTTCAAGGAGGCGATGGCGGGAAGGCTGCCCCCGAGCTCCCCATACTCTCCACCCGGCATTCCTGCGGTGAGACAGGAAAACTCCCCGTGCTACAAGGGACACAAACTTTGTTATATTTATCCTCCATAACAGGCAGGAAATACTCACTTTACATGGATGTAAAAACTCCAAAAAGTTTAAATTTTATAACTCCTCTTTGCTTATGAGAAAGGCATCTTAATTTAAGTTGAGTATGCTTTAAAAATATCTACAGAATCCATCAATCCATCTGGACTGCTGTTGCAGAGATGATAATTATCAGCCATGATGAGAGAATATTTAAAAAAGGTTTATGTAATACCAATCTTTTATGATCAATGAGTTATCATATTCATTAACGTGACCTCAAAGCTAATCACAGCAATTGTGACTGGCAGGTTTTGTCATAGTCGAGCAGACTATTCTGCATATTACAGTGAGATCTTAAGGCTGAATATGCAGAATTGACCTGAAGAAACTGCAAGATTTCCAGGCTTGGTGAGAAATAAGTGTAGGTCTTGTAAATAATTATCCGTCTGCGTATTTCTGCATCAAAGGCTGCTTGCACTTTGACATCAGATTTGTTTTTTTTCCACAGTGAATGTTGTTAAAAAGAGAGATTGACCATTGGACCATCGTTAACCTGTGAATCAACATCAGTCGATACTGAGTGAGTTTCGATTCTTTTTTGGCTATTGTAAAAAGTAATTTAAGAGTATTATTGACCATCTACATGCCAAGAAAAAACACAACAATACGCACTTAAACATAGTCACCTCTAAACCTTCAAAAATTCAAGGTAACCCAGTTTAAGAAATCTCTGACCTGGTGAATTCCTCAACCCTCACTTCTGCTAAAAAACTGATTTACTTCAGCTTATGTAGGGCAAGCTAGCGAGCAAACTCACACCAGGCACAGTGCGTTTAAAAAACAGACAGAGAATACGCACATCGGTCGTTGTAATAAGCTCACAGCTATCTCCAGTAAATAAACAATGTTCACTCGAGCAGCTAAACAAGTTAACTGCAGTGACAGCTACTCTCGTTAGCTTACACCAGCTAACATACCTCCGATTCCAAGCAAGTTATTCTCACTTGCTAACTGTTACCCATGAAACAAATACGACACACATTCATAATATGTCAGGCGAGCATCCATTCCAAATCATGTTATGGAACAAGAGCACACAGTTAACTCAAATGAGTGTTTTAATACCTAAAAACGCATTTTTTAGGTATTTAACTTACTTGTTTTACCGCATCATCGTCGCCTGCTAAGTCTTCCGGGCTGAAATTACAAAGAGTATCTATCGCGGCGAGATGGGTCACTCCACATATCTTAAATCCCGTGACCATATCGCAGCTAGAACGTTTTATTTTGAAAGGACTGTTAAGACGTCATGCAATTTTGGTATGTCTTGCCCCCAGTTTTGGGACGAGATGGTTGACGATTCAAAGTTAATGAGTTTGAGTAACATTAATTAATTAATTAATGTATTTATTTATATAATTAAACTCTCTACATTGCTTTCTTTTTTTTTCCTCATATGAACTTAGGACAATTTAATTTACAGATCTGGCCTGCCAGAATTGGCTGGGCACCTGAAAACCCCAGTGAATTGGTCGCTTTATACCTATTTTTGGCACTTTTAACCCTTTTGTGCCATTTATTGCCACTCTTTACCCACTTAAACCACTTTTTTTGCCACTAATTACCATTTTCATACCACTTTGAACCGATTTTCTGCCAATTGTTGCAACTTTGACCAATTTTCACCACTTATGGCGATTTAAACCCCATTTCCACCACTTTTTCTTTTTTTTTCTTTTTTTTTTTTTTTTTTTTTTACCACTTTCAAACTATTTTTGCATCAATTTTGCCACTTTAAACTACATTGCTCCACTCTTAACCCATCATTGCCTTTTATTGCCTCTAATAACTAATTGTTGCTGCTTTCAACCTTTTGAACTTTTTTCCCTACATTTTTGCCATTTTTAGCTGATTTTTGTGTTATTTTCCCGATTACTCAATTATTTTTCCACTAAAGTTGCCTCACTTTCTTCAGCTTTATTTACTGACATTTTGTACATCTGACATACTATCCAATTGATTTGGTCAAAGTGCCCATCCGCATTGTTATCATTACCTTAAAAAGAAGGTAATTTTGTTTTAGAAAGGGGCTTCACATCTTGAAAAGGGCTGTATTGTCCCACAGCATGTATACATGAATAAATAAATAAATAAATAAATAAATAAATAAGTAAGTAAGTAAGTAAGTAAATAAATAAATAAATAAATAAATAAATAAATAAATTCATAAATAATAGTTATTATTTTTGCACTGATGAGAGTGATTATTATTCGGGTTAAAAACAAAATATGCCTACCACAGCTTAACATGGATCGTGATTTTGCTGACCTTAATGGGCCCCCTATTTTAATGGGCCCCAGAAAGCTTTCCTCTTTATCCCCCCTTATGGGTGGCCTTGCACAGATATTAAGTCAATGTTGAATATAATATAATATAATATAATATAATATAATATAATATAATATAATATAATATAATATAATATGGCAACTTTTCTGCAGTAAAATTATTTGTTAGAGTAGCCTTATCCATTATGTGACTTCTGCTGTTTTGTGTCCATATACTTTTAATAGTATTATAGTATAATAGTATTCTCAATAATGTGCATTTATGAAAGTGAGCTTTTGATGTATTTGTAACGGTTTTTTACACTCAAGCAGGTATCTTCAGCTCCGATAGTCGACGATTGTTGTTTGTGTCAGATGTAAACATGTTAACCTCAAAAGTATGGTTATACCTTTAAATGATTAAGAATTTAAAAATGCAGTGATACTATATGATCCATAGGGGGCAGTATTTCCATGATTTTAAACGTTAGCAATGCATGCCAAAAAATCAACAAGTAAACCCCACACTGAAGGTCCAGTGAAAACCATGAAAATAAATCTCTTGAAATAACGTTTTCAATAACAAAAAAAGAACATTTAACTAAAGGGAAGTTAACAAAACAGACGTATAAAAATAACGTCGCAATTTTAAACCGGCAGGTAGATTAATGCTGCCTCAACATTCAGAAAATCACGAGTTCATGGTGGTTCAAGAGAACTATCTGCAATCTGTTTCCAGTTTCGTTAGAAAACAGAATGTAGCTTATTGGACGCGTTTACCTGTGTTTCTAACGATATCATTTGTATGTATTCGAAGAAATATGACTATTTATTTATTCATACAATATTATGATATTACTTTCATGAAATTTTATACAATTACATTCAACTTGATATATCATGATTTCATTTAGTTTCCTCAGTCTAATTTGGGTCAGATTTATTTTTCATAGAAAGCAAAAGTGAAAGTATGCATTAAAAATACTTTCTTGTTAAGAACAGAATTATTCGGATTTCCCAGATACAACATTATGACAAGCTTAAAGGAGAAAAGGAAAACCTTTTATTTGTTATTATAGTGTTGCTCACTTCGAAACAACCACATCACATCGAGAAACAATGGAAAAAATGAAAATAAAATAAAGACAGAATAGGCATAAGAGTTCACACGTCTTTCTGCATTTGATTTCTTCTGGCCCAGGAAGCGAGGGGAAGGGGAAAAAGAGGGAAAGGACAGCATCAGCTGCAGAGCCTTAAACACACACTTTCTGCTTGTCCTGACATCCCACAGGTCAGGCAGGTAAGAGGTTAAAAAAGATTCACACAGTTTTATATACAAACCACATCCCAGATGATACAAACAGCAGAATTTATTAATCTTGTGGCATCAGATCCTCTATCTTCAGTTATATTTTAAGCTAATCAGATCAAACTAAAACATTTACAAATTGTTTATAATGCCACAAAGAGTAAGACAAAGTATTTCAGTGGTAAAAAGACAAAACAGACAGTTCGACTGTTTAGCTGAAACATCATTCACACAGTGGAGTCTGGTTTTAGGCTGTGTGCTTGTATGTTTGAAGACATCCTAGAGTATGTCAAACACAGCTCGTTTGATTAGAAAAATAGCTCTCACGACAGATCATGACATTTGAATCATGAGACAACAATTAAAAAGATAACAATAGAAAAGTGTTAACATACAAAAGGAGATCTGTGAGCACTGAAAATCCAAAACGAGTCAACAGTATTGGAAAAGACTGAACATTATACTCTTATGATTCCTGTCAGTTCAAAATGAGTTGAGCTCAGATGTGCGATCATGGAGGCCATTTCTGGGTGTTTTATTTTAGACAAACAAATAAGAGGTAGCTTTGCCCTTTAGAGATTAAATTTATATGAAAACTGTGGTATGAAATGACCACATACACATTCATATCTGCTCCCTTTAGGCCATGACAGACAAATGTGTTGGTCTTCATTACTGAGTCATGAATAAAGAGATACTCCAACCAAGATCTTTCTGGTGTTTCTTCTTAATATGAAAAATAACTGATAAAGTCCTTAGAGAGGCATCAGTTGTGAAAATTAGAGCTAGTGCTGATGTGTAATATAATAATTTAGCTGATTGATAACACTATACAAATGTTTTCGTCACTTCTTTGGTGTATAAACCCCATTGTGGCATCATATCTCATGCCTGACCATGACAACAGGTATGACTTTGCCTTATGTAAGTCAGAACCTTGGTTCATTTCCTTCCCCGGTTGTGGGTATTACCTGCCAGTTGTTTAACTATGTTTTTGATGCCAGTTTACTGATGGCCAATGTTTGTAAAAAAGGCCGATATGGGTTGACACTGATGTTAAACCATTGGTTGGGACCTAACCTAAAGGCCATCTGCACCCCAGAAGTGTTTCTTAAAGTTCGTGAGTGGTGAGATTTGAAACTCATTTCATATTCTTCCCTGGTTGTGGGTATTACAAGCCAGTTGCTAAATCCTGTTTTCAATGCCAGTTTGCTTATGGCCGGTGTTTGTTAACAAGGCCATACTGATGTTAAACCAATGCAACAGTGCATCCTTGATAATCCTTCTTTGTACAAGATTTATATTCTGGCGTTTTATGCCTTTACTGATAAAGGACGACGGTGGATTGAATTGGTAGCTGGGATGAAAGAGAGGAGGAGAGACATGCAGGAAAGGAGTCACAGGCCGGACTTGAACCTTGAATTTGTGTGCATGTAGCGTGACCTAACTTTTAGGCCGTCTGCGCCCCAGAAATGTTTCTTAGAGTTTGTGAGGATTTCTTGGCAGTGGTGAGATTCAAGCCTTGGTTTATATTCTTCCCCGGTTGTGGGACTTACCTGCCAGTTGATTCACTCACTGTGCAATGGGGAGTGTTAATAATCCTTTATCAATTAACACAAGCATTAAACATATTTTCCCATCATCTTTGTATTGTTTAATTGTTTATTGTTGTATATGTGTATATTTATATGTGTTTACCTTTTCTTTTTTAGTTCAAGCATGCTTTTAAAGGGATAATATATTATCCCTGATATATTCTTTAATACAGATTCACATTGTATTATATCAGTTTAACTTTGCTTAAAATAACCACAGTTAGCCAGTTTCAAAACTCAAGCTCCAAGACCCAAATAGTTGGTTGTGGAGTTGTTTTCAGGAGAGGGGTCTGGCTGGAGTCCATAGCTCCCAGACACCTCCTCTTACAGACCATTACTGTGACACCACATCTACTCTAATCTCTGATATTGAAAAACATGCTAAAACTTTCAAAATGAAATCAGAAACTTTCGGTTAAGTTAGGGTAAGAGTTAAGGTAAGGGTTAGGATGCCAAAAGTTAAAAGTTAAAAATCGGACTTGCAGAACCTTATTACAAAACATTTAATGAAGCTGAGTAAACGGTCTCACGTCCGCCATGAAAACATACTAAAGTAGCAAACATGGCTAATGTAGCGCCACAAGCTGTGTTAGCTAAGCGGAGAATGTAGTTACAGCTGAAACTCACGAAGCTCATGGATATCGATGCAAACGGAGCTATGAAGCTGATGTTAGCTACATAAGCTACGTTATCTGAATAGCAAGATAAGCTTTAGCTACTTTGGGAAAGCTCACATTGCTAAAGCTAGCTTTGCTATTAAAATGTTTAGTCTTTAATGTTTGCTTTGTAGTTATTTCATGAATGTTAATGCTAGACTTTGCTTGTGAATAAAATTAAATTGAAAAAAAAAAATCAGAACTGGAAAAAAGTTGTAAATTATGGCACTACATTCTGACAGAGACAGTGTCTCACTGTGACAGTCTTTGTTTTGGGGTGTTTTTCCCATGATAATGTGTTCATTTAACAAGCTCTTCTTCTTTTTACATGTAATGCAAATGAAATGCTTGCATTGTCTTCCAGGACTTCTGCAATGACTCGCTTTCTAACATGACTGTTTTTTCCTGTCATTACTAAGTCTCATATGTTTTGTTCCATCTAAGGTCCAAACTGCAACATTTTTCATTAGAATAGATTTGATTTAAGAGGTTTACGTAATTTGGATCACACATTAATGAGGTGGTAGTGGTGCATGAGGCTAGGGCAGCAGAGAGCCACTGCAAGTTATGATTCATAGAGTTCTGGTTGACATACAGTATCGCGCTGGTACAGTCTGACGACATTTATAACAGTTTTATAGAAACCTTTCCAGGATTGCACACTACCTAATTTCCAGTGAGGACCTATTGCTTAGCTACTTCAATAAATCCCATAGGAAAATAGTGGACATCACAATACCTGTTCACAGACACATAACCTGATCATTAAATTACTAAAAGCAATAAAACTGGGTTTAAACTCCTGAAAAGAACTGAGTATAAACTTTCAGATCTTGACAAAAGGTCAGGTTGGAGTATCACTTTCACCACAAGATGGCAGCAGATGCACATTTACTTAAAGGGCCATATACTGAGTTCTTCTAAAACCAGATCAGTGAAGTTGGTGGACGTTTAAAGACAAAGTTAGAAGTACATTTTTACAGACTTTTGGGTGTTTTAAAAAAGGTTTATATTAGACATTCTTCTTTACTAATGAGCCCAGTGAGTGTGCGTGTACTTTGTGTTTCTTGTGCTCCCCTTAAAGGAACTGTACGATGTGTGCAGAAGCATGAAGGTAGAGGGAGGAGTGGTCTTACAGGGTGTTTGCTCATGTTGACCTTGACTCGTCCACTCTCATTATTAACAAAGGGACACGAGGGCCAAAGTAGCGTCTGTCTGCTCTGTCAGTACATCAGTCCCCACCTGCTCATAAGGGCCCATCCTAATACTCTCACTGGCCCTCCGTCCTTCTGAAATCTTAGCTGACTCACATGTTGGATTCATGGAAGTATCATTCATCAAGTCTCTACATGCTGACAAACTCAACCCTCACTGCTCGTCTGTTTCTGAATGCTTCAGATTTTAACCCTTTCATTAAACGCCCTCACTCTCTCTCTATCTCTATCTCTATCTCTCCTTCTCTTAGTTACTCCCCCGACTGTTCTCCTCTGTGGTTTCTTTGATTTTGTCTCCCCCCTCCTCTTCCTCCTGTGCTGCCGGGGTCTGCTGGGCCGTCTCGCTCACGCTGGAAAACTTGTCTGAGTGCTCAGTGCCCGCTGTCTCCTGTTGATCTGAGGGGACAAAGACAGCTGTCAGGAGAGGCTTTTTATTAAATGAATCATATGGAGGATGTGTGGACTGGACTGCTCGTACTTCTTGTAGCCTTACCAGGAAACAAGACTTCAAAACTTTGATGATATTGATATCTGGTTCAATACCATAGCAACAAAAATTCAAGTTTTAAGAGCCCAGCACTAGTCCATTTCCAAAAAAGTTTCCATTTTCCATTTCCAAAGAAGTCGAAACTGAGACATTTGACCATTTTATGAAAAATATTAGCTCATTTTAAATTTATGGCAGCAACACGTCTCAAAAAAGTAGGGACAGGGCTGTGTTTACCATTGTGTAGCATTACCTCTTTTTTAACATCGGTGTAAAAACGTCTGGGAAGTGAGGAGACCAATTGCTAGAGTTTTGGGAGAGGAATGTTATCCCATTTTTGTCTGATATAAAGGCTTTATCTGCTGAATTGTTCCTTTCATGATGCTCCAAACATTTTCTATTGGTGGTCAGGATTGCAGACAGGCCAGTTCAGCACCCTGACTCTTCCACTGTGAAGCCATGCTGTTGTGATGAATGTGGTTAAGTGTTACCTTGCAAATATGCAAGGCCTTCCCTGAAGGGGAGCATATGTTGCTCTAAAATACTCATTCCTGCAAGAATTTTGTTTGTTTGTTTGTTTTTTGCATTTTCAGAGTTTCTTTGTTACAGTATTTAATGCTTGGCTAAAAAGAAATGCATTATTCCAGACCAGACAGTCAAGCTTTGCATGCTGGGCCAAAAGGGTGCAGCATGCAAACAAAGCCTATGTGACAGAGGTGAAGTGGCTTCCTCCAGGCTTATACAGAAAGGGTCAGATCAGAATCAGACTGAGTCCCAATTATTTTTTCCCATCAGCTATCAGCTCAACCAACCAGCTAAGGACAGCACAGAAGGCAGACTTGATCAGCAATAACATAAAGAAAACAAAGCTGTTGGGTTGCAATGGCTTGTAAAAAGTGGGTCACCCAAAAAATATTCTTGGGAAACATGGCTCTAAAACTACTGTATACTTTTCAGCATTGATAGTGCCTTTGCAGATGTGTAAGCTGCACACGCCATAGCCACTAATGCAACCCTATAGCATCAGAGATTCAGGCTTTTGAACTGTGCACTGATAACAAGCTGGATGGTCCCTCTCCTCTTTAGTCTGCAGGACGTGGCATACGTGGTTTCTGAACAGAGCTTCAAATTTTGATTTGTCTGACCTCAGAACAGTTTTCCATTCTGTCTACTTTTAAATGAGCTTTGGCCCAGAGAAGAAACCGCGTTTCTGGATTTTTTTCACATATGGCTTCTTCTTTGCATGATACTGCTTTAATTTGCATTTGTGGATGGCACAGCGAACTGTGTTGACGGTCAACAACTTCTGGAAGTGTTGCTGAGCCCATGCAGTGATTTCCAGTACAGAATCATGCCGTTTTTTAACGCTGTGCCACCTGAGGGTCAGAAGATCATGAGCATCCAGTACTTACATTTGGCCTTGGCCCTTGTGCACAGAGATTTCTCCAGATTCTCTGAATCTTTTGACGATATTACGCACTGTAGATGGTGGGATGTTCAACTTCTTTGCCATTTTAGATGCAGCTTTTTGCACACTGGTGAACCTCTGCCCATCCTTATTTCTGAGAGACTCTCACTCTGTAAAATGCTTCTTTTATACCCAGTCATGTTACTAACCTTTTGTCAGTTAATGTAATTTGTTGCAAAATGCTCCTCCAGCTGTTTTCCATTAGCACCACTTACATTTCCAGCCTTTTGTTGCACTGTCTCTCCTTTTTGAGATGTGTAGCTGCCATCAAATTCAAAATGAGCTAATATGTTCCATGAAATGGTAAAATATCTCAGAATTAACAAGTTGTTTATGTTCAGTTGTGATAAAATATGGGTGTATGATATTTGCAGATCACTGCATTCTGTTTCTATTTACATTTTACAGTGTGCCAACTTTTTTGGAATTTGGGACATAATATAAACTGAATATCTTTGACTTTTGTTGAGATTATGGCTGTGTTTTCAGATGTTTTGAGGATCATTTGGGTTGTTATCAAATCAGGGTTGCATTATATAAAAAGTAGCTAAAGGATTTGTGTTGACTTCATGTGTTCAGACATCTAGAAACAAAGAGTATCGGCCTTAGAAGGAGACGGTTTGGAGACAGTTTATTCCTGTCCTGGCTCTATGTGTACATCAGATGTAGCTCAAGCTTCCTGATTACATTTGCTTTTCTTCATTTGTCCTCTGTCTGCGATCACACAGGCCGAGCTCAAACTGTGTGGCTTGAAAGAACAGATGAACTGCGATCAAAGAAGCCACATGAGGATCTTCCACATCCTGTCCTGGTATTTTGGGTTTCAAATTTTTCTGCCCAGAGATTTAAACAGTGAGACTGTCATCATGGCTGACAGAGTGCTAATTCTGAATGACATGCTGCTGTGCTCATGTGATGTAAGAGAGATTAAAAAACTATGATCTTGGTGCATAAAATGGAAAAAAAAAAAAAAACCAGGCATGATGTTGTAGTGTGGGGAGAGGGAGACTAAATACTCAGAGCCCCAGTGGAGGACGAACCATCTCGGACAACAGCAGTAACAGTGAGAGAATATAAAATATAAAACAAATCTCAGGCAAACACATCATTAGAGCTCATTTTATCTTGCATGTTTACACCTCAATCAGACCGCACTGATGCCAGGCTTTGATTCAGAGCATGATCAGCATACAGTGCATTCAGAAAGTATTCAGACCTCCTTCACTTTTTTTCTATTTTGTTATGCAGCCTGATGCTAAAATCATTTACATTAATTTTTATTCTCATTAATCTCTACACCTTGATCTGAGTTTGACTGTGATCAGCTGAATTGATTGGATATGATATGGATAGACACACTGGAGACTGGTCAGGAGCTTTGGCCCAGAGAAGAAATCATGTTTCTGGATGACTTGAACCCTTGAACCCATCTCTGGAGAGACCTGAAAATGACTGTCCACGATGTTGGAATACTTTCTGAATGCACTGTAAATTACTAAGGTGCATTATCATCTACCTTTGGATTTCACTATAAGTTAGAGGTAAGGAGTTCATTTAACGGTACTGAAAGTAAAGTGTGTACTCTGAAATGCTCAGAGTAAGAAAGTTGGTCCAAGTTTTTTTTCAATCAATACAGCCGGTTAGCTGCTCGCTTACTTGTTAGCTAACTTGCTTTATGGTTCATGTAAACATACTGACTGTTAAAACAGGCTTATCGATGGTGACCTCTTTTTAGGAAGGAAAATGAGGCCTGATATTTACGTCGGATGAGTAATGTGAGAAGACATCAAAAGGATCAATATAAAGGAAAGAAGAAACTCTCATTCAAACAAACTGGAGGGAAAAATACACCTTCAGATACTTTAACACTGCTTTGTTCCAGATTACATTCAAACTACTCTGATCTTTAAGTATATAGAAGTACACTTAATACACTGGGATAAAGAAAACCTGGTCAAGGTTAATTTTTCTATAACTTAATCAAATCTGTGCTGAAAAAGTGACATCACTCCACCTGTCTGATCCTTGGTTTGCCTGTGCAGCTACATGGGAAGGCAAACATATCACCTACTTGCCAAACCAATCCTTCAAAATAAAAGCACACTGACAGTAATTCTGTTAATAGCAGTGTTAAAGTGCCCTAGGGTGTATTCTTACTCCAACACAACAGAAGTGTTTCAATGCTACGGCTGTGTGCAGAGCTGCTGTCTGACAGAGAGCCTCCCCCTCTCACCAGCAGCCTTGGCGGGAAACGTGTCCTCTCCCTCCTGCCTCTGCCAGTTGTCTTCGTCCTCATCCGCCTCAAAAGGGTCTTCCAAGGGGGGGTAGACACCTAGGTTCTGCATATGTGCTTCAGCCATCTTCTGCACAGCTATTCACGGGGAAACACAGCACACACACGAGGAGAGGGGAGCATAAACACATGAACACAGACAGGGAAAGAGTCATGGGATTTGTTGGTTTGGTTTTA
This sequence comes from Cheilinus undulatus, assembly GCF_018320785.1. Taxonomy (NCBI): domain Eukaryota; kingdom Metazoa; phylum Chordata; class Actinopteri; order Labriformes; family Labridae; genus Cheilinus; species Cheilinus undulatus. The sequence continues at coordinate 18,579,012 of NC_054885.1, forward strand.
CCACACTTCACACTGTCAGCGTTTTATTTGATTACATCCAAGTTTGTGGGGCTGGGAAATATGTTAGACTTTTGAGGTATATTTATAAAATCAAAGGTAAAATATTACTGTTGATATCACAAAGTTTCTGCTGATTTGTAAAATAATAGATGCCAGGCCTATGGTCAGTACAAACATTGTTTACAGCAATTCCTTAACTTATTACTGTTATATGTTTGATTGAACTGATTGGCCTTCATTGCCCACTAGTCATTATCGTATCTTTATTGGGCTATACTTAACCTGCTCCCATCATACTTGTGTGATTTTATTCATGTGAAAAGTGCTTAAGGCTACCGTCTTCACCCTGTGACTCTATCTGCTGCAGGAACATGTGTGTATGTGGGAGTTTGTCTCTTTAAATCTTTTTAAAATCAGATTGAAGGCATTGCAGGAAGATGCATCAGGTTGTAAATGTTTTGACTGATGACTTTCTGCTCTGTGTCCAGGATTTGGTTGATCTGCATTCGTAATTGCTCTTTTTTTGTCTGTGTTGAATGTGCTGCTTGCTGTCTTTGCCAGGACACATTTGAAAATGAGATTATTCCCCTAATAAGGTTTCCCTGGTATGATGAATTTGAATGATATAAGTAGGAGAAATGTGACAACCCCAAAACACTGAAATGTTGCATTTTTTAGCACTATTTCACAGCATGGAGGAGATTTTCTGCTATTTTGATAGTCTAATTTAAAAAGGACTTCTGATTCTGTTGTCATCAAACAGATTTCATGTTTAGAAAGCAGGTGCATGGAGTGCTTCATGGGTTTTGAAAGTTTAAAAACTGCCTAACAAATATGTGTCTCTCCAGTGTGGGAATCCAGCTTAAAGCTTTGAGGAGACAGAAGCCTTTATTTCATGAGGGCCACAGAATCATAAAAACATGCCAACATGTTTCAGCCATAAAGGCCTTCATCAGGGCAGTAGTACACACAAATGAGTAACTAACTACTAGTTAAACATTAGTTAACATAACTTTACACATAGATAAGGTACACACATTTTAAATGGTTAGTAGGTCACAAATAAGAAACTAACAACTAGATAACATTAACCAATTATTACTTACTATGAGTTAACCATGAGTTAACGTTAAGTAATAAATAGATAGGGTTCACACATTTTGAATTATTAATAGGTAGCAAATGCATAACTAACCACAAGTTTACCATTAACAAATGATTAACTGCTAGTTAACCATTCATGAATGAGTAACCAACTACTAGTTAATCACTACTGACTGATTAACAAACTACTAGTGAACTTTTAATGAATGAGTACCTAACTACTAGTTAATCATTATTTAACCTTTACAAATAGGTAAGGCACAGACATTTAAAACAGAAGCAGGTTAAGGAATGTACAGTATAACTAACTGACTATTTTACCACTAGTTAACAGTGTTAACTACTGGTAAAACACTCACAACTGTATTACTAACTACTAGTTAACCATACGTCAACCAAACTTTAACAAATATTGTTTAAAAATGATGAAAAGTTACCGAGTTACAAATAAGTAACTACAGTATGTACAGTGCTTAACAAATTTATTAGACCACCTGTCATATTTGTCTCAAAGACCATCCAGCATTACGAAGTGCTTTAATGTGAACTCTTTCATTTTCAGTGAGCTCTCCACGTTTTACCATTTTGAACAGGAATGAGGGATTTCAAACTGAATTCACCCAAATTTGAGCCGGCTCACTGGATGAAGTCAGAAAATAATCAAGCATAACATTCAACCACTTAAACTCATCTTTTATATTCAGGAATGAAAGTAAATAACTATAATTTGACATATTAATCAAGAAAGATTTATGTGCTTTACTATTTTTTCAGTTTTTTTGTAAATCAGTAAATTTGAAAATTCATGGATAACAATAATAATTATATTTTAGCATTAAAAATATCATTTGGGTTAAAGAGCTTCTACATATTGGTGTATTAACCATTGCAGAAACATTAAAAATGATTTTGGTAATTACCAATGCTGTTAATTTAGGGCAGCTGTGGCATAAACCTGACTTTGGTTAGGGTTAGGGTGTGTTTAATAATAAATTTGTTAAGCACTGCACTTGTTGACTATTGATGAATAACTAACTACACTTGTTACCCACTAAGCAAAATTTGAGTCCCTTTTCAGTTTGGTGAGTTATGGTTAACTAATGTTAATGTAGTAAGTTGTACAATTGTTGCCTCCTAACTACACAAAATGTCTGTACCATATCAATTTGTTAAGTTATGGACAACTAATATTTGAATTATTTGTTACTGAGTCATTCATTAATGGTTAACTAAAAGTTAGTTAATGGGCTGCATGGCGGCGCAGGGGTTAGCGCTGTTGCCTCACAGCAAGGAGGTCCCTGATTCACCCTCCGTTCAGGGCCTTTCTGTGCAGAGATTGCATGTTCCCGTGGGTTGCGTGGGTTCTCTCCGGCTACTCCGGCTTCCCCCCACCACCAAAAGACATGCTAATTAGGTTAATTGATGACACTAAATTGGCCGTAGGTGTGAATGTGAGCATGCCTGGTTGTCTGTCTCGCCCAGTGACAGCTGGGATAGGGTCCAGCACACCCACGACCTTTAACGGGATAAGCGGTATAGAAAATGGATGGATGGATAGTAGTTAGTTATATTCGTTAATATAATAGCTAATAGTTAGCTATACATTTGTTCCCTACTAACTACTAAACTACTAAAATCTTTTGTTTTACCTCATCCATGTGTTAAGTCAGGGCTAACTAATTGTTCACTAGTAGCTAGTTAACTAATTAATGGCAAACTAGTAGTATCACATTTATTAATGGTTAACAAGTAGATAGACATTTATTAATGGTAATTAGTTAGTTAGACATCTGTTACCTACTTATACTTTAGAAATATGAGTACCTTATCCATTTGTTCAGTAATGATAAGCAAATTGTTCACTAGTTAATCATTCATTAATGGTTAGATATTAGTTGATAATTAACTAGCAGTCAGTTTTACTTTTCTACCTACTAATTTAAAATCTGAGTACATTACGTCTATTTGTTAAGTTGTTGAGATATTTGTGAACTAATAATTAAGTAGTTAGTTAGTCACCCATTTGTTAACTAGATATGAGTTATACATTCATTACCTACCACCTAACAATTTAAAATTTCTGTACGGAACCTTTTCAAGTTATAGTTAACTTATGATTAACTATTACTTAGTTATGCATTTGCTACAAACTAACTCTGCAGAATGTGTGTACCTTATTGTAAAGAGTTACTAAAATTTGGCACTAAGCAAAAAATATCTGCACATGATTTTTGGTCCATATTTCCCAGCCCTTCAAGTTAGTTGCCAAATAAGCTCATACACTTACAGGTAGACAGTTAGACAGACATCTGTAATAATTCATTCCACTATGATTCCTTGTGTATCCATTTTATTTATTTCCTCTATCCATTTTCTCAACTCTAGTCTCTTCTAGGTACTGCTGACTGTCTTTCTGCACACTCAGCTCTCTTTTGTGCTATTACTTTAACTCTCACTACCTCTGGGTCACCTTGACTTCTCCCTCCATCACTCCATCAGTCCTTCTCACCCTCAGACACTCAGAGCGGCTCTGAGGCAGGTCACTTATCCAGGCTTGAGGTGTGTTATGTAACTGAAATTGAGTCCAAGGGAGCTCTCTCTTTCGCTCTCTGAAGGGCAGATTTCTGATGCAGTAAATGTTGCTTCCTGGGGTCATTATATCATCACTCCACATGCAACAACACAGAAATCACCACTCAGCTAAGGTCTGCTGACTGCTTCTGAACATTGATTTTTGCCTCGTTTACGACCAAAAGCGATGCACAGGAAAATGCAAATAAAGTACGTCTCTCCTGTTCACTCTGTCTTGCCTATATGGTGTTCATGTGTGTAATTGTTTGTGTGTACCGCAGCTGTACACACAACTGACTGTAATCCAGGATGATCCAGACTTTCCTAGACTCACACTCAGTGTCTCACAGCTGTCACGCTCTAATCTCTGCCTTTCTCCCTTTCTCTCTATCTGTTACACAAACACACACCCTGTTGTTGATCGCTCACTAAGAGCAGCAACACATGAAAACAAGCCTGTGCATATCATACACAAGAAGAAATGAAGGCTTTTCATTCATATCTAACCATCTGTCACATGCTTTTGATGCGTTTGGTTGCTGACATATCATGAAGCGTGGATGAAGGGAACAGCAGTGAAGTGCGGTGAAACAAGAAGGACTTTACCACAAGGATGAACCACAACACAAAAACATTACACGTAACTTAATTCCGACAATCCACACCTACCTTTGAGTGATGGGGGTTGGTATACATTTGGATTGACACGTTTGGGCTTGAGCACTCCGTTTTCTCCTACGACCCACTGAAAATACACAAAAGAAACATTAGCCTGGAGTTTTACCCAAAGGTTATCTCTCACATGAACGTTTTGACGACATAAAGTACAAACCATACAGTATGATGCATCTCAACTTTTTTTCCTTAAGCTGATGAATGTCAAAGTCTCTGCACAAACTATGAAAAGCAAAGATAAAAGCAACTTCCTGTTTCATGGCAAATCATGCAAATTTGAGGGCTCACCATGCTAAGGCCAGTGCCTTTGCATGGCACCAAGAGGCTTTTTGTAGATCTCAGGATAGCAAGGTAAATGATGATGCAAGGCTGTTTTCCTTGCCATGTCTATTTTTCCTTTAATCATACTCAATCACTAAGCATTTCTGAACCGTCATTGGATTGGTTTTACTTAAATAAACTAAAGGTGAGCTACATAAAAGTGACACCTTCTTTTAGATGTTTTTTCTGTATGTGGCCCTCCGTGAAAAAGTGGACATCCCAGTAGTTCTATGGTGCTATCAAGCCTTACAAACGCGTGGGAACCGTATAAAAGATACATTTTCAACAGTTCTGATGTTTGTGCAAATTTTCCTTACTAAACACATTACAAAAAGGTTTCTGTACCTGTTGCACAGTTAGGTACTGAAGGTCACAAACTAGTAGGTAACCATTAGTTAACAATTACTTAACAAATAGATGAGGTACACTCATTTTGAATAATTAGTAGGTAACAAATATATAACAGTGTTAATTAACTATTAATGAATGTATAACTTAACTATTAGTTAACCCTCACATAACAGTACTTAACATACAGACAAGGTGCACATATTTCAAATAGTAAGTAGGCTTTTAACTATTAACTACAAGTTAAGCATCAATGAATGTGTAACTCACTACTAGTTAACATAAATAAATGTATTACTGATAACAAGTTAACCATAAACAAACGAGTAACTAAGTACTGGTTAACTATAAATGAATCAATAACAAACGATAAGTCAACCATTAACAAATGCATAGTAACAAATGTACAACAACTACTAGTTCTAGTTACTAGTAACTACATTAATTACCTACTAAACATGCAAAATTTGTGTAAATTATCTATTTGGGAAGTTATGTTAACTAATGGTTAAGTAGTTGTTAGTAACTCATTCAGTAATGGCAATCAATATTAAGTGTTACGTGAGTGCCATACCTATTTGTTAAGTTATGGTTAAATAAAGGTAAACAAATAGATGGTTATACATTTGATTTTGATTAACCTGTAGGTAGTTATTAACTCCGCCAAGGAGGTTGTGTGATGGGCAGTGTTTGTTAGTTAGCTTGTTAGCAACATAACCCAAAAAGTTATGGATGGATTTTGATAAAAATTTTTCAGGAAATGTCAGAAATGGCATAAGGAAGAACTGATTAGATTTTGGGAGTGATCCAGATCACTGTCTGGATTCAGGAATTTTTTAAAGGATTCTGTACAATTGGGAGATAGGACTAATGGTGGAGGTCTGCGCTCTCCGAGTGCTTTTCTAGTCCATTCTTAAATGCATAACAAATGCTTGGTCAAACATTTCAAATGTGTATAATACTAGTAGTAAGTGCTCATTCGTTAATGTTAACTAGTAGTTAGTTCCTTATTTGTAAAAGGTTAACTAGTAGTTTGTTGCTTGTTCTTTAATGGTTGACTAGCAGGAGGTTACTTCTTTGTTATTGGTTAACTAGTGTTAGGTATCTCGTAATGGTTTATGGGGAATTGGTTTACTGAAAACTGCAATCAAAGAACACTGGAGTAGTCTCAATAAGGCAGTTACATTTTTTCAGTGCTTGGGCCCTAATATTTGCCAGTCAAGCTTAACTTTCAGCTACAGTGTTTGTTTGAACAACAGTTGACCACACACAACATGAGTTTATGATGACTGGCACATCAAATGACCCAGAAGAAGAAGATATATAGAAGAAGAAGATATTCCTTTATTAGTCCAACAAGGGGAAATTCACAGTTTACACTCTATTGTTATACATGCTACACACACATAGTCTGAATTACATGCAAATACACATGCACAAACAGGATCCCCATGGACGTGCACTAATGGAGAGATGTCAGAGTGATGGCCTCACTGTTCTCGTTGAAGCACTGTTGTGAGCTGTTGGGGGTTCAGTGCCTTGCTCAAGGGCACTTTGACAGTGCTCAGGAAGTGGCCTGGCACCTCTCCAGCTACCAGACCAAAGTCCAGATATGGTCTGACCGGAAATTGAACCGACGACCCTTTGAATCCCAGCCCAAGTCCTTCCAGACAGAGCTACTGCCGCCCCCAAAGGCCCAAAAATATATTCTAACAAAAAGAAATCAATAAAAAATAATTTTCTTTGCTGAGGCAAACAGTGGAGCTGATCAAATGTGAGCTTTGTGTCACTTGATCGTGGCATAAATTCCAAATGGTGCACATAGAGAACAGACGAGTGTGCACGGACACTTATTAAAGAAAATCATCTTGACTTCACCTTTACCTGATGGGTGGACTGATCATCCTCAGGAGATGACTGGTCAGCTACTCTGAACAGGGTGGCAGGTGTGGGCCTCCTGCGCCGGATCTACAAACAAACACAAACATAAAGGGAAGTCATAAACATATGAATTATTGAACTGATCAACAATGTTTTATTAATGGTATTCATGCAGCACAAAGCCTCATAAATCAAAATGTTGACAGCTCTTGCCAGGGGCCTCATTCACTTCATTAGAGCTGCTGCCCTGTTGATGGGTGGGTCAGCAGTTGAAAAGCAAGTTTACACTGGTCAGGTCAGAGCTCATGTCACGGTCAGTAGAGCAGAGAAACACTCATTATAGCTTTCTGATTCACAGATACATTTACAGTGAAACGTGTGTGTAGAACAGACAGTCTTCTGATGCTTAAGTTCCAAATGATCCAGCTTTAGGATGTTTTAAAGCTTAGATTTAGTCGATCTAAATTGCCTTTCCACACCACTCAGAACATTCTTAGCATGTTTGATCCTCAGAGTCCACCATCCAAACATGACATACACCCTCACAAACAGAGGGACCATGGAAAAGAGGGTTTTTAGACTTATTCAGCCCCAGCTACAACTTAGAGTCCCTTCTTTTCTGTAGGTCAGAGTGTTCACAGTGAACTCTATGTCCTCAAAGTAAATGCTTGGCTGTGCCTCTGTAACGTTTTGTTTGAACCCTGGCACACACTTTGTTTTAATTTTTGTTTCAATACATTTAAAAGAGAAAAAATACAAATATTCAAAATTCAAAATGTATGTGATGCATCAGTGATGAATATTGCCATAGTTGAAAGCAGACTTTCAGCAGAGAGGTTAGAGCAGTTTGAGAAGTCCCTGTGGTTGGTCTGCTCCATTTTCCATTGTTCACAAGTTTTCCTAAAAATTGAGCATATAGTGCTGATCTCATATAATTGAGATCAGCTGATCTCACGCAAGCCCTCATCAGACGACAGCCATGTGATTGGCTAATCACTCTAATGCTGACTCTTAAGCTACTCCAGCATGCTACTCTTTACTGTTCCCTCTGCAAGCCACTTTTTGCAACCTTCCTCCACCCCAGCTCCTCCTTTAACCTTCATCTGACCAAATCAATGTCATTCAGTTGTCACTGATGTCTGCTCAGCTCTGAGTTTATTTGCTGCTATTCTCCCTGCCCCAGGCTTTCCTTGTATGCACAGGACAGGCAGGAACATGTACTGTTTAATGCTTTTTTATGTAGGATCCCAGGACAGCCACACTGCAAAATATGTATAATGTCAATAAGTGCAAACTAATAAATGCTAATAAAGAAAAAAATATTCATGACCCCAAAACAGATGTTGCTGGACAAAGTGGTCCTGACTGAAATGTTGAGATATGCTGTAAAACCTTTAAAAATGTAAATTGAAGAACTGAGAGAAGTCATTGTTTTTGGAAAATTACATCTCCACTTTGAAAGTGATACCAGTAATACATTTTAAAAAAGCTGGGATGGGATGCCTGTAGCCTATTTCCTGTGTCTGTACAACCCATATGCAAAGACTGTTATAGGGCTCAACAGTGTGGTTACGGAAGTACAATCCCTTTCACTTTCTCCATGTCAGATTTGATTATTAGCCATATTATCAGAAAAATCCAAGTCAGACTTCTCATGCTACCTGAGAGTGAAACTATATTATAATCCTGTAGAAGACAAAAAGTTTGTAAGATAACAACTTTGTTTTAAGAAAAACATAGTTTATCTGCAATCTCTGACAAAAATACTACAATACCCACAATCATGAATGTCACAGCGACATCTTTGATTGATGGGGTCTCTGGTTACCATGGAAATGTCTGCTGAGCTCACCAATTAAGGCTGTCAACTGTTAATGGTGACAATACATACCTCTGCAGAATGAAGTGATACATACGCAATACAACATCATTTCAAATGTAAACACTACAATAAAGATAGGTGTAGAAAATAGGTGCATACATGGTTTGAAAGCTTTAAAAGCTGTTGTTAACAATGCACCGAATGAATCGCAATCGGCTTGTGGGATACATAGTTCCTTTCTCCTTGTAAATAAATATGGACCCAGTCTTGTACCTTTGTTTTTTTTTTCAGTTTTGGAACGCCAAAAACATGCAGGTGGTCTTAGTTCACATCCATCCTGTGGCTCCTTTTCTTGCTGTCATTCCAAAATATTCAAAAATGAATACTCCTTCTACACATGTAGGCTGGAAGTTTTGCAAAAAGAGATTTTTCTTTGTATTTTGACCTACTGTACACACAGAAACAGCATTTTATGTCACTAACTCTGATAACAGTGATTATGTGTGGATGGAAAAAAGTGAGATTTTGCGTACAACATCCCATGGTGCACCAGTGTCTTCTCTGTTTGATGTCACTGGTGTGTGACGTTGTCACTTTGGACTTTTGACATGCTTGCACATATATGCACACAGCTGCTCTCCCGCCTGAATGGATTACAGAGGTCCCTGCTGGTTCAGACAAGACCCAAAGCCGACCGGAAACATTGGTGGTTTTGGATAAGATCTTGATCTGGTTGATGGGAAAACTTTGCAAATGAAAAAGTCATTGCACAGAGACTTTATGCGCATCAGGGACACTGTTGCTGATTGAGAAAACTGCTTTGCCTGCACAGTGAACAACTACCACTGACATGGCGCACTTTTGACAGCACGTGACTGGTTGTTTTGTTGCATCCTGCAAAAAAGTCAGATGTTTTGTGAATGTTGCATGTATGGACAGGAATATTTTTGAAGACAGAAGAGAAAAATTTCAAAGATACCCATCAAGGTGTGGACTTGGCCTTAAAATAGAGAAAAAAATGGGATAGTGTTATGTTTACCACTTTGTACTATCACCTCTTCTTACTCTGTAAGCTTTCAAGGGAACAATTTCTGATATTTTGAAAGTGGGATATTTTACCATTCATGATTTTGTCAGATTTTATAATCCGCCAAACACATCGGGTGACAAGCTGGGACTGTAGGTATGCTACGTTATCATCTGGACTCTTCCTATTAAAAAGGCATGACCTACTTGGCATATATAACTCCAAAATCTGAACATATGGTTCAGTCTTGATGGATGTCTCACAAACATGCAGGTAACCCATGCCATGTTAAGCTCTGTTTCAAAAAGTTTGGCTGAAGTGCACTGAGAAAAAAAGTGAAAAATGTGCTTCACAAACAAAAAGATTGCTTTTTGTACATGCTTTTCCTTTCTTAATGTGTGTTGACTGCACTTTCCAGTAATTCTAGATGATTTATAGCTGCTATTTTGAAAAACTGCTGGATTAAAAAAAAAAGTAAATTATGAGTGTGAGCAGAGCAGCTAAGTGGACTTGGCAGGTCAGACAAACAGAGTATTGAGAAGTGTCCTCTAAGGAAACAGCCAACCTTGGCCATGATATGAACCTCTACGCTGCTGTTTACGGCACCACAGAACATCACAGGCAGAGCTTAGTAGCCTGGCTCTGTTTTGTGTCTAAGTGCTCCGTACGAAGGGACGTGTTTGTGTTTGGTTCCCCTCCTTCTTGTTAAGCGTGGTGTGCGTCATCGCAGCGAGGCACATGTTGCCAAAGCAAAGGCTTGCTGGGCCGCGTGGTGGAACACTGCCACTGTCAAACACGACAACACAGAGTAATCGAGCGTGGATTTCTCCCATATTTATGACACCAGATACACATTTTAATCCCGTCACGCAACTTCCAGCTTTCCTGTCTCCCCCGAATCTCTCATGATATCTGTTTTTCTGTCATTCACCTTTCATTTCCACCTCACTTGATCCTCTGCTTCCTCCATCCTGTTTACTTCCAGATTTATCCTTCATGACTGTGACATTATACCTTCACCTTTCCCCTCCCTTCTCCTTTCTTTATTTTCATGTTTTCCATGATATATTTAAACCATCTTTCCTATTGACTCTTCTTTCTTTAATTGATCTCTCTCTCTTTCTGTCTTTATTGGCAGTGAACATCCACAGAGACAACTTTCAACCCCCTCTGTCTCCCCCGATATCTTCTCCCGTGGAGCTGCAGAGGCCCGGGGCTTCATGCTGCTGTGAACCCCATTGCCTTTTCCTGCCTGACACCTGCTCCCAGCCTCATAGGGCAGCCTGAGGTGGCTCACACAGAGACCCACAAGAGAAAGCAAACACCAGATGTTGCCATGACCAAGCCTCGGCCCAAGTCCTGTGGCACTGAAGCCTTTAGATCACAAAAAGCCCTGGATCGGACCTTGTGGTATGCAAACAAGGTGTTGCTGTGAGGACAGCATGAGGTCATCTGTATAGTTCCACTTGTCAGATGTAGTCTAATTATTGAAATAGTTTCTTATTGGTCTACTCTAGCTTAAAAGCTCCCGTGACAGACTTTCTGTTGTGCTGATTTTGGTGCTCCCAGTGGACCAATCAGTATGTCTCATTGCTTTTGGGGCATTTCCACTATCAGTATCTGTGAAACTCCACTCAACATGACTTGGTCTGGGAACCAGGCACTTTGTTTTCCAATACTTAGACAGTACCTCCTCTGCTTTGATGTAGCACAACAACAATGAAGCACATAAAGGTGATAGTGTACCTTTTTCTCTGTCTGTGGCTTTTTAGTCACAGCAAGGAGATGAGTTTTGTTTCAGAGACGGTTGCACTACACTGACCCCCCCCCCCCATGATTTTGCTGACCTTCATGGGCCCCCTATTTGACTGGGCCCCAGAAAAGCTCCCCCTTTCTTCCTCCCATGGGTGGCCTTGCATGTATCAGACTTGTGACACTCCTAGTGACAATATTCTCTGACCACTCAGCAAAGGTAGGTCTACCATTAGGTTAAGGTAAGCAATTACCTGGGGCCTCATGGTTAAAGGGGCCTCAAGCTAATGGCAAATGTGCGCATCAAATATGAGGTATGAATAAGAAATAAACAAGATGAGATTTCAGCATGTATAACAAGTCCAGAGTAAATGAAAAGGCATCTTAAAAGAGTTTGATAGTCCAAAAAAATCCCTGGGAAGGACCCTTAGGTGCCTTTCTCAGTTCAGGCCACTCAAAAAGCCTCAAATCAATTTCACATAAACCAATATCTAACAAGGTAGATCTGTATAGTATCTATAAAAAGGGTTCTAGGGGAAAAAGGGAGATAAAGGATTATCGACTTCAATTTCTTAAGATACCTCAATCATAAGAAATTGAAGAACATATGAGAAACAAAATCACTGACATCTATTAGTCTGAAAAGGGTTACAAAGCTATTTTATAAGGCTTCGGGACTCCAGCGAACCACAGTGAAAGCCATTATCCACAAAGGGAAAAACTTGGAATGGTGGTGAGCCTTCCCAGGAGTCTAAGAGTGCATCAACAACTAATCCAGGAGGTCACAACATCTAAAGACCTGCAGGCTTCACTTGACTCAGTTAAGGTCAGTGCTCATGATTCAACAACAACAAAGACACTGAGCAAATGGCATCTGTGGGAGAAAACCACTGCTGAGCAAAGGAACACAAAGGTTCATCTCTCATTTGCTAAAAAAACATCTTGATGATCCCTAAGACTTTCGGGGACATTCACTATATTGCAAAAAGTATTCGCTCACCTGCCTTGGCTCACATATGAATAACTTAAACTTCAATGGAGAGTCCAGGTGATGAACTCATAAGTTCTAATCACAGAAATGATTACTATGTTGTAGGAAAGCTACAACTAAGTCTGACAAATGTCAGACTTAGCCAAAGTTTCTAATACTTTATAGCTTTTTTCAATGTTAATGTGAGAGTTCAGTTGAGTATATTCTTTCATCCATTGAAATTAAGCCCTAAATGGCCCTTAAAACTGAAGAAAACATGTCTCTGGCAATGTTTTTAAAAGCAGTAAATCAGTAGGTGAGCATATAATAAGGTGTCAGAGATGTAGAAAGGGCAAGATTAAAGGTTAAAAACTCCAGAATCCAGGTTAATTTATTCAAATGGACATAAAAATAGGGACAGTGAGATAAATGAAAGGTGAAATGATTGCATTGGATAATTAAGGTCATAGAGAAACATAATCTGATGAACTATTCACCTAAACGTGTGCGGACATGATGTATACGTTTGTGATGGCTGTCAACCTAATACCATCATCCAGTCATGGTAGGGATGTTATGAAATGTCAGGTCATGACCCCCTAGAAGAAGCCCCCTCCCAGGCTGACTGTCTGAAAGGAAGTTAATCAAATCAGATGAAATGGAGAAACAATAACGTTAGAGCACATACGCAGATGTGTTTTATGCACACTAAATGATGGTTGCAGTGATGGCAGCAGCGACGTGCTGCTGTGTCACATTGGCAATGGCAGATGACACAGACACACGTCGTAAGTCAGTAATTTTCCGGCTTTAAAACCTCCCCACTCTGCCCAGGTTACATAATATGTATGTGACTTCCTCATTTACGCCAACACTGGGGCACAGCGTGCGAGATTACTCCTGCTACGCTTTATCCCTCTGCCCCTCCCTCCTCTACTTTTCTAAACCCCCTGCCCCCAATCTTCCAAACGCTCTCCTCTGCTGGCAGCCATTGTTTGTTTTTTTATCGGGATCAGTGGAGCTGTTATGGACATGCTCTGTGTGGCTCTATGGGAGCTGCTGTGGTGGCCTTTAAGCAGATCCACAGGTGTGTGCCTGCAGGCTTCCCCGAGAGGCAGCTCCAGGTTTCACACTGAGATTTGACTCTTAATAAAAACACTAGTTGATGGCTCATACTTCATATCTATTTATGGTAGATAGGAAGTTGAATAAAGTTAATGTGAGTTAGGATAATGTGCTGACTCTGCAGGGAGGAGGCAGTGAGAGAGAAAATCCTAATTGACAGTGAGAATGTTAGACAGCATTAGACTGTGATTTGTTAGTATCTTATTGAAAATGGTATTTCTTTGCTTTCTTTAACTGTTTTTCTGATTCCGCTCATGCATTTACTTGTGGACATGTATGTGAGTGTTGGCACAGCACAGCCTTGCACAGTAGTCTAGGTGCACGCCGCTCGATATGGGTCTGCTCCCCTGTGGCGATCCTCAGAGCTGGTACTCTCGTGGTGGGCCTATAAAAAGGAGCAGCAGTAGGACAGCATAAACTAGATTGGAGGGGTCTCTGGGGGCTCTGGGGGATGAGACAGACAGGCTCTAAAACTGCAGTTCTGGCCCCAGCGCAAAGACAACAGAAAGAGAGAGATACACCTCAGATCTCTGTCCATGTCAGCTCACATCTCCTGTGTCCTAGTGCACTGCACTACATCGGGTTATCCTCCCAATAAGCAGAGCATGTTCGCTCCATGGAACTGTCAATCGGATCCATATAAAGCGGATGGAAGGATATGGATCTGAACAAGGCTGACTTGGATTTGTCAATAGGGACATGACACTATATCATTCTCTGATACACAGTACATTCAGCACTCCAATGGAAACATACATAGGCTGAAGAAAGGGACATGCACATTGCTGAGGTGAGTGGCTAGATGGAAGCCTCTCCTACATTCAAAACACAAGAAATCCCACTTAGAGTTTGTAAAAAAAAAAACCCTGATGGAATCTCAGACTGTGAGAAACAAGAATCTCTGTTCTGATAAAACCAAGATTGAACTGTTTGGCCTCAATTCAAACATTATGTCTGGAGGAAATCAGGCAATGCTCATCCCCAGCCTAATACCATCCCTACAGTGAAACATGGGTGTGGCAGCATCATGCTGTTAGGATGCTTTTTAGCGACACAGGCTGGGAGACTTGGGTTGAGGGAAAGCTGAATGAAAACTCAGGTCGATACAGGTTCTTGTGTCAGGCTTACAGGTGCAGGCATTGTTAGTGTGAAGTTCAAGTATTGTATTTTTAAGTTTTTCAAATTTTTCTCCCATCTTTTTTCCTCAACTCTGCTATTGCTGTAGAGTTGAGATTACATTACACTTTCTTGTTGTCTGTTATGACAGCCACTGTGTCAGATTAGGCAATCACTGAGCCATAAATGTGTGCCATGACTTGACTAACAGACATCACAGAGTATGCAGAGGAACACAATCAATCATGAGGACTGGTGTGATGCTTGACAAGACCAGGAATGAAGACGATACAAACATGGTTTTACTCTATGATTAAACCTTTAAAATGAATGGTACATTTGCTTGATGCAGCAGTGTCTAACCAAGCTGCATCTACTATTTATCTACAACATCACACTGTCATGGTATCTTAATGCCACATCACTGAGATAGGGATGTGGTTGCCAGAGCTTGACAAACGTTTCCTGTCCGAAAGTTCTATTGTTCTTTCACTTTGCCATTTAGTTTGTTTACAATTGTGACTTTTGCATGTGTGCTCTTCAACATGACAGAACAAATTTTGGAAGAATGAAATAAAAAAACAAACATGATCGATTTTCTGTCAGGTTGTCCCAGACATGGCCTTTACTGCCGTTCACTATGACAAACTATATAAGATGAAACAACAGATTTTTGGGTCAAATGTGTCCCGAACCCCAGGCTGTAATTGTGCTTTATATGTGTCGCCTGACCTGAGTATTCAGGCCTACAATTGTGCACAGGGCTGTCATTCAAAATGTAACATGTTCTCTTTTGCACCAGTTACTAGCTTTTCACTTAAAAATGCAGTTTTGACACAAATTTATTACATGTGTTTTTACTTTAGTTTGACCCATGCCCCATCTGTAAACAGGATCTCACTGTATTTTTGAAGTTGGGTTGTATCAGATACTTGGTGATAGTAGCGGTATCAGCCTCCAGATTTTTTAGCGAGGGTTACCTTCTCAGTTAAGCAATACAGCAGGGTTTATCAACTACATTTGTTCAAGGGCCAGCTTTCTTCTAAACAGGCACTTTCGGGGCTGAACTTTCAAATAAACTTAAGTTACTTTCAAAATAATCCAATTAACATATTTTTGTATATATATTTTTATTTTCTCTCAAATGTAGAACATTTTTTGGCTTCAAAAGTGAGATCAATCCCAATATGTTGCAGCCAGCTACAAGGGGGCGACTGAGATATTTTAGCTATGTGTGGCTAACATGTCTATTACTTGGTTTGATGTTAATGTACTGTGTAGGGACAAGAGGAAAAATCTAAGCAGGAAAATTGCACTCCTAAAACACAAGGCTGAAAGTTTCCATGGAAAACAACACTTTATTTAAAATCAAGAATAAACTGATAAATGCATGTTTAACATGTGCTGTATTTGCTAATAAAGGCTTACAGGTGGATTTCTAAAAATGGATGAAACATAAAGTCATTCCTGGTGAAACCGTTTTAATCTCAGTAGTTGTTGGAGTAGTTTTAATAGCTGTAGGGAGTTCATTAAAAAAATAAAGTAGAAATAAAAAAAATCTTTCCCAAAATACTGCAACATTCTTTCTTTATCATTTTTTCCTCTGCACATATTTTGAATTTGATCCTGTTCTAGGGGCTGGATGGGAAGACATGGGGTGCCTGATGTGGCCCCCAGGCCTCCAGTTGAGGATCACTGCTTTACAGCATAGCAGATGGTACAGTTTCTCTCTAATTTAGCGAGTTTACAGTAAAAATTAGCCAAAAAAAAAAACAAAACAAAAAAAAAACAAAACAATGCTGGCTCAATTGTACGATCTATCAAAAAAATGTTGAAGCGTTTTATTTTTCACCCAGAAAGCCTCTGCGTTTGGCACTATTCCGCAATGCAAGCTTCGGCTAACTGCTATGTGCTCATCTGCCTCAGAGTATCTGAACAGCTGTTTGGGCTCAAACTAGTTATTTCAGCGCAGTTTCCAACTTCAACAGCCGACACAATGTTTTCATATAGTATACATATTGTACCAACTATACCTTGACATGTTATCAGCCATTAGAAGAATAAAGTGACGGCTATAAACAAACTTGGATGACAAATTACCATTCAGGTCTTCTGGTCAGGATGAGTTTAGCCAATCTTTCTTCAGAAAGTTGAAGAAGGTCTGTAAAACACTGGCATTTAGTAAGGCAGGGAACTCTGGATGGGGAGTGATGCAGGCTGCAGGTGTCTCTGAGCTCATATTCTTGATCAGAAATGTCCTAAGAAGTGCTGTAACTAAGTCCCACTCATGCCAACAGTAGCTGGATGTGGGCTCACAGTTTCCACACCTATACCAGCATGCAACTCAGGATGCTCTCCTTTTTGGCCAATTCTTACTGAAAACTCACTAAATTACGTAGTGGAACTATACCTGCTGCTACATTGTATAGCCTAGCTTCTCCAATTTGAAGATTCGCTGAAATCACCGGAGGCTAATGCCACTGCTATCACCAAGTACCTTTAACAACCCAACTTCAAAATACAAAAATATCCCTTTAACATGGTGGAGTTGGGGTTTAGGTCCCATACCGCAACTACTTAGCAGGGGAAGCTCTAAATATTTCAGCTTCACTCCCAGATGGCTGTTGCACCGTCCATCTTATTATGTAGTCTTTGATCCATCTACTGAAAACAATCCTCCCTCCCTGTCCCCAAGAGCGCACTCATCTTAGCTCTGTCCATGACGGCTGTTTTAAAGGATCTCTGCTACATTTTTATTCCCTGTCTTTGCTAATTAGATTTTAAGCTGGTTTCAACCTCATAGATTAACGTAATTAAACAGACCCGCCCCATGTGATGATCTAAGTGCAGTTAATAAGTTCAACAAGGTGAAAATGATCGCCTTTAGTATGAGCTGAAGGTCTTTTAGTGCTCTGGTGCATCAATCTTGAAAATTCAGATTAGCAAATGTAGAGGCACAGATACAATGATAAATGCCTTTTACCTAATGGCTAGAGTGAACAGTAGAGCATTTTTAGATCTCGGCCTTCTGTTCTGTTGCATGATCCTAATGGAATCTCAGGAGTTACATCACTGTTAGACTACATGTTTCAGTGAGCGTGTCAAATCCACAACAAACCAAAGGCCAGCGATCGCATCTATCATGAGACAAACATCTCTGTCAGACTTCTCAAAGGCATCACTAACAGACAGCTACACTCATTAACACCTGCTTGTCGATTTTCCAGATGTTTCCAAGAGGGTCAAGGACGTGGCTGCACAAACTACAACTCTGTCTGCAGCTCAGTGATCTCTGAGGTCTGTCAGATGTGCATGAAGCACTCATTCCCATTTAAATGAACCTGTGAATTCCCATCAGGAGGAGAGGCTGCTGCATGTTGCATTTCAACATTCAAGCAACACGTCTACACTGATCTTTGACCCAACAATAGATTAACTGAACAAACAGATGGGCTGGAGACAGCATCTGGAGGGGCTTTAAATGACCCCATAACAGGAAACTTAATTATGCTGCACCCACTGGCAGAATGATATCACACTCAGACAACCGGCCCCCTTCTTTTCCTCTGTTTCTCCTCTGTCGCACACCCCCAGCGTTTTGGTAATTAGCTGCTGGAAACTATTTAGCCTGTTGTTCCAGAGACTCTTGGAGGAAAAGTTTTACCGTCACATCACACAGACATAATGCGCCAATGTGTGATGAGTGACAGGAAGACACCTGCCAGGCCACAGTGCACACTGGAGCAATTCACACGGTGAGGCAGCAACAGGGGAGGTGCCAATCAAAGCTTTCTGAGAGACAGTGGCATGGCTAACAGCCTGCCAACACTGGATCGACTGTTTTTAATGCTCCTGCACTCAGATTCAGAGGTGGCGTACTGTGCAGAACACAAAGACCACAGTTCCAGAGGTCAACAGGTACAACCAAAGAACGAGGTGGCCATAGTTACTCATCTGCAATGTAATATGTGCCCTCAGGACATGGATGACAAAAGGTAAGCTCCCAAGGTTGCTCTGGAGCTCGCAGGTCAATTCTTAATGTAATAGAAAGCAGGGTATCTGTTAGCTGGTATTTACTGGTTTTGGCTGGTTTAACAGGTGGATGTCCAGCAGATTAGAATAATGGCCAAAATGTGCAGCTGAGAAATATATCAATTACCAAATAAGCAAATAGTGAATCATTTCATATTACAAATTGGGTTACTAAGAAGATATGTTGGCTAATGGTGGCTAATTTAGGCAGAGAATATTCATGTGATCAGCATGGATGACGTCAGACAAAGCCTATCTCCTGGGAAATTTAGATCCACTGAAAACTAAGCAGGGAAATCAGTGATATGGAAGGAGTTTGAATTTGTCATTGCTGCTAATAAACAAGCCAAAACAAAGAGACCTGCAAATAGCTGAGCACCATAAACACAGATGCAGGCCTGGGCCAAGGAGAGCTTTAGACTTCAATTAGTGGGTAAACTCTACCTATGACAAATTCTCAGATGAAGTGGAACTATATTCAACACAGAGTCATGTCATGAAGAAAGGCGTGGATCGTTACGGTCGATGGCAACAGCACCGGGTCACTTCCTCGAAGCTTGGAGTGCTTGCTCGGAGCGTCCTGGCTAAGCATTAGCAGCAGCGCAGTGTAGGAAGAGCCACTGATGAGAGACGGGCTGTACTGAACTACCAAAAAAGGATTTTTACTGTCTAAGCAGAGGTTACAGTTGAGATCATCAGTCATGTTAAAAGCTAATGGGCTAATAGGCTAACTTAGAGCTAACAGTGCTAATGTGAAGCTAAACTTTTATACTTTGATTTTTGAAAATCAATACATACATAGGATTCTGTTATGAAACCAGTTTCAAACCAGTATATCCAAGAAGTCTTCTGAGAGGTATCAAGGACAATTGGAGCAACTATGTGGCATGCAAATTGAGAAAGACAGACAGACATGCCATTGATTATAGTTGTAAGATGTAATGCTAGCAGTCTTGTGTGTTGGAGAGAGAAAAATGATAGAAGAAACAATTGTGGACTTGTCCCTATTTATCAAGAAGAGGACAAAATGGACTAGCAATCATTCTAGTAAAGCCAAGGGCCGATTTTCCTGCTCGGGTGGCAGAGCACTGAAAATAATGGACAACACTGGCTTTGTATTGAAAATGAGCTCTGCCAGATCAAAGACCAACAACTGTGGACATATGCGACCCTTATGTGTGTTACCTTTTTTTCTCTCTCTAGGTACCAGAGAGTATATGCTATCCTATGGTCAGCGTCAGGATACACGTCATTGATGTTAGGTCAAATTGATGTCATGTGGCGTCCTGGACAGACCATTATGTTACACTACAAGAGTGTTAGTCTTTCCTGCATTCGTAGTCAGACCTGACTTTTTATGACAGGCATTGACACAATCAGGTCAAATCCATCTGAATTCATGTTGTCTAATCTGGCCTTAAATCACCTTCATTTTTGTCATCTGATTACAATCAATTATTTCACAGGGAACTTTGTGTATTAACTCTTTCTGCCCTGGGTTTTCCGTTTTTTAAAATACTTCAGATGGCCTTCTCTGCATCTGTGTAGCTCATTAGCTTGTAAATAGAAGAACAATAAAAAGACATCTAAATCTTGCAAAATACTACTAAGTTGGGGCAATAGCTGGTTGTGCAATATCATTATGTTTATTGTTGTAGTTTATTATTATCTATTTATTTCTTTGTATAACTCTGTTGTGCATTTTTTATTCTGCCAACATTTTTGGTTTTGTTTTGTGGCTTTTTAATCTTTTGATCTTTCTTTAACAGCACAAAAATTGAGAGTTCTACTTGAATTTTGTTGTACTTTGAATGATTTTCAGAAAAAGGATTAAAAAGTGGCAAAAGGGGGAAAGATATAGTAGTGAAAAGCAGTTAAAAAGTGGCTTAAATAGATGGAAATAGTGATGAACAAGGAATAAAAAGAGACAAAATGGAAGGAAATAGTGGTTAAAAGGCAGTTAAAAAGAGGTAAAAAAAATTTTGCTAAAAATAGTGGTGCATGGGTAAAAGAGGCAAAAATTGGGAATTTGGAAGAAATAAAGGTGAAACAGGGTTAAAAGTGGCAAAAATTAGTTTAAAGTGGCAAAAAAAGAGATAAAATACAACAGATAGTGAAAAGTGGCAAAGTTGGTTTAAAGGGGCAAAATGTGCAGAAATAGTTGTGAAAAGTGGTTAAAAAGTAGCAAAAATTGGCAGGAATAGTAAAGAAAAGCTGTCAAAAAGTCACAAAAATGGATGGAAATGCCAGGAAAAAGCAGTTAAAAAGTGGCAACAATGGATGGTAATAATGGTGAAAAGAGTTAGAAAAGTGGCCAGAGTGGGTCAAAGTGACATAAACTGCTTGAAAGGTTGCAATAATTGGTTAACAAAGGCAAAAAATGATTCTGTGTGGCAAAATGAGTTGAAAGAGGCAAAATGGGCAGAAATATTTATGAAAGGGGTATAGAAAAGTAGAAAAAATAGAAATAGTGACGAAAAACAGTTAAAAAGAGGCAAAAATTGATGTAAGTTGAGTTGAAAATGGGTTACAAAAACAGCAAAATTGAATTAGGGTGAAAAGGGGTGAAAACGTGACAAAAATGGAAAGAAATAGTGATGAAAATTTTTTAAAGTGGCAAAGATGGGTTAAAAGCTGCAAAAGTTGTTATAAAGTGGAAAGAAATTGTTAAGAACAGCAAAAATGGATGGAAATAGAAGTGAATATGGGTTATGAAGCAGCAAAAATTGTTTAAGGTGTCAAAAATGTGTTGAAAGAGGAAAAAAAAAGACAAAAAAAGTGACAAAACTGAGTGTATACAAATTTGAACATCAGCCTGACACACTTTATGCACCTCACAGCTCCAAAATGAGGGAACCATTAGATCGGACTCCAGCACAAGCGCTACTGAACTAACATACATGCACTGGTATCATTAATAAAACACATCTCTGAGATTCTCAGGGGCCCAGCTAATTCTGTGGACAGACCTGAACTAGCTTACCAGTGACATGTCAGCTCCAGATCCAGTCCTGCATTTATCCCCCACCTTGTTTTCTCTCCCCTACTGCGCCACTGCTCCCTTTCTAATCCTCTCACTCTCCTCTCATCCCAGATATGATTGCTACTGCTGTTGTAAAAGCCACGGGTGAAAAATGAAGTACGCTGTTGTGTCTCTGTGACATCACAGGCAGCAAAAAAGTATGATGTTAACTTCAGGGTGATCAAAGAGATAACTGGGCGACATTGCTCTGACTCACTTTGATTAAAGATGAATTCTGAAGTAACAAGTGAGTGACTGGGTAGGATAATGACACACAAAGAGGATTTCTTGAAAGAAAGTGCATAGTTGTGGCCTCTCATGGGTCGCTGTAGAGCTCATGCATACCTGAGATGCAGTGGGTATTATGGCACACTTTCAACTCGGTGTGTACACTGTCATCAAGCGACAAATCACTCTACCCATGCTCAATATTTATGCTCTTTAAGTGTTTATAGAACACACACATCCATGCGCACAGAAGCCAGCGGAGGATGTGAAACTGTTTGGTTAGGATTGCCATTAAGACTTTGTATTTTGAGGACATTTAAGTGTTAATATAAATAATTAAACGGGGGAACAACACTGCTAAAAAGTAGTGGAAAAGGAACATGAAAGGGAGCATTGTGCTGAGCTGCTACGGATGGACATGGGCAATGAAATGTTTTCATATAGTTATTAAGAAATCAAGAATCCAGGACTGTCAAAACTAGGAAGGAATGAACACATACTCCAGAGGACAGAGAAGCATTGATTGTGTCCCAACTGCAATTACAATCTGTGGTTTCCAGCAAAGCAGTTCATCTTTTTTCTTTCCCAATTAGAGTTGCCACTACAAACATCAGGAAACCACTTGGGCAGAAAACTTTTTGAAACTTATTTTCATAAAAGCAATTACGTCATTGGGCAAACTGAGTCACACCACTACAGTGACATTCCCGACCATCCACATGTAAAGAGAAAGATCACTGCAACCTCTTGCCCTGTCCCAGCATGCTTTGTGCCATCCAACAAGATGTTCTTTCTGCTGGTGCATGTTGACAGTCCCCCAGACTGCTAATGTTTACCCACAAACACACGCTGCATCAAAGGTCGCTGTTTGACGTTTTACCCACAGACTTGACTAGAGGGGGTGAAGAGGAGGGTGGGGAGTGTGTACAGGGTATTCAAACCAAAATAACGCCCTCCATCTCCCTGTTGGGTTTTATATGGATTTATCTGGAAGTGTTTGATATTGGAAGAATGATGCCCTTTGCTGTCTTTTGATATTCCCTTTCATATTTCCAGTTTCCTGTCGACTCAAAGGATCAACACGTGCTGACCAGATCATGTTGAGTTCACCGAGAGGAAATGCGGCGAGATGACGGCCCGTTTAGTCCACGGGGAGGCAGACTTGGAGGGAATCAGGGATGCAGCGTCTGCAGCATGACCCTAATCTCTGTCCATTATGCACATTACCCTACATCGCTTACAAAGCACGCAGGATCCGTGTGTGGGTGTGAGTGGAGTGGGGGGTAGGGTTGGTAAACATGGCCATGTGCTTTCGCCATGTTGTTGCTGACGATCACAGCTATGATCTTGACCTCTAAATGTGAAGATTATTAAGACATCATTGTTTTTGATTCAATTATTCTTGAGGAGTGGTTCCTAACCTTGTTTCCTGAAGGCCTTTCTACTTGTATTAAAGAAAAGATGATGCCCACTTCAAGATCCACATCAAGAAGTGATACAGAGCTGTCAGAATTACACATCATGTTCTCACCAATAGACCTTAATATAAAGCCTCAGAAAGGGGTTGAGCTGTCACTTAAGAAGGCAGCATGCCAAAACAAACAAGCAAAAAAAAAAATCAGTTTAGACTTGAGAAAATAATTGTTGATGCTCACAAAGCAGAAGAAGGATCTACAAAGTTATCACAGCGTTTCCAAGAGTCAAGAACTGGAGTGAGAAGTATAATCAAGAAACTGAAACAGAGCCACACAGTCCAGAACAAGCCTGGCAGAGGTAGGAACGGAGAGACTTCAAAGACTCTGGCAGCTTCTCCGACCTCGCTAATCACCTCTCCTGCTTCTTTGGATCATCATGGAGTTGGGAAACAGTTGTTTAAGCCATTGTAATACAACCTTCATGTCGCTGTTAATGCAGACAATGATCCAAACGGGTGATGTCTGGGTTGTTATCAGGCCGCTCTTTATTATTGGAGTTAAATATGATGATGAGTAGACTCAGACTTAACTGCTGTCTCTCATTTAGCCTACTACTAAGCCAGTGGTGGAGCCTTGAGTGAATCTTGAATCGCTTATGTGTATTGGCACTGTCAGTCCAATCTTCGAGGCAAAAAAAAACAAAAAAAAAAGAAAAACATGCAAATATCAGACCCAATACTGACATTGGATCGGATCTGGCCCATTTCTAATACACACTGTTAAATCTGCAGCTTCACTGCTAATTAGAGGAATGAAGAGGAAAATAAAGATGCATTATGAGGGCTTGTGTCTGAAAAATTCCAATTAATGTCCTCAAGAATCTGAAAGATGACCTTTCACTGGCCAGACACAGATATGGAACTCTTTGCTACCTTGGAAGACGGCGCTGTAACAGCGACACATGCAGAGGCTCTCTTAGCAGGCACTAGATTTGGTTTTGTATTTTCTGTGTGTGTTAAAGTGTCAGCTACAGTTTCGAACTCACACAAAAACTTTGCACAATAGCATCCAAGTTAACTTTAGATCTTTAAGAGCCGTCAGTCAGCATTACTTGCTCTTTTACAGATTGAATCAAGTCTTACTTTCAACATTAAACTGAAAAAGATCATTAAACTGAGCCGTATCTACAACAGAGGGACTAAAAAGGAAGAGCTACAAATAGATTCAGACACCTCACACACTCTGATTAACCATTTACTTACTATGTAGATAAAGATCTTTTCCTTTCAGCACAGAACCCCTACCTCTGTGCCCTCCTTTAAAAAACTCCTCAGTAGACATAAGCCAGTCTGGGTGCTAAATTAGTCCTCCAAATGTATTCATTCAAGGCCATTTAGTCTAACTTCTTCTTGTTGGCCGCATCTTAAAATGTTTTTTAAAGTCAGCACTTTTATGTTGTTTACCTAGCTTTTTGCTTGCACATTTGCAACTGCCTATTGGTGGAGTATCACTTTATAAGAGAGGGTTCTGGATGCAGTCTGCAGAGCTCAGACACCCCTTCTTGCAGACCAATACTGTGATTGGCGCTGGTTCCAGAAGGGAAATTTGCCATTCAAATACCCTATAAACATTTCATATTATCCTTATCACAAAGCTTGTAATGCTAAACCCAGGCTAACCAGCTACATGAGTACTCATGACTATAAAACACATAATTCGAAAAATAAAAGGTCATTGAAAACAGAGAAAAAGGCAAAGATGATAACCAAAACCAAACCATTCAGGAAAGTCACTGTGATACTCAAGGATGGTAGGTGTTGTATTTCTGGCTGAGATCGATTGATATCTGTAAACTTTTGTCTTCTACAGAAGCACATATCATAATTTCACACTCAGGTAGCTTGTGAGAAGTCTTGCCTGGGTACTTTCGATAATATTGCTAACAATCAAATCCACTATGGAGAAAATGAACGGGATTTTTACTTCCAGAACCACACTGTTAAGCCCAAATTGCCAATATAACGGCACAGTAGCCTTTACAGAGGCTACTGTAACTTAATCCTGGGTAAGACCTCTGACCTTTTTTCTGATTTACTTATGAAATGTTGCTTCACCTGTGTTGTTGCGATGTGGTTATTTCATTAAACTAACCACATCGCAACAACACAGGTGAAGCAACATTTCATAAGTAAATCAGAAAAAAGGTCAGAGGTCTAACCCAGGATTAAGTTACAGTAGCCTCTGTAAAGGCCCATTTTAGAAGCAGATATGTGAACGGTGGCTCACTTAAGCTTTGTAACCCTTAGCTTAAGCTAACATAGCTATGCTAACTACATAGTTAACATCGCTACGTAAGCCAATGCCGCTATGTTAGCTGTAGCAATGTGAGCTCTAGCAAATGTAACCAAAGCTAAGATAGCTATGCAAGCTATGTAGATAACCTAGCTTACATAATTAATGTTAGCTTTGTATGTATATCCATGAGCTTCTTGAACTTCAGCTTAAGCTACATCAGCTACATTAGCCAAGTAGCTATGTTAACTTATGTAGCTAAGTTAGAATGTGTTTTATACGTATAGACGTAAAGTTTGTAATTGTGTTTTGTAGGTCAGATTTTAATTTTTTAATTTTTGGTATCCTAAACTTTACCTTAACCTTTAACCCTAACACTAACTGGAAGTTTGATCCTATTTCATTTTCAAAGTTTTAGCATATATTTCTACTCTGAAAAAGCGTCTCACATTAACGGTCTGTGAAAAGAGGTGTCTGACTCGTACGGTCTGCAGCCAGACTGTCTTCCTTTAAAAAGAACCTGCTATCTTCTGCTTGTTTGACTTCCTGATGGTGGCTCGGTGCTGAAAAGTGAAGGTGAGTTTTTAAGATCACACTGATGCATTCCTTAGGAGTAAATATTCAAAAGCTGGTTGGAAAAATATGGAAAGAGTATCTTACACCTTCGAGGCACATATATATAAAGCTGTTTTCTCCCGCAGTCCTTGACTGAGTGGGAGGTATGGAAGAGCCTCACACACCAGAGCCTAACCCATTAAGAAACATTCACAGACACATTACCACATATACACATAACAGCACCAATGTAAACAACCTATTACACAAACAGAGTAATCCATTGAAGTTGACCTTTTAGATGCTAACTGTGGGGGGACATAGTTGTGCAGCCCGTCTCCATGGTAACGAGGCCTCGGCAGTTCAGTCGATAGTAGTTTTGGGGTTTAAATGCCATCGGAAAGAACAGTATAGAGTTTTGTAATAAGTTTGGAAGAATTATGGCACCATTGTACGGCGTTAGCAAAGACGGACTTGTGGGGAAGTGTAATTGCATCGGGTGGGGTGGGGAATGAAATGAGCGTTAACTATTACATATCCCTGGAGACTCCCACAGCCCTGCATGGATGCCATTTGTTTTAAAAACACATCCTCCCTTAAAACTGCCTCCCATACTCCCCTTTAATGCATTTGTTGTGACTAGTACAAACACTAAGTTATCTTTATTTATTTCAATTCTTTAAACATTTACACACTAGATTATTATGTAATAAGGCTTGTGCACACATTTTATCTGAAGGTAAAAGCCAGGCTGAACCTGCTGGAGGAAAGCCAGACGAGCAAACCTAAATTTAGCTGATCACTGTTTGACCAGAAGGTGGTTGAGAAATAAGGTCCTCCCCAAAACAGAAGGAAGTGAGAGAATTTTTTTTTATCAAGGAAGAGCAGCTCACATATGGTAGATTGTTATCCTGTGGTTTCTTGGAAGAGGTGATAGGGATCAGAGTACGATGACAGAGCATGAGAGATAGAGAAAATGAGAGGGGGAGAGGGAAGGCTTGTTAATGTGTCAGTTTCTGCATGTTTTTAATTTTGCACTAGGGTTCAGGAGTACATTTTTACATGCAACAGCTTGTTTTGAAGTGTCTGAAAGCTGACTTGATTTGCAAATGAAACTTTCTGAGGGGGATGATTTTTGCTATTATGGCTCCCTTTTATAAAAGCTGGGAAACAGGGACAGTCATTCAGGGAGCTGACCTCACACAGGTGAGCAAAAACGATTAAGTTGTACATCTTTCTCTCCCTGCTTTTCTTCATAAAGCACATCTCTTTCTTGCCCTCCTCTCAGGAGAGATGAGCCATTGGCCTCGATCTACCTCAGAACCAAACGGTTCCTGCTTTGGCCCACTTTCCTCTGCTCTAAAATAAGAGCTATTGCAGCTTTGGAGCCAAAAAAGAGAAGTCTGACTGGGTTGAGTGTATAATATCACAGAATTAGGCTGAGTCAGGCATAAGACATCTCTGTGGAAAGTGACAAATGTCCAGATAACAGAGGTCACTCTTACACAAAGAAGATTACAGGTAGCAAACTAAATGTCAAGGGCCTTTTGTTGCTGCTGAGGTACAAAGGAGTGAACTGGTTTAATGCACCAGATAATGACTTTGTGTCAATGTCACATTGTTGAACAGGTCAAGATGAGATGAGACATCATGCCACTAATCTCATGAGGAAACAGAGGGGGAAATGTCACCATTGTTTCTCAAACATGTGGCCGCCCTACAAGGGGAACTCATCAAAAGTTAAAACTGCTTGTAATGCAAAGTGCAGGTGATGTCAAAAGAGATATGTGGCCACTTATGATGATGCATGATTCAAAGGGAAAACAGTAACATTTAAACTATAAAGAGCTTAAATTTCCTAAATAAACTGCAAGATCTGTCTTTGCCTGCTCACCATCTCCACTTGCCGGGGATCCAAGTTGGTGGGTGCGGAGGCCGGCACTGCAAACTGGATCTTCTTCCTCTCCTTGGGCTCCCCCTCGACCTCGGTCGACACAGAGGGCTCCATGGCTCTAGGATCCTGGGGGTACACACTCCCAGCAAAAGGGAGAGTTTGTAGCTGAAGATCCTCCCTGGAGGAACCTCCCACTCCTGATAAGACTTTTCTCTCTCTTTCTTCACTCCTTGACACAATAAACAGAACAGATCTTCTCTTTTTTCCCCCTCACCGGCTGTCGCTAATGTTCTCCACTTGTTCCCCCCCTCTCTCACAACCTGTGCAGCTGGAGTGAATGAGGCAAGTGCTTGGATCTGTGAGGGAGAGAGGTGGGTGGGTAGAGGCAGGAGGGGAGGGACTAAGGTCCAAAAGAAGGTGGGGATATCAGAGGAGATGGGAGGTGCCACGGCAGATAGGAAAGAGGATGTAACAAGGGGGAACGGCTGTGTTTTTTCTCTCTATCTAAGCTGAGGTTGATTTGTAATCAGAAAAAAAAAATAATCTCATCACATCAGCTGAGCCTCTTTTGGCCTCTATTTGTGAATGAGAGATTTATGGTGAGAGAGGGAGGGATAAACAAGAGGAGGGATGCATGGAGTATGCAGGGGGAATGTACACAGAGATCCAACAGATAAGCTGATGCTGCTGACATCACAAGATTTACCAGGTCGGGTCATGTCACATGTGATGGCTTCCCTTTTATTCACCATCAGGTAGAGATTCATATCCGAGACAAATCCATCTGAAATTTGTTGTTAGCATGCAGAAATCTCATTACAAATTTTCCCTTGTCAACAGATAAGGTATGACGTCAGGAGTGACCAAGAAAGCAGAGAGGAGGGGAGTTGTTAATGGAAATGAAAAGTAAATAGTAAGAGAAGGGCAATTCCAGAGTAATTTTCAGGCCCTTGCTGTTATTTCACTCACATGGCAGAGGGATTTGGATGGTGAAGAGAAGTGGATTTGGCCTCAGGGCAGAGTTGAGCTTCGGCATGGGCAAAGGAGGAGAGCGAGGAGAGGTGGAGGAGGAGTGAGGTGGCTGCAGGGGGCTGGTGGGAAGTGCAGAGGAGAGGGTCAAGGTGTTTATAGCGCTCTGGGAGCACGACCGTTATCTACAGAGAGACATTAAAGAGTTAAATGAGTGTTTATGCTCCAGGTCAGAGAAAGCCCAAGTAGTCGGTGTGTTATTTTATTCTCTGTTTCAATGAGGGGGGTCGGAGAATTGGGAGGTTTGGTTCAAAATCAAAGTACTGTTAAAGCAAAGAAACCCCCTGCACACGTCTTCAGATGGAAACTCATCTTTCATAAGTATGGACAAGTCAAATGTCTTAAGGCACCTTGTGTTGAAAATTGAGAGGGGTCTGGTTGCAGACTGCAGACATCAGACCCCCCCCCCCCCCCTTATATGTCAGGATGGAAGTGACATAATTTGCAGGGACAATATTTTAGAAGTTTTATTTAGAAATTCAGTTTCATTCATATACAAAGTCAGCTACATTCATGAAAAAAATCACATTGCAAACATTACAAGCCAGGCAAGATTTAATAAATAAAACAGATAAAAAAAGATAAAAGTCTAACCTAGGGTTGAATTATGTATAGACCTGTTTAATACCTAGTTATGTGAATGGTAGCTTGCTTAGGGGTTAGCGTTTGCTTGAGCCAACAAAACAATGCTAGCAACATAGCCAATGTAGCTACATAAGCTTTAGATGGCGAGCTTTAGTAAATGCATCTTAAGCTAATGAAGCTTATGCTAATCAAGCTAATGTAGATAACATAGCTTCATTAGCTTAAGCTTTAGCCATGTTAGCAGGATTAGAGTGTTTTCATTGAGTTTTCAAGCAGCTTATGTAATTAACATCCCTTTTTTTCACTTTTAGCCTTGGCTACATTAGCTGTGTTGGAGTGTTTTCATTGAGTTTTCATGTAGCTTATGTAGTTAACACTGCTCTGGTTTTTTAAGCCTTGGCTACATTAGCTGTGTTGGAGTGTTTTCATTGAGTTTTCATGTAGCTTATGTAGTTACTGCTCTGGTTCTTTTAGCCTTGCCTACATTAGCTGTGTTGGAGTGTTTTCATTGAGTTTTCATGTAGCTTATGTAGTTAACACTGCTCTGGTTCTTTTAGCCTTGGCTACATTAGCTGTGTTAGAATGTTTTCACTGAGTTTTCATGTAGCTTATGTAGTTATCACGGCATTGGTTCTTTTAGCCTCGGCTACATTAGCTGTGTTAAAGTGTTTTCATTGAGTTTTCATGTTGCTTATCTTAACCCTTACCCTAATGCCTAACCCAAAGCTTAATCTGATTTTATTTTGAAGATTTTAGCATGTATTTCCTCTCTGACTTGGGAGATGTCGCACAGTAGCATTCTGCAAGGGGGGGGGGGGTCATCTGAGATCTGCAGTCTGCAGCAAGACTGTCTTGCAAAAATTACCATTTTTACTGCTCCTTTATTTGTTTCACAATCCATAAATATAACAATATTTTTCTTGTGGCTACACTTCTGTCATAACCCTCACTCTACCCAAATCTCCTCATTTTCCTTCAAATAAAAGTAGGTCTGGATCTAAACAGGTATCCAATTACTCTATAAGTAGTGAAATTTCAAAGTGCAACATAAAGGGAAGACTTTATTGTGATTAAATTTAGAAATTCAAACATAAATCTCTATTTAAAATCTTAATCATTTGACTGCTTTAGTCACAGCACAAGAAAGTTGGTTGTCCTGCCTTTCATATGCACACCTAAAGTTTGACAGTGGGTGGTGACAACACAATCTGGTCAAAATCTGACTAAATAGGTAGTTATAAAGCACTTGGAAATCTTAGTCAAGTATTTTGTGACTTCATATAAAATGAGAGCAAGGCTATATATATACAGGTATATACCTTATAAAACATCTATGAATTAGGTTTGAAGCCCAGCAAGACTTTAGAGATGATGTGTATCATATTTACAAATGCTTTACCAATAAATCAATATAGTTTTTGATACATGATGAGACAAGTTCTTATTACTGCTGTACTATTATTTAAGAGTATGCATTTATTATCAAGTGTTATTTTGCACTTTCTACAGACACCTGTTGTATCAGAGAGGACTTGAAAGAAGTTTCTCAACTTTGAGAACCATAGAGGTCAGGTATTGAATAAAAAAAAGTAAATAAGTAATTTTAGTGTAACAAACTATCAAAATAAGAAATTTTTCAATGATTCAAGGCAGAATCAGAGAATCTCCAGAGTCCTGACAGTAATCTAGCTCAGCAGGATAAAGTGAGATTCACCATACTGCCTTTGTTCTCCATCCAAACAAATAAAAGTCAGCTTCAGGACAGGATATCTGCTATGTATAAACATGATGAACAATAGTTTGGTTTGAGGGCACTACAGACAGAGAGAGATATTCTATCAGCATGAAGTTAAGTAGCAAATAAGCTGAAGTCAGGTCAGCTCTGTGGTCAATATCGGAGCAAGACAAAAGGCTGAATTCCAGACAAGCCCTTCTCTGGGATGGCTTCAGAGAAGCATTTGGTTCATAAAAGATCACAGAGAAACACTTGGCTCTTTATATGGTACACTTCTGCAGCGGTCTTTGCGATCACAAGGAAAACTCCTTGAATTAAAGTGTCACTTTAACTATTTCTGGCATATTTTCCTT
The DNA here is from genome assembly GCF_018320785.1 of Cheilinus undulatus. Lineage (NCBI taxonomy): Eukaryota > Metazoa > Chordata > Actinopteri > Labriformes > Labridae > Cheilinus > Cheilinus undulatus. The sequence continues at coordinate 18,610,864 of NC_054885.1, forward strand.
TCACAATGGAAACAACATGAAAACACTCAACAATAGATGAGAATAGAAGGTGAGGCTGGAAAAGTAAGCTTACAATTATCAGTTATAACCTGACACTTCAACAAAGTTGAGGCTTTTACAGGGAAGTGTTGTTTTTTAATGGGGTTGTATGGGGTATTTGCCAGTAGTAAGTGTGTTAGCCAAGGGAGGATGCTGGTCAACATGACCTATTTGTTGGAAAACTGTTTTTTTAGAAACTAGACTACATATTGCTGCAGATGGTGCTGGTTTTACAATACACTTAAGCTACTTTTGTAAGACCTAAAAATAAATAATGGTGTAACATGTAGGCTATGCTAGCTATACTTATGTAGATTATGTAGCTACAAAACTAATGTAACTCCAAAGCTAATGAAGCTACGTTAGCTTTTGAGCTATGTATGGTTATGTAGCTACATAGTATTACATAAGCCAATGTAGGTATTTTCATTTAAGCTAAAGCTAATGAAGATAAAGTGAGCTACTGTTCACATAACTTAATCTAAAACAGTCTAGTTTCAGCAAAGTAGAATCTAGCATAGCTAGGGTAGCTTTGTTTGCTTTAGCTTTAGCTACATTAGCGTTGTAGCTACCTAACCTATGTAGCTGACATAGCTACATCGCTTTGTTAACTTTCAATTTAGCCCCATAGCTATGTAACCTATGCAGCTAATTTAGCTAAAAAATAAAGCTGAATTGCAAAAAAGTCTAAAGTGTTGTACCACCTAATAACGTCCCTTTCTTTCTGACAGAGGTATCATCTTAGAGTAGTGGTCTGCAGGAGGGGGATGTCTGAGATCTGCTGTCTGCAGCCAGACCCCTCTCAGTGAATGGTCCCTTACCTTGATGTGAATTAATAATATGAAAGTATGCATCAGAACAGCAGTGTTATTGCTAGCTTTTTGCTAACATGCCTTTCTGGCCTAATTTTACCCAGTTTTTCAGTTGACAAAAAATGTAATAAAATAAAATAAAAAGAGTTTGTTATTGATGTGGTCAAATGAGCAAGCCAGCTCCCTCTTTCTCTTTCGTCTCTTTTTGGGAACGCCAACTTTTTTGAAAGTCTTAAGTCTTAAAGTCATAATGGCCTAACATTTAAGTGGGACAGCCCACTTTGTTAATTTCACAAAAAAAGACCCCTAACATAATAAGGAGTGGGGGTTCACATTTTTAAACGACTTAATTTTAACTGAAGCAACACAAAAATACTTTTGCTGCTCCAAGAAATGAGTATTTAGCTTATAAACCAAATTTGGATGCCATCGCCTAAAATCCACATGGACCATGGTTTTTCTGTCCTCCATGGGCCCCTCCATATGACTCAGCCCCAGAAAGCTTTTCTCTTTATCCCTTCTTGAGTGGCGAGCCTTGAGGGTAGCCTTGAGTGCACTGATCAGCTGTTCGGAGCTTCAAAAGAGACAACAAACATGACAAAACTACAACACTGTTTACTGTGGATACAAGAGGATATTATAATGGACCGGGAGGAAAACGTCAGCAGATGGAGACCCAGTATGAAAGAGAGAGGGGAGAATCTGTGCACACTGGAGGACCAGAGAGAGACCAAGTTAACTTGTATATAATCTGTGAGCCCATATCCATGCTCTTGATAGCTATGAGTGGGACTTTGTAAGGGCATTACCTCAGGACCTCTCTGTTGTTTAATACTTAACAGCTGACTGACAAGTTTTACAAGCATGAATGCATAAATATGAGGCAGCTTTGAAAAGCATTTACACTGTGTTTGACCAAAGATGACTGACAACACAGACATCATGCGGAATAACAGAGTGGTTGGATTACACCAACAGAAAATCTGGTTTAAAGCAGCAGAAAATCAGATTTTTTTAATATGAGACAACAATTTTTGTCCTGGACAAATCCAACAATGTTCACTCCTGGGGGTTTTACTCTGCCATGTCGGCTCATCATCTGCAGCACTACCAAAGCACTTTGGGACAGGGCTTGGATTAAAATTGGAAGCTGATTGGAAGTGTGTATGAAAACTTTGGCATTTATGACTTTGAAAATGTGTAAAACATGTCCCTAAAATGGGAGCAGCTCCTCTCCTCTGTTGTATAGATGACTAAAGAGACACACTGTCAGACATGTTTTTGAATCATGAGCAGCCAGGCATTGAAAAATCCTCGGGCAGTCTGTCATATTAACAAAATTACTCCACATGCTGACACTCTGACAAGTAGAACAAATTGCTTTAATTGGAAACCACGTTGATATTGTTCAGTATATGAACTCACTTGAGCATAATTGGATTAACAGAAGAAGCCAACTCAAAGAAAATATGTTGTATACAGTACTGTTGTTCTCTACTGGAAAACCTAATCTTATTTAAGCTTCTCCACTAGATTTATCATGTGTACTTTGAAGAGGAGATTTTTGTCCAACCAAACACATAAACACTTTTATCAACAAAAAGCTTTCTTTCAAAATGCACATTGGAAATCTAGTGAATAAACTTAAGTTAAGACTATTTCTTAAATTTTAGAAATAAACCCTGTTTTAAATGAATGGAAGATCATTTCTGCCACTTATAAAAAAAAAATTGGAAGTTAGGCAATTAAAAAAAAGAATCCTAAGTCAAAATTACGAGATAAAAAGTCATAAGCATGAGATAAAAAGTCAGAATAATGAGATAAAATGTCATAAGTATGATACAAAGTAAAAATTATGACATTAAAAGACAAAATTATGAAATAAAAGTGATAATTATGAGATAAAACATCAGAAATATAAGATAAAAAGTCAAAACTATGAGATAAAAAGTCATAATAATAATAAAAAAAGTCAAATTATTAACTTAAAAGTCAAAATTACGAGATAAAAAGTAATAATAGAAAAGTAAAAAGCTGAAATTATAAAATCCAAAGCCATAAGACTGAGATTAAAAAAGTCATATTTAAGACATAAAAAGTCATAATGATATAATAAATATTGAAATTATGAAATGAAAAGTCAAAATTACGAGATTAAAATCATAATTATGAGATATTAAGTCGAAATTATGTGACCATAAGTCATAATGATAAAATAAAAAGTAAAATTATGAAATTGAAAGTCATAATCATGAGATGAAAAGTTGAAATTATGAGATAAATCAAAATTCTTATATAAAATTCACAATCATGAAATAAAAAGTCATTATTATTAGATAAAGTGTCAAAATCATGAGATAAGTCAAAATTATGAGATATAAAGTCCTAATTATGAGAAAAAAGTCAAAATTATGACTTTTCATCTAATAATTTTTAATCTCATAATTTTGACTTTTTATCCTATAATTGATTTTCTAATCTCATAATTATTACTTTTAATCTCACAATTTCGATTTTAACTTTTCATCTCATATGTAATTATGACTTTTTATCTCTTAATTCCATCTTTTTTTTAATCTCATAATGATGCCTTTTTGTCACATGATTTCAACTTTTCATCTCATAATTACGACTTTTTAACTAATAATTTCGCCTTTTATCTCATAATTATGACTTACAATTTTTTTTTCAAGAATTGCCTTACTTTCACACTTTGTTTCTTTTTTATTTTGCGGAAATGGGCTTCTATATTTTTTACATGTTAACCAGGAAAAAACCAAACCAAAACAAAAAAACAAAAAACAAAAAACATATGTGCAGGACACGTTTTAAAGTCCTGGACTATGGTGATGTTCACTGGATGTGTAATATGCGTCTGCATTTATTTCCCCTTCTTATAATTTAAAGTCATGTGTCTGCTGTACACCGTCAATTTATTTACAGACAATTGCATTCACGTTTGTTTTTTTGTTGTACTATGCTTCACTGTGTTAATGCATTATGCTACGTGCATGGCTTCAAATCACTGCACTGCACTCTCCAAAAGGGAAAAACCTCTGCTAAACAGATCACACTTCCACCCTGAGAGCAGCAATCAAGATGACAACTCAGCAGCCTAGCAGGGACATGCTGTACAAAACGTGTGACCCTTGCACTGTCCACACATACACACAGAAATGCACACTGGAGACGCTCCAAGTCAGCTCCAAAGACAGATTAGTAAAAAGGGTGTAATTCTATCTGCTCCTCTGGGCATCTTTTCGTCATGTGACAGTCAGTGGAGCATGAGCTGACAAAACTCTCCCTGTTATGAGAGTCATTCACAGACCCCCTACAGATGACACTCAACCTGCTGTGAAGTGCATGCTGGGTATATGCTCCAAAAAAGAGAGAACAAGCAACACTATCGAGTGAAAATCTAACACACATAGCTTTAGGAGTCTTCTGCCTTTCATGCAGCTTAATTCTCTTTACCTGCCAGGTGCTGCAGCAGTAATAAGTTGATACCTTCACAGAGGATTTCAGGGACAAACATTAGCGTAAAAAGGTGAGACACTGTATTAATCAGGATCACAGAGAGGCTTTGTAGCGTCAGAGCAGGTGTCCTGGTAATTTAGAGAGGCACAGCCTGTCAGTCAACACCTGACTCCTCATTCATCCCCCCTCTGTCTGGTTATATAACATACCATCACACAATGAACAGGTACTGCTCACATCAACACCCACTGCACATGGGACAGCTGCCCAGAAGTTTAAACTCAAGCTATGGTAGTGTTGCACCATGAGGGATACACATGCACCATCTGCTGTTGTGTTGATGCCATTACGATGTAGAAGTGCAGCAGTTGTATTGATTATTTTGCTCTTTGACCCCCTCTAGAGTTCACATGTAGGAGTGGGAGGTTTTCTCTAAGTCCTACAGGCTAATCATTTATCTTGGTGCTGTTTGGATTTGCTTGTCTTTGATTTTTTTTGGCCCTTTTAAGTTCCAGGTATAATCTAACCAGAATCTTAACCAGAATGTTTGACTGAATAAGTTATTTTTTTTACATTTAGGTCTCCCCTGCAGAAGATTATCCCACTGAGCACCGTACATGAAAAAAGGAAGAAAAACAGCGGGAGAGAAAAGGGATTACCTCCTCGGCTTGTTTGCTTTGTATCGTCGGATGCCAGGGAACCCATATCCATCTGGAATGTGTTGGAACAACACGACACAGGGCATGACGGGATAATCACTGAGAAATCAGAGAAAGAGACAGGGTGGGAATAATGAGGGAGAACGGGGAAAGAAACCAAAATAAACTGGGGTCATAATGAGGCAATAATATGGAATCAGAAAAAAACTACCTGAAGTATTAAAGCAGCAAAAACAAAGTGTTCATTAGCTTAGCATTGATGTGGCACACTACAAAAAAAGTACAGCTCCCAAACTGGTTTCCATGAACATTCAGGTCTTAGGAAGTGCCCTGCCAAAAAAATAAAACATTTAATTTTTGGTTATGTTGAAGAAATGCAATAAAATGTATCTTGCTATTTGTTCCAAAGCAACATAACTCAACATACTGCAAAAAATGTGCAGTTCTCTCAGTAACGGTTGATAAAGGTAAAAATGCCTTTACCAACAAAGCATGAACTTTTGTTTTCAGTAAATCAAACAAAAATTGATCACATAGAGATGCCAGTTCACTTCCTGGGTGCCACAGGTGTGAGCCAGAGGGTGACTTTTGGGGGTTAAGCCCTGAGCATTTTCTCAAATGCGCTGAATCTTTTAGCTTGGTAAAAAATACAGTCATCTGCATAAGTTCTAGGTATGTGGGGCACTAAGGATTCATCATGGGGTCTGATGTGCCACGACCCAAGGCTGGAGAGGGGGGGAGAGGGTGGCCGACAAACTGTGTAGTTCGGCAGCCATGATCAAGCTCGATAGTATCGCTTTAATCCGAGCCTTTTCACCGCTGATAATACACCCAGAGACCACCAGCAGTTTTCAAGCCCTTGGGACATCCACAGCTCAACCAGGTGCTTGTGACCCCCTGGATGGTACTGTAGGCCGTGCTAATTCACCACATCCACCCCTTATCTATAGATCTATTGTATTTATCTATTTATTTAAAGGGACAGAGCATATTAATGAACATAAGCATAAAAGACAAACGTAAACATACCAGAGTTAGCATAAATGCTAATTAACTTCCCTTAGCAGGTCACACATAAAGAGACAGGACAGCAATAATTACAGTGTGTAAAAACGCAATAACAAGATTAATGTAAACTGATTAATAAAGTACATAGACTAAAATGCATGTTGTAAATGCTATTTCATAAGCAAGAAGTTAATTCGACATACGTGTGTTTCAGACAGGTCAAGTAGCCTACCTCATTTTATGTAAGGAAAACTAACAAATCACCCTAAACATTAAAAAAATCCCTAAAAATTCCATGAAAATTAAGGTAAATCTTTAAAGGAAATAATCCGTCCAAAAATCTGACTCTACAACATATAAAACATATCCCAAAAATGTTCAAGAAAATTCCTGAAAATTCATTGTAACTTCCACAGGTATTTCAAGGAAATAACCTAAACTTTTATGGAAATTCAAAATTTCCACTAAAAGTTCTGAATTTATTTTTAAAAAAATTCCCTTTTCAAAATCCACACAAATTCCCAACATTTTCAAAGAAATTACCTGAAACTTTATTTGAAAATTTTTAAACATATTTTTAAAGCATCCCTTAAAAAGTACCTCAAAATTTCTTTGAATATTCCCCATTTTTTTTGGTAAAACTTTGTTATTAATTTTAAACATTTCCAAAAAAATTCCCCCAAAATTCCATGGAAATTTCTGAAAAATTTCAAGCTAATTCCCCCTTGAATTTACAATCAGATTTCAAACAATTACAGAAAATAAAAAATAAAATGCATAACAAATATTCCAAAATACCAGGAAAAATGTATAAATTCCACTAAACAGGAAAAAAAAAACCTTAAAAATTTCATGAAAATTCAGGTATATTTCAAAGGAAACTCTCCACCCATATTTTTTTTTAAAAACACTGGACAATTATCTCAAAATTCTGATAGTTGAATTTATTACTATGTTGTAGGAAAGCCAAAATGTCCTCATATGTGCATGCAGGGTCTCAAGAGGTTAAACTTATAGAAATTACAGACATGACATTTATAGATATGACCAGTAGATGGCAGCCTTCTGCTTAGTTTTTCCTGTAGAAGGCCGATCCCTTACTGACTTTAAGGGCTCTCCAAATGGGGGTTGAAATAAAACATGAGGCGCTCACATGGGATGGAAGGGAATCTGTAATGTGAGTGATACTCAGTGGTGTATCAGTGTAAGGCAACAGGATGTGCAGCACACAAACCAAACTTCTGTGGAGACAGAAAGAAAAGGTCTGGGCCTCCTGAAGGTTCAGGGATGTGAGATTCTTGCAAAGTAAGTAAGGTTTGAGGAGTATAAGTCATTTAGAAACTTTTAATAAGCGATCTCAGTGAAGTAAATTTGGGTAGAAATGGAGAAATAGGACAAAAGAGAACAGATTGTTTACTTGAGTGATGATATATAAATATGTGTTTGTGTGGGTGTCAGTGAGGAGTAAAAGTGGAGTGGGGTGCCGGAGATGTAGCAGGTGGGAGACATGGTGGAGGCAGAGACGAAGGAGGACGTGGCAGTGGGGCAGTGATTTAATTAGCACCCTCTACCCCCTCCAGCCCTTCACTCATAGCATCAATAATGCATGGCCCCTTGTTTCCACTGCCATAATTAATCCTCTCTTACTATAATTAAAAGCCAAAAATCCCACAAGATGGTTCAGCTTGGCCAGGCACGGGTTGGGTTGGCACGGGAACTGATGAAAAACTCCAGAGCTTCACACAGACTCTGTGGATCGACAGACAGACAGACAGACATGTTGACAGAGAGATCAATAGTCAGCCCATCTCCAACACAAGCTGAGTGAATGAGGCATGAAGGCGAGCTGAAATACACGGGGAAAATTAAATGAATGAATTTGCCAGACTGGTGACGTGAACCGCTCCTTGAAAATATGCTTTAGTGCCTTGTGAATGAATGAGAAAGTGAGGGGAGAGAGCACAAACCTTTAGCTCTACTCCCAAGAAAGGAGGACAGAGGTAAATACATACTTACACAGGCTCCCAGATGAGGTTTGTCTCCGCTGCAGCCAAGCCAGACGAGAGGGAGAGGTGGAGCTTTCTGATGCTGCAATTAGGACCACACTGTCTGGGCGAGCAAACAAGAATGAATATTTCAGTCCGGAGATCTCTGTGGGTACCTATGGTGGGGGCCTGGCACACCTACAGGCATACAAACACCCACACATGCTCACAGATACACATCTTACCAAGGCTGCCAGAATTATTCACCTCCCAATCACAGATGCCACAATTATCACATCAGTATCACTGCGTAAACGGTGCCAACTGTTATGCTCATTGAACTATTGTACAAGGCTTACAATATCAGTATAAATAGGCATCAGCAGGAGAGAGGAGCTGCATCCTCTCCTTTGTGGAAATAGGTGCAAGGAGCATGCAGGCTTGGCCACATGCCAGGAAACAAGAGCAGAGGTCAGATTTCAACCTGAATTTCTTCTAAGACAGAGCACTCACCTCGCTCAGCCACCTTCTCAGCATTTTTAAACAGTGAAGCTGCACATCCTCACTCCCACTCCCACTCACAGGGACTTGTACAATAGGAGCACTCCCTCTGGTGTGGGTTCATTGTCGATGCCTCTCCTGCCCCGCCGTCCTCGGCCCCATCTCCACTTGATTTATCGCTCTAAAATACCACTGCACTAATTAGTCAAGTAATTAATTAATAGGCATTTGCATTTGTGCATATGCAATTAGGGGGCTGGAGAGATGAGAGTGCAGATGGGGTCCGGGACTCCAGTGGGGGTGGGAGTGAGTGTGGGTGTTTTTACCCCCCCTGTGTGTGGTGTATTTCATATTAGTGCCACTTCTTCTAGAAAGACATGAAGAGCAGGTCATCACCTCACATGTCTGATGGTGAAAGAGGAAAGAAGGATAGGGGTGTGGAGGTGTGGCTTAGTGACTTTGAAAGGATGCTGGGAAAGTGTTGGGTTTTCATTTTTGCATTTTGATTGCACACGTTTAGTGAAAAAGCACAGCAGGTGGCCCTTACTTAAGACTAATCCACATACAAACAGGATGCAAAGTCGTTCTGAAATATTCTAATTCCAAACAAGCACTTCTCTGGTTTCAATATCAGATCAAAGCCTCCCCTGATTGGAGACTGATTCTGGCTAAAGCCACGCTGTTGACATTTATTTTGGCAAGGTGACCTGAAGGTTGTTTGGGACTTGTTGAGAAGCATTAGACCTCCTCCCATGGCCGCAGACCTCACATTTCTCCCCCTCCAGTGCAGCTGAGAAAGGATAGGGCAACGATTTGGCTGGAGTGAAGCTTTGCACACAAACACAAACATACTGACACAATCACCCCGCCATTTGGGGTGGTGCCAGGTTAGCATCCCTGCATCCCATAAGGGATGGAACACATTAGTGAATGTGCGGCATCACGGCTCCCCAGCCGCAGCTGCCACACCACTACTGACCCCAGGGGCGACCCCCAAACTCCCTATCCTTGGTTGTGGCTGCGGAGGAGATGGGGGTGATCCAAGCCCAAGGACATGATAAGCTTCTATCAGCTATTTCTCGGCCTCCAGGCCCCTCACTCTGGTGGGCGTACTTCTGCCAAGTTGGACTTGGTGGTCATCGGGCTCATTTCTCCCACATTAACTCCACTAATGCCTGCTAAATAGAGACATCTCAGATCAGGGAGAGACACCATGCATCGAAGCACTGAAGAGACATCGAAGCTCTGAAAAGACTCTTTGTTTTTGTTTTGTTTTGCTCTAGACATTTGTTTGTTGCTCCTAGAGGGAGAACTAAACGATTCAGGAGTACTCTTGTACCTGCAGACCTGCCCACAGATTTGTCTAGGCCCCTGATGAACCCTGAGAGTGGGCCGGCCCCAGTTCTGATTTATTGATAGTATCATTGTATTTTTATTTAATCTTGAGAAATCAGGGCATGCACTCATTTTCAATGACATCAATAGTAAAATTAAAACAAATAGGAGAGGGGGGGAACAGCAAAACAAAGCAGATAAATCATGAGCATGATAAGCAGATTGTAGTCTGATCATGTTTTTAGATTCAGCCATGCTGATAACTGTGCTGACTTTTACAGTAAGGTGTTCAGCTTCCAGATTTAAACACATTTATCACTACTAACACCTTTTTGCCATTAAAAAATCCTATTTTACCATCTTTTACTGCCCCTTTCTGCCACTTTCTACCTATTGTTGCCTCTGTTAACCCATATTTGCCACTGTTGCCACTGTTTATGCTCATTTTTTGTCAATTTTAATCAAATCTCAGTATTTCCAATATTATTTCCCTTTTTTTCTGCCTGTTGTTTTTTCCTCTGTTAATGCATTTTTTGGCACTTGAACCCCGTTTTCACCACTTGTTCTGCCAGTTTTTGCAACTTTTGACCTATTCCTGACACTTGCCATGTATTGCTGTAGACTGCTATAAACCCATCTTTGCCACTACAAGCCCCTTGTCACTACTGTTTATACCCATTTTTGTTCAGTTTAATCACATTTCAATGTTTCTTTTCCCCATTATTGCCACCTTCTGACTATTTATTTGCTACTTTCAACACATTTTTCCACTTTCCACATTACTTTTTATGCCCATTTTATCAATTTTTACCAAATTTCTATATTTTTTTTTGCCACTTTTAACCCATTTTCACTTCTTTTTCCCCTGCTCATTTTGTCATATTTAACCAGGTTTTGCCACATTTTAACACTATGAATACCCTTTTGCCATTTTTAAAATCTTATTCACCCATTTTCAGACCATTTTTGTCACTTCTAATCCATTTTTGCCCTTTCTGCCTATTATTAACCCATATTTGCCAATATTAACCCCTTGTCACCACTGTTTTTACCCATTTTTGTGGATTTCAACCAAATTTCAATATTTTCATCCCATTTTCGTCCCAATTTCTGCACATTTTTGCCACGTAAAACCCATTTTCAGCACCTATTCTGCCTGTTTTTAACCACTTTTTACCTTTCTTAAACCATTTTTATAAGCGCCTTGTCACCACATTTTCTGCCCACTTTTGTCCATTTTAACCACTTCACTATTTTTTGTTACATTTTTCCACTTGTAACCCATTTTCGCCAATTTTTCTGCTTGTTTTTGCCTCTTTTGACCCATTTGAATTCTGTTTTGCAAAAGAGGGTTTGCATTTTGAAGAAGGCTGTATGCTATGACAAAAAGAAATAAAAAAGAATATGTGTTGATTTGATTCGATTGGTTATTATTCAGGTTAAAAGATAAAATGTAGTTACCACAGCTTAACTTTACAATGGATGGTGATTTTGATGGGGACCCCCATATGACTGGGTCCCAGGAAGCACACCCCTTTGTCCTGCCTTATGAGTGGACCTGCCTGCAGCTTCAGCACTTCTCAGCTAAACTGGCACAAGACGATGCACTTCAACTTTAATGGAATTTGTATTATTTTAAGCACTTATGTTTGTTTGTAATGCATTTTGTCTGGTTGTGTTGATATTTGCTGTTCTTGGATGCCAAACTCCGCTCTGCACGACAACTTGACCTTTTTAGGTACTAATAAAGACCCTTGAACCTTGAAGACCTTGATTCTGGTGGTGAGGAATTCTTGCATGTATGCCCCACTGTCCCAACAAGCCTGCTCCTAAATCTTGGGCACCTCTGCCAGCTTACCAGTACCAATTCCCTGTCATCTCCAGCTACAACCCCCTTCCTGCTCATTTTTCATACATCCCTAGTGGGCCTGCACACCTGGGTCTCAGCCTCTCTCTCCCTGTGACTGCATGTCTCTTTCCCACTCACCCCGCAGGCGCCCCTCACTCAGCACCCGCAGCAGCTCTGGCAAACCTCACGAATCCAGAGACAGCTACCAGTCACCATTTGATCTTCACACTTTACAACACGAGGACTGTCTGGCACATACATACAGAAGCGTTGCGGCTCCGCGTGTAATATTAAACCTTTTAATCTGACTCATTTGCAGCTGTGGCAAGTGGGTCATGTGTACCCGGGTTGTGCCCAGAAGAGTCAGAACAAATCACAATTGGTTTAAGTTGTCGCTCTTCTGAATACATTGAAGCATAATTTGATCCAATTAGGTAAATAAATAAACAATATGCCTTCTGTTCCATGGCCTTAATGCACTTATAATGCATTCCCATCCCCCTACCTCCACCCTGACTCTAAACAGACGTGTGATGGGAGTAAACCCTATGACTATAAACCCTGATTTATTTGCAGAAGAGTCAATTGATGTATTTTTAAGGCCCTGCATGCTGTTAAAGTGTTATCTTTTATCCTTTAATTAAGCTCATATGACTTTTAAGTCTATATTGTTCTAAATTTAGTACTTTTACTGCTGATAATTGTCACTTAACACATATGGGCCTTAACTGGCAACCCTGCCTCATCCCTATTGGATGTCCAGATAAATGCTGACCTTTTTACGCACAGTTATATAGAATTACAAGATTCCACATGATGATTGCAGGTGAATTTGCAGCCTTTCCTTCAATTTCTTGGTGAGTTTAGAAGTTGAATGATCAGATTTTCACGTTTGATTGAGAAAAATGTCTCCTACATGCCTTGAAGCATCAGCACAGGTCAACAATGATGAGTTTGTTGTTCCACCATTTTATTTTCTCCCTCTCCTCTGTTTTTTCCTCCTTTTTTCTGGCTGTGTGAGCTCTAGCGCGGTGACAGATGGCGGAACCCTCCTCCTCCTCCTCCACCACCACCTCCTACCTCCTCCTTCTTCTCTCTCTCTCTCTCTCCTTCTCTCTCTCTCTCTCTGTCTCTCTCCCCCCGCGGGCAAATCTCTCCGAATGCGGGCGCATGTCAATCACCGGGCTCTCATGTGATGGCTCTTGCCGGTGACGTGCCAGCCATATGGGCGCTGGCATCACAGCCTTAGCTGGTATGTAACCCCGTCCCCGGTAGCTCACGGTTGCCACACGCGCACCCACACAAATGCACTCACACATACATGCATGCATGTACTCCCTCACTGCACGCAGTAACGCTAAAGACGCACGTTCGTTTGCTCATTCGGGGGAGTGCGCGCGCTAGGAGAGAGGCACCCCTAAACAACCCATCAGAGCAGCAGTGAAAGAAAGCCGCGCGCCGCCGCCTGCACCCATACACCGTCAGGGAGCGTCGGTTCGCTCACTCATGGTCCCTGAAGATGGTCTGAAACTCGAGCGCGTTTTTTCTCTCCCTGTCAAGAGCTCGTGCCGAGGTAAGTTGGAACATAAACAACAATGGGAAAATGCAGAGCAGAGATGCCCGTCCAAAATGGAGGAGAACATTAATCCAATTATCAGATGATGACATAGCGGAAGGTTCTGGAGTGTTTTGTGTAGTTTTATAACACTGTCATCCGCCAAATTTGCTCTATTGGGCGCATTTTTTGCGTAAAATTCGTGCGTAAAAGGCCAGAAAATGTAATGTAATGCCTGCTATGTTTATGCGCGTAATTCATCCACGTGCCAATAGTCTGATTAAATCTGAACATGACACACATTAAAAAAAAAAAAAAAACACAATTTGCGCTTGAACAAATTCTCCCGCTCTCCCTCCGCGTGCCCTTCAACTTTTGACACCCAAGTCTACCTGGATTATAAAACCGAACACCAAAGCTCGTGTCCAAAAAAGGCAAGAGACTCAGGATCATATCCAAGAAAAGGGACTTGGAGTAGCCCCTTCAGCGGCGCTGTAAGCCTGTAAATAGATCATACCGGACACTGATTTGATTTAGAGATTCCTTGCGTGTGGACTAGAATGGGAAACAAAAGACGATGAGGATGCAAGATCAGGAGGATTTTTTTTTTTTTTTTTTGGTTTCAGCCAAAAGCAGGACGCCCCTCGAGCTTTTATTGGAGATTTATTGGTGATTTTTGTCGCTGATTTTCCAGTCTGAGAGCAAATGAAAGGGTGGGACAGCGCCATCGATGTGACAGACAGCGTGCAGCGTGATTTATCTCTGATTGTCTAGTTTTATCCAAACATCACAACCACTGCAGAGGCTTGAAAGCCTTGATTGCATTTTTATATTTAACGAGAGCTAAAGGGATACAAGGCTTCTGTAAAAGGTTATCGCAAAAGTGCTTTGAAATCATGCACTCGTGCATACTGAATTATGTGTGAAATCTATTTCGTGTTCGCTGCATGCTCTGTTAATTAAACGTTGTTGTGTTTTTTTTTTCCTTCTAATTGAGCAAACCTCCTGAGCCTGAGATTTAAAAACTAGATTTTGCCCCTGGCACACCCCCCGAGATAATTAACCAACCATCACAGCCTACCTTACGCTGGGCTGCAAGTGTGTGCTGCTGCTGCACTATAATAATAGAAGATGTTAGTGAGGAAGCCAATGGAGGCTTACTGAAGCTGTCAAAGATCACATCGGCTCTGTTTTTGTGGGATGGGACTGCTCTTACGAATCAAGTGGTAGGATGATGCATTTTTCTGTGTTTATGGGGAGGATTCACCAGCATGTTTGCCTGGGAGTTAAGCTTTAATGGGTGGCTTTGATTTCTTTACAATAGAGGTTTTAGTTGCAATTTTTCCAAAACATTTCATCTGGAGAAAACGCGTTTACTATTTAGAATGCAAGATATGAAATTATTTTATTGTTTTAAACCTTAATAGAGCTGAAGTTATTTACAGTTTTATTATAAAAGGCTCGAGACAAATCAGATAGGCCTCAGTCTTAAAAAAAGAACGCCATATTTTCTTTTTACAGCCCGACTTAGGGTCTGCTAGTGAGCTTTAATTTAATAATCAGTGTGACTTTAACGCAGCTAAAGCCGATCAATTCAATAAAATCCCCCCTTGGCTCCTCCGAGGAGAGGTGTGCGCTGTGGATGAATAGTGCTGGAATGCAGCCAGGACTGTATATGGGCGTCAGGAGGAGTGAAAGTGGGGGCCCCCAAGGGACCTGTAATGTGGCCCCTGCCGATGGGACCCGCTGCGAGAGGACGCGACAGGGCACACGGATGACAGCAGGGAATTAAATGGGGATCCGTCTGGCTGCTGCCCAGAGCAAAGCTTTAGGAAAGGGTTTTTTTTTTTTCTTTTCTTCGTTTTTATTCGACACAATTTGATCTTCAGATATTTTAAACGATGCTGTTTGACAGGTTTGGTGATATTTCATTTATAAAATGAAAATTCAATGGCCCAGTTTTGGACACAAAAGCGACGTGCGCAATTGCGCACTGATCCAACGTGTTTTCCTTGCTTTCATTTCTTTCTAAAATCCTGCCAAATGTTTAAGGCTTTATTTCCTATTTTTTTCCTCTTCTCTCCAGAGCCAGCATGTTGACGAGGCTTTTCAGTGACCCTTCGCTGCTCCCCGATGTGCAGAAATACTCCAGCTGGGCGGATGACAGCGAAGGAGAGGATTCAAAGATTAAAGATGACGACCAGGATACACAGGACGGCATGGAGCCGTCCGATCTGAGAACAGGCAGCCGGACGCACTCCGAACACGCCGGAGAGGACGACGAGGACGACGAGATAGAGGAGGAGGATGACGAAGAGGATACAGAGGGTGACAGGCCCAAGAAAAGGGGCCCAAAGAAGCGCAAAATGACCCAGGCCCGCATCGAGCGCTCCAGGTTACGGCGGATAAAAGCCAACGCACGGGAGCGAACCCGCATGCACGACCTGAACTCTGCGCTCGACAATCTGCGTAAAGTGGTGCCATGCTACTCCAAAACGCAAAAACTCTCCAAAATCGAAACATTGCGCTTAGCTAAAAACTATATCTGGGCCCTGTCGGAGATATTGCGCTCCGGGAAAAGGCCTGATCTAGTCTCCTATGTGCAGACTCTGTGCAAGGGACTCTCACAGCCCACCACCAACCTCGTGGCGGGATGCCTGCAGCTGAACTCCCGTAACTTCCTCACAGAGCAGCAGTGTCAGGACGGGGGGAGGTACGGCTCCGGCTCATTCTCCATGCATTCCTACCCTTACCAGTGCGCGCGTCTCTCCAGTCCACACTGCCAGCCGGGCTCGAACTCGCACCCGCTGCGGACGCACGGCTACTGCTCGGCCTACGACTCTCTGTACGGAGGGAGCGGGTCCCCGGAGTACAACAGCCCCGAGTATGAAGGGCCTCTCAGCCCGCCTCTCTGTATCAACGGGAACTTTTCCCTGAAGCACCAAGGCTCTGCGTCCCCCGATAACGAGAAGGGGTACCACTATTCTATGCATTACTCCGGCCTGCCGGGCTCCAGAGCCAGCGGGGCGCACAACCTGGTGTTCGGCTCCTCTGGCTCCCGGAGCGGCATTCACTCGGAAAACGTCCTGCCTTACCACGACATGCACTTACACCACGAACGGGCCCCTGTGTACGATGAACTCAACGCGTTTTTTCACAATTAGAATCAGACATCGGCCTATCGCGCGTCTCCTGCAATCAAGAACGTGACACCGCACACTTTGGATGAGCTGCAGAGACGTTTCACTCGTTGTCATCAGTGTTTTCCTTTCTTTGAATCCGTGTCAGATTTTTCTGTTCTGCTTTAGTCAGCGATGTAGTGGAGGGTGATCCATCACAGCCATAATCTCAGCAATTTTCCAGCTTTTTAGGCTGAAAACCTGCAAAAAAAAAAGGTGACAAAGAAATCATCCAAGCATCAAGGGAATGTCAGAATATTCATGTTTCAATAAAGTGTGATTCGTGCTTAAATAAGTGGTTGTTTGCATCCCTAAGACTGAGAGTGAGTCCACCCACTACATCACTGGCTACAGCTCCACTTTGACATTTCCAATAAGGAGAAATAAACAAATGCACAATCGATTTCAAATCACATCTTCTCGCTTTAATAGCGAGGGGGTTTTTTTGGGGGGGAGGTTTTCAAAACATGATGCAATCTAAAGAAATCCAGAGGTGAACAGAGAAAAACCTGTGCTCAAAGTTGGGTTGTTCTAGAAGATTCTGTCCTGTGGCTAAATCAATCGTTACGCATCTATGCAAAACCCAATGAGAGCACAGCGCGAGGCGACAAGGCCCCGAAAGACTCTGTATGTTTCATCATCAGCACTGTGGCTGCACGCACGGCTACACACACACACCTACACACACACACACACACACACACACACACACAACAAAATGAGTCAGATGCTGGGCTGCCAAAATGGTTTAATCCCCAAAAATGTCAAAAAAATAAAAATGAAATCAGACATTTTCCCCACGCTCTTTCATTTCTTGTTGTTCTTTTTTATTCCAAATGAGCCATTGCACTGTATTTTCATTTCTAATTTATTTGACTTATTATTATTTCGTTTTGATTTGGATTGTTGGATAGGTTCTAAAATTATCATGATTATTATTATTATTATTATTGCACGTATTTATTGTGTTGTTTTTGTAATTAATGTTTATAGTCAATTGAAATGAAGGGATCCCATGTGTTGCTGAGCATTTTTTCATATAATTCAAGTCTTTCAACTTTGTATTCAACCAACTGTGTGGTCAAATAAAAAAGACAGCAAATAAGACTGTGCAGGTTGATTTCTTTTACACTTTTTCCTGCAAAACGCACCGCATTTATCAACTTCCACTCATTTTTTAATGAGAACTTCAATGATATGTGCATCTACATCGAATTTTCAAAGGCTCATGCATTTCCATTTCAACATACCAGATTGTTTTAAGGTTGCTTTTACGTTTATTTAAATGTCTTCTTTGTAACTGGATGACATGAAGCTGCCGCAACCTGCAGGAGTTCCTTCCAGAGCCTGAGGGCCTTTATCTAATAAACTGGGACATGAGGGAGAGGGCAGTGTTGCCATTTTTGTTTTCTGATGAAGCAAACTGGTGCCAACGCGTCATTTCTGCTTGGCACACAGCTCAGATTTGCAAAGCAGTTTGTAAAAAAAAAAAAAATGTATGGATTGATGATTTAAAGTGTGAACTTTAGAATGGACTGAATATGGATTCAGTGACTTAGAAGCACAAAGTGATTACAGATGGACAACACGGTTCACAGACACAATCACTGCGAGCTCACTCATGCCAGAATTCAAGGTCATGTGCGTCCTAATTTGGGTCTGATTTTATTTTCTCTGGACCGTTTAGAGGAGAAACAGGTTTCAGCACCGCGGAGAGCTCCTAGTTGGTGGAAATCCAGAAACATATTTAAGTATCAAATGTGATAGTATTGCAAAGAGAATATGTGAAAGGTTTCTTTCATACTGTTTTAGAAAGTAGAAGACATATGGGGGAGTTCTGATCCCACATCTGCGTGAAACGATCACACACCTACAGCTGATTTCAGTGCGAGAGAAACGGTAGAATTTGGCTGATGCAAATAATACAAGTTTTAAAACTTATCTTTCGATGTTTCATAAATGACTGTAATCCCTGCTGTCTTATTAATAGACCTATTGTTTCATTTTCATGCGTAAAAATATCTAACCCTGCAGGCTGTGGCACTGATCCACTAACAGAGCATTAAAAATCAGTTCGCTTTATTTAACTTTATTTAAAATTCTTCCTCCATACATTTAAGATCAGGTCTGAATTATGATGGAGACCCCCTTTTACAGCTTCACTTCTTGTATCACACACCTCATATTAATGCAAAATGCTAAACACATGGTCTGATATGGTGCGTAAAGACATGGATTTACTTCTCTTTATCTATTTGAGTGAAATAAATCTGTCACTTTCGAAATAAATATTTACTGACCAAGTGGCGAGGATTCAAAAATAATCTGTCTGAAGACAGAGAGAACTAGTGACCACACACACTCACACACACTGTGCAGAGGGCAGCCGTTGCCACCCCGGCTGGGTTTGGAGCGCTGCCCCAGGACCCATATGTTCCCCAAAATGTCCTGGGTGCTCTCTGCTGTAAGGACACACGCAGGCTTTGGGTGGTGACTATAATACTGATATCAATATCAATTATATATTCAGGATTTAAATCTGATTAGACCCGTCTATAAAAAAAAAAAAAAAAAAAAAATCCGCGTGGGCACGAGATGTGGATTTCAGCCCAGAACGTCCACTGTGCTCCCTGGAGTTTTGATTATGTCTAAATAAAAATTTTGGAATCAAAGTTTACCTTTAAAAAAATCTGTTCATTATTTCCTGTTAGTCATCGATGCGACCACAGACTCACCTGATGATTTCATCTCAAAGAGTAAATGGGTAGTTTGGTTGTGTTATAGAATGAACAAATAAAATAAAAAGAGCATAAAAATAAAACATCAAAGCAACTGAAGTGCAAGATAAGGTTAGTGAAAGAATACAATGTTCAATCAGGTGGAAACATTTGAAAGCTTTTTTTTGTGAATTTTAAAATATTAGAAAATAAAGTTTTATTTTTATAAGTCCTGCTGATGCAACTGAAAAAAGTATTAATGAACTTGATGTCTTGATTTTTATTTTTAAAGAATTTGATGCAACACGTGGTGTTGCACTGTTAATTTATTTTGCACGTGACAAAAGTGCTAAATTAAAAAAAAAAGGACAAAAAATTCAAGAAAATATTTTAATTACAAAAATGAATTTCGTTTGAAGTTTTTCCTGATCAATGCGTAAAACGTGTTAAAAATGTCATCCTGAGAATAAACTCTGGCTCTGTAACAGTTTTACTTTCGTTTTCATTAACCTTAGTCTTTCAAGTTTCATATAAAACCACTACTTTAATTTACTCTCGAAATGTTCCATCTGGCACGCGCCTCTACCTGGGCGCGCATTTATTTTGCAGGGGAGTCCTGGGTGGGAATCAAACCTGCAGTTTTGCAGTTTAGGCAGCTTTCAAAGCCCTCTGCTAGATTTTGTGTTACTTTTTAGGCCTCTGTTTTCTTTTTGGCCTCATCAGCAAAGTAACAAAAAAAAACTTGCACGCATTTCTGCAGCCCAAAAGTGAAGCCAGGGAGCAGTGGGAGAGGGCATCTATCAAAATACTCCCTAACCCCCCACCACCACCACCTCCTCTTCCTCCACAGTCCGGAGAGAGAGAGAGAGAGAGAGAGGCTGGCAGGCTGGCGGAGGAGAGCCGTGCCAAGTCCCTTAATGTTCCCCAGCAGCAGCACCAGGAGCTCCGGAGAGGACAACCCAGTGTGTGCGCCAGTGTGCCAGTTCACCGGGCCAAAGTGGCACTGCTGGGAGGAGTCGATGTTTCTTTCCTAATTTTTGCAGCATCTGTTCATTATCCAGGACGTTTAAAAACGAGAGCGCTCATCCTGAGTAACCCTGCGCCACGCGCGCGCGCGCACAGGCGCGCACAGATACACAAGAGTGGGGCGTTTTTGGAAGAGTCTGAAGTTATGTTGTGCATTAAACAATGCAAGGAGGGTGTGGTGCGTCTTTCTGACGTGGGGCAACTTGCAAAGTGATGGCGCGCGAGCGCACAAACAAAACATAGAAAAAGTTTTTTCCCTTTAAATTGATAACATCTGATTAATTTCTGACTCTTAGGAAGCTTAAAAATTTAACTTAGAGGGAAGCAAAAATTAAGAATGGATATTGCCAACATTTATGTGAGTGATCATGCTTCTTGCATTTATTTGTGCGTTTTTCCAACATGTTTGACCTTCCTCTATTTAAGGCAGGGTAAGATCAGGTGTTATATTTTGGGGAAAACCCCATATGAAAGAATTTAAAGCTGTTTTGTTCATTAAATCCTCACCTTTCATTGTGCGTAATTTCCCAGTGCACCATGTATCCATTATTTCTGCTACTTTAATTAATCCTTTCATGCGTAATTTTCCATAATTGTGCAAATAAAAGTCTGACAAGTGACTTACAATTGCAGTCAGTCTAAATAAGAAAAAAAAACTTGCAGTGACACTCCGTGCTGCACTCAGGATGAAAAGTGAGTGAATGAATCTCGCTGTTTAAATTATCATCTTCATGCCCACTCCTTTTCTCACTCAACTTGGTAGGAAGAAAAAAATCAAGAGTGTTTGTCCGACATAACAGTCAATAGTGCGATTATCAAAATGTCACAAGTACTATGGTGTGAATTCTAATTAACGTCTAGCAAAAATAAATAAATAAGGGAGTGTTTTAGCAGGATGTAGAGATGAGATCATGATATGGATGTGAAATATAAGTGAAAGGGGGCTTTAGGATTCAATGTGCAGGGGAGAAAAATAATCAGGTCAGAAGATTTTGAGCATTTGCAATCTGTCAGTGATTAAAAATCAAATGGACACACATTTGTTTACCAAAAAACCATCGCGCGCACTCGTAAATTTGAATAATGCATGTGCACAGAAATCGCAAATGGTGCATTATTAACTTCTCTGGCGTCTGCGCACATGCAGTGAAAACTAAAATGTAACACATGTGTACAGAGGAAACAATCGTGCAGACTCAGGCCATTCTCTCTGCCAGTGGCCCCCCAACACTGCCAGACGAGGGAGCGGGGCCTGTCACTGGCAGTCCATTCAGAGGAAATTCCACAACATCTGTTTGTAATCACACAATGGGGCACGGTGCGGCACGGGCACTGGGGCAGAAGAGGAGGCAGGAGCTAAAGTGAGGAGTGTGCTACCGCTGGAGGGTCCTGCCAAGGGAGAGGGGGTTTCAAGGGAAAGGGGGGGGGGGCAGGAGGTTGGGGGTAAAGGGGGCAGAGGTAGAGATCCGGATGAGCGCCAGGTAGGTTCCAGGCCTTTGGATGGTGGCCAGATAGGTTTTGGCTGGTGCCAGATGTTGACGCGCGCGGGGGGAGAAGTGTTTGTTCGGAGTGACTGCGGAGAGCGCGCGAAGAAAAGTGCTCTTGACCTGTCCGACAGTCATCCTCATGAAGTGAATGTCCAGTGGAGGGGCGTGGCAGCGTGGCCCCTGTTTAGGAGGTTAAGTAGGAGCGCACGAGAGCACAACTGGATCAGGGAGTGGGGGTTGTGGAGGGGGGGGGGTCGTTGCTGGTCTGCACAGATGGCATGTGTGCGTGCGAGTTGGCGTGCGCGTGTGTTATGATAGGGTTGGATGATGCCCTGGTCACATGGGCAGCAGTAATTGGCCTCCATATTGACCAGTTTGCAGCGCTGGGGGGCGGGCGGTCTCCCAGCTGGACCTGTCAGATGGCATCGCATCCACCTCACTGATCACCCCCCGGTCGACCTCCGCAGCTTCGCTTTCATCTCCCTCATCCTTCAGCCCTTAATCTGGCCTCCTCTCCGTCACCTTCCGTCACCTTTAATCTTCACTCAGGGTCGACCTGATGTGCCCATCCCTAACAGTCTCTGCTCTACTGCTCCTCCAAACTCTCCAGACTCTGGACTTCAGATAAGAAGCCCGGGACACACTGGAAAACTGTTTCTCTGGAAGACAGAACTCTTGTTTCTGATTGCTTGGCTCAAATTTCATGAGGTGGAGATGAATAAAAACTTTGACGGCTGACCTTGGCAAGACCTGGTAGAGTTGACAAAAAACTTTTCAAGATATTCTCTTTGATCTCAACTGAAATCACAGCAAAGAAATTCATGAATTTATCATCACATGTTATTAATGACAGGCTTGTCTCTATCCGAGCATAACAGCTGAAACTTAAAGCTCCTGTGAGAAATATTTGAGATGTGTTGACTTGGGCGCCCCCTGTGGACAAAGCAAAACAATTTATCTCTTTGTGGTCCTCTGTACATATTTATGTTTTCAGACAAGAAAAAAGTCGCCCTTATTCACCGTAAAATCTAGAAAATAAGTTAAGATGCGGTCTGCTTAGGGGGTCTGCTTTTGCACGGTGGGTTTCCAATACTGGTATGGTAGCTCTGAGTGGGCTGTAATGTCAATAATAAGAAGTATACTGGCAAATGTTTCCTCTGAAAACAGTCACCTACCTCTGCTGCAGGGTCACTTTTATGTTTCTATGTAGGAGTCTTTTTAACGAAACCACTGAAGTCTCCACCTCACCACTGCGGCTGAATGTGTGCAGAACTTTAAGGCCAAAACAAAATGTTCTCAAGGGGGGAAACATATTGTATGGTACAGTCTGGTCTGGTATGGTATTGAATTGTATTTCATCAAAGTGTATTATATTGTATCAGTTTGTAGCTTTTCCAATTGTATCATATCATATCGTATTTTACTGTATCACAACTATCATATTGTATTTTATATCATATTGTTTTGTATCATAGTGTATTCTATTGTTTTGTATCATATCACATTTGATATCCCTTTATATCCTATCAGAATGTTTTTGGATCATTTCATGTCTTATTGTGTTGCATAACCTGGTATTGTATACCTTTATTATCATTATCCTATGGTATCATACAGTACTGTATTGTATCAAATCAATTTGAATGGTATCACTTTGTATTAAATTGTTTCAAATTATATCACTTGTATCAACTGTTATTGTATCATATATAGAAGTGTAACCTATCACTTGGTATCACTTTGTAATGTATCACATCATTATCATTATCATTTTGTTGTCATTATCAAATCAAATCGTTTCATATCATACCTAGCTGTATCACATCACTTTGTACTGTCTCTTATTATTATGGAACTGAATCACAACAAATCATATTGTTTCATATCATATCAAGTTTGTTCATATCGTATCATAATCATATCATTGTCATATCATAGCACTGTATTGCAGTTGTTCTCAACCTTGGGGTCAGGACCCCCTTGGGGGCCGCAAGACACTGAGAGGGGGTCACCAGACGCCTTTAAAAAAACTAGAAGTATTGTTCCAGTACACTGCCACTTTACACCAAATTTTACCAAATATTAATCCTTTTTCATCACTTTTAAACACACATTTTGCCAATTTTGGCACATTTTTGCCACTTAAAAGCCATTTTTGTCATTTTAAAACACCTTTTTCTATTTTGCCACTTCTAAACCAATTCTTGCCACCTTCTGCCAATTGTTCCCTCTTTGACCTATTATTGCCTCTATCAAACACTTTTACACCCCTTTATGCCCTTTTTAACCACAGTTGACCCATGTTAGCCCAACTATATCAATTTTTCACCCCATTCCACCTAATTTCCACCTATTTTTGTACTTTTAAGCCAGTTCAGCCACTTCTTAATCCCCTTCAGCACTTTTTGTGTCCGTTTTTGCCACTTTAACCCATTTATGTTCTTTGAAAACTTAATTTCACCACCTTTGCCATTATTAACCAATTTTAGCCATTTTAACCCATTTTAATTATGTTTTTAACAAAAATTATTTCATATAAAAAGGCTTAATGAATACATAATGACATTTGTTTCTTTGATAAGAGAGATTATTATTCAGGTCAAATATAAAATATGTTTTTCACAGCTTAACTTTACAATGGACCATGGTTTTGCTGATCTTCATGGGCCCCCACTTTAGCCGGGTCCCAGAAAGCTCTCCCTTTATCCCTCCTCATGAAGCCTTGTCTCCACATGACTGTTCTTGAATGTTCAGTGGGGTTCCCTGGTCTCTGGCACCTTTATTTTGGGGGTCGCGGGCTGAAAAGTTTGAGAACCACTGCTGTATTGTATCAGATTGTATCATATTATTTGGTATCACTTTGTATTGCATCATATTGTTATCGAATTCTTTTGTATTGTAATAAGCTGTATCATATTGTACGGGGGTTTTAACAGTTTGTATTGTATTGTACCGTTATCGAATAGAATTATTTCATATAATACCAAGTCACACTGTAACATATCTAATTGTATCGCATCACTTGGTATCACTTTGTTTTGTATAGCATTATTATGGAATCAAACTGAAACCAATCAAATCATCTGTATCATATTGTTATTGTATAACATGGTATCATATCGTATTGTTCAGGGGTTCTCAAACTTTCAGGGCTAGGGACACTTACAGGGCAGAAAATGTTCTTGTCCAATTGAGTGTGGCTTCTTACGTTTTGTGATCCCTTGGGCAGCCAAATAAGATTCTCTCTGTTTTTTCTGACTTTGTGGTCAGGTTCACTGTGTGTTTTCACACACTCTGCAGATGTATTCCTCACCCTTTCATCTGAAAAAATCTTTTGTTTAGTCCTTAAAATCTGCATGCTTTTTGTTTTTTTAAATCAGATGACACTTAAGCTTAGCGGGCTTCATGGCTTCACATGAAGAAACACAACACATTTTGGTCTTCCATTCCCAATAAAACCAAACTCCAGATAGCTGTCATCATATTTTCTCAGTTTAGCTGGTTTGGGCCTAGCATTACTTGATGAAGTGGATGCACTTAATCATAATCCACTGTCGCTAGCTGGACCGCACACCAAATGTGTCCTTAGCAAAGTGACTGATGTGTGACGAGTGATAGATTTACGTGATATGTCACAATCATATGTGTGTTTTTATTGGCCTAAAGCTGACTTATGTGGGAGTCATTGCTTTAGTATGATTTTTTATGGCACTGTATGTATTTATTTGCTTTTTGATGACATTGCATTACTTTACCAATTTATTTTAAATTATTTTGGGGGTCCCCGGACTCCAGTTTGAGAACCACTGGTATAGTTATATCATTTAGTTGTCATATAGTATCATACAGTCCTGTATCCAATCAAATTGTATCTTATATCACTTAGTATCACTCTGTATTATATCATATCATTGCATCGAATAGAATTTAATCATTTTGTACCTTATCATACCATATCAAATTATATCATATCACTTGTATTGTGTGGGGTCTTATCACCTGGTAGCTCTGTGAATGTTATATAGTTATTGTATCATGCTTTATTGTACCGTACTGTGTCTCATCCTGGGATATTTACATATTTTCTTGGGAAAAGCAGCTGTGTTACGCCAAAATAGTGAGATATTGAGAAAACAACCTAACTTTACTGGCTATCATGGACAGTGGAGAAAAATAAAATCCAAAGATGTATACATTTTAAGGTTTCTCTACTTCATATACTTTTTTGCCAAGTTTAGTTTTTCACAACCCACTGAAAACAGCTCTGCAACCCACTTTTGGGTCCTGACCCACCAGTTGAGAACCACTGATTTGGGTTCATTTTAGCTGATGGACTTGCTGGGATGAATCAACAACTTAAATAAAGTAGATATCTTAAAAATACCCAGAGAAACTTGAAATAAAGGTAGATCATGCCAGAATATTACCAGCAGTACTCATCTACAGAAATACATACAAGATTTCTTTTATTCAGCTGATGTACTTTTTAAAGGAATACAAACACTTAAAATCAAAAACAACATCTTGACTATAAAAGAGTTTTTTGTAGTTTAAGTGTGAAACAGACCTTTGTGTCTCTGACTGACTTTAAGCGTGCTGTCACCCTCCCACCCGGAGCAGTAATGTGTGTGTTTTGCTGTGAGATGCCCAACTGTGAGGAGTTAGCGCTATAGAAAGGATCTCATCCCAGACTTGGCAGGGGAGGGTCTCTGGGTACGTGGAGAACAATCGTCTCTCCTTCGGTCCTGTCAGCCAGCAAACACAGAGAGCTGGCACTCACTCAGTGGGAAAAGTGCAGGATTGACAAGAGGGACACACAAATATTCAAACACTCACACTCTAATGCCCACAGAACCAAAAATGGGTTCTGATGGGGCTGCTGGGGATTGTGGGATGACAGGCTGGTTCTGTGGAGTGGATGGGAGGACCTCGTGTAAATAGCTTTAGCCTGCTGACAGACTCAGAGAGGAGAGGTTAGAAGAGGAAGAGACAAGGCAGCGGCATATCTGCTCACATGGGAATACACACCATGAGAGCTTGTGTGTGCGTTCAGTAAACACTGATGTTTTTATCCTGTAGCCCCTCTTCTATCTGTGTTTCTAAATACATGTGGTTGCAGGAGTGTCACTGCATGCTGTGTGTGCATGCATGCATGTGCGCCTTTACGCGTGAGCAAGAAATGAGAAGAGGTGGGAGTAAAGGGGTGTGTGTGTTTGTGTGTATGGGGAGGAGGGGGGGCATGCACGTTTAAATTCTGTGACATCTGTTCATTACAACTAGAGTGTGTTTATTTTTATACAGCCAGCCACAAGCAGAGAGCTCGACTGGCACCGCTGGTTAATGTACCAGCCCGCTAAGACTGCAAAGCAAATGAAATATTAACCGGCAGACAGAAAGGATGGGGAGGATGAGCAAGGACAAAGGGAGAGAAAGAGATAAAAGATAAAAATGATAAGATAATATGTGACTAAAAGGCATAAACACGCATCGTCTCCACTCCACTCACGCACTCTCAGAGTCCTCATCCTGATCTAATTAGGGAGAAAGACACAATCAACAGCTCTCAGCAAAAAGGTCTTGCTAAAGTCTACTGATGCCAGATAGAGAAGGAAAAAGATCCAGAAACAGTTTCTGTTCGGATCCTCATAACAACAAAATACCACATATATATTTATCATATTTATACCATATATCATACTGATAAAGACAAAAATAAAAGCCAGGGATTGAGGCCATACTTCACTATGAAGGTCACCTCTTGTTTGGCTTATTTAAGGGCTTAACAAGTTTTAATGACTGGTTATTGATGCCCAGATGGTCTGTGGAACATTTAAGAAAATATCTTTTTTTGTCCATGGCTGATTTGACACCTTGATTGGTTTTGTTTTTATACTGGCACAATTATGTATGATAGATGATTTCTATTTCTTTTTTAAACACTGCCCTCACTGTTTATATAAAGCCCTCTGTGATTTTTGTAGAGTTCGATACTAGTCAACTGTGTTAGATACTAGTCAACTCTGTCAGATACTAGTTTACTCTATCAGATAGTAGTCATCTGTGTCAGATACTAGTCACCTCTGTCGGATACTAGTCATCTGTGTCAGATACTAGTCATCTCTGTCAGATACTAGTCAACTCTGTCAGATACTAGTCAACTCTGTCAGATAGTAGTCATCTGTGTCAGATACTAGTCAACTGTGTCAGATACTAGTCAACTTTGTTAGGTACTAGTCAACTCTGTCAGATACTAGTCATCTGTGTCAGATACTAGTCAACTTTGTCAGGTACTAGTCAACTCTGTCAGATACTAGTCATCTGTGTCAGATACTAGTCAACTTTGTCAGGTACTAGTCAACTCTGTCAGATACTAGTCATCTGTGTCAGATACTAGTCAACTTTGTCAGGTACTAGTCAACTCTGTCAGATACTAGTCAACTTTGTCAGATACTAGTCAACTTTGTCAGGTATCAGTCAACTCCATCAGATACTAGTCATCTGTGTCAGATACTAGTCAACTCTGTCAGATAGTAGTCATCTGTGTCAGATACTAGTCAACTTTGTCAGGTACTAGTCAACTCTGTCAGATACTAGTCAACTGTGTTAGATACTAGTCAACTCTGTCAGATACTAGTCAACTCTGTTAGATACTAGTCAACTCCATCAGATACTAGTCATCTGTGTCAGATACTAGTCAACTGCGTTAGATACTAGTCAACTGTGTTAGATACTAGTCAACTCCATCAGATAGTAGTCATCTGTGTCAGATACTAGTCAACTCTGTTAGATACTAGTCAACTCTGTCAGATACTAGTCAACTCCATCAAATACTAGTCAACTCTGTCAGATACTAGTTAACTCCGTCGGTTCTAGTCAACTCTGTCAGATACTAGTCAACTGTGTTAGATACTAGTCAACTGTCTTAGATACTAGTCAACTGTCTTAGATACTAGTTAACTCTGTCAGATACTAGTCAGCTCCATCAGATACTAGTCAACTGTCTTAGATACTAGTCAACTGTCTTAGATACTAGTCAGCTCCATCAGATACTAGTTAACTCTGTCAGATACTAGTCAGCTTCATCAGACATTAGTCAGCTCCATCAGATACTAGTCACCTGTGTAAGATACTAGTCAACTCCGTCAGGTACTATTTAACTCTGTCAGACATTAGTCAACTCCATCAGATACTAGTCAACTCTGTCACATATTAGCCATCTCCTTCATATGGTTTTGTTCCTTTTACAAACAATGCATCATCCTCTGATCATATTTTCTGCTTCTTTGTTAAACAACCAGACAATCTATATGCAAAAATAACTCATTTTTTAAAAGTTGTTTGATATGTTAAGGTTAAAGACAAAAGTAGAAAATCACGACAGAGAAAAAATAGAAAGAATAAGTGAAATTGATGCTTTTTGTTACCAAATATCATTACTGAATATTAGTCTTAGATAAATGAAAATTTGACATCCATATTAAAATAATAAAATGAAAATTAAATAGATTTTAATGTGTCTGATAGGGTTGGCAAAAATCAAGAAATGATTGGCAAAAAAGTCATATTTTGAAAAAAAAAAGTCCTGTTCCTACACACAACTGCTAGTTGAGACCTCAGTCTAAACAAATGTCTACTTTATATGATGGTAGTAAATTAAAAAGTGTAAAGTGAATTTTGGAACGTGTTGTTCCTCTTCTCAAAAATCAGTGGTCGTTATCTTGCATGGTTTTTCTTGCACACATCTGATGGAAAAATGAACAATAATGTGGCTCTATTTTATGAATATTGCTCATTCTGGCTGGTTTGTATGGCGACTATTCAAATGTTTTTATTGTGCAAACTACATCCTTCATAGGGGTCTAATAAAGTTTTCTATCTGTGCATTTAAGCAGGAAGTGATGCCAGGATGCTAAATAAAGAGCCCCAGTGATTTAAGGGGGCTCTGTTCTGCTGTAAAGTCCAGAGAAGAGTGATCAGACTAACCAGACCCTAACCCCTCTAATCAACCAGATCTTTGCATCAACAAGCCCCAGCAACCAACCCCTCCTCTCCAACTGCCCCCCAGACCCACCACTGCCCGGCCCCACTCTCATGCTCCCATGGGACGGCCTGCTCTGGAATGCCGCTCATGGGGAAGAATCTCGCTGCAGGCGCTCAATATGTCACATGTGTCTCAGAGAAAGAGAGGGAGCGAGGCGGGCAGAGAGGTGTGACAGGTATGTTGTAGTGCTTTAACAAGGCACTGACAGGTTGTCTGTGATTTTATATGTGTGTGTGTTTGTGTGATTGTGTGTGACAGATTCCCAGATTAAAGGTTTAAAGGGTTCAGATTAACAGGCTCAGGACACAGTGAAGCCGCTCTGAGCAAATGGGAATTAGGATGGCATTAACGTCTCCTCTGCACCAGCACATTAGCCATTCATTAGCGTGTGGTTGCACAATGAGTACCAGGCCGCCCCTCATTCCCCTCTGTGTTAGTGCATTCATGACAATGTTAACATGCTGGGATGCTTTGTTACTCATAGACCATTAGCATTAGCATAGTTTAACTATCACTTATCATCAGGAGACTGTCACTCGTCCTGTATCTATAAAAGGGCATGCTATCCCAATATCACTTAGTTGGGCGCTATTGCCAAAATAAGCAGGTCCAAGATTTGCACTTGAGCTACATACAGCATGTACTTAATTCAGAAAAAGCTGCACATCACTTGATCATTCATATCAAATTTGATAGATGAAAAAAATCACTGTCAAAGCCAAAACACTTAAAAGCACAGCGCCTTACTCTATCTGATATCTGCAGGAGTGACACCCAAAGGTATCACAAACAGGAAGCTACGGGTCTGGAGGTTGGCAGTCCAAAAGTACAGGGATACCTGCTTCTTACTTTCATTATCTCTGAGGTAGAAACTGCAGAGACAAACATCAGAACCAGCAAAAGAAATCTGTGCATGCTGCATGGTTTACTACTTGTCTGGGCAAATATTTGTGATTATATAAAAGAACACTGGAGTGGAACAAATAATCACTGCCAGTTACAAGCACAACAAGCCAAAGAAGAAATGTGTCTAAAATTAAAGACAGCATGGCTTTGTGAGAAAATAGATCTGTTAAGGTGTGTAGGAGCATTTGCTTGTAGTGCGTTCACTTAAATACTGTATATTGGTCTTAATGCTCATGATATCTTATTTCCCTCCTTTATGTACAACATGCTTGTGTTTTCCTTTCACTTTTACCTTTTAAAATGTGCCTAACTAAAAGAGGACAATATCTAGACAGCAAAGTCATTCAACTCTCATAGTGTTAAATTTAAAACTTTTTCCAAGTTTCTATCATTCTTACAGGTTCTGAGTTCATTTAACACTTTGAAAAGCGTTCATATTTTTACTCTCTTGTGCCGTTAATCTTGTGTTTTACACATTAAGTTGTACTTTTAACACAACATTGTATTGTTTCCTTTCAGTTTGGGTGTAAATTTATAGTATTAATTGCTTTCAACACCCGAGCCAAAGTCGGGTTACAAACGGCAGGGATGGCGCAAAGTGACACATGCAGAGCTAAAACACACCCCGGGGTGTAAGTTAGCACAGAAAACCTTTACCATGAACACTTCTCTTCAACTGGCAGGATGTGACTAACCTAGTGGACAGCTTCTCTCATGGTGCACATCAATGCATGGCTGATGGAGAAGACAGAAGTTACTTTAAAACTTAAAAAAGAAGTGCAGATATATTCATTTCCATGAAGCAGATAAATGTGAAAAGGGGGAATAAAAAGGTAATTTTTCCAGCTGCACTTGTAAGCAGGAAGGGTTGCACTTTCTGAGGAAATACATGCAAAATGCAAGGCTGTAGGAGCTAAATTAGTCTGTGGAAAATTAATCATTATAAGTGAATGTCTTCTTTTATAATAAGACTGATCAGCAAAGCATTTTTGTGTTTATATGTGCTGTGAAATTTTGTTGCCACTGTACAACAGTGATGACAATGATTATCATGATGATTGCTGAAAAAATATGATAAAATTGGTGTTTATAGCCTTTCAAAATGAGATTTATCTGCTTGACACATTCTAAAACCAGCTGTCTGTGACTTAACAAGCTGAATGGCAGGCGACTGCATCAGACGGCCTGATTAGAGTTGCAACGGCCTGGTTCAGGCTGCTGCCACTTTCGGCAGTGACGTTCTTTAATTGTCTTGTTGTGTTGCGAATCTTTGGTCTGAACTGATTATAAGTGTTCAACATCAAAAACAACAACAATCTACCAGAAACATAAGCAAATGAATCCCAGCAGTGATCACACACAATATCTTAGCACATCTCAACACATCTAAAAACACATCTGAACACTCTGCCCAAGGCATGCTGGGAAAAGCCTCATCCCCAAGATCTGAAATGGTAGTGGGCAGAGTTTAGATCAGTCAACTCTCTACAGAGTTAGATTAATACTTAAAAAATCAACAGCGTCAGCTAACTCTAACATTGAAGGCCATTTAACTCAGAATGGAGTTCAAATGACACTTTGAGAGTTAAAATCAACTCTAAAAATGAAAATGTCAGTTTCTTCCCCCCTTGGTTTCCAACAGCTTTACAGCCTTCAACTGAACTGTCTTGGTTTAATGTGACTGTTTGTTGGATTTATGCAAGGAGCCGATTTTAGCAAAAAGTTATACTTTTATATATAATTGGAAAATAAGCTCTAAACTTGAGTTTCTTCACAGTATTGAAAAGATGTTCAAGCTAAGATGCTGATGTTTTGGGCTATTGAGACTCTCCTATACACATAAAACTTGCTGCCATATATTCCAGTGCTCTTCCCTTCATCACCAGTGTCATTGTACCACCATGTTGGCTGGTTCTTATTGGGTCAACATTAGAAGCGGCACAGTATTCTGGTTATTTATAGGGCACTCATTGGTAAACTCCCTCCTTACCTGACCTCTCTCCTGTCTACAAACATCCCAAGCCGTACAACCAGATCACATAAGTGGGTCACTGTAAAAATACCAAAAACTGCAGCTATTATGTGACATCCAAATGACGGCTAATCTGCCTTCAGTGGTGTCACTGAAAAGTCTGAACTACTTAAGCAAAGTGATCGAAATTGCTTAAAAAAGTGACTAATCAGCCTGAGTTAGATTGTACAAATGAGTGTGTTTATGATGTACTTATTAATAAGGTCAGAGTACTTTCAGGCAGTTCTTTTTCTGGTTGAAATAAACCTCAGAAACCCAGAGAAACTGTGGTTATCCATTTCTTTCATTTTTTGATTTTAAAAAAAGATAAAAGGGGCAGTTTCCTGTTTGTTGTGTCTGACAGAAGTTGAAAAAATGGAAAAATGAGCGATTTTCCTGTTTGTTTGTCTGTTTGTTTTCACAACGGTCACAAAAATGAAAACTAAATTTGAGAAACTGTGTCCAACTTGTTTAAAAATTGCAGTTATGTTTTTTTTGTTTTCTTGCTTTAATGAAAGACTGGAGGAAAAAGGAAACGTGATCCAAAAAAGGTAAACATTTCAAAATAAAAGCATTCATGTCAAAATAAAAGCCTGCATAGCCATACATTGTGTTTGACAGTAAATCAACAGGCATGTTTGTTAGGTTCCATTTATTATTGTAATTACAACAAACAAATAAAAAATTTCCAATAATATTTAAGCCCTTTAAATCACCAGCGTATTTACAATTAACTTTTTTTATTCTGAAAAAACATAGTAGGTGGCTATGTTGGGTTTTATTTTGACATGGAGGCTTTTGATTGTTTACGTTTCTCGTTGGGTCATGTTTCCCTGCTCTTCAAGTCTTTTTAAACAAGAAAACAACAAATGTGATTGAAAAATTAAAAAATTACCCATTTTTTGAATTTTGTTTTTCAGCTTTTGGGATTGAAATGTAAAAAAAAAACTAATTTTTTCTTGTTTTTCCTTCTTCTGAAACAAAAACCTGGATTAAATTGAGATTTTTTTTAGGCTGGTTTCAACCAGGAAATAGAATTTATCTGTATTTTTATAGTCTGTCTTTTTTTGTTTGTTGCTGCTGGGCACCACTGAAAAAGTGAGCTTGGTCAAAACGGGTTCTCCCTGCTAAAATAAAGAATGAATAAATAATTAGTAAAATATGACTAACACAAAAAAAGAACAAAACAGTGAGTCAAATAGCTGGTATAGCAGGCAGCACAAAATAGAAATATAAATTCTCAAGTCTTAAGAAAAAATGATTGAGAAAATTGGATACAAAGGAGCTTACAAACACAATGATAATGCAGGTTTGTAGCATCGTGATGTGCTGATGAATTCACTGTTTGTGGTTTTGTTTTATTTACTGATAATCAATCGCATGTTTACCTCTTATCTCTATTACCAATGATCAGCAAAAGATGGTTATTCAAGGCTGAAAAAGGAGCATCCTGAATGCACCTGGAGATAACACGATGTAATAAAAATGTGGTTTTGAATTAAGAAATGCTATTGATGCCCTGGTTTCATGATGGTTACTATATGTCAGAAATACAAGCACCACATCAAATGTGGTGTTTAAAAAGCAGCTCCTTGTTAAAGCTGAAATTCTGTACACAGAACAACTCCTGTAAGTCACTAAGGCACTGCACCCCTCTCTTCTGCAAACTTTTCTGTGTTTTTTCTGTGCGCCGCCGTGCCAAGAGAGATGTGAAGACACGGATTGACACACCATCTCTCCTCCAAAGCCTTCCTCCTCAGCCTTGCCAGATTAAGGGATTACCAGGCAAGGCGAGCGCTAAAGCTGGCTAATTCTCACCCAAGCACAGAGAGCTAAGGCTACCTAGAGCCCTGCAGAGCCCCGCAGAGCCCCGCAGAGCCGCTCTCTCCTCAGAGCAGCTGTGTGGTGGAGGGAGGGACAGAGCCGCTCTCCTCTGAGGAACCAGAGGAAAAGAGAGAGAAATCAAAGCTTTACAAATAGCTTTTTTTCTTTGTGGCACTGATAACTTTTTAGTCATTGAGTACAGAACACTTAGTTTGCTCCTAAGTAAATAAACATGGTTTCTATTAAACTGTCACTGTCATAATTACATCAGATTTTCAGCCAGTTGATATTTTTGTGTTTGTTTACCACCGTTAATGCAGGTCTTACTTTTTATTTCCCTTTAGTTAATCTTTTCTTTTTTAAATAATTCATTTCTTTAACCTTGCAAAGCAGATGGATACACCCGTTTCCTTGTTTCTCACTGGCGAATTGATCTTGCAAAGCTCCCGTCTGAACTGTTTGGGCCCGGTTAGAAAGTTAGAAAGTGACAGGACCAATCAACGACGAGGGGCAGTCATTTTGGGTGCAGCGGAGTCGTGACGTAAGCAAGCAGCAACCAGAGGCTGGTGCCGTTATGGCGGAAGACATTAGTGTGGATGTTGCTAAAGTGCCAGTTTTATCAGAACTTGACAGCATTTCTTTGTTAAAGGAAGAACAAAGAACAGCAGTGAGTTGTTTTCTTTCAAAAACGACAAAAGTCGTGCACTGACATATCTATAGTCGCCATGGTTCGCGTTATGCAGTTCCATATGGAGTTTATTCCTCGGTAGCTGTGCACACGCACCTCATTGGCGGCGACGACGCCACGTGTTTTGTTGCTCTGATTGACCCGTAAAGATGTGACAGACAGAGCGTTCATCCAATCATGAGTTTATTTCAAAGGCTCTGCCCTTTCTCAAACACTGAATATTAAAGGTTTTCCAGATGGATGTGTGAAACAAATCCATCTGGCGTGCCAGGTTATTATTTCTTGTCATTGGCCAGCTTATGTCAGTTGATTATAATGGCCATGATTAACTAATTAATGCATTAATTATGATCAATTACCTTCATGTCATAATCTTCAATCTACTAGTAGTTCTTTATTTTTTTTCAAAATAAAAGCAGGTCTTTTTCCAAACAGGAAGTCACTTCCCCTTAGTCTAAGATGATTAAAAAATCCAAAGTGAAATGTAATGAAACATAACAAACAAAAATTCTAAAATTAATTGAGATTATGAAAATGTAATCATTTAACAGCCCGACTAAAAATCCAAAACCTTCTTAAAGAAATAAGACTGATATTGGTTGTGTCAGAAACAGCATCAATTTCACACTGTCGTACCAAATGTCAAGTCCATTTCAGGGTTTTTAAGGTTAACTATAACTAAAAACATCACTTAAACTAAAACATTTGGTAGCTTTTTATTTCTGCAGGCCCAAAGTAATTCGGAGTAGTAAGTATCATTATCTAGAAATTTCTCAAGAATAAAATGGTTGTAACCTTGTAATAAGTTTGCATTTTACTAAGTAATAACTCAGAAATATTAAGGAGGGATTTACTTAGTAATCATTTATTAATTATCAAGTTATTTACTTTACCCAATCCCTAACCCCTAACTTTTTAATCCAACTGTAATGGGGTTTTTACAACTGTCTTGGTTTTTAAGCAGATTTTTTTTATTTTAGTACTCACAGTTCCAAAGAGCCCACGCACCTCGCAGCACTCTGGTAAGAGCACTCTGCTTTTACACTATACAAACCCTAACCCAACCCTAACCTTTAATTCTAGCCCTAATCTCCTAAACCTACCCTCATAACCTTAACCTCCCAATCGTAACCTCAAACCCGGCTCTGTCTGTGTGTGACTGACTGACTGAGTGAGCGATCCTACTTTTAGAGTCATACCATACAGAGTTGGGTTTGCTTGTACTGAAAGCCATCGGTCATGGGTGCCTCCACTGCTCTAAATACCTCAGATATAGCTTTAGCATTGCGTCTCTTTTACTCAAACTTTGGCTAAAAATAATAATAATAATAATAAATAATACTAACAACAAAATCACTCTGCCAGAACACACATCTCAGTCAGGCATTTTAACAGGCATCCCAGTTCCAAGTTGCTTGATATGAAAAATTTTCAAGTAGTTTTCAGGGTTAGGAGGTTAGGGTTAGAGGTAAGGGTAAGTGTAGGTGTAGGGTAGCAAGAGTGCTGCTAGGGGCATGGGCTCTCCTGGACTGTGAGTGGTAAAAAAAAACCTTTTTCATTAAAAAAAACAGGACATTTGGTAAAAACCTCATTAAAATTGTGTTAAAAGGTTAGGGGGTAAGGGTTAGGGGGAAACGGCACCTAATTACCAGAGAATTGCCACAATATTTCAAGAATTACTTGATAATTACCACATTATTACTAGGTAAATACTTTCATAATATTTCATATTTCCAAGTTATTACTTGTAAAATGCCAGCTTATCACTCGGTAATTACCAACTTATTCTTAATAAATTACTAAATAATAATCACTTATTACTGTTAAATCAATAGGTAATTAGGGCCCACTAAAATAAAATCCTACCAAAAATTTATTTAAACTTTTAGTTCACTGAAACTAAAACAAAACAAGGATTTAGTGGAAAAACTAAAATTGAATTGCGTGCTATAAACTAAACTAAAATTCTTTATCCCTAGTTTTAGACTCTGGCATAGGCATGTTGCTTGACACGACTTTATGACTTTTCTCAGGAGCAGTGATTTACATTTTGGATAAGCGAGTAGCAGGTTTCTTTTTTAATCATATTTTTGTAACTTTTTTTGAGACTTGGGCTCTTGGACAGTGGTTTATGGACTTGTGAAGGAGTGGCATAAAGTTTGAGTGCAGACATGAGTGAATGGCATGTATTTATACATCCTACAACATATCTCCAATAATCATATCTACTAGAACTGAAGTAAATATGTTGGGCCGACCAAGCCTGGGGAGTGTGAAATGGCCTGATTTGATTGGTCAAGACTTCACACAATGGTGACTTCAGGTACTGATTTGTACTCAAATATCAACTTTGATTAAATGGCATTAAAGTGCAAAGTGGACAACTTGAACTGCCTTTTTTTCTCATTTTTTAAATTTTCACTCCTGACAAAGTTCCCCATTATACTGAAAAAAAAAACTAAAAATAACACAAAAACTAATCTAACTAAACTAAAATCACACATTGTTGGGAAAAAAAAACTAAAAACAAACCAGCATTGAAAACTTAATCAAATGAAACTTAAATTGAAAAAGAGAAAAAGAAAAACTCATGAAAAATCCAAAACTATTACAACCTTTTGCTGCCTGAGAATGATCGAAAGTCATAGTATGCCAGGATTTTAGAGTATGAAGTGGGAGCACACTGGTTGCCCCATAATGCATTGCTCTCAGTGGAGCTTGTTGGCCACCCAGTGAGCAGAACAAACAAAGGAGCAACTTTGCTGAAACAGAGAAGACAGGCTTTTAAGTCAGGTGGAACAGCTTACTAACTGTAGTATTCAGTATATGATTGGTTACGTAGCAGTTGTAGTAGGATGTGGTACACAGATAAAGTCCCTGTAAAACAGAGACGTCTATCATGTCTTCATTTCAGAGCAGTGTCTATCAAACCTTTCACAGAGAGTTTTTATCTCTCTCTGCAGCTATGAGCCAATGAAATACTCCAAACATGGAAGAGAAAATGACGGGCCCAATGTAAGGAAATCAATTTACAGGGCATAGAAAGTATTCTGTACTAATCCCACTGGAGATTTTTGTTGGTTATTGGTTTAGGATATAATTTTAGGCTTCCATTTGACAGAGGTCCAAGCTATCAACCATCTACGCCGGTGCTTTAGAACAATATTTACTACTCCACTTGGATGATGGTTGGAAATTTGGCGGGAAACAAAGGCAGACAATGAGGTGCGGGATGAGATTTCCCAACAGTGTTCCATTACAAACACACACCCATTCATCTTAAGTTTGGATGCACTTTGGAGACCGCGAGCAAGCAAACGACATCTATCTCAGTTCATGTAGGTAAACAAGTGGAAATGCAGTGAAAGGGAGAGAGAGAGAGAGAGAGAGAGAGAGAGGGAGGCCGCAGTCTGGGCGCGTGCTCTCCAGCGGGCAGAGGACAATGCAGAGCTGGCAGAGCCGCTGCCTCGTGCCAGAGGGAATAGAGTGCCACATGGTGCCCCTTATGAGCAGGGCCAGCCCGGAGGGGGATGCGGGCCACAATGCATGTATGCATCTGTGTTTGTGTCTGCTTAAATTGTCTATATAAAAAAGTGGAAGACAAGACGGATGTTTCCTCAAGTTTTGGGTGTAATACATGTAGATTTATGTGTGTGTTAGAGTGTAAACTGGTTTTGTGAGTGTGGGGGGGTACAGAGGGAGAGAGGTGGGGCACAGGGTGGGTGGGTGTGTATGTGAGGGTGAGGGGGGGGAGTCCCAGTTCCCTTTTGCATCTTAAATTCCTCAACATCTGTTCAAGCCTTCTCTGTGGTAGCAGCAGCGGGCTGTGATGTCTGCGTGCACGTACATATGTGTCTGTCTGCATGTGTGCACGCTCTGCTGAAGGTGCTGGTTGTTACCCACACCTTAATTAGAAGGAGACAGAGACTCATTTTCAACAATGCTTGCAGGTAATGTGAAGCACTCGTGGTGAATACAGAAGCAAAAGCTACTTCTCCTCTGCTCCTTGGACTGTGACCCACATGATCAAAAAGCTTTGATCAAAACCATCAGGCATGTAGCTCATCATCCTCAACACGGAAGCAGTCCCATCATCAGGACAAGAAAAGGGCCGTAGCTAAGGCAGGGGAACACATGTAGGTCAACTTCAGTGGCCCCAGCACACGCCTGAACACATTCAGCACAGCACAGCACGGTTTTCTAGCACACATCTGAAGAAGTCAGCGAAGGATGTGGGTTAGCATTAGCATGCCATGTGCACTTATGAATGTGGAATGACAAAGATTTCTTGAAATGAAATATTTAAGTCCTGTGCGTCATCTCCTGAGTGAGAGCAACAAGAGTTTCAAAGCGTAAACATGTACAGCTCTGGGGCTTTTTAGTGCTGGAATGTATGTTTTCTCAAGAACGGTACAAATTCAAGTTACTTAAACCTCCCTTCAGTTTTCCCTTGTGCTTCCTTAAAACTTAATTTAAAGGCCAATATATTTTTTTCCACATTACAGCTTTAGTTATTTCTCTATTGATTAAGACTGAACAAAAATATCACCTTAAGGTCAACAGATCAGTTCAGATTGTAACTTCTGTTTTTTTAATCTGAGAGGGTCGTATTTCTATTGAGTGGACGTGGCTTCAGCATATTCAAGAGACAAGCCCACACCATCTTAAAGCAGATTTTACTGCCCTAATTTTTCCTGATTTTGAAGCTTAATTTGATAAACTTAGAGACGTTTTATTTGGCTGAAATTTGATTTTCATAACACAGTGACCTGTCATACAACAAACCTAAATACAGATATATTTTCACTTTACAGGATCTTTAATAACCTTTTCTCCAAGTTGCTTGGGTGTTCTTTTGTCTTGATGGTTTAATGGTAGCCAGGAATACTGGTCAACCAATGACTTTAAAGAGAGTTTTCTTGTGGTCCTCTTGTTAAAAAAACAGATTATATTGACCATGATTGATTTATGAAATCAATAAAATTGTAAAACATCCAAGTAAATTTTGTAGGCACTGTAAATTATACACACATAACTTCAACTCAACAAGTGAAAATACAAGAATGTATTTTACAGATTGACAAATCTATTACTGCACATGTTTTCTGAATGCTTGGCAAGAGATTATGAATCATATCAAATCAACAGACTGATTATCAAGGCAGAAAACTTGTAAAAGTTGACTGTTTCTGGCTCAGATTAAAAAACCTAAGAGGAAGGTCAATGTTAAGCATCACTAAGCAAGGACGACATCAGTGATATACATTTTTGTGGTTGGTCTCTTTACAGAATGTGGCATGTATTAAGTCGGCAGTGTGTTGTTTGTGTCAAACACTGAATTTGCTTTTGTCTTTTCTTTTTCTGTTTCTTTAATATTGGATGGTGAATAACTGTAATTCAACAGATAATTAATTCAATTTGTTTAAGAAAAAGTAAGACTTCTCTCTGCTTCTTTCTGGACCTCACAGTGTAAAATTATATATATCATTTTCTTCTATTTTGTATGGAAATCTTTGAGCATATCCATACAGGAAAATTAGGATGCGTGATATTAGCATGATGGTAAAGGCAGATGATAGCTTAATTAAAAAGCCACTTATCAGTACTAGTAGAAATACAAATTTCTGCTTGTTTTTCAAAGCTAATATACCGACCATGCATGTCTGTAGAATGTATATCAGACCTATCTCAGCTGAGGATTGCTTCTTTTATCTTCTTATTCCTTGAAATTGAAAGTGTCTTCTAAGGACTGAGGTTTAACATCTGAACAACAGCTACTTTCATTTTTTACACCTGAAAAGAATGTGTTTCTGTATTGTTTCAGCTCCAGAATTGTCTCGGGGAACCACCCTGCAGACCTGTTGTTTAATATGGATAATTCATTTTCATTTGAAAGTATAAGCTCCATAAAAAGGGCCACATTTTTACTAAGTGTAATACAGAGCTCAGTGTTGTTATCAGCTTTATATAAAGTCACATGAAAAATTTTTTTCCTGCTACTGTTTAGAAACATTTAGCATACAATGTGAGTTTAACCCAAAGAAGTTCTATTTTTCATACTAAATGCCTATGTTAGAAAAAGAACCAATCTGTCATTTATTGTTGGATGGTTTGCAGCCCACTTCGGGGGAAAGATTGACACTATCAGATGTGATATTTTATCCAGCCGAACCTCTGCTTTTAACACGTCTGAGTTTTTATCTTTACCAGAGGAAACACTGGACAGTTTTGTCCTGGTTAATGCTGAGATGCTTGATGAAGTTTTCTCCTCAGTGAAGCCCACCACATGTCTTTTAGATCCAATTCCAACCTCATTTTTTAAGTCATTTTATGGATCTTTTAGAGATGAGCTTTTAAACATGATGAACTGTTCACTTCAGACGGGGGTCTTTCCCGCTGCCTTTAAAGCGGCAGTGGTGAGGCCCCTGTTGAAGAAGAGCAATTTAGATTTTAATGACTTTAACAATTACAGACCAGTGTCTAACTTACCATTTTTAAGTAAAATTTTAGAGAAACTTGTTTTTATTCAGCTGAATTATTTTTTAGACACACATGGTATTCATGAAGAATGTCAGTCTGGTTTTAGGGTAAACCACAGTACAGAGACGGCCTTGACAAAGATTTTAAATGATTTTAGATTAAATTATGATTCACAAAAGGTGACGGTGTTGGTTCTGCTGGATCTAAGTGCTGCCTTCGATACAGTAGACCACACTATTCTTTTAAATAGACTCAAACATCTGGTCGGCCTCTCTGGTACTGTACACAAATGGTTTACTTCCTACCTCACAGACAGAACATTCATGGTAAGTGTAGACACATGCTCCTCCAAAGTCCATAAAATCACATGTGGTGTGCCCCAGGGTTCGATTTTAGGTCCTGTGCTTTTTAACCTGTACATGCTCCCTCTTGGCGGTGTCATCAGGAGACATGGAATCAACTTCCACAGTTATGCTGATGATACACAGCTTTACATCTCCATGTCTCCTGATGACACCAGGCCAATGGATGCTCTTTTTAACTGCATTTTAGATATCAAATCCTGGATGGCAGAAAACTTTCTCCAGCTTAACCAGGACAAAACTGAGGTTTTAGCCATTGGTCCTGAGGCCTTGAGAGAGAAAATTTTACCCAAACTACAAGCACTGTCTTTTAATCCATCATCACAAGTGAAAAACCTGGGTGTAATTTTTGACTCTGAGCTGACTTTTATTCCACACATTAAGAATGTAACAAAAATAGGTTTTTATCATCTAAAGAACATCGCCAGAGTCCGCCCCATTCTCTCTCAAGCCAACACGGAGACGCTGATGCATGCTTTTATCACTAGTCGTATAGACTACTGTAATGCCCTGCTCTCTGGTCTTCCCAAAAAGAATATTTCAGGTCTACAGTTACTCCAAAATTCAGCAGCACGTGTCCTGACTAGGACCAGAGGGCGGGCCCACATTACACCGGTTTTAGAATCACTGCATTGGCTCCCCGTGTGTTTTAGGATCAATTTTAAAGCTCTTTTACTGGTTTTTAAATGTCTTAATGGTCTTGGGCCTTCTTATCTTTCAGAACTGCTTTTACCTTATGAACCCTCGCGGACCCTGCGCTCCTCTGGCAGCAGGCTCTTAGTCATTCCCAAAGTCAGGACACACACTCATGGCGAGGCGTCTTTCCAGCACTACGGCCCTCGTCTATGGAACAGCCTGCCAGAGGAGCTCAGGGCCGCAGAGAACGTTCATGTTTTTAAGAGCAGGCTCAAGACACACCTTTTTAGCTTAGCTTTTGATTAATATTTATCTATTTCATTTATGATATTTATTTATTTTAGGCCTTCAATCTGTATTTATTTATGAATTTTATTCTTTTCCTACCTTAATTTCTTAGTTATGCTATTTTATATTTTAGTTCTTAGGTTTTATTTGTACTGAGGTTTTACTTATTTTTATCCTTTTATCATTTTTAGGATCTCCAGTGTTTCCTCTGGGGGAGCCCTCTGCACCGGGAGCGGTGGTCGGCTATGGCTGCAGGGGTCTGTCTCGTGGGTTCCTGGTGGAGGTTTGGTGTCTCTGCCTCATCCCTCCTCTGGGTCCTGCGTCGGTGTCCTGTAGCTGTGGGTGACTCGCTGCTCCTGGTGCAGACGGCCCCTCTGATGGCGCTTTCTCAACTGGTTCATCTGTACTCAGCCTCTTGTACTCAGCCTAATGTCCACTATTTTTGTGTGTGTTTGTGAAACAGTGTGTGTGAGTGGGTGTAAGTGGGTGCACATGTAACTGTTGTCTGTAGGGTGGTTGCGGGTGTGTGGGTGTGAGGGAATGACTCTAATTGTCTATATTACGCAAAAGGTGGGGGTGGGTGGGTTTGAGGGAATGTTTTTAATTTGTCCATGTACAGCACTTTGAGTTACATGTCATGTATGAAAAGCGCTTTATAAATAAAGTTTGATTGATTGATTGAAATTTGCCTTGTTTGTCTGTTTTTAAAACAGAGGATCACTTCAGTTCTAGTAAAGGTGTTCTTTATCATTAAAAAACATGTTTAACAGTGTTGATATCAGTATTGGCTAAAGGGAGTTTGGAAATACCAGCATATCTGACATCTGAAAAAATCCACGGTACTCAAGCCAGTGCTAACTCACCACATCCACCTCTTATTCAACCCTAAAGGTGTAGACTTCGCTATTTTTTCAACAGATCATTTTCCC
This sequence comes from Cheilinus undulatus, assembly GCF_018320785.1. Taxonomy (NCBI): domain Eukaryota; kingdom Metazoa; phylum Chordata; class Actinopteri; order Labriformes; family Labridae; genus Cheilinus; species Cheilinus undulatus. The sequence continues at coordinate 18,654,658 of NC_054885.1, forward strand.
ATGCCCCTGGTAACATGCAAGGACATCCAGAGCATGTCCATGATTGTGTCAATCCTCCTTCCCCACCTGATGGTGCCCTCAGGCAGCTTATTCACCACAGATGGTGGAAATAGGTCCTTAAGCCTGGTCATTTGAGAACCACAGCTCAGCTCCCACCATAGCATTGGTTCCCACCAGGGCTATGGAGCTGGGGGGGGGGGGGCAATGGAACCGCTGATCTTTTGGCAAACAACAAAAGTATATAGTCCTATCCTGTTGGGATTTATCAATGAAAACAACTGAAATTTGGGTTTATTTCTACTGTCTGGGTCTAGGACGGGGCTTAGCTTTTCTTAATAACAGGTAGGGGTGGCCCTAAGGAAAATATAGGTTGGGTAATTCCTTGGCCCAGTTTTAGTCAATAAAAAGAAAACTGATTATATTTCCGTCATTACTTTAAAAAAAATAAACATTTTTTACGTGAACTAATTAAACAAGTGAAATAGTAAAATCAATATAAATGTAAAGTATCACACCATATTGTTGATTCTGAATGTCCAACAGTCCAGCACTAACATTATAGTCTCATTCAGTCTCCTTTAGATGAAAACAATTTTTTTTGTCAGTTTTTATTATCAAATATGTTTCTAGTGAGTCTTAGCGTCATCTTTCTCATGGAAAAAAAGTCATCGATGAACACTTTTCAAGTTTCTGGTGGTCACATTTGATTTTTCAGCTCTAATGGAGACATCTGTGTTCATTTCAGTTCCAGGAGCTTTAAATAAGAAAGATCTCCACCACAGCCTGTCTGAATCAGAGGATGCTATGAAACTTAGAATCTGCTCATCCTCTCGCTCACACATCCTTGTGACCTTTCTGACAGACACTATCCATTCGACACCCCTCACTAACCTGATGCCAGTCTTTTGCCACCTTGATGCCAAGCCTGCCAAACTTATGTCACATCAGAGCAGACCCTGTGTCAACTCCTCACAGGACATATGCCAACCCATGCCCTCCACATGCCAACCTCATGCTACATCAGTGGCAATCCTCAGACAACAATATGCCAACAATGGACCTCTGCTTGGCCCGCAGCAAGCAAATCCCTCGGCAGCGGGCACCGGGAGACTCTGTATGGAAGTGGAAAAGGTGAAAAGTCACCAGTGAATTAGGGTTCAAAGACAAATCTGTCGTTTTGGTTCTTCTTCAGTGGATGCAATTAGCAGCAAAATCCTGCTTCCAAGCCCCGCTTAAGCTCTAATCTCAGAGTCTGTGGGTTCCTTCCAGTCTGCCTGTCTACCAGCCTGTCTCCCACCAAAGCCCCTCACCTCTGTCTCTCTCTCTCCTGATGCCTGCTGGCACTTTGGGAGCAGTGCCCCTCCAATCCCTGTAACCCCCCTTCGCCCCTCCACCCCCCCCCATCCCATCCCCGTGCATCTTCCCCTCCCTCCGCCTCCTCCTCTGGATGCCAGCCGACGGCCCTCACAGTGTGGCACGCCATCTGCTGCCGCCCGCCCCGGCAACCCATCCCACCCCTTCTCTCCTCGCTAACTCTACCCCCCTACCCCTGCAGACAGCAGCTACCCACAATCCCCCTCTGCCTCAGCCGCACAGCGCATAGAACAGGAGGCTTTCGCACAGATCACTTCACCCCACAATGCCCCCGCCAGAAAGGAGGAAGCTGGGGAAAGAGTGTGGAGCTGACAGACAAAGTAGTCAAGCTTTTGGTTTCGTATGTAAATAATACATATTGTGTTCATGCGTGTACACGCTCACATTTTTAAAACATATGTTAGACTTTTAGCTTTAAATCAGAAGTATTAGGTTTTCCCACCATCTACTAACACAAGAGGCCATGTCATAGAGGTAGCTGACATATCATTAAGGCTATCTATGGCCACACACCACTAGCACTGTTTAGGATTTAATAGTGGCTTTGTGGTGCAGCTCTCTGATCACTGTTAAAAAAGGGAGATGAGAGACATGGAGCGATAACAGGAACATAAGACTGAGACAGAGAGAGGGAGAGAAGAGCGTGGAGCTCCATCCATCTTGTGTGGGTATGGAGCCTCATGGCTGGCACTCTATCCATCAATGAGCGCAACATTAACTCTCTGGATCAGAACCAACATCCCCAGATCTCTCTCCATCTCTCGGCCCCTCCCTTCACTCTGCTAAATACACACAACAACACACGTGCATGCATCAGTATTCTACAACCATCCATGATAAAGCACCTCCACCTTCCTCTCACTCAGTGTTTTTTCCAAATCATCCCACTCATTTGATAATCAAACTGATATTTTTATGTTTTGATGATGATTATTTTTTATCTTTACACACCTTCAGCAACCCAAACAGCCAACCACTTCACTCCCTCTGATGTTTTGCTTGTTTCCATTCACCTCCTCTTTTCTCCTCTCCAGATCTCCTCTCCGCTGAGCTGCCTGATCCGCTCCTCTCTTTGTCTCCCTCCCAGTTGGTGTTAATAATTTAACTACTGAGCTGCTGCAGAGCTGGCTTGCATCCAGGCCTCAGATTGGCACTGTCTGTCTATTTATGACACTGTGTGGCGGTGCACATGTGTGGGATGTGCAAGAGTGAGAGAAGAGTGTGTGCATGCGTGTGAGTGAGAGTTAGTACGTGGATGTGTTTCCCGATTAGACTTCTGCCAAAGGAAAATTAGCCTCCAAAGCCACGAGAATGTCACCTCAAATGAAGATAGAAAGTGAGATGTTTGATAAAAACTTACTTTAAGACTGGATGTTTAACTTACTATTCACACAGAGAGGGTTGTTAATGTGATAAGAGGGGCAGTCATTTAAAAACTTGATTGGCTAAAAGTCCGCTGGACATCCAGGTTGTGTTTGGTGTGGCGTATAAGTGGTTGGTGTAATGACATTTTTCACAGATCTGATGGTAAGTAGGCTCAAGTGTTTAAGATAATAAGGTTCAAATGCAGTTATCCAAATGTTCCATTTTTTCTTTCATGCTGTTATTATGTTGTAATTTAACTATCTTAAATGTATTCTTGTCAATGCATCGCCAATCATTCAGTGGGCTAAAGGAAAAATAAGGAGGGGAGGCTTAAAATTGAATCTGACGTCATAAAAAGAGGTTAAAAAAGCCTTATCACTATACCCTAACAGTTCTACATTCAGTGCCTATAAAAATCATTCACCTCCTTGGATGTTTTACCCTTTTATTGATTTTAGAAATCAATCATGGTCAGTACATTTTTGGTACAGAAAAAAATAAAACCCTCTTTTCTCTGACTTGCTTGTTCTAGTGCAGTGTTCTTTTGTCTTCATGGTGTAATGGTAGCAAGGAATACTGACTAACCAGTGACTGGACCGGCAGGTGTATTTAGACTACAATCACTTGAGACATTCACTGCATTCAGGTGGTCCCCATTTCACTTATTGTGGGACGGAGGTGAATATTTTTGCAAACACTTATTTTATATAATATATTTTTATCTATCTGACATTACTTTGTAGAAATCTGTTTTCACCTCAACATTAAAGAGGGTTTTTTGTATTTTTTGTTGTCAAAAAAGCCTTTTTTTTGGGGCCATGACTGATTAATAAAATCAATAAAGGGGTAATTAATCCAAGGAGGTAAATACTTTTTTTAGGCACTGTAAATGAAGTGGCAGTTCATATAAAAAGACTTAAAAAGAAAAATATCCCTTTCCTCTGTTATATGAGGAAGACCAACCGACCTCCTCATACAAAACACAATGATCGGTATGACAACCCAAGAACAGAGACAGATGACAAGGTGGCATGATATGCTGAGTCCAACATTTTCAGTGAGGATTAGGTAGCATGCACAAAAAGAATACCACCATAATCAATTACAGACTTAAGCATTGCTTGAATAAATCTCCACCTTCCAATAAATTAAAATACATTTTTCGCACATGTCAGCATCTCCCTGCAGCCACAGTGATGTAAAATAAGTCCACCACTGCTCCTTAAGGTCTCATTTCACTTTAAAAACTCACAAGTCAAGTTAAAAGCCATCTGCACCTTGTTTTATCAATCATTAACTTTTTAATGTTACCTTTTTTTTTTTTGCAATCCATAATAAGTTCCTTTTTCTGTGGCTAAATTCATGTTGTAATCTTCCATCTACTTTAAGTTCCATTTTTCTTTAAAAATAAGAGCAGCTCTGTATCCTGTGTGTTTTTATTCTTAGAATGACAAAAAATCCAAGTTGAACCAAACAGTTTTTGAAGCAATAGTGGAATTTCAAATGTGGCAAAAAGAGGTTAAGTGGGAAAATTTTAGGAATTCTGAGAGTAACTGCAATTAAAATTTGGAATCGAGGAAACACGATTTTACCCGTTGTTTTTTGTTAGGCGGTCAATTTTGATTCAATGATAGATTTTAACCTGCAAAAAAGCATTGATGTGTTTGAACCAGTTCATACACTCATTTCATACCTTTTCCTTTTCACCCCGTTTACAGGATGCTTAGAGTTTAAACATTAGAAAGCTGTTCTTTGAACTTCATTGTGGTACAAGCTTTAAGTCAGAAGTGGGGAATACAGAAGATTTTCAATTATTTTTTCTTGCTAAAAGCAAATTCAGCCCAACTATATTACACATCTAATGTGCCCAATAGTTAATATGGGATATGTGAATCAAAAAAATAGAGAAACCCCTGCACACAAGTACAGGCAGACAACTTGAGCTGCACTGATTTATACCTGACATGTCATTCATACAATCTCCCATTGCATGCATCCTTATCCCTTTGGCAGGCTATTTAAAATGCAACATTTCTAGTGTTTTCTTCTGCTTTCCAGTTGCTTGCCATCCCCAGCTTTCACCTCAAAGCTCTGACTGGGAATTTAGTTATTGTGTCATCAATACTCAAACTCTGCACATAAAATAGATCTATGAGGAGCGAGGTTACCAACATGAGGCTAAAATACAGATTATGGCTATCAACACATTTGCCTTTGTCAAATTTGGTACCAAAATTTTCTCTGTTTTGTTGAGTTGGACAAAAATGTTAGGTGTCTGATTATATCAGTAAGATATGAATGCTGGGAAATTCCTTGACTATTCTGAATAGAAGCTCAGATCTTCTTTTGATTACAGAAAACAAAGCAATCAGAGGAAAATATTTGAAAGAGGGAAAAAGGGAAACGACAGAAGCAATAATTAAAGGAAGGAGCTGGATTGGAAGCATTCGGCCGTCAGAGTTGCAGCGACAGTGCCTATGAAAGTTCATCCCTTTGATGTTTTACCCTTTTATTAATTTCATAAACCATTCATGGTCAATATAATTTCTCTTTTTTGACAAAAAAAAAACCCCTACAAAAAAACCCTTTCATGTCAAAGTGAAAACAGATTTCTACAAAGTAATATCAATTATTAATTGAAAATATTCAGGTAAAATAAGTGACTGCATAAGCTTTCTCTCCCTTCAAAGTGACCTAATTCAACAGAGATCCAGCCAATTGGTGCTAGGAGTCTCACAGTTTAGTCTCAGAGTTTAGTGAAAGTGCCTCAAGTGATTGTAGCATAAAAACTCCTGTGTCTGGAAGTTCAAGTTACTAAATTAGTTAACCAGTACTCCTGGCTACCATTACACCATGAAGACAAAAGAACACTCCAAGCAACTTAGAATAAAAGGTTATTGAAAAGTATAAATTGGGAGATGGATAGAAAATACACTGTTGAAGAAAATTCACTAAATTTTGACAAGAGTTCACCTAAAAGGCATGTGGAAGACTCCACAGTCAAACAGGAGAAAGGTCTGATGAGACCAAAAGGGTTCTTTTTGACCATCAGACAAGACACCAAACACCATCATGCTGCATCATGCAGCATCATGCTGTTGGGATGCTTCTCAGCAGCTGGCTTTGCAAGGCTTGTAAAGGTGGTGTATAAAACGAACGCGGCAAAATATAGGAAAATCCTGGAGGACAATCGTATTGAGACTGCAACGAAACTAGAACTTGGGAGAAGAATCAGTTTCCAGCAAGACAATGATCCAAAGCATACAGCGAAAGCTACGCAGAAATGGTTTAAAGACAACAAGGTGAATGCTCTGGAGTTGCTGAGTCAAAGCTCAGGGCTTTGACGACCCTATACCAGTGCAACCTGACAGAGCTTGAGCAGTTTTGTGAAGAAGAATGCAGATTCTAAAAGATTTTAATATTAATCACAATTTCGAAAAAGGTTTGGATGAATGGATGTTTCTGTTATTTTGATTAAATTTTGTGGAATGCATTTAAACAGTTTTTGGACGTTGCTGAGTAGTTTTATCGGGAATAACTTTGAATTTTAAGAACTTTACTTAATATTCTTTTTAATTTACATGGAATTTTGAGTTGAAATATTTTATTGAATTTTTAAGGCTTTATGACAAAGTTTCACTGAAACTTTTGGGGACTTTGGCATACTTTTTTATGCGATACTTTTGAAACTCTTTACTGATGTTTCAGGGAATTTGTGTGTATTTGAGAGAAGAAATTCCTTGTCAAAGACAAAGCTGATGTTCTAGTTTATCAAATCCTAACTAAAATGCACTCCAAACAAAAGCTTAGGTCTCAGCAGATTAAGTAGGGTTACCTGCTCTACCAACTGAGCTAAACCAGCAGCCAAAACGGACCCCTTTTGACTAAAGAGCCTCTTCTCATTCCACTAGAACTCACCATGATGATTTTAGTAACATTTTTCCTTCATGTATATTTAAATTACCCGAAAACACTCTACACACTAGATGAAAAGGAAAAAAAAAGTGACATTTCCGAAGCGTGTGACATGGTGTGAATCTCGATGCCACCTCCCACACCTCTCACCCTCCTACAGTCCTGCCCAAAAGAGATGTCTGCTGGGTAAAATCAGAGCACGCCGCTCACGACATTCATTTATTCATCATGGGTATCATCAATCATCCTAAGAATCAACAACCATCCTTTTCTAACATCACTAATCTTATTAGATTATAAAGCTAAAATTTGGAAGTGTATTTTTTAAACCAGAAGAGTTAAGAGTCATTGTCCACCAATGCATCAGTCAAAGAGCTGGAATATTAGTTCACACAGAAAACTGGTGAATGAATGAATGGTTTAATCTGAGGCCTCATAGTAAACAGACATATGCAGGGTCGTCCACCGCTCCACCTTACCTAAATCTGATAGCTCATAAAAGGCCTTTCACACCCGCCTGCAAACATAAACACACCATGAATGGCTGCATGCACACAGAACCTGCACTGTCATTAATTTAAGAGATAGAGGGAGGTCAATATACCAGACGGTGTTTGTGTGTCCGTGTGCAAGCATGTGTGCAGGTTTGCATGGATCTAGATGTGCGCTCACACGTATGTGGAGAGCGCACATGGGGGGGGGGGGGGATCGTGCACGCACATACACACGCCGGTGTTGACAGGTGGCTGTGGTAAAGAGGTGGTCCCTGAGCTGGGGTCTGCCTGTCTCTGGCTGAGAGAGAGAGAGGAATAAAAAGCTCCCAGCAGCTGTCGCCCTAATTCCTCTAACACGGTGCTTGTGCTCTGATTAGAAAACGGATCTGGCCTCTAATTTACTCCTGACACCAGCTAATGCTCTATATCTCAATCGCCACTCCGTCCAATGCTCGCCACTGGCCTGACTGGCTGGACACACACCCGGTGACTCAGACGGCTGAGGAGGTATCACACAGAAAAAGGGGAGCTGACAGCTGAGAGGTCCTGGAACATATGCTCAGACACAATGCTGATGTGCAGACAGCATTGTGTCTCCTCAGCCTGGAAACTCATGGCTGGGCCTGAGCAGGCTGTTTTTGCTTCATAACAACCTCAACTGTCAAAAATTTGAGCACTGCTTGGGAAAAAGTCCACAGTCCCACTCAAAAATTAAACAAATGCATGAAAATGTTGCCTTCATTCTGTTTTTCCTTCTCAGTTCCAGACAGTATTGGATACATATACAGTATGTTCATCAGGTTTATTTCTTATAATTAAGTGAACTTTTTCCGTGTATGTTTATGGTATATTACTAAGCAAGTTTTGTTTTTAACTTTAAAATTGACAGTTTATCAATAAGACATCTATAGCTTTAGTTTACTTCATGGCAACGGTGTCCAAATTTTTCCACAGAGTTGGTGGGGCCACTTTCATAGACCTCACCAAGTTATTAAAACCAATCACATGTAGGTTAAGATATACTTAGTGATTGAGAATGCTTAAATGGCTAATTAATGGCTGACAAGGCAAATAGCCCATCATTTCATGGATTTTTGGGAAGCCAATCAGATTTCAGGGGGCCCTGGTCAGCCCTAGCTATCACCAGCTCCGCCCCTGGAATGCTGCTGGTACTGCCATCTGCTGCCGTAATCCATCAGGGTGTTATAAATAAATATAGTTGTTATTTTGGTTGCTGATATTTTAACCATTTACAGTGTTGTCTAAATTTAGTCATGAAAAAGTCACTAAATCATTTTCGTCAAAATGTTTGTTTACAGAATTAGCATGGTAGCATCACCCTGTGATGACACTGAGAATTTGTGTTGGGTTAGCAAAAACGGACCACAGGCCGCGCTCGGCCCCTGGGCCATAGTTTGGACACCCCTGCCCTGTGGTATATGTACTCATAATCAGAAAGCTGGCATTTGCTGTTGACTTATAAACTCAGATGTTGTCATGTTGCTTGGTTGCAGGCTTGTAGCCACTCCGTATTAAATGTTAGAATTTTTGCACTGAAATGTTTACAGTAATGAAAAACATGATGACTCCTATGTTAGATACTGAAACCAGTGCTAGAGGACTTTAGCCCCAGCATAGGGTGGCCTGTTTTACCAAGTGAAGTAACTGGAGTTAAACTTTTCATGCATGAACTATGACATCTTCAGTCAGGATTTGTTTTTCTCATGCTTTTTACTTGTTTATATGAAATGAAAAACATTTAAACTTTAAGTTTTTCAACCCAAGTTTTGAACAAAAGATATACTGTATTAATATTACAATAATTACACATTGTGGTTTAATTGATATAAAATGATGTAAAAACTATAAAATACAAACACATTTTTTAATATGGCTTCAAAGAAGAGTTGAATCCGAAATTACTTAAAACTTAAGCGTATATTTCTGTTCTAACAGACGCAGCCTCTCCCAGTATTGGTCTGTGAGAGAGGCCATCTGAGATCTACGGTCTGCAGCCAGACCCCTTTTGTCAGAGCTGAAACTTTATTAGGTTTTTGCTCTGTTCAGTCCAAGTTTTGTGTTGGGAAGGTAATATTGAAGGTAAAACACAGCCGTATCCATCTATTTGAATGTTTAAATATCTATAATAGTTCATATCGATTCTCAACACTTGAACTCCACCCAGCATTGTAGGCATCTTGGGGGTTAGGACCCTCTCAGAGCACCCAAGACACTTTTAAAGAAAGTGTAAAGTTTTCATGTTGTTTATGGTGTCAAGCTTAAAAAAAATCTGGATTTGAAACACCAGCAAAACAATATTTGGGCAATAAAGATGCAGTTCCATCTTTAAAAAGCATCCTTTACAGACAATATTATTTATTGCAAATGCAATTGTTGTCAAAGTGTGCCCATCAATCAAAAAATATAACAGTTTGTATTAAAGCTTTAAAAAAATTACTTCTTCTACCTACTGGGCAAAAACTGTATGATATTTTGTTTTTTAAATGTACACATGGATAGGGGATGAATTTAGAGTAAAAGATTAGATTCACAACAATTAAAAAATACATGAAAAGCTAATTGTAGGGTTTTGGATTTAGATGCATTTTTAAAAATATAGAATATGTAAATATCAAATACAACGTCAAAACTATTTTTTAACATTGCAGTATAAACTCTTACAAGTAAAATAAAAAAGGCTGATTTTGCCTACAAGAATGACATTTCCATGTCCATTTGTATACTTTAGAATATTTATTTTGTATGCATTGATCATAACACCAAGAAAATCAGAGAAATTACTTCTCACTAGCCTAAGAAATGTGGGGCTTTTGAGGATACACCTGGGGCTTTTGCCCTGTATGCCTCTGCCTATGGTGCTCTGTATAGTTGGAGTGCTTAAACTTCCTAGTAAATTCAAGTGAAACAATATATTAAGTTTAAGTCTTGACTCAATTTAAGTAAAAAAAAAATCCAAACTGTGTAAAAAGACATTGTTCCACTTCAAATGGCCTGAAACCAACAAACAGAATTTGCCAGTCTTCATGAAGAAGAGCTCATTTGTTCTATTTTTTTTTTTTTAATGATGAGCAGATTATTTTAACTCTCATCTGGTAAAATTCCCGCTGGAACATTTTACTACTATTTTTTAAACAAATTAATTGCATAAATGTGAAAAAGGAAAGAAAACAGGAGAAAAAATAAGGCTAACTGGTCTATAAAAGTTGAAGTGAATGAGTGAGAGTATGGAAAGTGGAGCTTGATGCTGCCAGGTTTTATGTCAGTGGAGGAGGAGGAGGAGGAGAGGCTGGCTGTGTGTCTGGGTGCTGTGACGGGGTTGGCCCAGCAGGGGGCAGAGGTGTGATGCAGAGGAGTGGGAGGTGACAGCTCAGTGTCACACAGCACACAGGGTGTCACCTCACCAGACTGGGCGAGAGAGAGACAGAGAGGGAGAGGGAGAAAGTGGACAGGGACTCAGAGAAAAAGGTGAGAGATCTAACTCAGTCTGATAGCGTGGTTGTTAAACTCATCTATCTTTGAGAAGTCTTAGACACGATGAGGAGGAAATTATAGCACAGTAGACATTTTTGTTTTTCCTAGTTTTTATAGATCTTTCTGAGGTGTTTCGAGTTGGTTTTAGGTTTCATATCAGTTCATGTTTTCATGGTAAACCTGACGGTATGCATTCTGTTATTGAGTATTGCTGTGTGAGATCTAAAATGGGTTACTTTAGTTAGTTTCCACCTAGCAGTCTGGTTTGGTTCTGTCAAGTTTGGTACAGTAAACCCTGATCACGTTTCCACATCCAACTGTAAGACTTACTTAGGAGGTGGGGTTTTAAGTTTCAGTATCATCCAGTTCCCTCTGCCCCCGTCTTCACCAGTGTTCCCTGGGAAGGTCCACACCTCCAAGGCTATTCATGGGACTGCGATGCACCAACATAAGCCTTTAAAACACTCTTGAAATCAACGGGATACAGTCATGTGCATAATTTTTATGCTTGTAGGGATCAATTACGGTGCCTGACGTGCTGAAACCCGGGGCTGGAGAGGGAGGCCAGAGTCGAGTTCGCCACATGTCAACCATCACCACTCAGCAGCCAAGGTCAAGCTTGGCGGCATCTTTTTGGACTGGGTCTTTTCACCCCAGGTAATATGCCTGAAGACCACAGTGGTTTTGGGACCTTGGGATATCCACAGCACGACCAGGAGCTCTTGGCAACCCTACTGCCTGCCTGGGTGGTCCCTCAGGCCGTGCTAACTCACCACCTCCACCCCTTGCTCTGCCTTAAAGGTGTGGACTATTTTTTTCGGCAGACTATATTTTCTGTTCTTCTGGTAATATGCAAGGACATCTAGAACACAACTGGGGTTGTGTCAATCTGCTCAACAGTTTCTTCAGGTATATTATTCGCCACATCTACACATCTAAACTTCAGCCTCAGTTTTTGGCTTAAACATGCCAAGTTCTGCATAGTACCAGATATTCTTTTAAGACTTATTTTTTGGGGAGCTTTGGCCTTTGATCACAGAGGAAAGAGTAGTAGATAGTGTAGGAAATCAGTGAGAGAGAATAGGGAATGACATTTGGGACAGCAGCCATGGGTCGGATTCAAACCTGCTCCGCCTGCTTGGAAGACTAGCTTCTGTATGCGAAGCTTTATGAAGGACATGTTTAAAAGTGGCACATTTTTTGTCAGTCCATTACTACCACTGTCCTAGAGCAAACGCCGTCTGTGTCCGAAAAGAAACACGCACAACCTCTGTATAGTGTTAAGGTAAGGGTGAGGATATGAAACATTAAAAGTTAAAAAACTGACTTGCAAACCTTAATTAAAAAATGATAAATAAAGCCGAGTAAACAGTCTGCTTACAGAAAAAAGAGCTTGCCCTACATGAAAACATTTTAACTCAGCAAACATAGCTTGAATACCTCTGCTAGCTCCATTAGCTGCATAAGCTTTGTATAAAATGAAGCTACATAGTTAACAAAGCTATCTAGCTAATAAGGCTAAAGCTAAGCTCACAAAGTAGCTATGTAACTCATATTAGCTTTAGCTATGTTTGTTAAAGCTCACATTGCTCAAGCTAACTAAGCTTCAGTGGCTGATGTAATAGTTTTTATTATATAGCCTGCACAGATGTGTTAAATTTTGCTAAAGCTAGCCAAAGCTAGCCAATGTTCGTAACCTACTTCTCAAACGAGTTGATACATTATTTAATCCCTTATGAGACCTCTGATATTTTTCTTTGTTCCATTCATGAAATGTAGCTTAGTCTATATTTGTCAAAATGGAAACACACACTTAACTTTAAAAATAAAATCAGGCTTAACTTTCATTTCGTTTAGGGTAAGGGTCAAGGTTGAGATTAGGATACCAAGAGCTAAAAGTTAAACATCTGAGCTGCAAAACTTGATCACAAAACGATAAATAAAGTCAACAGTCTGTTACAGTCTGGAAAAAATCTTTTCCTCCATGAAAACATCGTAATGTATCTAATGGAGCTTTTGTAGCTCCATCAGTTGCATATGTTACGTAGATAAGAGAGCTATGTAGATAATGTAGCTAATGCTAAAGCACACCAAGCTAATGAATATATACTTACAAAGCTATGTTATCTATGTAGCTAGCATAGCCATGTAAACCTTAGCTCACATTGCTATAATGTAGCTACATTGGCTTATGTCGGAGTTAGCATTGCTATGTTAGCGTTAGCTAAAGTTAGTGAAGCTTAAGTGAGTCGCATAAGAAAACCCCGGATTAGATCTCTGATCTTTTTTGTTTTATTTATGAAATGTTGCTTAGTTTGATGTATTTCCAGTGTGGTTATATCATGAATGTTATTGTTAGCCTTTTTTTATTATTAAAGTTTATTTTATTTTTAAAAAATCTAAAACTGGAAATACTTTGTACCAGCAAATTATGGCACTTCCATTCAGCATGAGTCTGCAATAGTTATGGCCGTAATGGCTGCCAATGGTTTAGTGATTCACGTGGATGTAGCTTTACTATAGCTGCAGTTTTATCAGAACTGGGCCACATTTCTTTATTAAAACAAGAGCAAAGAGCCACACTGACAGCTTCTCTTTGCTGAGATGTTTATTTGCCTTTCTCCAATTTTATCCACCTACAAAAACTACAGCAGTGCCTGTCTAAAACCTCATCTCGTCTTGTTGCTCTGATTGGCACATAATAAATATGACAGACACAGTGTTCATCCAGACATCTTCTGAGAATTTTTTGAAAGGTCTTGCCCTTCCCAAACATGTTGTATGGAATATACTCCATGAATGGATATATGAAACAGTCTATCTGGTGTGTCATGTTAAATAAGTGTATAAATTACTATAATGTGACTAAAAGTAATGAAGAGACTAAGAATGACATTAAAAATAGCTGTCAAGATTAACACTTAATGGTACAGATAGGCTTTTTTTGTCACCTTTCCCAACTTTTGAAATGCAAATAGCTGCACACTGTAAACACTGTATTAAACCAGAACTGAGTGGTGGGAATACAGCTCTAGTACACTAGTGTTTTTTTTTTTGTTAGTGACTCTGTGTGTCTGTGAAAGAGACAGAAATCCTTTTTATTTCCTCTTTCTTCTCTCTCCGTCCCCTGTATCTGTCTCCAGGGACTAACTTGGCATCTCTCCCTACTTTTAATTCTCGCTCTGCAAACTGCTGCTGTCTGAACACAAGCTGGCAGCTCACACATGCACACGCACGCTCTCGGTTTCAAAAATGCACTGGTGCATTCCCCGCCCAACCACCCCCTCACCCCCAAATAGGCACACAGTTGCCCCACGTCCAGTTTGAGTACTCCTTGTTTCACATCACTGTCATCTGGAATATTGGATAGGAATTCACAGACGCATCAAATGACACACTACAAGTTGATTCAAAGAGATAAATACAAAGACAAACTCAGTGATGAAAGACTGAGCCTCTCAGGAAACATGCACACACTCACTGACAGCGTTTCTTCTTCTCAGAATACAAATCCAGCGTGACAGAAACGCACATATACACGTGATAAGACCTTAAAACATAAACACAAATCAAGGAAGTTAAAGGACATGAGCAATCCACATATATTTGTTTATCTGGATCCCTTGGAGCTGCTTTTTAGTTTCAAACCCACATAATAATAAATCTGTCAGCTGCGCTCACACAGCCAGTCGCACGCGTACAAGTTCTCCAGCAAAACATACATCCACTGACAGGCAGAGGAGGCAAACTTCAAAAGCAAGAGATAAATAAATGAAGGATGAGTATGATAGGGATGAATAAATAACTAAAGGAGAGAAAGAGAGAGAGTGGAAAACAGGAAGGAGAGATGGAGTGTGCAGAGCGGAAGCAAAGAGTGAGATGCAGAGATTTTTTGGAAGAAGGCTGGAGGAGAACGTACACGTCTAATCTCATTTAACAGAAGCTCTGTGTGGATTTATGTTTGTGTGCTGCAGGTGGAAAGTACATGCAAAAAAAACCACAGTGTGAGGCCAAGTGACTTGCATGTCTTTTGAGTTTCCTCCACACTGTGTGTCTTTTTTTAATCATTTGGAGAAGGGTGTGAGTGTGAATGCAAATATGCAAATGAAACGGTTATTATTGCATTGCTCATCAAGCAGCGCGGAGCAGACATTAATAGGCTGATGAATATGCATGTGAATTTGTTAATTAAGTTAATTATTCTGCTGAAAATGCATTCGTCTTCCAAGGACATCTTCCCCAGGATTCCAACCTGCTCCGCTCATTAGTCATGCGATATTTTACACTGGGCGCTGGGACAAGAGGTGGGGGGGGGGCAGGGGCCACCGGGTTGATATGTATACAATATAAGGGCATCATGGTTTTCAAGTCCACTTAAGAACAGCAATAAGGGCCTCAGAAAGAGGATTAATGGTGCTATAATGAAGCTTAATTCCTTATCGGCCCTTCTAAAAGAAAGGGTCACAAAAAGAAACCAAACGCCGCACCCAGATACAGTAGTGCATAGACACTCGGTGTGGCCAGACATCCACGGCTCTATCTCTGCTTTTCTCTTTCCTCTCCAGTAATTCCCCCTCTTCACTGCTTTTCCTCTAATTGCTTATTAAAACCCTCTTAAATGAACTTTTTGTGCCAACTTTCCAACACATTAATTAATTGTTGTAGCCAATTAAGTGTCGCTGCGCAAATGAGCTTCAGCACAAATGGTCCTGCAGGGCCCGTCCACCCCCCTCCCCACACTCCTACCCCTTTACACCCCCACCCTCCTCCTCCTCCTTCTCTTCCACCACCCTGCTTTCCCAGCAGCCCCTGTGCCCTTAAAGCAGCAGCACCCACACTGACAGAACGAGAGAGAGAGGGAGAGAGACAATAATCCTGCCCTGCTTGTGAAGCTCGCTGAACTGAATTGGTAATGAGGAGCTGAGTCCTTGCAAAAAACTACTTTGGTCTGCAGAAGTGCAGCATCATGCAGAGAGAGGGTGAAGTGTCTTTGTCTGAGTGGAAATAACTCTAAAAAGGTCAGAGGGAGATCTTTGAAAAGCTTGAGTCATCTTTCTGTGAAACTTTTTCTGTTACTAAGTGATTGAGCTGATAAATTGAAACATTTAAAGTGTGATTTTAGATCAGTGTTACTCAAGGCACTGCTCATGAGTCACATGTAACCCCTCAGAAAACCTTCAATAACAGAAATTTTGACATCCAAAACCATCTATTGCTGGTCACTTCAATCATTTTGTTTCTCACCCTTACACAGCAGGCTTTAAATGTTAAATTTAATTTTCAACTTTTATGCTTTGTCGGTACATTTCCATCGGATGTGCACAATGTTACTGATTCTGGAGGAAAGGGACAAAACAGGTTCCAAATTTTACTTTGTACTTTTTTTACTACAGTAATTTGAAGTGGATATTTGTGTAGGCTGAGGTCACAAATAGCAATTGTGTGTAGGAACAGATTTTTATTTAACTTCTTTTTTTCCAAAATATATATTTTTTTACCAATCATGTCTGGATTTTTGTAAACTCTGTCATACACTAAAATTAGGGATGCACGGTATTGGATTTTTGCTGATATCCGATATGACGATATTTACAGATTCATTTTAGCTGATACCGATATTTGAAGATGCTTTTCGGACAAGAAATTTCAGTCCTTTTGGACATACTTTAAGGTTTGAGAATGACCAAGGAAAAAAACTTTAGTCCTTAAAAAAACACTTTAAAAATGAGGATAAATGAAGAAAAGACCTCAACTGACATAGGTCTGCTGGTTCAGCTTAAAACTCCACTAATCTATTAGTATTTATTAGTATTTAGTATTTATATGGCCAAAATTTATGCTCGATGTCTGCTGAAATACACAGGCAAAATATCAGATGTAGATAACAGCAGAAATTTTGATATCTGCCAGTGGCTTCAGGTGAGATGTACTGTAAAATATGATCTTTCATTATTGGCAAGAACAACGAGGGAATAGATCTCCAATCAAGTTGTTCAGATAATACAAAATTCTATCTAAAATACACAGTCAAATTGACAGTGTTAATTCAACTCATACAGATTTAACACTTTAAAGGCTTTTTTATCCATCCACGTAACATATGGTTAAACTACATTTGAAAGTCTTACATTTTTTACAGCACAACAAAGCTGCAGTAACCCTGAAAATCTGTGGCAAGGTAGGTCTCCTCCCTCAAGAAAAATGGAGTCAAACTCATAGCAACGCAATTCATAGTGATGAAGAATATGCTCTATGTGTCCTTTAGGAAGACCTAAACCAAACCCTAACTCAATGGATAACTTCACTAGTGGTGCAAATGTGTCTCACATCAAAAACAACAACAACCCACCAGAAATATGAGAAGTAAAAATACTGATTTCAAAATGTACTCAAAAAAGTACATGTATCCAAATTCCCTACTTAGTTACAATAATTCCAGTAAATGTAATTACTTACCTTACATCCCTGACAATGAGGATAAAAAATGGTGATTAAACTAGCTTTTTAATCCATACAATTCTCTTAATTGACTACAGACAACAAAAAATGATGAAAATAAAAGGGGAACCCAAGTCCTCTTATTGAATCTTATTGAATCTCTTGCAAAGGTTTTTTTTTTCAACAGTTTGGCTCTTAGGTTGACCAGGTCTGAGTAACACTGGTCTAGGTTACATCTTAAGGATGTCTGTATCATGTGGCTGATCCAGCTACATCCTTGAAAAATTCTTTGGTTGGCATCGCTGCTGTCGAGCGATAAAGATGTAACGATTGTGTGTGACAGCAGTTTCTCACACAACTATAAAGTGAGGAAAAATGGAGATGGTGTTATGGCATCAATAAAGCATGCTGCTGCAGCACTGTGGCATATATCACTGCCGGGATAAAGTCAATTCAAAATATCACATAAATAAAGATGTAGCCATAAAGGAAACGACTGACATTAAATTTAGTTTGATAGAAGACAAAGAGGGGATCTGATGAATGCAGCACTAGTCACGTACCAACCAAGATGCATTTATTGTTAAGAGTGTGCTTCTTGTTAACAACTATAAGGGCAAACTTGTGTTAATAATCATCTAAAAAGGCCATTTTTAGAATTTACTGAATATCTTTTAAATTCAGTAGATGTTTCATGCTTTACGTTGGCTTGTCGTTGCAGGTCACTGCAGATCAGACAACTGTAGGATCCCCATCTCCCCTTCCTGAGTCTACACATAGGCTCTGATCAAACAGCCTCTGTCATCAAACTGCAGCAAGGCTCAGAGAGACAACAGCGACACAAAGAACACTCACAACACACAAATGCAAGCTTGTGTCACTGCACGTAGAAAATACACATAGACGACCTCTTCATTTGAGCGAGAGGGATTACCTTGTTTTTAAGAGTCAGCTAAGAGACTTTTACAGGAGCGGGCCTTCAGATGTAATCTAGGATTTATTACAGTAACGAGTAAAGGGCATAAAAATTATTTTATGGAGTGCTTCAGCTGCAGAATTCATAGTTATGTATTGTCACATCAGTCCCATCTCTTGAATGCTAGCATGGACTTGAGTTCATAAATCTCACTGTGAAAACGAAGAGCTCATCTACAGAGCTGTGAGAAGTATTTGCCCCTTCCTGATTTCTTAGACAACCTTAGTAAATAGAAAATGCTTTTTTAAAATGATGATTTCATTTATTAAGGATAAAAAGACTTCCAAACCTACCAGATCCTGTGTGAAAAAGTAGTCCCATCAGTCTGGAAAGGGTTACAATATAATTTCTAAGGCTTCGGGATTCCAGAGAATCATGGTGAGAGCAATTAGCCATAAATGGGGAAAACTTTGAACAGTGGGGAACCTTCCCAGAAATGGCCAGCCTACCAAGAAGGCTCCAAAAGGGCACTGACAACTCATCCAGGAAGTCACAAAAGAAGCCAGAACAACATCTAAAGACTTGCAGGCCTCTCTTCATGCAGTTAAGGTCAGTCATGATTAAACAGTAAGAAAGTGACTGAGCAAAAATGATATCAATGGGAGAGTTGTAAGGCCAAAACCACTGCTGACCAGAACACAAAGGCTCATCTCACATTTGACAAAAAATAAACAGACTTTTGGGAAAATATTTTGTGGACTGATGAAACAAAAGCAGATTTTTCTAGAAGGTTTGTGGCCCGTTACATCTAGCGTAAAAGTAACACGTTTCATAAGCTGAACAACAGTCAAACCTGCTGGTGGTAGTGTGATGGTCTGGGGCTGATATGCTGCTTCAGGATCTGGATGACTGCCTATAACTGATGGAGCCATGAATTCTGCTCTCTACCAGGAAGCTGGATTAAGGTTCCTGAGGAGGAATGTCTGATCTGAAACACACCAGTAAGTCCCCCTCTAAATAGCTTGAAAAAAAAAAGATGAAGGTGGCCTAGTAAAATTCCAGACTTTAATCTGGCTGAGATGCTGTGACATGACCTTAACAGGCCAATTATGCTCTAAAACCCTCCACTGTGGCTGAATTGGAATTATTCTGCAGAGAAGAGTGGGCCAAAATTCTTCCCCAGTGATGTGAAAAACTCACTGCCAGTTATCACAATCAATTGCTTGAAGCTGTTGCCGCCTAGGGTGGCACAACAAGCTATTGTGCTATTTCCTCAGGTTATCTTTGTTTAATAGATCAGAAACTTGTGAGTTTTAAAAATATGCAAAAAAAAAAATCAGGAGAAGGGGGCAAATACTTTCTTGCAGCGCTTTACATTCTGCATAATTGTGTAAAAATCCCTCAGCGCTTGACTGACTTAAGTATTTCCTGATGCATCTGACTCAAATTCAAAAAAGACTTACTTTCCTCTCCTGAAACAGCCATTGTTTGCTCTTCTCCCATGCCAATCAATTCCATCTTCTTCATCCCTCTTTGCCCTCTCCATCTTCTTCTTTTTCTTGCATCCTGAGTGCTGCCAAATTAAAATGTAGCAACAGTTAAGATGCACTGATTTTACCAGGCTTTTAAGTTCTCAGTTCTTGCACTGTTAGTTGTGACAAACTGGAAATGATTGCAGACTTTGGGCAGAGAAAGTTTGAGCTGCATTTGAAAGGTCACTTTTCCCTCTCTGAATCTTAAGCTGTAACTTTCTACCACAACAAAAAAAGATGATTGACAACTAGTAAATTGTATATTCTCTGCCAAAAATTCATTTGCATTTTCAGTGTCTTGTGTACATTTAGGTAGAAAAAAATCCTTTTCAGTGCTCTTTGAGTCCAAACAGATGCATTATAAGAGCTGGGTTTTATGTTTTTCTGAAGGACTTCCAAGGTTGTCACAAAAAAAAAAAGGGTCTCATTACAGCTGATATTCGCCTAAGAAAGCTTAGAGAGTCCAAATCTGTGCTCTAACATCCAGCTTACAAAAGGACTATGAAAATTAGACCCAGCTTTAATGCCAAAATACAACTGCATGAATAAAATTTGGTATGAATCAACTAAAGCAGGCCGTCAATCACTTCACTATTTGTCTGGAAGTCCACCAAATCACTGTAGCCGACAGCAAAGCGACGGCATCCAAAATGGAGGCTCCATTTTGAATGCTGCCGTCGCCTGTCTCTGCCACGGCGGGTACGTGCTGCAGACTGGCAACATGGCACATTTATGGGCATTCCCCATAAGGTGCCGCTCTGATTGATGGCACAGTCTCGTGCACCTCCCTCTCTTCAGTGCTCAGTCCTGATTTATTCGTCTGGTCTCTGTGACTTGGCACTGGCATTGCCCACCACTTCTCCTGTGGAAACTCCCTGCGGGCACATTCGCTATTATTTGGAGTCCCGATGGGCAGAGGCATCAGACAGAAACATACACATACACACCCTTGTACACACACGTCGCACTGTCTCATCTCACTCACACTGGGCCTGTGCTAGAGGGCAGGTGAGCCTCCCACTGCCTCCACTCTGAAAGGATCTCTCACCCAGAGGGCTCAGCTGCTTGGTGGGCCAGAGGGGTAAGCGGCTGTGTAAGCCTGCCAAGTGAGGGACTGGTCTGGTTGCGTATGAGGCCAATCCTGGCACACGTACACAAAAACCAACTCACTCACATGCAAGCTTATGCACACACAGGCAGTCTGTATGAAACTTGACCGCCTCCGCCTTTGCCAATCTGCAGTTTATGATCCTTGTCTGCCAGGATCTTCATAAAGAGATCAACCCCAGTGGTAAAGGATCTACAAATAAATAAGACTGACGTCAAAGGAGCACTTTGCTCTGTGGTAAATATATCACATATTTGGCATAGAGAAACAATTAATTTAAAAATTTGTATTTCTCAAACAAAACTAAAATTCCTCTTAGCTTTCACACATATGTATATTATTTTATACAAGTCTATAGTGAAAAGGAGGAAATATCCTCATGAGAGGACCTCTTCTCTGGTCATGAAACAATCTGAAATTGAAAGTGATCCATCTTTATGAGCTACAAAACCAAATTAGATCATCAGAGACAAGGTTTGTTGTTCCTACATCTTCAGCTTTAATGTCCATAAACGATGACTCAGGGTAGGTGTCAGATGCAGAAATTTGCTCTATACTCCTGTTAGATTTTGGCTGCACAATATTTCAGTTGGTAAAAGGCAAAGCTGTTTGACAAGGCCCAGGCCTCTCCAAGACAGTTTGCAGACCTTTGATCTCAGACGCCCCCTCTCGCAGACCCTTAATGTGAGACACCATTTATGTCAGAATGCTGTGCCACAAATTGCCAGTACAATGTATTTCCAGGTTTTGATTTTATTAAAAAATCAACTTTATTCATAAACAAAATCTTGCTGTTACATTCATGAAATAACTACATTGCTAACATTACAGGTGAAGCTGAAATAAAAAAAAGAGAGATCTAACCTGGGAGGAAGACATGCAAACACCGGCTCACTTTAGCTTCATTAGCTTTGGCTTAAGCTAACATAGCTACACTAGCTATGTAGTTAGCATTACTATGTAAGCCACTGTAGCTAGATTAGCTTAAGCAACGTGAACTTTAGCAAACATAGCTAAAGTTAACAAAGCTACACTAGCTACACAGTTGACATAACTATGTAAGCCATTGTAGCTTTGTTAGCTTTAGCAATGTGACCTATAGCAAATGTAGCTAAAAGTAACATAGCTATATAAGCTATGTAGATAACATAGCTTTCGCAGCTAATATTAGCTTTGTTAGATATTCATTAGCTTCGTGAGCTTAGCTTTAGCTATGTGAGATACGTAGCTCTGTTAACTACATAGTATACACAGCTAACAGAGCTACGTAGGCTATGTTGGAAAAATATTTGGAGGGCAAACTGTTTCCTTCTAAACAGGCTATTCAGTCAACAATTTTAAACATTTTTAATGGAACAGTCATTGTACAAGTAAAACAAAATTGGATGTAATCTTTGTGCTGCCATGACAACAAGAGAAATACAAGAAGTCATAGCATTAAAAAGTAAATAATTAGGCTCTGCAGTTCAGGTTTAACTTTCAGTATCCTAACCCTTACCCTTCCCTGACTGTAAGTTCAATCTGATTTTATTTTAAAGTTTTAGCACGTACAGTATTTAGCATAGCAGATGCCGAGTCTCACAGTATTGGTCTGCAAAAGCGGGCGCCTGAGAGCTGCTGTCTGCAGCTACACCCGTCTCAGGCTCTCTGCACAACCTAGTGCACAGGTTTTGGGAGAATTAAGTGCAGCACATGTGGGAGGGCTTGACCCTGCACCAAAGCGCGGCTCAATGTCACTGCAATTCCACAATTTAAACAGAGTGATAAGCAGTTAACTAATGAATGTAGAAAGTGAGCTTAAAAGCATGTAGATTAGTTTTGTTGCACTTGTGTGGAAGTGATGAGTGCATTTTATAACTTTTTTTTTTTTTTGGAACAAAACTGTTTATTTAACACCCAATTTCAGAATTTTTTCCAAAAACTTAATGATGATATTTGAGAAACAGATATTTGATAGCATGTTCAATGAATCATAAATATCAGTCCAGTTTTGTGGATTTGGGTTACCAAATGTTTTAAAAGACAGCAGGATGTGGTCAGACCCAGACTTCAAGGTCTTGTTTGACTTTTTTTCATGCTCAGTGACAAATATGACAGACAGCTAATTCCTCCTACTATGTTTGACCCTTCCCTCTGCTTTACAGCACTACTTGTATAAAACAGTCTGGCAAACCCTAGATCTCAGTTTTTCCCTCTAGCAGTTTGTTCATGCCAGTTTTATATTGATCTGAATCCATTTTTAATCACATTTTTCTGATTAATGAATCAAAACTAATTTAAAAAAAATGTAGATCTAATTTGAGATTCTCTTTGTGTCTTTTTTGTCAAAAACAAAATTTAATCATCAAAATGACTGAATCGGAAAGAGATTATTAACACTACTTTGTGAAGGACAAGCTCAGCCACCACACACAAGAGCCTCACTGAAGCTTTGGATAATAAAAAACTGGTTGCGATACAATCAAATAAAAGAAAAAACAACTCTTCATCAAGTCTTAACCTTTTAAGATCGTTTAGTTTGTGTTAAGGATGTAGCTGTGAACATTTCAACCCAATAAGGCCAGATGAGATACTGGTGTGCTTCTACCTTTAAGACTTAATGTGATTCCATGCTTTGGTCGAACTTATTGTGTAAAAGGCATGCAGAAAAACTGACAGCTTAAGAATCGAAGTTTAGCAGTAACAATAAAAGTAGAATAACAATGGCCAGAGCTTAGATTCCAATGTGACTAGAGAGCTGCTGGTAAAGGCTCAGTGGATAAGGGAGATGCTGAGGGGGTGTTTGCTGTTTCAAAAACTGTTAAACTTTTTTTTATTGCAAACTGATTTTTTTTTTTTCAGTTAAATTCACAGGTTTATGCTTTCGTAAGTTTTTTATTTCATGTTTCCATGGCTGAAAAATAACAGTTTTAGTAAATGTTGAAATGATGTGCAGTTTTTAAGAAAACCATCAGGTTTTGGAGGTTGCTTTAAAACAATAGTAAGGTTTTAGAGGGTTTTTTTTCAAGACAGCTTTAGGTCTGAACGAATCAAAGTTAAAGGGTGGATTTTACATGCTTTCAGTTCGTTTTTAGTCATTTTATCCATCTTTATGTGATCAGTTACCGTCCTTTGGCTCAATTCTTCTACTGGCAGTAGCCTGCACAAATAAAACTAACTGATATGTGCTTGACTGTAAAACCCTGGAAACTTGGATTAAAATGTAAACAATAACAGGAATGCACAATAGCAGCATTACTGGTATCAACACATAATAGCTTAAAAGGTTCAAGAAAGTATTGGCAGATGTGAAAATGTATGCTTTAAATTTCCCTCATGATCAGGATACTTACAGCAGATATACTGAGAGGGGTCTGACTGCAGGCCGTACATTTCTGACAGCCACTCTCACAGAACTCATCTGACATCTAACATTCAGCTTTATTCATAAAAAAGGTCTGCCAATAAAATTTGTTAAATAACAGCATAACAAACAATAGAGAGTAAGAAACATTTCATAAATAAAACAGAAAAAGATCAGAGGTCAAATCTGGGATTATATTATGGACCTGTTGTAAGTAGTTACACAAGTAGTGGTTCATTTTAGCTACATTAGCTTTGGCTAAAGCTCACATAGCAACAGTATGCTAGCTAAGTAATTAACATTACTACATAAGCCAATGTCGCTAACTGAGCTTAAGCAATGTGAGCTTTAGCTAAAGCTAAAGTAGTGCTTTGTGAGCTTAGCTTTAGCAATGCTAGCCACATAGATATGTTAGCTTTAGTAATGTGAGTTTAAGCAAATGTCACTGAAGCTAATTTAGTTATGCATATAATGTAGATATGCAGCTTACAAAGTAGCTTTGTGAGCTTAGCTTTAGCTACGTTTACTATGTTAGCTACATAGCTACGTTAGCTTTAGCAATGTACGATTTAGCTGAAGATAACCTAGTAATGCAGATAATGTAGATATGTAGCTTACGTAGTTTCTTTGTGAGCTTAGCTCTAGTTACGTTAGCTACGTATCACCATTACCTATGTAGCTTACGCTAACGCTAACGGAGCTTTGTTAGATAAGCTGGGCTGCGTTTGAATGTTTTCACGGAGAGCTTTTTTCCTGTAAGCAGACTGTTTATTTTATCAAACGTTGTGTAATCAGGTTTTGCGGGTCAGGTTTTAACCGTTTAACATTTGGTATTCTAACCCTTACTTAATCCCTTACCCTAACCCTCAACGGAAATTTACTCAGACTTTATTTCCTAAGTTTTAGCGTGAATTTCCGTTCAGAAATGTACTGTATGGTGTCTCAGATGAACGGTTGTGAGAGTGGCTGTCAGAACAGGCTGAAGTTAAGCTGTCATGGAGATATTGGCTGTTTATGTTGTCATAGTCGGAAGAATTCGTTTTAATTCTACGTATGAGGCGTCACATTTTCATAAAGTGTCTACAGAGCTGACTGTAAGTCAACAGGGCTGTTTAAAGCTGTCTAAAAGGCACGTAAAGGTTTGCTTCACTGCAACTATTAAAAATATATTTGGCATGAAATGTATAGTTATTCAAAGAAACTACTTTGTTTTTCTTCACTGAATTTCTGTAGCTGAAAAAGAAGAGATCCATCAAAAATTGTTGAATCAAATGGCCTGTTTTACATTTGAAATAGACAGACTTGGTGCTCTTTACCAAAATAAAAAAAAAAAGGTGTGCATTTATTAGTATCAATTAAAGTAAGTGTGGAAATAGCATATTAAGTACATCAGATAACGGCACAAATAAAATATTATGCATCCTTAACTGAGAATACAATTTCCATCATCAGGAAATCCTGTAATTTGAGCCGTAGCCTTTGTCAGTGCATACTGTGCTACTTCAGAGAGAAGTGCCTAAGAGACATTTCAACTGGTCGCATCAATTCCTTTAATAAACTGAACCAAGAAAACACATATTACAAAATATTTTTTCTTTTTACAGACAAGTGAAGCCATGTTTTCTTCCTTTCCTTTTCCAAAGCAAAAAAAAAAAAAAAAACCTAAACTGAAAAAAAAAATGGACCATTGTTTTTGGATTTTTTTGTAGAAAATAACTGCACAAAAAAACGCTTTTGCAGCACAAGTTGGCAGGGAGGCGACAACATATTCTACAAGGGCTTTCAAAGCCAACAAGGGAAAAAATGGAAATAGTCTGTTTGTGTATATAGTGTATGTTTCTAGTGATTTTCTTCAATAGTAGAGTTTGTATAATGGAGCAGTCCATCACAATGCAGTGGTTGAATCAATATTAGAGACAGAAAAATGGAGCACTACAGGCTGAAGCTTGTGATGCAGAAGTTTGCTGTTTGTAAAGGGATGAGATCTTTTGAGGGGCTAAGAACATGTTGCAGTTCAGCTGAGTTCATAACAGACAGGCTTTATTCCTGTGGGCGTACACGGATGTAGGTGCCTTTAAAAGCTTAATCCACATTTCCCCACCAAGTTGAGATCATTCGGAGGTTGTTGGGGACATTAAGGAGGCACTAGGCTGAAAGCGGGCATAAGCCAGCAGGTTTAATTGAAAACCCAAAGTTCTTCCATGTTATCAATGCCTCAAATTTACCCAGTATTTAAAAGTATTTAAGCTTCAGCTGAAATACTGTTGGGTTGTCAGAGACAAAACCTCATAAGAGTGTGGGGGTGGTGATTTTTCCTCTAAACATGAGAGCGTTGTTAGAAGACGGCACTACAGTCGGCTTAACAATCATCGTTTTGAGGGGGGGGGGGGGAGCAAGGCTGCTTTCTCAGAATGGCTCTCAGTTTGGAGGCTAAACTTCACTGAAGTCAGGATCTTTAGCTGACAAGAAAAAGCAAAGCACTGCAGGTTGTGACTCTACATAACAGGAGTATTAAGGAATGGGATCAGACACCCCGTCCAGTATGACAAGACAGCTTGTTCAGGGGGCAGTGATGTTCATGACCTGATAAAGCCTTTAATCTCTTTCTTACAGACACTCATTTGAAAGATCTGTGAGTCAACTTTAGCTACCTGCTCGTGGTCCAGTGAGTCCTAATCTGTAGGTGTCTCTCTGCAGCCACCAGCTCTGTCCAACCAGAAGGACAGAGGGTCAGCATGCAGCTCCATGAGAGAAGCGGAGGTCCTGGTCCTTGGGGAACTGTCCTGAAGTGGTAGGAGCAGTGGTCTCCTGCCCTGATCGAGCCTCAGCAGTGGCTGAGGCAGCAGTGGCTGAGGATTTAGGCGGCGAGTCTGCCACCCAGGGTGGAGGTGGCTGTCCCTGGGCTGGTGCGTCTGCAGCAGGAGATGGGTCTTTACTGCTGCACTGAGGGACCTCAGCTTCAGAGTCATGCTTAGAGATGAGCTGCAGCAAGGCAGCCGCTACGGTAGGGCTTATGTCCTGGCTGGGTTCAGTGCCAGGCTGCTCTTTGCTCTCGAGGCTAGCTGACGGAGGCGGCCCTGGTGGGGAGGGTGGACGCTGCTCAGCAGAGAGGGGCGCCAGGTTAGTGCCAAAAGGTTTTCTTTTTGATGTGGCAACATCTGAAGGAGTCAGAGGACAAAGGAAAAAAATTAGATATGAAGGTAACTTATCAGACATGCAATGACCTTTAATCTTACTTGTGATGGACTTATCTAATGTGCAAGAACAGAGAGTAAACATTTGTCAAATAGCCAGTAGTTGAGTAAACAATGTGGCAATGCAACTGCCCTACCTTCACCACAAGAGGGTGGCAGAGTACTCTAAAAGAAGCTTTAAGTCACTTGTGCTTCAGTTCAACTTTAAGTGTTTATACATCAGTTTAATTATAGCAATAATAATGCCAATCTACAGTCAAATTATTGGTATAGTACAGAAAAATTCAAGACTCAGACTTTGAAACAGAAAATGGATGCACTTTTAGGTAAAATCAATGTCAAAATGGAAAGACTTTAATTTAAAGTGATTGTTCATATCTGTTAAAGAATTTATTCAACACGGCAAAAATGTATTTTCTCACCATGTATGTGAAGACTTTCTTCTACAACTGACATATGAATATTTATTTGTTTTTCTTTTAAAACAATCATGAACAAAAGGAAAAATGTAAGAACTAGGTGAGAAAATCAGAAGGGGAATATTCTGCTGGATGAATAGAAAAGCTAACTTACGAAGGAGGTATTTAAATATTTTAAAGACGCTAAACTAGGTTCGCTGATTTTTTTTGTCCAGTCTACAGCAGTGCAAAGTTAACCAAGGCTGTAAAGGTTTCAGAGAAGAAAAAACAATAAAATATGACCGTTACCATTCCAGTGTCTGCAGCAAAGTCAACAGTTTTATTCAACCTGCTTATCACATCTTTGAACTAATATCCGAGTCAGTCAACAGTTAAAATAAACATAAGGAAAAAAAGTGTGACAAAACAAAGTTAAAAGAAACACATGCAGGTGAGGTCTAAAGATTGAATACATTTATTTTCACTTGATAATTTATTAGACTTTCTTCATAAAAAGGCTGACATTACAGACTGTTTAAAGCAACATCGCTTCCTGTGAAGAATCCATGACTCCTGCCTTAGGATGAAAATGGAGAATGAAAAAAAAAACATGTGGAGATGAAACAGAGAAACAAAGGTTGTGAGAAAGAAAGGAGAGGGAGAAACGTGGAAGGGAACAATACAGTGTCAACCTCTTTCCACTCCAATGAAGAACACTACAGCTTCTTCTGGTTCATTGAGTACACAGTGAAAGATGTCCGTGTGCACCAAACCTTCGCCCGTTTACAAAAACTTGACAGACATTTTGCAAGGTTTTTGAAGTGCATTTTTCCAACATGTGAAGTGGTAATAAGGGTAAATGGAAAACCATGGGTGTTTATGGAATGTCAGGGATAAAGGAAAGGGCTGGGGATGCATTATGAAGTCTATAAGCCAATTAAAGTAGTTGAATTGATTTTGTAGATCTCATAAGGTGGCCTAAGGTGAATTTATTTCGACACAGGAATTGTGAGTACCAAACTCAGTCAGCTTGTTCTCTCTGCCCTGCACTCAGCAACTTTGCAGTCCCTGTAATTTCCATCAGAACCTGCCCCCCTGCTTGTTTCTCCCTCTAGAGACTAAACCC
Organism: Cheilinus undulatus; assembly: GCF_018320785.1. NCBI lineage: Eukaryota > Metazoa > Chordata > Actinopteri > Labriformes > Labridae > Cheilinus > Cheilinus undulatus. Next base: position 18,683,353 of record NC_054885.1, read on the forward strand.
AGACTTGCCCTTGCGATCAGCAGTGGAGGCGGATGAATCGTGCGTTAGTGCCTCCTCTGACTGGACGCCATTGCTCTCGTCGCCTTGCTCCTCGGTTTGTGGCTTAATCATGTGGCTTAAAATGAGAGCCAACAGGTTGGCCTGGTCTTCCTGGCTCAGAATTGGATCTCCGGATGTCGGCGAAAGTTCCTGCGCTTCAGGAGGCGGTTCCGGGGGCTTAGATCTGGCAGCTGCCTGGTCCTCTGGAGCCCCCTGGTGGTCAGACGCCTCACTGAGTGCTGACAGGGACTGGCTGAGGGTCTCAGGGTTGGAGAGGTTGAGGAGCTGGGCAACTTGAGGCAGGCTGAGGTCTGTCTGTCCCTGGAGGAGGTTAAGCAGGACCGCCAGCTCTGCCTGGTTCAGCTGTTCTGCAGCAGCACCCAGGCCTGGACACAGAATAATGTTAAAATTGCATATTTAAAACATTATAATATTTAAAGTTTATATGCTCAGATAAATTTTGCTAAATGCTTGAGAGAGGCAGATGTTACCTGACAACTCGCGCTCTAAGTTGGCTGAGGAGGGTGGCTTTCCTGGTGGAGGCGGTGGAGCTCCAGGTGGGCTGCTTTGAGCCCTGCTGTTCTCTCCACCGGAGGTTTCTGTCACATCCTTACGGGGCACTTTGGGCACAGGCACATCACTGGGCAGCCCGCTCTGTCGGGCTCGCCTTCTCTTCTTACTCCACAGCTCATGACAGTCTTGGTGATGAGGAAGACTAAAAAAAAAAAAAAAATTGAAAAATGAAGCCCAAAACAATTATGTTTTTTCACATGTAATCCTTAAAATAGAATCTAAAATGTCAATTTAGAGAAAATCAGAGAAAAGTAACCAAGGCCTATGAGTTAAAGTAGAGGATGTGGATCTACTCACTCAGGTGGTGGCATCCTGCTGGGCTCAACATCAAGTAGGAAGTCACTGTTAAGTGCCTGCTCTGATGTGCAGCGCCTTGAAGGGTCCAGGGTCAGCATTTGGTCAAGCAAGTCCAGGGCAGGAGTCGGTAAACTGCACAGAAGTGGAAACACTACTCAGTGGCAGGTACCGAAAAATCAAAGCTACTTAAAATTAGAGCGTAGGTTAGAGACATACACAGCAAACTCCTCCCGCAGTCGCCGTCTGTACTGCTTCTTAGGTTTCATGGTGTTGAAGAGGGGAAGCTTAATGACATCAGGCCAGACTGCTGGACAAGGGCTCCCACAAAGACGACTAGTGACGGAGAAAGAAAAATGTGGGGTTAGGAGGGAAAAAGAGAAACTGTGGTGTTAAGGTGTGGAAGTTGTGGTTAGATAGGGATAGACTACCTGATGAGTTCCAGCTGTAGAAGCTCCTGGTTGGCCTGGAAGATGGGCCTCTTGGTAAAAAGCTCTCCAAGAATGCATCTGAGCAAAGAAAGACAAAAAGATATCAACAGAGGCTTTAGGAAGATCTTAACTCCCACTCACTGAGCTTTAAAACTGGTGTCAAGTTATAAGAACAATCTAGAATCAGTGATCAAGCCGTTGTTCTTCTTTTCTTCAAATACAGATAAGGACGAAATTATTACATAGCCTCGGTATGAAAATGTAACTTTTTAAAAGTTCTGTTAAACAGAGCATGGAATTTTTAACCAAACCTTTCCAAACATCATTTTATTTTGGATGCTGACATTTTTTTACTTTATACACAGGAACAAAATTATTTCACAAAAACTACCAGGGTCATAATTTCTAGCACCCGCCTGATGCTAATAGTCAATAGTGTCTCCTTTTTGCTGGATAACAGCCCGCAGTCATTTATTGTAGTTTCAGCACATCTCAGATTCATCTCCTAAGGAATCCCAGCCCATTCTTCTTTGGCAAATCTCTCGAGCTCCTCCAGATTTGATGGTCTTCTAGCATGGACCTTCAATTCACCCTAAAGATTTTCAGTTGGATTCAAGTCAGGACTTTGTGTCAGTAATGTACACTTTGGATTTCTAGAGGTAGGACGTGTTTTGGATTGTCGTGTTGGAAGACAAAGCAACAACCCAGACCCAGTTTTGCTGATGACTGCTTGACATTTGCTTTCAAAATCCTTACATATCCCTCTTTCTTAATGATTCCTTCAACCTTTACAAGATTCCCAATTCCAGACACACTGAAGCATCAACACAGCGCAATACTTTCACTTCTTGGGACAGCATTCTTTAGATTATACTCCTCTCCTTTCTTTCTAAAAGCATAAGCAAAATCTCTGTGGTCTCTTGTTTGGTCTCATCTGACCTAAGGACATGCTTCCAGTATGCAGAATGTTTCTCCAGGTTGTCCTTGGCATACTTCAGTCTGGTTTGAAGGTGTCTCTTCTGGAGAAACTGAGTTTTTCTTGGTCCATTCCTGTGCAGGGCTCTAGTGATTGTCTTCTTTGATACTACAGTTCCTGACTTGGCTAAAGCCTTCACTAGAGTCTCGGCAGTTGTTCTGGGGTCTTTAGACACATCTCTCACTAGTTTTCTTTGCAGGGTCTTTGAAGTCTTTCTCTTCATATATCTGCCAGGCTTGTTTTGGACTGTGTGTCTTTCTTTGACTTTCTTGATACTCTTTACAGTTCCTGACACTTGGAAATTCTGTGATAACTTTGTATTTCCTTCAAGCTTTGAGCATTACAAAGTTAAAGCGCATCATTGTGCAACAGTGGTTTGTGCTCTTACTCAAAAAAAAGATCAGTTTAACAGCACTCGGGAAATACTTTGAGAAAAAGACATTTTCACGGGGGGTTTATAATTTCTTCCTGACTCACTGAATAGTCTATTTTGGTATAAATATTATAAAGAATACTCAGAATAACTTTTACTTTTAATCAATATAATTTGCAAAATGACATAAAACACAAAGTTCAACCAAATAAGTACATGCATTATTTTATCGCTTTGCATTATTTTGTTATTCATAAGTGGTTTGGTGTATAAATGTTGCTGTGCTTATTATTCTACTGTGTGTTGCTATTGCTTTGCACTTTACAGAACAAAATAAATACATAAAGAGTTTCACATTCATGTGTAGGAATCCCTTAAATCATGATTTTAATTTGACATGTTGTTCAATTTAAAGCATAAAGGAATGTGCAACACATAAAAGATTAAAATCTAAGCATTAATGTTGCAAATTTGGCAAACTACATGGAAAAATCTGGTCAATCAGATTTGACCAGGACTATTTAAATAAATAAATAAATAAATAAATCAGAACATACTCAGTAGACTGCAACTTTTTCCATTACTGAGTTTCTTTTTTTTTTTTATAGCTTCTTCCTGCTGCTTCACATCTGTTGAAATTACCAATGTGCTAAAATACACTCAACAACAACAATGTAGAACTCTTAGGCTACTTTATTTCTAAATATATATTCTATATTTAATAAAAATACAGACAGTAATAGAGGCAGCCTAGCGTTAACACTTAAATCATTTTCTAACACATGCTCCCTCCTCATTGTGATCAGAATTTCTTCTTAAAAGTATTTGGAAACAAAATGTATGTGTTGGTGTAGTTTGGCAAAGACTTGCAATATCAAACCTGTATCTGTAGAAGGTGAATCTCAGCAGTTTTAGCTACTTAGATTTTTAAAGAAAAGATGCAACAACCTTTCTTGTCGTTTGCTGCTTTACAGTGTTATACAGTATTATCCATCTTATTATTCAAGCTGAAGATGACGTCTAAGCTATCTCAGAGTCCAGCACGAGTTTACACTGGACTGGAAAACAGCTGCTGGCTGCACAGCCGGTCAAACTGTTGACATATGTTAATAACAGGGAACATTACAATTTCTAATTTGTTGTTAATCAGGATGATTTTACAAATTTTCTGTTTAGTTTTAGTTTGACCATGTTCACGGTTTGTCAAGTAGCTGTGCTGTTGGCCTGGCTTTGTTCTTGCCAATCTATCTTTCTGGTAATCCTCTCTTCAATGTTTTTGGTAATTTTTCTATTCGTCCATCTGTAGGCTGTCAATCTGCCCGCCCTCTCTCTGTGTCAGTTCCTTCAGATAATCCCCATGAATAAATATAGGATACTGCCACTAAAGCCTAGAAGCCATAGCTGCAGGACAACACTCATGGGATATTAATCATTTTTCTGCTACAGTCTATTTGACAGCAGTGACCGTTAGAATAAATCTTCAGAGATCTTTTTTGAAGCCTTATGGGATTCATAAAAAAGACACATACAGGAAGTACTGAAGAATGGGAGGTTTAGAGATATTATTAGAATTATATTTACATCTATAAGAGACCTCAGTCTAGTATTAATAAACACATGTTGTCAAAGCACTTTTTTATTACCTGAGAAGGAAAAAAACATCTTAGTTAGACTCTGGCCACACTAGTCTAATAGGAAACCACCTAGGAGTGGCGTTGGAGGGCCAGGACCCCTTACAGCCAAAGCCCTGTCAATCTTCATAAGTTTTACCTCAATAAACCTCCCTACAAGTAACTTGATTCAGTTTATAGAAGCGTGCTGGGAACTATTCAAGATAAAATCATTCTGTACAAACAAAGGGAGTTTCTCCAAAAACATACTAAACCAGGCTTTTGCTTTGAAAAGCACAAACTAGAAGTGTACTCATCCTGCGTTTTCTTGTGACATATTGTACCATTCTACAACATAAAGCTTCACAAATAGTAGAAATTTAGAAAACAACTTTATCAAACAGACTCATTTTAGCTTGTGGCGTTCATCAGGGTCATCTTGAAACAGATCACAAATATATTCCACCAATGTGGATGTACACATTTGCTAAACAAGGTAAATATGGCTCTCTATTATTTTCCTGTCTATTTTGGCTGATGACGGTGAGCTGTATACAGAAAAACTAGGCAAGACCTCAATTCTCTAGATTCTCTGTGCGAGACGGGCACTCATGCAGGCAGTTTGAAAGCCCTGACTTGTTAACATGCAGACAAACTGAAACTCAAGCTGTGTCACGGCCAAGATGTGCGTCTCAAGCTGCCAGTCTGCTATGGCCATGAAACAGAAGGGAAAACACAGGCCTGTCTGGAATTTATTGGGCTATGTTGCACCAATTTTTTTTTTTTTTTACTTATCTTTTCCAGTGGCAAATCTGACCTTTACTCTTCAACAAATACTTCAAAAACAGAAAGCATTAAGTTTAAATTTGATTACATTTAGTGGGTTGGAGCTAGTTTTTATTTTCTCGCCATGCCCTCCTCTTAGCCCAGAATATTAGCAGAACTACCACAGCCTGACCACAGCAGCTCACTTGGGGATGGGATTGCAAGCTTTAATCGCATATGTTTTTTAAAAGATAATTTTTTGGGCTTTTTATGCCCCTGTTCATAGAGGAGGACAGTGGACAGAGTTGGAAACCAGGATGAAAGAGTGGGGGAGAGACATGCAGGAAAGAAGCCCCAAGCTGGATCTAAACCTGGGCCACTGTGCTCATGAGGCATGACCAAACTTTATTTTGAGGAAATTATCTGTAAAAACCTGCCAATTTAGCAACTGTTTTCAATACCCATTCCTGATTACTTTTGCAATGGTTCATAATAGATAGAAATGTATATCTTCTCCTCAGCTAATTCCATAAGCATGAAAAATCTAATGTTAACAAGTTAAAATTTGGTTGTATTAAACAAAGGTAGAAAAGCCTCACATCTAACCAAGTCGTGGATGCTGAAATCCAAACAACTCCTTTCCAGACACATAAAAAACTTCCACCTCTTATTTTTTTGTAAGTTTACCTCCAATTGTATCTTACATCAAAAACACAATCAAGCCTATCAACCACTGTATCCATCCTGGTCCCACTAATTACACTTGGTTCAAATCTTTCACCAGATAAAAAGGATACCACATAGAGAAATACGCTCTCCTATTTTAGAATAACCTTTAATAAACAGGCGATAAAACTCAGAAGTTTGTGCCACTATCTTTTGATACATTTTTTATGTTTTACAAAGTCAGATTAAATCCTTATTTTCTTCAAAAGGGACAGTGATAAAGCACTTGTCACATCTGCATGAAAATATTCTCTTACTGAAACTATTTTGTCTAAATCTGCATGATTTTATGAAATAAACATCCCTGAAGAGCAATTATAGAATAATTTTTGTAAACAAAGAAATAGTGTGAATGAGTAACTAAATGTGCCACCATAACAGACTCATACTCACCCACAGCTCCATACATCGATGGCTGGAGAGTATCTCTCCTCTCCCAGCAGGAGTTCAGGGGGGCGGTACCATAGTGTGATTACTTTATTAGTGTACGGCCGACTGGGAGCAAGGAAACAAAGTGAACAGTGAGATTCATTTCACATTTATGGGGACATTTTTTCCAAGAGAGAACAAAAACAAACAGACTTTGTCTAGCTGAGATTTCAGATGTAAAACAATACGGCAGACACTGCCATCTAGTGGAGAGTCCATGGTAAGGTTTGATTAATACTATTTTTAATTTAAACAGTTTCCTGAACTTTTAAATTAAAATTTAAGTTATCTGATAAGGTTCTTTTACCTTTTTTTTTAACATTTAAGAGTTAAATATGTGAATGAAAAACTCTCGTCTTACCTTTCCTCTGAATTGTAAAGACGGGCCAAACCAAAGTCTGCCAGTTTGATCTGACCTCTACAAAAAATACAAGAAAATTCAAAGATAAGGAGCAACACAACAAAGCAGGAAAAAACTTTCAACAACTATAAATAACACTAATTTTACCCTGAGATACAAAGCTAAACCATCCGTCCAGACTATGCTGTTGACACTGAATAATACATTTTGGAGGTCTTAATAGTTTCTGCTCCCTGTGTTGTGCTTTGAAAAGGAAAAGTCAAATCAATATTTAACTTGACAAGAGCAGTAAATATCAGGATGAGTTCTGTAACCATTGTCCAAACTCCATGTCTTTTTACAGGCTAGTGTGCAGCAGCAAGAGCAAACTCCAGCTCCATACTCCAGCAAAGCCCCTAATTATCTTCTCTTACAGTTACTCATTACAACAACTTAAGCTCCGTTTGTTTTGGCATCATGTAGTGTTAGCTGACATGATCAAAATTGTACTGAACCACAGTATATTGTTGTACTCTTACATGTCTGTGATTTGAACCGGTCAGTTAAGTTACTGGCAGAGTTGCAAAGTACAGTGGCCTCGCTGCAGGGATGTTAACTGTTGCTGATAATGCTGCATTATGGGTAGAACTGTTAACATCAGTTAACAGTCAAGGGGGTTGAGAGGCAGTATAGTATAAAAACAACTTCTCTGATAAATGAAACTGAAACTGCAAACAAACCAAGGACACTACATTATCTGAGTCCTCAGAGCTGTACCTGTTGTTAAGCAGTATGTTGGAGCATTTAATGTCTCTGTGAAGGAAGTTGTTCTTATGGCAGTAGTCTAGACCCTCCATCAGCTGGCGCATAAAGCTGCGGATGTGCTCATGGGAGAACTGGACCAGGCCTGACTCCAGCAGGCCCATGAGGTCGTGGTCCATGTACTCAAACACCAGATAAAAAGCACCTTAAAACAGAGGACAGCATGTAAGAGATCAAACACACAGAAGTAAAAAGATGACACACATTACTGAAGGTGAGTTGGTATGGGGCAAGAAATCTGCAGTGTAAAAGCGAGGTATACTAAAACAGATTTTTACCCCGACAGAGTCAGTTCTATTATGATGTGTTCATACGTCTGCACTGAATCTACACTATAGTGGCCTATGCCACTGTAAGCAGTACATACATGTGTGTTGATATGTTTGTTTAGCTTTGTTCTGTTTGTTTGTGTACAGAAAACCATAGTGCTGAAACCAGGCACATTATGTTGCAGTTGGGGTTGATATTGATCATCAGTTGATTATACTGTTATGATTTTACCAAGGAAAAAAGAGGAGATGCATCATGCACCAAGCTTCACCGTGGGTGTGATGTTCTTTTGGTGATGGATAGTATTGTTTTTGTGTCAAATAATACCTTTGGAATTGTGGTCAAAAAGGTCAATTTTGGTGTTATCAGACCAAAATATATTTTCCAAAATGCTTTTGGGAGACTTGACTTGTATGTTTTTGCTCATTTTAGTCATGTCTGGATGTTTTTCTTTATAAGAAAAGGCTTTTGTCGTGCCATCCTACACCAGACAGACATATGAATATGAGTACACAAGGAAAAACAATAACATTATACCCATAGCGAAGCATGGTGGGAGGAGCAACATGATATATAGCAGTTTTTTTCAGATAGAGCTGAGGTTGAACTTTAAGTGGAGGGAATTATAAGCAGTTCCAAATAGCAGCAAATATTTGCAAAAAAAAAACCTTCAGGTGTCTGCTACAAAGCTGAAGATGAATTTCACTGTTCAGCATGACACTGGCCCAAATTTTACATCCATATCTACAAAGGAATGACTTTACCTGAAGAAGTTTTCAACAAGTTCAGTCAGAGCTGAGACCTGAATCCTGCTGAAATATTTTGAGGTGGCCTAGAGAAGGATGTGTACAGGATATGCCCCCGTAATGCGACAGATTTTTTAGTGTTTTCAGCAGGGATGTGCGTGGTTAAGCATTTAAACGGTTAAATTGTTGTATTGTATTGTTGTAATTGTTTATAAAAGGACAGTAAGTGGGGGTAGGACTCGAAAAGCTTCTGCTTCTTCCTACTCCTGTTTCGGACTCATGAAAAACTTTGTGGGATGGACTATGAATTGTTTTATCTTTTTTTTTTTATTGTTTGTTGTCCGAAATAAATAAATAAACGAAATTAAATTCACCTATCAAATTAGCCGGCCCAAGATTTATGAGTCGGTTAAACTAATTACCTCTCATTTTTTTATAAACACAGGCTTGAAATCATGGTTTATAATGCTCTTTTAGACTGTAATGAACCTCCCGCTGTTGTAGCTTTGGTTAATGGCGGCTGCCTTCCTGTCTGCGTCTTCCCCGGGCACTTCACTGAATGTTAATATGAGAAGTTAAGTGTGAGTAGGAACAGCAAAGTATGGCAGTTTTTCTGAAGGAGAAAATGGATATAAAGTGGTATGTAGGCTGTTAAGGGTTGTACTCATGATAGTTGTAAGCATGATATTAATCTGCAAAGACAAATGAAGGCTAGCAGAGCTAGCTGCTAATGTGAAGTAATTTATATACAAATAAACCTGCCTTGCCCAAATATTAGTTTAGGGGTATGCATTTATGCAAGCAAGATGTCATCTTTCTGATAGATTTTAATTGTTTTTAAGCTGAATTGTATTAATTAAAGGTTATGTGGAAAGTAGAAAAAAGTTCTGAAGATGATAGAACTTGGATAAATTTTCTACACCAAAAAGATGTAGTATTCTAACAGTGGTGTGTTGAAGTTTTATAGTCACTGTATGTACTTGCGTGCTTTTTTTAATCAGAAATTTAGATAAAATTTAGATAATCCAAAACTTAACTTGAAACAAATTCTGCTACCTGTTTCATATAAATCTGAAGAGATGCCCTTCAAATTACTCCTGATTCAGCTAGAAGGACTATGATATCATTTTCTAGGGTAAACAAGTGTTAAGAGTTTTACAACAAAATTTTAATAATTTACTTTGGTACCAACATCGCCCTAAGCCTGTGCAGCATCCTGGTCAATTGTCAGTTTTAATTGTGCTATATAAATAAATTGACATTATGTTTTCCCCCTCAAAAAAATTACATCACTCAAGTTTTATTTGGGCTATAAACTGAGAACCAACCAACAGAAGAATATCATGTTAGAAAGTTTCAGGGCGTACTCACACTAGGCCATCCCTACTGTGCCTTGGCCCATTTGAGCCTAAAGTCTGGTACGTTTGGCCAGTGTGAGTGCAATCGTTCAGTGCCTGGGTGCAGCACACTTCGCAGCCCTGGCACAGAAAGACGAGGTGGGCCTAGGCACAGCACGGATGCAAATGAAGGAGCACATGCGCGGGAATGTGACATAATGTGAATTAAACACAAAAGGACCTGCTTCAGAGCGCAGAGAGCACACCAGGCAGCAGGTGCATGCTTAACAGACTGCCCTAAAGAGAGACAGAGAAGGCAGGATTTTTTCTAGCAGTTTTACGATATATTTTGTCTCATTTTATTCAACACCTTACAAAGATTTTATAAGAGCCGAAGAATTTAACTTCACACAGCTTCACTACGACCTCATTCTAATGGATCCCAGTCCAGTCTACATTTCTGACCAGTTTCTAGTTAAGTCAGGCTTTAGCGACTGTGAGAGGTTTTTTGGTTTGTGAAATAAAGCTTCTTCGCGAACCCAAGACGCGAACCCGACAGTGCCGGGGTTAATCTCACGGCTGATGTAACCTCTCTTGTTATAAAATTATAATGCCAAACTATCATCCATCGAATTAGTTCACCTTTAATTATATTTCATGTCATCAAGAGGTGAAATTGTGATCTTGATCAGTGACGTTTAAACGGAGCATCATTTATTAATCCTGTGGCGTTTTCACCTCCAGCTCTCATCAGATGGTTGAAATCGCTCTCGTTAGGGTTTCATATTTTTTTAACTGAACATTTAAACCTGTTCTGAACACAGGCTGTCCTGTAACAGGAGAGCTTGTTTGGTGCAGCACTGAAAGGTATCCAGAAATTACGCAGAGAGTTGGCACAGTCCATGGCGCATAAAGGCATGCCAGGGGGATTCAGATAGCATACAGACATGCAGAGGAATGACTGTAGGGGCTCACACGAGTTAAAAAGTCTGAGTTTCATTCAGCAGAAGGGCTTGGAACTCTGATCAGGTTCCAGATTATATGCTGTGAGCGATAACTCTCTGCTATGAACTGCTATCTCTCTTATCTCTCTTCCCTGGGCTCTGTATAGTTAACGTAGCCTACTGATCCTCAGTCAGCTGAAATAACCCCGATGTCAGATCAGATATTGTATAAAGCTGCTGCTATTTTACAGCCTAAAAAACAATACTTATGTATACCAAGTCATCAACACGTATAAGTTCATCAACAGTGGACGCTTTATGTGATGACGTCGGCACGTGACGTATCCGTGCCCAGGCCTGGATACGTTGAGCAGTGTGAGTGCGGGCCAAAAGGGGGACAGGGGAGAGGGTCAAATGGGCTTCAGCACAGTTAGAATACGGCACGGTACGGATGGCCTAGTGTGAGTGCGCCCTCAGACATTTAAGAGTGGAGCTGCTCATACAGCAAACTATCATTTCTCCTTGTAAAGCTCTGACTGAAAACCCACTTACCTTTGTCCTTTTTGAAGTCAAGAGCATCCTGCTTGTCGGTGACAATCTCCTTCATGTTGACAACACTGCGGTGTTTGAGCTGCCTCAAGATCTTGATCTCTCGAATTGCTGTGATGGGGAAACCCTCCTTTTCATTGTCCAAACGCACTTTCTTCAGAGCCACAAGTTCACCTGAGATGTTAAAAAGAGAACCAGTTATAGTGAGGATCCAGTCTTGGCAAGTTTTACCTTATACTATCACGTTGGAGGCCACTTACCAGTATCTCTGTCCTTGGCCTTGTACACTTGGCCGTAGGTTCCTTCCCCTATGATGCCAATTATGTCAAATTTATCCACGCAGCGTTTGCCCCAGTCACTCTGGGTGTGTTTGCGCTCACCGTATCGTGGACAGCAAATCCTGTAAACCGATAAAGAGAAAGGGATTACTTTTTCTGCCAGCAAAAACTACAATCAGGAGGGTGAGTAATAATGAAATCAACTGACTTTGGTCTCTTCTTAAGGGCTGGCTGGGGGAGTGGTGGAGCCTGACGAATGGGTGACTGTGGAGGTGAGGCATCTCCTCCAGGTAGAGTGGGTGGTAAAGGAAGGTCGATGATTGACGTCCGGCCACGAATGTCCTTATCCTTCCTATGTAGCTTCTGAGGTGGGGTGGACTTCTTTGGACTGAGGGACAAATACAAAACGTTTAAAATAAAGATGATTTGAAAGAAAGAGTCAGAGCAAGGTTTGTTTATGTGCATTCAGAGTTTAGTCTTAGATTGTTTACCCCAAATAACCAGATAAATTACAGGTGTTGGCTAAGCTGGAGACATACCTGCTGCTAACTACATGTATGCACTGTATGCACGATGATTGCTACGCTTTCCTTGTGTCTGTTTTGCACATTGACTGCACATGTCCTCAAAATAACATGACACAAGTTACATTATGCATTAAGTCTGATGAGACAGTGGGTAGTCAGATTGGATGTGACAGTAAGTGCAGCACAACAATGACAAAGTGTAACAAGGCAAACTGATAAGTGGTCGAAAACCAAACCTGGAGCTAACTGAAACATGACCAGTGTATTGGTTGAATTAGCAACCTTGTAAACTGGTGACTTACAGTCAAGTGCATCCATGGCTGCATATATATTACTTAAGTTTTCATTAACTACATATCTGAAGCTATACTTTGACAATATACTGAAAACTAAAAATAAAAGGCATCCAAAAGGACTCAAGTTTTCAGCAGCTCTGGTAACATCTTGGAACAAAGTTGGCTTAAAGTCACCAGTTAACAAGGTTACTAACTAAAGCGAAACACCAACATTGCTATGTCCATGCAAGAAGGAAAATGCCTAGAAACAGAGTACCAACAATTTGTTGTGACCACTAGTCTGAGCTGATTTTAAAGTTTTTTTTGAGCTCAGATTGATCTGTCGCCATGTCTGTAGTCCATACATCAAGTAGTTGTGTACAGCCTAAGCTCTCTGGTGTGCTTTCTAGTGATGGCCTTCAGTAATGTTTCACAGCAAGAATGTTTGTGAATGACAACAAGATAACACAGCAAGTACGTCTCCTGCCTTTACAGTTAACTTGAAATTCAAGGGTTAATCCAAAGGGTAACCTGGCTTGGTTGAAGGTACAGAAATACATTTGGAAAACAAACATTTTTATAGTACGGTGATATATTTAGCATGAAAAAGGCAACAAATTCACAGAAGTATGACGTTCAAGAGATCATGCATTGATTGTGCATTGCTTCATATATTCTGTGTCTGTGCCTCTAAAGAGGACTCACCTGTCCTGAGTGTTTCCCAGCAGTGCAGGTGGTAAAGGCAGGGGAGGGAGAGTTGATGTTTTGTAGAGTGGTGTCAAGCGAATGGGACTGCGTGTAGGAAGGGGAGCTGGAGATTTGGCCTGGGATGTAGTTGATGGTGCAGGAGGCTGACTACTTGTTTCTGCCTGAGGGGGTAGTGGTGGCAGAACCTGTGTGCCTGGAACAGGTGGCACAGGAGGAGAGGGCTGGAGAGGAGGGGGTGCAGGAGAGGAGGTGGAAGAGGAAAGTGGAGGAGCATGATCTTCACCACTTGGCTCCTCTTGGGGTAAGGGCACAGGTGGGGGCAGAGATGTTTCTTCTACTGACACCGATTCTTTTTCTGGCTGCGAAGCTTCTGCTTTGGTGGGTCGTGAGGAGGAGGAGGAGCCTCCAGGTTTCCGTGCTGGAGGTGCAGGTGAAGCAGCGCCGCTGGCGCGAGCTGCAGCCTCAGCAGCCTGGCGCTCTTTCTTCCTTCGGCTCAGCTCCGCTCCCAGGCTAGAGTTAAGTGGCAGACGAGACGGAGGGGAGCGGCTTGTAGGCCGACTGCTGTGAGAGCTGCCCCCCACCCCACTGGAGGCAGTGTGCCGCTTGTTTCGGGAACGAGAGGAGGAGCGACGAGAAGAGGAGTAGTGCAGAGGGGATCGACTTCTGGAGCGACCAGAGCGTCTAGAAATATGGATAATAAAAATATTTTTCAAAGACAGTTTTAGTTAGCTGCTTGAAGTTAGTGGCAATGAAAATAACACAACAAAATGGAAACAAAACCACAGAGGGCTTTTGGTTTGACAAGCTGTGATGCAAGTCTTAAAGAAATAAAACTTAAGAAGTCACTACTGCTTTGAGAACTGAATAACTGACTATATTCATACCTTTTTTAACTCCAATGTGACACTGTTGCCTATATTTTCTAGTTAACGTGCTTCTACACCATTCCAGTCACCGATAAATGCCTCAAAATAAATACATCAAATACAAGAGGAGTAAAGTAAGATTATTTGCAAAACATTAAGGATATTTTCACACTTCATAAGGCTAATGTTTGAAGGTAAAATAAAATGAAAAACACTTCAGAAAGAATATAATCATATGTATGAAACAAGTCTTTTCATCACATTTTTACTAGTATTTCAACTGGCATTAATTAGCTGCATGAATTAAACATAATAATCCATGCAAATGGTCAGATAATAAAGAGAAAGCAACAAACACCTGTTCCTGTGCCTTCAACTCTTTAAGACTCAACGCTTAAAATGTTCAATTTGTTTACATATTTGCTGAAGGTAAAATTCAAATTACCTGGCTTTCCTGACACTGCCATAACCGTTCTTGGTCTTGAGCTCCAGTCTATGTTATATTGGGAAAATATCAATATGGAAAGCATCTATATCCTGCCCCTTAATAGTCTTGTTGATGGGAGAATGGATGAACAAGATCAACAGGTTTGCTTGACTTAAAACTTCAGCTACAGACTGCTACTGTTTACTTTAATAGTTATACAAATAATATCAATTCAGACTCAATGTGTCAGTTGATATCTCATTAAATATCTATCTTGGCCTCTGATAATCTACCTGTCAACATGTGCATCAGAGTGCATCAGCTACTTTAAGAAAGGTGTTTCTCACAAGGGCCTACAAAAAACAGCAAACACTCACCGAGACATGGGGCTGGTGCTGGAGGACCTCCGATTACCATAAGGGCTAATAGATCGTCTCCTTGAGTAAGGGCTGCTGTCCCTCTCGTAGCTGGAGGACCTGTGTCTGCTGCCATAGGGGCTGTCTGATCTCTGTCTGCTGCGGCGAGAAGACTCCCTGTAGGGACTAGGGCTCTGCTGGGCGATCCTCCTCCTGGAGTAGCTGTCATCCCCCTGCTGCCCATACCCGCTGCCCAGTGGACTCTCGCTGCCAGCCCCTCTTCTGGGACTCGGCGACAGAGCAGAACTGGTGCCTTTCCTGCGAGGGCTGCTTCTACTTGAAGACTTGCCCTTAGGGCTTGATTTGTGGCTCTTTGAAGACTTGCGGTGGCTCCCGTCTGCGCGACTCCTCTGAGAGGAGGTTCGGCTGCCCCCCTCTCGACCCTCTCTGCGCTGTTGCTTGTCTTTGCGAGACTTCCCTGAGCGGCTGCTCTCCTTGCTGCGAGATGAAGATGTGGAGGAAGTGGTGCTGCCTACACTGGCTCCAGGTTGTAGCTGTGAAGAGAGCATGAGCTCCCCGCGTTTTGACTCACCTTCCGGCTGCACCTGGCGTTTGGATGAGGAGGTCGATGTGGCGGCCTTCTCTTTGCCCTTTCCAGAACTCCCTTTCTCTCGGTCTTTGCTGCTCTTTTTCTTGTACCCTCGTTCCCCATTCCCGGGGTCTCTAACTTTGTTTGGGTCCTTGGGCTTTTTTCGTGACTGTCTGTGCTCCCTGTCCTCTCTACTGTCTGTTTCTCTGCCAATATCGTCCCTACCATAGTCCGGTGAGGGCTCCAGCCGATACCCACCGCCCCTCTCAGAGGGTCTGGAGGACGGTGGGTCCGAGAAAGTGTCCGAGTCCGAGCTGATATCATCGTACTCCACCAGAGGCTTCACTGCGTTGACACCAGGTGGCGCCGTGTCGCCTAGGGTAAAATATTCTGGTCCCGGTGTCGCCAAGGATTCCCTATTATGTTTGTTTGATTTATGCCGTTTACGTTTAGAAGAGGAAGAGGACATTGAAGATTTTGACTGCACCTTGCCGTCTTTGCTCGTCTTTTCTCCCGCAGAGGTATGAGTCTGGTGTGGCACACCGCTGTTGCTAGATTCCGGCTTCCTCTTGGTCCCATGGTGTCGGTCCGACCCAGGCATCCCTCACGCCGGCGTCGGTACCTCTCCTGCGACTGGGCCTCGGTGGTCCAGGCAATTCATTCACAAGAGAACAGCAGATATCCAAAATACCAAAAATAAAAATGTTACCAAGCAAAAGCAGGGCAGAAAATACACAGAATGAACCCACTAGGCCGCTCACGTCCAGTCCTCCTCAAAGCCAATTCATTCCTTTTAGATCGCCAACTTATTTCATCAAAGAAGAAAAATAGCAAGGTGGTCTCCAGCCGCTGCAAAGTGTTGTGCTTCGATTTAGTCAGAGAAGAAAAAAGATCCAAACAAACAACGGAGCATTGTGGAGTCGCCTCCGTCTCAGTTTAGCTAGCACCGCTAGCTAGCGCTTGGCGGCTAGCGAGCTGACTCGTAAAAAAGAAAAAAGTCCCTTTGTGAAAGGTGTCCTTGTCCGGTGCCAAGTTAAGTAAAGGTGTTTTTATTCCACAAAATTACGGTCTTAGCATTCAGAAACAAGCGGCTGTCTTCATTTAAAGACGCTCGTTTCTCGAACAAAATGAAAACTTGACCCGGTTGGTACTGTTTACATATTCCCTTTAATGTTAGTTTTATCCTCTATAAAATTCAATATTGACAAGAAATCATAGTATTTTCGTGTGCAGTAGATTTTCCAGTTTATTATCAATGGCTCTGGAAATCAACCAGGCCTATATTTAGGGCGATGCTAGTGGATTTAATATCATCCACAGCCCTATCTGAAGGACACTACAAACGCCATTGTGGCTCCTGTGACTAGCAACTTCTACGCACAGCGGAATGGACCGGAAACCGGAACACTGTCAATCTTGGCTATATCTTAGCAACGTCCTATCAGATCAGAGGGCCCGCCTCCTGCCATTGTGCTAGCGCGCAAGTGACGGAAAATGTCAAAGAGATTACCACAGTTTGGACAAGGAATAAACATTTGTCAAGAATTTAGATCACTTTAGACATATTCCAGGTGTTATGTGACGCCGCTAGAAATAACTAGCAGACATATGGACTGCTGTTTTAAAAGAAATACTTTATTGTAACTAATTTTAAGCCTACACTTTAAACTGCAGCAGGCAATAAAGCAGGGCTGCAATGAACTCAGGCAAAGTGGGCAACCGTCCAAGGGCCCAAAATGCCCAACCTTTTCTTTGTATCATCTGGTGTGTTGGTCTATCTAACTTAAACTACGTAAGGGAGAAAGTAGCAGATATCACGAGGACCTCCACACAAGATTCTGATCTGTAGCCTTGTCTTGAGGAGCGTTCCTGTGTATTTGATCTTATTTAGGCTGAAAAAAAAAGCTTGGTAACAATACAATATTTGTTCAAATTTCTTTATTAGTACCCACAAAGGCAAATTCATTGTGCTGACAGGAGTTTTGGCATTTAAAAGATACAAACGACGAGTAACAACACTGGTCCATGACATGATTAGACAAAATACATTAAAAACTAACATTAAAATGTTTAAACATGCCAATCCAAGTCATGATTGGGGGGCCATTAATGCAATTGTACCATGTTTAAAGGCTCTTTATGCATATGTCTCGAAAAAATATTTATAATGATAATAATAATAATAATAATAACTGCCTTTAAATCTGACTTTAAAAAAAGAGTTTACTCTCATTTTATGTTGGGAGGAGGTGGTTTTCCAAGAAAAGCAGAAAGATATAAAACCAATGATATGTCCCAAGTTTTAGAATCTCTGGCTAAAAACCGCCCTATCAAATTAATTTATAAATGAGCGTACATCATCTACTTTTGACCATGTCAACGGACCTTTTTCTGAGTATAGATTTCAAAGCATATAAGTGAGATAGCAAAATGTAAATTTAACTTAAGTTTGTTCTACATTTTTATTCAGCAGCATTTATACAATGAATGCACTTGTGTTTCACAATTATGTCATGTTAAATTATTTTATTTTATTTTATTTGACTGTGCCTTTGTCTCACAGTAGTACACATGGTGACTACTTTAAAAACTGTTGTCACGTGATTTCACCCAGCATGGCTACGTAGCGTGACGAAAACTCACCCATGATGCTGATTGGACCAACTGTCAAAGTGGGGCAGGCCAGTGAGAAACGCGGAAGTGGCGTTTCGTGCTGTAACTACAAAGTTAAAAATGTTGATGAATTATCGTCTAACGGTGACATACTAAAGGGTTAATGGCTTTTAAATTTTAAATATGTCATTAAGAGCCGTCACAGAAGCTTGGATATCCGTTGTTGTACTATTGAAGTGCTGTTACAAAAGTAGCAGACGCTTTGTTCTACTTATAAATATGGCTGTAATAAGAAACTTAAAAGATAAAGCCTAAAGACATACATCCTATTTGTTTTTTAAAGTGGCCTACTGGAGGGCGCATCAACCACACATGCAAATATATGTAACCTAAATTAACCCCAACTCCTTTTTAAAATATCAAACTCTGGAATTATCTTGGATTAAACTATCTAAATAAATTTGTTTTATATATGAACCTTTATTCCAGTCCCTCCTGTCAGGTATACGAGCTACGTGGGCTGTCAATAGGTGGGTTCCCCACTCTGATATTTATCTTTACTCCCGAGTCTGCCCTGGACCGCAAAGTGAGCTTTAGTTTAACGACCAGCCGACAAGTAGGGCAGCAGTTGTGGCTTTGGTTAATTTAGTATATTAATTATTTCTAAGTGTTATAGGTGTAGTAGCCACCAGCTCCATTTTGGGTTACCAGGTCCTATTCCTGTCGCTCTATTGTGTGGATGGATGGAAAGCTGTATAGGGGGAGGAGGAGGTGAGGGCGAAACGAGCAGATAAGAGAACTGGCTTATTGGCTGGCTGCTGCCTGTAGCCCATATTTTACCAGAAACAACCAAGGGGTCTTGCCGTTTGTGTTGCAGGCCGAAAAACAAAGACATCGCAGCCCAGGAGCTACCGAGAGGACGGTAGCATGATAGTCGTGGAGGAGAAACGGACGGAAGAGGGCCCGTATCTGCATTTTACTTCGCCTACATTGAATTCATTGAGTCGGTAACCAGTGTCCGACATGGGGAAGGAGGTAAATGGTGTTTCACGAAGTCGGTTTGAGGTGAGTTTACCATCAACGTTAACTGACAGCCACTGACACACATCCAGTGTAGCTTTTAAAATCATTCTGATATGGGCCTACATCGCTGCTTGTCCTTTAACATATTAAAACTGCGCTTATAGTGAGGCTGTTGATGCAGCTCTTCCGCAGTCAGTGTTTAGGATTATGTCAAACGCTGTTGTTTTGTCCTAACAACATATAGGCTAGCGTAGGCCTGCTGGTTTAAAGGTTCGTTTTAGACACAAGTTAACATTTTTCACTGGGCCTATTGTGTCTTTTCATAATAAATAAAGGACTTTAAAGGTCCTAAATGTTGCCCTCCTTTCCCTATGTGCCGTCAAAACAAAGGCTGCGAGGCTAATGTTACAGAGCACGCCGAGGACAGCACCTCCACACATTCACATAATTTACAGGAAAATGAACTTGTTGACTATAAGAGATGCTCTAGCCCTTTTAAAACGCATTATGCCTGATGGGATGGGGTATTTATGCGACGTTTGTTCTGTAGCCCGTGTAGTCTAATTGTATTATTGCATATCCATGGCCGCTGCGCTTGTGGGGGCCTCGGGTTGTGATTGCTACATGCACCCCGTATTAGCACAGAACTTTCAACAAACAGGCCGAAGCTGTCACAATTGAAGGCTATCCCACACCGCAGCCTCTGGGCCCACAGATACGATAAGGGCAGTATACAGGCTACACATGAATAAGCTAGTGTTATTGTTTTGCAACATTTACCATTAACTCTGTGTCTAAGCCACAAGTTTAGCTTGATATGTTAGTTAAAACTTGTCGTGAAATACTATGTATCCGGCCTGTGACATTGGGCAGTGTAGCCTGAGCACTTGGTGTTGTTTAATCCCCAGCTAGCGTGGGATTTGTGTCTGGTTTTATTTATTTTTAACGGTGCAACAGCTGACGACTCAGAAGATTCAGCCGTTACCTTCTGGCCTGACAGCTGCGGTAGAGCTGTATGTCAAGTGAGTAGTATGACGGAAGCGCCAAAACCGGAAGTAACCTTCAGAATATGAGCGATTGGTCGTGCTTATTTGTTGTTAAATTTTTGTTAAAAATTGTTGCGTAAAGGGGAAAGACACCCGATTTTTAAGTGCCAAATATTAGTTTTACAGTGCAAAGTGGCGGCATTAAGAAAAAAACAAAGCCCCAGCCCTTCTGGAAGTATGTGGGTAGAAAGCTAGATGATCCCACCGTCATAGATAAACCATGATTTGTATTGTTATTTAGAAGCATTATACGATGCTCCGCCATTCAGAATGTTATTCAGACTATGTGCTTATCTAAAATAACAATGGTAAATATGTAACATGTCAAAGAAGTCTCCTTTTCATGTTGTTAGTAATTTTAAAATTCTTGCTTTTGCTTAACTCCAATGAAAATAATGGGTAAGCAAAGCACGGGAAAGCCTTATATCAGAAATAATAGGTGACTTAATCAAAATGTAAAGGGAAATTTAAGAACCCCTTTTTAAGTCTGAGTGGTTCACAGGACTTTTACTTTGACAGGCATAGCCAGAAATGGTCTTCTGACTTCCCTGGCTTTACTGCTCTGCGGTAGATACTGATCTGTTGTATAGCAGCCCCAGACAAAAGGCTACAGCACTCTGAAAAGGAGACAGGCATTAATGAAGCCCATTTCTATTTCTCACTTAAAAGGAATATGCAAATGAAAACCATAATGAGATTTTACTCAACACAGCATTATGTATAATTGAGTGTATTGATGTAAGACTTGTAAAAGCAAATAACAAAACCTACAGAGAACAGAACAATTATGTTTCTGGCTTGTTCCTTGGGTATTTGATAAATAACTTTAGCAAACTAACTATAGCAAACTATGAGCTGAATATTTTACCCAGTGAGACTACTGATTAAGTGTTAGTTAATAATGTTTATTTCAGTAAAGTGTCAGTCAGATCTTATTTTAATCTAAGGATAGTGTTTTTTTAGGGTAAGACTAACGCCAGCTTTTCTGAAAACATTATCACACTTTGTTTTGCTTTACAATGATCTCTAGCTGGAGGTTACAGCTCACCCAGCTTTTACCTCCTGCCAGGCCTGCTTTACCAACTATAGCTGACCAGTGGAGAAAACATAATGCTCACATTCATGCAGCATCAGGTTCATTTCATGTTAGAGTACAAAAGGGGACAGTGTATGCCCGTTGACCATGCGCATCTGGTTTTTTAGAAATGGCTCTGGATTATTTGGCCAGAGAGTTGCACCGTCGAAGGCGAGCTGTCAGAGTCAATTTGCCCCAAATCCAAATGCGAAATGTCTGTCCCTTCTTACTCCCTCAAAATTTTACACGTCTACGCTGGCAGGCAGCCTCTGAATAGACAGCTGTATGTGTGTGTTTGTGTATGTGGAGTTTGTATGTTTATCAGAGAGACACAGAGAGGCTTTGACCTGGAGCTGACTGGATTTTTAAAAGGACAAACCCGTCAGTTTTTTTGTGGGCTGTTTAATATGTCAGTTCCTAAATATATGGGTCTGTTAACTTCACCTTTTAGCTTTGGTGAAAGTGGTTTCAGTTGCAACACTCCTGATGAAAACAGCACAGTTCTGTCACAAAGATAAGTCTTTTTTTCCAAGTATTTTATTTTCTATTATAAATGGCATTTTTACTGGCAACGGTGAAAAAAAGGACTTGCCTCACTGATCTTGTCACTGATGTTTGCTTTACATAAATAACACTTGCTGTCCTGCACTTTTTATTTACACACCAAAGCCCCCACCCCTCAATTACCCCTGTCCCTGGTTTAGATTTATCTTTTTAAATCTGTGGAGGAAAAAGGATTGGGCCAGATGTTGCTTCATTTGTGTTGTTGTGATTCTGTGGAAGCATTTTGCAGGTATGATTTTCCACACTTTATGGACACCCTAGATCCCTTAATAACTGGGACACGTGTATGTATTTAAGTAGCTTTGTCTCAATAAATTCCAATTTATTGTCTCATTGTGTGCTGAGGCCTTTTCTGTGGATTATCGGCCAGTATTTGCACTCACATGGCATGCAATTATTTCTGTGGAAATTCATTAGCTGTAGCGATTTGTTGGAGAGTCACAAAAGATATATTGTGACTGATTGTGCACACTCAGTTTGTGCTGGTAAAGAAACACTGTAAACAACTGGGTAAGTAAAGAGAGAATAAGATAACACAAAAGCAGAGGCCATCACAGTTTGGAGGTCTTTGTGACAAAGTCCATTGCGGCAGATTCTTCCCTCACAAGACACAAAATCCACTGTCATGTGCTGCTTTATCTTCTATCACCTTTTGTGTTTCCCAAGACTTGACATTGAATCAATCTCAGCTGATGAGATTATCATCATTTATCCTTGCTTTTATGTCATGGCTGTCCTTGAGATAGGATAGACGGGGCACATCAGGATGCATGGTCTAACATTATCCCTCTTCACCTTTACAGATGTTCACAAACAGTGATGAGGCAGTCATCAACAAGAAGCTGCCAAAGGAGCTGTTGCTACGGTGAGTGACGTTTCAAAAAATTTCAATCAGACAAGTAACACTGGCATGTTGCTTACTCCACACTCCTGTTCGGCACATCCAGGTATACACAGATGCACATTGGTATTGCACCACCCTCCTCCCTCTACACCCCTTAAACACAGACATGACCACGGTCATAAAGGCGTCTGTATGCTCACTTGCCCGAATGCAAACATTTCAGCTTAACTAACCACCAGGATGCCAGTGCCCCCTCCGTCCTCACTCTCCTCTGCTTCCCTCAGTGCTAAAACTGTAATTAAACACAGATGCCTGAAGCTATAAAGCAATCAAATTGATTGGAGGTTGAAAAAAACTAAAAAGCCCTTAGCAAACAGAAAATGAAGTCCATAACTCAAGCCTGGGCCTTGTTAGCCAAGTTGCCTGTGCTGTGGCTGCTGACTCTGTGCACCCTGGATGAGTTCGGCGCCGTGATTTGTGAGGCTGGCAGCTTGTGCCAGGACCTGCTGCATCCCTGCTTCAATCCTAACACCGTTTTTTACTGCATTATGGGTAACACTGTGCGTTTTCAGCGCTGTTCCTAGAAGCCATCTTCCGCACCACTTTGAGTAAATATGTCTATCCCAGGGTAAACAGGGTAAACACATCTGTCCTGCTGACAGTTAAAGACAATATTAACTGATTTGCTCACACCCCAGTGCTGTGAGGGGAAGCAGATGCAGGGCCGAGCTGAAAGCAGAGTTTAATGTTTAAGAGTAAGCTTCTGGTAGCGAGGATCAGGGTCTCTGAACCGTCCCTGTCTTTCTTCCAGAATCTTCTCCTTTCTGGATGTGGTGACACTCTGTCGCTGTGCCCAGGTCTCACGGGTGAGTCTGTGTTCACAAGGTGTGTCTGTGCGTATGGAGATGAGTGTGACTGTTTCCTCTTTGTCTGCGTTTTTAATTATGTGTTGTCGATGTGGATGTTGCACGACATAAGGAATCATGACTCTTAATGTCCATGTCTCTCTCCCTGCTCACAGTCCTGGAATGTTCTGGCTTTGGACGGCAGCAACTGGCAACGGATTGACCTCTTTGACTTTCAGAGGGACATTGAGGTGAGGAAGTTTTAACTCTGTCTGCTTTTCTTGCTGTTTATATCTCCTTATAATATAGAAGCAAAATAGGTTTTGTAACCACAGCATCCCTATATTAATTGTGAATCAAATCAGGTTGAATCTGGACCTTTTGAATCAGAATCGAATTGATTCAGGCAATCAGTGGTTATACCACCCTTTTTACTCTTTATCTTTAATCAATGTAAATGGAAGCAAAAAAGGGAATCCAATATGCCAAGGGTTAATTTTTCTTTAAGGGTCGGGTGGTGGAGAACATCTCAAAGCGGTGTGGAGGGTTCCTTAGGAAGCTGAGTCTGCGGGGCTGCCTGGGTGTTGGTGACAGCGCCTTGAGGTGAGTTTGGAGAGCCCGACAGCATTTTATTCACTTTCAGACCCAGGAGAGGTAGAGCCTGTGCCTTCTGTGTGACTGCCATCAAATCAAAGTTTTGTTTTTCTCTAGGACTTTCTCACAGAACTGCAGGAATATTGAGCTGCTCAGTCTAAATGGCTGCACCAAGATCACAGACAGGTATTTGGATTGTTTTGTGTCACAAATGCAACAAAAAAAGTACTTCACTTCAGCTAAAGCATTTGTTGTCTCTCTCCTTTCAGCACGTGTAATAGCCTCAGTAAGTTTTGTCCAAAGTTGAAGCACCTGGACCTCGCCTCCTGTACCTCAATCACAAACCTGTCACTCAAAGCTCTCAGGTGTGTGGGCACAATGCTGGGATGTTATGCACCATATATCAGGATAATTTCCTCTGGAAAAACTGTACTTTTCAGTCTACATTGTATTCCATCTTCCCCTCATTGCTGCCTTCTTTCTGCTGCTTTACCCCCATCTGACCTGTGCTTTTTCCTCCTGACAGTGAGGGTTGTCCCCTGCTGGAGCAGCTCAACATCTCCTGGTGTGATCAGGTCACAAAGGACGGCATCCAGGCCCTGGTGCGTTCATGCCCTGGATTAAAAGGGCTTTTTCTCAAGGGATGCACACAGGTATGTTTGATGGGTTAGAACGAACTGGAGACACAGACAAGGTCATTGGTAATGGTTTGATTCAGTCAGTACATTTGCATGCAGAGTGAAGTTGAGCTAGAGTTGTAGCTTAATTAGCCGATTTAACTGGACCCCTGTTCTTGTCCCACAAGTTAGCAAGCAGCTACATAGTTGTATATCTAACAGTGAAAACTTAAAAACTTTAAAGATCGGTTCATTTTGTACACATTCTATGCTTCACTCTAGCTTGTGCTGATATCTGAAGGCAGACAAAAATGCAGTTAACGTTTACATGGATGTCGTTTCGGAGAGGAGTCGCTTCAACTTTAAATCAATGCTACTCTTTTCATAACTTGCTGAATTACAAATCAATTTTAAACCTGTTTGTTTGTCACAAATTTCAGACGTCCATTCAAGATCCAGGATACTTGATTAAAAAAAATGCATGTTTTCATACTGAAATGCTCTATCTAGTTTAAGGTAACTGTGATTACCTAAGGAGATGTGTAATCTTGCAAGGCACACTTTGATTCACTGTAGAATAAAAATCTATATTATACAGGGTATTCATCATTTGAGGGTGCTAAAAAACCCTTTTAAATGTGAAGGTGCTTATTGCTTCACTTGAGAACAGGGTTGGAATTTAACCTTTTCATCTGTCAAAATCTACTGCCACAAGCATTTTTACTAGCAACTCCTCTTTAACGAGCAGCATTATCTATTAAGGTATGATATAAAAAATCAAGGCCTGTCGTATTCAGCTTAAAGGCTATTTAATAAGACGGAGTTGTTGCACTAATCATTAAAACTGTCTGAGACTGTTTTCAACCAATTTGTCCTGTACTCAACCATGCACTGTAAATTCATAGGCCTTTTCCTGCATGATAAGTTTTAGACCTACTAGAATTTAATGTTTTATGCACTTTCTGCAGTCTCAAGCCAAAAATCAGGCTTTGTTTAACTTTGCAACAAGCCAGACTTTGGTTCAAACACACCTTTAGCGGATGCACCATTTGCAGTGAACTACCATCATATGATACTGAGTCAAACCATCCCATCACACAGCTGTCTTTAAACATAACAGCAGCTTTGACACAGGGAGGAGGAGGCAGGGGTTTTTTGACTAGTGAATGTGAGGGTCTGCTTGGCTTTGCTCATAAAGTAGGTTGGAACAAGCAGAAAAGGGGGTTTTATTTAACCCTATCCATCTATTAAAATCCCTTACTTCTTTTTACCCGCCACAGTGGCTGGTAAAGTTAATCAAATTCAACTGAAAATGCTCAAAAAATACCTGCATTTGGCTGGTGGCGGGTGCTAATTATTCATCCGGCTTGAGAAATTATGAATGTTTGCTTCTGTACAGCATGAACTAAAATCTGAAATTCATTCAGGCCGGCTACATGGTAACAGAAGTGAAACTTTCCTGTTGTTGTGAGATAATAATCACTTTAACTGAGAAAGTCAAAGCGTTTGTCTTCTAGGAAAGCAGCCTCTGAACATGGGGCCTGCAGACATAACCACTTGACTGCTGGCACACTAATTTAGTCTTGATGTAGCTGAAAACATCTTGATTTGCAGATCTCATTTAACCCATTGAGAGCCTCTTAGTTACAATATAGATGACTCTTTTGGCTGTTTCATCACACTGCCAATCACTTATCATACCAACTTCCTCTTATTACAGTTCTGAAGAAAACAGTCACTGCTCTTGTAAAATAAAGTGAAACACTTCCTGTGCAACCAAAGGATGTTTCTTTGAAAAAAAAAGCCTGCCAAATGCTGCTTACTAAAAATGTAAACACATTCATAATGTGTCAGACAGTGTTTTATCAACTGTCGAAAGTACAGAGTGAGAAGGCAAAGTATTTATATATTTTAGTGATTCAAAGACAGCTGTTCAATATAGTCTTTATTTTAGAGCTTGAAGTTAGGATTAGGGGGGCCCTGAATGGCACTGAGTTGCACCTCGAAGTTTTACAATGTACAAAAGAGTGTTTCATGTCAGTGGAAGTTAAGAGTTATGAAGAGATTATCTTTGCACTCATGTTAAAGTTGTCGAAAAGCATATCTAGTATTGTTCTTTAATAATGAACACTTGATAAGCCTTGTCTGTTTTTTGCTGAGCATTGTCCTTTTTCTTTTGATCTCTTCCACAGTTAGAGGACGAGGCTCTGAAACATATCGGGGCTCACTGTCCAGAGCTAGTCACACTCAACCTGCAGACGTGTTCAGTAAGTTCAGCCAACACAGCTAGACAGAACACATGTTGTCCTAGGACAAACAAATGATGCAATTTTATTTAGAATTTGGGGATTGTTTCACTTTGTGTAAGCTGAATCCCTCTTTGTAAAAATTTTTAAGCTTGTGAGTCTGACCAGGCACACATTTGATGCTTTTCCATTATGTGGTGACAGCTCAACTCATCTCGACTATACTCTGTTTTTAAAGAAGAATTGTACCTTGTAGTTTTTTTGAATACTTCTGGCAGGTGTCAAACATGCTGAGCTGATCCTAAAATGTGACATCCAAGCACTGCCAGCCATTGAGTGGTTGAGGAGTGTCATCACTCAAAAGAATAAAGGCTCTTATTGTGGGCTTTATGATGCTAAACTCTTCAGTACTATTTGATAATATTTTGTTTTTCTGCTTGCAACCATCTCTGGAAGAAAACTTTTTGTGACAAAAGCCACAGGCTGAAATCTAGGTACACTATCCCCTCAATGCCTTTGCCTAGTACTATCAAAACTATACTGTAATTGAAAACAAAGCCAAGTAGAAGGGAGTCGAGCTGATACCACATATGGAAAACTTTACCTGTATACTGTACCTTTTCTCCACTGCTAAGTCATATTTCAAAAGTAATCGCTCACAAACTAAGTGTCTCTGGGAATATAAGGGTCTGCTATCTAATGAATTGATTGACTTATTTCCAGCCTTTTATGTGTTTATTTGAAAGAACAGTAGAAAGAGCAGGAAATCAGAGAAGGCGAAACAGGAATGACATAAAGGAAGAAATCCCATGTCAAACTTGATCCCGGGCCTAGCAGGCTACTCACAGAACCTAATCACTCACTCATCAGCGCCTGAAAGCCATGATATTTTCACTAATGTTGGCATCCATCTGCTGTCATCACTGTCTGATAGACGTTGTCTGCCCCTGGGAACGGATGTGAATTTCTTATTGATTCCAATGAAACAAGTGGTTTGTAGTGAACGATTTCCAGGCAAAACTCCCTTTTCCATGTGGTGTTTAACTGTGATGAAGACGCTGCCTATTCATTGAGTCTAATGTGGCTGTTCTTCTATGACTTTTGGCCATGCTGATCCTGACAAAGCCATGCTGATTTACTCTTCCATCACCAGCCTCCAAGCACACCATGATCACGTCACAGTGGCTCATCATCATTCAGGGACACCTTACAGACGTGTTTAAGTAGCAACTGCTACACCAAACTTTGAAATACCTGTCGTATTACCAAAAGAAGAAGACGAAGAAACTTCAAAGTAGCTTAAAGCTTTGTCTTTTTCTGGCAGAACAAAACAATGCTTACTGAAGCACAGCTATTCAACATTATCAACTCAAAACACCATGTCATCAGATCTAGACCCACCCTCAAACAGGTTGTGGTGGAAAAGCAAATCCCCTGCCATGCTGGGCTGCCCTGCCAAGTCATACCAAGTAGAGCCAAGCCGCTCAATGTAATGGAAAGTTCAAGTAGGCAGTGGCCTTACTCCTCTCTTCAATAGAATGAGCCTGAAAAGAAAAAAACCTACATCCATGTGATTTATTTCTGGAAATGAAGTTTGCCAAAATGCCATCATCGCAATGCACATTTGTAAAAAGTTAAGCTTGAACAAGTCTGTCTTCAAGAGGAGAAGCAAACTTTTAAATGTTTGGCTTTTTTGAATGGAGATCAGATCGATCATTCCTGATGCGTTTCGGGTAGTGAGAGAATCTGATTGGCTGAAACAACACAGCCTCAGGCTGATTTGTTACTGAAGTTCTGATCAGTTCTGAACTTATGGTGATAATGTTGGGTCTTTATAATAACATATCAAAGAATACGGTCTAGACCTGCCCTCTTTGTAAAGTGTTGTGAGAGAACTTAATGAGTGCTATACAAATAAGATGTATTGATTAATTAAAGTTATCATGCTTGATGTGTAATGGATTGTTAGCCAGACTTTAATGCAGATATCTGCTTAAAAAGATTATTTAATCATCGTAAGGTACTGCTGATGGGATCTGGTATGTATCTGATCTGGTATCAGGCTTTGTCCATTTGTTTTTCACACAGACCTGTATACCCCAAAGCCTGCTGATTGGTTAACACATCTTGGACTAAAAATGTACGAATGAAAAACAGAAAACTTGATGAAAATCTTGACCCCCGTGCACAGATCCTACATCTTTCTCTATATCTTTTTGTAAAGGCATGTGCATAAGTTTTAGGCATGTAGGGTGCTCACCATGGGGCCTGACATGCCTCGACCCAGGGCTGGAGAGAGGGGGGTAGGCAGCCAAGTTCAAGCTTGATGGCATTTCTTAACTTCGGGCCTTTTCACCCTTGGTAATATGTTTGGAGACATCTACAGCAAGACCAGGGGCTCACTAGCTGCCCAAACAGTACCCTAGGCCGTGCTTACTCACCACATCCACCCTTTTCTTTGCCCTTAAGGTGTGGACAGGTTATTTTCCCATGCCCCTGGTAGTATACAAAGACATCCAGAGCATGACTGGGGTCATGTCAGTCCTCGCTCTCACCTGATGGTGCCCTAAGGCAGTTTACTTGCCATAACTACACGCTATTTCAGCCTCGGTTTTTGGCCCAAACACAGCTAAAAGTTCTGCACAGTGCTGTAAATCTGTAATCGAGCACAGGAAAAATAGCTGTTTTTTCACATCTCATAGTGGATATTGTACAATCACAATGCTCTCTCTCTCTCTTTGAGCAGCAGATCACAGACGAGGGCCTCATCACAATCTGCAGAGGTTGTCACCGCCTGCAGTCTCTCTGTGTGTCCGGCTGTGCCAATATCACAGACGCCATCCTGCACGCTCTGGGACAGAACTGCCCTCGCCTCAGGTTAATTCACACACCTACAAACACTCTGAAAGCACTGCTTCCTAACAGGGAGCCCGAAAAACTTTTTAATTAGTCTGTGAATTAATCCCACTGTTCTACTAACATACCTTTGAGTCATTATCCAGCTGATCCTGTGAAGTGATCTGACTTCAGGGCAGTCGTTTTAACTGGAGGACACAGATCTGTGATTGATTGCTAGTCTTTAATTTGGAGACTTTTTTGATATCGTTGGTTAGTTTTTAATTTCTGAATGTAATATGTATTGGTTCATTATTTTATCCCCATATGAAGACTCTTCAGAAGATTATATAAAACTTTATCTTAATTTTTACTCTCAAACTTTATGACTAATGTCATTGCTGAACTCTGTGCTCCTCATCTTCCTCCCTCCAGAATATTAGAAGTGGCTCGCTGCTCTCAGCTTACAGATGTCGGCTTCACTACATTAGCGAGAGTAAGTATGGCAGCTCGTGTTTGCACACAGCCATTCTTTGCTCACAGAGTCAAATGTTTGAAGTGTTATCCCAAAAATCTAAATCTCCCACATCAGATGAGAGCTTTTCTGTATTTATTTTCTTTCTGCTGCAGAATTGTCATGAGCTTGAGAAGATGGATTTAGAGGAATGTGTGCAGGTAATTTTAAGAAACTGAGATTTGTGAGTAACTGTTATTGTTTGGAGCCATTGTGACATTTTTTGTGTTTTCATTTTTTGGACCAGATCACAGACGGAACCCTCATCCAGCTGTCTATCCACTGCCCTCGTTTGCAAGTCCTGGTGAGTGTGTGTCTGTCACTTAAACATATCAAGGTCCAGTAGAATTTACAAGCAACAAATCACAGCTCATTCAAGCAGACGGTTGAGTGAGCGTTCTGTATTGGTACTCTGTGTTCCTGCAGAGTCTGTCTCACTGTGAGCTCATCACCGATGATGGCATCAGACATCTCGGCAGTGGCCCCTGTGCTCATGACCGTCTGGAGGTGATCGAGCTGGACAACTGCCCCCTGATCACAGACGCCTCGTTGGAGCACCTGAAGAACTGCCACAGTCTGGATCGCATCGAGCTCTATGACTGCCAGCAGATCACGCGCGCTGGCATCAAGAGACTAAGGGTGAGTGGTGTGGGCGATAAACAATGAGTCAGCACTGATTCATATGGAGACACTACAGGAGAGGTCTACTGTATGAACTTCACTTTATGCCACTTTGGTGCTATTTGTAAACTTGTATCACAAATACAGCAGCTGTAGCAGTAAAAACCACCATATTGCACATCGCAGTTTCAATGAACCCATTAATTTCAAACTATTGATTCTCATTAACACACGGGTTTTACATTCGTGAAGCGACATGTAACAGTTCTAACACAACAGATACAGAAACATATACAGTTATATGCATAAGTTTTAAGCATGTAGGGTGCTAAGAAATCATCATCGTGCCAAAACCTGGTGATGGAGAGGGGGGAGGGCAGCCAGAGTCGAGCTTGACACATGTTGCCATACGTGTGTCACTTGGCAGCCAAGGTCAAGCTAGATGGCATCTCTTTTGTCTGTGCCTTTTCACCCCTGGTGATACGCACAGAGATCGTGAGTGGTTTTTGGATCCTTTGGACATCCACAGCACAATCAAGGGCTCATGGCAACCCTATTACCCACCCTAAAGGTACCCTAGGCCAGCGTTTCTCAACCTTTTTTCTGTCAAGGCACCCTTTTGAATAAAAAAAAAATACTGAAGTCATCCCATATAGAAAGTTATTAAAAAACAAACATTTTACATCCCTATGACTGCAGATGGATTTATGTAGTAATGGATGCAGTAAGATAAATCTCTTAAAACAATTTAAAATGCAAAGTGGTCACATAGGGCTCAAAATGCTGCATGACCCTTACATTAATGGGATTTCATGAGAGTATGAGACAATTTTCATTATACATGTCATGAAAGTTACTATTTTGCATATTCTTAGTCATCCTTGGTTAACATTTTGAAGGCACCCTTGATGATGTCAGCAGACATCCCAGGGTGCCACGGTATCCTTGCTAAGCAAGGCTGCCCTAGGCTATGCTTACTCACCCGTAAGCCACCCTAAAGGTGAAGACTGTTTTTTCAACAGATTATTTTCCTATGCCCCTGGTAATATGCAAAGACATCCAGAGCATGACCTGGGTTGTGTCAATCCTCCTTCCTGTCCAATGGTGCCCTAAGGCAGCTTACTCACCACATCCAAGCCTTACTGCAGCCTCAATTTTTGGCCCAAATGCCAAAATGTTCAGCATAATACCATGTATCTTCTAATGTTTTTCTGCATTGATGAGAGCAGTTCAATGTTCCCACCCTCTAGGGTGACCACACCCCTACTGTGGTGAAACCAAGCCTCCAGAGACTATAGCTGTGGCAGCAGTGTGATAGTAAACTCTTGCCTTGCTTGTTGTGCTTGTCAGAAATGGTTAAAAAACATACTTCACTATATTTTCATAGTCAGAATTTCATCTTAGTGGCTTTGGGCTGAAACTAGAGAGGAATAAACGGGTAAAATGTGAGACCAGTGTTGTGTTCATAGTTATTTTAAACCAGCAACGCTCTGTGGAGGGGGAGCTGTAGTCTGTTCTACCTGTTATTAGATTCCTCACACACGTAGTGTATTGTTTAAAAAGTTAAGATTCAACTCCTTTAATATGGTAACATCTGTGGTCACATGACAAGGTCGTTTGTTTAGTGTGACAAAGAGAGCCTTGATAGACCCTCATATAAACCTATACTCCTGATTATATAATGCCAATCCCTTTTCAGAGAAGGGTTAGGTTAGTCATTTGAATGCTTCATGGGCTCCTAGTAACAGTTTAGCTATATAGTTTTTGTATTTTAAGCTTTTAGACAGCAAAAGACCAATCATTTCCATTTACCTTAATCTATTTTGATGCAGTGTTTTTACCCAGAAGGGGTGGGGCCAACATTGTTTGGGCTACATACCTGGATGAGTTGCTCTTATCATTTAAAGTGGCAGAGAACCAACAAGAAACACTAATGCAACAGGGATAGAAAGATGGTTACAAGAAAACAGATGTATAAGTTTTAAAGAAAACTTAAGCTACCCTAAGTGCAAAATAAAAGTGTGGGGAATTCAATTGATTATAATTATGTATATTATGTCAGATGTATGTAGATAAAAATTTTTAACTGAATCATAACACTAAATTTAAGATGGTGGATCAAAGAAAAACAGTGCATGTGTTATTGGTGCTGCTGGTGGTTGCTTAATGCCATCTAACAGTGATATTTATGTAAGCGCAAACACTGATTCAGATTAGCTTGCAATAAACAGCAGTAGCCCCATAGAATAATCCAGCTGAGTAGTGCTACAGTCCACAGAGGAGGGCAAAGTCAAAATTTTACAAGCATTGGAAAGTCAGGCTACAGTCAAAGCTGGATTAAAATCTTGAACTAGACTGAATTTCTTGTCCTGGTGTACAAGTATAGCAGGAGACCAAGTTTATTGGCATGAGAACCTTCAATATTGCAGATGGGCAATATGCTTCCTTCAGCAAGTAACTATGGACTGCTTTTGGCTAGCTTATAGCTTATATAAATTCTGTTGAATTTCTGGGTTAAAGCCTGAGATGGAGACTGTGGACCATGCTGAGAGCATAGATGTATGTTGGGTGAGGTTAATTGGTTTCAATCAAGAGATTTCTGTTTTTCAATTACGGAAGCTACTCAGGAGAATGATCTTAGTGGACGTTAGAAATTCAACCAGTTTATGCAGATAAACCTTCATGGTTTGAGTCTTCACCCACAACCAATGATGAATCAAAGCTCAAGTGTGCAACACAGACTATCAGCTTAATACTAGTGACACCCTGAGAGATCTCATCTCCTCAGTGTAAGATCTCAAGCATGTCTTCACTATTGATACAGATCAGTACAGTACATCTAATCAATCACCAGCTGACTGGCTGAGGGTCTATCAGTTGAATTATTTTATATGTAATTTCAAGACTGTAACATAAAACTGCTGTGATGGCAGGGTTTGTACGTTTTTGAATTCACAAATCTCTTTTTCTTCTTCTCTGTCCGCAGACTCATCTACCCAACATCAAAGTGCACGCATACTTCGCTCCCATCACTCCGCCCCCTTCCGTTGGAGGCAGCCGTCAGAGGTTTTGTCGCTGCTGTGTCCTGTTATGATGTAAAGACAACAACCCCCTCCCTCCTCAACCCTGCGTCCCTAGTATACGCTCCCAACAGGCTGTCGCTCCATCCCTGACCTGCTGTCCCTTCTCCCGGGCCCCCTGTTAGAAAGTACATGCTGGTGTGCCCCCCACCCCCCCACCCCCTGTCCAACCCACCCACCCTTTGGAGCTGCAGAGAGAGGGAGAGAGCCAAATAACACTACAGGGTCTCTGGTAACTTTCCCAAAAACATTCCCAGAAATCGCCACCACACACAGCAACACAACAGGCGCTTTAG
Organism: Cheilinus undulatus; assembly: GCF_018320785.1. NCBI lineage: Eukaryota > Metazoa > Chordata > Actinopteri > Labriformes > Labridae > Cheilinus > Cheilinus undulatus. The sequence continues at coordinate 18,717,416 of NC_054885.1, forward strand.
CCGAGCTGACACGCAGACGCACGCACAGATTAAGAAGAATGTCTGAACATTCCTTGTCGGTGTTCAGGGGTCTAGGCAGTATTACAAAGAGGGTTATGTAAAAATCAAATGTGATCACAACTGTTGAGGGATTTAACTCTTCATCGAGTGAAGTACTAAAGAATAGCTCACAGGATTACAAAACAAGATCAGAACCAACATTTTAACCATATTTTAGGGGGATTCGACTCTTTATCTATAAAGCACTTTGAGACAGATTACTAAAGAGAGTAAAAAAAAATCCCTCTTAACTTGTCACACAGACTTCCCTCAGTGTTGAAGGTTACTTAACAGCTACCTCCAGATGAGACTGCACTTGAGTAAGACCTGTCCACTTTGTTCTGTTCATTTCACAAAGGGGAAGCAGCGCAGTGGGTAAACTGCCATCACCCCAAACACACAAAGAAAGCAGCAGGAAGCATATTTTCTGATTTATTTTGTTTGTTTTTTTAAAAAGCATACATTTTGCACTTCTAGTAAAGCAATGATGAGACACTTTACAAAGACGGCCTTCTCTGAAATTTAAGACTTCACTTCCATGCATACACTGAGCTCACACCTGTTCCCTCTCCTCTCTCTCTCTGTCTCTCCGTTACAATCGGAACGTCAATATACAGAGGGAAAAAAGACAAAGTTTAATATTTTTCTAAAAAATGGACACCAATTAAGACTTACAAGTGGGGACTGGAGAAGATGCCAAATGTTGCATGTAACACCTAGTTTTTTAAAGTCTAACTGTACATAAACGAGGACTGTGGAGTCAGAGGAAACGCCAGCAAAGCAACAGAAGACAATGTAAGACTGAAGTCGATGGATCTTCACACACGCTTGATAAAGTATGTTATAATACATGCTGGAGCTTTGGACTGTCAAAATGAGCCAGCTCTTTATATGGAGTTTGATGGAAGAACTGATGCTGGCTTGTTAAAGCTCGTGTCACAAACAGGAGTTATAAAAACCCCGTTTGACAGAAGAAAAAAAAAAAAGTCTGACATGATGGCATGAATTGATGCTGTCAGACCAGAACAATGGAAAGAAAAAGCCAACTGAAAACAATCAGTCTTTTTTTTTTCAGTCGGTTTGATTTAATTTAGCCGCTCCCGTGTTCACACAGAGGATGGTTCTGCTGATCAAGAGGATGCGCTTGGGTCGGCGACACCTCAACTCCCATGAGGCCTTGCAGGGAACGGAGTGCTGCGCCCTGCCACCTGTGACGTCCCATGTCTGTCTGGGACCAGTTCCACCGCTGGATCAGACTGGTGGAGTCACAGCGAGAGGAAGTCATCTGGATCTTGAGCACACGACTCTGGCCTGCTGACAGATTTGATGGAATGATTTTTGTCACAATGGAGGGCTGCCATGGACTCGAGCCCCTTGCCCTATGAAGTATTGATGAAGCCTTTTCTTATTATGGATTATCTTCTCCTGCACTTGCACCTGCTTTATTCTGTGTCTCTTCCCCTTTCATTTTATAAATGTATCTTTGACTGCTTCTTTTCTGTCCGGTTTCCTCTGGATCTCTTCCGTTTCTTTTGCATTTCAGTTTTGGTGTGGTTTGGATTGCGCCTGCTTTGTGTTTGAAGTCATGAGTTCAGTGTCTCTAAGTTGAGTCCTCTTCCAGTCCTCAGTTTTGATCTGATGGTGTTTGTGTTTTTATTCAGAGTTCATTGTTACTAAATGTCCAGAGTGTAGCCTTTTGTCTAGGGGAAGCATTGGCGGCAGTGCAATTGTAATAAATGTTCAAATTTAAGTTGGATTTTTTAAATGTGAGTTTAGGAGGAGTTCTAACGATGATATGTATGATATAGGTTCTTCTTATTGAATGTTTCCATCAAGGAGAGATGGCTGTTCAGGCATTGTGTGCCACTTTAGCAGAATTAATTTTCTCCCTTTAAGCGTGCTTTCCTGATCTTGATTTTAATGCCTTGCTTTTTCAAAATACTCCCCTCCCATAAAGCACCCTATTCAAGGCCAAAACCCCAGTGAGGAATGTTGATCTCTCTAAAATATCCCAGTTCAGGTTTAAAGATGCGTGCCAACAGGCAAAAGACTTGATGATTCTATTCAGTTTGTGATCTGACGGCTACGGCAGGCCAGATAATACAAGCTGAGATGAATCCAGTGTAATCCAGTCTGATCTGTTTTGTTTGAATGGGGGTTTACGGGGATTAGGGAACAACTAAGAGTCAAAATGGCGGAGATATCTAATGTGCTCTGTCACTGTGCTCCTGGGTGAACACAGGAGGAAAGAGGAAAAGTCAGAGGATTTATAACATGTGCTTTTATGGCCAACACTTTGAATGGATTACAGGTAATAATACTCCAGCCACTCCTGATAGTTTTAAAGAAAAGAAATAACCCATCATCAATCCTTTTCATGGTACAAAATACACTACACTTAACAAAACAGCTGATTTCTTTATCCCAGTATCTAACCCTTCTGTGTCCCTTTGTAACATAAGTTTACACCAAGTCCATTGCTTTGTTTCATTCACGTTTCTTCCCAAACACTGGAGTTCAGCTGAGGATTAGGACAGAGGGTAAAGGTAATCAAATCCACAGTGAAAGTCCATGGTAGATCAACGCCTGAGAAATTTCAGAAACAATTTTGACAATGACTGTAGTCAATATAATTACTGTAAATCTTTTCCTTTTTTCTTTTTTCTTTCTTTTTTTTTCTTTTTTTTTTTTTACAATTAACCGATATAAATGAATATGTACGTATGAATAAATATATACCTATATTATTAATAACTGTCTGGTTTTCTGTGTGGTGGTGAACTCGCTGTGATCTCATGGTTATTGGTGTTTTAGCACTGTTTAAGCAGCAGATGGCAGCAGTAAGCCTTTTTAAATCACACCTCAATCACTGCTGCTCTAAATTCTACTTTTAGCCTCTGATGGATTTGCTTAAATCAGAAGCAAAATGAGGTAATCCACCAGCTCCAGGAGTGCAATAAAATGATTGATTTTTATAAAAGGAAATAAGAAATTTAAATTATTGAAAATTTAATGCCATTATTGTTGGCTCAGTGTCCCAGAAAGCCATCCTACTGTGACGATGAAAATGCACAATAAGAGGGCCTAAAACTGAAGCAGCTGTTAGTATTTGTCTTTAACATTTTATCTTTTCCCTAACTTTATTGGGGGGGGGGCTCCATGGAAAACAGGACAGGAACCACTGGTTTAGTGATTAGTGTAGGAAACCAGGAAGAAAAGTTTGAAATGAAATTTAGAAAAGAAGTCAAATGTTGGACTCAAACCTGTGCTGCTTCGAAGATCAACTTCCCTACATGGGGGTGCAACTTAACTAGACCTACAGTTCTCAAGTGGTGGGTCGGGGCCCAAAATTGGGTCACAGATGCATTCTTGGGAATAAATGAAATTTGGACAAAAAGTTAATGCTGAAAGAGTACTAGGGAGGTGGTGAGGTAAATAATGCTGGTTGCCATCCTCTGATAAGGACAAAAAGAGGGGAAAAATAGTTTTTTGTGATGGTTACTACTGTGACAAGTGGTATTTTGCTTACAGTTTGTCCCAAAAAAGATGGAGGTGAGTCCTGAGGCTTGACCAGTTGAGACTAGTGAAGCTCAGCAGAAGTTCAAGCAGGAAGACTGTCTCTATGTATTCAGTAGTCACCACTCGCTCATATTTCTCCATTCTTTCTCTCTTCCTAGTCTGATGATCAGCTGATTATGGGCGTTCACTCTCTTAAGTATGAAGCCAAAAAGATTCTGCCATGACCTCGTTTGACCAATCAACATGCACCTGTCATATTTTAAATCTGTCATTCTGTCTTTCACAGTCAGCCTGTCGTGGAAACTGTAACCCTCCTCCACCCCAGCCACCTCCATTCAGTTCATCAGCATTGGTTTCTCAAAGTCTGGCTGAATTGTCTATTGTGTGTGTCGGGAGGAATATAGTGTTAAATCAATTCCAATTCTACTTAGATTTCAAAAATGGGTTCAGATCTTAAAATTGTCTAGCGTGTAGCCGGCCTAAAGTGTATTTGTCCGATGTCTCGTCAGAAATATGCCAAAACACTTGTAATACACCACATTTACCCGAGGAATCCAATTAAAGATCGTATTCTAAGATATAAAAAACAGAAATAAGGTCATGATGTATGTACTGATATACTTTTTAGAAAATGTGGCAAATAATCTCACAATGGTGTAATTTGGAGGTGGTCTTGGACGTGTTCATCTTGGACAAAGTTTGGTACCTGTCTTTGCTCATGAGCACATCTGCAGTAATAAACACTCATGAACAATTAGTAACAATTAATCTCAGTGGGAAGGCTGCAGCTCCTACCCATGACGACTGCCGTCACCACTGGGATGCCTCTTCCGCCACCGGGTACTCATTTTCATCCTCCCTTTATTTCCCCTGCTGCCAAATTACCGGGATATCAATGAGTTTCCCCTCCGTTTTAATGTTCATTTTTAGCAGCCGTTTTCCGACTCCTGGGGTTTCACACGGAGGATGAAAGCGGGGTGGCTCTGAGGGAGAAACTTAAATGTATGTGAGTGTTTCTCCCTCCCCCAGAATATCTTCCAACTCTTCTGTGTTTTGTGTGTTTAACAGAGACGGATCAGATCACAGCTCACTGCACCGCTCCCCACCAAGACACTGTGTTTCAGTTTATTTTTGACAGCAACGCCACACTGCTGCTATGCACTTGAAAACTTTTGACTTGGCCTTTGTTTTGTTTCCACAGTGTTCCTTCAGCAGTGACTGTGTTATCTGGCCTGACTCTGAGTGAAGAAATAATTAATGAGATAACAGAGGCTCTCTCTCTTTTTCTTTCTTCTTTTCTTCAACACACCCACACACACAGGCTAAGACTTGGGTGACAGCTTAGAGTAAACTTTGATGTCAGGCTTGTGTGAAGTAACGCTGTGCAGATAGAAAAACTGTCAACGTTGCAGTATTACAATAAAAATCTATTACTGTAACAAACTCTTTCTTTACTTTAATCAAATAAGTCAAACCCCAGCAGCTGGGACAAACACATTATTGTTTCATGCTCTTTGATCTGAAGTGTAATATACATCCTCTAAAGGGGAGAGTCATTATAGATTCACCTAAGGAGGCAGGTAGGAAATGAGATTGCATCTGACTCACACGTAACAGTCCTCTGGCCTTAATGCAGCTGCTTAAAACACTCCTACAGTCTGTGATGCAACTCTAACTCTGCAGTAAAGAACCTGCACTGCAGCTGAAGCTTCAGTTGACATACGGGAAGTGAATAATGGAGTAAATATGAGACTTAAATGTTGCTTTTCTGCTGGAAGAGAATATTCTTTTCTCTAAATTTTATGGAAGGAACAAAGTCCTGGAACAACAACCTCACCTATTTCTATCAGCACTTCAACAATTCACTGACAATGCAGAAGGAAGGAAGGAACAAAATAAAGAAGGAAGAAGGATGTCAGGAAGGAAGGAAGGAAGCAAGTAAAGCTGGAAGGATGGGAGGAATGAAGGCAGGCAGGAAAGAAGGCAGGCAGGATGGAAGCCAGGAAAGAAGGAAGGAAGGAACAAACAAAATAGGAAATGAAGGAAGGAAGGAAGGAAAGAAGGAAGGACAGCATGAAAGAAGGAAGGAACAATCAACTACAAATTTCAGATTATGAGTTAACTGACATGCCAGGAAAGAAGGAAGACAGGAAGGAAGGTAGAAAGGAAGAAATGAACAAGGAAAGAAGGAAGGAGGGAGGGAAGGAAGGAAGCAAGTGAAACAGGAAGGGATGAAGGAATGGAGGCAGGCAGGAAGGAAGGTAGAAAGGTAGAAATGAACAAAGAAGGAAAGGAAATGAAAGAAGGAAGGAGGGAAGAAAGAAAGGCAGGATGGAAGGGACAAACAAAAAGGGGAAGGAAGGAAGAAAGCGTGGAAAGAAGGAAAGAAAGCATGAAGGAAGGAAGGAATAACCAACTAAAATTTCAGATTAGGAGTCAAGTGACATCAGTTTTGCTGGACTGATACTGATATTGATTTTTAGTTCATGAGAATGATAACTGATAGGTGGAACTGATGTGCATTCATGATGTCAAACATCATGTACTAGATGTCAGAATAAAACTGCATGATCAAAAACATATAGTACACAAGGTAATCTAGCACTATGTCTATGAGCAAGAAATGGCACAGAGAACCACATTAGCAGCTGGACAACAGGAAGTGATGTCACACACTCACTGTGTCAGTGGCACCCAGGCTTCAGTTTTGATTGGCTAGTTCTCATGTGCTGTCTAGCCAATCAGATACTGTTGTGGTTAGGATGTTAGGTGAGACAAAGCAACTGTATGGAAAAAAAGTATTTTGCCGCCTGAACATTACACCAACAAGGACTGTAATGAGATTGTATTCAAATACATGTACTTTAATGTATATAGCTGGCCATTCTTTTGCAGCTGTAACAGCCTCCAGTCTTCTTGGAAGGCTTTCCACGAGAACTTGAGTCCATTCATTCTGTAAAGCATTTATGAGGTCAGGCACTGATGCTGGATGAGAAGGCCTGGCTCACAATGTCTGTTCCAGTTCATCCCAAAGGTGCTCGATGGGGTTGAGGTCAGGGCCAGTCAAGTTCTTCCTCACCAAACTCAACCACCAAAGTCTCTAGTCCTTGATGTGTGCACTGGAGCATAGTCATGCTGGCCTTCCCCAAACCGTTGCCACAAAGTTGGAAGCGTAGCATTGTCCAAAATGTCTTGGTATGCTGAAGCATTAAGACTGGAGATAAACCCTGAAAAACAGCCACATAGCATTATCCCTCCTGCACCAAACCTCACAGTCAGGCAGGTAAAGTTCTCCTGGTATCCACCAAACCCAGACTCACCCATCTGACTGTTCACCACTCTATCCAACGCTTAGCATTGGACTTAGTGAAAGGAGGCTTGCATGCAGCTGGAAACCTATGAAGCTCAGTTTTTGTGTTTACTTTAATGCCATTGGAAGTTCGGAACTCTTCAGCAGAGCGCTGACAACTTCTCCACACTATGCACCTTAACAGTCCTTGACTCCACTCTGTGATTTACGTGGTCTCCCACTTCATGGCTAAGTTGCTGTTGTTCCTAAAGGCTTCCAATTTCAAATAATTTCACTTTCAGTTGACTGGGGAATATCCAGCAGGGCTGAAACGTCACAAATCGTCTCACTGAAAAGGTGGTATCCATGACAGTAGCATGCTTACAGTCACTGAGCTCTACAGAACGACCTATTTTGTATCAGAAAAGTTTGCAAATGGAGACTGCTTGGCTAGATTTTATACACCTGTAGCAACAGGTAAATCGATATGTTCCCCTGCTCTCTCATGTTTTAGAAAAGATAGTCACACAAAGGAACAACATCAGAAAGGTATTCCATTAAAAGACCGTTCTCCATTCCCATTAATAAAAATGGATGATTGAAAATAACATATCCTCATAAATCCTGTCATAGGGGACCGTATAGAATAAAAGAGTTTAATTTTCCACCTCATCAGGCTTTAGCATTCATAGATTCTCCTCCCCATCTGCCAGTTTCATTCAGTAGTGGCAATAGAGCTCATCTTTACAGTATGCAGAGTGATCCCCGACTTATGGGCAAATCATTATACTGAGATCTTAACAGCTCCATACCCATTTAGATTGTTTTCTTCAAATCTCCTATAGAAAATCAAATATTTCAGATACCAATTTACCTCCTACAGACAAATCCTGATAATATCAAACATGCCACACTGGTGGCTTGTAACCCCAGGAGCCCAGTCACCATGCTGACTTTCATCTTACTTCACTCAAGTTCTACCGCATATCTCCATTAGCTGCCAGAACAGGAGCATTCTTGTCTGTAGAATAATGATATATCTGTTTTATGTGGTATGGTAGTGCTGCTTTTCATGCCTCAGTCTTCTGAAACACTGGCTTTCAAGTGCTCCAGCCCCAGGACCCATAACCACCTCCTGAATGAAAAATAGTGACCAAAATTTCTGGAAAATGTCAACCGATTAAATGTATTGAAGGAAAAGTGTTGCTGTTTTGATCTTAGATAGATTGGACAAGCAGTATTTTACTCTGTGATTAATGCTTGTTTTCTGGAGATCTTGAGAAATTAGCCTATTATCGTGGGGAAATCAGCTTTGCTACCCCAAGATAATGTGATAAAATGACCAGCATGACAAAGGAGATGGTGAATGACTTCAAAAGAAAGAGAGGGTTTGGACATTGAGAGGGTGGAGATTTACAAATACCTGGGCGTTCACCTCCACAATTAACTGGTCAGCAAACAGATGTTCTCTAAAAAAAAGGCCATAGTTGTCTGCTGTGGAGACTGAGGCCCTTTGACGTGTGCAGATCAGGCTTTTTATGACACTGTGGTGGCATCAGCTTTATTTATGCAGTGGTCTGCTGGGGAGGAGGGAGCACAGAGAGGGACAGAAAAGAAGCTGGTCAGGAGGGACAGATCTGTCCTGGACTGTCCCCTGGACTCTGTGGAGGAAGTGGGCGAGAGGAGGACATTGGCCAAGCTGACATCTATCATGGACACCCCCTTTCTCACCTTCAGCATGACACAGTGGGGGCCCGGAGCAGCTCCTTCAGCCAAAGACTGAGACATCCATCCTACAAGGAGGAGCGCTACTGCAGATTTTTCAATATTTTAACACCATCAGGTGAAATTTCATCACACCCTACATACATTAGGGTACACATGATATGTTTATGTATTTATAGATGTGTACATGTATATCAGGCTATGAGCACCTGTATATACTTAAAGTCCCAATGATGTTACAGCCACCTTCACAAAGTGTGCAATTTTTCTTTGATTTTTAACTGCACATTAAATTATGAATGTCATTAGCATTATTTTACAGATGTGTAATATTACATGAAAATATAGTTCCTCAGTACCACACACTGTGTGGGTTTTTTTTCTTAAAATCATGTCTTGTTCCTAGTTTATACATGCAAATATGAAAATATTTACGTCGTGTAGATACTTTTTTCTGTCATCTTGCTGATTATTTTGTCCTCTGCTGTTAAGCTGTTTTAATAAACACATTTCACAAGTCTTTATCAAGTTCTCTAGTGATTGTGAAGATACCTCACCTGAAAAGAACTGAATTCTACCTGAAAATAAAACTGGATTCCACTCAACGCTCTGACTCTTTTTACCCCCTTTAATTCTGAAAGGTTCAGTTAGCTTAAATTAAAAGGTTTCCACTTCACTTTGGTCACTCCAGATGGCTTGTTGTTACATGCTGTCATAAGCATTAGCATCAGGTGAAAACGTAATTAAAAAAAAGTTAATCTGAGATGCCGCCTCGTTCATGATTGAGGTGCTGTAATTTTCCAGTGAAAAGTTTTAGCTTCGTTAGCTTAAGCTAAAGCTAGCATAGCTGCTAGCTAAACAATATACATTACGGCATAAGCCAATAGCTAAGTTAGTGTTAGCAACATGAGCGTTAGCAAACATAGCTAAAGCTACAGCAGCTATATAGAGAATGTAGCTACATAGCTTACTGCTTTGTGAGCTTAGCTATGTAGCCATGTTAGCTACGTAAGCTACACTTGCTGCATTACTAATTTGTCATAAAGGACAAGCTTTTCTTTGGGCTTTATTAAATGTTTTGTAATCAGGTTTTGCAGGTCAGATTCTTAACTTTTATTGTCCTAACTATAACCCTAAATCTTGTCAAAACCCTAAACAAAAGTTTAATCTGATTTTATTCCGAGAGTTTTAGTGTGTATCTGTTCATACAGGGAGGTCATCTCAGAAGAACAATATGTGAGAATGGCAGTCAGATATGTATGGTCTGCAGCCAGACCCCTTCCCAAATTTCCCCCAATGGAGGATAAATAAAAGTACTTATCTTATCTCTTTTCTTAATTAACTGGGGTCTCAAGAAAACAACCAAACTTACATGTATTTATATCAGGGCTGTCAAAAGATTAAAACATTAAATGGTGATTAATCTCAGAATTTAAGTGGTTAATCATGATTAATCACACCCTTATCACATTTTCACAATACGTCTTCGTAGAAAGATTGAAGATTAGGGTATTAGTCATCTCCTGGACAGTCTGTGGTGTGGCGTGGCTGTGGTGGACGGAACAAGACATGATGTCCCAGAGGTGTTCAATTGGATTCAGGTCTGGGGAATGGGCAGGCCTGTCCATAGCATCAATGACTTCAACATGCAGGGACTCCTGAAACACTCCAGCCACATGAGGCCAAGCATTGTCATGCATTAGAAGTAACCAGCATGTGGTCTGACAGTGGGTCTGAGGACCTCATCCCGGTACCTTATGGCTAACATAAGGAGGTCTGTGCAGCCCAGACCCTCTCACATCTGTCACATGTGCTCAGTGTGAACCTGCTCTCATCTGTGAAGAGCACAGTGCGCCAGTGGCAAACCTGCCAATTCTGGTGTTCTCTGGCAAATGTCAATCAGGCTGCACGGTGCTGGCCTGTGAGCACAAGCCCCACCTGTGGACATCAGACCCTAATATCACCCTCATGGTCTGTTCCTGACAGTTTGAGCAAAAACATGCACATTTGTGGCCTGCTGGTCATCATTTCGTAGGGCTCTGGCAGTCCTCCTGTTCCTCCTTGCACAAAGGAGCAGATATTGGTCCTGCTGCTTGGTTGTTGCCCTCCTTTGGCCCCCTCCACATCTCCTGGTGTACCAGACTGTCTACTAGTATCTCCTCCATGCTGTTGACAGTGTGTTGGGAGACACAGCAAACCTTCTCGCCACGGCGTGCATGGATGTGCCATCCTGGATGAGCTGCACTGCCTGAGCAATTTCTGCAGATTGCAGATACCTCCTCATGCAAACAGTAGTTGTGACGCCACTGAAAAATGCAAAAGTAACAAATAATCATCCAGAGGATGAGGAGAAAGAGATTGTCTGTTGCCAACACCTGCAAAACCATTCCTTTAAGGGGGTTTAAAGTCAGTTAAATAAGTCCAGGACAAATATGTGCCAGAGAGTTTGAAACTGAGGAATTATTTAATGTCACATAAGGAATGGAATGGACTGAAACAATCTCCTCCTGGAAAGTGAGGATGAGATATTTTCAGACACCTTTGATTGCATCAAAATATGATAGAAATAAAACTGATTGATGTAGGAGGAACCGCAAACACACACACATCTGATCTAATCAAATTCCCAAAAAATACAATACATTTTTCCTAAATTTCCTGAAAATCTCCCAAAAAATTCCTTAAAACATCCAAACACATTTCCAAAATTCTGTTTGAAATGCCCAGAACATTTAAGAGTAAATTTACCCCAAAACTTCTCTCAACATTTCCAAACAAATTCCCAAAAATATCCATCAAAATTCTTGAATATTTCATAGAAAATTCTCCCAAAATTTTTAAGCGATTTACCTTTACATTTCTGAACAACTGTCTCTACAATTTTAACATCGTAGTTCTTTACTAATGTCCTCATGTGTACATGCAGGGTCTCAGGAGGTTAGATAATCAGGTTTACTTTGGGACTTTGTCAAAAAGGGAACATCCTGTTGTCATTAAAACCCTCTTTGCCTCAAAGAGTGAAATTATCTGGTTGCACATTGTGAGCTGCTCTATATTTGGGTGTAAAATAAGCCCCCGCCCACCACCGTGAATCCTGATTAGGCGGAAATGCTCCCTGGCACAGTTGTAAAAATTGCCCCAATCATGCGCCTCAGACGCACGAGAAGGCGTGCCTCTCATTGCGCTTAAATTTAAGTGTGTGCATCGGTGGAGGGCTCACTTCAGTTTGGATTTAAACCTCATTGGTGTCATCTACTGCACAGGCTTTTTTTCTTGATCTAATGTAAAGCTAAGATATTCTTTTGATTTTGACTTTTCCTTGTAACTGTGGGGCGGAATTGTGCCACATTGAAGCTTTCAGATGCGCACCCAAAGGCGATTCAGTTGCCAATACGCGGGGCTCAGCATTTCTTGAATGTTTGTCCTCGGATGGCACGAGCGACAGAGAGTGTAGAGACGACAGACTGTATCATGAGATCCTGTTAAAAAGGCATTTTTTACATAAATTGGCGCGAGGAGAGTAATCAGCCACAAGGCGTCCGCTTCGCAGCGCGCGCAAATCCCTGTGATGTGGAGCTGTCCTACTTTATCAGGCTTGTATATGACTAAAACAGGAGTTTCTTTTCGTATGGACACATTGTGAGGAAGTAAAAGTTTTTTTGTGTGTGCTACTTGAACCGCACGTCACGGTCTCAATGATGACTGAGAACAATGAGATGGAGAGCGACTCGCAGCTCCAGCGCTCTCCAAGCACCATGTCCATCCAGCCCATGACATCCAAGGCAAGTAACCACATTCTGTGTGATGAATACACTCTTCTCTACAGAGCTGCCCTACAGCATGAACTCAGATCCTTCTAACAGTGGATCAAATATGACATACAAGGAAGTTTCCAAGTAGTTTAAGCTTCATACTGAGAGATTAATGACTGAGGGCTGGGAAAGGAGTGCTCTTATAATATTTTTAACTTGTAAATGTGTAGTCTTTCATGTAGTTCTATTCCTCTTCCTGTATTTTTCCATAGCTTTATGTTTTATTGATGACACTACCTCACAACTGCAGTTGTATTCGTCACGACTGCGTCACTGGATGAAACCTCACACGTAAGGTCTGATGTCACCCTGTCTCCCCTCTTTCTCTCTCTCCTTCCGTCCAAACCTTCATCCTGCACACACACACACACACACACACACACAGAAGTTTGCACAGTTACATAAAGTCACAAAATACACTCCACATACACCAACATCAATGATGCTTTACATTAATGCTAAAATGTACTTGTGTGATAATATGAACACTGCTCTTATATAAGTTACACATGCAATGTGTGATAGCACTGTTTAAAACTGCAAAAATGATGTAAAGCGTGATTGATAATCATGTGTATTGCCTGTCTGGTTTGCTCTATTTCATTTTTTATGCATGTCAGCTCAGAGCTTCTTTACTCCTTAAAGCAATAATATGTAGGGATTTGTCGTGGTGCATTTTAGCACCCCTCGAAGGTCTCTGAGTGCAACTGCAATACCATAAAGAACACATTTCTACCAAGTAGTCTGGTTCAGTTTGGTGCTTGTTATTTGCATTTCCATTAGTTAAAAAGGTGGAAAGGGTCCCAAATAACTGAACCGTATGGTCCCACTTCTTTGGCACCCTTCCGGAGTGTTAAGCTTACCTATCTGCCCCAAAAGGGTGGAGCTACATTTACAATAGAGCAGTAGAGGGTTTTCACTGATGTTTCAGCATGCAATACAACTAGTGGGCCTGAGTGATAAAAAGGTTTGCATATGGAATATGTGCTTTCAACTGTTGCTATGATGTCTGTGCTGTGGCTACATTTCTATGTTGGAGAGGCTTTTTCTTTAGCATAGGATAGTTTTATTAATTTATTCTAATGAAAGCAATAACCTCAGTTTAAGTTTCTTCACCAGCTAAATCTGCATAAGAGAATGACAAGACCAACATCAATACAGCCTCACGTTATGTCCCCAGCTGTTATGAATAATATTTACCAGGATGTTACACTCTGCCCCAGAATGTTGCTTTAAGGAAAGCTTTATCTTTATCTCTTCTTTGCTTCACGTCACCATCCTCTTCTGTGTCTTAGCCATTGTATTAAACATTACTAAGATGGCTACATGTTGTTTCAGCTGAATGCTGGTGTATGAAGTAATTTTCGAAGTAGTGCTGAAAGTAGGCAAAAGTGTGCTTTGTGGTTATGGGGTAGGTGTCATAGCCTTGCAAAGCAGGAAGACCAGATTCCATGTCTGTCATCATGCTAATCCATCTTGCAAAGCTCCAATCTGAAACAATTGTGCCAGGCCTGAAGATGAATCTGACCAATCAGTGTCATTTGAGGAGAATAGGGTGGTAGCTATGGGCAGGGTTTAGTTGTAATGGAAGCCCATAGCAATGGCTGCCGCCAGTGAAGCCTTTATCTTGAATGTAGCTTTACTATGGCTGCATTTTTATCTGAACTGGACCATATTTCTTTATTCAGCATGAGTTTTATCCACCAACAAGCTCCATCAAACTACAGCAGCATACATCTGCTGAGCTCAGGTTACTACCAGAGGTGTGCATGCCAACCTCATTTTGTCTTGACGTTATGATTGGCTCAAAATGAATGTGACAGAAGGTTTGTCCAATCACTTTCTGGTTTGATGCAACACTGAGTTTTTTTTTAATCTGGATTTTTTGCACGTTAAAAAAGGACATTGATCTCATGTTGTTCTAATTATGTTCGCACACTGATGCTGACTTTTTTGTCTGTCTTTTTTCTTCGGAACAGGTTTGATTTCATGCAAATTTTCGCATCCATCCAAGTTATTTAAATGGGTGAAATGAAGCTCTCCGTCAGGATGGATAAATCCAGTGTGAAATTCAAAGGAGTGAGGGAGCCACAGGCTTTTGTACACAGTATGAAACAATTTGCCACATTCTACAAATTTTCATTGTGAAGGCAAATAAAAAGCCAAGGTGCAAGGTTCAAGAGCGTGACATTACAAATGCATCTGAAAATAAACCCAGTGTGTAAAGACCTTAAGGCAAAGTGACGTTGTTTTAACAGTAGAAATATAACTGTATCGTTAATTTGACAGAAGCGTCTCAATACTGTCACAAACGGTTTAAAATGATAGGTCTCCTCAGCAAAACGTATAGTTTATTTAGTAGAGTAGAGCCAGTGGAGGTGGGAACTCCAGTTACCATTGACCCTTGCATATCCATCATCCTTTGTGCTCCACTCGCTGGCTTGATTTACCAGTGCAAAACATGGTGGATGCTAGTGGCGAGGGAGATCCAAGTGACAAAGTGCATCCAACCTGCCAAAACCAAAGAAGAAGAGTGGCAAAGTGAGATTATGGAGGCTCAAGCAACTTTTAGATACGACGTGGAAGCGTTTTGGTTTCCGCTGTCAAGAAATGAGAAAGGAGAAAAGGTGACGGACGAACAAAACCAGATGGGGGAATCAAACACATTCAAACACTTGGCATCATCGCCCTGTAAAGATTCATGAAGATGTGAGAAGCATAATCTGGCCAGGCCAAAAGACTTTTAAGAAAGCATTCACGGACCAACTCCGCCACAACAGTGCGAGGCTCAACAAATCACAAGATGTACTGTTGAAGATACAGCCATAGACCTAGAGCTGTTCTCAGTGGAGGACAGTAAAGGTTTTAGAAAGTTAGAACACATGTAAGAGCTAAAGTTTTTACTCTAATGCACACCTACGGTAACCTTGTAAAGCAGATGGATTCGCCTAGTTCCATGTTTCTCACTGGCGAATCCATCTTGCAAAACTCCTGTATGAATGTTTTGGGCATGGTTGGAAAGTGACAGGACCAATCAGCGACAAGGGGCAGTACTTTCAGGCACGGCGGAGTCGTGACGTAAGCAAGTAGCAACAAGAGGTCGGTGCAATTATGACGGAAGAGATTAGCGTGGATGTTGCTAAAGTACCAGTTTTATCAGAATTTGGCATTTCTTCGTTAAAAGAAGAGCAAAGAACAGCAGTGAGTTGTTTTCTTTTCAAAAACAACAGAAGTAGTGTACTGACATGTCTATAGTCACCATGGTTTGCATTATTCCTCAGTATTCCTCAGCCCTTTCCCAAACACTTAGTATTGAAGGTTTTTCAGATGGATGTGTGAAACAAATCCATCTGGCATGTCAGGTTACACCTATGGCACTTTTCTGCACATATTCAGAATGCAATTGTTAATAAATGCAGATGTCACTTTTTTCCCCCAAGTTTTCATTTGTTGTTTTGGGGTTTTTTAAAACTGTACTGTGGACTTGTCATACCGTACCGTGATATCCCTTTTTAATAGTATAGAATAATATTTCTTCTCATATTAATTCTTGAGCTAATTTGCAGAATTACATCTTTTTACCAGATGAGCTTGTCTGGGCTTCATGTTTTCTCATTTATGTTTTTATTGCCCTTGTTGACTTGACTGTGAAGTAGAGAGGCCTTGAAAGCTTTTCACGCATTTTTATGTAAGCCCTCAAGGATTCTTCACTCATTACATCTCAAACATTTGATATAACTTTCTCCCTGCTCAGTCTTTGTGTCTTCCTCCCTCCTCTTGTCACCACCCACACAAACACTGTGGACATTTTCAAAGCCCAATCAGATACATCAGCAGCTGATTGTCTCTGCTTCATGACATCCAAGGATGTCATGTCCCCTGTGAGAAGCATAAAAGTCACATTTTTATCCCCACAGTCTGCAATCTGGTCCATTCCACTTCCCCATGCGTCACCTGCTGCTACCACGTCAAACTGGGTTCTGTGCCAAGCAGCTGATTGGTATTCAAACGGTTCCTTTTTCTGCCCTGTCTTCAGAACATCACAAGCATTTATCCTGCTAACTAATCAGTCTGGCCATTCAATCACCAGCTCTGTGCCTCATCTCCCTTGGCTCTAACAATCGATGGAGGCTGCACAGGTTGAATAGTAGCGCTCTGTTGGAGGTAGATTTGACTTTAACCTTCAGCCCTCATGCTGCTGTCACGCCTCAGAGCTGTTTGATGTTCAGGTGAAAGGTTGATTTAAAAATCTTTTGAACTTTATTTAAATGTTCAGGATCCAAAAGCTTGGAGCCAGAGGGGACCATATAGGAGCTTATTAAAAGTGAAGCATGGGAGAAAACTGGGTTAGCAGACAGTTTCTCAAAAAAGAAGAGGAAGCTTCCTGAAGGCAGCACAACAGCAAACTAGAAAGCAATCTGAATGTCTGCAGGCATGTGTAGTGTCGCTCAGTCAATGCCACTTTGTTTCACAATTACAAAAGCCAAAAAACTCCACATTACATTTCATGTGTATCAGTTTCACACGCTTACTGCAGGATGTTGGTAACATTTAAAGAATTGCCACAGGGTGTAATTTTTGAAAGAATCTAATCACAGCGGTGCAGCCATGTGTCCATGATATTTGTAATTAGATAAGCATGGCAGAAAGAGAGAGAGAGGGAAGTGACTCGCTCTGATAACAGATGCTCCCTGAAATCCACTCGCTGAAATCGTCCCACAAAGATGGATATCAGAGATCAGGAGCAGAGGGAAGAGAAAATGAAGCATGGCCTTTCTCCCAATTCTGTCCTGTACTCTGTGCCAATGCTGGGAGGAACGTGAGTGCTGAAGTGTCGGAGCTGATGAGACGCCTGAGCAGCAATCACTGGGAAATGGTGTTCTTCTTTACCAAGAGCTGTTTGATCTCTCTGCAGAGCTAGTGATGCGATGGGGGGCTTTACTCTGACTGAAGAGCATAAGTAGACTGACCTGCGTTTCTCCAAGATGAGTACATGAGGCGATCTCTGAGAAGACCGTTAAGGCTGGAAATAAGGGCCTACAACAGGAGGACTGGTTTGTTTGTCAGCTTGGCCACTGTGTGATAGGAACATCGCAGTTCATCCCTTTGGATCCTGAATCCTCTTCACTCGATGGGAGCTCTTTAGCGCAAACAAAATGAGACGAGCTATACAAGGCGACTGATTTTGAGGATTGTCACAGATTACAGTTTGTTTTGTTGAAACATTTCACTCTGGTACTTGTAGAAACACTGAAATCACACGTCGTTTGTTGTGTGATGGTAGCTTAATCCATGATGGAGAGGGATTAATCCATACAATGGCTTACGCCTAAAAACAGTGGGTGTTTTGTTCTTTTCTCTGAGTTTTTTATGAAACCCTCAAGTGAGCTGGGAGAGAGGAGTTTACTGAACTAACAATGCAATATGATTTAATCAACATTAAGACCGATCTTCTATTTTTAAGACATAAGACTGAACTTAAATGATGAAATAAAATGACTGTTTCATTTTAATTCTTATTACATGACACTCATCATTATTTTTAAATTCCTTTCGAAGCTTTTGTCTCAAAAATGGGGAAATAAATCAAGTCAGGATGGAAGTGATGTAATTTTACAGTACAAGATGTTAACTGTTTTAGAAGGTTTTTTTTAATTCAACTATATTCATAAACAAAATCTGGCAGTGGTATTCATAAAACAACCACATTTCTAACATTACAGACTAAAGCTAGCCACACACTAAACAATAATCATGCTGATTGTTGGGCTGAATCCTGCCCTTGGACCAAAGTCAGCAAAGGCCCGATTAAGATTACCTTGCCAGATCATCATATCGTTTGTGGTGTGCTACAAATGAAATTTTCCCCTCCAACCTGATCAGAGGCGCTCAGATCTGGGATTAAAAGCATTAAACATGTTCAGTATTAATGACCAGACATCCTGTTTTGTGTGTGGTGAGCAGACATGAGCAGACTTGTGATGCGATATGAAGGAATAGCCAGGCTGACTGAAGGAGGAAGGAAAACACAGCCAGGGCAAATGGAGGAGAAACTCATTGTTTTGTGGCAACAAAATTAGTATTAAACAGCGTGTACTGTAAAACAGTCCACTGATGAACTGACTAGGGGGAGAGCTAGACCAATGAACTTAGCATGTAGCTAACAGCTAACCACAGTAGGTTCTTCAGTCTAAAACAGTGCTTCTCACCTGCTCTGACCCACCAATACCTTTGATGGCAACCCAAATTTCCAAAAAATGTTCAACAATGCACATTTAAATACACGAAAATGATGCACTTAAGATCTTGGATGTAACAGAATTTATGACAGGAACAAGAGACAGAACAAAACTCAGGTTTTACACCCCCCCTTTCCCCATGATAACATGCAAATTTAGCAGCTCTTTCATTGCAAGAGAAGAAGATAAATATGTTGAAATATCAATTAAACATTTAAATTTACCCATTATCACAATAAAACAGAGTAAAATACATGGTATGGTTGCATGTTCTTCATAGACTTTTGCCACCATTTTTTTCCAGACACACATTCGCAACCCACTGAAAACTGCTCTGCGACCCACTTTTGGGTCCCAACCCACCAGTTGAGAAACACTGCTCTAAAGAAATATTTGACCACGT
The DNA here is from genome assembly GCF_018320785.1 of Cheilinus undulatus. NCBI lineage: Eukaryota > Metazoa > Chordata > Actinopteri > Labriformes > Labridae > Cheilinus > Cheilinus undulatus. Next base: position 18,736,442 of record NC_054885.1, read on the forward strand.
TTGACTCTGGTAGTTGGTGAACCGAATCTGCTAGTGTGTGGTGTGCTGCGTTGATTCCCTCGTTCTACGCCGCTCACTATATGAATAAAACGGTAAACTCTGTGAATATATGTCACCAAAAATCAGTTAAGATGTAGCAGTCTTTAGCAACATTTCATAAATAACAAAAAAAAACTGGGATTAAATTCTGTATACATCTGTTTTCGAAGTAGTTACCTGTACAATGGCTTGCTTTAGCTCCATTAGCTTTAGCCCAAGCTAACATAGCTATGCTAGCTATGCAGTTCATGTTACCATGTAAGCCAATGTAGCTGTGTTAGATTCAGCTTTAGTAACATGAGTGTTAGCAAGCTTAGTTAATGCTAACATAGCTACATTAGCTATGTAGGGGTGACTGGGGCTCAGTAGCTGGAGTCAGTCGTCCCACAATTGGAAGGTCGCGGGTTTGGTTTCCCGCTCCTGCAGTCACATTATGATGTGCCATCAGGGCAAGACATTTCATGTGACTTTGCAAATGGGTATGAATGCATTTGAATTGGATAAGCTGATACTGATGGCCATTTCACCGTAGAAAACTCTGCCATCAATGTACGAATGAAAGGCTGTAAATGGGTGGGTGTGTAAAAGCGCTTTGAGTCGTCAGATGACTGGATAAGTGCTACACAAGCTCAAGCTAAAGCAAACATAGCTATGTTAAGGTCAGCCAATATAGCTACGTAGCTTTAGCAAGCATAGCATAAGCTGGTGTAGCTTACAAGCCTTAGCTACGTTAGCTGTGCTGAGTGTTTTCATGGAGGACAAGCTCTTTTTTTTCTGTAAGCAGACTCTTTAGTTGGCTTTTTTGAAGGTTTTCTAATCAGGTTTTAGCAGGTTAGGTTTTGGAGTTTTAACTTTTGGTTTCCTAACCCTAACCAGAAGTTTAAGCAGATGTTATTTTGAAAGTTTTAGCGTGTATTATGTCCTAGATGAGGCATCATCTCACAGTAACAGTCTACATGAGGGGGCGTCTGACTGAAGCCAGACTGTCTTGCAGTGTCTCACAATATTTGGTCATGGTTTTAACCTTGTTTGTTTTCTGATGACCTCGTATCTACGCCCCTGGTTAGAAACAAGCACATTTAAAGCTGAAAAACTGTCACTTGCTTTTGCAATGTTTGTATGCCTCTTTGTCACATGTGTATTGTCTTGCCACATCTTTAGACACCAGAAAAATGTTAAGAGCTCAACACATTTTCTGTATTTCATCCTAAGGGGGTGTGAATAATAATTATAAGTTTCATAGGGGTCAGTGTGATAGTAGTGTTCTTATTTTACAAAGTTCATGTGCTGCTAATGAAGTATACTTGTGGGAATCCTGGCACCCTGCTGTCATTTCTTCCTTGACGTCTCTTTGAACCCACCCACTCTTCTAATCTCATTAACTATCTCCTCACTTCCCCTTCAGATGAAGTGTTTGTGACACAGATCTGACTGACGTGAGCTGGGGAGTAGAAGTTGCAGAGGGAACCCTGAGGGGCCAAGGTCTTCATTAATGAATGTAACACCTTCACTGCTGTGATGTTTATTAATGTGACACAACAGGAAAGGTGTGAGCTGGCTAAGTACTGGACGCTGAAAGGCTGCAATCAGCTAAAAATATAATTGGTGTAACACGGAATATTTGACATGGAGACTGGTTTTTCGTCACTGCTGATGCTCATTCAGAAATAGCCTCTAGTCCAAGAGTCAGAGCCGTTGTGTTTGCAGTGTTGTGCCTGTGTGTGAACAGGGTGAAAATGGGCAGATGATGAGTTTCCAGGGCTGGGATGTGGCGTTCGCTAAGAGTGTGAGAAGACTGTTCAGTGTGTAGGAAAGTGGTTGTAATCCACACTGGTTCTCACAGAGCCTGTCAGCTGTAAAACAGTCAGAGACAGGCAGAGGAGTGTAAGAGCAAGCACAGTGAGCTATGTGAGTTTGTGTGTCAGGGACTAAACCATAGAAGTGTGTGCATCCTCGTCTCCAGGAGCGTGTCCAAGCTCTTTTGCTGCTGGAGTGGCAATAAGTATGCACACACACAAATGAATAAGGATGGTAGAGATGGGCATCAACAATAAGATCAGGGAGTTTGATCTCCAACTCCTACAGTCACATGACCAAGTGTAACCCCAGATTGCATTGTGTCAGTAGCATGTAAATGTGTTTGAATGGGATTGGTTAACGCTGGCAGCCTAGATAGCAGCAAAGCTCAAGTCCTTTTACCATTTACCCTGTCTGTCTACACTAGCCTGAGGTTCACTGTATGGACATATGTATTTGGCCACACCTGTTAATGATTGAATACAAGTTTTTCATTCAGACCCTTTATGATATAAAATGGGTATCATGCACGCTACTATGATGGATGCCACCTTTGCCATCTTAGCCATAAAAGCAGAGTTCCATGTAAATCACAGAGCAGGGTCAATGACTGCTAAGACACGTGGTATACAAAAGTTGCTTACACTCTGCTGATTCCCTAGTTGAAGATTTCTGAACTTTGATTGGAACGTATGAAAGCACAAAGACTGTGCAGCAGGAGCTTCATATAAAGGGTTTCAGAGGTTGAGCAGCTGCATGCAAGCCTCACATTACCACGTCCAATGCCAAGCATTGTATAGAGTGACTGGACTGTGGAGCAGTGGAAACGTGCTCTGTTAAGTGTTGAATCACGCTTCTCTTTTTTGTATTCAGATGGCTGGGTCTGGGTTTGGGCTGTATTTTGCCAACTGATAAAGTTTAGTGGTGGGAGGATGATGATATAGGGCTGTTTTTCAGGGTTAGAACTCGAATCTCCAGTTAAGGGCAATCTTAAGGGCCTGTGTCAATAGCCGATGACCTCATCTTCAGAGTGCTTCTCCCTGTCATGCCTTGTTGCTTTGTTACAAAAATTGAACATTGTTTTAAAATAGCTGTGTGCTTCATATTTCTGTATTTCAAGAAATTCTGTCCTTACACAGGCAGCAGCTGCAGACTGGAAAACATAACCCTCAGAGAAAGAGTAAGATCAATTTCTCTTCTGCCTCTGTCGGAAGTCTTGCCCATTCTTGATTTTGATTGTCAAATGATGGACAAGTGACATTGGCGAGAGCATCGCTGTTTTAGAAGTTGAATGGTTTTAAACTGAGAGCACTCTAAGCGCAGCTACAAAACAGCTGCCGCGGAGGGTGTTTTTTTCTTACCAGGCACTAAAGTGGTGAGATTTCCAGCTCTTTTCAGCGATGTGGGTCATTTGGCTCGGCTCAGCAAGAAGGGCCGGCTCTTTAGGCTCCAAAGCAGATCCTCATTTGGGTATCAGTTTGGCTTTGTTTGACCTAGCAATGTCATGACATATGATTGATACTTGTGTTTAAATTTTACTTCTACTCAAATCTTTTAAATGGATAAAATTATCATATATCGTCTCCCAGAAAATACCCAGAGGATCAGATGAAATCTGCTCACTGGCTGGGCCGTAAGACACTCCAGATATAAAACATTAATATTACAGCACGAAGCACAAATCCTTATATTGTGGTTCGCCTGTGGTGGAGTAGTGTGGAGAAAATATCATCCATACTAATCAACCATGTAACACACAGACACACACAACATATTCAAAAATACAAAGCGTAGTGGCATTAATCGTATGGCTCTCCAATGGGGTTTGGATCCTATCATTCATGTAAAAGAGGCAGCTTTTTGAAACAGCTTGTTAATAAACAACCCATCACTAGGGTGATGATGGGTGAGTCCTCAGAAACCTGGAATACATTGGTTTTGTTTGAAAATAAGCGCTGCCAATGCTAAAACAGACCCTAATGCTTCAGCATACCAAGAAATTTTAGACAATTCCAACTTTGTGGCAACAGTTTAGGGAAGGCTTTTTGCTATTCCAACATGAGCTCCAGTGCACAGAGCAAGGTATCCTTTAAAGACAAGTGGTATCTAAAAAGATTTGCAGCCATTTGCAGAGCAACCTTAACAGTTGATTTTAAGGTAGGTGCCATCTCTGATATTTCAAATCTGCATGTCATAGTTTAGGATTTTGTGTTGGCCGCTTTTTGAAGGCCAACGCTTTAAACGCGCCCATGAAAGTGTCTTTTAAAGTCTGCCATGGGGCTCTGGACAGGAACATTGAAGAAAAAAATCCCTTTTTTGATAAACACCAAACCAACCGATATTTTTCAGAATAAAACCGTCTTTTCCTCCCTTTACTTATACAAAGCTGAAACTGTTTTCATCTCCTTTCTTCAGGTTTGCATATCCAAACAAAAGAGTTGAAGCCACACAGCGAGGGAAGAGACACAGCATAATTACATCCAGAAATAAACCATGTGCCTGGTAACTGAGGGTAATTATTTCCCGGAACCGCGTATTCTGCTGATGACCTGCTTTATGACTGAGAAGTCGAGGATGACTCTAAAACTAGACCAAACAGGTTTATCCTTCTTAGAACAAGGACGCACAATGTGACGTCTGCTGTGATCAAGAAAGTTGAGCCCATTTTTGAACCAACTGTGTAGCTTTTAAGTTAGGACAATATTTTAGAGCAGAGGTGTGAAACTCAATCACAAGAGGGGCTTCTGGGGATTCTGAATTTAAGTCTAACCAGAGATCCTAACAGGGTCAACATTTAATCATAATCTGTCAACCTCGTTTTCACCAGTAATTAATTATGGAAAAAGAAAAACTCAGTGCTGATGATAAATGATTTTGAGACTTTAAAAAAGTCAAAATGAAATGTTTAAAGACTCAAAACCTGAAAAAAGTCAAACAGTTCAAAATATAAAAACACGATTTAAAGTCAAAATAATGTTTTTAAAAGGCAGATAAATGAGAAAGTCAAAATCATGAGGTCAAAAGGTCAAAATATGAGATAAATCTGAAATCATCAGTTTAAAAGTTTAATATATGAGATAAAATTCAAAAGCATGAGTTTAAAATGGTGAAAATATGAGTTTAAATTTTAAATTGTGAGTCTAAAAGTTGAGAATACAAAATTAAAAGTCAGAGTTAGGAGTTGATGAGGTCAAAACGAGATAAAATTCAAAATGATGAGTTTAAAAGGTCAAAATATGACTCATATTTTAAATTTTAAATCAGAAAGTAAAAAGCATAAGTTTAATTCATAATTGTGAGATGCACAATTGAAAATATGAAATGAAAACTCATTCAAATTGTTTTTCCCACATTCCTGACTTTTTTAATCTATTTACTTTTACTTTTTTCAGACTTTTATGACTTAAAAAGATATTTTAAATCATCAAGGTTAAGTTTACATTTTTACACTGAAGGCAATCTGTAGACCTTGTGCCGGGTTGCCAGTTAAATTGAAAATAGGATCTTGTAGGCGACGTTTAACTGTGCCATGGGCCGCATTTGGCCCCCAGGCCTTGAGTTGTAACGTCCGTTTTAGAGGGATTTTAAAGTGGAAAGTGTGCAATTATATGTAACTGAATGCAAGATTTTCTAGTTTTTTTTTTATAGTGGCTATTTTCCCCTAATTTCTGCTGCACTTTCTTGTTTTTCTGCTGCTGATGACACATTTTTAGCTTATTGGTGTTTTTAGAAAAAGCACAAACTGGTTGATGAAGACAGACCTTTTCACTAAGCTCCAAAATAAAGCTTTATGGACTTCATAAGCTGAGCTTTGCTGCCTATAAATGAAGACAGAGTGAGTGGCTCCTACTGGTTAACATTTCCAAGCTTCATTTCAAATGTTCTGTACTGCTTGGATCTAATAAAGCCTTTAAAGGCCACAGGCTGTATTTATGATCACATCTCCGGGGGCACTAAGCCTTTGTTGTTCAGTCTTGACCTCTGGACAGGCAGGAGCCTCTCCTATGTATCTCTGCTGGCTATTAAATTCTGCTGAAGGGAAGAAATGCCACATGTTGGGGTGAAATAAAAGCTTCATCATTGAATTATGTCCACTCAGGCTCAGTTGTCCCTCTGTGGAGCATTGATTTTGGACATTTATGGCTACATGTGAGGATGACTGGAGGTTGCTATATGTGGATCGAAGATGTGAGAATTATGGGCTTTTAACAACTCAGCTGAGGCTGCACTTTGTAAGTGCTCTGCAGCAGTGTGATCGCTGAGGAACATTGACTGTGCAGGTTTGTGGGACTGAAGCCATACCCTGAGTTTACTTGGCATTGTGAGTCCCTTGGGAGACATATAAATAATTTGTTTCCGAAGAATTGAAAAGCATTTTTTTTTCTGTCTTTAGGAGAACTGTTTCCTGCCGTTGACAGGTTTTATTTATTCCAGCCGTCAGAATCAGAGAGAGGAGAGAAATGAAAGCCTGAGTCAGGGGCCTCTGTACTTGACAAGCATTGTCATGAAATTGCAGTAGATCAATATTACATGGCCTGCATCATAGATCAGAAGCAGGAGAACATCAGTGGAGGAGCTCAGCTCACTACGCCTCATCTCCATCAATACGGGCAATTCACCTGTCACAGAATGAATGTGAGACGATGTAGATGACTGGAGACTGACTTTACTGATGGCCCAAATACAGCGACTTTAACTCACAAGTATGACACTCTCAGCTAATGTTCAAAGAGAAGCAAACTGGAAGACTTTTTAGGCTCGCGCACTGACAGATTATTAAATTAGCTGTAATTGAGACATGTGCTCCAACCCGAGCTGTTATGCCACCACTCGTCTGCTCTGATGGAGACAGCTCAGCTCACAACTGTGATACAGCAGAGAAAATACAAGAGAATTATGACATTAATAAGCACTGAAAAATGCAAAGTCTTCTCTATAAAGTATGAAGTGTTGTGGTTAAATTGTTGGTAGTGGTTTCAGTTCATCAAGTTTGGCATTAGAGATCTAATGAAGCTAATCATTACATCTCTAGTGCCTTTTTCCTTGTTTTTAAAGACATGAGACTGAAGTCATCCTGTGATTAAAAACCCTTTTAAGACTACTGCACACAGTAATCCACGTGGCTCTTCTTTGAGTGTCCTCCCATTGTATGCAGTTGATACGTTTAATGCGCGGCCTTTTTTTACATGCTGTTTAAAACATGACCATAGTCTAGACCATCGCTGCCGAGGTTGGATGCAGCAAGACTGTAATTTTAAATTTCTGAAAAGATCCTGAAGGTTATGGGACAAAAAAGTCAATTTGTAGGCCCAAAAAGAATTATCTGGGCTGAGCCAGGTTGTCCTTGCAGACACAGGCTGATCCTCGTCCAAAATTAAGGCCCTTACTGATGCTGACTGCAGCCCAATAACCATAAGACGGCATCTGCAAGTGGAGGGCTTCAGAAACAAAATATGTCATCAAAGGTCATGTCTCCTCCTACGCCACAAACCCGGTTGGACTTTGTAAGGGAGCACCAAACACGGGACATTTAAAGGTGGTAGACAGTTTTATTCTCTGATGAGAAAAAATGTAACCTGGACGGTGCTTATGGCTTCCAACATCTTCAGTGGCTGGCTATGTGGAGATGTTGCAGTGGCATTCCTCTTGACAGAGGGTGAATTCTTGTATTTTATTCAGTCCTAAGATTTTGTTCAGCTGTGTATTTTCTATGTATGTTGCCATTAGGTCATATTATAGGCAAATTCATAATATAGCCCACTATTTTTATGCTAATGTTATTCAGCTGCAAATTTCTTTTAAGCCTGATGAAACAGATGAGGTTAATGACTGTCCAACTGTCTGTCTGCTATCAGGGACTGTCTGAATTATAACTTCCTTCAGATCAGCATAGATAAAATAGCTGTGTGTGATTTCATGATCAATATATATCATTAACCCACTGATGTTTGTCACTTTAGAGAAACAGCTAAAGTAAAATCTGTTGTCAGAATGCTGCAAGATTTCAGGTCCAACAGATCAACTCACATGACGCAAATTCTATATTCTCTGTACTGGCTTCCAGTAAAATTCAGAAAGCACTTGAAGACACTTGTTTTGTGGGTATGCAACTTCGATACTTTGACCGGGGACTGGGGCATATCTCTCACTGGTAAAAATCAGAATTTTTATTGTCTTAAATTTCAAATGTGAATTTAAGACTATTTAAGACTTTTTAAGGATCTGCAGGGACCCTGGTATAAAATTCCAATCAGATGTCAGTCAAATGAATTCAATAAAAATTAGACAGAGTGTAACAAAAACAATGAAATAAAAAAAAACATGGGTATTTAATGGAGTCTCATTGACATTTTGGGCATTTTTTTTCCCAGGCACACATCCCTGACCCACTGAAAGGGCTTTGCAACCCGTTTTGGGTCCCACCAGTTCATAATCACTACTTTAAAATGACATTACAGGGTTTGGCTGCATGGAGAAAAATCTAGATTCTAACATGTTTATGCAGCACCAGCAACTCCGCCTGACAAAAATGGCAATTAAACTGTGATTTTTAGCAGCAACATGTGACATATCTCCTCTTATCTTGTTTAATATTAGCATGGAGAAGTATTTTATCAATTAACAGCGCTTTCTTTGAACGCGGAGCAGGAGTGATCTCGAGCAGGTGTGTCAAATACGTTTCCATGTGGGCGTGTTTCAACTAAGTTTAGTTTTTTATGCTCTGTCACTTACTCTTATGAAAATTCATTTGCAGACTGGCAATGCTGTGTTTTTCTTATAATCCTCTTTTCCACATCAATTTAGTTCCATCATTGTAAACATTTGCTTTCCCTTACAAAATTGATGTTCCGGGACCTGCAGAATTTTGTTTTTGTCTACCCGCTTCTGCCATAAGTGATATCAAAACCACCCACCACTGCAAGATTTGCACTGGACCCTTGTTGTCTCACAATGCAGGCCTCTAGTCCACACCTTAGTTCTGTTGACAGCTTTTACACTAGCACAAACGAACCGTCCCCACTGAGCACACTGACTGGAGCTTCTTTCCAGCACCCTCAATCTCTACTTTTTTTTTTCAATTTTAGTGAATACACAAACCTGAGACAAGTTCAGGCACCATAAATCTCTTGAATCTAAAAATCACTGCTACAGCCGATGAAGACATTGAATTCTTGATCTTCAGCCAAGGACAAAAACCCCAGTTTCATCAATGATGTGAGTCAGGCTGACAATAAAGCCCTCCCTTTTATAACATTATTAAACTGGCTGTTTATGATGATTTTATAGGGACCAGTTTACATGTAAGAGCATCAGTGAGTTCAGCCATGACAGCAATAAGTCTAGGTGTGATCTAACCAAGGCTATTTTTAATAAGGATCTAAAGGAAGCTGTGCTCTCAGATTCACACAGACTTTGTTTCTGCTCTCCCTCCATGGGCCCTTTGCAAACACACTCACACACACACACACACACACCCAAACACACAAACTGGAATAGACAAACTGTTTTCATATCTTACTCCCTGACGTGCAGAGCTGTAAACACCAAGTCCCTGTAAGGTGATTATGTTTGGTGCAGACAGAGCGTGTGCACACAGAGTGTCCTCAGCCTGCTGATGATCAGTCTGTCTGTCTGCACTGATCTCTTCTTCTCCAGTGACATGACCACACCCTTAGACAGCTCTCCCCCCTGCTGCCACATGTCAGGGTAACAAACGGTGTCAGGGTAACAAATGGGTGCCTATCCCCGAGGAAACTAGCTGCATCATCTGTACGCAGAGCCGGAGGGAGATGTCAGGAAACATGCATTTATCAGGCCAATCAGTGCTAGATGGCTGCTGAGAACAGACATGGTAGTCAGCGCTGTGATGTTTTTTTGTCTGATTGTTTCACTTTTGAAACGCTGCGACTGTCATTTCTTTGGGCTTATTGGTCATGACAGCTGGAAAGGAACAAACATGTCTGGTTGCGTCAGTTCCCATAAGTGACGGTACGTGAATTCAATGACGTTGCATACTGTAGGGCTTTAAGTCCGGCCCTGTGAGGAGAAATCTATCATATCTGGTTTGTGCAAACCTGTGGCGGGAGCAATCGATCCAAGGAGCAGACACTGTCAGATTAAGTGCCTTGAAGATGGTCTTCAGATAGATGACAGTCACTGCAGGAGCTCCACTGATGCCCCAAACCCGGGAAATGCTGTTAACATACATCAGTGCATGTATGGCTGTGGGCTGTGGGTGAAAAAAAAAAGAAAAAAAAAAGAGCCCTTGTTTAACCATGCACAAGACAGGAATGTACAGATAATTCAGCTTTTAATGTGTTGTGTCCTTATGAGCTGATATTGCATTTCATGAGTCACCGTCTCTCCCTGTGGCGCAAAGATCAGAGCAGTGTTGTGTTTAGGGATGTCAGGATATTGCCTGCACTGTCCTGAGGGCCTTTGGGGCGTTTGTTATTGCTCGCAGTATGTTTGCTAATCCTGTGTTTATTCATAGCTTGCACTCTTTTTCTGTCAATTTGTGTTCACAGCTTCAGAGACTAAAACGCTCACTCTCCTTCAAGACCATGATGCGCAGCAAAAGTGTGGAAAACTTCTTCCAAAGGTCTTACAGCGACGCTCGCCTGCCCCCGGATTTCATCACTGACCCGCCGCCTCCCTCTCCCCCACTAATGCCTGGCTCCCCTCTCGTCGGCGACCGCTCACCCTCCATTTCTCCGTCTCTCAGCCCCAACCCCTCCATCTCCTCCCACTCCCCTTCTCTCAGCCTCTCCCCGTCGCTGCCCACCAAGCCTCCCCGACCTCAGATCACCCACTGCTTCCAGGACCACGTGTTCCGCAAGCCTACCAACTGCCAACACTGCAAAAACATGATAGTCGGTAAGGTGGTCAGCCAACTCCTTGGACTGTTTGCTTTTTCAAACCAGCACTTAGCTGCGGTTTGCACAGGATGTCTGACCTCCCTGTCTTTATTTACACCGTGTCTCATTTGGTGCAAACTAAAAAACATTTTTAAGGAGAGTGCCTCACCATATGCTGAAAATGCTTGAATTATTAATCACCACTGTTGAACCTAGAGATTTTCACATTTCTTAAAGTAAAAGATACGGAAAGCTCCAGCAACACCTTTTTTTTTTTTGAGAACAGTTACTCTGATGAAGGTCAAAGCTGAAACGCGTTGGACTAACAAAGTTATTGTTTGAACTACAAGTGTTGCTGGAGCTTTTTGGTTCCTTCAAGACCTTTACCATACTCCATGCACCTTGGATGTTTCTGAAGTTGTGCCAGAAATACCTACTTCAGTGAAAGATAAACATTTATCTATATATACAAATGTTTAATTCATGGCAGCATAACTATGAAAAGATTGAAACCAGTTTGATGTTTGCCAGTTCCAAAAAGGGCTATGAACAGCAGGTGGTTAGGCTTTAGCAAAAAGACTAAAAACAGTGCTAACATGGATCTAAATTATAGCCACAAAATCCACTAATCAATTAATCAACTCCTCCTAAGCTCTACAAGGTTATTTAATAACAGAATGTAAGCCATCAAAGCATATTAACATAGGCAATATCTCTTGGTCTCCTCAGTTGTACAAAAGTGAAGCCAAAATATCATTGAGAAGATTGCTGGTAAATTATGTTGCTCACATAATTGGAGCCAAGACGGGCACAGAGAAGCGCTAGCTGGTGAAACCGCTGAATATGTGCCACATTCCCTCTGCTAACTGAAGTACAGATTTATCTTGCGTACAAGAAAGCAAAGATAGCTCAGAACAGTTTATCGTGTTAGTTTGTCGGTTTAAACGCATATGTTGTGTTGTAGTGCACACAAAAGGTATAACTGATATCACTATTAGTGTAGAAAAGTGGTATGTGACAGTCAACAGCTCAGTCCGAGCCCAGTCATCAACATGTTTCGCTCTGATACCAAAGACCAGCTAGGTAAAAGTCAAATGCCATTTGTTTTTTGTCAGTGTGATTAACTTAGTGACTTCAAATGTGTTATTTCCTCTCCCAGTTTGATGTCTGTAATAATAGCATTATACAGCGAGTGTTCTCACTTTGCAGAGCGTCTACGTCGACCTGTGTGGGGCCTTCGCACAGGCTATGAGCTGCAATAGATAGATCAACTTGATTCATCTTGAGCCAAACGCAGCAGTGAATCGTATTATAGCATTGCTTTAACCCTCTGAGACTGTTGTATATGACAAGCTACACAGGTCACAGAAAGTTAAATAACTTTTGAACCATAACTGGAGACACTTTGCTCCTGTAGCCTGACATTATACCATTATAATGACGCTTTCCATGCCTTCGTAGCCCTTACAGAGGCTTTTCCAGCGAGCCTAGAACTTGGGTGACTTTTCAGGTCAGGTTAAAATTAAATTCACACCAGTAACTCTGATGTTGAATGTCTTTTTTTGATAAGTTTCAATCATTTCTGCCAGATGTTAGCATTAGCCACCATGTTGTTTCGTCACATTTGCTGTGACAATTAATTGCTCATAATGGAGAGAGTCAAAGAGCCTGTGATGTGGCCTTCTGTATCACTGCAGACAGGAACTGCTTTTAATAATGTCAGAATTAAAGCTAACACAAAAATATGTAAGGAGTTTTTTGTAAATGTGTTAACATTTTGAAGGCTTTTGTCACAGAATAATTATTTTTTTCACTTTTTGGTCCCCAAGAGATGGGAGAACATGTTTATGCAAAACAGTCTTTGTCATTTTTTGTTTACTGTGTGTCACACATACAGTTTTTAATATCTGTTTTGGTTTTTTCTTTTGTCTCTATAGTCTCATAACTGTTTTTAACTAAAAACTAAGTGACATAACTGCAGCAAACATATTCTTAAAGCCCAGGTTGTCCTGAAAAAAAAAGTATATTTGCTGGACTGCAGGGTTAATGTTTTACAAGCTTTATATGACAGTAAGTCAAGGTGAGACAAAATGATTAAAAATAGATAAGAGCTAAGAAGCGAGCTGTTGTGTTTAAAGAGCTCGTAGAAGCAGCTGTCAGCACATTGGGGCTGTACACTCACCATTACCTTCGCTAGTTAAAGGATCGATAAACACACTATTTACAACAAATTCATCACAGTAACAGCCCTTAGTTGTTATTTCACTCAGTTCTTTAATTGTGAACGCCCACATCAGGAAATATGGTGTTGTCAGCAGCGGCTTGACACAACTCAGCAGGAAAGAAATGAAGCTTAAAACTACAGATGCAGGTACAAAGAAGTGAACACAGAGACTTGTGATCTTAAACACAGACACGAGTGTATTATGCCATTACGGCCTTGTTTATTGAGGGAAAACGTGGATTTTAACACCTGAATACACATTTAAATATGTTATCCTCTACCGTTGTAATACTATTATAAATGCTTTACCGTAAAGGTCTGCAAAGTATAGAGATATACATTCAAGGCCATATTGGCCAGCCCTATTGTCAGTTGATCTCTTAACCATGATGTTTCCTCTCTTTAGCATCAGATTAATTAGATTCAGAAAAAAAATGAAGAAGCACAGTACTTTGTCACTTTGACCAAAACCTCCAGATTTGAGAAAACTGTATTGGTTGTGGGTTTTAGTTGTATAGCTTAATCAACCCTTGTGCCACGTGTTATCTTTGAAGAGAAGGTGGGATTAAAAACCCATCCTGCAGCCAGTTGGCATGTGGAGCGGTAAATCTTTTGGCTTCACTCTCAGGCAGCAGTTGTTGCATCCATCTTGATGTACAGTCTGTGATGTAAACATTTAGGGAGGATAGTTGATGGATTTTCTTACCCTCACCTACCAGCATTCTCCCTCCATTTTCAGTCTTTTTGCTAAGCTTTGCTGCCCTGCTGCTATTTGAGCCTATCATTTATCGTGACGATGTGAAAGTAGTAACAGTTAAAGCCTCCAAGTCTCTGCCCAAGTGTTCCATGAACACTGCAGTGGTAACTGGTTTCAAAGAAAAATCATTTTCACAAGTGAAAACCTCATTACATGATCTCAACCTCGCTGATATTGACAAGTCCTCTGTCTCTGCTAGTGCCTGTAAAGAAACCAGCATTTTATTTAGAGAGATTGCTTTGGTGCACACGAATGACTGCTTTTATCCTTAATCTGCCACTTACATGCTCTACCAGGGACTGACAGTATTTCTGCTACACTTACTTCCTGTCACTATGATTGATTACAGACTCCAACCTGCTTTTCTGCTTCTGCATCCATGCTTTGCATGCATTGTAGTTTTATTTCTGTAATACATCGCGTCACGTCTCTCCAGCTGTACTCCAAACACAGCCCAGCCTCTGTTTCCTCTTAAACTGATGACATAGAATCAGCGTTTTCTCATCAGAGTAAAAGCAGTCTTTTTTGTCATGGAGTCATCCAGATTGATGGGTGTTTCCGCCATGACAGACCTGTCAGTGTACAAATATGGACATCGTTTTGATGTTTGCAGGATAAAAACAGATTCAACCATGTAATCCTTAAAAACACTGAACAATCAAGTAAGGTTTCTTATGACCTGACCCATGAGAAAAAAAACTCTCTACACTGACACACTTGAAGCAAAGATGACTCAATCGATTATGATTGAAACATCTCCAGCTGGTTTTCAATCTCTGCAGGTTGTTGTGACAGAGGAGCTGTTGATTATGAAACCTGACACGTCTCTTGATTTCTCTCTCACTGCACAGATGCAAACATGCTCACATGATCTGGAGTCCACTTTAGTTTGTTAGCACTCACAGCCGCCTGTTTCAGATGTGCATCGTGCTGTAACTTTCTGTTTTAAGCAACCTCCATGTCTGAGTCCCCTGCTCTTATTCTGTCATCCGTGTCCCTCTTTGCAGGAAACTCCAAACAGGCTCTGCGGTGTAAAACATGCAAGATGGCAGCTCATTTGTGGTGCACGTCAGAACTATCACAGCAGCTGTGTCATGGGAAGGTAGGAATACACTCACTGAATTTATAGTTGCACTTTTGTATTACAAGGGTATTATAGGGCATTCCGAAAATAATCAAATACACTTCATGTTAAGAAGCTTGGCAAAAATGTAAGGAAATTTGTGTTTGGTAGATAATTTCTTTGATGCTTCTTGGCAATAACTCTTATACTGTTGAAAAGCCTGTTTATTTCCCTTCTAAATGGCACCACATTTTTAAGGAACATGCATCTGTGGGATGAGCAGCAGAGCTGAGTATATGGGTTGCACCCATGAAAAATGTGGAATACTACACAGACACCTTTAACTAAGGACTAAAGAGGAGCGGGACCCTCCAGCTTCTTATCAGCACACACTTGTATGGGTTTGCATTAGTGCCTATCTATTCTGGAAAAGCACAATCTATGCTGTAAAGTTTAGAGAGGTTTTGGAGCAACATATGCTTCCATCCAGACGTTCTTCAGGGAAGACCTTGTTTATTTCAGCAAGACAACCCAAAAACATACTGCATCCATCACAACAACCGTTTATGGTCTGTTGTCAATGAGTTTCTGAGATTTGCCAATCCCTATATTCTATTTTTGATTTACATTTTACCCAGCGCCCAAATGTTTTTGGCTCTCGACAACGATTAAAAGTACTCGGGTACTTATAGGTTGTTTCCACCTAGCGTTCCAGTTCAGTTTGGTACGGTACGGTATGGGTTTTCTGTGTTTCCATATATCAAAAGTCTTACTTTTTTGGCACCCCTCTGCAAGGGCACTAATCTTACCTATCCGTTCTAAAAAGGTTGAGCTACACACTATAGGGGTTTGTACTGACGTCGCTTTCAGCAACACAAATGCTCAGCCATGCTGCAAAACAAAACACAGCAGTCCGCTCTGTTAATCAGAGGAGTGGATTTCTTACTTAATGCTTTTTGATTTCAACACCACTAAAACCTTAAGTTTATTCTAATGTAAAGAATTCTCACAGTACAGCTCACAACTTTATAGGGTGTGATATAAACTTTTTAAGCGTTCGATACATATACCTCATGAAGCATTCAAGGAAATAACTTCAGTATTTAACCACATAGAAGTCACATAAATTTACAAAGGCTACTTTATTTAATCTGTGATAAATATTAATTGACTTGACAGTCTTCTTAATCTTTCCCCTATAAAATTATCAGTGTTAATCCGACATCTTGGGACTATTTATACAACTATAAAACAATCTATTGCCCTGTCACCTTGGATATTATGTTGCTACATGGCTGATTTGCTGAAATTTAAGGTCTAAATTTTCCTTTAAGGTAAGAAGAAGGAGTGTAGAGTTGTTTTCATTTTATTTTCATCACCTAGTGAATGCTTGTGGTTCCTACTGTAGAAGCCCAGCTTCATCCTGTCTTTATTAACATCCTGTTACGACTCAAACGTTTCTGTTCACATAGTCCATCAGTTGAGGATCTGTGCTGACCCTACTGATTTCTGTCACTCATCCTCTCTTCAGCTTAGCTACTGGAACGGCAGACTCGCTGTGCATGTGACTTCACATGCATAGCCCACCCACCAAGTGAGGGTACGGGTGTCTGTGGAAACACAAGCTATTTTGGGGGTTAGCGTACCGAACCTTACCAAACCGTACCCATTGAAACCGGACCACTTGATGGGAATGTGGCTGTAGTAGAAAACCTCAAATAAAGACTTGCAGTGCGTTCTGCATTTTTCATTCCATTGTGGAAATTTTAATTTGGACGTAGGGTGAAGGACGATAGTAGGTGAGAGCCCCAGACAGTAAATTGAGAATGATTTCAGCCTGAGATTTTTGTGTTTATCCTTCAGTGCAGACGGAGGACATTAGCATGCAGCCAGAGGCAAGACCCACTGAGGGCCACTTGGAAAATTTGAACAGCACAGTGTTTAAGGAAGAGGAGCACAAAGCCAGAGAAACAGAGGGGGTGAGGAAGGCAATTGATGAAGTGATGATATAATCAGACAACTTGGACATCGTATAGTAACAACCGTATGACTTATTACCTTTGACTCACAGTTACTTTCTCTCCTCGGCGTAATGTGACAAAACCAGGGGCTCATTTGCAAGTCAAAACCGACTGCACATCTCAGCTGTAACACTTACGGAGCTTAATTCAGTGTGAAATTGCAGTTGTGTGGATGCACACATGCAGAATCACATGTCTGTGCGTGTGCATTAGCCGTGTAAGTAAAGGGCTGAGTGAATTCATTGTTTGTAAATGGCAGCGAAGAGAGCCAACACTTTGCATCAGTTTGTGACTCAATGCGAGAAATGAGCTGCAAGTGCCCTTACACATCTGTCAGAGCACCCTCATGTGTTTGAAATTCAGATTTCTAAATTATTCTGTTTACATCCTTCAATCACAACATGGATCTGTGTCCTTTCAGCGCACAGGAGGTCCTAAAGAGACTCTCTCCTTTCTCTTCCATTAGTCTGGAGCCTTCAAGCGAAACTTCAGCTCCCCGATGCTCGTCAATGACCAACTGTCCGTCGTCAAGGAAGTCCAGCCAAGTCAAGGTGAGCGTACCTGAGTGTCTTTGTGTGTAAGTATGTGTGAGCAAGTTCTGTCTGTCCCACGTGCTTCTGTTTTGTGCTGTTGCTCTTTGTCTAGTCGTTCTTTTTTATTGTTTTTGTGTGCTTGTGCGTGCACTGTGATAAAGCCAGAACTGTCTCCATCTCACCTGACAACCCGAGGAGAATGAAGGGGAAAAATAGAAAGAGGAAGAACAAATTCAGCTTCTCTTGGAGGCTGATGGACGGTCTGCACCCTGAAAGTATGTGAATAAATATTTATAAGTTGTATTGTGTTTGCTTTTTTACATCTCTGTTCATGATTTGCACTGTTTGTCTTTGGACTGAAGAAATATTTTTCATTTGGAACCGTTTGGCACAACAGTGCATGTTGAAAGAGTGTTAAGCAACAATATGCTTCCTATTTTTAGATCTGTTAACCCTATTTCTATCCAGTTGACTGTATATTAACACTGACAACACAAAGCCAAAATACCCCCGCTGTACCCACTGACATACTGTACCTATGACGTAATTTGAAGCTAAGACAAGCAGATTGGGGCAGGCTGGGGGAACAGTGGTACTGATATCAAACCCCTTCTTCTAACTGAAGCAAACATCAAGAAAGATTGTTTGATATTTCTGAAGAGGGGTTGTGTGAGGAAATTCTTAAAAGTAAGTATATCAACCACAGGAGATGCTAGTCAGCATGGCTCCTTTAAGGAGAGACCAGCTGGAGTGTAGGTGCAGACTGGGTTGTTCGCTCCATGAAATTAGGCTTGTTTTAAGAAAACCTAAGCATAAAGCAGCACTGTGGTGTGGATGGAAAGAGGCAGGAATTAAAAAACATCAGTCTAAAGCCCAGATGAGGGGCGTCACACAATGCTCATGTATGGTCCATTTCCACAAAGTAGTCCGGTTTGGTTCAGAGTAGTTTTGTCATAGTTTAGCACAATAAACTCTGATCTAACCTGTATTTCCTCAGCTGATGTCCATCCACCCTCTCTCGTTTTGATGGGAAATCTGTGTCTCTGAAGAGACCTAGATGATTTGGCTCAGCTCAGTAGAGACGGTTTTTTAGCCCCCAGACAGCTCTTCATTTGGAGACAGTTTGGCTTTTTAAATGTGGATTCATTTGAGACAAAAAATGGTACTCAAATTAGAGCTACAGCTACAGTGACTAACATAAAATAGCCATTTTGTAGCACAGGTTTGTTCATAAACAGCACATCTTTACTCAGTCTCTAACTCCATAAGGTTGTTTTGTTTAATAGCATATCACCATTTCGATTTAAGAAAGTCCTAAAGAGGGGTGCTGATGGCCTAGTGGTTCAGTTGTGCTCCAAACATGCAGGTGGCCTGGGACCAAGTCCGGTCTGGGGCTCTTTCACCACATGTCATTCCCCACTCTCTCTAATTCTTGTTTCTCTGTCCTCTGTCACTCTCACTTAATAAGGGAAATAAGCCCCCAAATAAATCTTATAGAGACAAAGAGCACTCTTATAACAAAATGAGGGATTTAAAGCTAAAGAGGCTCAGCTAGCCTCTAAGCTCAGTACAAGACTCCCTGAGACTCTTATCTCCCCTCATATGGCTAGACCGTGCTAGAAGGTCTGCAGGACTGATAGCCCCCATGCCAGGTAAATCAGCTAAACTGTGGGAAAAAAATCCTTGTAAAGGATCTTGAGATAACTTTGGTTATGAATTGTCACTATACAAAAAAAGATTGATTGACTGATTGATTAAGTGTAGAGATCACAGCCAGTGTATGTAGAGATTTTCTGATGATAATTGCAGATATCAGGTCCATTTAGAGCTTTAAAGTACTTATTGTCTTCTGTTTCTGTTTATTCCTGACTGTCCCTCACTTCCTGACCCCCAATGGACATTTTACATCATCAGAATCACCTGACTGCTCAGAAAGTATATAAGAAGCAGGTCAGACCAAGCAAAAAAAGAGTTTATCACAGGGGTGCTGTGATTTATATTTGTAGCATTGCTTCACACACTTCACTGGTAAACTGAGTTGCATTAGGACAGATGATCAAGTGAAGTTTTGCTTTTCTTTTCTTCTCTCTTTGTTTCTCCCTGGCTCTGAGGTAGTATGAGAAAGTTGGTTCTATGATGCATTTTTGTTGGCTTTCAGCAGGGGAAGCATCACTGCCAGGCAGTTGGTACTCAGTCCATCTTAATATACAGTCTATATGTTATCCTAAGACCCAGCTGTTCTTCTGTAAATCCCAACATCAGATTTTAAAGACCATTTTATTCTTAGTTGGTGTGAAGGAGAAATAAATATGACAAACCTGTCATGCTTGTCACTTCATCTTCCCTTTGTACAGTAAACCTGCTTAAGGATAAAACACTGCAAATTGAGTTTGCAGTCACAGGCTGTTTTTGGGCTCCAGGCTCTAGAAGTACCTGAATTTGTTCTTCTATTTATCACCATCATCTGCCATTCCTATAGAAAACCTTTCTTTTTTCTTGAATATTTCACAAAAGCCTCTCTGCTCTTTTACTGTATGCCATGTTAAATCAGGGTTAGCGCCTCATGCTGTCACTTTGTGCCACTATCCATGAGTCAGGGTTACATTTAACCTAGAGCACTGTCAGCACCATGACGCCTGAGACTCCTCCGGGGCCAGCTGACAGTGCAGCCTGTCAAACTCACAATCATACTTTGCAAAGTGTCCTCACAACTACAAAAAGGGCTAGTGAAATGCCAAGTTCCTGTTCATGCACATTCATTTTAGATGGTAATTTTAGCATGGATTTAAACAAAGATCCTGCAATTTCTTAGCAATAGCTTTATTTGGTAAATCAGTGAATTTTCTCACGTTAAAGCTCATTTTCGGGGCTGTCACAGCAAACTGCAAAACAGATATTGTTCTAAGTTTCAACCTCGCATTGATTAAGAAAACAGACCTGTTTGATATTTGCTGATAAAGAAGCTAAGGGCCAGACTTTAACCTGGGCCACCCACATACGTGGGGAGCAGGCTAACCACTAGGCCATCTGTGCCCCTCCAAACTCATTTTAGCTTATACTGATACCAGTGTTGCTATATGCTCACCTGTTTTCTTTTTCTTTTTTTTTTTTTTTGTAAAAACAAAACATAACGAAACAAAAAACAGAGAAGTCGGCAGTCTGGTAGAGGTTTTAAGTTTGGGGCTTCATTCATAATGTTGAGGGCCCATGAAGAGCCATCTTGAGTGTTAGAGGCAAACTATATGGACAAAAGTAGCTTGACCATTATCCAAAAGGGACTGTAATGACATTGTACTCAAATACAGGTACTTTTGCAGCTATAACAGCTTCCACTCTTCTTGGAGGGCTTTAGGTAAGATTTTGTGGAGTGTTTCTAGAGTATTTTTAGTGTTTCTGTGGGAATTTGCACCCATTCGTTCAGTAGAGCATTTATGAGGTCAGGAATTGATGCTGGGTGAGAAGGCCTGGTTCGCAATCTCCGTTCCAATTCATCTCAAAGGTGTTCAGTGGGGTTGAGGTCAGGGCTTTGTGCAGGCCAGTCATATTCCTCCAAACCAAACTCATCCAACCATGTCTATATAGTCCTTGCTTTGTGCACTGGGGTAAAGTCATGTTGGAATAGAAAAAGGCCTTCCACAAACTGTTGCCACAGAGTTGGAGGCCTAGCATTGTCCAAAATGTCTTGGTATGCTGATGTTATAAGATTGCCCTTCACTGGAGATAAGGGACCTGAACCCTGAAAAACTCACTTGTCTGACTGCCAAAGAAGGAAATGTAACTCAACACGTCACAGAACATGTTTCCACTGCTCCACAGTCGAGTGTTGGTGTGCTTCACATCACTCAATCCAACACTTGGCATTTGACTTGGTGATGTGAGGCTTGCATGCAGCTGCTCAGCCATAGAAATCCATTCCACGAAGCTCCCTCTGTACTGATACTGTGCTTACATTAAAGCCAGAGGAAGCTACGAACTCCTCACCTATGGAATCAGCAGAGTGCTGGCAACTTTTATGCACCATGCACCTTAAGCTTTAACACCCCCTCTGTGATTTTACATGGTCTTCTGCTTCATGGCTGTTGTTCCTAAACGCTTCAAATTTCTAATAATATCACTTACAGTTGACTATGGAATATCCAGCACGGATGAAATTTCACAGTCTGTCTTATTGCAAAGGTGAAATCCATCACAGTAGCCAGCTTGAGGTCGCTGAGCTTTTCAGAACGACCCATTTTGTACACAAATGTTTGCAAAGGGAGACTGCATGGCTAGGTGCTTGATTTTATACACTTGCAATGGGGCTGATTGAAACACCTGCGTTCAATAACTGACTGGTATGGCCAAATACTTTTGTCCATAAAAAAATGATGTACACTGCAGATATGCATGCCTAACATATCAGCAGAAATTTTGCTATCTGACGATACTGATGTTTACCTGATATTTTGCTGATAATATCGAGCATCATCACCTGCCCCCAAAGCAGGCAGATTAGGTTTAAATCTGGCATGTGGCTCCATTCTCACATGTCATTCCCCACTCTCTCTCAATATTTTCCAACTCTATCCACTGCCCTATCCCTCAAATAAAAGCATAAAAAGCCCCAACAGAAATCTAATTAAAAAAAAAAAAAATCTGATTACCTTCCCTTTTCAGTTCTCAATGATTGGATCTCTGTCTTCTTTCTAGGAGAACGACAGCTGTATTATGCATAAGTTATGCTTAAAGATAGGGATTGTTAACACCTTGATTCAGGCAAACTTTTAAATTGAAAGCCCAAGGTTGATAAAGACACTTTAGAAACACACATGAAAACATATCAAAAATGAATTCTTCTTTCAGCTCTGAAATGTAAAAGCCTGAAGGTTAAGAGAATGTAAAAGCCTCAGCTAAAAGATGAGTCTTTGTAAAGATGAGAGCACTAATAGAGTCTTTCAGCACAGCTTTCCTCTGTTTACGTTTTTCATATACAATAGAAGCGCTCTCTGCAGAGCTGGCTCCATCATTCACTGCCACAGTCATTTAAAAGCACAAATATGCTTGAAGATTCAAGATGTTTATGCTGAATAATGCCTCTTTTTTGGTGTTCCTGTTAAATTATTCATGTATCTGATGAGAGCACTGACTTCAAAAAGGAACTGCTCTGACTTCATCGTAGCACCTCTGGCCCTGCACAAAAACAAATCCATCCTCCATTTAACTAGCTGTGAGCTGGATGCAGAAAAGACCAGGAAATTAATTCCTAACTTCAGAAGCACTCTGACAGGAGCGAGCACTGCCATCATCATGACATGCAGCAGTGAAGACTTTCTTAGGATTTCCATATTTTAAATCTTATCCCTCTACTCAATTACCACTCCAGATATATTAGAGCCATTAGACACATATCTCTCTAATAAGTGAGCATTAGAATAAATCAAAGCCTATACTGTGGATCAATTAGAACATCTTGATGTCTTTTAAACTTTGGCTGCTGTCCTCTCTCTGATCTAAAGTGGGTCACTTTGGTCCAGGACTAACTGAATTACTACGGTTATATTTAGATCCTCTGCTTCCTCCTGATTGGCACAGGCACATTAATAATAATGTTCGGATAATCAGTGTGTAGTAAAAATTGTAGCGTGTGTGCTAAAGTGTGTCTAATAGTTTACTCACGCACTTGTAAATTTATTGAAGATAAGTGTGTGCATGCATGAGTTTTATAAAAGTGTGTGTGTGGTTTCAGAGGCTGCAAGGATGCGGGTAGATCCTGTGTATGCTGCCTTGCGCTACGGGACGTCCTTGGCACAGATGAGCCGCTCCAGTTTTGGCAGTTTGTCAGAGTCGCCAACACGCAGCTTGGTATGAAATTATTGATGTATATATATAGTTTGTAGAAAGTGGCTACTTTGATAGAACTGCTAGTAAAGTTTTCACCCCCTTGGATGAAAGATTTTTACAAAGTAGTGCCAATTAAAAACAACGTAATGTAAAATAAGTGACTGCATAAATATTTACCCCCTTCAAGTCAGTATTCAGCAGATGCACCTTTTGCTACAATCACAGCACTGAGTCTGTGTGGATAGATCTCAGTTTGGTTTGCACACCTGGACACTGCAATTTTACGCCATTCTCTCTAAAACTGCTCAAACTCTGTCAGGTTGCACAGTGACTGGGCCTGTTTCAAGTCCAGCCACAAATTCTCTATTGGATTGAGGTCTGGGCTTCGACGCGGCCACACACATTTACCTTGTTGTCTTTAAACCATTTCTGTACAGCTTTCCCTGTATGCTTCGGGTCAGCGTCTTGCTGGAAAATAAATTTTCCCGCGAGCTGCAGTTCTCTTGCAGACTGAAAAAGATTATCCTCCAAGCTTTTTCTTTATTTTGCCACATTCATTTTACCTTCTACCTTTACAAGCCTTCTGGGGCTAGCTGCCGAGAAGCATCCCCACAGCATGATGCTGCCACCACCATACTTCACAGTGGGGATAGCTTCTCGTCTGGTGGCTAAAAAGAACTGTTTGGTCTGGTCGAGATTTAATATGAGTTTTCTTCAAAAGTGGCTTTCTCTTTGCCACTCTCTTTGCTAGTAACTCCTTCAGAGTAGTCAAAGGTGTGTTGGTGGCCTCTCTCCCTAGGCTCCTTCTTGCACAGTCACTCTGTTTGTGAGGATCTAGCCAGGTTTACACATGTGCCATATTCCTTCCATTTCTTGATGACGGATTTAACTGAATTCCAGTGTATATTCAGTATGTTGGATTTTTTTTTGTCCATCTCTTCACTTATACTTCTCAATAACCTTTCCTCTAATAGCTTGGAATGTTCTCCATCTTTATGGTGTAATGGTAGCCAGGAATACTGATTAACCAGTGACTGGACTTTCCAGACACAGATGTTTTTATACTAAAAACACCTGAGACACATTTACTGCAGTCAGGTGATCCCAGTTTTACTAATTGTGAGACTACTAGCACTAGCTGGCTGGACTTCTGTTGAATTCGATAGGTTACTTAAAGAGGAGTTAATATTTATGCAGTCACTTCTTTTAAATTACATATTTTTATCTAATTGACATTACTTTGTAGAAATCTGTTTTCACTTCAACAGTTAAAAGGGTTTTTTTTTTTTTTTTGGCAAAATGTTTTGGTCTGAAAATCCAGATTATAATGACCTTGATTGATATATAAAATCAATAACAGAGTAAAACATCCAAGGGGGTTGAATGCTTGTTCCCCCAAGAATAGTGGCGGCTGATGTGTTACCCCTCTACAGCACAGCGTTGCCCTTGGGCAAGAGAAAGTTGTTTTAAGCCCCATGCCCAGTGCATGTGAACTTAAATGATGCCAACCAATCAAAGTGTTTTAAAAACTATCAAATTTTAGTCCAATAAGATGTTGGAGCCACTATCAGTTAAAATTTGAAGGCGGGACATCCCTTTCTGACACATGGTCACAGGAGCACAGCGTATGAGAAGAAGGCAAGAATTTTTGCCTTAGTAATCATGTTTAAAATGACACACTCTAAATAAAAAAAAATCATATGTATGTATAAAGTTGTACAGAGGGTTTTTCATCAGGTTTTATGAAGTTTTTTTTATTTTGTATATTCAGAAATTCAGTTTTTCTTCTCGTTGCCTCAGGGCAACGTTGTGCAACAAGGGGTACTTCATGAGGGGGGCTATGCTAACAGTGTGTTTGAATGTAGTCATATATTATTTCATATATTTGTGCACAAAACTAGCAGTAAATGCAATATAATTTTTTATTCCTATTGAAGGCTACTTCTTTGAACACATTTTGACAGAAAAACAGACGTAAGATTGTTCCATGGGAGGGTTAGGGTTAGAGTTAAGTCAATGCAGCACACTGGCCAACAATGTGTGACAACAAGGGAAGATCCAGGGTTCCTGGGTGCACAGGAACACCAAAAGTAATGTGTATAAAGTCTATCAGGAACCTCTATTTCACAGCACAGAAGCACAGCGTTAGTTCATGCAGGACATGAAAGTCATATGCCCTTCCGTCATTAGCAGACAGCCAGCTGATCCGAATTATTACCTCCAAGCTCCCACAGCAAATCACAGCTCTTTCTCTCAACACAGCTGTGTTTTAATAATGACGTACTTCTCACTAATCCCTGCTCATATTAATGCTGATGCACCATGCTCCTGCTGCTGATGTCAAAGCTTAACATCTTCCACCCCAGCCTCCTCCTTTATAGCATAAAGCTTGCTGCACCCTCATATTTAGATTCATGCTACAATAGATTAATTGCTTTTGAACTAATTTTTATTGCATTTAGTACGCATTGTCCTTAATTTATCTATTCATGTGGGGATTTCTAGTCATGCATTCCCTGGAAAGTCAAAGCATGCTGCTTGACTAACCCAGGGAGCATCTTTACAGCTGAACCTTATCTGCCAAGTAAAACTGTATATCCATTTTGCAAAAGAATGGCTAAATGTGTGATGAGAGTGTTCTAGACTGAAGACCTGTTTTGTGAAGTTTCACACAGAGTGACAGCAATGTCTCGTACCCTGAAAATCAATATGACATGACACTGAACAATACAAACATATGCCTGTATCAGTTCATATATGTAGGGTACTCAGCCCTGCTAACCTGTTAATAACAGTTTCATTTGCATAATATTACCTGTAAGCCCTAAGTTAAACCCCCAAAAATCAAGAGAAGCAAAAAAATGTCTCAAACTCTATCCTGAAACTTCATTTAAAGCCTACTAAAAGTTTCCTGTGATTTGAGGGCAGACTTGTACCCTACTTTGAGTATGAAGTGGTTTTATAATTGGGCAACAAGGGATAATCTGTTAGCAACATAATGGATGACACTGGTCTCTATGTTCTTCTCATTAGACATGTTGTTGAGACAGTCTGTACACTTTACAGCAAGGAGAAGGACAGATTTGAGAGCTGTGCATTATGAATAATTCAGGGCAGAAAAGTTTAACTTCTTACAGTCAGAAGCTTTGGCTGTGTCTGAAACTCCATACTACATGATACTACTACATATGCCAACATAATTACTGCATACTAAGCTGACAGTTAGTTTTCCACTATTTACATTATATGGATTTTTACCGATATCTGATAAGCCACTATTTAAATATTCATTTTGTCCAAAACTGAGATGCATGTAAACAGTACTGGGCATAAGTTTTAGGCATGTTTGGGCCACAAACTGAGGCTGATGTAAAGCCAGTCATTGTCTTACCTCAGTGTAAGTCTCCTCAGACTCCTGTCAACCTTCATCTAGCTGGACATGTAGTAGGAAGTCTGCAGGATAAAGACATCTGTGATTCTAGATGAGTATCAAAATCCAGCACTGACATTTCTATTACCTACCATACCCAATTACAAGACAGATTTCAGTGCTTCATTTCTGTATCTCACCTAATTTTTTTCCATTGTTTCCTAACCACTGATCATCACTTCCTGACCCCCATCTGACATTGGTATGTCATAGACATCTAAGAACCAATGGGACGATATTCACAGCCAGTATAATGGTTGTAAATATTGATATACAATTTTTAAATCTGCATCTGATGACCATTATATTGCACATCTGCATCCACCTGCCTGCACTTTATTGGCTAAACTAGCAACAAGCTAGCCCAGTGATTGTTAAGTGGATGAAATTAGAGGTTTAGTGAAACTAGTGTGCTCCTGTTTCTGTTTAAAATTATTTAATCCAGTATACATCCTGTGGTTTCTCGCACACACAAAACGGTGTACTATCAATTCGGATCACACATCCTCACGAAATTATGTAGTTTCAGACACAGCGGTCCTCTTTCACCTCCCAGTGCTAACACTTTGCTCTTTATTTCCTTCAATAAGGGGGAAGGAGGTGAGGAGAGGCAGCAGCGACAGTGCAGCATGGAGGAAGAGATAACTCATGAGGCAGGGGGTAATCACAGCTTTCTGTTTTCCATGTCTGTGCTGTGTGTCCATGCATGTCTGTCCATGCTTGTGTCTACCTGTGCATGTCTGTCTGAGTGTGTGAGAGAATTTTTTTGTCCAGTTTATAAAAATTACATGCCAGACTGCAGGTGAAGGTGCATGCACCTTCTAAGAAAGAAACTCTCATCCCTTCCAGACATCCCTGTCCCCGAGCCTGAGATGGAGAAAGAGGAAGAGGAGAGCAGCGGTCAAACTCAGACTCCTGCAGAGGACAGCAGTGTGAAGGTAACACATTGTTTCATTTCTCACATGCACACCATCACCCCCTTGTTTAATTCCTCAGGCATGTATCTCTGTCTCACAACCCCCTTGCCCTCTTTCTTCCATGTCCAGATGCCCAAGCGCATTGAAATACACTCCATCCACACCTATGTCGCCCTCTACAAGTTCCTGCCCCAGGAACAGAACGACCTGGAACTCCAGTGAGTACAGCTAAACAGTTTGCATGATGTGGAAGCTGAGGTGTCCTCCACATGAGTGCTGTTTTTTTGTATTGTGCTTTTCTTTTCCAATTTGGGCCTGAATGCACATATTTTGTCAGAGTTTCGCCCCAGTTGCCATCCCTGCAGGAACAAAATGTCCCCACCAACTGCAGAGGACGGTGCACGACACCCTTAAGGAAGACTAATTATAAACTCATAGCCTGACGCTGTCCCCTTGTAGAGCTAGAGACTGAGCTGTGAGCCCTGCAGGGGAGAGGATAAAGACAGCCAACAACTGAGAGATGAAAGGATGGACGGGGCATGAGGGATGATGGGATAGCGATGAAGATTACTGAAGCAGAGAGAGGGACAGGATGAAGAAACAGGTGGAGAAAGCTAAGAGAGTATAGAAGAATAAAGCCTATATCCACACAATGAAACTAAAGACGACAAGGAAAGACGCTAAGGACAAGGAAAGAGAGTGAAATGAGGACAGGTTGCGAGTATGCAGGGGACCTTTTTTTTCCTACAAAGGTAGAAGATCCATGGGATGATTCAGAGCCATCTGTGTTGTAGCCCTGAACATGTGACAGAAGAATTCATGTGTGAACTAATACGCATTTTCAATCAGCATGTTTCTACTTGAGAAATGGACTGCAGGAAACAAAAATGCATATTACAGTGTTTATAAATAGTATTCAAACCTTTGGATGTTTTATCCTTTTATTGATTCTATAAAACATGCATGGTCAATATAACCTGGCTTTTAAGACCCCCAAAAAATTGCCAAAAAACTCTTTTATGTCAAAGTGAAAACAAATTTCTACAAATTAAAGTCAGTTGAACAACAATATGTTATATAAAATAAAGTGACTGACCTAATTCAACAGAGGTCCAACCAACAGGTGCTAGTAGTCTCGCAACTGGTGAAAAAGGGACCACCTAAGTGCAGTGAATGTGTCTCAAATAATAAAGACACCTATGTCTGGAAGAATCAGTCACTGGTTAATCAGTATTTCTGGCTACCATTACACCTTAAAGACAGAGGGACACTCCAAGCAACTCAGAGAAAATGTTATTGAGAGGTAAAAGATCTTAAACTATTTCTGTCTTTATTCTGTTATGCGTTTATCACACAGTAACAGTGCTCGTTTTCCCACTTTTCCTTCCTGTGTTAGGCCGGCCACACACTACATGATTTTTAAATCTGAAACTATTTTAAAACCGTGGGAGACCGCAGATATGAGGACAATTTCAAAAGATTTTTCATCTTTAATCCTCTGAACGCACACACTAGACGACTCAACCAGACTGTCAGATCACTGGAGACCTGCCGACCTGCCAACGACCTCAGTGATCACGTGACTTCAGTAAAAAAACAAACACAGATGTCTGTCGAAACCCTCTTGCTGTCCCTCCACAACAGGCTGCCCTGGCATGTGTTACAGGTGCAGCAAAAATCATAAAACATGGGAAAGACTCAGGATGAAATCCTGGCTGGAATAAAGTTAAAGCTGTGTTTTTGGTTGTGAGTGGTGAAAGTAGCCTATGTATGAGCTGGCTGTGACGCTACCCCATCTGCTTGCCCTCATTGGTTGTTGTGGATGCTTCAACAGAGGCACTACGACCTAGAATCGTAAATACCAAACGGATTTTGGAGGCTATAACGCGATTTGGAACAGTAAAACAATCGTGTTGACACCACACACAAGGATCATTCAGGCGAACAGTTGTTTGTGACAAGGCTCCTCTCGGTATACACCCCCATGATCGTTGGGGGAGGCAAATCTTGCCCCAAATTGGGCTTAAAATCCTGTATTGTGTTGCCAGCCTTAGTTAACCTTACATTTCTCATCAGATTGACATCATAAAGTTAAAATAGATGTCAAATACAGTTTCACCAAACCCTGATTCTGTTGTGGTAGCTGATTATTATCATGCAAATTTATGTCCAAGTGTTCCCTTTTCTGAGTTCAGTTTTAATGAGTTATTTGCTGCAAATAAGAGCAGATGTAACACAATGACTGACAGCTCAGTGACTAATCTGTCTCACTGCAGCATTCTTCAGGCCTTTGCATTCTAAGTCCCGTTTTCTCATTCAAAATTGCAGCATGTTTTAAAGAAATACTCTTATTTTGTGCCAATCATGTTTGCACATTCACTCCAAACCTCTAGTCCAACAGCATTTTTTGGAACAAGATTGACTTTTTTGGTCTTTTTCTTATCCATCCAAGCTGTGTAAAGGGTTGTTTGACTCTTCAGAGCAATGGCTGCAGCTACCTTCCTGGCAGAGAAACTTCACTTTACACTTTAGACATTGTGCATTGCCCAATCTGTGGATTTCATCCATCAAACATAATAGATTAAGGCCAAAATGTGTAGCTTGTGTTCATAACCACATGGAGCAAAAAAGACTAAATTAAAACGATGCATTTATCTCTCAAAAGAGTGTTTTAGTACTTGTCACTGTGACCCCCATAATGACAAAGTGAAAACAGAATTTTAGACATTTTTTGCAAATTTATGAAAAATAAAAACTGAACTATCACACTGACATAAGAATTCAGACCCTTTACTCAGTACTTAGTTGAAGCATCTTTGGCAGCAATTACAGCCTTGAGTCTTTTTGAATATGACACAAGCTTTGCACACCTGGTTTGGAGGATTTTCTGCCATTTTCTTTGCAAATCCTCTTGAGCTCAGTCAGGTTGGATGGAGACCATCAGTGGACAGCCATTTTCAAGTCTCTCCAGAGATTTTGGATAGGGTTCAAGTCAGGGCTCTGGCTGGGCACCTCTTGGACATTCACAGAGTTGTCTCTAAGCCAGCCCCGTGCTGTCTTGGCTTTTTGCTTAGGGGTGTTGTCATGTTGGGAGCTGAATCTTTAGCCCAGGCTGAGATCCTGAGCGCTACCATAAGGGATTTTATTGAGAATATTTCTATACATTTCTCCATTTATCTTTCCCTAAACCCTGACTAGTCTGCCAGCCCCTGCTGCTGATAAGCACCCCCACAGCATGATGCTGCCACCACCATGCTTCACTATTAGGAGGGCATTGGGCAGGTGATGACCAGTGCCTGGTTTTCTCCAGACACAATGTTTAGAACAGAGGCCATACAGTTCAATCCTGGTTTCATCAGACCAGAGGATCATGTTTCTCATAGTCTGAGAGTCCTTCAGGTGCTTTTCTGCAAACCCGAGTGGGCTTTCGTGTGTTTTCTCTGTGGAGAGGCTTCAGTCTCGCCACTCCAACAGAAAGACCAGACCGGTGGAGAGCTGCATTGATGGTTGTCCTTTTGAAACTTTGTCTCATCTCCACACAGGATCTCTGGAGCTCAGTCAGAGTGACCATCAGGTTCTTGATCACCTCTCTTTCTAAGGTCCACGATTGTTCAGTTTGGCCAGGTGACCAGCTCTTGGATGTCCCATTTGTGCCAAACTTCTACCATTTGAGAATTAAAGAAAAAATGGGCTCAGTATGAAGGGTTTTATAGGCTCACAGATTTGATAAAAGCATCATATAGACTCACTGTGCAGAGACCTTTGAATGGATTGGTAGAGAGTGATGAAAAAGTGAGAGAAAGCATAAAGAGTCTAGCATTCTCTCTATGACCGTGAAGGTCTGAGTGAATGACACAAGAATCTGTTCTGCTGTTGGCTGAACCAATCTGATGGATCTTTGTCATTTTAAGTGAAATGTGCTCTATGGTTAGCAGAAGGGGTGTGGCTCCAAATTATGTCACGGTGCAATTTGTCAGCTTTTTTTTTTTTTTTTAGATAATTTGACTTCAATTTTGAACGGTGCTGGGCTCTAGGGATGTGATGTCCATATTAATACCCAATCAATGACTGACACCAGTTCATCCAGGAATATATAAAACCTATCTAGACTTCATCTGACTGATGATTGATCAAAGGTCACACTAGCTCAGTTAAATGTTCCTATGCTGAGTGAGACTCAGGGAACACTTTTTCTTCAGTAGTATTTTTGCATAGTGGGTTTAAAATTTATTCTGCTCAGATTATTGTGCATATTAATCACTTGATTTCGATAAAAATTAGATTATTGTGAACTAAGTATATGGTGCAATTAAATATTAACACGTCCTTGGCATGTCACTACTCCCTAATTACAGTTTATTCCTGCAACCTAAAGCCTTGAATTCTGTATGCAGAAAGAAACCAACAGGCAGATCTACATTTGTATGAGATGATAAATATTAATGGCAATGAATTAAAGAGTAAGTGAGGGAGTGAGCTGAGATACAGCACATGTTTTAGTGAGAGGATGAGGTGTCATCTGGTCCACAGAAGCAGATGCAACTAAGATGAAAGGTGAGAGAGGGATAGACCTTCCTCCTGCTAGACAAATGTCACTGCAGTCAAATAACAGATTTAATCAACAACATTTAGCTCGAAGCATTCCAGTCCCGTACTGTGCATGTGGCTTCCTGTCAGGGAGGATTGTAAGGCTTGATATAGCAAACCATATTTAATAGAATTTGTTTCACTTGTGTCTTCTCTCACATGACAAGTCAAAACTGTCTGAAAGAGATCTTTGTGCCAAAGGGGGGCTCTGAAAATTGGTTCTATTTGTTTATGTCTTTGTTGTTCAAAGACAGTCCATACAGTCTGTTTTTAAGAGAATCTGCTGTTTGATCATGGGTCACAAGTAAATGATCTAGAGTTGAAACTGAAGCTAAAACACTGTCTGCTTGCTTGATTTCATTCTTAAGTAATGCTATAAACAGACATTTACGCTTTTATCTGGAACTCTTGGAGCCTTGGGAGCACAGAGACAGGAAACGTTTATACAAATATAACAATAGTGTGATTAAAATGTGTTGAACGCACAGTATGTAAACTGTATTTATTTAAGACTGCGTCTCAACAACAGCAGATAAATGTTGGTTCACAGAATGTAGCTAACGCCCCACCAGCATTCAGTCCTCTTTGCAGGTTGATGCCCACATTCCTGTGCTGAATATCACTCAGTGATTCAGTTCAATGAAAGTAAAATCTGCTACAGTGGCTACATTACAGTTTAGACAGAGCAATTTACATGGATTATTTCTATTTCATTTCTTTAACCAACAGGAGTGGTTTTACCTAGGGATGTCTGGTAACTTGCAGTGATTGCATTGTTTTTGATCTTATGCAATTTCTACAAATCATCGACCATGTCTTTAATTTGCACATTCCCTACCATATTTCAGCACACACTTAGTCCATAGAAAATATGAATCCAGTGTGAATTGGCATCTCTGTAATTTAGGGTTGTATTTGGATGGGGGTTTTTTTACGGTCCATACAGCTTTTTCTGCTCCTGTTTCCAACTGAATGAAAATAATAGAGGCTGCATTTGAGATTGTTTACAGTTTTGAACATGGACCACTCTAGTGTTTTTCTTTCAGTTCACTTCATCTTGTTTACAAATGACTTATTTCCAAATACACATGTGCACTGCATTCAGCTAAACGCTCATTTAAATGCTGCATTTAACCAACTAGACTAAAGAGGAGAAAATACTTTGAAAACGGTCAAATACATTGCATGGTCATTGTGACAGCTGGTATGATGTGAGCCTGATACACTCTGTGGAGCATGGCTAACATTAGCATGTTGCTCCACCAGCCTTCGTTCCTCTCCCTAGATTGATATCATGCTTTGTTGTGTGGCCCCTTTTCCCTTCGGTCAAGTAGTTATACATGAGTACAGCCCTCAAAAGTCTACTTACCACTTTATTTCCATTATCTGCTTTAACCAAACTGATACTGCGCTGTTCCTACTACACGCACACTGCTAAGCTTCTCATGTTAACATCAAGCATCGTACCGGGGAGAAAGCTATGACAGGAAGGCAGTGGCCATAAAGCAAATTTACCGCAGCTTCTAGTGGCAGGAGGTGGCATTATGGTTAAAAAGAGCATCAGACTGGGATTTCAAGCCCATGTTTATTAAGAAAATATAGGTAAGTAGTATAACTGACTCATAAATCATGCTCTGGCTAAATTAATACACAAATTTAACTGTTTAACCATGCACATCTTTAAACACAATTTACATTTTGAAATGTGTTGCTCAACATTCAGTGATGAGGCTTCAACAGCTGATCTGCACGAGGAAGGTTGTTGTTTTGTGTTATAATTCAAAATTAATAAGGTGCAGAATAAAATCAACACCATCAATTGCAGAAAAATTTTAACAGATGACAAGATCCATTCATATTTAACATGAGATAGCTCTGTCTCTCTCATACATTAACAGGAAGGGCTCAGCTTCTCTTCCTTGCTCTCTCCCTGTCTGAGCAGCTGCAGATACGCACAGGTTACAGACCCCACCTCGATGCGGAGAAGTAGTCAGTGTGAAAATTCATCATATTTTATCTTTTAGTGAAGTTGTACTACAACTTAAGTTAGAAAAGTTCCATGACTGGAGGACTGTAAAGGTAAATTTTCTGACACAGTGTGAAGCTGCTGTTCCCACAGACTTGGTTGAAGTTTGGTCAAACTATCAGGAAAAAATGCTAGAAGTATGTATTCTCATGGGGGAAACTTTAGAGTGCAGAATGTTTGTTTCATATTTTTAAAAAGTTACCCAGGAACAGTTGATATATATGGGTCTCACCCTAGTTGCTGAGTTATAAAACTGTACAAACTTTGTGTTATTGTGTGCGTGTTTGTAATAATGATCATATAGGGCAGTGGTGAGAGCAGGCACCCAGGAGATGTAACTTACAGGAGTGCAATTGGGGCAGCAGTTTCTCCTTGTGTATCTAGGACATTGGGTACAGTGTGCTCTTATGAGTGTGTTTGTGCAGAAGTCTCATCAAACACGGGTAGCATCATTAGCATGCAGGCGAGGTTAGCATCAGATCAGGTCCAGCTTTCAGTGCTGCAGTGCCACTTCAGAGTTGTATTTCATGCCGACCCTGTGACTTTGGTGTCTGCTGCTCTGTCACCTCTGCAGACGGACACACAGAGTCATCAACATTTAACCTCCACGGCTTTGTTACCGTGGATACAGCAGCTTGCTGTGGCTGTTTGATAGTGCTATCTGTTGTGCTTACACTCAACTCTCTTTTTGTTCTTTCCCCCCGCTCTCTCTCACCCCCTTCATCTCCCCATCATGAACCCTGCTCGTCTCCTCATCCCCTTTCCCTCTCCACCTCCATCGCCTCCCCCTTTTCATCTCTTTCTCGTCTTATCTCTTCTAGTCCCGGTGATCGGGTGCAGGTCACTGACGACTCTAATGAAGAGTGGTGGAAGGTGGGTAATAAATCATCTCCTAACATCTGTGTGTGAGTGAGAGCGAGTCTTCTTGTGTGCTTGTTGATATGTGAAAAATCTGTATTTAAATATGTATGGAAATATACGTGCATATATTATGTGCATGTGTTAATTCAGAGCTTTAAATCAAGCCTTTAATGCAGAACACCTGCTCCATTTTTCTGTGATAAACATGCAGGAAGCCTCAGACAGAAATAGAACACAATTTTCTCTGAAAATTACCGAGAGTTTAACATAATGAACTTGACTAGTCTTGAAACCTCAAAGAGCTCTTTATTGAGTCTGTAATGAGCTTTACCAGCACCCAATGGAAATGAATGTGCATTTGTGTGTGTTTGTGTGTGTGTTTGAGTCACAGAACAAGAATGATGCACCTAGACCTGACTGAAGTTCAGAGCTTGTTTATCTTTTTCTCTGTGGACCAGTGTTTGCTAGCACTTGTGTAGCCTGAAGAGAAGCAGCAGTCATTAAACATCTTAAATAAACACTGCTGCAACCTTTAAATTATGTATCATTTGTGAGTCATCCGTTCATTACTTATGTATAGCTCGTGAATCACCTCAATAAACACATAAACACCTGGAGCAGCGGGTGATAAACAGTAAAATAGCACTGCATAATGAGGTTAAATAAGATATGATCTCTTTTTAAATAAGTACCCTGCTCTTACAGCTTTTCCTAAAATATATAAAAACTAACGAGGTTACATAATTCTTGGTTGCATTTTCATGTTAATTTGTGTAATTTATAAGCTGTTTTCACAGTTTGTCACTGCTCAGAGTGATTTAATGTGTTGCCATCTGTCTCACTTTGTTCATAATTGTTCATTACAATTTAAATTGGCTTTTTGTTTGCACTGACTTCATGACAACAATGGCATTCTTCAGCAAAATCCAGCCAAGCATGTTTCAGATCTTTATATATTGCACTCTTTTCCTGTGTTTTTTTAAGGGCAAGTGTGGCGACAGAGTCGGTTTCTTCCCGGCCAACTTTGTACAGAGGGTCCGGCCAGGAGAGAGAGTGTGGCGGGTCGTCCAGGGTCTACCAGGCAACCGAGAGAGAGGTCATATGGCAGTGAGGGAATCCCAGGTACAGCATCAGGAACACAGTGGGAAAGGTTACCTGTGGTTATCACATTATCTTGTGCAGAGCTGCATGGAGTTATTGTCTATTCATCTCACATAGGGTGAGTGAAGATCAACCAATCAGGACAAGACCAAATAGTGGCACTAAAATGTGTGCTCTGGAATAATCTATGTTGGTGTTTACACATTTAAAAACATGCTAATTAGTGCACAAGCACCAAAAGTAGTACAAAGGCCCAAATGATTGTTAATACTCTTATTATCTTACTTTCAGTTGTTATCTAAATTGCCCAGCAGGCCTACATGTATTATTACTTCTGCTGCTGCTTATACTACTAGTGGAGTTTGATGAGTCAACCTGTTATTAGCTCCGGTTGCTGAGTCACTGCAAACAAACCGCCACAGGGTTCAAATAAAAACTAGCCAAGATCAGCTCATCTAGGTGATCCCAGCTCTCGTTTTGTTCTGAGTGAGATTATTGTGTTCAAATATGCCATAAGGAACCAGGCCAAGATGTAAAAACACCCTAAATGTAACAGTGTTTGGTGCTAGAAGGTTGCTTTCCATCGCCGTGGTAGCAAAACTTTAATACTGCTTAATGTTTTCCAGTATTGTACTGAAATTACAATTTGGTGCTGTACAACTCTAAAGCCGAGGTCAGACTACTTGATTTTTTTGTCTTTAAAGGTGGACTCTATGCTACATTAGGCAATCCCAGAGGCAGAACCCACTGACTGACAGACTGAACAGAATAACACAATCAATCATTATGACCAATGTGATGACAGTGGAAGAACGAGAGGGGCTGGGCTAGACTACAAGCATACTTCATTTATCTATTCAAACATTATGAAGAATAGTACACTACCTTGATGCTAATAACAGCAGTTACTCACCAGGTTTCTGAAGTGCGCCTGCTATTTCTTGTCAACTGTTGTCTCTTTTTTGTCAGTTGTGGTAGTCCCTCTACAAAAAGTCATAAAGGCAGGGATGTTGTTGTCAGAGCCTGACAAACTTTTCTTTTGTCTTATAGCTTCATTTCACAGCACTAACTTTAGCAATTTCTTTTGCTTTGTCATTTAATTTTATTTACATTTGTGTCTGCTGCAAGTCCAGAGCACGCTCTTAGTGGTAGCTCTAACTGACAGGAAATGAATCACAGGGGACAGGGCAGAAATCAGACATTCTAGACTTTCTGTCAGGAGGTTGAGGTGTCTTAGATGTGTTTTTGGTTGTCACTATGATGCACTGCATGAAATGAAACAACAGATTTTCTCGGCCAACCCTATGACTGTTTGATCAGGCTATAATCGTTATGAGAACGTGTGGTCTGACCTCAACTAACCCAAACTTGTTTTCTGCATTCTCTATGATTTCCATGCAGGGCTTTGACCCAGAAGTCAAACAACATACAAGCTTAGCATAGCAGAAGGCATGTTGTCCTCTGAGTTTGTATCACCATAAGATAGAGGGAAAGCATGCTGTACCAAAAGTAAAGATAGAGCAAGATAGAGAAATGTGGTAATGAGTAAAGTTGCTTACGTTTTGTCCATTCAGCATACAACCACTTTACTGCTTGCTAAATTGTAAGTAATGTAAATCGGAAGAAAATAATATGGTGAATTACTGAATCCCTCCTGTGGCTGCATGCTCTCACCTGCTCTGTATGGAGAACAGGCACATCCCAACTGACTGGAAGAGGGGCTGATCTGGAAGGCAAAGGGTGATGACTTCTCTTGGTGCAGGGCAAGGTCTTTGCACTGATACTGCTGAACAGGATCTGTAATCCTCCAACACCAGCAGCCTGAACAGTCGAGCTTTACACCTAAGAGGTCTACAGTAGACTGCATCCTGGCACTTTGGGTCCTCACTTAGTGCTTTTGGGAATTCAGTAGGGGGTTGCTTCCAGCCTGTGTTGACTTCCAGAAGGTGTTCGACTCAGTCAGTAGAGATGTCCTCTGGGGGATTCTGGAGCTCCAACTTTGCTGATAATGCTGTGATCCTTGTTGTCCTCATAGGGGCTCTTAACTCTCTGAGTAGGCTGAAGCATTGGGAATGTACATCTCCTGAGCCAAAACAAAGATCCAGGCATTTCGGGATGCCTTAGAGGCTGCCATGGAATCGGTGTCTGTGAATGGTTAGTGTGGAAGTTGTAGAGTAGTTCACCTACCATGGCAGCATGATCCATCTGACTGACTGCAAGGCTGAGATCAACTGCAGACTTGGACTTGTGCCTG
This sequence comes from Cheilinus undulatus, assembly GCF_018320785.1. NCBI lineage: Eukaryota > Metazoa > Chordata > Actinopteri > Labriformes > Labridae > Cheilinus > Cheilinus undulatus. Next base: position 18,774,730 of record NC_054885.1, read on the forward strand.
AAGCAATGGGTTCGCTGAGCAAGACAGTGTGGCGTTCCTGGTGTATCTGAGCATTTAGACGGAAAGTTAGTCTTACAGTTCTTGGTCCTCATGGTCTTTCTATACACTTGTGAGACCTTGACATCAAATGATGGCCAAGGGTGCCTACTGGACTCCTTTGTGACAACTTCTCTTCGATGCAGTTTTTGGTATGTGAAGTGTTGAACCGGCATGCTCCTTGACTGGCCAAACTGACCTGACCTGAATACAGCCACTCAGCACATCAGAATTGGACATTGCAATCTATATAAATGGCAAATGAGTGATATATTTGACTGTTTTTCATCAGAAAACACTACAATGCACATAAAAGACAAGATCAAAAGCAAGAAAAGATGAACCACTCTGTTAATAGTGGGCACAGAGAATGACACAAATTAAAGGTTCACAGAGGTTCACAAGAAAGCAACACTGCAGAAAACCTCAAGTCGTAATGCATCCATTGTGGCCATTGCCTTGCCTAGAAATAAAACTACTTCAAATGACTTTTTCTGAGTGCTTACTGCTTCGTTTTGCAAATTACAGGTTCCTCACAATAGCTTTCAACTATGCAAGACCTAAATTCTGTTCAATAAATACTGACAGCCTTTATTGGATTATTCACAAAGTTCAAAATACTTTGTCACATAATTTTCTGTCCAAAATAAATTCAGATTGATAGTTGCGTCGTGTCTTGTATTCCAGTGTCTTTTACATTTTACCCAGTGTCTGTCTCATCTCTTTAGATCTGTGTGGGGAAGCTTGAAGATGGCGAGGTTTTTCTGAAGCTGAGCAGTGGCAAGAAAAGAGGGCTGGTCCCAGCTGATTCCATCGAGGAAATCTGAGCCTCTTTGTGGTCATCAACCACCCTTCTACTCCTGCCCCCCTCTTCCCACAGGATGTACCCTTCATCAAACTATTATCAGCCCCCACCCCTACCTGTCTCTTGGCTAAAAGACTGCAGCAGCCGCCCCATCCAGTCCTGACTGACTTCAAACTCAGACAAAGTGGATGAAAAACAAACTCTTGTACAAAGAGCTGAAGCTGCAGAAGAACAAAGGGTTTGCAGCTGAATTGGTTTACTGTCTTTAATCGTCTTTCATGAAATGCACAGTTATGCTGCAGTCGTGCGCTTAGAAAAGAACTGTCTCTCTGCAGCCTCTGTAGATTTATCATACGAATACAAAAATCAATGTTTAGTTTGACAAAGGCTGTGCAACTCAAAAGGCTTTGAATAAGCTCCTCAGAAGCCAATTCTCATTATGTTTTTACCTCATCAAAGAGAAATCTACCAACGTGGGAGTCCTGTCTCTATTATTTTCTTGTTTAGTATGTTTCATTTCTTGTAAGGGTGTCTGGATTAAGCTCCATGTTGCACAACTGGAAGCACTCACCAAGGACAACCACTGCCAGCCCTAAAAAAAGCTATACTGCCTGTCAGACAGACGGCAGCATCAGATGAAAGCAGCACACATGATCCAAAAAGCTTCGTAAGTGTCAGACTGAGTTATAGCTTCGCTCACCAACTCGAGAGTGAAGAAATGAGAAGATTTGAAAAGGAAAATTGGAGGCTCCAAGGGCCTTTTCACTGGAAGCTCAAAAGAAATTTCCCCTGACTTCTTCAGTCAGAAATAACAATGAAAATGTGATACAAAAAAATCATCTTTTTCTTTCTGACTCTACCGTCAGAAATAAAAATCAGTCATGGCGTTCCAAACTTTCTTGTTTATTTAAGAGTGCTTCCCTGTCTTTTCTTTGTGGCTTTTCTTTCGTCCAGGAATACATTCCTGTTGTTTTGTTGATAGCACAGACACAGCAGTGATTCTCTGGGGTCTATGTAACTGTTCAAGGCTGGAAATATTCCTGCTTTTTAACTCTGCATTGACATTAGGGGTTGCCACCTTTTTCAGTTATAAATGAGGGAAAATATTTTGTTTGCAGTTCAGTGCCACAACATAGTTGGTATATGTGAATACAGTGTATAGGCTAAGCAAGAAATGTGTACTTTTATTGTAGTTTTACTAAAACTGAATTATTTTGTAGGTTTATATCAATCAACCTCTATTTTTCCCTAAAAGGATATCTAGACTGTCTAATACCACAGATTTTCTTGTGAGAATAATTTTCAACATTTTTATAGCAGAATGGCAGACAGTTTCACAGTTTGTCATTCAACAATAAAATGATCACAGTGGAAATAAATTACTCCACTTTCAACTTAGAGCTCTCTGTAGCCCCCAGAATGATATTTCTTGCACTTTTTGCTGTGAGTTTCTTGTGCATCTCTGGAGCAGCATGTTACAGTTTTGTGGTCTGTTGAAACTTCATGATGGCTTAACCTCCTGAGACCCTGCATGCACATAAGAGAACCAGGTCACATTTTGAGTTTCCTACAACATACAGTAGAAATTAATTCTCCTATTAGAAATAATTGTCCAGAATTTCCATAAACGTTTAAGTCATTTGCTTGGACCCTCTGGAAAATACACGTCGACATTTTTAGGAGGTGTCTTGACAATTTTTGGGGTTATGGCAAAATCACTGTAAATTTGGGGGAATTTCCTCTGAAATATTAATTAACTTTCAAGAAATTTTGAATTTGTTTGGATTTTGGGGGGTATTGTTTTGAAATTTTCCATGAAATTCTGGCAAAATTTATTTGGAAAATTATTAGAAATTTGATTATTAGAAAATATGTTTGGAATTTGCTTTGAAATTTTGGGGGATATGAGGAATCTTTTGTAAATTTTGGGGAATTCCCTCCAAATTACTCCTAAACTTTCTTGTAATTTTGAGGAATTCATTTGGATTTTTGGGGGTATTTGTCTTGAAATTTTCCATTATTTTCCATTAAATTTTTAATGATTTATTTGGAAACTATAGGGAATTTGATTAGAAAATTTGGTTCAAATTTGCTTTGAAATTTTGGGGGATATGGGGAATCTTTTGTAAATTTGGGGGAATTTCATTGGAAATTTGGCTTGGGAATTTCCTTTAAAATATTCCTGAATTCAGGAAATTTTGATGGGATCTGTTTGGATTTGGGGAGGAAATTTGTTTAGTAATTTTCAATTTTTTTTTTTTTTTTAAATTTTGGAAACTATGTGAAATCTGATTAGAAATTTTGGGTTGAATTCGCCTTGAAATTTTGGGTAATCAGTTTCAAACTTTTCAGGAATTTTCATGGAGTTTGTAAGGACATTTTGGGGTATTCAAAATTTCCAATGAAATGTCAGTTAATGTCTTCAAAATTTAAGGGAATTCAGGGGGATTTGTTTATGTTTTGTGAATCTATCATTCTTCAAAATGGAATTTTCCAGGATCTCCAGAACTTTAAATGGAACAGTAATTCATCCCTGGCTTTTAGTTCTTGTGGTCCAGCATCAGAAAAAGGACTGCCTTCACATCACTTTTTGGTGAAAACTGCTTCCTGTTCAAAGACAAGTCTTAGGTTGTATACTTGTCAGGTCCTACTGGTCTCAAATAAGTGGGAGAAAGTAAAAATGCATTCCAAACAAAAGCTCTGGTCTCAGGAGGTTAAAGTGCAGAAGTTGCTGATTGGTTGGCATGTTGCAGTTGAAAAGTTCTTTTTTCTTTTTCATCCATATTTGTACACACACTTATGCACCACAAGGCAACCATACAACACCATCCACGAACAATAGGCATTCAGCGTTCAGGATTAAGTGTTGTTGATGCTGAGGTACATCTGATGCACCACAGGGAAGCTGTGGCTTCGTACATAATGCAACAATTTCTAGGTGTCACTCAGACAAGTTCAGTGCAGAATAGGATATTGGCCGAGACAGATCTGATTTGGGATCAGTAAAGTGTGGTCTTGTGATGAAGGAGAATCAACATCAATATAAAGGCAAAAGGGCATCTCACTGGGAACAGACCAAGTTAGTTTGAAATATGCAATGTCCTGGCTAGTATGGAATGACTGGCAACCCTAGGCATGGCAACAGTCAAAGAGGTTACAGTTTTGCTAATTCCTAATTTAATCAAACAGCTTTCTTAATTCCTCTAGGAGCAACTAGTTCAGAGTAGCTTGTACATAAGCACATCTTACATCAGAATTAACATAAAGGTAACATCAACAACACATCAGACCCACTATCTACTCAGATATGTTTGTACTCTATTCCTCTAACATTAGCCCAAACTGTCCTGATACCTGTTTTAACAAGTAACCAGCCAAAGTTGTCCATAGATGTCAGCTTTACAGAGCTTTACATTGCCTGTTTTTGGTACTCCTTGCAGGTTAACATCCTCATTCCTGTTCTAAATGTCTTTATACATTTCTCTGGTTTGTATCTCAGTTTAACCTGCCACAACCTATAGACATTTTATCTCAATTTTCTTTATCGGAAAAACTGCCAGACTTGCTGCTCCTATTAGGTGCTATCCTTCTTTGTGGTTGTTTACATCTAAGAGGTACAGCCAAAAGCGAAGGCTCATTCAGGCCCCGTCCACACAGACGAAAACGGACCTGCGCAGGCGCCTTAAGGGAGCTACGCCATGTGTAACGTAATCGTTTCGAGAAAGATGTGGATAGCCATCCACACGGAGATGAAACGGTAGTCGTTTACAGATTTATGCACTCTGGGACCCGTTTTTAAAAAGTATTGTTTACAGTCGCCTGACATGCTGTTTCGGTGTAGATGAAATGCCGATATGACAAAAAATTTTTGCGTATATACACCTGAATTCGTTTCTGTGTGGACGGGGCCTCAGTCTGAAGGCCTAGTGGAAGTTGGCGACATTAAGGTGGGACATAATATTTGACCAGCATTAATTGCCAACAAAAAATAGTGTGTTTAACTAACTAGTAATTCTAGTAAGGATATCAACATTTATTTTAGAGTGAACTTAACATGTACATCCCTAGTTTCACTGTCAGCCTCTGCAAGTAAATGTATCTGTCTTTATTTTGACAGGTCTGTCTATAACTGTGCAGTGGCAGTAACCCATACTGTAGATGTAAAGAGCTCTGGACTTGATTTATCATCTTGTCTCCACAACTTTCTGCCATGTTGTGTCACATCCCATCTGCTTCTCTACTGACACTTGATGTTCTGCATCTTGTGGTTCATTAAGTTTTTGAGGGGGTACACAGTTGGCACACCCAACAGACGTAGGGGTTGTGTGAACGTGTAGTTAAAAGCAAGTATATCTCCAGCCTAAGGCAAAGATGATGCAAGAGAAACTGTCAAAGCAGGGGGGGTGAAACTTGCAAGAAGATGAGGAAATAAAGCATGGCCAGTCTGCAAGGAAAAACAATAAAATGTGATTCTTTCCAACAAAAACAAGCAAGTTTCACTCACAGTTTTGACGAAGGGTGCTTGAAAAGAGAAGCTGAGAGCAGTGGCATCACTGCTGAACCGTTATGAGTCACTGCAGGTAGTGGTGTACCCATGGGTGCGCGAGTCATCGATCAAATGTCAAACTGTCACCTCCATCTTCTCCTTCTCCTTTGGCCTGTCTTGCCCTCTCTTTATAGATGTGCCTCGTTAGATCTGACATGAAACGAAGGCATGTGAATAACTTTCTCGGTGTTATGGCTTTCATCGACTCATTCATCCGTTGCATAAGATGTATTCCTTTAAGAGAACGTCGTATTCCAAGAGGACAGAACATTCGAACATTTCCATTTCCTTTACAAGGTTGAGAACGCGAAGAGAGTGACGCACAGAATAAAACAGCAAAAATAATGGCACTGAAAATACTGAAATACTGTTTCTCAGTGTCTTCTTTCAGAGCATACAGAACATCTTTTAGTCTACATGTCTGTACGTGAAAGGCCTTAGAGAATGTGAGAAATAAGCTTATCTTCTAGTAATAGCAAGAACCGCACTTTAATTTATGTTGTTGGAATAAGTTGTCATCTTTGTCAAGGTATGTCCTTCATTGTAGCTGCTGTTGTATTTAATCATTCTTTTTCTGCAACCTTACTTCCCCATGGAGCTCTTTAGTCTGTCTTTGTCAGATATCACTGAAGTCAGTAAATATCAGAAGAACAACATAGCAGCAGCAAAAACGATCCAGGAGAGAAGGGTTGTCCAAGCAGAACTGGATTCATGATTTATCCATACTATGTCTCACTGTGTTTCGTTCTATGTAACACCGTCTGTCTAAGCCTTTGAGAATTCAAATGTAAAGTGTGTGTTTGGATTGTCCGGGTTTTTTGATTGGCCACGTACCTCAATAAAAGATCTTTACAAAACCCTATCTGCCCATTTCATGTATGCAGTCAGACATATGAATGAGCACATTAAAGAAACTCCTGCATCTTTAATCGGATTCATGGCCTATTTAGTCAGAGGATAGCATGGAGCTGCTAAATAAAGCTGCTTTAACAGCAAGCTTCAGTGACGTCTGTGCATAATATACCAGAATCCATCCACAGAGTCCTCTGTGCACAGAGGGAGACCAAAATGTTGCTGAAAACAAAGACGTTTAAGTATCATGTAAGGGCATTCTTGGAGGAAGAGTAACTGAGCTTATCATTTAGTCACATAGATCTAATAAATAGACATAATACTCTACATTGTTTTGATTTGGCACTATTTTTGTTGGTTCTACAGAATTTCTTTAGGTTGAAAGAACCAACCAAGCTGCTATGAAAGCCCATTTACTTACTTAACCCTTGGAACCCCAGGCCAGAGTTTGTATTTTTGGTCTGCCAGTATTTTTAACGCAAAAATGCCTGTAGAATCTCAACCCTTAAAGCAAAATTACATCGATTTTTTTCAGGACAACCTGGGCTATCAGAATATGTGTGCTTCATATCAGATGCATGTTTAAAAAGTTAAATGGTCAAAAAGACCAAGTAAAAGAACAAAACAGAAACTGAATATCACAGGACTTGTACAAATGACACTTAGATCAACAATGAACAAGCCTTTTAACATCTGCATTTGGTGCATTTACGTGGCAGCGTTACAGCGCCACGTACAGGCTTGACATATGCACTACAGCGTTTTCAGTCGTTTCGGTGGTTTTGTGTTTACGCAGGTATTTCCTGAAACGATTCCATCTTTACGGAAAACTTGTTCAAAACGAAACTGCAATATATAGTTTTTGTTTCTGTTTGGACGGGGCCTTAGTTCCTATAGGCCTTATGTATCGGGGGTGGGGGTGGGGATTGTCTTACAAACACACTATAGAAACTATCATTTTCATTTATCTCCTAAAAACAAATACACACTTTGCCCATATTTGATATCCCAGTGCATAAAATGTGAATGAATTCCATTTAGGATGACAAATGTCCTCTTTTCATTATTTGGGTCATAGAGGACAGTTTTTCTTACCTTTCAAACTTGCAGATATTTATCTTGTCTCTTTTTGATCTTTGTCTGGTCCTGATTGGTCGCTACCGCTAAGAAAACAATAGACAAAGTATTTCATTGCAAAAAACATAACAGTCATATTATTATGGATTTAGTGATGTGGATTGGTAGTATCAAAGCTCTGAATGTCGATTAAAAATGTTGCGGAAGGGATTAAAAATGCAAGGAGTTGTCCATAGACTGCCTAAAAGGGAACCTTCCAATTACTATTTACTCCATAAAGATCCGTCTTATGGTTCCAGAGATATTGTAAACGATGCAAGCACTTCCATTTTGGATTGTTGGCGATCCTGTGGGGTTAAAGGTGGTAATAACATTTTTTCAAAAGTCTAAATTATAAATATTCATCTTAATTACAAATTTAAAGTTATTCATATTTATGAGATAAAAAAGTCTCACCATATAAAAACGGGAAATTTTAGTTTAAAGAATATACAGTGCTTAACAAATTTATTAGATCACCACCCAAAGTAAGGTTTTTGCCACAGCTGCCCTAAATTAACAGCATTTGTGATTACTAAAATCATTTTTTATGTTTCTGCAATGGTTAATACATCAATATGTAGAAGCTCTTTAACCAAAAAGATATTTTTAATGCTAAAATATAATTATTATTGTTATCTATGAATTTTCACATTTACTGATTTACAAAAAAACTGAAAAAATAGTAAAGCACATTAATATTTCTTGATCAATATGTCAAATTATAGTTATTTACTTGCATTCCTGAACAGAAAAATGAGTTTTGGTGGTTGAATGTTATGCTTGATTAATTTCTGACTTTTCAGAGAAGCCCAGTGAGCCAGCTCAAATTTGGGTTAATTCAGTTTGAAATCCCTCATTCCTGAGCTCACTGAAAATGAAAGCGTCCGCATTAAAGCACTTCATGATGCTGGATGGTCTCTGAGACAAATATGACAGGTGGTCTAATAAATTTCTTAAGCACTGTAGATATTTTTTTGAAGATTTATTTTTGGGCCTTTATTAGATAGAGGACGACAGTGGATAGAGTCAGAAGCAGGGTCAAGAGTGGGGTAGAGACATGCAGTAAAGGGCCTCAGGCCGGATTCAAACACCAACCACCTGCATACATGGGGAGCACCTTAAACCACTAGGTCACCTGCTCCCCTTAGTGCAAAGAGCTGACATTTTTTCTGAGAATTCCGACTTACTATCTCAGAAGATTGGCTTTTATCTAATATTTTGCCTTTTAACTCATGACCTTGAGGTTTTTTTTAACATAACTGAATATTACGTATTTTCTCCTCTTTAGACTATTGCATTTAGCCGGGACACCAAGGAAAATCCTTATTAGAATTTTGAACACAAAGTAAACGGCATCGAACGAATTAATAGGCAATCTTTTGGGGTTTAGTAACAGGGCTTTTGCTCCCTTTTTGTACAGTCTTTAAGGTTTTGGAAGACTTGGAATCTGCTGCTGATAGGTTTTATGATTATTCGGGGGCATTTTGGGCTCTTGAGGAAATAGACAATCCTCTGAAAATGAGCTGTGCTTATTTTGTCATAACAGTAGATAAAAATAATCCACTATTTTCACTGTTGGCTGAATTTCTTCATATGTAAGACCCACTGTACTTGTACAAGTTATTGATTTTGGGATTTCAACTTGATTTTGTCTGGCACGTGCAAACCTCAGGTAAACAAAAGCCTAGTGTTCTGACAGAAGGGATGTCTGGTGGATGACGACTTGGCCGAGTTTCACCATCAATAGTGGCTGATGGACGTCTGTAAACACTCGAGTGTGCCGCCCATCTGCTGTGACTCAGAGTCCTCTCAAGTCGATGAAACTTGGCCGGAGCTGGAGAGTGTTGTTCAAGAGTCCAATCTACTCCACCTTCCTCATTCCTGCATTTTTCTACCTGTCTCAATCTCACCCTCTTTTCTTACTCACTTTACAAACATTTACACTGACCCTCACTCTCTACTCCCCTTTCTCTTCATCTTCTGGCTCAGTCTCACCTCCTCTCTCTCTCTGTTTCTGTCACTGCAGCCTTCACGTTGAGGTCTCTCTTTGTTGCATCAATCCAGCTCATAGTTACACTGGAGAGAAGCAAACAAGGTAATGGCTATATATTTCCTTTTCCCTTGTTTTGACGTATGATTAAAGTTTCTGTAAAGGACAAACTGTCTGCAGTCTACTATCCATATTTAATTGTGGGGATGCATCCAAGGTAGCTGCTGAAAGCAAAACTGCCTCTTAATAGGGTCTCATTTTAGTCGCCCACTCACACTCAGCTCGGCCATAACTGTAGTAAAACAACAGGAGGGCGACAATTAAGGTCTGGTGTAAATGTGTTTATTTCTGAAATGTGGCCCTGCCACATATCTGGCCGACCCTGCACGGAGCCCGCAGGGGTTTGCTTGTGCTCCTGTATAATAAATGTCCACTATCATTATTCACAATGTCCCCTGGTGGTATTATTACGTCTCCTGACCTTTTCGAGTTGCCTCCGAGCGAGTGTCAGGACTAACAGCCTCTCCGCCTTCTGCCCCGGATCAGGTGAACAGCGAGACGTAACATCGATAGAGACATACAAAAAGAGAGCGAGTGAAAGCCAGAGAAGCAAGAGAAAGGATCATGAGACAGAGAAACAGAGAGAGCACCAATTCCACTCCAGAACATCGTGTTCCCGCTCTGATTTCTGTCATCGACACCGCTCTTTTCACTTAACATCAAAATGTTTGAGCAGGATTTTTGGAGGCTACTGTGCAGTTTCGGCTTTAACCAGAATTACGAGACCAGGGGAAAGAAGCTAAACCTAGTTTGACTAGACAGGTTTGAGCCACAAGCTCAGCACAGATGATCATATTCATACTGTGAACAGTTAGGCTGGCAGTTTGGATTACAATCATTTCCACAACAAGCCATACCATCAAATCAAAGTAACTGAAAAAAAAGCATTAAACCTATCTGAAAACTCATCCTCAAGGTTATGCAACAGTCCCTAGGAAATATTCTTAATGAGTCAGGGAACTGGACAAGTGTCTAAAACATTTCACTCATCCCACTTAGATCCAGACAGAGCAAAAACACTTGCTCTGACCCTGAATGATAAAATCGAATTTACTTCTCTCAAAGATCTTTACACAGTGGAAAGCAGAAGTCCCAGTATTTAATCTAAAGTTTCTGAATTTGTCACTCTTCTACATGGTCATTGCCAAGTGTTCTTGGATGATAACTATAGAACTTCTTCACAAAGAAAGAAAGAGTTAGATGAGGACATTTGTGCCATTAAAATGTATGCAGCAAAGAATGACAGTGAGCAGAGAGCTGGCTCAGTCCAATGTTACAAAATCTATCTGATAACAAACATCTGGAGAGCCAGTCTTCTCATTTTTACCTCTTGGCTTACAAATGTGTATTCATAAAGTCATGCATTATCTTTTAAGAATGTCAGTACAAAGTTTTTTCTCACACAAACTATATGGATAAAAGTAACTGGCATCACCTATTAATTATTGAATTCAGGTGTTTCAATAAGACCCATTTCACCACATGGGACTGTGTTTCAGGGTTTGGGCAAGGCCCCTTATCTGCAGTGAAGGTCAATCTTGATGCTTCAAGCATACAAACACATTTTGGACAACACTTTGTTTCCAACTTTGTGGCTGCAGTTTGGGGACGGCTCTTTTCTATTCTGACATTACTGTGCCCCAGTGCACAATGAGTGGGCAGAAATTCCCACAGAAAGACTCCGAAATCTCGTGGAAAGCCTTCCAAGAAGAATGGAAGCTGTTACAGCTGCAAAAGTGGGGGTGACTCCATATTGAGGTACATGTATTTGAATTATGGCTGTTAACATTGATCTTGAAACCTTAACGCATTCAAAAAGATAATAAAACAATCTAGTCTTATGACTGAGTTTACTTCCGTAGGCCTCAAGCGCAGATGTTTGCCTGAGGGTGAAGAGGTGAGAGGGGGGTCAGACATAGCCAGCAGTGACATAAAAATGGGAAAATGTAGTTTTTGATGAGAAATTTCAATAAATACAGTTGTGAATATGTGTTTATATTTGAGGTATATACAAAAAGATGTGACAGACTGAATCAAAGCTTTTTAACTCAAGCACTACTCAGCTAACACCACTTCGAGTTTAAATATTTGCTCTTATTTTGTCTTTCCACCAAACTAAAGAAAGTATCCATAGAGGCATCAATAAGGGCTCAGACCAGAACTTTCAATGTGCTGTACATAGAATTAAAATAATTAAAAAAAAACTTGATAACAACCTTTAAAAATCTAAAAATGTAACTTAAACTATTTTTTAAAATGCTGGGATTAACCATGATTAATCACAGTGTAGTGTTGTGATTAACTTAAGTAATTTTTTTAAATGGAGTAGCAGCACTAATTTGAATAGACCATATTTCACTCCGTAGGTCTTAATGTGACTTTGAAATGTCTGGTAGGGCCACAAAGTTATGGGGGGAGGGGATTGAGTTCCCCGTTACAGGAGGGCACAGCCAGTGGCAGAGAATAACCACTGTCCACAAAATATGAATGAGATACAGCAACAGAACAGCAACTTCAAGTAGTTCACACTAAAGTTGTCAAAATGATAGATTTCTCTACATTTCTTAAAACCACATGCTTTAAACAATACAATATACACTATTTTTATGTTTTATTGTAAGAAAATTATAAAAAATTTGGCAAAAAAAATCTAATTATATTTGTATTTCAGTCCAAAATTGAGTGAGCAGAGAGAAAGAGGCAAAAATACAACAACAAAAACAACAAAAAATACTTAAGGTCTTTGCATACTGTTTCCGTTATTTTTGATGTATTTTCTCCCTGTATCTGTAATCTTAAAATGAAAAAAAAGTCATGCGCTCAGGCCTTGCACGCTTGACTGCACCAAGAAAATTTGGCATGCCATCGATTATGTTCCATGGTTGATATCCACACGATGCATGGGCAAATCCCTGTTTGAAAGGGAGGTTTAAGTGTGAGGAAACAAGAGGGGAGGGATGGGGCACTTGACTTGGACAGATCTGAAAAAAACACAAAAAATCATACCTGTCCTAAAAAAATTTACAAGGCAGAAAGTTTTGGTGTCAGTGTGTACACATGATTAACACAATAGATGGTTTTTAATTTTAATGTGTGAAAAATTTTGACAGGAAAACAGACTGGGTGTGCAAAGACCTTTACTCTCCTTTTCTTACCTGAAGAACATTTTTGAAAATGTGTTTTTTTGGCCTTGGCTTTATTTGTTTCCTTAAAATGTATTTATACATATTTCTTATTAGACAAGCTGAGTGCACCTTTTGTTCAAATGGCAAAAAGTAAACTCACCACGTGTGGTTTGTGGTTCTGCTGCTTCAAATCCTCAGCAATCAGCACACGTGTATGTTTCTTTTTATAAGTGTGTAAATTTCACACTTTCTGCTTCCACTGGGAGGACAAGAGGCATCACTGAAGACAAGCAAATAATGGCAAAAGCAGCTGTCATGGGAAATCCAGCTGCAAAAATAGAGCTGATTAAATGAATAGTCATACAAATAGCAGGTAATCGCAGGTTTCTAATACACACACACACAACACAGATACACACCTCTCACTGATAGTGGGTGACAGCATAAAGAATTATTTCTTCAGCTGCGAGTACAACATACTATTACCCTTTCTTGTTCACCCACACAGAAATAAATGCAGTGCAATCATCGAGCTTTGGCATACATCTTCTGTACAAACACACAAAAGTAAACACCACAGAGAAAAAGAGACAAAAAGCAATAAGAAAAGCTGTCATGTGTGCAGTTTACAGATGGCACAGGGTCACTGAGGTTCATCGTGTCATTCTTGTGTTACATCTCCACTGTGGTAGCTCCTTTTCCTCTTGATTTATTCACACAACAGATGATAGAAATGTCATCAAGACAAGACTTGACAAATGCGAATATTTTTGATAAATCTGGGAACAAATCATGACAACATGGAGGCTGAGGAGTGTCAGACAGTCTTTTTTGAAACAAAGAAGATAGATGGCATGGCAACTCTGTCTTTCCAGGAACACGTTGTGTAAATCAGGAATGGAGAAAAGGATGGGATGAAGAAAATGTTTTGGAAAATTGTGGGTTAACTTGGCTTTAAGAGGATACAAACATCATTATTCGTGTGTCCAGCTGATTGCTTCAGTGCTCTTGTTGCGTGTAGCTTGAGGAACAGCTGGTTACTATCTTCAAATTGAGGATAATGTATTTGAAATGTTGCAGCTCTAAAGCTAAAGATAACCCACATCTCTATTCCAATTTGCACAGACATTTCTTGTTCACTGGAGTGCGGTGTTTTGACATTTCATCTGTTTCCTGACATTTAAGGATCCTGCACCCAGACCAACCGAGATCAAAGATTCATGTCTACAAGACTTTGGTCAAAGATCAGCTCATCCATGATTACGAGTGACTGCACACTGACATACTTCATACCGACAAGCAAAACACATATCAAAGAAAATATGAGCACAAACGTTCTGCAGATGTCAAGGTTTTGCTAATGAAAGCTAGGGATGCAATGATATGTCGCTGTTGTCGACAGTTATCGATGATGACTTCTGTCGCCGACAAATTTTATTATCGATGAGTCGTCTGATGCGTCCACACACCTTTTTCCATGCAGCGTGTTGCTATTGTGTTTGCAAAATGTTGTTTTCTTAAGCTGAGGTGCTTGGGAGTGAGCCATCTGTCATATATTCTATCTCTGAAGATTTCAAATCTGACAAGCTTTTATAGTTCCCAATACTGACGTCATGCTGATAATATCATTCACCTCTTATTGATATCCTTTGATTCTGACTAGTATCATATCAATCTTACAATTTTTGAATATGTGACTAGGGGTGCTTGGTCAGCTAATCTAAATTCCTAGTATTTTTCATAAACATGAGTCTAATTTCTAACCGTCACTCTCACAGACCACTCATCAGAGACGCCGCATCTGTCAGGAGAAAAATACATGCTAAAACTTTAGAAATAAAATCTGATCAAACTTTCAATTTAGGGTTATGGTAAGGGTTAGAAAAAGTGAAAAGTCAAAAACATAACATGCAAAACCTTATTACCAAACCTTTAATAAAGCTGAGTAAACAGTCTGCTTACAAAAAAAGCTCGTCCTCCATGGAAACATTATAAAGCAGTTAGAATAGCATGTGTTACGTATATATTACGTGCATAAGCTACATAGACAACATAGGTACACAGCTAATGTAGCTAAAGCTATGCTCACAAAGCAGCTTCGTAAGCTATGTATTTACATTATCCATGTAGCTAAAGCTAATCTCTAGAGCAGCTACTTAAGCTATGTATCTACTTTATCTATGTAGCTAGCTTCAACCATGCTGGCTAAAGCTCATGCTTCTAAAGCTAACTTAGCTATAGATAACATAGCTATGTAGCCATGTAGCTAACATAGCAAAAGCTACATTCACAAAACTGCTATCTAAACTACACAGATACTTTATCTTCATAGCTATGTTAGCTTTGGCTCTGTTTGCTTAAGCTCACGCTACTAAAGCTAACTTAGCTGCACCGGCTTTTTCGGTTATTTAGCTAGTGAAGCTATGTTAGCTTTAGCTAAAGCTAACAAAGCTAAAGCAAGCCACTTTTCCTGTAACTACTTGAATTAGTCTATAGCCTATGTAATTAAATCTGTTGTTGGTTGAGTTAATGGCCGCTGCCTTCCAGCCAGAGCTTTCCCCCGGCACTTCACTGGACGTAAACATAAGAAGCTTAGCAGTTAGCATGTTGTAGGAACAGCACAGTATGACAGTTCATAGAACAGTTCTGTTTAATCTACAGGTTAGTACAGTGCAAATGGACCAGTTTCTCTCAACATCTGATTCATTCTAACAATAAAACTTTTACAGCAGGATATCTAGAAGAAAAAAAACAACAGTTTAGCATGGCCCGTGCTACAAGCAGAGAGACAAGATATAAAGACTGGCAGGTATCCTCAGAGGTCATTCTCTCCATGACTAGACTGGAGTCACAGGTTATTATATTTATGATGATTGGAAGTGACTGACAGGCCAGGTGGGAGATGGGCAGGGTGGCTTACAGCTTCACCATCCCTCAGCGGACAAAAAATAGCAGGAGACGCCGTTCTGACTGTGATTCAGCACTCAGTCAGTAATGATGACTGATGTTTCAAACCGGCTCCTGACTCCTCACTCTACTTCAGCGCCTCCTGTCATTAGAGCCGCTCAGCTCACCCGGCTGCTCGGCTCATGATCACCGCTGATTAGATGTAAACTATCTCTGAATCGATGATTGCCCTACATTTGTTTAAAACATCCTTGCACTAATTGGAGTCGACTGTGACCCTGTGTTGCCCCACGCACTCACACGCAGACACACCTACAAAGAGCATGATACCCTCCATTAATGAAACATGAGCTCCACCAGCTCCACTGGGCCTGAACCCTCTCTCTTTTTCTCTCCTGTTGCTCTTTTTCTCTCTCCAAGAGTTTGCAGCCACAGGCATCACTAGTTGTGAAGCACTGCTTTATGAGCTGGAGCTGCTGCAGCACGCTCACATATACAGATACACAAATACAAGCTGTTACAGTGAACAACTCACGTCATCCTGCTCTCTACAAAGCTGACCTTTAGTCAATAGATACATGAAATGAAACTGTGAGAGCCTGGTGATGAGGAAGGAGAAGAAGAAGAAGAAGCACTCGTCTGTTCCTCAGAGCATGAAGCTCGGTCCTGGGAACTGACATACAAGCTAAATGCCAAATTATCATTGATTTTCTAAATAAAAAAATCCTTAAGATTGAAAGTGCTGATTAAAGGAATTTGTGGCCTTTGCAGAGAGTCATGCTAGTTGTTTCTTTTTGCTTCAGTCTTGAGCTGGCCACACACTAGACAATTTTTAAAAACATGGAAGACCACAGACATAAGGACAGATCCAAATGGCTTTTCATCTTTCAACCTTCTGAACACACAAATTGATGACCTGGCAAGACTGTGAGACCACACTGTCTGTAGAAGGATCTCACAGTGAAGTCTGCACACACACGAGATCTTACAGAAAACTACACTGTCAAACGTGACAGAAGAAGGACATGTGGACACACATGAAATCCTTGGCTGGCTCTCCTGGCATGCATTACAGTTGAAGCAAAAATTAAAAGAACATGGTTGAAATCCTGTCTGAGATAAAAGTATAGCTGTGCTCATGTTTGTGAGCCATAAACGTGCTTAACATCCAATCAGTGATCCTTCCCAGTCTGCTCACTCTCACTGATTGTTGTGAATATTCAACGGGAGGAATACCAGTAGTGGATATTAAATATCCAACACGTGTGATATTTATGCTTCTAGGCTGGGGAGGCTGCAGCTAACCTTGCAGAGCAGATGGATTCCCCAGACTGTCATCAGGAAAATCCGTCTTGAAAAGCTCCAATCTGCACTGTTTGTGCCGCACCATACATGGTTCTGACCATGTATGGTGGGGGTGGGGTTTAGTTGTATTGATGGCCAATTGCAGTGCAAGTGTGTAGCAATTAGCATGGATGTAGCAGCAGTTTCATCAGAAATGTGCCACAGTCCTTCGTGAATTAAAGAGCAAAAAAAAAAAAAATCACACTGAAAGCTTTTTATGATGGAAAAGGTGTTTTCGCTCTTCTGCTGACCTGCTTCGGCGACTACTTGTAGAGGTGAGTTTTTATCATTTCAAGTAAACGCTAAAAGAAAAAAAATCCTACTAATGTGCTAAGTTTATGTTCAGAATTTGACATTTTCCTTGAATAAACAAACTTTGAAAGGTTAAATTAAAGGTTGGCCATATTACAGTAGTAAGACATGGAAGTCATACGCCCAGCCATGATCAGCTGACAGCCAAATGATCCCAGCTCCCACAGCCAATCACAGCTCTTCTTCTCAACACACCTCCTCCACCAAGCTTAACTCCTCCACCCCAGCTTCCTCCTTAATAGCATAAAGCCTATTACACCCTCATTCGGATTCATGCTTCTATGGATTAATTGCTTTTATGCATTGTCACGCCTGTATCTATCTGTATGGGGGGTTTCTAGCCATATCCATCAAGTAAAACTGTATATCCGTTTTTCAAGTACTGCAGCTATACAACACCTTAAGTTAATATAACATATTTTACAGAGACATCTTACATGCGACTTGGGTAAATAAAAGATTAAAAATCACTGATCTACTGACATAAAGTTGTTCAATTAATTAACAAAATATAATTCAAAATTGTATGTTATTGTGCCTTTCTTTAACTTAGCATGTTTGAGTGTATTCAAGTGCAAAATTGATGATTTGCCCTCCCATACCTACACTCAAATGTGCAGAATCTCCTCCAAATATCAGTGGGTTTCAAGTACAAATTTCTTCTTAAGAACTCAGTGGGACCATTTCACAAAATGCCAAACTATTCCTCTGATTTTTAAGATTGACATTTAGTTGGAAATCTTCTATTTTTCTTTCTGTGCTACTTTCTTTGCTCGGCATTTGATCCCTGCTGAATTACTCGTACCACCGACTGAGTTTCCCTGAAGGGATCTTCAAGGTTTTCCATGCAAAGCTGCACATAAAATCAGCTTCTCCAAAACTTTTGCTTCATGTCATCGTAACCTTTTTCTCCTCCCATACAGACAAGCTCATGAAAACTAATCATTGAGGATTACAAGGCTGTTATTTGAAGTCTGGCCCACCCGCTGCTCTGTGTGCATTCTTCTTTACTATGATTACACAGCACGGCAAAATCAATCAGTGACTCTTTGGCGCATGCAAGACACACAGACACAAACTGCAGCTAATGAAAGATGAGTAAAAGCAGGATGGGGGTCTGGTGTGTGTCAAGATGGATTTAATCAGGTCCTCACTATTTGGCTGTTATGATAGATGATCATAATGGGCAGAAATGTGGGCGTTTTCATTTTAAGGTGTAGTAAAACAAGGTGGCTGTCACATTAGCTGATTGCTTGCTTGCTTGCAGCAGTTTTAATTAGTGCTGGAGCTCAGCTAGAGCAGGAAGCTTTGATTGATGAAGGAGCAAGAGCGGTGAATGTGAGGAAATAAGGACAACTTTGGGCGTCAACAAAAGGAAGCGTAATCAACCCTCACTGCCGTTTCATGTTATCAAGTTTGATCTCAGGCAGCACGGATCAGTGACTGAGAAAATCACATCTAATCCGATCAGAATGACTCTGATAGTGTGCCAAGATAAATCATGTCTTTTTTCTTTAGTCTGTGTTATGCAAATCTTTGTTGCAGTGAAGAAACACTATAAGGTATAAGGTGCACCGTCAATTCTTCCTCAGCCAGTGAACATGGAAATGAATTGTTCAGCACTAAATAATCTGCATGGCAACAAGACGCAAAGGATTTGCTCTGGAAAAAAAAGATGAATGCCCGCTGTCACTATCTCTGCCTAAGACAAAGAAATAGACTCGCCTTATTATGCCCACTTTAAGTGTACAATTTTTCATACGGACAGGGAGGGAAACAGCAAGGATTGGAAAAACAGACGACAAAGGAAAATTTGCAAGTGAATATTTTGTAATGAAAATTAGAGCTCCTGAAGACAAAGAGAGTCCTGAAGACAAACAGCAGAGAAGCAAAGGCGAGCTTTGATGTGTGATGTAACGTGATTTAATGATGGAGAAAAAGATGATAAACAGCCTGCTGCTGATGAGAGGCCACAGAGGGGCTTTTACAACCACAGGACAAATGTACCCAACAAAACAGTCAGTTAAGCCAAGGTCCAAGAGAAGGAAAAAAGCTGCTTCTTTGGATTATCAGCTCCCAACACAACGTCATAAAGTCGTCTTTAAACAAACCCAATCAATTCACCACTTTCAGATGACTTTGAGTGTCCTGACCACTGCTGTGTTTGCTCCAGTTTCCTAGGAACCTGGACCTCCAGCTGGGATAGCCAATATTGAGGACTAAATTATTTTCCTTACACTGATAAGGATACACCGTGATACTACGTGTGCCTCTCTGATTTTTTTTTTTTTTTTCAATAGCTAATTTATATGTGTGTCATGGATTTTCAGCATGATTAATTCTGACTGCTGGCATAGAAACAACATGGCAGGAGGCAAAACTTTCCCTTTTAGACCGTTTAAAGATTCAAAAACATTTCATCATTTTAATGAAAGCTTAGTGAGGTAAGAAGCAAAGATTTGAATGCTAGAGCACACTCTCAAGGATTATGCTCACCCAAAGGTCAGAACTGTGGAGAGTATAGTGTTAATCCGAAGGACTATAAGGTCATGTTGGGCTTTCGGATTTCCTTTTAGAATAATGCAACAGGTAGTGTGTGCGTAGTGTTGAAATTCACCATCTTCATCTCACTGTTTAAATAAAAGTGGACCTTTGGTGTCTCATCTGTGTGTAAGTACAGCTTCAGACGCTGAGGGCTGGCTCCTAATTTCCTCATCTGTTTTTCAAGTCATGCTAGTAGCATGACTCCAGGGACAGCCGTGCCTGTCTGTCCTCCAGACTAAAGTCTTTTAACAACTATCAGAGGGATTGGCTATAAAGTTGTTGAATAATTCATGAAGAAACATGTCAGCTAAATTCAAACCAATAAAATCTCCATTATTTGTGCCCCAGCTAATACCATAGTTCTTTAAAGTTGTGTTGAACAAAATCAAAATTAGTCACTAATCACATTAATAAATCCCAATTCAAAAAAATTGGGGCACTGTGTAAAATGTAAAAAATAGAATGCATTTCTTTACACACCTCATAAACCCATATTTCATCCAAAATAGAACATAAACAAAAAATCAGATGTTGAAGCTGAGACATTTTACCCTTTTATGAAAAATATCAGCTCATTTTGAATTTGATAGCAGCAACATACCTCAAAAATGTAAGGACAGGGCCATGTTTACCATTCAGTAGCATCTGGGACGTAAGGGCACCAGTTGCTACATCTGTCTGATGTAGGTTTCTAGCTCCTCAACAGCTCTTCTTTGCTGCAATTGATTTTTCAATCCAGACTCTTCTACTGTAATGGATGCAGTATGGTTTAGCAATGTCTTGCTGAAATATGCAAGGCCTTTCCCTGAAAGGGATGTTGTCTGGGTGGGAGCATATGTTGCTTTTAAACCTCTACATGCTTTCCAGCATTGATAGTGCCTTTCCAGTTGTGAAAGCTGTCCATGTCATAGACATTAATGCAACCCCATACATCAGAGATGCAGGTGTTTGAACTGATGACAGACTGGATGGTCCTGCTCCTCTTTAGTGCATAGGACGCAGTTTCTGTGATTTCCAACAGGGAATTTCACTTGTATCTGACCACAGAACAGTTTCCATTTTACCGCAGCTCATTTTAAATAAGCTTTAACCCAGAGAAGACAGCAACATTTCAGGGTTTTTTCACAATACATCTTTAACTTGTATTTGTGGATGGAACGGCAAACATGTTGACAGACAAAGATGTCTGGAGGTGTTCCTAAGCCCATGCAGTTATTTCCATTACAGAATCATCCCTGGAGCTGGTGTTGTACATGACTGAGACTGAAATTTGGATTTAGACCATTAGAAAGTTTTACTCACTCTTTGGTTCAGGTTTTATGGATGGCAAGGCCAAACAAGAGGCTAACTGCTGCACTGGGATTTCCTAACATAATCCTGACCCATCAGCACTGCAAAAATATAAAAACACTGAGAACAGCTTTGGTTCAACCAACTTAGTCATGAGTTAATTTAGGTTTTACTATGAGTTAGTGGCTTTGCTAGCTAGCTAGCTATAGGAATGGATTTGATTGATTTTTATTTATAAAGATACCCTTATTGGAACTCCTCATAAATCCAGGTCCTTATCAATACCACAATCAATACTATTCTATTGTTTGGTGGAAAGAAAAATTGACAATACAGTTTTAACAGAAATGGCAAAAGCTGAGGAAAATTGAAGTTAAAAAGTTCCAAATTAAAAAGGCCACGATTCCACCTGCAATATCTTTTTTAAACAAAAAAAAAAACTTTTTTTTAATCTACACAACTGTAGTTTTATCAATTTCTCAAAAAACATAATTGTCATTTCTTGATGTGAAATTTGAGCATCAAAATATAACAATTTCTCTGCTTGTTAAATCCACTGATTAACTTTTATTCTGCCAGTTTCAACTCTAGATTAATATCTTTAACTAGCAGGGCTTGCTACAAAGTTTGTTCTGATCTGAGCAGATGAAGAAGAAAATCATAATTTAGTGCAGCCAAAATCTTTTTCTCCTCCAAGAGACAGTTGATGATTCTGCATTTTGGTTCAATTTGATGCACAGTGGTGATGAAAGAACCGGTGCTTGTTTTTGCACTTTTGATAACATAAAATAATGTCGCATCACAATCACAATGCAGTTTTTTTTTTTCCCTGGTCCACTGGAGTGATACAGAGTCCATTTCAAAGCTCAAGCTTAGCTCTGCTACAGCTTGTCAGTGTGAGTTTGGACAGTGTCTTCACTTCACACTTCACTTTTTCTCTGCTCTGCCGAAGGTCACTGTCTTTGCTTCAAAGCTTTGGGATTCATTCCTTTTTTTTTTCCTTCATGAGTTGCTGCTTCATCTCTTCAAGGCCCAAACATTACTCTGTTATTTAGAAACTGACCTGTGAGCTCAGTCAAATTTCAGTGTATCTCTTGTCAAACAGAAACAGACAGCAGCACTGATATAGGCTTCTTCAAGTCTTGACTTTGTTTTGGGTCTTGCGGGTTTTAAACAATTGTTTGCTGGCGTTCAACAGGTGTGGATGGTGCTCAGCTTAGTAGATGTTTCTTGTTGAGTTGATGATTGTTTTCCACTGGTGTCCCTTCGGAGTGATGACGCTGCCTGTTGTCATAGGGGTTGAAGGCTGCACTATAGCATCAGATATATGAAATGAATCACTTTCAGTTAACTACAACCTTAACCTTTCTGGAAAGGCCAGGCCAATTATCCACAAAGTGAACATGACCTTTGATGTAACATGTTGAGTAACATGAGCATCACAGAGCAGCACAAAGGAAAATTACAAAAACAAACATTGTGAGTGAGAATCACAGAAACTCTCAGGTTCATCATTGTCTGGAGCGTTTAATAGTAAAAAACATGTCTTATGTTGTATCATACAATCCATGTGTAAAAAGATCAACACAATGTAACAGCCCTAATAGATGTGAAATATTTAGTCTGCTCCTGTCTTATTTTGCTGCTGCTGACGGCATTTGATCTGCAGGAATGTACGGTTTGTTCCCAAAATAAACTCATTTAGCGACATATTGTGCCCCTAGCTGAAAAATATGTTGGGTTTGTACATAAATCTTTCCTTTGAAGCTTTAATTGCAGGTGTTATAAATTTTCCCAGGTTGTTTAACCCACTCAAGGGCAAAAAATATAGCAATAAACCATTTGAATCACATTGATTGTGTTGTGAATCATCCCTTTCAAAATGACAAAGCTTCTCACTGAAATTGCCTCGACCTACAGGAGCAAGTACTTACAGAGAGGCTCAACAGGCACAAAATGGTTTGACAAACTTCAGCAAATAACATCACCTTTGTTTTACAACACTAAAATAATAGATAGTAACCCAGGAGCATTTTATCTTAAAACAGAGCCCCGACTATGTATTTAAACTCTATTTCAACAACCACAATTTGACATCGGAGACATTTTATGCATCCGCTGCAGATATTTGATAACTGATCACAGAAAAGCAGCTTTAATGACATGTTTCATCTTAATCATGCTATAAACACTGCAAGCTAAAGCTTGTAGAGGCTCATAGTAGTTACAGTCTCATCCTTTATTCCAGTCAGTTTTCTAATTTAAGAAGTAACCCACATTTCTCTTTCTTCATTCACAGAACAGAAAAAAGGCCGTCTTGAGAAAGAGAAGAAACGTTTCCTCTGAAAATCCCGAAACAAGGAGATAAAGTGAAGTAGGTTAACCATACAGTCGTCATGCCCTGATTTAGCCTGCTTCCTCCAGAATAGATGACCCAAAACCTCTTCTCCCCTCCCTTTTTCTCTCTTTTCCCATGGCCCTGTTTAAAGAGAGCTTTTCATAGCTGTACCACTACTGCATGCTTGATGAAGTGGCAGGATTAACAAATAAGAATAAGATAAGGAGGCTTGTGTGCAGGTGTAAAAATGCCCAGCTGCTCAGCTGAATCTCTTTGGAGAATTAAGCATCACAGGGAAACTTATGTGACAGGGATATGTTTAACAACTTCGGTATACTGTTAAGTGGCAGGGTCAGATCTGATGCAAGATGAGTGCCTTATGTTGTGAGACGAAAAGGAAAACAGTTTAAAGTGATAGGAACAGGAGCCCAAACTGAATACGGTTATTAGATGGTGATATGGTGTACTAAATTCTCCAGTGGTTTTCTCAAGATATTGACGTTTTTATATAGTTTAATTGGGATACAATTACAACATTACACTACTACTAACCAAGCATAAGATTTTCAAATGATAAACACAATCTCTCTGTGCATCGTATTGTCTCAACAGCATTCTGACCAGCCTCCACATGGTGTTCACAAAGGCCCTTAAGGTTTAAATGACCAAATGTGTCAGTTTTTTGAGGGTAAATATCCTCACCTGAGATGATGTCCAGTCTGTCGTTGTCCACTGGGTGCAAGCAGTCATAGCCTTCACACCTCGTGAGGCATGAAGTAATGTTTCCCATGATGTAAGTCATGTCCATTACCACCTTGCAGGATCTGATCAGTTCTGACATTCTCATCACAGTGTAAGTAAGTGTGGGAGTGAGTCAGTAAGTTAATGCATGAATGAGTGTTAATGAAATTACCAAGGAGATTGTTTTTGTCTCTGAGGTAAAATGTGGCTTCTGCAAAAATGCATTGGGCAAATGTATACACCATACCCTTTCTTTGTTTAGTGTTTATTTCTGGCTGTAAACTGAAGTTGCAAGACTTGTGAATTGGCAGTGTATAGCATCGGATATATATAAATCAATAATTTATTCAAACAATTTTCAAAGCAAATGTTTTTTTCAAGCACCAGTTTTTCTGCTTGTAAATATTGGAAGAAAGATGAGCGATGCCACTCAATTGGGTTCTAAATTTGTCTTTAAAAAGCTCATCTGTGTTAGTCTGCCATAATCAAAAAGCTGTCTCAAACTAAGAGACAGAGATGGAGCTGAGGTTGGCCTCAAGCCTCCTGACAAATGGTAGTAGTGCTGGCTTGCAGTCCTTTCAGCCAGGCTTGGAGTGGTGGGCAGGGCTGGGTTTTTTTTTTTTACAATTTGTACAGTGGCATTAAACTGGATGCATTCGCTGAGATGGACAGGAGCGTTTATTGTTGGAGTGGCATTTGTTCTCACAAAACTCCACGTCTCTCTCCCTTTCTCTCAGGCCAGGAGGGCCATCCATGTTCGTCCGTCTGGTAACACTACTGTTACATCGGTGCCACATGAACCTTATCAACTGTTAATCCCTCCAACCCAAGACAGTCAAGGTGATGATAATTAGAGAAAGATTGATAATAACAAGAGCAAAATTGGCAATACAGTTAGACTAATAAAACAGAAAGCTTTAGAAGCCTATACGGCCTTATGTGCAAAATTATGTAGTCATTACAAGCTCACAGCTCGATGTAAATGCACCAGGTGGAGATGACAAGGGTAAGCTTGCAGAGCCAGATTTGCAGCACATGACATAACATAATGCATGCAAACCACCATCCAAGTGTATGAATTAAATCAATGAACTGTATGGTGTTATATCATGTAACATTTTCTAATTATACAATACAGATAAGCTCTTTTCAAATAGTAGCTGTTACAACAAAACATAAAACATCCCATCTGCAGCAGCTGCAGCCTCTCAACCAGTTTCCTGCTGACTAAGAACCACTAACAAACATAAGCCATGAGAGGGGCAGGTGGGATTCAGTCAATGTTAATGCTAAAAAAGAGTGGAGTATAGAGCTCTTTTAAATGAAAAAATCCCAGGAAAAAACTAATGATTCAGAGATATGTTAATAAAACTAACTTAACTAAGAAATTATTATATAAGTCTAATGAATTAAATAATCAGAATTACAAAATTTAGTTTTTTATTCTTTTTGGATAGGGAAACTGTCTTTCATTGACTTGAGAAAAATAATTCTTACAATTTTTAAACTGGACTTTAGTGTCAGTAAAGGTGCCAGGTCCCAGTATTGAATTCAGCGTGATTGTTCCTAGCAGTAACACACAAGGCCCGGGTTAGCTGAGCGTGAACAATTACACATGATCAATTTGGTTCAAGCATATCAGTACCTGATAACTAAAAGTAACCTTTAATGCTTTTTTAAAATGATCGATAATTGTACATTATCATAATGAACAATACTTCATCCACAATTATTTATCTTCAGTGAAAGGTTGTGAACTTAAGTGGGCTGGTCTGAGCCATGAGACTTCAGGGCTGAAAATGAGTCCCACTCATGGTTATCAGCCATGCTCTTTGTCAGAGCCAAAATGTAGTGTAAGACCTGAATTAAGTGACATAAACTGTGATTAGTGGTTATCTCCACACAGGATTCTTACCATGAGCGTTTCCTGTCATCGCCAAGACGTTTTGGACGGTTGATACCTGAACTCCACTTCCAGTAAATTTAGCTAGCTAGCAGCAACTCCAACCGACCTCAAAATGTATTTAATTTTAACAGGGTGAATGGCACCTGTTACTTTTTTTATTGTAGCCATGCAGTTTTAGGTCAAGAAATGCTGAGTTTCTAGTCTTTATTAATAACCAACAAAATCTAGAAACTAATACAAAGTTAAATTAAATATCTGAGCAATGTAAAAATGTATATTCTATGAAAAAGGGGGAGCTAAACTGCAAGCAGAGAAAGCCCCAAAGTGTTTGATTTGATGAAATTATGCATAGTATTTCAGCATTGACAGGGACATAAAGTAACAGCTTAACCTCAGCTGAATAGATCTGACAGCCGATACTCATCTTTGTGGTTAAAGTCTCATCCACCCCCAGAGTGTCATGTTGTCAGTGACTCAGCTCTTACTCATGTGCAATCCTCTGTTCATCTTCATCGTTGTTCAGCTTCATAATTTTCAGAAAATGTCAAGCAATGCGAGGCTAAAGCAAACAGGACAGATAGATGCTGGAGGAAAGTACCGACTGTAAGATGCTTGTCTACAGTTTAAATCACTTAAAATATTTGATCTAAAATGTTTTTATTTCAAAAGGGTAAAACAGCAAAACATGACACTTTCATCAAAATGCAACACATTTTATTGGGTCAATAAGTGCAATATTACAAGAGCAGCTTTGTATGTCTTCATTAAAACTTAAATTGATGTTTGACATCTTATTTGTCAAATCCCTTCAAATAATTACCCTGGAATTCAAATATTTTAATGTATGCAGGCTACATTAAGATTTAACTAAGGGGACCCAATTTCTATTTCTCAAATTACAGAGAAAAAAACAGTCCAACTAAAATAAAGCATACAGTATGATCAAAGTTCAAACTTAAATAAGAATCCAGTGTTTCTCTAGTTTGAATTTAACATTTTAATGGTGGAACCTCAGGCTTTTCTTCAACCAATCGAGGCTTTTCCATGCGAAACAGATTGCGTAGGTTGACTTCTGGGTCGACATAATGAGGGATCTTGCGTTCATTGAAGAGGCCCGAAAGGTTAGTTTCCACTTTAGTACGTCGGGACACCCGCATGCGCAGAGCAAAGAGGCGGTGCAAGTTTTCTTCTACAATGGGTAGATGGTGTCCATCCAGACGCTTCTGCCACGACTTCTTAGGACGCTGACGTTTCTGTTGGCATAGATAGAAATGCAAATTAAAAAATGTTAAGCCGTTTAATACCAACATAATGACTGAATAGTCCCTTGTTAAACTGCTGTTTTTTTCATTATAACATTTAAAGGTTTAAAGCTGACAATTCCCATCAGTTTCTTGTGTGTTTAAAAGGAAATCCAAAATCAATAGTCCCCAGGCTAGAAAGCTTTACATCACAGCCGTGTGAAGGCTTTACTTCTCATCTGCACTGTGGCATACTGAAGTCCCTTACCTTCAGTGAGCTGGCGCTTGTGTCATGGCGTAGCAGGTGTCTGGTCATACTCTCCTGTGGCATAGAACAGACCTCACATCAGAAAGTCACTCATCTGCAATCTCTTCATTTCAGTAACTTGTTTAAAACAATTAGAAACTATACAAAGATTTATTGGAATACTTTGGTAGGACTGATGAAAATGGCATCACAGCATACAACAAAACAAATGCTAAAAAGCAAAAAAAAAAAATCTAATCTTTAGAGCTAAGCATCATAAACTGTTTCTTACCCGCATAGCAAACGTGCGTGGACAGTCTGGAAAGGAGCATTTGTATTTGAGGAGCTCGAGGTGCACCTTGCGGATGTGGTGCTGCAGGTTAAAGGTGGTAGAGAAGTAGGCCTGGCAGTCTTCCCTGGGGCACACCAACACAGGCTTATGTGATGCATGGATCCGTTTGTGCTTCCGCAGAGCATCACGTTTCTTGAACTCCTTCTTGCATACTTGGCATGTGAATGTGGCTGAAATGCATTCCAGAAACGTTTTTTTTTAAAAGGCATTTGAATAAATTACAGTAATGTCTCCCAAACATATTTACCTGGGTGTTTGGTCATATGCTTCTGTAGTTTTCCCCAGGAATGTTCGAGCACCTGGCAGTTAACATGAGGGCAACGGTAGCCTGCAGGGACCAAAAGACAAGGCTTGTGAGCTTATCAGCATGTTATACAATCATCTCCCTTCTGAGCACTTTTAGGTTCGATCAACCATAGCTTTCCAGTAGACATTAATCCCGGAAGACTGAGTAATTTACAGCAGTGAATGATGAAAGCACCCTAACCAAGACGGAAATATACCAACCTGCATGCTTCTTCTCATGGGCTCTACGGGCGATATGAGAGTCGAATGTGGATGTGCACCTATCCTTTGAACACCTGGGTATCCCATCAGGGATAAGCAAAGAAAAATTTTAATCCAAACTAGTCACATGGACCACACTTACTCAGCCTGTTACTGCTTATTTAAGCCCTAAAAGAGCTGGAATTAGATTATTCAAATGGGAAGCACATTCTCTGACTTAGCTGAATATATGAAACCACCAAGAACTGAGTCTCAATACACTACTGCCAAATCTATGCCTTGTTTTGTGTCAAGCCAACTATGCTGCACTACCACAGACATACTTGAATTTAGCAGGCGCTTCGTGTTGTTTCAAGTGCAGTTTTAACATTCTGCGTTTTTTGAAGGTCAAGGAGCAGTTCGGCTGGTTACACTGAGAGGAAAAAAAACATTCAAGTGGTTAAAATCAGCAAAAAGATAGTTATTCAGCATTGAGTGGTGGGATCTGATGGTTGCAAAGAGGCACTTTGGCGCCATCTCGAGGATAAATTCGGGTATCAAGACAAACCTTGAAGTACTTGTCTTTGTCCCCGTGGGTGTAGCGCATGTGCCTCTTTAGCTGGCCTGAGTTGAAGAAACTCGTCGTGCAGCTCGTGAATTTGCATCTGTAGAGAGCTGAAATTAGTTTTTAGCCCTCGAGGGGAAGAGAAGACAAAAGAACTGGCTATAGCTTGCCTGAATTGCTTTAAGCCTCTGTGCTGAAGCATGTGGCGGCTCAGGTGGGATTTTCTTGTAAAACGACGACCACAGCCAGCAATGGTGCACTGGCACGGGCGCTGCGGGCAGTAAAAACTTTAAACATTCAACCGTTTTGCACGCGCATTCGTGCATCTGCTTCATTGAATCGTGTCCTTACCGCCCCGGTGTGCGCCGTCTCGTGCTCCTTCAGCCTCCACTGTCTGGTGAAAGTCGCTCCACAGTTGGCGTGGGTGCAGTTAAACAGCTGCAGCGGCGGGCGGCAAGCAGGTTTCCCATGGACTCCGTTCATTTTCCTCGATGTGTGATCGCCTCTCAAAAATACTGTATTTTATTGAGAGGCCGCCGCTTTTCTCAGCCTGTCTTATAGCCTCTTGGGAGATCTTAATTGGCTAATTGTCTTCGTGGGGTGACCAGTAAGAGTGAGACAGCTATGGAACACTTCGGTCAGATGTACAGCTGAAACCATTTAACCTAATTGCCCCGTAGAGTCCTGCTGTGTGCCAAGAAGCGTGAAACGTGGGCATGTCAGAACATGTACCTCCACAGGTGTTGCATATCACTGTCTGAAAGTTGTGAAAGGTGTCACACGCTGTAAGGCTGGTTAATGCGGAATAATTATAATAATTGTAATATTAATAAGTTATAGTGAATTAAAAATAAACACCTTGGGGTATGAAATAATTTCCTATAAACATCAACCTTTATTTTAAACCTCGAGGGTCATTGCAGTTTCCCTCATTTACAGTGAGGTCGAGGTTTTTATTATTATTTATCCAGTTATTAGCACAAACAAAAAGAGTTTACTTAGAGATAACAGTCATAAAATTTGAATTGATTTTAAATAATTGACTCAGATTGTCTTCCAAACATATGGAGCACAAAAGTTAAATTCAGAATTCAGAGAATTATCTCTCATGTGCATCCAAATCAGATTCAGGTTTGCAGTGCAGTGTTAATTTTGGCAGCTTTTTTAAATTTTAGTCTTTAAATGAAATGCATTTTAGTTTTAGTCACATGTTAGTCATTTCTACTGTACATTTCTAATGTAAACATTTTAGTCTAGTTTTAGTCCATTAAAAGTCCTCACATTTTAGTCTTTACTTTTAGTCCAAGCCTTTATTTTCTTGCCTAAATTTGGTACCAAATCATGGTAGTGTGTTCTCTGCACCCTGCCAAACCCAGATCCCTGCTTTCTACAGCTGAGAGGCAGAAAAGATACAGATGTACTGCATTTTGACAGATTTACCCATTTAGACTTTTCTTTATTTATCATCATTCCTTTCAATTTAAAGTGTTTTAAGAACTGGAATGTGTTCATTTGTGCACCTTTATACTTTAAAGTGTTTTTTTAGGTCATAACTTCATTTAATAATGGGAACTGGTATATGCTAAAACTAATGTATAAATAGGCTATGTAAAAATATCAGCATAATGGATATTGAAAAAATCTAATATCTGTGCATCCCTTAAATTAAGAAATTAATGACTTTTTAATTTTATCATCAGTTTAGGATATTATGTTTCAGATGCCGCTGTGATTGTATGTGGAGCAGTATAGGGATTATAAAAATGAACATGAATGTAATTTTAAAAAAGCAGGAAGTACAGTTGTGTTTCTATCTAATACTGTAAAGCAGGGGTCATCAAGTACATTTGCACAAGGGCCAGATTTATTCTTGACAGAGACCCTGGGGGCCGGACTTTCAAATCCACAAAAATTAAAGAAATATTTTGGTCTGAATGAAATATTATTGTAGTATTATTTGTATTTTCTTTCAAAACGCAGGACATTTTTAGTCATTACCAGTGAGATCTATCCCCCATTTTTGCCACCTTTAACCCATTTTTGATACTTTTTGCCTCTTTTTTCCTCTTTTACCAATTTTTGCAAGATTTTAACCCCTCTTAACCCCTTTTCCTGCATGTTTTACCCACTTTTATCCATTTTTGCCACTTTTTAGCTCATTTTCTTTACATTTTTTTAAACATTTAAATCAATGTGTACCACTTTTCACCCATTTTGCCACTCTTCAATGCCTTTTTCCAACTCTGCCATGCTATGTGTGCTGTTTTTACCACTTTTAACCATCTTTGATACTTTTTGCCTCTTTAACCCATTTTTTTTCCATTCTTAAACCCTTTTAAACCACTTCTCCAGCATGTTTTATCCTCTTGCTTCCACTTTTCTTCTATTTTGAGACTTTTTAACCCATTTTCATTACTTTTTTGCACTATTTTCGACACATTTAACCCATTTTTGATACTTTCATCCCTTTTTTCCTGTTTTCACCACTTTTTCACCAATTTTTGTCCCTTTGTGCCACTCAACAACCCATTTTACCATTTATCACCCATTATTTTTGTAACACTTGCCAACCTTACCCCTTTTAAGTATGACTGAAAAGTAAATTTCTGTAAAAACAGATTGAATGTTGAGACATTCTGAAACTCTTCTATATTAATTGTTTGTTGGATGGATTTAACAGCTGCAGACATTTAAAGCCAAAGGATACTCTTTAAACCACAGCATCTTCTTTTTCTCCTTTTCTGAGTTTAATGATCTTTCAGGGGCCGGATATGAGTTGATGATCAGTGCTGTAAAGCTTGTATAAAATATTTCATGTGCATTATTTTGAATGACAGAATAAAAATGGGAAACACAAAGTGTTTGTGAGTCTCGCTCCCACCTCTTCATGGAGTTCAGCTCACACACCTCTGTGGCTGGAGATCTGATTGAGTTCAGGTGTGTCTCATCAGTTGCTATGGTGATGGAAACAAGTGAACCACCTTATGGTACTGAAAACATGGAGTTTACCCTGAAATAACTATTAACTACAAAGGATGGCAGGCTGTTATAGATCATCTGTTCTGCCTACTTCAAAATAATATCTCTACATGTCACTCTGTGTTACATCTTTTTTGTTGTTATTTTTCAGTCCAGTCCTGTTCACACCAGTGTGGAAAAGGCCACATTTAATAAATATGAGCAGACAAATGACAAACATGACATCTGAGCTCACTGGACACTGTCCTGTCCATACCACCTTCTGCTATTTGTAGTTGTGATACATCTCTCCTCCCAGCAGAGGGCAGTGTGTCTCTGACTCACAAGGCTTTGGCATTTAAGAGGATACTTTGGTTAATGTGTTCACATTTTCCTTTATAATAGGCCTGCCCAAAGAGCACCACTTATCCACTCAGCAGCAAAATAGCAAGTTGCACATGGTGCCTCTCTCTAGTTTCAAATGCAGGTTTTGGTTTGTAAGACAGCAGGCTTTTTTTTTCTTACCTTCACAGGTGCACAAGCGCTGTCTCAGGAATAGACATCTAAAGATACTTAGTTGTAAATAACGAGATATATTCAAGTATTCATCAAACGTTCCTGTAATTATTTTTGGATTCCTTTTTTCAGGTCCCCTGGAATTTCCACACACCCTATGTAGGCACTGATCCTGATTTATTTCCTAAATCCAAGCTTTGATTTGTGCAGTCCTGGCTCTGCTGATTAAGTTACTCTGCTGTATCACTGTTAAATAATCAACTGAGTTAACTGCACTGAACAGCAGTTTTTCTGTGTATCTAAAGAAAAAAGGGAAAGAGGAAATAGAGGGATTTGGCAGACATGTATATTTCTACTTTGTACTGAGATGTTGGGTATGAGAGGTGAAGTGTTTTAGCATGCTTGCTTTTTTTTCCCCAGATGGGACAAACATATTTGGTGCTGCACTCCTCCTGCTGCTCCTCCATCCATCTCCTCCCAAACCTGTCTCCTACTTCCTGGTAGTCTCAAGCAGAGATGGATAAAATATTCAGAAGGGGCTGTCAGTGCACGATGTGCCTCCATTAGAAGGATTTGTTGCAGGATTGCTCCTGGTAGACTTAAACTGCATGAAGGTGCAGGTCACAGGGCTGATGAAGCGCTGCTGGTCTTCAGTTACCCCGTTTGACTGCTTTCTATTTATGGTTCCTATCAGAGGCTTTAGGCTCGATGCAGTGTAGATCTTCAAAGGGTATAAGCTTCCATTGCTAGTTGAAAAACTGTTTTGCAGAGCTGGTCATGACATCCAGCGTCGATCTGAATTCTTTCAAAGAGTGCAGTGTACCTCAGCAGTTCTCAGAAACTTGTTATCTCAAGATGTCAGACAAAATGTCTGTTTTTAGCACCTGGACGGTCTTAAAAGCCTTAATCAAGCAGTTAAATATCACAGGATTACCTTCCGTGAAAACTGAAGGGAACCCCAAGTCTTCATTTATCCACAAGGGTTTTAAAATTGCAAACAGTAGCTGCACAGTAACCCTCTCTAAAGTATTTAATAAAATGTTAATAAAAACTCACAATTATCCAAGTTTGTGTAAATGACATCAAGTTTTATTTCAAAGTAGGTGAGCATAACAGAGGTGTTTGTAAATGCAGCAGCACTATGACAGTAAATATATGAACATATACCAGGGGTGATTTTAGGATCAGACCTTTATTGGGTGCTCTGCTCCTCATCAAATGGTGGCATCTAGAGCTCAGTCTTCCTAAATCACTTGCTCATGAAAAACAATACATTTCTCTTCTTCCTTACTATGCAGTCCCTATAAAAAAGTATTCACCTTTGCTGTTTTACCCCTTTATTGGTTTTATGAATCAATAATAGTCTATATAATTTAGATTTGTTGACAAAAAAATATTGCCTAAATATTCACCCCGTATTTCAACAGAAGTCCAGTCACTTGGTGCTAGTAGTCCAACGATTAGTGAAATGGGGATCACCTGAGTGCAGTGAATGTGTCTCAAGTGATGGTAGTACAAAGATACCTGTGTCTGGAAGGTCCAGACACTGGATCATCAGTATTCCTGGCTACCATTGTGTCATGAAGACAAAAGAACACTCCAAGCAATTCAGAGAAACTGATATTGAAAAGTATAAGTCAGGGGGTACAATTTTTATTCCAAAGCACTGAACATCCCCCAGAGTTTAGTTAAATTCATCATCAAAGAATGGAAGGACTATGACACGTGCAAATCTGCCTAGATCAGGCCGTCCTCACAAACAGAGCGACCAAGCAAGGAGTCTAGTGAGAGAAGCCACCAAGACACCTATGAATACAAGCTTCAGCTGAGATGGGAGAGACTCTACAACTGTGGCCTGGGTTCTTCACCAGTCAAAGCTCGATAGGAGAGTGGCAAAGAGAAAGCCACTGTTGAAGACAACTCATTAAATCTCAACTTGCCAAGAGGCATCAGGGAGACTTCATGGTTAAGTTGGAGAAAGTGATTTGATCCAATGAGACGACCAATGAGATAGTGCTTTTTGGCCATCAGACAAGACGCTACGACACCAAACACTGCACATCACCACAAACACACCATTCCTACTGTGAAGCACAGTGTCCACAGCATCATGCTGTTGGGATGCTTCTCAAAGCCAAGACCTCAATCCAATAGAC
The DNA here is from genome assembly GCF_018320785.1 of Cheilinus undulatus. NCBI lineage: Eukaryota > Metazoa > Chordata > Actinopteri > Labriformes > Labridae > Cheilinus > Cheilinus undulatus. The sequence goes on from NC_054885.1 coordinate 18,809,166, forward strand.
AGTGTCATAGCTGTGATTGCAGACAAAGGTGCATCTACTAAAAACTGACTTGAAGGGGGTGTTTATTTATGCAGTTACTTATTTTGCATTACATATTTTGTTTGACATTACTCTGTTTACACTCTGACACTGAAGAGGGTTTTAAATATTTTTTGTTTTTTTTGTCAAGAAAAGCTCAATTATATTGACCATGACTGATTTATAAAACAACTGAAAGGGTGAAGCATCCAAGAGGTTGAACACTTTTTACTGGCACTTTCAGTTTACTCATTGATTTCTGAGTTTCTATGTCATTTATTATGGCTGGGGGGATTTTTCCTCTGCATCAAAATTTGAAATGAAGACATTTTAAAATTTGTGTGAGATTTAAAAATTCTGGTTGGGCACTGGACTCTAGTTGTAGCTATTTTAACCCTCAGGCATCACTTTAATTTACCACCCTTTAAAGCCATTAAGGACAAAAATGTCCACTTCTGAAAAACTACTATAAAAAATGTTATAGATTAATACTTCTTTTTTGCATAAATCTCTTAAACAACTTCAGCTGTGCTCAAAACTGCCAAACATTCAATCATTTAGAAGATTTTAACCCTTTAAATGCCAGTTTGGTTACTTAAAGTCAATGTTGTTTTTTATGGAAGAAAAAGTGAAATAATGTGATTTCTTCCTCAAACCAAATGTTGAATGGCTGGGGCATTATTTCTAAATCCAGCATGGACATGTCAATGATCAGCCAAAATATTGACTTTGATGCATTTTTAGTTTTCGTGCAGCATCTGATTTAAAATTTGCCACCCTTTCGAGTCATTAAGGACAAAAATATCCACTTCCAAAAGTGGCGATACATTTTTTTTCTAAAAACAGTAACTTTTGGCTAATCATTGATATATCCAAAAAAACATTGACTTTAAGTAATCAAGCTGGCATTTAAGAGTTAAAATCCTCAAAATGATGCATTTTTGGTAATTTTGAGCACAGCTGAAGTTGTTTAAGAGATTTATGCAAGAAAGCAGAAGAAGATCACTCTGTTAAGTTTTTTGGAAGTGGACATTTTTGTCCTTAATGGCTTTAAAGGGTTTCACAGTGTTCCCCTGATCTATTAGAGCAATTGAAATTTACATTTGAAAATTTGCCAAGAAAGAAACTGTTGCAAAAAAATAGCCCATATGCACTAACAGCCAAAATGGTGAGCTGAGAAAGAGTAAAAAATTTGCCCAAATGGACAAAAATGTCCCCAGTGATGCCTGAGGGTTAAGTGTGCTGAGATGACATGAAGAGTTGTTCTGCTGTAAAGGATCCTGATCCTGATGTATCCAAGACTGTAAGAGTCTTGGATACATCAGAAAATCCCCAGGATCATCAGGCCTCTTGTGTTTTTGTCAGGATGTTTTTGCGTTCAGCTCTGATGCCCCTCTTTGGTCGGGACACACCTTCATCCTCTGCAGACCTGCTGTCATTTTCCTGTCACGGCATCCCGGGATCCTCCCACTCTCACATGCATGAAGCTACATTTAGAAAGTGACTAAACACTGATAATACCCCCCTTATGGCTTTCCTCCGGCCCTGCAGCTCGGTACCCGGGCTGTCGCAGCCTCTCCCTGCGCAGACCTGCATGGCAACGGGAGAAGGAGGCAGCCCGGGATGAGGGAGGGTACCACGGTCCCACGTGTCCTCCTCACCGCAGACCCAACGCATTTCTCTTCGCTTTCCCATCCCTCCGTTTCCGCATACCGCAGATTCGCAAACACACACGCGCACACAGGCTCATCCATACGCACCCGCGCAGCCCTGCGGAGCTATGCGTCCGCGGCGCTCTCCTCCTCTCCTCAGTGTTTCCTCACTGATCAGTCTCTGGGCCTGTATCGATCGTCGCCGTATGCATTGTTTGTGATTCGATTTTCATCATTCTGATATGCTAATGATGGTTGTCAGCAGCGGTGTCGACCGGAGCTGAGGGCGGCGGAGAGAGACTCAGAGAGGGGAAGAGATGAGAGGACGCGCCGCATCAGATGTTTAGCTCATTCACGCGCTATCTTCGCCATCGCTTCTTCTCTGCGCCTTGTGCTCCTTTTCCGTCACCGCCGTCGGCCGGGCTCGCGCGGCTCTCGATGCAGTAATCCGGGAGAATATGTGAAGATCATGCTGGCGGTGTGGTGCTTCATGGTCTTTGCTGCAGTGGGCGAGAGACTCGCAGTCTCAGGTAAGAGAGAGAGAGGGGGAGAGAAAAGAGAGAGGGGGATCTGGATCCTGAGCGGGGAGCACCCTTTCTGTTTTCTTTGCATCCACATTTTTTTCCCCTTGCACCAGCACTTTTTGTAACCTCGGTGCAGGCTGGGATTTTATTGTAGCGGGATCTCGGTGCCAAGCAGCCCACTGGCCTGACAGCTCTCTCCGCTGCAGTAGATTTGCTGCATCAACACATTTCCATCCTGGCCCTGTTGGCTCTGTATAGCATTTCTTTAACCATTTCCAGTGGATTTTTACCCAGTGAACATTCAACAGCACTGTGATCTTACTTGTCAATCACCATGGTGAGGTGTTTGACAGCCTGACTGATGATTGCTAAGATTTTAAGATAGATAGGCCATGTTTGTAGGGGCGTCAGTCTAGCTACAACACTTCACAGCCTACAAGCCCTGACAAAATAGAACATTTCCATTTTCCATCCTAAACTATGAAGCCAGTCTTGCTCTAAATATTCCTAAAATAAATTTAAAGATTGGTCAAATGTGGCCAGTTTGATAAATCAGCTCACAAACACTGAAACAACTTCTTCCATTTGCTTTGCTTCTAACCAATAACAGATGCAAGTTAGGTGTTGCCACACCTTTTTGTGTCCTCAGCACACCTGCGCACCCTTACAGTGTCCCTGTTGTGCTGTTTTTCAGGTGTGGACAGGCATCCGGTGCAGGATGGTGGATTGTGGGACTGGTTTACGCCGGCATGGTGGCAGGACAGCAGGGACTCTGCATCTGAGATCATCTATCCGAAGAGGCTGGTGCAGCAGATCGAGTCAGAGGAGGAGATGGCTCATGAGCACCTGGATACCAGGGTGAAGAACAGCACCGGGAACAACCTGGTAAGTTGTGCAAAAATTTATAAGTCCACATTTTCACACACTACTCTTTAAAAGCACCCCCTTTTGATATGTTCTTACTGATTGTTTCCATGGTTGAGTGCTTAAAAAGGTTCCAGGACTTTCCCAGCAAAATGTAGAACAGATAAATCTCATAGGTGTTTGATTAAACAAAGAGAATCCGAGCTGAACCATGCATCAAAATACATTTTATTAAATCAGGGGCTCATATAATCTTACAAAGTGAAGACAGAGCATCTTTTCCGGATCAAATGCCTTAGGAAATGGGGCTCTTTATCAGCTTAACATGCACTCTAAAACTCAGGAATCCTTTAGGAATTTGAAGTCTAGATCTCAGCGTGAATCCTTACTAAAGAAGATACAACATGGAGTCACTGTAGCAAGTCTTTGTGGGCACATTCAGAGGCGTGACAGTAACAAGACAGACTCTTATTCTGCTGATGTTCCCAGCGTTTGTACCCGTGCAGCATTCAGCTTTCTGCTGTCACGCCGCTTCTCCTCAGTGATGACTGTGCAGCGTCTTTGCAGCAGTCTCTACTCCCTGTGATTTTGAGTTACTCCCTGAAAATCCCCCCTCCAGTGTCCACAAAGAAGCTATGTCAGCTGGGTGAACCCAAGCTGTTTCTTATTCCTGCATAAGTTGTGTAATTTCTGGCAGCAACTTCTGGGACTGAAACCCTGTGACCTGCTTCTGGTGCTGTGTAAGCATTGTAGTAAATACAAAGAGCTGCTGTGTGCGTGTTTGTAGTGGCCCTCTTATTCACGTAACAAAGCTAAGCCCCCTCCTGAAATATTCACTCATCATGTCCGATCATGCTGAGATGAGACCCCCAACTTCTTCATTATTCAGCAGTGTGTCGAAGTGTGTCCCCATTAATTATAAAAGAGGCTGATGTGAAGAAGTGCTGCATAGTCCAAGAGGCTGAGCACTTTCCATCCCTGCACCCCCTCATCCTTTTATTTCTGTCATCATGATATGATGTGTGATGTGTTTCATGCAACCTAAGAGGAAGTACATTAAGCTACTTATGCACACAGATGCATGCATGTTAACTAAGTTACCCTGGGGTAGAAGCTGTCTTAATTATAATGATACAATATGAAAAACAGCAGTTAAAACATTATGTACTATTTGAACAGATATGTGCTCTTTAAGCTGCAGTACCTTTCCTGTTTTGTTGTTTAAAATATTTAAGATGTGAGGACCGATGGGCATCATAAATTTAGAAGCGGCAGGGGATGAGCTGAACTTTTTCCTTCTTTTCTGTCTCGTCGTGCTGCTTTGAAATAAGGTGATGCAGCATTTTTGCCTCATTGTGATTGTTATTTTGTTTCATCTCGTGTCCTCATTTACTTGTATTCAGTTGACACTGACAGATGAATTTTCAAGATGAAAGTTTTGTATATTTCTGCAGAAAGTCTATTCTTTAGTCCACCTGAATATAAGGTTATTTTAAGATTTCAGGCTAAGATTGGTGCATTTGTTCCAGGATATTCATTGATTTATATCTGGATATCCTGCCTTGAATTTTAAATGGAACCCTTTTTATTTTACTCAAGTATGTAGTGAATTTGTCCTTACATGATAAGTTGACTTCAGCGTAGCATTACACTTTGAATTCTGACCCTCTTGATCATGTGTCTGTTGAAATCTAGAGTTAGATAATAACTTTTTTTAAAGCTACAAAATCACAGTCAGTTCATTTGAGACGCTGTATATCTCAAAACGCAAATACACGTTAAAACATTCAAAATAAAACCTTCTGTTTAGGGTAAGGGTCAGGGTTAAGGTAAGGGTGAGGATACTAAAAGTTGACAATCAAAACCTGACCTACAAAACATTTAATAAAGCCGAGTAGACGGCCTGCTTACAGGATAAAAGCTTGTCTTCCATGAAAACACTCCAACATAGCCAGTGTAGCTTAGGTAGCTCTGTTAGCTGTGTAAGCTATGTTGCTAACAGAGCGACAAAGCTAATTGAGCCAATGCTAAACTTATAAAGAAGCTACGTAGCTAAGTTAGCTTTAGCTATGTTTTCTGACGCTCACGTTGCTAAAGCTAACAAAGCCACTGTCACATGTCTACTTCTAAAACAGGACTATACATTATTTACTCCCGGATTAGACCTCTGACTTTTCTCTCTGTGTTATTTATGAAATGTGTCTTAGTCTGTAATGTTTGCAGTGTGGTTATGTCATTAATGTACCTGCCAGACTGATTATGAACAAAATTGAATTAAAAAAATGTTTTCTGGAAAATTACTGCACTACTTTTGGAGATGTACGGTGTCTCAGATGGACAGTCTGTGAGAGTGGTCAGATCCCTCTAAGTTGATATGACACAACAGATAAACATCTGCAGCTGGCATAGTTCATGCCCACTCTAGTTGTCAATGGTCGATGTTTGTCAGAAGGGCCTATATTTTGCAGAACTAATGTTAAACGGATGCATCTGTGCATCCCTGATATCAGTACCTACTAAAAAACAACAATATGAGCGTCAGCTATTTTGCTTGAATAATATGGGCTGCATGGAGTAACAGGATTTGAATAATACTTCTACAAAATGTTGCATAATCACATAGTCTGAGAAATGTTCTGACAAAGGATTTCGTTGAATAGATGACAGATAGTTTTGACAACAGTCACTACAATGGAAGAGGTTCAGCTTGTCCAAATGAGGACTGGACAAACGAACTTCATCTTTATCCTCCAGCAGAAACTTGCCAAGCCCCACAGAATGAACACAAAGGACTCTGGGAAATGCTTGCGTCTTCAGAATATATACTATGTTCCTTACGGGTTACACATCCCTAAAGAGTTTGCGTTTCAGAGTCTGTTCCAGTTTTAAGAGAAATTTTCCTCCTGAAGCCTGCAGTGTGTAATGTTTTGTCATGTTCAAGTGTTTGAGATGTCCTGTAATCACAATTGGGGTTGAAGAATCTGTTCAGCAATTTTAGGGGTCAACATGAGGCAATAATTAACCACCCCAACAGTTTCTATCAGAGGAAGCTTCTGAGTTAATTTTGGCAGCTGTTTAGTCTTAGTCTGGAGATGAAAAATGCTTTTTTTAGACACATTTTAGTCATTTTTAAATGTTATAGGTCAAGTCTAATTTTAGTCGACCAAAACTCAAAACATTTTAGTCCAGTCTTTGTAAATAAAAGTTATTTTTTTAAGTCACAAAATGTATTCTCTTTGAACTAATTTAATCAGCCAAATTTTAAAATGAATATAAATGTAAAGCGCCATTATCAGTGCACTTTAAATGCTTAAATGTATTTGAAATACACTGATGAAAACTGACATACCTTATCTACACAGTTCTCATCCAACACTGATGTTGGACCGGAGGCCTGGCTTGTGATCTCTTTTCCAGTTCATCCCAAAGATCCTCCATGGGGTTGAGGTCAGGGCTTTTTTGCGGTTCAGTCAAGTTCTTCCACGATGGACTCATCAAACCGAGTCTTTATCGTCCTTGCTTTGTGCACTGGAGCACAGTCATGTTGGAATAGAAAAAGGTCTTCCTCAAACTGTTGCCATATAGTTAGAAGCACAGCATTGTCCAAAATGTCCTAGTATGCTGAAACATTAAGACTGCTCTTCACTGGAGATAATGGGTCAAGCCCAGACCCTGAAAAACAGCCCCATCCATCCACCTTCATCCCTTCATCCCCACGCTTCAGTTGCAGTCAGGCCTATGTCATAGAGAGACACACATAAGCGGACAGGAAGCACACACACAATCACAGACTCGTAGAGTAGATACTTTTCCTTGAATTGATAGGATGAATCTTTGGATCAACATTTAGTAAAACTGTCATGCAGGAGGCCAAGTTGATTTGCCAAAAGTAAGATAAATTGAGTTGTTTTTGAAGTTCAGCTCCAGGAAAGGAAGAGTGGGCTTACAAAGAACATTGACGCCATTGGGATGTTTATCAGATCTTCATTTGATATTTTCTTCTCTGGCATAAGTGATCATTGAATGAGCACACTCATGATTAGTAGGTTTGACATTTGCAATAGTTGAAGAATTGTTGTGATTGGATCAGGAGTCAACTAAGGCGGGAACTTTTAACAGTGGATAAAACAAGCAGTGTTTCCTCTTTACTGGGTTTTTTCCATCTGGAAAGATCTCATCAAACCTTGCACATCCAAAGACCATTTTTCTGAGTAATATTTAAAAAAAAAAAAAAAAGGTGACAACAGCACACAGTGAGTAAAGCACAAAAAAAACCATTACACTGTGGAACAACATCACTGCACAGTGAACTGATGAACACCATGCCTCAGCCCCTCAAACACAGTAGTAAGAATATGCTATCTGTTGTCACGTGAGGAAACGAGTCCTGGATGGTGATGCATTTATTGTAAAAGCCCAGTGATTCACAGCATTGCAGCCTGGTTTCTCCAGACTGAGATCAAAGCCACGCTGGCACAGTCGGAGCTGCTGAGGAGACGCGCTGTTGAGTCTGCAGTAAATCTCTCTCTCTCTCTCTCTCCTGGTCCTGCTGTCTCCTCACCTCCTCTGGCAGCTGTCCATTCAGGACATTTGCACGGTGGCTCGGTATAAACGACATCCATCAAGTTTTCTTCTCCTCATCTCTCCATCTGTCTCCATCTACAAAATTGCACCTTAGCTCTTGAACGGCCATAGCTCTCTGCTGTCATGGTGGCTGAATGCTGGCTGCCAATGTCGATCAATGGAGACTTTATCAATCACTATATTTCAGCTGCTGAGGTGCTTTTAGAGCGTACACACTATTGATTCTGTTGAATTATTCATGGTGCTTTTTCAAAATCACTCTTGAGGCTTTTACAGAGTGGGGAATTTGACCACAATTGTTTTGTTACACTTCAATCTATCAACTATCTAATCTGTCTCTGTCTATGTGTTTTTTTACAGCCTGTCCACTTGGCACAGAGCTGTTTTCAAGTGGAAGCTTTTGGACACACCTTTACCCTGGACCTGGAGCTGAACCAGTGAGTATCACAGTCCGGCACTATCAGATCTGCCTCTCTGAACACACTGCCTGATATCAGTAGGTGCTCTTAATTTACTGCAGCTGCTCTCATTAGCATTTCCCCCGCACTTAAGCTAATGCACTTAGCACTTCTATTATGCTACGTGACAAGATGGGGAATACCAATGTGCCACACACATAACAGCTTCCAGAGATTTCATTAACACCACATTAAATGTTCAATTATCTTTTTGTGAAGTACTTTTGAAAGCAATAGGTGGATGAAACCAGTTTTGATGACACAAATGCAGATATGTATAAATATATTATTAATCATGTTTATTATCTCCTTTGAGAAAGAGCTGATAGAAATGTTTATGGCCTCTCTCCTCTCTTTGCAGTCACCTCCTGTCTTCAGAATATGTGGAACGGCACTTTAACAAGGACGGCAGACCCTCTCAGTCAGTGGTAAGAATTTGTGCGTGGGGCTGAGATGTGTGCTAACAGAGTGAACTTGTGTTTTGGCGCACAGAAGGTGGCATTTTAATGAGTGGCAGTGCAGCGTTCAGCTTTCTGAATGTTGAAACTGCCACAATTTGCACTGGTGTGTTCGTCAGTGAGATTCAGAAGACTTATGAAGTTGTTTGGCAATGTCTCATGTTGTCAAGAGGTCATCGCGTTACGTAACTCCTACATCTAGTATACTATATTTTCATCTTGGTTTGATTAGAATCCAATTTAAGAAATCAAAGATGGTCTGTTTGTTTCTTTTTAACTTTAAAGGGAGTGAGTGTGATGCTCCTTTAGCTTTTTTACTCTTTGAGCTCCTGCTGCTTTGCCTTTTTTTAGACAGTGCTTTGATTGTTCACTGTTTCAGTGGTAGGCTGACATGTACAGTGATGTGAAACAGTATTTACCACCTTCCTGATTTCTGATTTCCGCCTATTTGTGACACTTAAATGTTCAGATCATCAAGGAAATGTTAATATCAGACAATTATGACCTGAGTAAATACATAATGTAGTTTTTAAGTGATGATTTCATTTACTAAGGCCCTATGTGAAAAAGTAATTGCCCCCTAAACCTAATAACTGGTTGTGCCACTCTCGGCAGCAACTGCAAGCAAGCATTTCTGATAACTGATGATAGTTTTTTTAAGCCATTCTGTGGTGGACTTGCTGTTGCAGTCTCCTTCTTATTGTCGAATCATGAACACTGACCTTAATCTCAGATGTTGTTCTGAGTTCTTTTGTGGCCTCCTGGATAGGACTGGGTTCAAAAATTGATTCTGTAATTAAGATCTATTCTGATTTTTCAACTTTGTTACAGATTCATATAATCCGGAGATCAATCCTTATTTATAGGCCTTTTCCATTTCCTGACGGCTACTTGTGTGATCAGTCTCGTCCTTACATCGCTCATGCAGCTTGAAACTTGAACAGCGCTTGCCTCTGAAAGCCTTAAATCTCAGAGTCAAGGTTTGAATCTTGTGCCCAATCATTTTATTTTGGATATCTGGTGTGTGTTATCAATTATAGCTAGATCCACATATGCAAGATGTGCCAAATGGCTAAAAAAATTAATGTAAATACTATTAGTTTGGGTCATTTTTTAATGCAAACCTTGATATTTTTAATAATGTGCCTGGTTGGAACATTCTTAGTACTATTTCCAACTTTTCTTCTCTGAAAATCTCTTTAATGTTGAAGTAATATAGGTTTTGCATTACAACATCCCTAATGAATTGTGAATCAATTTAGATCAAATTGAATCTTGACCTCATGATGGAATTGAATTAGGAAATCAGTGGCGATACCACTCCTGGATGCGTCATCGATGCGCTCTTGTAGTAATTTTGGGAGGCTGGTCACTCCTGGGAGGGTATACCACTGTTCCAAGTTCTCTCCATTTGTGGGTAATAGCTCTCATTGTGGATCACTGCAGTCCCACAGCATTAGAAATGGCTTTCTAACTCTTTCCAGACTGATACACTGATAGTAAACTGACTTTGTTTCTTATCTGATCTTGAATTTCTTTAGATCATGGCATGATTTGTTGCTTTTTGAGATCTTTTAGACTTCACTTCCACTTCACTTTGTCTGATAGATTCTATTTCACTGATGTTGTTAGTGAAATTTAACTTGCTTTCTGAAAAAAAAATTGGTTAATCACAGTTAAATCATGATTTAACAAGAGGGCAGTTATTTTCCACATGGGGCCAGGTAGGTTTGGATGGCTTTGTCCATTAATAAACGATCCCATCATTTAAAAACTGCATTTTTTTATTAACTCGGGTTGTATTTAACTAATATTAAAATTTGTTTGAAGATCTGAAACATTTAAGTGTGACAAATATGCAAAAGGATACATTTATGAAGGGGGAAAATACATTTTCACAGCACTGTAGCTTTTAATATCGTCCTCTGCATACATGGGTTTTCCTATCAGCATGCATGCTTCTCATTAGTGTGAAACTACAAGCTCAGGAGAAGATGACAGAAAAATGGATGAAAGCTTTGACATCTAGCGCCGTGTCAGTTTGGACCAGAGGGATGTCACTGCCTTGTGTTCTCCAGCAGAGATGACTAACATTTTTTTCTTTCTTTTTCTGTACTATTGTGGCACTCGCCACCATCTCATCACCATCATCACCCACCCAGCCAGCACTCCATGTCCCCGCCCACCATCGCTTCAAACTCTTCCTTTTGGTCCCTGTGGCCAATCACATGCCTGTTTCCATAGCAACGGGTTTGCTCAGCGGTGTCATTAAGTTCTTGGCAGCGACGAGAATGAAAGAAGAGCAAGAGGGAGGAGAGAGCAGAGCTGGCGTGAGAAGCGGAGGAGGAGGGCATATGAAGAGTAAAATATCTGTTATTATAAAGGCGTGATGAGGGAGGAGTCTTGTTCATGGATTTTTTTCCCTAGAGTAGCTGGTGGGAGACGAAAGCGTGCCGGGTCAAGGATGGAGACCTGTAGTCAGGCCAGATTGTCACCCAGCTGGACTAAGGCTTCACGTGAAGCCTGTGATGCTGCTTTTGGACACGGCTGGTGTCATGCAGCTCAGCAGAACCTTGTTAGAGAGATCTCTGTCGTCAAAACTGTTATATTTCTGAATTAACCATGCAAACACCCTGCTGGGGTCAGTTTGGTCATGGTAATTCAGGGTTCTCACTAACTTGCAATGACTTACAGATAGAGAAGAAAGCTAGGTTTACATCATAATCATCGAGGTTGGGTTAAGGGCAAGGGAAAACAGCACTTTCCCTCATTGTGAGATATTCAGCCACAGTCGTCCTGTTGTGCATTTGTTCCATGTGGCGGCAGCATGATTAATTAAAGAGATTTGTCGAGGGTCTACCTGTGCTGCTATTGTCAGAAAAGCACAGTAGGGTGGAGTAGAGCACGGGGCACAAGTAGGTCACAAAGTGTGCCATAAATGCAGTCGTGGGGAAAGAGAAGGAGGAAGGAGGGAGAGGGGGGGCTGCTTGCATTTGCACAAGTTAGAAAGGGGTTTCCTCAGAGCTGAGCTTGTTAATCCTGAAGTGTGTCGTAAGAGGTTTTTTCATGAAAAACATTGTGTCCGCAGGGAGGGGAGCACTGCTACTACCAGGGAAGGTTACGAGGATTACCAGAGTCCTGGGTGGCTCTCTCCACCTGCCATGGCCTGTGGTAAGTGTTATGGCAAACTGTCATTATAAATTCATGCATAAGTGGACTGTTTTGAAGGATACACATAATTTCCACGCCCATGATATGTTTTTTTTTTTCTCTCTTTGTGTCCCTCTACCCTTTTCTCGTTGTTTCTTAGCGGCATGTTCTCTGACGGCTTCTTCTCCTACGGGATTGAGCCGGTTAACAATCAGAGTAATCAGGTAAAATCAGAGGATTTGCAATGAAAATAACTGAGGTGAGTTGAAAATTTAATTTCATAGATGTCTAACATCCTCTGGTTTTGTTCTGTCATAGGATGATGGTGCTCACTTAATACGCAGGATGCCTGATATCAGGGTTTCCCCACATTGCAAAGGTACACAAGTGTATTGAAAGCTATGACACTCGTACAAAAATAATAATGATTCAGTAGCTTTTTACTGCATATTTATGACATTTCATACAATTAGACATCATTCTTCTGGACAAATCAGGCCCAAACTCTTCTCTCATGTTATTAGAATTTAAATATTGCATATTATTTTGTTATAACTGTTACGTTACTTTCCATTACTCTCCGATGATACAGGAAGGCTCAACATTTATATGATGTTTGACTATGCTAAGTGACACTTTTTGCAGCATTCATACTGCACCTACAACAAAAAAGAGCTCTGAATGACTGTTACTCTCCTCTTCTGTGTCCAGACTGTACAGAGGACAGTGAGTGGGAGAGCAGAGGAGGTGATGGTGATGACGACAGACCGGACCAAATGAGGGAGCAGCAGGAATCTGGGAGGCTCAGACGGTCCAAGAGATATGTTCGCAAGCCCTCTGTGCAGACTGAGACCAAATACATTGAGTTGATGGTGGTCAACGACAATGACATGGTGAGTCAGGAGTACATCAAGCTGCTTATTATGTGCTTGTCTTGTTGCAATAGTGGTTCATTCATAAATGATAGATTTGGAGGTCTAACCTTATGATGCATGTGTAAAACTGGTTGTTTTTGCATACTTGAGAGATGCATGAATGTTGAAACATGAAAAAGGCCACAAAGCGTCTATTTTTAGATGGCTTCAAAGCAGACAGAGGCTGCAAAAACAGGCTGATGATGTAGGCCTACCTGAGCATCCAATGACATCTGTTAGAACTGCTGTTAGATGTACAATGGGTGCAAATGGGTGCTTATCCAGTAAATCAATCTTTATTTGTATTAAAAAAACATCTTAACCAAAGTTATCTCAGACTCTCTGCACTCTCTGGTATGTTATTTATTAAAAAAATGCCCAATATGATTCACCAAGAAGTCAGCACTAAGCAACATTCAGCACAGTTTCAGCGGCAGGATAGCCTGAAGTTTTTGCCTGTTAACAGGCAGCTATCTTCCAAAGCTGTGGTGTGGTGGTGAAGGGATAGAGGGAAATTCAGAAATATAGAAGAGGGAGATGCAGAAAGAGAGAAGGGAATGATTTAGAAAAAGAAAAGATGGGGCTATAGAAAGAGAGAAGGAGAGGCAGAAAGGGAGAAGAGGGAGATACAGAAAGAGAGAAGTAGGTGATACAGTGAGAAAAGACTGAGAGACGGAAGAAGAGAAGAGGGAGATGCAGACAGTCAGAGGAAGGAGATGCAGGCAGAGAAAAGAAGGACAAAGAAAGAGAAAATAGAGAGGTACAGAATAAAGACGAGAGGGAGATGCAGAAGAGAAAAGTAGGGATCCAGATCCAGAAAGGGAGAAGAGGGAAAACAAAAGAAGGAGATGCAGACAGAGAGAAGAAGGATACAGCAAGAGAAAAGTGAGAGATCCAAAAAGAGAGTGGAGAGATACAGAAAAAAACGAAGAGGAAGATCCAAAAAGGGAGAAGAGGGAGATGTAGAAAGAGAAAAGAAGGAGATATGGCATGAGAGAAGTAGAAGATACAGATAAAAAGAAGAGGAAGATGCAGAAAAAGAGAAGACGGAGATTCAGAAAGGGAGATGAGAGAGATGTGGAAAACAAAAAACAAGGAGAACAACAGCAATGAAAAGATCTAGATGTGGCTGTTCAGACCATAAACCCATCATAAACCTGTTTTCTTGGATATGACTGTAACGGCCATAACGATGGTACTTATATGAGAAGATTTAGCAGTAACGGCCATGTTTGGAAGAAGACTGAACATTCTAATATTAGCATTAGCATCTTAGATGGACGAGTTTCTCTAGCTCCATTCTTTGTAGGAGCTCTTCATACCCCAGCAGAAGAATTAAAGAAAATAGGACAGCGCAGATTGATTATTTTGGTACCTTTCGTAATTTTGTCAGGGGAACTGTTCAGAACAACTTGTCAGAAATGCACCATGTGTGATTTTTTTTTAAGGAAGTACAGACCAAATACAGCTTAAAATGTTAGAGATATAATCATTTGCGAGAGAAGTAGTCTTTCAAAAAGCTGAAGACTTCTGAATATAAAAAGTAACTGTCAACCATGATCTCAACTTTAGCACTTCAAATTTTTAATGTAATGTCAGACATGAATCTTACTACAGGAAGTGCAGTAAAAGACTTGTTTAAATTCTTGTATAAAGATAGTCTTTTGAGGTGTAGATGAATTTAAAGAAATTACAAATGAGAGCTCTGTGCTCCACATAAAAATGAATTCTTGTAGCTACTGATGTGAATCAATTCCTTGTTAAAACTACTGAATGATTACTTAACAAGCTTCATAATTTTGACAGTGTTTTAGGGGTTGTTAAGGTGCAAAGCTCACTGAAATTAATCTTTGTAACAAATGCGCAGTCACACTGAATGAGTTAATAACTGTTTTTCTGTTCAAGTCAGTCCTTTTAGTCAAAAGATTTCATGTTAGAAAGAAGAAAAAGAAAGCTGCCTGGTTTTCCGTCATCTTTCATCAGAGGATACATGAGGAAAAATACTTTTTATAGAGTTAAATAGTCCTATAAAACTAAAGCCTTATGTCAGAATCCTTGAAGGTATCAAAGAACAAATATGTGAGTGTTTGTGAGTGAGAGAGCTATGTGATCCATCCTTCACACCATCTGTGTATCTCTGCGTCTCCACAGTTTGTACAGCTGCGTCGCTCGAGCAGCCAAACCAAGAACTTTGCCAAAGCAGTGGTCAACATGGCGGATGCGGTAAGAGCTTTGTTTGTAGGATTATTCTCCTCCTACTGCTAAACTCTACTCACACACACCACCACCTGCTAAGCAGTTTGTGTGTGTGTGGTGGTGTGTCATGGTTTTTGTGCGCGTGTGGTTGTGCCTATTTCAGCATGAGGAAATGTTTTAGCCCACACAGCACACAGAGGATTCACAGCGCAGGTGTCATACCAACACAACAGTAGATTGATGGGTGTTTTTTTGGTCCCCAGATCTACAAGGAACAGCTGAACACGAGGATTGTTCTGGTTGCCATGGAGACCTGGACCTCTAAAAATATGATGCCAGTAGTGGAAGATCCATTGATAACGCTGCAGAACTTCATGAAATACAGGAAGGACAACATCAGAGAGCAGAGCGATGTCGTCCATCTTTTCTCGTGAGACGCTTTTAGAATAAAATCTTGACAGTTTACAGCTGATTTCCTGTTTGTATTTTAAAACAATTTGATTTCAAACCTCGATTTCTTTTCTGTGCACCACAGAGGACGGACATTTCACAGCAGCCGTAGTGGGACGGCTTTCACTGGAGGGGTGTGCTCACTGACGAGGGGAGGAGGAATCAACGAGGTGAGAGAAACCTTGATGGCATGTAATACCAGCTGAACCAATTTATCAGAATTTGGCCTTGACAGTTTTTGTTTAAAAAGTGTTATTTTTGAGTGTTGTGCTGTTCCAAAAGTGGAACTGTTTTCAACTGGGAGAGTTGGATGACAAAAAAACTCTCAACTAAATTGGTTTTGTATTGAAAATAAAAAATTGCCAACAGCTGTGGACACAGGCCCTAAGGCGGGTTGTGCCTTCCCCATCTGAGGAAAGAGATGCAGCATATCACTGAGCATTAGAGGGGATTTAGAAGTGCGTATACTCTCTGGAGACCACAAAATAAGTGGGTGTAGTCTGTATACCTGCACGCGTAAACCTTGCACTACACCACTTCCATTAGGAATGGATATCACTGTATTCCCAATCTTGCAGTCAAGCTCTACTTTGTTTTGTCTGTGTTTTTTCTTTCTAGTATGGAAATGTAGGTGCAATGGCTGTCACTTTGTGCCAGAGTCTCGGCCAGAACATCGGCATGAGATGGAACAATGCACGCAACTCTGCAGGTAAAGGACATACAGTCAGGGAATAATATCAGACACTCAGTTATTAGATATTCTTGGAATAAATTAATGACCAAGACAGTTCTTTACCAATGTGTCTATGAAGGTGTTTATTATCACAGACTATTTTCTGCAAAAGCAAACGGGACAGTTTTCTGCAAGTTGCTGATGAAAACACTCCATTTTCTGAAGTTGCCTTTCAAAATAAGTCTTGAATGATGACTAGCATTGGAGGCTTTTTATTATGACAGGCTTGGCAGGAATAGAAAACGTCATACAAAAGACAAGTTAATATAATATTTGCCCTGCTTAAATAAAACAAAGCTAGGAAAGTGAACAACTTTCCAACAGTCTAAATAGAAATAATTCAGTCATGTCACATGTTTGCATCAGCCTTATTCCAACATATCTAGTGTGTTAATAAATTTTGGATTTCACTCTATAGGGACTTTTATTATAAAGTGGTTTTATTGGTTTATTAATCAATAAAGTATATGGTAGCTACTTAGTGTTTTATGATAACTGTTTGCCTGATTGGCATTTGCAGTGAGTGGCAGGGTCATAGACAGCTAGCCAAAAACGTAGCCTGGTTATTCCACTTTTGTATTCCACTCTCCAAGTGCATCTGATGTCTGTTTTACCTTTGCTAAAGTTAGCTAGCTCTTTAGCTTACAGTCATCTACCTGGTTCCTCTTAGGCTTTGCAGTTACTAAATTTGACCCTTTATTTTCTCCAAAATACAACTCAAAATTCTCCTTATTAAAAAGGAAAGCCTGATTATGCAGAGAGCGTATGTGTGTGTGTTGGGGGTGTTAGAGAGCACTGGTATCCCTGTCCAGCAGTTCTCTTCTGTAATTAGACTTCTCCATTAGGTGATTGGTCACCTGCATCTGAGAAAGAGGGGGTGGTGGTTGGAGTGGTGCTGCCACGGAACAATGGGGTCAGTGATTAATGTTGGAGAGCCTTCAGGTCTATTATTCAATGTCAAGACAAGAGCTCAGTGCACAGCTATAGGCTCCTTACTTCTGTCTCTATCAGTCGTCTGAAAATCTCCTCTTGTTTGTCAATCACAAATCTTACAGCAGCTTTGCCTGTAGACACCAATCCTGATATTCATTTTATGTTATTACCTCCGCCAAGGAGATTATGTGATCGGGTGGGTTTGTTGGTTTGTTTGTTTGTTTGTTCGTTTGTTCATTTGTTAGCAACATAACTCAAAAAGTCATGGACAGATTTTCATGAAATTTTCAGGAAATTTCAGAGATTTTTGTGTTAGATTTTGGGACTGATCTGGATCACTGTCTGGATCCAGGAATTTTTTAAAGGATTCTGTGCTATTGGGAGATAGGGCTAATGGCAGAGGTCTGCGCTGTTACCACTTTACACCAGGAGATGGCGGACATGAGTAACTCATTCAACGTTTTGGAGTTTATAGAGTTTGAAGGATGAACGCCCGGTTGAGGAGAGGAGTCGGAGCGTAACAGAGAGAAAGACAGCGAATTGTAACGAGAATACTCACAATGCTGGGAGGAATAGAGGAATATTCACCCTCTGCAATGACTTCCACACGTAGCAAAGCCAATGCTTTGCCTCACTGTGTCTCCACCCCACTGGGGAGGGAGTAATTAGCGAATTAGATTTTGGGAGTGATCCGGATCACCAGCTGGATCAAGGAATGTTTTCAAAGGATTCTTCACTATTGGAAGATAGGGCTAATAGCGGAGGTCAGCTTTTCTAATTTATTAAAGTTGGCTTTTTCCTCTGTGTCTCGCTCACAGGAGACTGCAGGTGTCCAGATGCCTGGCTGGGCTGCATCATGGAAGACACTGGGTAAATATCTACACGCTGCAGTGAACAACAAAAAAATTAAAAACAACAAACCTGTTAAAAACCTCCCTGTTTGTCAACACAATCCAACAGAAGACAGCAGGACTGTTTTCTCATAGCACTCCCTCCAAGCTGTGATTTGTTCCGTTCATTTCACTCAATTAGACGATTAAACACCTGGAACAGAGGGAGGCTTTGACTTTTACTAAGTCGTCAGTGAGCCGCTGATAATCACAGCTTGTATTTGATGCTTTAAGCAATTTGTTAAAACATCTGAAAAAAATCATCAGTGTGTCGGTGTTAGAATGGAAAATTGAATAAGGAGTATTTGCTGTACAGTGTGAGTAATTTGGATTTGGCTTCCCTTACCAGATGGAACAATACAGATTTTAATTATTCATTTGACTAATATCTTACTACAGATGGTAACATTTCTGTCAGATTGCAAATTGGTAGCACAGACACCCACAGTAGAGCTGGCATTTCTTACTGGCACAAAGAATTGTACTGTTTTTTTTTATCTATCTTTGTTTGGTCAAGTCCTGGTCTTGATCTTTGTGTTTTAGTGTGTTTTGTGTATTTATTCATATGTTTGTGTGTTAAAAAGGTACTATCTGCCCAGAAAGTTTTCTCGCTGCAGTGTTGATGAGTACATCCAGTTCTTGCTCCAGGGAGGAGGGAGCTGCCTCTTTAACAAGCCCAACAAGGTGAGAGCATCCATATTTCTACAATTATCAGTTATTCTAAACATCTAATTTCAATGGTGGAGCATATTTTCTCACACTACTGTAGAACATGTTTCTTCCTTTAAATAAGAACTCTATCTTTGTACTACTTCCAGCCAATAGTCTCCTATAGAACTGACTCATGTGATCACTCAGCCATCTGTCTTCCACTCATATGTACTCCTGTGTGTCCCTCTCTGCCTCTTTTAGCTGCTGGACCCTCCAGAGTGCGGGAATGGCTTTGTGGAGACAGGAGAAGAGTGCGATTGTGGATCCCAAGTGGTAAGAATCTGACTTGGCATAAAATCTAAAGAAGTTTTGTAGCCAGTGTCACCTTCAGTCTCCTTATGAGCACCAGAGCGTGTTTGGTAATGCAGATTTGTGTCGCATCTGTGGCTGCAGGAGTGTGCCCGCAGTGGAGGAGCCTGCTGTAAAAAGTGCACGCTTACCCATGATGCCATGTGTAGTAATGGCCTCTGCTGCAGTGCCTGCAAGGTGAGCCCATCAAACATGACATGGAGCCAAAAGTTTGGAGCAAATAAATGTGTAATAGTTTTTGTGAAACGAAGAGTGTGATAAACGACGAAAGAGTTTTTAGCAAAAACATCTGTTGTGATTTTTACTCTCAAAAGGGAAAGAACCAGGCACTTTAAGTTAGAAAATGGAAAAAAGAGGAATTAAATACCCGAAAACTTGTAGTATGATGGCCAAGTCATTTAAAAAGCCAGTATGTTTTGACCATGGAGATGATTATTGGGGCCTAAAAAAGAAGTATCTGTGGCGTGGCCCCTGTCAACAACAGCCAATGATTGGCAGCCACATGAATAAGAGAAACAGAGGCCAGTCTTCAAACAGAGCTCATGTACCAACAATTATGAGTATGCCTCACCCAAGTATCAGCTACAACCAGTGAAACCTGAAGAAGACCTCCATCATTACATGTTGACTTTTTTGAAGAATTTGTAATAGAGGCTTTTTAAGTATTTCCTTATCCATTTTTCATTTTTCCCTTTTGAGTGTGCATAATATTTAGCCCCTGTTTTCTAAGTAACCTAACATGCCAGTTAGACATAAAATTAGTTTTCTTCAACAGTGGGTTTCTCTTTGCCACTCTGCCATAAAGCTTTGACCGGTGAAGAACCTGGCAAGCAGGTGTTGTATGCAGTCTCTCCCATCTCAGCTGCTGAAGCTTGAAACTCCTTTAGAGTAGTCATAGGTGTCTTGGTAGCCTCTCTCACTAGTCTCGTTCTTGCTTGTTACTCAGTTTGGGATTGATTTCTAAAATCAGTAAAAGGGTTAAACATCCAAGGGGGGTATATACTTTTTATAGTGACTGTATATGAATATAGAGCCATTTCTAAACTACACTTGTTGCAATAATAGTTAAAGAAATGTAACATCTCCAGTATTATTAATGCTACTTTTCCTCTTTGTCCTAGTATGAGCTGAGAGGAGTGGTTTGTCGAGACGCAGTGAATGATTGTGACATCCCAGAAACCTGCACTGGAGATTCAAGTCAGGTGGGAATGACTTTTAAAAAAATATGGGAACAGAGTGCAAGATCAGCATGAGCATCAAGAAAGTAATGTACTTTTCTTCTTCTTCAGTGCCCTCACAATGTCCACAAGCTGGATGGCTACATGTGTGACAGTAGTCAGGTAAGGGCTGGTTGGTTGCTGTTTTATTCTGCTCTTATTCTTTTGGTATGTTTGATCGTTTCGTCTCATTTCTTCAGGGCCGCTGTTATGGTGGACGATGCAGGACTCGTGATGGACAGTGTAGGGGACTTTGGGGTTACAGTGAGTACTGGTTTATAGTCTAGCTAGAGGACTGGGTATATTTGCCTGGCTTTGTAGGCTAATGTTTATTATTGTTGTTGGCTCTTTCAGATTCAGCAGACAGGTTCTGTTATGAGAAGCTTAACGCTGAGGGAACAGAAAAAGGCAACTGTGGCCCAGGTCCTGAAGGCCAGGGATGGCTGCAGTGCAACAAGCCGTGAGTCACTTATTCACACATCACTATTCTCCTGTGCCCTGATACTCTTAAAGAAGAACTTTTTTTTCTTGAAAAACCCAAAAGAAGCAAGACAACATAATCAAAATGTTCAAGTTCTGTATATCTGCTCAGCTAATGTTGAGGGTTTACAAAAAAGCCACTGCCAAAAATGAAAACATTTTTATGTAATTCAAAATTAAACATTCTGTCGCACTGCAGTGACATTTTTCTTTATTCATTGTGCCTGTGAGTAGAGGGAATTTGGCTTACTGCTAATCCAGAGAGAGAAAACAAGATGACTGCAGTCGTGTTATACTGAACAGCTTTAGTTGCATAAAATCCTAAAATTATTTGTCAGCACTGAATCACCTAAAAGTAGTCCAAAATCATGCACTTTACACAAAAAGTTAAACTTTTAAAAGTAAAAGATGTTGAACACAGCCCACGTTTGCTGTCCATTAGTCTCTTTCATTGACCTCTTCCACTTTAGGGATGTTTTATGCGGCTTCCTCTTCTGTGCCAACGTGACGATGAAGCCAAAGTTTGGAGACCTGCAGGGTGAGGTGACCAGCTTCACTCTGTATCACCAGAACAAGTACCTGGACTGCAGGTAAGACAAGCATGTCATCCTCTAACAGTATACAATTGTAAACCAAGAGCTTGCCCTACCTGCTTCTCTAACACGTTTGGATGCTCCACTCAGAGGGGGCCACGCTCTGCTGGAGGACGGTTCAGATCTGGGCTATGTGGAAGATGGCACCCCATGTGGTCCTAACATGATGTGTTTGGAGCGACGGTGCCTCCCTGTGGCGGCGTTCAACCTCAGCTCCTGTTCAGGATCAAACTTTGGACGCATCTGTTCTGACCATGGGGTAAAAAAAAAAAAACTTTAGAGGTTGTAACATTATGAAAAGACTGATTTGATGCTTTGCAAAATCCTATTTTTGACAAAAAAAAGAAAAACAAACACAGTAAGATACAGTGTGATACAGTAAAATTATGTGGCAAAGTTTGCTGCAAGGTGATGTTACTGACATATTGCATACAGAGCTGCAAAGTATTTTGCCCCTTCCTGATTTCTTGTTTTTTTCCACATATTTTTCACACTTTAATGTTTCAGATCATCTGACAAATTTTAATATTAGACAAAGGTACTCAGAGTAAATCCAAAAAGCAGTTTTGTAAATGATGATTTCATTTATTAAGGGGAACAAAACATCCAAACCTACCTGGGTTAAAAAAAAGTGAAAAAGTAATTGCCCCCTTGTTCAACCATGAATTATTGTGATTAAGCCCTTTTCTTTGGAAATCTTCAATTTCACACGCCTGATTACTGCCAGACCTGTTCTTTCAAGAAATCTCTTAAATAGAACCTGTCTGACAAAGTGAAGAAGGCTTAAAGAGCTCAAAAAGCAACACATCATGATGTTATCTAAAGAAATTCAAGAACAGATAAGGGCAAAGTCACTGACATCTATCAGTCTGGATAGGGTAACAAAGTCATTTCTAAGGATTTGGGACTCCAGTCAACCACAGTGAGACCCATTATCCACAGATGGAGAAAACTTTGAACATTGGTGAATCTTTCCAGGAGTGGCCAGCTGACCAAAATTACTGCAAGAGCGCATCAATGACTCATCCAGGAGGTCACAAAAGAACCCAGAAAAACATCTGAAGACCCACACACCTCATTTAATCTATGATACTACATGGTGGTGATAGTGTGAAGGTCTCCGTTTCGGACAACTTGCTGTAATTGATGGAACCATGAATTCTGATCTCTACCAGAAAATGCAGACGAAGAATGTCCAGCCATCAGTTAATGCACTCAAGCTCAAGCGCACTTGGGTTATGTAGCAGGACAAAGATCTGAAACACCATCGAGTCCGCCTCTGAATGCCTTAAAAAATAACGGTTATGGAGTGGACTAGTCAAACTCTGGACTTAAATCTGATTGAGATGCTGAGGATGACCTTGAACAAGCCATTCATGCTTGGAAAACCCCCCAGTGTGGCTGAATTAAAATAATTCTGCAAAGAAGAGTGGGACTCATTGTCAGTCATTGCAAACACTTGCTTACAGTTGTTGCTGCAAAGGGTTGCACAACTGGTCATTAGATTTGTGGGGTAATCACTTTTTCACACAGGGTAAGGTATACTTTTTTCCTTTAATAAATGAAATAATTTTAAATTGATCAGAGACATTTAAGTGTCCTAAGTATGCAAAACATAAGAAATCAGGAAGGGGGCAATCATTTTTATCAGCACTGCACTTGTGACTTTGCAGCAAACTTTGTAAACACTATGTTTCCTTACCTTAGAACAAATGTCGGCATCCTTGCTGATCTTCATGTTGAGCTGACTGTGTGATCTGACACATAGATAAATCAATAGGGGACACTTTGCTGTGAGGATAAAACACTTAATACTCTCACGTCACAGGATGCCTCAAATCAGTGTTGCTTTTACCCCATGCACAAACACAGCAAAACCAAAGGACAATGAAAAATTCAAATGCTTTTCTACAGAGCTGTGGGAAATTTGATTAGCTTTTGATATTGCAAGACAGGGCTTAGCGATAGGTCATTGTTTAAGTATAAGCTGAACAAAAAGGGGTTGGATTTTTATTTAGTGTACTACAGAGGTCACTGTCGGTCAAAATTAAATGGTGTTTGTCTTTTTTCTCAAACAAATATGCTGACTCTAGAGGAACAGATCCAGTCTAGTGCAAGAAAGACTTGGTGTTCTTCATAATTTATTTATTTAATTTTTAAAGCACGCTTGTATATATGTATGAGCTAAAAATTAGTTGGGAGATAATGACATCAGATATCAGCAAAAATCCAATATCTCTACATTTAATTAGACTAATAATGGGAATGAATATTTCCTTTTCTTATCCCAAGTTTCTTGAAACTTTTCAATCATACCTAAGTGTTTTCAGTGAGAAATTGGGCAGTTTGAAACAAAAGATGTGATGGGACAAAGAAATGGAGAAATATCCTTCAAAATAAAAGCACCAAGGTTCTAGATGAGCATATTCAAATCTGATTAAAATTCATTGAGTTGAATCATTAGTATTTGAATTACTCTATTTCAGTGTAAACCAGGCTCAAATTGTACAATCTGTGTAAAAGGCTTCTGGCCTCACAGTTTAGTTTTTAAACTACTGGTTATGGTGTTTTTGCCATCACTATCTTGTTTTCCAAAACAGGATATAGAAGTTTTTGGATGAGAGCATGGATACCAATTGGCACACCACTATCCTGGTGGACAGGCTGACTCAAGGCAACTTGTTAATCACTAGAAGCCATATTTAAAGTCCACTATGACCTGTAAAATACTTGAAACTTGGCAGCGTAAACTCATAGGCTAAATAAAGCTAGCAGATTCCCCCCTACTGGCCATTAGAGAGAATAAAATTCAGCATTGGCTTAACTTCGAAAACCAAGAGGCTAGAGTATGTCCCTGATTCATTGATATATTTTGACTAGCTGTTTGCCTCTTTTTAGTAATGACTAAAGCGCTCTCTTTTCATATCTTTTGTAGACCTGCAGTAACGAGGTGAAGTGTATCTGCGACAGAGACTACACAGGGAAGGACTGCAGCGTCTTCGATCCCATCCCCGAGCCAACAGTGCCCACAGGCCCGGAGAAGAAAGGTCCATAGCACCTCTCAGCTTCCCCATGTCTTTCTTTCTGTCTCATATCCCCCTCATAGTCTCCACCCATCATCACTGTGGCTTCTCAGTATCTTTGTCTCCGAACATGAAGACTCCACTTTCTTTTGTGAGAAATTTAACACCAATATTCAGTTAACCTTCCTGCTGATCTTGCTTTAGTGCTGGATGAGTGTTGGTGTGGTTAGTCTTCATCCATTAGAGCATATGTGTTTGTACAGGTTGTGTTTGTGTATAAGTGCGTGTGTGTGGTGGTGCTGTAAATGTTGCAGACACTACCATCCTCAAGTGTCTTCCTTACTTTCTTGCAGTCTGCCAATGACACAGAGCAATTGAGCAGCTGCTCTCATAGGGCCAAAAAGAGCCAAAGCCACCCTGAGCAGGAGGGTGTCCCGCTGAAAGAGCAGGAGAGGGGAAATGACAACAAAGTAATAAAACTCTCTCTCCTTTGGTTTTCCTTTCTACGTTTGTGTGGTCTCCCTGACCTCCCTCGCTCACCCGCCCGTTCTCCCACCTCCACCCTACGTGCTGGTCTCCTCCTCTCTCCCTCTCTCTCTTTCTCTGTCTGCAGGTATCTCACCATCTGCCTTTCTCTATTCCTCTAGTTGATGTCGTTGACGTACTGTGTTGATGCTGTCCTCTGACGTGTGTTTTTTAGTGGTGTTGTTTTGTTTCTGCCCCCCCTTCCTCCTCCTCCGCACCCCTCCTCCCCCTCCCTCCTTCCTCTGCGCAGGTCCCAGTGGCACCAATATCATAATAGGGTCCATCGCAGGTGCTATTCTCCTGGCAGCTATAGTCCTAGGGGGAACAGGATGGGGATTTAAGTAAGAGTTCTGGCATGCCTTTGTGTTCCTGTCTGCTTCTACCTTAAGGAAACCCTGCCCCTTCCACTCTCACCCCTCTGAATTAGGCTCCAACTCATTGCACAACAAGGGGAAACTGGGAGTCTAATCCGAGCTTACTGACTCTTTGTATTACATCTTGTCTACACATGAGTAGTTGTGATCCAATAATCAAACAACGCTGAGCTCTCGTCTGCGCCTTTTCTTCCCTTCCCTTTATTTTAAATATGACCTTTTTTAATGACGAGGCAGGAATGAGATGTTAACTTGCCAGGAATCTTTCTCATATCTGCTAGGTTTACTGCCTTTAAAAAGCTTTCACCCCTTTGGATGTTTTACCCTTTTATTGATTTTATAAATCAAAAATGGTCAAAATAAGTAACTGCATTTGAATATTCACCCCTTTCAAGTTAGTATTTAATGAGTTTTCTTCAACAGTGGCTCTCTCTCCACTCTCCCATAAAGCTTTAACTGGTGAAGGAGCCAGGCAGGGCTGTACAGCAGCGCAGGGGTTAGCGCTGTTGCCTCACACCAAGAAGGTCCTGGGTTCACTTCCCAGTCAGGGCCTTTCTGTGTGGAGTTTGCATGTTCTCTGCGTGAATGCATGGGTTCTCTCGGGGTACTCGGGCTTTCTCCCACCACTAAAAACATTAATTGGTGAGTCTAAATTGGCTGTAGGTGTGAATGTAGTGTGCCTGTTGTATGTCAGCCCTGCAATTGGCAACAGGCAACCAGTCCAGGGTGTACCCCACCTCTTACCCAATGACATATGGATAGGCTCAAGCCCCCCCCCCCACCCCCGACCCTGAATGGAGAACCCAGGCAACAATTCTCCTATCTCAGCTGCTGAGATAGCTTTTCTCTGGACCTTCCAGACACAGGTGTCCTTATACTAAAATAGCTTAAGACACATTTCATGCACTCAGATAATCCCCATTTCCCTAACTGTGAGACTACTAGCACCTATTGGCTTGGCCTCTGTTGATTTAGGTCAGTCACTTTAAAAGGGGTGAGTATGTATGCAGTCACTTATTTTACATCGAAATTACTTATTTTGTAAAAAAAAAAAAAAAAAAAAAAAGTCATATTATATTGACCATGATTGATTTATAAAATCATTAATTGGGTGAAACATCCAAGGAGGGGAATACTTTTAATAGGTACTCTATCAGCCATTTAAATGTGTCATGGTTACAGCAGATTTAAAACTTCAGCACCCCCCTTAAATGTCTAACATTGGTGCTCTTATAGCCTGCAGTACTCTGTCCCCAAATGCCCTCACTGAAGTGCCTCCTGTGCACTGCCCCACCTGTGCATGCTCGCTATTGTTCACTCCTTATGCTCTGAACTAAAACGACTGCTCCTACTGTAGTCACAGATCAATTCATAACATTAAAAGGGCTGATTTAAAAAAAAAAAAAGCCCTCTTTATTCAAACTGATAGCAGTTAGCATGTGGTCAGTCTTTTTAGGACCAGAGGTAAGTGTCTGTGCATGAGATGTAAGCAGGAAGTTTATTCTTCCCACTCAGACCTCTAGTTTGGAGGTCAGGTGTGACAGTTTCTTGTACCGCTCTGTAGGCTGAGAGGGTCAGCGTCATAGCTGCTGCATGTGATGTCAACGATATTTTCTGGCAAGAAAGATTTTGGAGAGGACTGCTGGGTGATTAATGGATGAAAAAAAAATGACTGAGTCATTGTTTGATTGTTGTTTTTGTTCCAAAATCCAACAGTGTAGTCAGTCCAACATGAAATGATCTAAATATTGACTCAGATTTTAAATCTTAATGTCACATTGTGATGAGTTTATACAATTATCTTACAGTGCTGGTATTGCATATTAGTCCTCAAAACCAAATGCAAAATGTAATGCAAGATGATTTGCTTCGCATGATGCTTCTGAAACACTGTTATCTTGCTACTCTTTGTTTTTCCTTCTGGTATGTTATAATATTCTGTCTTTTCTCTCAATGTGTGCTCATGGGATGCAGGAACATTCGAAGAGGAAGGTAAAACCCTGCATGAGATAAGCTGACCATGGAGAAACATTTCATCCAAAATTCGCTGCTAAATCCTCCATCTGCCATCTGAAATTAGTCCTACAAGTCATGCCTTTGGGCTCCCTTTGCCCAAATGCTCATCTTATTTCAGCTTTTGCTTAAATAATAATCTCTCCATCCCAATCCCATTCAGTTTACTTTTAGACAGCAGAATGAGTCATTCTTATCCCATAGCATCTTATCTTCTTAGTGTTGTTTTTCTCTCTCTTAACCACCTCTGTTTTACTTCACTTTCAGATCCGGAGGAGGATAAAATGTCTGTCTCTCTCTCTGTCTTTGTGTCCTGTCTACTCCTGTCTTCCTCCTTGCACTGTGTCGTTTCCACATCGGAGAAGAGGAGAAGAAAAAAAAAAGTCTTCCACTCCTGTCCCACAATCTCTCCAAACCTCTTCCGATTGTCGTTTCCTCCACACTGTCCCTCTTTGTTGGTCCCCCCTTGCCTGGTCGAGCTCCTCTAACCATACCAGCCCAGACCTACGTGTATGGCTGCTGCCAGCGGACGGCTGACGATTGTGTCCGGGCCACACTGAGAGTGAGCAGGTGGCTCTCTCTGTCTGAGGCACTGGGATCTGCCACCGTTACAGCGGCTCTGAGAATGTGCTTCGGTGTCGGTGTACGTCCTTTCCTCACAATTTGGACAGTCTGATAAAGAACATATCAACGGTGGACCAACTTAATATGAGACTTGTCTTTCCAATGCCTGCCTGCCTGCACACAAAAACTGGCCACCACTGAAGTCCTAAATGTTGGACTAGCACAGACTGGCCTCATTTGAGACTTTAAAAGGAGGGGAATGTTTCCTTTTTTAAGGATAAGGACCTGAGGTAAAGTTCCTCCAAGGCCAGGCCTTGACTAGAGCTTGATTCACCACTGAATGAAACCATACATTGGATTGTCAGCATGTTTTCCAAAGAGAGTTAGGAGAGACTGATAATACAACATGATGGCTAAAGTCTAGCCAACTGTGAGCCAGAGCCCAGACTGAGTTTATGTTCATTGTTATTCATACTTTTAACCCGAGGCATCCCGCCTGGCCCTTTCCTCCAACCACACAAGTTTTCAGGTTAAAAAAGGAAGTTAGGCGAAATGGTTTTGGGATCATTTTAAACCACATAACTTCGAAGCAGCAGAGACCGAAACTTAGTGTTTAACTACTGACCGACATACATTCCACATTCTGTGTCCGTGTGCGTGCTCACTTGTGTCAGGCTTAAAAGTTTGTACGCTTTGGAGGTTAAACCTGTGTGTCTGCCATGAGTGAATGTACAAGTGTAAGAGATTTTTAAAGAAAGAAAGAATGTATGTGTGTTTACATTAGTGTTAGGGGCGGCCGGGTTTGTGTACACCTTCTCCTATCACACGTAGATAGGCTGGTTTTTACCTCTAGATTATTGATTCTTTCTATAAACTGTTGTGTGCTGCGGCCATGGCACTATAACTGCAGCACATTAATAAATGATCCAACAGTTTTTATGTCCTAAAAAATGAGCACTAGCCAACTGTATGCACACCTATTTGTAAATATGTGCAAGATATAATGAATGTTAAATGCACTGTATGAAGATTTATTTAAAGCTATGTTAAAATAATGAGTTCTATCTGTTTCAGCTGTCAGTCCTTCGACACAGCCTACATTTTCAAATCTCTCCAGTACTCAACGCTCTCCATGCATCTTTAAATGTGGCGTAGCAGCTACACTAGCTGCCCCAAATCCCTCTTATCATTCCAGCTATCACTGAAATGTCTTGAACCTTTTTGTACATTTGTTGATAGCCCCGTGCCCTGGGTGAACGAATCAGCCCAGAGGCTCTGTGATGACACCCCTCCCCTCTCTGTAAATGAGATTAAAGAGATCTGATCTGGGGACCAGGAGGCAGCTTGTCTGAAACTGTACGTGTGTTTGAGGTCAGTTTGGTTCATTTGAGCTTTGCACTATGGCAGATGCACTATTGTTATTATTACAATATGTACAGTTGGTATCAAATACAATCTGTTTGATTTTGAGTTCTGGGAGAAAAGAGAAAATAAGATGCATCCTATCCCATATTTTTAGACACTATCTTTTGAATTGAGAGAAAAAGAAAAGAACTAAGGCTTGTAGATGAACTGAAATGGAAAGACAATAAAATATTTAAAGATGAAACCACACCTCACACTGTCACATGTCACTCCCTTACTGTTTGGGTATCATTTTTTCATGTCTTTGATAGACTGAGATTTTAATAAGTTTATTATCTTCTTCCAAATGAAATTTTAAAGTAGCAATTATATCTACCTAGATTGCATATTGGAAATCATAACTTCTGGACAAATGTAAGGCAACACATCAGTTGTATTTCAGAGGTGTTAACATCCACCTTGGATGTTTAATCCTTTTATTGATTGTATAAATCAATCATGGTAGATATAAATTAGCTTCTTTGACAACAAAAATCCTTCTTTAATGTCAAAGGGAAACAGATTTCTACAAAGTAATGTTGATAAAATAAAAATATGTAATGTAAAATAAAAGATTGCATGAATATTTACCACCTTTAAGTCAGCAATTAGTAGATGCAACTTTGGCTGCAATCACAGTCTGAGTGGATAGGTCTCAATCTGGCTTGCACATCTGGACACTGGAATTTTAATCTATTCTTTGCAAAACTGCTCAAGCTCTGTCAGGTTGCACAGGGATCAGGCGTGAACAGCCCTTTTCAAGTCCTGCTACAAATTCTGTATCAGACTGAGATCTGGACTTTGACTCAAACCCTCCAGAATATTCATATTGTCATCTTTGAACCATTTCTGGTACTGCTTTAGCTGTACACAGTACTTTGGATTAAGGTCTGGTTTTTGACTCAGTCACTGAATGCTCTGGAGTGTTCTGCTGAGAAACATCCCCACAGCATGATGCTGCCACCGCTGTGCTTAAATATAAGTTTTCTTCAACAGTGACTTTCTCTTTGCCACTCTCCCATAAAGCTTTGACTGCTGAAGGACCCAGTCAACAGTTGTTGTATTTAGAGCCTCTCCTATCTCAGCTAATGAAGCTTGTAACTCCTTCAGAGTAGTCATAGGTGTCTTGGTGGCCTCTCTCACTAGTCTCGTTCTTGCATGGTCCCCCAGTTTGTTTGGATGGCTCTAGGCAAATTTATACACAAGCCATATTCCTTCCATTCCTTGATGATTGATTGAACTGAACTCCTGGTGATGTTCAGTGCCTTGGATTTTTTTTGCATCCATCCCCTGACTTACATTTTTCAATAACCTTTCTCTGAGTTGCTTGGAGTGTTCTTCTGTCCTCATAGTGTGATGGTAGTCAGGAATACTGATTAATCTGTCTGGACCTTCCAGACACAGGTGTCTTTATATTACAATCACTTGAAACACTTTCACTGCACTCAGGTGATCTTCATTTCACTAACTATGAGACTATTAGACCAATTGGCTGGACCTTTGTTAAATTAGGTCAGTCACTTTGAAGGGTGGAAACATTTATGCAGTCACTTATTTTACATTACATGTTTTTATTTAATTAGCATATTTGTAGAAATCTGTTTTCGCCTTTACAAGAGAGTTTTTTGTATTTTTTTTTTGTCAAAACAGCCAAATTATATTCACCATGTTTGAGATATAAACTCAATTAAAGGGTTAATTATCCAAGTGGGTGAATTCTTTTTATAAGCACTGTACATCAAATCAAATAATTCACAGTTTTCATAGGCAGGGGAATGCTTAAGGAATAAGGAATGATTAAGGCTGTTCTATTCCTCAATCTCTGTCATGTTTTGAGGTGCTTAGTTGTGATTGGCCATGAATATTATCTGCCACTGGCTGTTGTGCCAAAGTGCATCCTCTGACTTGCAGTTCACCCTCTGTTCCCTGTGACATTGTGGTCCCACTAGACATTTCCAAGTCAAGTAGGGACGCACTGCTCAGCCCTGCCTCCCTCTGCTGCTTACTTCTTGTTTTGAACCGAGGACTCTGTTCAATAAAAAACTACAGTCCATAGTAGTAGTATATATTTACAAAACAGTACACCACCTTTTCATTTTAATGGATAAATTTCAAATAATGAGGAAGAAAAGTGGTTAAAAGTGAGCTTCCTGGTTGACACTGCAAGCAATACCTTGCGGGTAGGATCATTTTTTCTTCCCACATGGAGAAGTGTATATTACATCTCTTTGCTGATCTATTCCTGTTGATGTGTAAACAGTGTTTCTCTTTTTAAAATCTTTTCAGTCTTTGCCCTTTACTGTCCACTTAACGGTGAATCTTTGGCATCATCTCCCCTGACAGTTATCCCAGCAGTGTTTCAAGTCAAAAAGGGAAAAATACTGAGGCTTTTAATCATTTCAACCCTACTTACCCATCCTGCATTTCTGAATTGTCGTATTACTATTAAAAAAGAAACCTGAATCTATCTTACAAAATCATTTTAATAATAATGAATTAATTAAAACAACCTGGTAGGTGGTTGGCCAACATCTGAGTGTAAGAAAAGCTACGTCACCTTCCTCACACGTAGAGGCATTCAACTTTTATTAAATAAAACCTGTAGAAAAGTCAGTAACAGCTATCAGCATACTGTCCAATGTTTTCCTATAAAAATAAGATTTTAAAAGGCTGATGACAGCCAAGGCAGAATATGTCAATCTCTGATCTTGATCAACATGATGTTTGTGATGACTTGGTCCTTTTATTCACCAGCTACTACACAGATGTTCCTAAGTTGTGCTTCTTCTCCTTCGCTGGTGTCTGTCTGATATTTTGTGTCAGGATGTGTGCCTTTATAGGAGAAAAGAAATGTCAATCTGCCATTTCTCCAGTGTCCCACTTAGTTTTTGGTTCCTGCCACCACTCAGCCAGGAAGGACTCCTCGTAGTCTCCCATCCCTTCGAACTCTGCATCAGGATGCTCCGTTGTGGTGACCATATCTTCTGGACTCACCACGCCCTGAGGTCACACAGAAACACATAGTCAACAGAAAGCACGCTTTTTACTACTTTACTGCCACACTTCCACTCTATCCGGCAAAATGAGTCATTCTCTGGTCCATAAATCTATCACTTGTGCTCCCTGTAATTCAACCTAAAATCTCTCGCCCCTCCTTCCCTCCTCCTCTGCTCAGGTCCAGGCAGCCTGTGGAGGTGGGAGGAGCTGACCTGACTTAAATGGATGTGGCACAGTCTCAGTGGCCAACACCTCTCAGCCACATACCACACGCTGCTGGCGGAAAACCCAGCAGGCCTCCTCTGCTTTCTTTTCCTCTGCCTTCATCCCTTCTTTCTTTCTCTCCCTTTCATCCTCAAAGACCTTAGTTTTCCTCCTGCCCCCTTTTCCCTAATCTCAAAAACTCTGTAAACAACTCCTCCAAATAAAAAATGTATGCTTTGAAATGAAATTTGAAAAAAAGAAAGCCCTCTACATCAGCTGGTTTAATTGTTTTGGTCTAGCCAACTTTAAATGTCACTCCAGATCACACATTTTCCCCTCCTCCTTATTCTCAGGGTTGTCCGGTCATGCAGGCAGTTTGGGTTTTTATCTACTGAGGTTTTGAGATGTTGGAAGCATCTGCCACAGCCACAGCACAATGAAGGATGGAATTTTGTTTACGTTCTTTTTAAAAAAAAAATCTCAACCAATCTCTGGACAGATGTACGAATGCTTGGATGGTCGACCCGAAAACAAAATGCCACGGACCCTGGCTAGCATTGGTATGGCACAATTATGCACACTCTTGATCAATTAAAAGCGGCAGCAGCATTTACTCTTGCTGGACTATTAGTTTATGGTTGCTAATGTAACACAGCAAATAACAATATGTAACTTAACACAAAGTAATGTTAACAGAGTTACCAAGCAGAGAGTGCGTTAGTGAATATACTCAGAAATAGTATGCAAAGTCACCAGAGGCAGAGTAACATAAAGCGGAGTAACTTCATGCAAAGAAATGTAATACAGTGCAACACAATGCAGAGATATGTTGCACAGAGTAGTTAAACCCACTGTGATGCAGCACAAATTAACTTAATGTAACTTAACACAGGGTAACAACACAGAGTAACTTACAGTAATGAAACACAGAGAAACTGAATAATGTAACACAAGAGTAATGCAACTCAGAGTTACACTTGGGGTTATTTACCCAAAGTAACATTAATAAAAAGTAGAGTGATGCAGAACAATTAAACACAAGATTAATGAAACCAAAGGAAATGAAACAGAGAGTACTGTAACAAAGAGCAATGTGACATGGGGGAAAAAGTAACATGATAGAGACTAACATAACCGAGAGTATCTTAACTCGGAGTTACTTAACTGAGCAAAATAATCCAGGAAAATGAATACAAAGAAATGTAACAGAATAATGAAATGCAGGGTAATTAAAACCTGAGGAACGTAACAAAAAGTAACAATGCAGAGTAACAGAGTGCAAAGTAGTACAATGCAAAGCAGCTTAACAGTAATGTAGTGCAAAGAAACAGAATGCAGAGTGCTGTAACGCAGTGTTTAATTACCTTGGGGTAATTAAACCGAGAGTAACATGGAAAAAGTAATATCAGAGTAACAGAACGCAATAGTAACTTAACTCAGAGTAACTTAAAGAGTAATGTAACCCAGGGAAAGGAACGCATAGTAATGTAACATAGAATAATGCAACACAGGGTAAGTAAACCCAGAGTAATGCCACAAAAAAATAATGTAATGCAGAGTAACATCGCGAGAGTAACAACTCAGAGTAACTTAAACAGTAATATAACGTAGAGAAGTGACTCACAGAGTAACATAGCTTGGAGTATTGTAACCCACATCATTACTCATGAACCACTACGTGAAAAAAGAAGTGTGATGCAGACTAACTTAACAGAAGAGTAACCTAACTCAGAGTTAGTTAACAGAGCAATGTAACCCGGGGAAAGGAACTAAGAGTAATGTAACATAAAATAATGTAACACAGAGTAAGTAAACCCAGAATAATGTAGCATAGAATAATGTAACTCAGGGTAAGTAAACCCAGAGTAATGTAACATAGAATAATGTAACTCAGGGTAAGTAAACCCAGAGTAATATAACACAGAGTAAGTGAACCCAGAGTAATGTAACAGAATAGTGTAACTCAGGGTAAGTAAACCCAGAGTAATGTAGCATAGAATAATGTAACTCAGGCTAAGTAAACCCAGAGTAATGTAGCATAGAATAATGTAACTCAGGGTAAGTAAACCCAGAGTAATGTAGCATAGAATAATGTAACTCAGGGTAAGTAAACCCAGAGTAATATAACACAGAGTAAGTGAACCCAGAGTAATGTAACAGAATAGTGTAACTCAGGGTAAGTAAACCCAGAGTAATGTAGCATAGAATAATGTAACTCAGGGTAAGTAAACCCAGAGTAATGTAGCATAGAATAATGTAACTCAGGGTAAGTAAACCCAGCGTAATGTAGCATAGAATAATGTAACTCAGGGTAAGTAAACCCAGAGTAATGTAACGAAAAGTAATGTTATTCAGAGTAGCAATGCAAGAATAACTTTACTCAGAGTAACTTGAAGAGAAATGTAACACAGATTAATGTAGTACAGAGTAATTAATTTTCCTCAAGCATCTCTTTTTCTACCTTTTCATAAAAAATTTAGTGAATTTGAAAAATGTGGTCTTTGATAACTTAAAGAGGATTTAAATGGAATATAAACTGGACTTTGGATATACTGTACAGTAATGTGGTGACATACCTCATCGTCTGTTTGTAGGTAGTTCAGTGCAAACTCCAGCATTTCTTTCTGCTTGGTCGTCTCATTAAAATACCTCAGCGCCTCCTGAAAAACAGAAGTCACATCAGCTGTTGAGAAAACTGGAGATGACAGACCGACTTACAAGAGTTATTTAGCTTTCAGTTGGTTGGTTTTTTGCCTGCTTCCTTTTTTCTTTTCGTGGTTCTTGGTTTGAGAGCCTTATGCTACAGTAACACCAATTTTATTTTAAAACCAGGGCAATTTCAGATGGCAGAGATGTTTACAGGCCAGGCTAGAAACAAACAGAGCTGGAACACTTCAGCTGCTGTTTGTTTATGAGAGCAAACGGGTCTCTAATTACCACCCTGAGATTGTGTTAATGTTCACGCCAAAACCGCTTCATGCTACAGTTTTCCTGCTTGGGCAGACTGGGCCAGTGTGAACTTTGCAGACACTTTAAACAACCTAAAGCACAGACTGCTACGTCTTTGTTTCACTCACAGGCCGAGGATGGAAGTCGTTTTCCACAAGCCCCCACTGCTCCTTGTAGAAGCGATAGTACGCTACGTTCTGCTGCATCACCTGGTCTTTACTGTCAAACAGCATGTAACTAGCTGCACACGGAGCCGCATTCTTCACGTCGTTTACTATAAAGGATCACACAATAAAACATGTTAAACAGTAGGGCACAGATTGCTGCAAAAAAGCCTGATCTTGTTTGTTTTACTCCTTACATTTATAATAGGAAAACTGGAGGTAGTGATACATGGTGGCAACAAACTTCTCCACAAAGAAACCCCCAACATTGGGTGTCAGATTCTCTTCACATTTCACCTTACATTTCAGCACATCAGTGTAGAGATCTGAGGGAAACAGGAGAACACATTATTGTTATCTAAAACCACACATTTTAGCTGTGTTATCTGATTTGTCTCTTCTTACCTGCCAGTGTGGGATAGAAGTCTTTAAACTCTAAGATTTCATATGATCCTTCGCAGCCTGCTAAGCACAAGTTGTAGACTTCAAAGTATTGTGTGATGGCCTGCTCCATGTTTCGTGCGCTGCTGCTGAAGTCTCCGTTGTTGTAAAGCATCACGCTCTTCAGGAAAACACTCTGCAAAATAAGGCAGCAGTTTAACAGGGTTTCAACAGTATTTGTGCTTGATTTGGATCAGAGGAGTAGTGTTAGTCTACAAACTTCATACGGCTGCTCCTCGTAGTCAATGAGATATTCATCAACGTCAAACAGCGTCTTGTAGTAGTTCATGTTCTTAGTCAGGTGGGGGTCAGTGGGGTTCTTCTTCAGGAAAGTGTGGGCTGCTGCCACAGCCTTCTCCAGGTTGTTAAGCTGTAAAAGAAAAGCTATTTAGCAGAGGATAAGACAGCTGGATCATGGCAAAAATCACAATCACCATTTTAATGACTGACGTTGAGATTGTGATTATTATCCAAGTTTGTGAGTTAATCTCAAATGATGGGCAGCCACAACCATGTGACCAAGTTTGAAAGAAATTTTCTATGGTTGAAGGTCCGACTTCTAAAAATCAAAGTGCTCCCACATGGCTGAAGTTATTTTACCCAAGACAGTCTGGCTGCAGACCGTAGATCTCAGACACCCCCTATTGTGAGACGCCTTCTCTGTCAGAACAGAAGTGCCTTAATTTGTTGGTACAACATATTTCCAGTTTATTCATTAAAAAAAATCTGTCAGTTGCATTCATGAAATATCTACATTGCAAACATTACAGACTGAGCAACACTTTATAGATAAATCAGACAAAAGGTCAGTGGTCTAACCCCTGGTCAAATTATGTACAGACCCATTGAAGAGGTAAATTTGCAAATGGTGGCTCACTTTAGCTAAAGCTAACATACCTATATTAGCTATATAGTTGTGTTACTACATAAGCCAGTGTAGCTAAGTTAGCTATAGCAAATTAGCAAAAGGTAGCTAAAGCTTACATAGCGTTGCGTTGCTACGTAAGCCAGTAAAGCTAAGTTAGCTATAGCAATGTGAGTTTCAGCAAAGGTAGCTAAACCTTACATAGCTATGGAAGCTATGTAGTTGCGTTGCTACGTAAGCCAGTAAAGCTAAGTTAGCTATAGCAATGTGAATTTCCGCAAAGGTAGCTGAAACTAACATAGCTACATCAGCTGTATAGATAATGTAGCAATGTGACGTACGTTAGCTTCATAGCTTTGCTTGTATATATATCCATGAGCTTCGTGAGCTTAAGCTATAGCTACATAACTACATAGCTCCAGAGGAGCTATGTAAGCTACATTTTCTACATTGGCATGTTTACATGGAAGCCATGCTTTATCTCTGCTTTATTAAACATTTTGTTATCAGCTTTTGCGGGTCAGATTTTTAACTTTTAACTTTCAGTATCATCTTACCTTTTTAACCAAACATGGCTCCCACTGCTCTTCACTTAAAGTGAGAGCTGTTTTGGGAGGGGGGAGAGATTACAGGCTGTGCTATAAAGGAAATGATCACTCTTACGATGCACCAATAGTGAAAATTAAGGCTATTACCGGCACAAGGAGAAAAAACCTTGGCCTATGGTTACTGATTTTTTCACTACTTCATACGATGCAAGACTCCCAAAATTTTCTCTTGTCTGACCATGAATACAAACCAGTTTGTCAAACAGCTGATGACATCTTCTTCCTAGCTTAAAAAAACACTGAGTTTGGTCAGACAGAAGGCTACCTTAGTTCTACAGCCTGGTATGAGTAGGGACTTCCTAAAACAGCAGCTATTGTCATTAATACTGTTGTTGGCCCACTCCAATAACTTCTAATAGATGTGGAACACAGAATTCTTGTTGAGTCAATCAGTGGAAAAGTATGCTGTATATCATATAACCTGTAAACACTTGTCAATGAAGACATATCCCTCTTTCGTTAATGATAAGTGTATATTCATGGTTTAACGTCATGAATGAAACTGTATGGGGAAATCAAAGCAGGTTTGTTGTTGTGAAGACTGTTTGATGATGAGCTAGAGAGCTGTAGCTCACCTCTAATTCACCAGTCTGGTAGAGCAGCCTAAACACTAGAATGTAAAGGTATCGGAAAAAGTCTTGTGATGTGGTGTCAATAAACACATCAAGCTTCCCTAGACGTTTCTGTGGTGGTTGATTATTTATGGAATAGGCAATAGCATGGAGACTACCTGTGGGTCGACTCACACTTTATGAGACCAAAAGAGCCTTGCGGTCAGACCTGGTCTTCACTCAGAGAAGAATACGGGGATTGTTTTAGGGGGAACACTGAAGAGACGTGGCACATGCTCAACTCCTACTTGGTCGGCAGGAGAGCGCAACAAAGCTCTCAGAAATTACACTGCACGTTTCGATGCTCACAAGTTTCCTCTCAGTGAGTCAGACTGAGCCAATTTAAGAAGAGAAACCGACGGCAGACACCTTTGCTGAGCGATTTAACCCGTTACGCACAGGCTATTCAGATCATCATCAGTTTACGGCAGGAAAATCGCCCTGTAATAACTTCACTGCACATTTCCACTACATCAACATGGTGTATTTTTAGAGTTGTGGGAGTTTATAGTGAAGGCTATCAGCTAGTTGTTTAGTTTTGATTTGACTTCAGTAGTAAAGGCCTGCTTTTACTTTGCACCCCGATAACATTATGCACATCCAGCTCCTGGCCTCACCTGGTACTGCGCATACTGAATGTACCGATACGGCGTCCTTTTCTCGAAAGTTTCCAGTAAATCCCTGCGTGGATAAGCGAGTTTAAACACAGGAAAATCCGCCTTGCACTTTTTCAGACACGCAGCCCTCAGCAGGATGTGGCGCACGATGCGGAGGGTATTGTCGGCAAACGGATTGTCGTTGTCCCGGCTCACGGAGCTGCAGTTGCTGCTACAGAAAGCCTCGCTGTCCCGCAGCAGCCGGTGGAGTCGCAGGCTGAGCTCCAGGAACTTGACGCTCTCTCCCCAGTTCTGTGCAGCGTACTGCTCCAGCGCGTAGCTGTACGCAGAGTCCAGGGGCATAATGTCCTTCTGAGGGAAACTTCTAAAGCTGTACTTCTCATACTGAGCCTCCACCAGCAGCGGGAGCAGACAGGCCAGAAACAGGCTTCTCAGGAGCACCATCACCTCCACGGCTCCAGCAGGACACTGCTCTGCTCTTGTTTTGAATGAGCCAGGAAACTTCCTTTCTTCACCAGGGAAAGCTCATGTCTGTCTGCACGTAGGCTGAGAAAGCTGCGCCAAAGCAGATGTTGAAGTCAACAACATCTGGTCAGAACCTTCAAAGTAAAAGTCCGGCATTGAAGCCCCAATCATAATCAGGGATTTGGAACTGGCCAATCAAATTTTAAGAGTACTGCATACCCTGGTTCTACTATCAAATGTATTAATACCAAGTTTTGGTTCTTTATTTCATAAATAAAGATTTTTTTTATGTTAAATGCGCTTTGATTGAGAAACCTATGTTGTCATTTTTTGACTCTGAGTATGAAAAATAAAGGGTTGCCAACATATAAAATATATTTACATGCAGCAGCTTTTGTAAGTTTTTCTGGTAGAATTATCATTTTTGATTTCAACATCGTACACTGTATGCTGTAATTGCATTATAATGTTTAAAAAATGCCTCAGATTAGCCATAAATGTAAAAGTACTTGATCTGGTGACATGAGCATTTTCAATCAAGAATATTAGAACTTTTTTCAGAGAAGTCCATGTTTTTTTTTAAAAAAAGGCTATTTTTACATTACCCTGAAAAAAGAAGTCAAAACTTCCGGTCTAAATGGTGCTAAATCCGTTTTGTTTGACAGAAACGTCACGGTCTGAACCTCAAGACAGATGAGAGGGTCCACTTTTTCTGGTATTTTCCAGCGTTATAACACCCAACACATGATGCAGCAAATGCTTTTTTAACAGGGGGTCTTAATGTTTTCATGCTACTCCTATGTGTTCAGTGTTGCTCTCAGGTGTATTCGGTAATTATCTTCATTGCTATGTTGTGTGAGGAGCTCATGTGTCTTAGCATGTTATCAATGTTCACATGCCAGGATAACTGACAAGTTGAGGCATGGGGTGGTGAGCTTTAAAATATTAATCTATCTAACCGCATAAGTCTGAGATGTTAGTAACGTTTCACAAACAATCCCTGCAGGCTTTAAAATTAAATGTATTTTTCTGATGGTTTTAGAACACCGAGCCAGAAAAAAACAGATGTGTATGTGTAGTAATATTTTATACGTAGAACATATCTAATTCAACGACCCTGGTTTGTTTAACCATGACAGAAAACAGGAGTTAAGATTATGTGAAGGAACATTATAATTTTTAGATCATCATCTCATACATGAGTGATATCAGAGGGCCGGACCTCTGAGCCAGGCATTACACGTTTGCAGAATTCCATTAAGAGTGGGTGGGGGCCCAGGGGCCACTCCTCCCACTGCTTAGTACACAAGCCTAGACTTACATAAAGTACGATACACTGAGATGCAACATGACCGGAAGTTTTCTCAGGATTCTGTGCGAAATAAAAGCACAGGGTAAATGAAACGGCTTGTGCGTAATTCATTTTGTTTTGAATTATAGTCATATATTTGATTGCCTATTCCTAGTAGTTTATTTATGAAGGTGCAATTTGATTATGGCCGTATATTATTTAGAGTTATTTTATATGTCTTATATCTGGGTTTAACTTCAAAAGAACATTTCTTTCGTAATTTAATAACATTTTTTAGTTAAAGACAAATCTCAACCTCATGTACAATATTTAAAGGAACTGCTTTCATTTTAATGAACCTGAAATGAAATTGAATATATGCATGTATGTGTACGCTTTATTTTTTAGTTCAGTTTGTTTGTTTTCTGTTACTTTCTTATTAAGGTGTCAGTCCTGTATTACAAATATTCTACCTAATGCTCGTTAGATTAGGAGTTCTTAGAATCACAAGTCTCCATATTTTTATTCAGGTATAGCTGGTCAAGAGTACCATGGGGCTTCCAAGTTACTTTCCAATATCAAGACGATTTAAAGGAAAGAAAAACGTGATAGAATCTTCCATGAAAAAAAAGAAACATTTGTATAACTACATTTGATGACTGGTATGTCAGCGAGAAAATAGAGACGTTGTTTATAAGTAAAATATGCTGAAATAATCAGCAACTTTGATGTTCATTACAATATAAAAACTGTGTAATTTGGCGCAAAGATGATTACATTTAGCATAATTATTTACATTTGTATGATGAAAGCAACATATGTATTCCTTTTGTTAAATAAAATTGATTTTACAACTTTAATTGATAGTATCCTACAATTTAAAAAAAAAAATGTCCCTCTTGCAGTGAGTATAAAAAGTACCAAAGTTGCCCATTTGTGATTTAGGTTCAACTACTGGACAGCTTGTTCGTTTTAAAAAGCGACCTTTAGTAACAAAAATAAAAAACACCAGAATTCAAAAG
Organism: Cheilinus undulatus; assembly: GCF_018320785.1. NCBI lineage: Eukaryota > Metazoa > Chordata > Actinopteri > Labriformes > Labridae > Cheilinus > Cheilinus undulatus. Next base: position 18,850,437 of record NC_054885.1, read on the forward strand.
GCATTATTTATTTTGTAATCGTAAGCGGAAGTACACCATCTAATTTCCGCTCACTTGCCGTCCCTGCCCTGTGCCTGACTTTATGCGGCTCTCTTCCCTTTACTTCAGCCGCATCACCCCGCTGGCAGACGGGCTTTCTGCTCAGCGAGCTTCCTAAGTTATTGTCATCTTTCCCAAATGGATATGAGAATCTCTTGGGTGTTACTTTTCCTTCATACACTCAACGCGAACAGCCTGCCCGAGCCATTTGTGGACGTTTTCATCGACCGGTACGACATACCGAGAGTTTGTCCCCGAGAAGTGCAAAGCGAAGACTTTATCCGTTATCATTTTAATGGTACCCTGCTGTCTGACGGGAAAAAGTTTGACTCAAGGTAAAATTACTATTTAATGTTAAATGTTTGGTATTTTAAAGTCTTGCAAGTGATGTTTTAGTTTATGTCCTAAGCACGAGCTGATAACGGCAAAGCTCACGTGCAAACCGCAAGAAAACAACGCAGGGTACACTGTGAATAACAATATTTCCTCTTAAAAGAATACAGTGTCCTGTTGGTGATTGAAATAGTGCAAAGCATAGTAAGAAACAGGGCCTCTTCTGGTAGACTTAGTTTCATTGTTGCATGCTAAGAAAGGTTTTTAAACCTCCAAAAACTTTCAACCAGTGAAATAAGATACGAGTGCAGGAGACTTGTTTGATTTTTAAAGTACGTTAGGGTAATAATCAGTAGCTGCCTTCAAAATAAACCACTTAAAGTAGTGTTGAAACAATGATGAGAATTAAGCTCTTTGTATTTTAAAGTTACACATTTTGTTTTATGGTATTGGACCCTACAGGAAGTTCGTGATGTAGAAGGGAGCCTGGATGCTGTTCCAGTAAAAATAAAACATATTATGCCACCATGAATTCAGTTCTTATTCTACCTTTTAACATTTCTTCATCACACATCCTCTTCTGCCATTGTCCCTGTATGCAGCCATGACCGAGGAAAAGCCTTCATCAGCCAGGTGGGCCTGGGCAGACTCATCACAGGGATGGACCGGGGTCTTCAAGGCATGTGTGTCAATGAGCGCAGGCGGATCACAGTCCCCCCTCACCTGGCATATGGAAGCGTTGGAACAGGTTAAAAAAATGCACCATAGCTCAGCACTATGTACAAGGTACATTATCTGTGCAAGTTTTATTCCAGTCTTTTGACCCTCTTGTCAGGTGGTGTAATCCCTCCTGATGCAGTGTTGGTGTATGACGTTCTCCTGCTGGACATTTGGAACACAGAGGACAAGGTCCAGATCCGGACTCTCTACAAACCTGCAAGCTGCAACCGCTCCTCTGTGGCATCAGATTTTGTGCGGTACCACTATAACGGCACGCTGATGTCGGGGGAGGCCTTTGACTCCAGGTGAGGCTGCAGGCAGGGTGGTGCTGTAGGGTGAGAGGTCAGACTCAAGCATTTTTCCATTCTAATGAGCTGTATTCTATCTGATTTAGTTACTCGAGGAATGCAACCTACGACACCTACCTGGGACGGGGTGACCTAATTAAAGGCATGGACGAGGGTCTGCTGGGCATGTGTGTTGGGGAGAGGAGAGTCATTATTGTCCCACCTTTTCTGGCATATGGAGAGAACGGCTATGGTAATAATGTTCAACTAGAATAAAGAAACTTTAAGTTCCTGTGGGAAGTTTAAAAGTGGTTATGAAAGAGAGTGAAATCAGTGTGAATGGTTTTTCACCTGAACAAGCAAATGAGACCAACAGTAGCGGGACTGATTAGTTATTATTAGCAATTAGATCGTCTGCTGCGTGGTAGGTCTCAGACAAAGTGTCAACAACATACTGAAGAAACAGAGGTTGCAAGAAGGTACAGTGGTTAGCACGGTGCCTGGTTTGAATCCTTGTTGGTCTTTCAGGAATCAAACTTGCAACCAATGGAGACTCTGGATATTGTCACCTGCCCCACCAAGGGATCTAAACTGGTGCCCAACACCAGACATTTCTTCTACAAGAGATCTTTATTTTTGTTCAAAATCAAAAGGATCATAATGATAATTAGATAGTCCAGCAATTTATTATCTGTACCACTTAACCCATTCAGGGGCTGGAGCCAATCCCAGCTGCCACTGGGCAAGAGGCAGGGTACACCATGGACTTGTCGCCTGTAAATCACAGGACTGACTGACTGACTGTACTCCTGCAAGTGTTATAACTGCCCACAAATGTAATAAACTACAGATGTAATACAAATAAGCATTTTTTTTAACAAAACAATCCCACAAATGTAATAACTATTACATTTCTGGGAATTTATTTTAATTACAATGCTTATACTAATGGTTAGATAAAGAAGAGAAAAGAAGGACTGATGTTGTCATTCTTATGACAGGTAAGATTGGACACAGTAAAAGATCTTTCTGAGAAGTGTAAAATGAACCTTACAAGATGGAGGATATTTGTATAAGTTGCTCACACTGAAGTAAAGCACTTGTACCTGAATCTGAAAATGTGAAATACAGACACTCTGCAGTTTTTCCCTTTTCCTAACAGGAACTAAGGTCCCTCCTCAGGCCACACTGGTGTTTGAGGTGTTGATGGTTGACTTGTTCAACCCTAAGGATGATCTGATCATAGAGATAAAGGAGGTTCCTGAAGGCTGCACCCGCAGGACGGTGACTGGAGATTATATCCGCTACCACTACAACGGCACCTTCCAGGACGGCAGAGCCTTCGACTCAAGGTAACCCTAACAAACCTCTCCATATTTGAAATCATGTTGACAGAGCTGAGATGTGATTTAGACACCTCTCTTTGCAGCTACCAGCGAAACAGCACCTATAACACATACATCGGGATGGGATATGTGATTCGGGGGATGGATAAAGCTCTGCTGGGGCTGTGTATAGGAGAGAAGAGGAGGATTACTGTCCCCCCTCACTTGGCCTATGGTGAAGATGGAGTCAGTAAGTTTGACATGAGTTGTAAGACACTTTAAAAGTGCTGACAGGCTGATACATTCCTGTTAGTAAAACTAGATTTTTCTTTTATTCTCTCCTGCTGTAGAAGACCTCATTCCTGGCTCTGCTGTGCTCGTCTTTGACATCCATGTCATTGACTTCCACAACCCCAAAGATCCGGTCAAGATCACGGTTACCCACAAGCCTCAGGAATGCAGGGAGACCAGTGAAGCTGACGATTTGATCCAGTATCGCTATAATTGCTCCCTCATGGATGGCACCCTGCTGTACTCCTCGTGAGCGCCCTCTGCTGTTCACTCTGCTACACTGCATCCTCCTCCTGGTTCATGCATGTAATCATTGACGCATCCTTGTCTGACTCAGTTCTCCTGGCTTTGAACTGCACTTTTTTTTTACCATTTATGTATCTATGATACAGCACATATGCCTGCATGGCTTGAAGTTTTGATACTGTACATACAGTTTTTATTTTTAGCATGTTTTCTTTTGAGATTTGTGACACATTATTTGTCCATTCTCAGGGACAACAGTGTCTCGCCTTCCATCACAACTCTGGGAGCGAGCATGGTGATCCTGGGTCTGGAGGAGGGTTTGAGTGGCATGTGTGTGGGCGAGAGGAGGGAGGTGATAGTTCCACCTCACTGGGGACATGGTGAAGATGGAGGTCAGTCGTTGGATCTGTTTAAATCACCCCCTGATAAATAGTTTTAACATCTAATTGTTTTTCCTTATTTTGGTTGGTGTCCTCAGCTGGGGGAGTTCCCCGAAGCGCGGTACTTTTCTTTGAGCTGGAGCTGGTGGAGCTGCAAAAGGGGGTGCCTGAGGGCTTCATGTTTGTGTGGCTGGGTGACGGTCCTGATCCCCTTTTTCCTGCTATGGACCTGAACGGTGACAAAGAGGTCCCTCTACAAGAGGTGAGCAGATAAACCGGTCATTTTTCATGCTGAATTTTTCAACAAGACAAGCAGCTGAAGTATAAGCTTTTAAAATGTATATTAACAGTGCAGCCCTTTCTCTGTCTTCTTCAGTTTTCGGCCTTCATCATGCTTCAAGTCAAGGAAGGCAAAGGTCGTCTCCGACCAGGTTTCAACGCTGACACCATCATCGAGGAAATGTTCAATAGCCAGGATACAAATAAAGATGGGAAGATTGTAGAAGATGAACTGAAACCAGAGGGTACAAAGTCTGAACAAGTGAGACGAGATGAGCTCTAAAGGGGACACGCTCACTGTGTCAGAGAGAAAGTAGAACCAGGCTGTGGGGCTGTGGTTCTACTTTGATTTCAGCAGCAAGTACAATAAGATGTTTCCAAGGTTGGATGAGTCTGTTTACTCAGCTGTACACTGCTGAAATTTGTACCATTTCTGTTAAATGACAGCCAACTTTAAGTTATTTGAATGTTGCTGTTCAATCCATCTGTTTGGGTGGCCAGTGTGTTGTTCACATGAAACTGGAATTATACAATGTGAAAGGAAGAGGTCAGGTGTGGTTCTGTCAGTTGCAGAAATGATATTACTCATGTGCACTTTGAGCTCTTGCAGATGACAAAGCCATACATTACATACCTTCTACATATGAAACCTTATTGCCATAAAATACCTGCTTAAGAAGATTTCACTTAATGTCTCACTGATTTAATATTCCAATGGTGCCATCATTCATGTTTTGTCTTGAGCATCATAAATGAATATTGAATGCATTTTTATTAATTCAGGGTTTAGAATTAACACCTCTGTTTCAGCTGTCTTCAGTTACAAGTTTGAAGATCATGTGCAGATTTTTTTTTGTTGTTGTTGTTTTTTTTTCTGGTTTTAAATTTTTTTGATGCCTCAGCTGTCAAGTAGGACTTGGCATGCCCTCTAGTTTATGAATTGTTTACTGTAATTTTGATTTTAAACAGTTTCTAACGTCCACATAGCATTGCAGCATGTGAATGACAGATTTTAATAATGTGTTCAGTCAGTAAGAAAAAATTTTACACTGTTGAGAAAAGCACATTTGACTCAAGCAAGAACATCAAACTATAGAAAGCATCCGGGCTGTGCCCTTCTTTTAGGATTTGACTCTCTGAAAGATATGTGTTTGCAAATGTACTTTTATTTAGTTGCCTTAACTTAACCTCCTTAGACCTTGCATGTACACATCAAATCCTTTCATGAAAATTTAGGTGAATTTTCTTTTATTTTGGAGCATTACATTGAAAGTTTGGGGAAATTTGCTTTGAAGTTTTTGGGACTTTTCATGGAAATGTGTGACTTATTTAATTTTTGGTGATTTGAGTGTGAATTGGGGGGTTGGGGATGCTCTTAAAATAAATACAAATATGGAAAAAATATCAGAGAATTTTTTTTTATGTTTTTTGTCATTTTTATGGAATTGTGGGACTTTTTGGAAATTTGAGACAATATTTTAGTTGGAATTCGCTTCAAAATTTGAGGATATCACTTGAAAATATTTAGGAATTGACCTTCATTTTTGGGGACATACTTTATTGGAATGTTTAGCATTTCGTGTGGCTTTTTGGAGCAATTTTAGGGCACTTTTTATTTGATGCTTTTAAAATATTTTTAAGAATTTCCCCCAAATTTTTGGGAATATCTTGAAATTTTTTAAGATTTATTTTTGGGACTTTTCGTACCTTTATTGGCTAGAGGAGGACAGCGGATAGACTTGGAAACAGGGAAGAGAGTGGGGAGAGACATGCGGTAAATGGCCACAGGCTTAATACAAACCCGGGCTGCCTGTGAACATGGTGCGCGCCTTAAACCACTTGACCATCTGTGCACCCAGTACCTTACAATTTAAGGGAAATTACATGGAATTTTGAAAGGTAAATTTACAAGAAATTCCTGCTTAAATACAAGCCTAATGTTTCAACTTATCAGGTCCAACTTATCCCAAATAAGTGGTAGAAGTTAAAAATGCTTTCCAAACAAAAGCTCAGGTCTCAGGAAGTTAAACAACATATTTTATTCATCAAAAGATTGAAACACCTAGAGCCACGTTTTATTTCAGGGAAGTTGGCACAAATTAAGAGGTACTGTACGTGAAAGAGGTGCTTAAAAACGGACTGACAATGTGGCATATTGATAAACCACAGATGAGAGTGTTATCTTAATCCTACTCCATAAAGTGTAAGGAAACACTGTATAAAACGTACTGGACAAAGTCTTAGTGAAGTTAGCCTGAAGCAATTTTTGAAGCCAATCCTTGGCTGTTACCATATTAAAAAGCTGCCTTAAACTTTGAGTCAGTGTAGTAGCATAGAAGCAGACAAAGAGAGGAGTTTTTTAAGCCTCCTCACAAACAGCTACACTGTGCTGACTTTCAGCCATACCAGCCATGGCCCTAATTATGCATGACCTGTATTAGAGTATTAGAGTTAAAAGCAATTCACCCTTAAAGCAAAATTGTTTCACAAGGCTGTAAACTTTTAATTTCTACTATGAAATGGGCATTTTAACATGGGCTGCATTTGTGACTTCCTGTGATTGGGCAGCCAGCCTCAAAATAATACTCTAGGAACTGCAGTTGTTTCACCTCCACATTAGCTGCATTTTTGCTGCTTGATACTGATGTGTGAAGGTTTGAAACCCATCCAAATTGTTACAATGACTAAAGAGGAGCTCATTCAGATATAAACAAAACTTGAGTTTGACTTCTGAGATGCTTAATGAGACCTTTATTTGTTTGTTTTCATTTTTTATGTTTCTAAAACAAACATTGATCTAATCTCATTTATGACGGTTACCTCTCTTTGTGTTTGGCTGTTATTTAAAAGTTGTAACTTTGGTTTTAAACTCTTTTAATCTAAGTATTTCAAGCAATAAACAGAAATAAAAAAAACTCTTTGTTAATGACCAAAAATAAAAGATGAGATAATGCAATTTGAGCATTGCATGCATGGAGGTTTTTTGTTGTTGTTAAAAACACAGTGAATAAGTGTGTTTCCTTTAACATTGTTGATTTCCCACTACAATTGTTGTCTAAATATTTAACAGATAGCAAGAAAATCAGTGCTGGATTCTCTCTTCTAACCATTTCTTAGTGTTTCATCACCAACCATGGTATTAAAGAAAAAACAGGTCCCATTTATTTATAACCCTTACAGTACATTAGAGAATGTGAGCAGAAATTGTGAGTTTTGACACAGTAGTAACAGTCATATTTAAAATACTGGATTAAAATTAGCTATAAAAAATCTTTATTGTTAGAGGCTGGAAATCAGTTTTATACCAAATGCTGAGATGAGTGCTAACACTTTTACAGTATGTTGTGCGTTTTTCTTTCCCTTTATCATTACTTCTTATACAAGGACCAAAACTTTCTGACAAAAACTCATTCTGTCCAAAACAAAACTTTAAAAACACTCATAACTACACACAAACTTGACATGCTGCACAGAAAATATGGCCCAATCACACACAGTAAGGACCAAAAGCCGTGTAACCATACAACTTAGAGGAAAGCCAATGGACAAAGGTACTAAAAGGTGACGTGTGAACGTGTGAGGTGACTGGGCTGGACTGTGTTTAGTTCTGTAAAATACCAAAATATCACAAGACATTCTAAGTTGGGTTTCAATAAGCCTTTAACCGGCATTTCTGAGTGGGGGCCTCCTCAGCTGATGGCACCGGAGTGTCTGATACCAACTAGCCTGTGGTGTTCCCAGTTCATTTATTCCCAGTGAGGTAGAGCAGGATGGCATTAGGGACTTCTAGGGTCTCATCTTGTACCAACACTATATCATATGAGTCCAAGTAAGACTGCTTTCTCTCCTCCACCTGAGAGAGAAAACAATCAGAGAGAGACTGTTAGCGATGTAAATAAGTATTTCCAACCAGCAGATATGATTTACTAGATATTATTAATTTGCAACCATTACAACAAACACCAGAGGATTCTTTACCTTGTCATTGAGAAAGCCAATCTTGAGGATGTTTTCCATGTCCTGCACCCCATCAGCCATGGTCAGATCTCCCAGAGAATCCCCCAGTAGCAGCACGTTAGGCCGCGTCCGCAGCTCATGGAAGTGGCCTGTGTTGAGCAGCGCTCCTTCTCTTTTGTTGTAGATGTGGATCAGCTCTCCTTTGAAAGCCTTCAATACTCCCTGTAGCAGCAGATCAAAATGATATCAGTTTCTGATGTGGAGATCAAATCAGAGTTTGTATTGTGGATACTCACAGTTTCATCAAAGTCCATGTAGTTGGAAAAAACTTTGACATTGGAGTGGAAGACCCCAGCTTGGCGAATAACCTCTTCTAAAATGTCTCCTATTCCAGCAGAGAAGATGAGCAGAGGGATGCTGTGCTCATGGAGGTGGTCAAAGAAGAGCTGGTAGCCCTCCCTGTTAAAAAGACATAAAGTTTAATAACCCTTATAATGTCTTAAACATTTAAACCATCAAACTGATTTCCAGGTCTTGTAATAACATACTTTCTTACCTGAGCATAGCATCAGATTCCCGCACCACCATGGCCAGCAGGTCTTTCCTGATCTCCTGCTGAACCAGTAGTTCATGGGCTTTAGTCCACCTGGGAGTCAAAGTTAAGACACATGGTTATAAACACATTAGTGTGCAGAATATCACATTTGTAGGAAAGGCTTTATTAGACACTCACCACTCTACCATTAGAGGTAGCTTTTCTTCTATTGACCGTGAAGAGTCGATCTCTATAGGGTAGTACGTGTTGAGCAGCTCTTTTAACTGATGGACACAAGACAACACTTAGAAAACTATGTAGGACTGCAATAGGAACGCTCCACATCACTAATGAAATGTTCATTTCTTTCTTTATATTCTTACTACTTTCCACTAGAGGGCAGACAAACAAAATGAATTAATAAATGAGTGATTAAACAAATTAAAGGGTGAACGTTTACTTTTTCAGGTTTAACACTACTGTTTCAGAGCTGAGCTAGGCTCGGCAATTAGCCGCAATATATTAATCGGAATATGGCCTGCTGCAATTTTCAAATTGCAGAAGGTGCGATGTTTCTTTAACCTGAAATTTGTGACAAAAAACAGTTTAAAAGGTTTTTGCAGCAGAGATATGCATTACATTTCATGCAGTCATTATAGTGGTATATTTATAGAATAGTGTACAAAACAAATCATATTTTCTTCATTTTTGTATGATTTTTTTGTTAAATATGAGAGTTATATTAAAATGATCACTCCCTTTAATACAACAGCTCGTATCCAATTTGCAAAATGAGTCAAAATATCACAATTAGATAGTTTTTCAAAATTGTCCAGCCCTAGTTTAACCTAATATTGTGTTAGTTATAGTTTAGAATAAACTGTTTGAATGTTCGCTGGAAAATACATGAGATGAGAACTTTAAGAAATAATTGCAAAATAAATCACAATTGCAATATTGGGTAAAAAAAAAAAAATCACAATTTAGATTTTTTCCCAAATCGTTCAGCCCTAAGCCGAACTACTGTTTTTTCATAATTCAACAAAATACTCACAAATGAGGTTCACTTTTAACAAGCTGAATATGCAGTAAAGTTACGATGCTTCTTGACATGTCGAAACTGATACAGGATCATAACATCTGATGAATGACAATTATCTTCCAAGTTTATTAGATAGCCTCAGTACTTCTAGAAAACTCGCTGTGCATCATTACCTTTTCTCTGCAGTCGTTGGAGATAAGTTTGCTGTTGTCAAGAATATCTGCAAAAACAAAAAAAACAAAATTACATCCACAAACATCCTGTCGCCTAGATTAACCTGCATATGCCCTGAAACTTCAACCTGCAACTCAAAGTGTCAGTGAACTTACTGTGGCAAGTGGGACATCTTTTTCCATTATAGGCAAATCTTGTTAAGGTCATGTCAAAATCTGAGATAACCTGGTTGAAAGTGGAAAATTATAAATAAGTCCTTTGTTATAACTGTTTATCTGGGTAATATACTTAAGAAAAATTACAATGATACTTGTAGCGGATCCAGAATTATGGTTATACCTGCACGGTGTTGGAGCCAGCCCTCACCATGGACTCCAAGATCTCCTGGACCCTCTGACGGTCCTTCATACATACTGATGGCTTGGACAACTCTGAAATCTGAATCAAAATAGGTTTAAGTGAAGAACTATGATCTGTAACAATATTACACAAACCAAGCTGAACTGTCTTAGCGAAATCTGTCCCAAAATATGGGCATCAAATATGAATGGATGTATGGTTAACGCAGGCTAATTATTGAGACGTTAGCACTTAGTTAAACAACACACTCCTCATTAGCTAGCTTGCATTTCTAGAATACCATTACCCATAAGCAAAACGGCGTAACTGAACAGCGCCTTGTGCAATAATTTCATCAACAGGCACTGATAACAGCAGTAAATTCCTGCAATAACCCGTTAGCAAGGGTTAGCGTCACTACAGTGAGAACATACCTAGCTATGCTAGGTACGCTTAGCTAGCTGCTGTGCAAGTTTCTTGGTGTTTGCCCTTTTAAAAAGTGCAAAATAAGATTACCATTTTCTTGAAAGACGTTGCTGGTCTGTAGAGGTTATTTAGACGACAGAGGTTTCATCGGTTGTCAGTCTCCGTTGACATGTAGCCGTTGTACTGTTGCTACGCTCGCGACACAATCATCTGTGCTAGCTCGAGCAGTTCCGCTGCCTTCCGGCTACTGTCAAGAGTGTCGTTTTTTTCATGAAACCCTTCAGTGTGAAAAAACAAAGTAGGGGGGAGATTTTACAAGCGACTTGTATATGGGGATAAAAATGTGGATGCTCCATAGATATGCTATAAATAAGTCAAGTTAATAGGTGTCATGTTGTACAGGGTTTACGGCAACCAAGCAGTAACCTTAGTCTGGTTTTGCCGGGAGTACGAGCTTGTCATGGGCCCTTGAAGGCAGCACCTCGTCTTGTATAACTTTAGGTGGGACGGTATGTACTCTTCCCCGTGCATAGCCGCTGATGAAAGGTTCCCATCCTGACCAAGGGTCCTTCTGTCGGACCCGGTTCCTTCAGGTTCCACGAATGGGGTCAATAAGGCTTTTTAAACCAGGGTCAAACACAGTTCTTGGCTTCCAGATGTGGAAAAAATACACAACTATTGTACTCAAGCAAAGGTGCAGTTTCTGTGGTTCAAATCTACTTAAGTACAGGTAAATGTGCTGGTCTATAAATCTTCTCAATGAGAAGTAAAAAGTATCTAATTCAAGTGCACTTTAAGTTCTGAGTTTTACAGTAAAATATGAACTTTTCTTTTTGGCAGGTACAACAAGAGAATAGATCTCCAACCAGGTTGTTCAGGTAAAGTCACACCTCTATAATAAAGTTAAATGTTTGTTGTCTGAAATAAATAAATACATTAATTAATTAAAAATTAAAATGCACAGCAAAACTGACCGTAAATTAAACCCATAGAGTTGGGATTCAACTCTTTAAGTGTTTATATTGGTCCACTCTACATATAGTTAAACTACACTTAAAAAGTCCAAAGTATTTAACAATTTGAAAAGGGCTACATTTACTTTAGAAAATCTGTGGTAAGGAGGGCCTCCTCTGGTAAGAAAAAAGCGGTAACTAGTAACTTAATTACATTTCCTCAAATTAATGAAATTGGGTAGTTTTTGAGTACATGTACCTTAATGAGTACATTTTAAAATCAGTACTTTTCCCTATATTTAAGTAAGTTTTAACCAGAGTAACTGTGCTTTTACTTGAGTACAATATTCCATTCTGAGTGAAATAGTATTCAGTGGTGGAGTTATTTGACAGTCTTTATCCACAAGCATTGATTCAACTCTGTAAAGAGTCAATTGATTTGCAGTTTTCAATCTGGGGGTATGTATGGGCGGATTTTCCGCGTCGTGCCTTTGCGCAGAGTGTTAAGTTGCCCGTTTTACAGTGATCCCTGCTAAGGTTCTTTTGGTCAGGTTTCTGGCGGATTGTTGTTTCTTCAGTTTGAGAAACATTAGCACCATGAGTTCAGTTATCCACTGAGTTGGACACAGTCTGCGACTTCAGGTGTCCCAAAGGTGGCATAGTGCATATTATACATTATACATAGATTGCCTTTCTGAGGCTGATTCTCTGCTTTGATTGTACCAGAGGAGACTCACCTTATTACTAATGTTTAAGGTACTTGTTATTGCCAATAAGCAAAAATCCTATTTTTGTGAACAACTGCTCAGTACTTAAACTTCATTTTTACTTGAGTAGATTTATAGACCAGTACTTTTACTTTAGTAAATTCTAACCAGAGTAGCTGCACTTTCCCAACTCTGCTAGTAACTAGTAAGTGCAAACTAACCTTTAGTGCAGGTAACCACTGGAGCATGTTGTTCAAATTTGCAGCTTTCATTATAATGACTACAGTCCTCATCCATGGCTGTCTTTTTTATTCCTGAGTATTATATCAAGAATTCAGTGGAGTAAAGGCCAACAATGCAAAACACCATGTGCACAAGCAGCTGTTTTACAAAACAACTTTAATTGCAAGTGATGACATTAGCATTTCTTACATCCAATATCAGGACACAATGTAAGACTATCACATGCAAAGCAATTTACATAGCTTAATCCACTTAACATTTGCAGTGTGTATTATTTTGGTCATAAAGTGGAAATGAATATCATTTCTGCGCTCTGTAACCTTTACTCTGTAATAGATGCTGCAAAGAACAGTGGGAATGTCAGTCACAACACATTCATATAACAATCCTTTGCCTTAAGACTTTCATCTCTTTACTAAGTCTTGTTGAACAACAAAATGAGATCACAGAACAACAAAGCAGATTTGTAATATACACCCAGAGATGGACGAGAAGTGCAATAACCGAAGGACATTTAAATTAGGGAATTAACCTGCAAATAATAACATCTTTTATCTGGCTGTCAGCTGGCTTGAACAAAACATTTCCAAGATACAATCACCTTGTCTGATATGAAATAAGCGAAGTGCAGAGGCAAATTAAATCCATATGTTTTACAAACAATTAGATGTCAAAAGTGCAGATATAGAGAGCTCTGCTGAATACGAATCATACAAACCCCTAACCTCATACCTTTCTTATTTACTACTCTTGCTTGAAGGGGAATATACTCAGCAATACACTGCTAAAGTGCAAAAGAAAGGAATGATTGAGCCATCACTTATGATTGCAGTGGCTTTATAGAGTATTTAAATTTTAATATAAATCAAAAGACTGATTTCATTACATCTTATTACATTTTTTCAACATCACAGTTCTCTTGCCATTTCATCTTTTCAAAATTCTGGATAAAATATACCAGCTTTCAAGTATAACATGAGGAAGAAATGTCAACATGAACTATTTACTAAGTACAACAGTTGAAACTGCAATCTAAAAGCAAACTTGTTTATAGAGTTTAAGATTAAAAGCCTTTTTTGAATGACTTATTTACTTGTTGAGGCTTCACAACAACAAATAAAGCCATTTTAATATATCAGGTATAATATTAAGTTATTTGTGAGCATGTTAGACTTTAGTACAGATGTTACAGTTGCATGAGGAGATTGTCACAGTGTTACAATGGAGTAAGACTTCATCAAGCGAGCTTGGTTGAATGTAGGAATGCAGCTATTAGTAATTTCACATTGCCTCCGCAGGACAGGCATACATCAAGGAATGTAAAATATCCATATAAATGTTACATGTACAGCTTTATACTATCTATGTACAAACAGATAAACAGAATCTGCACCAACGTTTTTGACAAAAGGATATTTAGTTGTTGGCTGCTATATAACACTCTTATTCACATGTTTACATTCACCAAATCCCTCCAAACAGAGCAGTCCTGCCAACTCATTTCATGGCTATCAACAAGTCGGCTGTCAACACAACACAGCATGAGAGCCAATGGCACAGAGTTCAGTTTGATGAACCAGAATGAAAGCAACACAAGACCTGCTGCAGCCTGGTATGTATGAGTAGAGATGCTGATGAAGATGGCGACAATGGAATGTCTGCGGACTTGTAAGTAAAGTTCTTAAGAGTGGACTCCGGTTCGCTCAGCACTCTATCTGTGACTGGAGCTGACGACGCAGGGTGAGCGTGCGCCGGTGAAGCTGCTGCATTTGCTGCATGCGGTCTCGCTGGCGGGCCAGGTTCTGTGGCATGGGGTAGCGCTGGCAGCCGTACAGGAAGCGGTAGGGGATGCGGACATGGCAGGCGGTGGCTCGGCAGCGAGGCTGAGGCATAGGCGGCAGCAGCATCCAGCGCTTCCTCTCGGCGCAGTAGCGGTAGGCCTCTTTGCGGTACTGCTTGTCCACGTCGTCGCTGTTCTTCCAGCCTCCGATGATGAAGACGTCCTCGTCAAAGTGGCAGATGGCAGCACCCTCGATGCTGGTTACCTCTGGTGGCAGGCTCTCCAGGATTTCATCAGAAATGCGCACGCTTATCTTCTGCTTGGCCACCTCATCTCTCACTGTGTAGCTCTTTGGGCAGCAGGACGCTGTGTGGTAGAAGTTTGTTGAAGCCACAGCCATCTGGAAGATGCAATAGTTGTCAATAAGGGGCAGGGAGTCCACGTCTTGCCACTGACGGCTCTCAGTGTCATAGCGTGTGGTCACCGTCTTCAGTCCATCCTCATTATCTGTATCGACAGGTGTGCGTGCTGTGACGTACACGTAACGGTCCTCCACGCTCACTGCCTTGACATCACGCAGAATTTTGGGAGCTGATTCCAGATTATGCCACTTGTCCTGCTCCGGCTCATACACACTGACATCTTTGAAACCTGGGCTGAAGTTTCCATGGCCACCAATGCTGTACAGTATATCCTTAATGCAGGTGAGGCCAAAGGAGTGCTTGCGTGTGGTCAGGTTGCTCACCTGCTCCCAGGTGTTGCGGTTAGGATTGTATCGCTCAACTGTCTTAGCAAAGCCTGGTTCCATTGAACCGGCTACATAGACATGGGACTCTGTGGCAGCGATGGCATGGCCGTCTAGGTGGTTGTGGATGTGAGGCAGGTTGACCCATCGGTCCTCGTATATAAAATAGCCCACACACTCACTCAGGTAGTCACCTCCCTCTGACACACCGCCAACCACCATGATCACGTCCATGTTCTGGCCAAAGCGAGGCTGAAAGGAGGCCATGTGGGAAGACCAAAACTCCATATCAGCTGACTTGAGGTTCTCAAAGCGAATAGCGTGACCCTCCACTGCCTCAGACACCAGCCGGAGACAAGCCTCATTGGCAGCCACCAGACGCTCATTTTTCACCACCCTGGTCAGGTAGGTGGGCTTGATTTGGGGCAACCTCAGGAGGCGAAACAGCTCCTCAAAGTAGCGGCCTCGCTCCTCTGGGTTCTTCTGCACCCACTTCACCACAGCTTCAAACAGCACCTCCTCTGAATCCACAGTGATCTCTGCGTCAGACAGCCAGTCACGGACCAGGTGGAAAGGCAGCGTGTAGAACTCCTCATCCTGGATAACCTTGTGGAAGTTGCGGCGAATCATGTCTGCAGCACGTAAAGCCAGCTGGTCCAAAGTGTACATGTGGGCTAGACTGTGGACCGCCACACAATTGGTCAGGCTCAGCTTCTTCTTTAGGAACTCACCACAGAAATCCTTCAGCTGCAGTAGAAGAAATCTAATACAGAGCAAACAAAGGGAACACAAAAAATAAAGTTTAAAGTAATGAGCTGTTCATTTAATCCTAAATGCTACTATTGTTTCTGGAGTGGCAAGGCAATGCCAGGCTTGTTTTTCTGAAAGCAGAGCACAAAAACAACTTCAAAGCAGCCACTGAAGGCCTCATGCTTTGACAGTCAAAATTGCCCTCTCTCCTTCTGAGATGCAAAAACTCTCTCTTGCATATACATGCAGATATTTTAGTGGAAATAGATCCTACCTGTCAGCTAGCTCCAGTACTTCATGCACATTGCAGGTGCTAACACGTATTTCTCCAGTGTACATGTACTGGATGACACTCTCCACCGTATCCGGATCTGGCCCCAGCTCTGAGCTCCATTCCTTCATTTCTACCCGTCCAGACAAGGATTCAGAAAATTGTCCTCCCAGCAGGGGGGTAAAATAATCTGTAGCAGCAGCCAGGACTGATCTGTGGGCTGAAAACTCACAGCTCTGGACGCTCCCGGTAGCTACACCGCTGCTAAAGGCCAGCGTCACGTCGCAGAACAAGCCCTGCTTCCTCTGCTCGTTCTGCCGCCGAGACAGCTCAGAGCAGTGGGAGGAGGAGGTGAAGTCTTCGGTCTCTTCCGCGTCCCCGTCTCCCGCAAGGGCGCTGGGTGTGCCGGTGCCGCCGCTACCGCTGCTCCTGGCGGAGTCCTCCGGGTTAGGAGCCGCCGCTGCCATTCTGCTCCCAGCGCTAGAGGTGCGCAGTGGTGGAAAATTAAGTAAACTAGGGAGGGAAGGGAGACGACATACGCAGCCACACATACATGGAGTCAAAACAGAGAGCCACAGTGAAGTGCGTTTCGTAATCGTTGCTTAATACCCGAGTCTTAAAGTGACAACGTGTCTAGATATTAAAGCCGTAGGAAGATGCGAAATTTTGCATTTAAATTGACACGTAAATTAAATATGATCAAGTAGACGTACATTTTAAGAGCAGTGTTGTAATTGTTATTTTAGACGAAAAGATTAGACGCAGTACAATGTAAAAACCGGCAAATGTATGACAATAATGTGCTAATTTGGCAGAGTAAACTGTGCCAACATTTTACATCGGCTATCATTTCTAATCAAATTGAATATTACCTTGTTTACCGTTTGTTGCGCCAAATTGACTAACAGCTACATGACGAATGTGGAACTAACTTCAGGCTGGTAAACAGAGACAGTCGCTGACCTGCGCAGTGGAGGAAAGGCGTGACCGCGTCGCTGACGTCGGCTGCAGTTCCCACTGCTGACTGCTGATCTCTGCACTATATGGTCTGCACATGTTGTGGAGCTTGTACTGACATGCATGTAGTTTACTCTGCAGGCACTGGGAAGGTTGAACCATTCAAGCCTGAAGTAAATGCTAGCATTAGTACTTCATTGTTACATAAACACTGTATGAAAATCCAATGTGGTAAAATACCTCACCTCATATACTCATTTGCACTTGTTTATGTAAATAATCTTATTTTATTTTATCCACCTCATACCCACATCATTGCATACTTTATACTGTTACTTTTTTGCACACCTTGCAACCGTGCCATTTAATCACGTGGAGTATTTTAACTACTAGTTAAAATGCCTAAAAAGAGCGTGTACACATTTAAATCGTAAATTTTGTACTTTTTCTGTTTTATTTAGCTATTTAGCTATTTTCATAATTAATTTTTAATTCTTGTACATAGACAGCACTGCTAACCAGAGTCAAATTCCTTGTTGTGTTATCATATTTGGCCAGTACAGCTAATTCTGATTCTTAAAGACTGAGGACATCACAGAAGACCATAGGTGGAGTAAGGGGGCTGGCTCATAGGGCTAAGCCTCATAGAAATCCACCAATTTAGTGTTTTAATGTGTCCAAAGGGGTCCACCTAACTATTAGCTTAAAACATTTTGGGGGGTTTGGACTTTGCTGTTGGGACCAAGGGTCCTACACAGGGACCTTCTGGATAAGTAAAATCTTTTTTAAAGCTATTCTATTTATGAGGACTTCTGAACATAATCTTAATATTTTACACACGTCTATAATAACTATATCTTAAGGTCTCTTGGATTGTAAGGCCCCAGGCAATTCCCTGATGGTAAAACAATGGAAAGTTCATTCTTAAACAATTTATTATTTTTAAGACTTATACATACACTGCAGTGTAAAAATATTATCTTGTATGGCATATTTCCATAAATAAATTTAGATCTAAAAGCACATATTTTGCTTTTAACATTTACACTAAAAATCTACTGACCTGTTGTTTAACTTTAAGAAAGAAACAGAAAAATGCTGCCCTTTTTTCAAGGGACAAAAGGGAAAATTGTTAGTTTTCAATAAGTATTACTGTATCAGAATGACATGTTAAAGTCCCTGTAAAGTGATTTAAAAAATCTTTATTTTGGGTTTGTTGTACGACAGGCCATTGTTTTATGAAACACCAGGCCAAATTTTAGTAATTAAAAAACATCTCAAAGTTTGTAAAATTAAATCCTAAAATCGTGAAATGAGGCAGGAATATTAGCATATCAGTTGATTGAGCTGAAGCCACACCCACTCATGAGAAACACGATCCTCTCAAATATATAAAAGCTTCTGTCTAGAGCGCAGCAGCCAGGCTCTGTGCCAGAACAGAAGTCCGGGATTACATTAGCTGTTTTTCTGGTACATATCTCTATGCTATGATAATGTTTATGATCCGTAGGCCACTGTGGCTGACACCTGCCTGATAAGCAAAGAATTCCAGGGAAGCTAAGCACCTAAGATTAAGAAAAGTAAATGCATTTTGATTTTATTTGTGTATTATAAATGGCACAAATTATATAATGTGGAAAACTAAGGTACTAGTTCTGTGTGATTAGATTGGTTTAAAATGTGTATAACTGATGTCAGGTACAGGCACTACTACATGGCCTACAAACATCATTTTAATTGACTGAAAAAGACAAAACTGCATATAAATCATGTTAAAATTACCATAATCGTGCCTTTAGGTTAAAGATTGACAAGGTGTTTAAAGTTGTGAATACATAAAAATGTCAAAGTCCAAATGTCAGAAGCAACCCAGCCCTTGAATATGCATTTAGTAAGCAATTCAGACTTGTCAGAGGTTAACTGAGTAGCAAGAAGATTGTGCTCAAAAACATTATTTTACATTAATCATATTTTATTTGACTTAGTTACATGGCTGTCAACAAACAACACATCAATAAAGAGGCACCTCAAGTTCACATTGAAACAATAGAAACATGAACATTATGACAGCCCTGGGGAAGGCATGGTTTTTCCACAGAATTTTTGTAGTTTTGGAACTTTGAAACAGATAATTTTACTGATAATAGCCATTAAAGTTTTAGACCGCATTAATTATGTGGTTCTTTGCCATTTAAAACATAGCTGACCAAACAATTTTGCTCGAACATAGCCTGAAAATCTGCAAAACTTTAAAGACCTACATAATGTCTGTGTTGTATATTTGATACTATTCAAAAAGGTAAAGATGGAACAACAAATAAAAACAGCAGCGTCCAACATGAAAATGTTAAAACTATAAAGACATTTCACAGTAAACATGGTTTGATATGATAAAGGGCTGATGCAGAAATGTTGAGATGATAACCTCTTTTCTTTGATCTACATAATCAAAACAGTATTTTGCTGAAAAACTGGTTCATTTTTTGTTTTGTTGGTAGAGGGTAGAACCATAACTGCATCAATGGGTTTATGACTTCAGTGGCATTATTCATTAAAATAACAGGTGAAGGAATATAGCGGGGGCAGCAGCATCTGCTGGGAATGACTCATACATTGGTTTCCACAGTGTGAAGACTGATGTTTAAAAATATTTTGTACCATTTAATTCTTACTTTTAATACATCTATACATAAATAAAGCTCTGATCTACAGTATGTTATATATTATTAGCATTATTGCACTAAATGTTCAACCTCTGTTACAAGCTCATGATTCTCAATGGCACATTGTTGAGAGCTGCACAAAGACACAACAGTCTGTGATACAAACACACATGCTTGGTTAATACAACAGTGAAGTATTATTTAGAGTGAGCAGAACTTGACTAACCATGTGCATTAATCCCTAACTTTAATTTTGTGACTGATAAGTCTCTAAACACGTTGTTCGACCCTGATGTATTCCGACTTGAGCTTCACCAAAACACACATGACTGCAGCACTGATAGATTTCAAAAACTAAAAACACACTCTTCCAGTCTTCTCTTAAATATTGGCATCTATATTAACAGTAACATCCTCTCTTTATTATGCTACAGTTTAAAGGCGACTGATCACAGTGTGGGCATGGAAATGGTAGTTGAAGGACTTGGAGAAAAGTGGCTGACGTTCCAGTTTTGTTCCTCTTACTACATGGACATGTGCTCAGGGAGCACATAGGAGATGTCATCCCAGGGATGTCGATACAGACCCTGCCTTAGCCTCTTCTGGTCCAGATAGTGTCCTAAAGAGATGCAAAAGAAAGGTTTGATTGTTATCTAGCAAACAGACAGTGCTAACTATTAGCCATACCATAGCTCCCTATTAAAATGGCTCACCAATGAATCCCATGCTTCGGCCCAGGACAAAGATGCCATTCAGAGCTCCTATTTCCACAAACTCATCAGCTTCATCCCTGTTGCAAAGAGAATGAATAAGGATTAGCATTACCTCCACTACATCAGGCACTACACTTTGCATAAATTAAAATTGTAACCGATTGTAGTAGAGGGCCCCCTTTTAAAGATAAACCAGGTAAAAATACAGTGCCTATAAAAAGTATGCACCCCCTTGCATGTCTTACCCTCATGATCAATATATTTTGGCTTAATTGACAAAAAATGTATAAAAGAGTATTTCACGTCAAAGTGAAAACAGATTTCTCCAAAGTAATGCAAATTAAATAAAAATATGTGATGTAAAATAAGTGATCGCATAAATATTTACCCCCTTGATGTCAGTATTTTTGTAGATTCCCCTATTACTGCAATCATAGCACTGAGCCTGTGTGGATAGGTCTCAATCAGGCTTACATATCTGGACACTGCAATTTGACTCCATTCTTCTTTGCTAAACTGTCCAAGCTCTGTCTGGTTGCAAAGGGATTGGACGTGAACAGCCCTTCTCAAGTCCAGCCACAAATTCTCCATTGGATTGAGGTCTGGGCTTTGACTCCGCCACTCCAGAACATCCTCCTTGTTGTCTTTAAACCATTTCTGAGTAACTTTGACTGTGTGCTTCTGGTCTTGCTGGAAAATAAATCTTTTTCCAAGCTGTAGTATTCTTGCAGACTGAATAAGACTGACCTTCAGGATTTTCTTATATTTTGCTGCTTTCATTTTGTCCTCTTCCTTTACAAGCCTGTCAGGGCCAGCTGCCAAGAAGCATCCGCACAGCATGATGCTGCCACCACCGTGCTTCACAGTGGGGATGATGTGTTTGTGGTGATGTGCCAAACATAGCATCTTGTCTGATGGCCAAAAAGCACCATTTTAGTCTCATCAGACTCCTTCTTCTGCTCCTTCTCTCACTGGTCTCCTTCTTGCATGGTCACTCAGTTTTGTGAGAACGGCCTGATCTAGGCAGATGTGCCATGTTCCTTCCATTTCTTTATGACGGATTTAACTGAACTTTGGGGGATGTTCAGTGCCTTGGATTTTTTTTGTATCCATCCCATGACTCATACTTTTCAAAAACCTTTTCTCTGAGTTGCTTGAAGTGTTCTTTAGTCTTCATGGTGTAATGGTAGTGAGGAATACTGATTAACCAGTGACTAGACCTTCCAGACACAGATGTCTTACAATCACCTTCACTGCACTCAGGTGATCCCATGTCACCAACTGTGAGACTACAATTTGCTGGACCTTTGTTAAATTAGGTTAGTCACTTTAAAGGGGTGAATATTTATGTTGTCATGTATTTTACATAATATATTACTATTTAATTGACTTTGTAGAAATTTGTTTTCATCTTGGCATTAAAGAGGTGTTAAAAAAGTAAAATGATATAAACCACATATTAATTTATTCAATCAATACAAGAGTAAAACATTGGGGTGGCTGAATACTTTCAATAGGCACTGTACATAATAAAGATATCTCAGCTTACCGTGTGAAACCACCACAAGTCCTGAGCAAATCCACAAAGGCCACACCAATAAAGCCATCCACATTCAGGATCAAATTAGGTTTCTAACACAATGAAACAGAAATTGAACAAGAAAATCATAATTTGAAGATTTAGTTCAGTAAAGGTTGTGATTGATGGGATAAACTGTGAGAAAATTCACCTTGGATGTTGTGATCTTCTCTACTTCTAAAGCATAGTCCAGCAGCTGGGTGGAGGGGAAGTGCTGCTTCACAAAATCTTTCAAGATCTGGACTCTCATGTCTGGATTGTTAATCTGGAGAAACACAGTTAATTAAAATAAATCTTTAGTCAATTTGGGTTTTCTTTACTCCGGTTTTTGTGGTAAAGATTATTAGCAACAACGTTTAATGGACAGTGCAGATCTTGCTCCTTCTGTTGTTTTTATAAAACATCGCAACTGTGATTCAAGGTCTGCAGCTGTTCATGATTTTTTCACTCGTACAAGGAATCCACCAAACTAACCGACTTCACTCTGTGTCCAATGCCCATGATCAGCTTGCCATCTTTCTTCATCTTGTTGACAAACTCCATAGGCAACATGCCGCTGTCAAAGGCTTTGCTAAACTGCTTTGCTGCAGCATCAAGAGCACCTCCAAAGCGATCACCCTGAAACAAGATGAAATATAAAAGACAAACTTATAGAGAACTTGTGCAGGTTGTCAATTTATCTGTTTGACTCACTGATGAAAGAGTCTTACGATGGTGAGGAGCCCTGAGGTGAGACTGGAGATGAGATCTTTGCCGGCTCGTGCACAAACAATCGTGTTGTGAGCTCCAGAAACAGCCGGGCCGTGATCTGCAGTCACCATCAGGCACATCTCGATGAATTGGCAGGCGTACCTCGGCAATCTGCGCACAAAGAATACGACAACAGAGGTCATGCTGCTGAAGAATTCTTCTAAGTTTATTTCTCACAGCCAAAGGGTTCAGACGCTGACCTTCTCTGGAACCAGAGCAGCCCCAGAGTTCCTCCGAGGCCGATCTCTGACTTGAAGACCTCGGTGATTGGCATGCCTGCGTAGATAAGCTCCTGACCTCTCTCATCACAGATACTGGTCATAAAGGAAGCAGGCTTACGGATCAGGCCCAGCTCCTGCAGGGGAAACAGAGCAAAGAAGAAAGAAGGGGCATCCATCAGTCTCATCTTGAAACAATTTTAGTTCCACTGTTGACTGAACTCTAGAGGCATACTCACTCGTGCCCAAGAGTAATCCATTGGCACAGTGGGAGGAGGCATCTCTTCAGCTGGCTGAATAACTCCTTTGGCAACAAGGTCATCGTAAACAGATCTGCATGGATGAAAAAGACCCAGAAGACTTTAAAATGAGCTCTTCAATCTTAACAAAAGAATACTTAAAAACTCATGACTGTCAGAAACAGACTTAATGATTTCTCCCAGCTCATCAAAGCTCCTGGGGACAAATGCACCAGCCTCCTTCAGAGCTTTATTCTTAGCTACTGCTGTCTCAGATGCCTGGTTGGCACAAGCGCCGGCATGCCCAAACTGAACCTGAGGGGGAACAAAACGGTCAGTATTGTCACTGTTATTATACAGCAAAGTAATGATGAACATCTGCTTTCTCACCTCTGAGGAGAACATGGTGGCACAGGTGCCGATACACCAGCATACCACTGGTTTTGTGATCCGGCCCTGTTTGATAGCCTGGCAGATCTTGTACTCCTCTGTGCCTCCAATCTGTAAAACAGGCACAAATAGATCCAGGATATAGAGATATAACTTGTAAACGCTGCAGGCACCATTGTGTGTAGATTTATTCCTCACCTCTCCCAGCACGACGATCATCTTTACTCCAGGTGTGTCTTGGTAGCGCAGCACGTGGTCAGTAAACACAGATCCAGGGTATCTGTGGAAGACTCTCAAAGTCACACGCCAATCCAGTTACATGTGCAAACATACTGCAGATGATGTGAAGTTACATACCTGTCCCCACCAATGGCCACACCTTCAAAAACACCATCGGTGGTGCGTGAGATGATGTTGTTGAGTTCATTGGACATGCCTCCTGAGCGGGAAACGTAGGCCACGCTGCCTGGACGGTAGAGCTTGGAGGCGAGGATGTTATCCAGCATGCCTCCTGTGTTTCCAATCTTAAAACAGCCTGGTTTGATTCCCCCAACCTAGGGATTGAAGTACATGCATTAAGATATTTCCTCTTTAGGTGCAGCTGTTAAATCTATAAAGAAGAGAGCAAAAACTAACAGTTGCTGGTCCAATGATCGTAACCCCCTTCTCATCTGCAGTCTTGATGATCTTCCTGGTGTGAGCTTCAGGGATTCCCTCAGCAATGATGGCAATGGTGCGAATCTGAAAGCAATTTCATAAAAAGGCTCAACATTAGAACCAATTCTGTGCCTCTGAGCCATTAAGAGCCTCACAGATGGTGCAGCTATTTACCTGTGGGTACTGCATGGTCTCCATGGTGCTATCAAAGGCTGAGCGCAGGGAAGCAAAGCTGATGAGCACGTCCACATCTGGATGCTTCTTCATGGCATCACCCATGTTCTTATACACGGGGATGAGGATCTCTTTATGGCCCCAATAAAACTTCTGTTTGTGGTCTCCACTGATAAGCAGATGTACAGAAGAGGCATTTGTCACCCAGTAAAAGGACACCGCATTCATTCACTGCCACTGGTGTTGGGTCAAAATCTTTTATCTCCATTTTATATGATTTGAATTTTTTTGTCATAAATCAGTGCAATTGGCCCCTCTCTACATCTGTAAGCATTATTTAACCAATTTAAAAGCAACAAAAAGTATTAAAAGATGCTGACTATGACCATTCAGTGTTAAATTAATTGAAAAATACAGCATTTTTTAACCCCTGAGAAGTGATGATTTTGCAAATCTGAGGTTTTGGCCCAGCGCCAGCAATATGTAAAATCCTCTTCGCCTAAAAGCAGCAGGGCAACTTTAACACAAACTCAAGAGGAAGTGCTCTTACGTGAATGGGTAGACCATGGCTGCAACAGATGGCTCATCTCTAGAGCACACATAGTCAAAGTCCAGCATGCCCTGCACAGCTCTGGTCTGCATACCCCACACTATGGACTTGGTGTGCTTACTGAAGAGGGTAGTCGCCTTGGCTACAAGGAAATTAAAGCAGTTAAAGTAAAATAAAACTGTAAACCAGGCCAGTTAAAACTGCACCATTAAAACCATCCATACTTTATTTCTCAATGTCTAAAAGCAGCACATTTGTGTAAAGATGCTGCTTGTAAACAGCTGAGTTTATTGTTTGCAGTTATTTGAATATAAAGACATTAATCTTCAAGGTCTTTTGAATTAAGTATGTGTCAGATCAGGGCCTTTATCTAAATATTAATGAATTTCATGGAAACTGAGTTTTCCTGCTTTCTGAAACCAGTATACACTGGACAACCTTGATACTTTTCATTCAGAAAGTATTCAGACACCCTTTCAGAACTCGACTCTAAATGAGCTCCAGTGATCCTGTGTGGAGATGGGACAAAGTTTGAGAAGAACAACCATCCCAACAGCCCTCCATCGATCCAAGCTTTATGGCAGAGTGCCAAGACAGAAGCTTCACCTCGGAGCAAAACACACGAAAAGCTGCTTGGAGTTTGCAAAAAGCACCTGAAGGACTCTCAGATTGAAAGGAAAAACAACTCTCTGGTCTAATAAAACCAAGATTGAACTGTTTGGCCTCAATTCTAAATGTTATGTCTGGAGGAAACCAGGCACCGCATATCACACGCCCAATACCATCCCAGCAGTGAAGCATGGGGGTGGCAGCATCATGCTGTGGGGGTGTTTATCAGCAGCAGGGACTGGGAGACTGGTCAGGGTTTAGGGAAAGCTGAATGTAGCAGAGTACAGCGTTATCCTCAATGAAACCTGTTCTGCAGCCCTCAGGACCTCAGACTGGGCTGAAGGTTCACCTTCCAACATGAAAATGACTCCAACTACACAGCCAAGACAACCCAGCAGTAGCTTAGCAACACTTCTGTGAATGTCCAAGAGTGGCGCAGCCAGAGCCCTGACTTGAACCCTATTGAACATCTCTGTAAGACCTGGAAATGACCGTCCCCATCCAGCCTGAGTGAGCTGACTGAGAGGATTTGCAAAGAAGAATGGCAGAAATTCCCACAGTCCAGGTGTGGCTGTAATTGCTGCCAAAGATGCTTCAACTTAGTACTGAGTAAAGGGTCTGAACATTTATGTCAATGTGCTGTACAGTTTTTAATGTTTAATTACTTTGCAAAAAAATTTAACATCGTTTTCACTTTGTCTTTATGGGGTACCTAGTATAGATCAATGAGAAAAAAATTAATTCAAATGATTTTAGCATCAGGCTGCAATGTCACAAAATTGAAAAAAAGTAAATGGGATCTGAATACACGATCTGTTAGAATTGCAGGTCCTCTTTCTATCCAAAGGGGGAGCTCTAACACCTGCGCTCAGCCACTGATGGTCTTAAGTCTCTACAACCACGATGCTCAGCAGCCATCCTTATATGCAAATACATAAGCAGCATTCTCAGCATTCATGCGTGTTGCTTTGTGTGCAGATATGTCTGTACATTCTCACCCATTGGACCTCCTGTTTTAGCCTTCTTGGCTGGTGAACTCTCCACATTAGTCCTGTTTTCAGAAAAAGAGGCTGTTCTGCTGGATGCTGGGGTCTGGAAATAAAAAAAGAAGTCATTGATATTGGATTCTGCTGCGCACATTTGAAAAACATCAATGATAACGGATCAGTTTTAACAGTAGAAACTGTAGACACAGTGCTCCTTTTATTTTGGATGGGAGTGCACTGTAGCCTTAAAACAGCAGACGTTATCACACAGTCATCACAGAGCTCTAATTGTGTTAAAAGAAAAAACATTGCGATGTGAGGAACTTGAACTGAACTCCAGTGCTTTATCATTTAGCATAACAATTCTTTAACTAGTCATGCAATTTTGGATTTTTTATTTTGTAACACCCAAATTCTCTGCTCCATGTTGAAGCATGTTCCTACATACAGTCCTGCTTCTTGTTGTCATATTCCATCATCTATCTGCTTCCAAACATGAAGCAAATAGGCAAATTCATACGTACATGTGTACACATGTGCAGGCACGCACACCCCCTTTTTAAAGGCACAGCCTTAATGGATGCCTGGAGGCAGCTGTAGTGCACTGCTGACTGCAGCCTCACGACTATTTGAGTGAGAGCAGTCCTCAAATCCTTTCAATGTTCTTACACAAAAGAGCCATCAGGCTTCTGATACAAGGTTCAACAAAAGGACAAGACAGTCATAACTAAAACAGACACTGTGGCATGGAAGTCTCCTACGTCACATCATTGGTGATGATGTAACATCAGCACACAGAAAGCCAATACAAGAGCATGACAGCCAATTTGCCTCTGTTGGGTCTGAGGGCGTCATACCGATGTGCTGCCACTGGAGTTGAGGAGGAAGTTGGCAGTGTGAGCAGCAACAGGAGGCTGGTTTGGGATTGGCCGGTGGCCCAGTGCCATGCCAACAATCGCAGTCATGTGAGTTTCAGTGCCAAAGACGTGGATGGGAATCCCCGTGGTCTTTCCTGAGGAGAGGAGAACAAAACTTAGTGCAATAAATGCATGCAAGCCCTGCTTCCATACTTAGATGGTGGCTGCTTATGTCATCATAAAGTGAGAACATACCAACTTCTCCCATCACTCGGAGACCTTCCTGGTAGTTTGGCCCCCCACGGCGGACAAAAATGGTGACCTCATGCTCCTTTAGCGGCCCCTGATAGTCTCTGATTGCACGCACAATCCCCTTTTAAAGACATTTTCAGTGGATAAATCAATACTCGGTCAATTATATTACAGATACTCAGAACAAAATAATCACATATTTTACCTTAAATGTTGCTGCTACATTAGTGAAGTTTGCAATGCTTCCACCAATGATTAAAACCTTTCCTGGAAGCCATAAGAATGAAATACCATGTCAGAAAATAACCTCTTAAATACACATAATTAAACTAAGAAGTTTCTTACCATCGGGGTGCTTCTCTCTCGTCATCAGAGACAAGATGGTCTTAGCGTAATCATAGGTCTGCTGCTCGCTTGGAGCTCCTGAATACTCCCCGTAGTTAGCCAACTCATCGACGCCACCAAGGTCACAGATTGTGTCACTGAAAGTTTAAAGTGAGTCAGCCACACAGTAAAAGACTAGAAAATGAGATGATGCATATTTCCATCTGTTCTGCTTTTACTGCACTGTAAACAATCGACTATGGAGAGCTCAGGGGGAAAAATTAGTCATGGATGATGTGTCCCGTTACACCTCAAAACACTGTGGCATGAGGGAGATGCCGCTCTCTCCCCCAGACTCTCACAAAACATCTTAAAACAGCGAGCAGCTGAACAGACAGTCTGATCTGCTGCACCATCAATCTCACTACAGCACTCTGCTAATGCTAAACCCAATTATGTGAAGTGATCAATTCAACAATGTTAAAGCAAAAGGTTTTTATACGCAACCAGAAGAAGACATCAGATTCACAGTGCCTCATTTATTCAGGCTTCATTCTATGTAGTTCGGTTGTATCACTGTGACTGGGTACCTGTACACGACAGAGGCACCTCCTCCTGCAACCATAGTCCAGATCCTGCCTCTTGGGTTGAGCAGGGTCAGTTTAAGACTGGCTCCACTCTTAGCATCAAGGTCTGCGATATAGGCCTCCTGTGAAAGCACGGAAAAGGACAAGGAGGAGGTGAGAGAGGTTAGATGATTGCAACAAAGGGGGGAGTGTGATTGCAACCCTAATCAGGACTTCTCACAAGCACCTCTTCATTTGACCACATCTCGACTATCCTTGCTTTATTTCTAGAGATGGAGATTGAAAATATTGTGCTAATATTTATAATGATGGGAAACGTGATATGCATGGGTTGTTGTTTTGACAGTCAGGGCCACAGCTGGTGGCTTGGAGGGAACAAAAAAAAAAAAAGCTCCCAATCAAAGGCACCCGCTGTTCCTCATCCACACTGCAGACTCACAGCAGCCCAATTAAAGCACCCCGTCTGGTGAACAGACAGTCTGTCTCAAATAAGCTCCAACATGCACCTCTCAATGCAGGAAAAGTCCTTAATTTGCACTTAATGGAATGGTTCCCTCATGCAGTATGTCTATAGTTGAGCTCTGTCTTGCAGTTGATTCAGATTATATTCTTAGAAAACAGAGTGAAGGGTTTAAAATATAACAAAGTACCTTTTAACAATATTTCAACCATCACTTTATCTCCAAACTTCTTCAGGAATTGTGACAGAGGTGGGAGAAAGGCATTGTTTTGCAAGTCTCAAGTAAGTCTCAAGTCTTTAATACCAAGTCTTGAGTCAAGTCTCAAGTAAAGACCTGCAAGTCCAAGTCAAGTCTCAAGTAAAGACAAGACAAGTTGAGTCAAGTCCGAAGTCATAGGCTTGAAATTTTCGAGTCCTTAC
The DNA here is from genome assembly GCF_018320785.1 of Cheilinus undulatus. Lineage (NCBI taxonomy): Eukaryota > Metazoa > Chordata > Actinopteri > Labriformes > Labridae > Cheilinus > Cheilinus undulatus. The sequence continues at coordinate 18,879,644 of NC_054885.1, forward strand.
AAGTCATAAGCTCTGTTTACCAAATCAAATGCCACTTTAACAATGTAACAATCTATTAAATTTGACAAATACAATGAATGCATTTTGAATTGTTTTATTATTTTAAATAAAATAAGACCAGTGTGACAGAACTTAATCACACAGAACATGAGTGCTGACATAGCATTCAGTATATAATCAGTGCTAAGCGGTGCAACAGCAAACGAACTTCTGAAGACGTACAGTCATTTTAACTCATCTAATGAGAGTGTGTGTGTCTGTGTGGTGAGTGTGTGTATATGTTTAGGTGTGTGAGTGGATATATAGGGTGTGTGTGTGTTTGTAAGTGAACATGTTTAACTGGTCAACATCAGGTTTAAGGTGTTATAACCAGTTCTTAACCTCAAAGTATGTGTTATGTGTTAAGCTATAAGACCTCAAGTTATGTGAACACAATGACTGCCTCCTAGTGAATAAACAAAAAAAGAGCTGATGAATCATGGGTGTCTGTTTGGGTATTTATATTCAATATTTTGGCATTTACTGTAGTTATGTGACTCTGTTAACTTAAAGTTATGCTTTCTATTTTTTATATTATTTTTTCCTCTCATTATTATTGCTATTAGCTAAAGGGGGAGGGTCCCCTTATTGGTCTTTGCCCCGGGCCCTGCCTCACACCTTCAGCTCTCCTCACAAATCGTTCTGTCCTGCCAGTTTGTTGCTTACATTTTTTCTGTTTCTGCCCTTTTGACAGTATTTATCATTGGTACATTTAAGATCAAGTAAAACACCCACATTTGGACAAGTTTAACTCAATTTTACATTATTTTAGAATGTGATCCATGTGTGTTTGGCTAGTTGATGATGATGCACATCATAAAAGTTATCACATATGAGTATGGGAGAGCATCGTCAGGGAGTTACTGAAGAAATGTGTTAAAATGAGGGCATTAGAAGATTCAATTTGAACACAAGACAGCACACCTCTATGAATTAACTTAATGAAGACACGCGCCACCAGCGGACTTCCTCTGAGCTCTTTTACGCACGTTCCTCCATCCAGCATGCATCCAACGGTAATAACATACAAGTTTTTATTTGAATTTGGAAGTTAAAGTCTGTCTTCTTTGTGTGGACTTATATTTATAGAGGATTTCAGGAGGACTTTTTAAAGTAAGCCTTAAAAGAGCCGCAACTGGTCACTAAAGAGCCACATGCGGCTCGAGAGCTGCGGGTTGAGTATCACTGCGTTAGTTGAATACTTTGAATGGGGGCACATTTTACTCAACACACTCGCTGAAAATCAGTGAGTATTTTCAAGTCATCAGACTAAAGTCCGAGTCAAGTCCTGAGTCACTGATGTCAAAGTCCAAGTCCAGTTGCAAGTCTTTGATAATATTGTCAAATCGAGTCCAAAGTCATCCAAATTGTGACTCAAGTCTGACTCGAGTCCAAGTCATGTGACTCGAGTCCACACATCTGAATTGTGAGGCTTTTATTTTCAAGCATTATTGAATCCTTTATTGAAGTCTTTCCCTCTTGTTTCATGGTTTTGTACTCTCTCCTTTACTCTTAACCATTTTTGAGTGGAGAGAGGAGAGGGGAGCAAGCTTACACAGTGGTTGAGCCCTAGTTAAACCTATCACATCTCTATTATTTACAGCTGCAGCATTAGGCGAGCTCTATCCTCCTAGGCTTTTCTCATCCTTTAAATGTTGACTCTAAGCTGCTCAGCTTTGGCTTTTGGTTTAAAGCTCCCAGAGGCATAACAAAGAAAGCTACAGAAACACTTTTATACCTGCAGTCATAGCACTACTTAACAAAGCCAGCACAATATGACTCACTTAAACAATGAAGGACATTTAGTCCTTCTGGTGGGGGGGTCTTCGAAAACACTTTGTCAGAGCCTTTTTTACACAAAAGCTTTTGATTAAAAATTTCACAATATAGCAGAGCAAAAGGTGCAATGCTGAGTGTACATTACAAACAAAGGCATGCATTTGTGTCAGCAGCAGCTAGCACGTATGTACTTAAATATAAAGGAAATAAGTAAACATACAGTGCATTCAGAAAGTATTCAGACTCCCTTCAGTTTTTTCCATTTTTGTTGTAATGCAGTGTGTTGGTACAATCGTTTAAATTATTATTCTCTCATTAGTCTACACTCAGTGCCCCATCATGACAAAGTAAAAACAGAACCTAAGACATTTTTGCAAACACTTTAACAAGAAAAAACTGAAAACTCTAATTGGCTTAAGTATTCGAACCCTTTACTCAGTATTTAGTTGAAGTCTGTATGGCAGTAGTTAAAGCCTAGAGTCTTTTTGAATGTGATTCAACAAGCTTTGCACACCTGAACTGGGGGGTTTTCAGCCATTTTTCTTTGCAAATCCTCTCAAGCTCAGTCAGGCTGGATGGGGACTGTCATGAGACAAGTCATTTTCAGGTCCCCAGAGGTGTTCAATAGGATTCAAGTCAGGCATTCACAGAGTTGTACCTAAGCTGCTCAGTTATGGTTTCACCAGACCAGAGAATCTTGTTTCTTTCAGTCTAAGACCCCTTCAGGTGCCTTTTTGCCAACTCCAAATGGGCTTTCATGTGTTTTGACTGAGGAGAGGCTTCTGTCTAGACATAAAACCTAGATCAGTGGAGGGCTGCAGTGATGGTTGTCCTTCTGGAACTCAGTCAGGGTGACCATCGAGTTCTTGGTCATCTCTCTTAATAAGGCGCTTCACCACTGATTGCTCAGTTTTGCCAAGTCACAAGCTCTTAGGAAAGTCCTGGTTGTGCCAAATGTCTTCCATTTGAGAATTATGGAGGTCACTTTGCTCTTGGGAAGCTTCAGTGCAGCAGAACTTTTTCCCCAATCCTGTCTCTGAACTCTGCTGGCAGTTCCTTGGACCTCATGGCTTGGTTTTTGCTCTGATATTCATTGTCAGCTATGAGGTCTTCTATAGAGAGGTGTGTGCCTTTCTAAATCATGTCCAAAAAAATTCATTTACCACAGGTGAACTCCAATCAAAGTGTCTCAGCACTGATCAGGACAAATGGAAGAACCTGAGCTAAATTTCAAGTGATGTTGCATAGGGTTTGAGTACTTTTGTCAATGGGACATTTTAGTTTTTTTCTTTTTAACAAATGTGTTTTAAGTTTCAGGTCTTTTTTTCAATCCAAGAGATTTGTTTTATTTCTTTATGTCTGGATGTTCTTTGAAAAGTGTAAAAAAAGTATTTCCTGTCTCCAGGACAGATTTACCTTTAAGGTACTAATAAAGGAAACCTTGGATTGTATTCCTTTCTTTGATTACTGTACAGCAGAAGTAGTAGGGAAACTACTAAATCTTTCCCTCTGCTCCTGTCTCACCTCAGGATAGGCCTCTCTGCCAAAGGGTGGAGGGAACTCCACATCGCCCCACTTGGCCTTGCAGATGTAGTCCGCTGTGGCATCAATCTTGGCTGCCATGTCCAGCACATAAACTCCATCTTTTGTAACCACTGAGAGAAAATAAACAAGGATTGAGATGTTAACAAACCCCCTCCTGCTGAGAAACACCCTTTTAGCAAAGGCTCCTAGTTTTAAATGGGTCCTAGAGAACAACATTGTGCACAGGTGACCACGGCCTTCCTGCTGTCTCTGCAGGAAGTGGAAGGAAAGTAAAGCTTGAGGAAGAGGAGGGACATCAGAGCATGGGGAGCTTCTCTCAGCAGCTGTGTTACATCCACAGGAACAGCTGCCAGAGGGCATGTACTGGTGCCCAATTACTCCATAATAAACACATGCAGCCTTCATCAAACAGCCAGAGCATGAATTATTGAATTTTGCCTCTTGGCAGTGTTAAAAATGTAGAGAAAAATCAACTTCTAGGATGCATGATGATGTTTTCACTGCCAGTTTCCTTTTGATGACTTTTCTTAATTACATAAACTAATAACATATTTATGAATATGTGTTAGAATTAAGTTTATATGCAGTCATGTTTTTTACAGCACACCAGGGATTCAGGGATTTGATGAATGCAAAAATCAGAACAAAAGTCCAATAATAAACCTACCCAAAGGATTGATCTCGAGATATGTGAAGAACAGGTCCTCATACAGATTGAAGAGTCCAACAATGAAGCTGGCCAGCACCCTACCAAGAGACAAGCCAACCAACTTAATTTTCATACTTTTCTTCCATTATAGCAGTTAAACACTTTTCTTTGTATAAGCACTATAACGAATTATACAGGGGGCTTGACAAACACACTGCAAAAGACTTTTTAAGTAAAAATGCATGATGTTGGATTTTTGAGCAATATCAGATATGACAATATTCACAAAGTCATTTCAGTTGATACCAATATCAATACCCATATATGTTAATGTAGTTCAGTCCTAAAACTGTGTTGAATCTCAGATACATGAGGAACAGTGTGGATTTCGTCCTTGCTGTGGGACAGTGGACCAGCTCTTCTACCTTGCAGAGTTTCTTGAGAGAGCATCAAAGTTTGCTCATCCAGTCTACATGTGTTTTGTAGACCTGATGAAGGCTTGTGATCATGTCTCTCAGAAGGTTGTGGTGAGCCATCAGGTCCCAGTATAACCAAAGAGAGAGTTGTGTCCGCATTCTTGGCACAAAGTCGTACATGTTCCCAATGTGTGCCTCCACCATGGCTGCCCCTAACTCCGATTCTGTTTATAGTTGTTACGGATAAGATCTTGAGGTACACAGGTTTCCGTTTAAGGGACCTCAGAATTCCATCTCTGCTTTTTGTGCAGAAGGCATTGGGACAGTTTGCAGCCGAGTGCAAAACAGTTTGGATGAGGGTCAGCACCCCTAAGTCTGAGGCCATGGTTCTCTGCTGGAAAACTGTGGATTGATCTCAAGGTGGGGAGTGAGTCTCTGCCTCAGGTGATGGAGTTCAAGTATCTTGGGGTCTTGTTCACGAGTGAGGATAAAAGGGAAGTTGAGATTGACAGGCAGATTGGTGCAGCGTCAGTGGGGGGTGTCATTCCGATCAATTGTGGTGAAGGAGATGAGATGCAAGGAAAGCTATTGATACCAATCAATCTACCTTCCAACCCTTACCGATGGTCATAATCTCTAGGTAATGACCAAAAGAATAAAATCGCTGACACAAATTGAAATTAGTTTTCTCTAGAAGGTGGCAGGGCTCAACCTTAGAGATTGGGTAAGGAGTTCAGACATCCAGAAAGAACTAAGAGTACATCTGCTGCACCTTTGCATCAAAAGGAGTCAGTTGGGGCACATAGATGGCCTAGCAGTCTAAGGCGCAACCCATATACGTGGGCGGTCCGGGTTCGAATCCAGCCTGTGGCCCTTTGTCGCATGTCTCTCTCTGCTCTCGTTCCATTTCCGACTCTATCCACTGTCCTCTTCTGTCAAATAAAGGCACTAAAAAGTCCAAAAATAATTCTTAAAAAAAAAAAAAAACAAGGAGCCGGTTGGTGTGGTTTAGGCATCTTATCAGGTTGACTCCAGGGCCACTCTCTTTGGAGGTCTTCTGGGCACTTCCAACTGGAAGGAGACCTTGGGGAAGACCCAGAATGCACTGGAGAGGGATGTCTGGGATAACTTGGTCAGCCTGCTGCCACCATGACCTGGCCCAAATAGGTGGAAAAAAATGGACTGATAGATGGACCTAAAACTCTAGTCCTCAAGACACACTTTAAAGTCTTAGTTTAAGGATGAACAACGTCAGTCCATAGAGAAAACTTTAAAACTTAAGGATTGAGGACTTCAGCTGATTTAGATCTGTTGGTTCTGCCTAAAAACTCCATCTATGTTTCTGTTGTTCTTTTGTGTCTGCTGAAAATAATAAAAATAAAACCCTAATGACTCCCTCATAACTCAATCCATGACAAACCACAGGCTTCTCACAAGGACTGTGAAGGATTAGCCGGACAGGAAACAGTCCACCTGTAAATCAGCAGTAGAGAAGGAAAAATCTAATTAACATCCTTCTTCACTTGTCAAAACAGAGCAGCGAGAGTTATAAGAGAAGGGTGGGGGAGGCTGTATTTTGCCGTCTTCTCCTGCCTGTCAGTTGTGCCGGCAGCTCAGAGCCTTTGTTTCCACATCAGGACTCCGACGTGGCCCTGTGGGGAAAAACTGTGACCAAAACCCTCGAGTGACTCAGCTTCCTGTGTCTGCTTCTGATGGGAGGGCAGGAAAACCAGCCAAGTGTGGTTCTTGTTTTGAATTTAAAGTGGGAGGGGGAAAGTGAAAGGGGTGACGAGCGGAGCATCCTCAATGTCAGCTAAGACAGTGAGTCTGGCCGGAGCTGCAAGAGATGGACGGGAGGGGTCGGAGGGGAGAGGCGCTGTATCATAGCTATCAAAATAAATGGACGTGGTGTGGATGTGGCTCGACTGTAAAGGAGGCAAAGGGAGGAGGCTGATCGAAGAAAGGCAAAGCAGGGGAGGGAGTTTGTCATTTGTGTAATGGAAACCCTCCCCCGTCATCCCCCTGCTCTCCCGACATTTACTGCCAATATCAAATTGCCTCTCTGCCTTCATTTTTTCTTGCTTCTGTTAGCCAAGACTTCAGGATGAAAAAGCTTTTTCTCACCTTTAATGCATTTTTGTAGGATTTTAGCATTAAGGTACCACAATATCAGGATGGTTGAAATGGAAGGATAATTTTCCCCAATCATGAAAGATAAAGGAGGAAATTCAATCAAAAGTTTTGTTAATTTTTGCTTATTTCCATACGCCTTAAAACACTATTCCAAAATAATATAAGTACTTCAATACAAACCATCTACACTAAGCTCAGGTAGGTGTGCTACCTCAGAGTTTTTTGGGGTTTCTTCATTGCTGAAGTTAAATTTTTGCCCATTTAACGTTTATTTTCAAATAACTTACGATTTCTTGTCGTTGGGGGCATTTGTCAGGAGTACTTTGTTAACAGAGTCTTCACTGATCTTCTGGTCCACTCCAATCAGCAGCTTCTTTGCCTTAGCATCCACATCTCCCACATCCACCCCGCCTTCATGGTGGAACAGCACATAATCGCCCTCCCGAGTGGCATAGATGCAAACATAGAACTCCTCCTCCTGAATAATTGATGATTTAAATGACAGAGATTAATAAAACATGTTAATTAACCAGACTATTAAGTATGATAACTACCACATTTTGTAGCAGAATGGATCAAGTATGAATTGTCTGTATAATAGTTTATGTTATGGCAGTGATTTACCTGCTTATGGGGCACAAATGGCTCAATGAGGAAGTTCTTGAGGATACCCTTTGCTTTTCCAACCTGTGGAACATCAAGAAATAAGTGAGATGATGAAATATACACATATAAAATACACATTTCAGTGCAAAACAGTATATTAGCATGGGTTAAAAATTATTGCTACAACATTAAAAAGGTCTTTATATTACAGGTATGGCTAATTTTTACCACACTATTTTGTTCTTATTAATTGGTGGCTGGGGATGACTTTAGGTAACAAGGTATGACTGAGCACCAGTGAGCTGACATTTTATTACACGTAAAAAAAAAAAGAGAGAAAAGGGTCGAGAAGGGTGCAAAAGAAAAATGTCATCAAGTATTACTCCAGGCAAAGCCCCGCACAGCCACAGCTCATTTAGCGAGGCTGTCATCGTTCCTCTGTTAAAGGCCAGCAGGCATGAAGTAACCTGGGACTGGCTGAGAGCAGCCAGCCGGAGAGAAAACAGAACAAAAAGGAGGAAAGAGAGAAAAAGGAGGTGCCATTTTGAAGGGTGCTAAAAAAGAGGAGGTTGATGACGGGTGGAAATACACAAAAAGCCTATCACAAAGCCGCAAAGGGCACCAACACAATGTGATAAATTAAACGATTACTGCCTCAGAGAAAGAAAAAATAGAAAAGCCTCTAATGTTGTGAATGCAATTAGCAAGTGAATGATTGAATTTAACCATTTGAACTAACAAGATAACTCAAAATATGAAGTATTAATTTAATTAGCTAAAATGCAGAGGGTAACTGCAGCATAGAAAAGCACAGAACAACTTGTGAGAGGGAAGGAAGTTACAAAATAGGTTAAGTGTAACAGTTATTTAAAGAAAAACATTTCTACCACTTGTTCCTCTGCACAGTGCTGTTTCTCTTGATAAGCAAACAAGGAAGCTAGCCAAAACAAGCAGAACAGTATGAGCAGTAAAGACCAGAAAAGACACAAATCTATCACTATGATGAACCCAGTCCTGCCATAAGACAAAGATAATCCTCATTGCACATTTTAAAAAGCCACAGTTAAAACAACATCGCTATAGTCAAGCTAGCTAGCAAGCAGCTTGGTGAGACTGTATTGCTAGTGTTAGCATACTAACAAACTCACACGGCACAATTGCTCTTTACTCTGTTGTTGGCATGTTTATGAATTAGTTCTAGGCAAAGGGTGTGGCTAAAGCTGATGGGTATCTTGTTTGACTTTGTAAATCAAAGTACTGTTGCAGCTAGCCTCTAGAATAGCGAAACAATACATGCTAACAGCAAGTTGAATAGCTACAGACAGCAACAGACAGTCCGAGTGAGTGGTGCTGGCAGGAGCAGGGGAGAAACAGCAAAGACTCCTCCTGACATGTTTTACATCTTTGGTCGACCTGTGGATGTTTTTTTCCCTTTCACCTCAGTTAATGAACCTACGTACGACACTGACTGGACATTATTTACCATGATATAAAAGCACGGTTGTCACCGACTGTCTTAATGATATTAAAAATACGAATACCTCGGTCCAAAAAGTAGCCTTTAGCGACTTGGGGAAAACAAAATCTCAGGCAACACCGTCAGCCTGCTTGATTCAAGCTGCGACTGCTCAGTTCACGGCGCTGAAAAGTTTCCCTGCAACATTTTATAACAGTCTCACTTCCTCATGACTCTTTGGTCTGAACTTAGCTTTAATATTGATTTTTTTGATTAAACATAAACCGTATGGGGAATAAATCTATCCTGAAATTATTAAATAATCAAAAAAATATGGTATGCTTACAAAACTCTACTTTTAATGGTCAAAGCTAAATAAGCTGAACCCTGCCTAGCCTGTTAACACCACTGTGACTTCATTTATTCTTATTTACTGCCACTGGCTGATGCAGACAGTTTTATCTCATCTGTAAAGAGACACATCTGTGCAATCCAAGTTCTGCAACACACACACTGACACACCTCTTGGATGCTTTATGAACCATCCTACTCACTCCATAACTTGCTTTTTGCTTTATGAGGCAGAGCAGCATCTCAGTGGCACAGTGATGGATCTTATGTGCTGTGGTGATGCTGACTCGATTGATAGACTGGCTATTTATTCATGAGAAGTGAGCGCTACAGCTGAATGGACAACCAGCAGACTTAAACTGAACGCCTCAGCAGACTGTTTAGACAAACATACATCAAGCAAGAAACACACAAACCAAATTCAACAGTGCAAAACATGGCAGGAGGGTGAAGGAAAGGGCAACAAGAGGAGTGTTTGAAATGAGCTCTGGGATAATATTGATTGAAGGAGTGTTCAGTAAAGTGCACTGTCTCAAACAGAGGGGTGGGTGGAGGTAACAGGATGAGATCCAGCACAGAGGGAGAGGGTGGATGACGTACCATGGTCTCTTTCATGAGGCGGGGCTTCAGCCATTCTCTGACGCCTTTCAAGTCCAGGTTGACGCCCACAAGGCCCAGCTTTCCTCGTCTCTTGATGAGCTGATCTGGTTTCACCACCAGCCTCTAGAGGGGGAAGATGAAATATGGTCTGTTAAAGCAGGAGAGATACATCTAAACTGAGCCATGAGTACAAGGCATCAAATTGACCATATTCATTAGAGCAGAGTCAAGAGTGAATTTTCTGTTACAAATTGATAGGAGCAATTATGATCACCTCCAATATTTAAAATGTCTAATAATGTGTCTAGATTTGGTTTTCCAAAGCTTAAATGATAATAGCAATATTTTCAACAACATACTGACAAAATGTTCAGTCCTTTTACTCAAAAATGGACTTTTCTTGAATACATTTGTTAGAGCTGTTTATTAGATTTTGCATGAAATAAAATGACTGGTCAAAGATCTGGTTAATTAGTATTTCTACTGTATTGTCTATGCTACAATTTCATTGGTAACCTGTTTTTTATAAGTTTATTGTTTGGACTTTAGCTTTTATTAGATAGGATGGCTGGAAAGAGACAGTAAATGCAGGAAGAGAGAGTGGGGAAAGACATGCACCTACTGCTTTACCACTGAAATTTTTAAGGGTTTTGGGAATCTTGTGTCCACCATACAGGCTACATGACAGTCAATATAGGAAGGAAAATGTTATCATTTTAAAAATCTATGGAGCAATTACCTATGAAATTGATTAACAATAACCTGCTGATTTAAAGAAAAACATTAGTAGGTGTAGCTCAGGTTTCCCATTCCCACTTACTTTTTCAGAACATTTTCAGAGATCGTTTAGCTGGTATGACAGGACAAAAATCATGCTCATTCACCAACAAGCTCCTTTGTGTGGAAATAGGGATGCACTGATGCCAGTAATGGGTCGGGGTGCATGATGTTGTTCTAATGATATTTACTACTGATGTTTTGGCTCTGAAAATCTGCCTATATAGACAACAAACAGTAAAGGATGTTCCATAGAACAATGAAAACGTCATTTTCCTTACAGGCTTGGGGTGTTTGTGGTTTTTCATTTGTCTTCAATGTTTGGCTATTTGTTCGCTTTTTTATTTCCACTATTCCTAATAGCACATGGTTGGGAAATGTCATGATATTCAATTGACAGATTGTTAACGGTAATGCGCAAATGTTAAAATGAAAATAAAACAGAAATTGGAAAAAAAAAGAAAATCTGCCTACAACAAACAAGTTAAGGAGTTTTAGGCTGGACTGACAAACATCAGCTGAAGTCTTTTTCCTTATTCATGATTATCCTTACACTTTAAAGTCCGTTTAAAGGACAAAAGATGTGTATATTTTGTTCATCCTCACACTATCATCGTATTTTTTATAGGACTAAAGTTTTAGGTCTGAAATAAATTTAAACATTAGTATCGATTAGGGCTGAACAATTTGGGAAAATAATCTAATTGCGATTTTTTTTTCCCAAGTATTGCAATAACGATTTGATATATGATTATTTGTTAAGTTCCTTATATTATGTTTCTTTTCCCCAACAAAAGCAAGCAAATCATTCTATATTATAGTCAAAACAATATTAGATAAAACTAGAGCTGAGTAATTTTGAAAATTATCTAACTGTGATGATTTTGACTTGTATTGCAGATTGGATAGGTATTGATGTACTGAAGGGAGTTATAATTTTTATGTCATCCTAATATTTAATAAGAAAAATGTACAAAAAAGTAGGAATTTTTTAGACTATTCTAAAAAATTGCCTGTGGATGATTGCATGATCTACAATGCACAACATCTCTGCTGCAAAAAAAAAGAGTTTTAAACTACCATTTGACAAAAATTTCAGGTTAAAGGAATATTGCACCTTCTGTGATTTGAAAATTGCAGCAGGCCATATTGCGATTTAATCTAATTTACGATTATTTGCCCAGCCCTGGTATCAATATCAGCTAAAATTACTTTATAAATATCTGCAGATTGCATATCAGCAAAAATACGATATTGTGTGTCACTAGTATTGGGTAGTGGTGCTAGTACCAAGCCTCATACAGTAAATCATTACAGATAGTGTTCTTGATATCATTTTACAGCATCATGTTAGCCTCTTATCATTTAAGTAGATAGACAAGTTGAAGCAATGACTGCAATTTCACAGTATTTCTACATAAATGAGGTTGGTCAACGTAGAGCAGACAGCAAACTATGCATTGAAGAATAGTCAGGTAGATGGGGAAGTACACCTGATGAAAATAAAGTAAACTTTCAAAATAAATGTACAAACTGTAATGGTATTATCAAGAATGAAGAAAAAAGTGGTGAATTGATTATAGAATTACTTTAAATATACCTGCTGATGCACTGTCCTTCACTTTATTAATATAAATATATTACAACAAGGGTTTGTCAAGGTTACAGTTTTTCAGGTCTAAAGCTGCTGCTGGTCCAACTCCCTCTTTATGATGACAAATCACGACCCATATGTCAAAATTTTAACCATTTAAATTTTTACAATTAAGATTGATGCAGTTTGAACCTGAAATAGTACAAAACATCACTATGTGTATTCTTGATGGCTTAGTCTAATTTGACCTAAAAGGGAACCCATAGTTCATGTATTTTTTGTTATACTGTAGAGTTTATATACATGCAGCTTTCTTAAACTACTTCTTATGTCTCCTTTTATCCCTTAAAATGACTTTTAGGCCCTGATTCACCAGTTTAGAGCCCAATCTCCGAAACACATTCTCATACAAATGCATAACTGCCTCCAGCTTTCCTCAGAGAACCTGCTCCCTCTGTCCTGGACGTCAGATAAAGAGAATGACTTATGACAGCGGACCCATTAGAATCTGGGTGCTTGCCAGTGAGCAAAGAAAGAGAGGATGGAGGGTGAAAGTTAATGCAATTTCCTAATCAATTCTAGTGACACACAGATCTTCATGTATCTGTCCTCCACATCCTCCTCATACCTTCCAGATTAAAAGCCTCAGATGAGATGGAGACACAGGAGGAATGACATTTTATCCAGCCAGATGAGTCACAGAGTAATTCAATTAACTGCTATTTCAGCCCGTCTATCTGCTACCGACGCACTTTGAAGAGCTGATCTGAAAGCTTTGTGTTGTGGTGGGGACCAACTGGAAGGCTGCTGTTGTCTGAGAACAATCAGTCCATTGCATCCTAAATTAGATGAGCACTGACCTCCCTTTTACTTTAAAATTTTTACCCAAATATCGCCAAGCACATATCCAAGCTGCAGCATCAATTTGCTGTCTATGTTACTGGCTAACAGGCGCCAGGAGACCACTCTGTAGCCAGCCAAAGTAATTGTCTCGTTAAAAACATTTTTCATTTTCCAGAAGCTTAGGGACGATGTACTTCAGACATTTATGGGCTATAAATTTGTGCGGTAATAACTAACTGTTGTCTTCTGTTTCTAATTTCAGCTCTTCTGCCTCACCTCTGTGAGCAGCCATGGGTGGTCTTGTGCAAGTCGATCGAAGTCAGTCTCAGGAGTCACGTTGGCGTAGCAAAATCTGTTCTGTACAGCCGCAGACGTGCAGATGTGCTTGTAAAGGAACTCCTTTCCCGTCTGCTCGGAGATGGCTTTGGCCGACATCACTGCTTCGGATAGACTGACCTAGGAGAGAGAGATAGAGGGAGAGGTATACAAGAGAGACGGATGAATACAGAGCAGATATGGAAAGATAAATTGATACAAGAGAGCAGACATGCAAATTGGGCTTAAAGGGAAAATTGTTTACAGCTTCCTCAGTTTAAGAAAGAAAAAAAATCCTGTTCTGTTTTACTGTCAAAACAGTCAAGAAACGGTCTGGTAATCAAGCGATGGAACAACAGCTTTGTGGTCTGAATTCTCCATAAATTAGAGAAAAGCAGCCCAATATGCTGGAATTTAAATGTAGAGAGGAACCGCTGATCATGTGAAACAGGGCTGCATATCTTATCAATTACAGTGCCTACAGAAAGTGTTCACCTCCCTGGAGGTTCACCCTTTTATTGATTTTATAAATCAATCATGGTCAATATAATTAGGCTTTGCTGATAACAAAAAACCCTCATGTCAAAGCGAATACAGATTTCTACAAAAGTAATGTTAATATAATAAAAATATATTATGTAAAATAAGTGACTACATAAATTTTCTCTACCTTCAATTCAGTGTTTAGTAGATGCACATTTGGCTACAATCGCGGCACTGAGTCTGTGTGGATAGGTCTCAATCAAGCTTGCACATCTGGACACTGCAATTTGACTCCATTCTTCTTTGCTAAACTGCTCAAGCTCTGTCAGCTTCCACGGGGATCAGGCATGAACAGCCCTTCTCAAGTCCAGCCACAAATTCTCTATTTGATTGAGGTCTGGGTTTTGACTCAGCCACTCCAGAACATTCAACTTTTTGTCTTTAAACCATTTCTGTGCAGCTTTGTCTGTATGCATTGCATCATTGTCTTACTAGAAAATAAATCTTCTCCCAAGCCGTAGTTCTCTTGCAGGCTCCTTCAGAGGTGTCATAGGTGTCTTGGTGGCCTCTCTCACTAGCCTCCTTCTTGCACAGTCATTCCGTTTATGAGGATGGGCGATTCCTTCCATTTCTTGATGATGACTTAACTGAACTCAGTGGGCGAGTGCCTTAAAATTTATCATTTCAATATGTTTTTCTCTGAGATTATTGGAGTGTTCTTTAGTCTTCATGGTGTAATGGTAGCCAGGATTACTGATTAACCAGACACAGACACAGATGTCTTTATACTGCAACCACTTGAGACACATTCACTGCATTCAGGTGATCCCCATTTCACTAATTGTGAGACTACTAGCACTGATTGGCTGGACCTCTGTTGAATTCAGTCAGTCACTTTTTTGTCGAGAAAAGAAAAATTATATTGACTGTAATTGATTTATTAAATCAATACAAGGGTAAAAAATTCAACAGGGTGAATACTTTTTATAGGAACTATATGTAACATTGTTTTAGACTTTAACAAATGTCACATCATGATCATTTTCTCTTTTTGTAAAGATAAAATGCATGCAAAAATATCACAATCATTTAAAATGACCACATTAAAACACTATGCATTCTCTCTATGCAGCATTAGATTTTCTATAACATTTTCTCCTTTTCTACAGTCAGATTTCTTGGTCATGTCGCGCCTACATAGACAGTAAGGCTTAATCCAACATGATTAACCTTTGTTTGTCTGACCTGCACACTAACGAGGTAATTGGCACTTATTTACCACTTAAATAATCAGGTTTTCTGAGAAGAGAGTGTAGAGCAGTGGAATAGTAATAAGACTGCAGCCACCAGCAATCACCTGCAGGAAAGCAATGTTCTTGAGTGACACAGTTATTAAATATTTTTATACTTCCAAAGAAACACTGACAAGGAAGAAACTGATAAATCTAAGTGGCATAAATTCCTTTTCTGTAAGTAGCAGAATGTGACGGAAGTAAAATAATTGCAACAATAAATTTTACTGCTAAAGGGAATAGGTGTGACCTTTATACTTTGGCTGTACTGAATTGGGTCAGCTAGAACTGGGTCAACATAAAGCTCAAAACTCAATAATAATCATTCCAGCTTATCAATACAATAACTCTCATAAAAAGACATGGCCATTTAAACCAACTGAAAATTAAATGCTTATACATTTTTTTAGCATATTTGCCTCTAACCGCACTGTCGTTTCTTATCTTATCTTCTTACAACACAGAAGATATGAAATCATGATTTCCTTTAGTGACAAAACTAAGACCAGGAAGAGAACAAAAATAAAGTCCCCGTAATCTTGAAAAGTTGAACATCAAGTAAGACTTCCTCTTTACTGAAACTATATCTTTCAGAAACACAAAATATTAGAAGATTTGACCCAACGAAATTATTTGAAATGTCTTATTTTGTGTTCCTGGCAAATGGTATTCCTGCTATAATAAAATTAGACTTACAGAGACTGTAAATATGACTTTAAATCCTTCACCTCTCCTGAGGCAAAGCCTCACTGCTTCAGCTTCATGCCGTGTAACCTTGCAGCGAAAGCGTACCCGCTCTGTATGTTTCTTCTGTGTGCTTCATTAAGCTAAAAGCCCTGATGTAGACTTGTGCAGGACCCCCACTCTAAGCTGCAGACCATGCAGCCATTTCTTATCTGGATTAATGGGACTGTCATGGATCTTTCTAACTATTGATCAACCGAGTCCCTGAGTCACCACAGTGCTGATTCCAGGCCAGGGGAACATCTAGAGCCCATCCACTACCATATATCATCCACTTTCCTGTCAGAGGTATTAAATATTATTGATTCACAGTAGCAATAACACCAGTTCAGAAAAGCATTTCAAAACACAGGGTGATGGATGACCGAGGGCAAAATATAAAGAGCACAATCAACAGACTCCAAGTAAAGTCGTGAAAGTAAGCCTCAGAGTTGAAAAATCAATATTCATTACTAACATGTAAAACAGAAGCTGCCTGTCTGCAGGTGAGTCACAGATCAGGATCCAGCCGACTCTCATTCATTTGTAAACCGGTCAGACAGCTCTGCCATTCTTGGCAAATATCTACAAACCATTCAAAGAGGGACTGTAGTAATTAGTTAAACTTGACGGTCATCTTAATGCTACACTACGGGCTTAAATATTTGTGGTTGTGGACTGAGCGCCACAACTTTTTAAAAATATTTTGTCACAAAGAAAGACAAAAAGAGAATGACTCAGAGAAATACTAAAATAAAGGCAGGTACTAGAAATAAAATAACATATTTACCTTGTTTAAAGTTGTTTTTCTTCCTCGGTTGGCTCTTGGAAAAGTAACGGTTGAATGTGGAGGTTCTTCGGCTGTAGTGCTTCACCCACGCCGTCCGCGGTGACCAGAGGTGCCGGAGTGAAGAGCGGCGCTTCCTGTGAGTTTTGTCTTCATCGTCCATCTGCCGATAGGCTTGGCTGATGTTTTCCGGCGTCTGATTGGTCCATTCCATACCATGCTTTATCGTTGCTTTCAAGGACATCTGGGAGTTATTGGCACCGAGATGTGGAACGCAGAAAAAAAGAGGCAAATACCCCTTTTTTTCTAATTAGGTCTTCTCAATTCGTTATGTATAAGGTAGTTTTTCCTATACTGTCTTTCACTGACGCAAATGTTTAACATTTCATCCAATATAAACAGTTAAATAGTAACGTTAGCTTAGAGTCTAAGTATACGGAACAGGGAGTTAGCGACTACATAAAATGCATGACTGCAGATTGAGACATTTTATGAAACCTTGAGTAAAAGTTATAAAAGGCCCATCCTTGAACAACTATCCTTATATAATGCACCTTACGCAAAAACATCGAAAGAAGTTATCTAAAAATGTACCATATGCTTAAAATGCATTACATGCATTTCATACATTAACTTTTGTTGCAGAATCAAACTTCTTATGTGTATTTTTAGTGTGGTAGTGCTGCTTACTCAAAGAGATTATCTTCCCATGGAGGGTTTCATAAGCACTAAAAATCAAAAATATATTATTACAACAAATCCGGAATTTATGATACAATACTGTTGTCCCGAGGCCGTTAGCTTTTTTTTCCCCCAGTGTCCTCACACACACCACTCATGGGGAGTACAGGTCAGTTATCCACTGTTGATGTTGATTGGTTGGCATTGCTCTCCATTTATACAGCAGCCAGTGAGAGATGACCTGCGTATAACTAACAAGCTGGGAATCCTGCAACTAAAGGTTAACAGTGTAATAAGGTCCAGTTTAGGGTTCATGGTCTTTAGCCTGTCCTTGGCCTACATAAGAGGATCCTATTTTTGTCTGAAATACTTTCTATGGACCAAAAGCCTTCCATGCCTTTTTTCAAATCTACAATAGAACTTATTTACTCATAGCTATTTCTCCCAGGGACGATCATTAAATGCAAAGAAGTATCTGTTTAATACCAGGCGGTCCTGGGGAAAATCTAGTATAAAAATATTTGATTTTAATCAAAATGAGTCCCACAGTTACTCTGACAACCACTCTACAGTCACAGAGTTTCAGAAAATAGAACTTTAATTTAACAAGCAGCTTAGTCCTGCTAAATGAACATTTTCCAGCACATTCTTCTTATGGCTTTACTGCAGCTCCAGTACAGTAAGTAAGCTCACTGTGGTAAAATGCCTCACCTCATATGTACATTTACACTAATAAATCTATTTACTGTGCTCAAATACTGTAGGAAAGCTCACTGTGGTAAAATGTCTCACCTCGTATGCACATTTGCACTAGTTAGTCTATACTGTACTCAAATTCTGTAAGAAAACTCACTGTGGTCAAATCCCCTTTTATATGCATGTTTGCACTAATTATTGTACACTATCTTAAATTATTTTATTTACCTTAGGTTAATCTGCCCACAACCTTGCATACTTTATACTTCTGATCATGTCAAGTTAGCATTTTTGCATCCTTTGCACATTGTGCAACCGTGCTATCAATGCACAAAGACCTGTATGTACTAGAAAATATCTAACAGGAGCTTGTAAATGTTTAAACGTTACTTTTTTAATACTCTCGTCACTTGAATTTTTTATTAACCAGAATCAAATTGCATAAGCACACTTGGCCAATAAAGCTGATTCTGAAAAGCAAAAGTAGAATTTCAAATTTGAATTTTTTTCAAAGCAAAAACCTATGTTAACAGTTCTCAATGCATCACAGGATGGATATTTCTAAGTAGGTGTGATGGACTTAGTTTAATGTGTGGTATAAGAGGACTAACAGCAGAACACCATAAGTAGGTTTTACAAGATACCACAATAGCCATACTAGAGAATATGAGACATTTCATAAAAATTTGCCCTAAATAGTTGGTCCAACAAATGATGCAGCTCAACCTTCTGTGTGTAGCATTGGGGGTGGAAAGTAACTTTAGGTTATGTCACACCTTACAACAAAAAACCTGTTTATTTCATATTTCCTAATTATTTTAGTGTATAACCCCCCTCAGGAATCAAGCTAGTCAGTACATTTTAAATGACTTACTTTTTACTTTTACTTGAGTAGATTTATAGACCTGTACTTTTACTTCTACTTCAGTACATTTTAACCAAAGTAACTTTACTTTTACTTGAGTACAACAGGCTACTATTTTACCACCTCTGGCAGTATTTGAATAATTTCCATGCTGAATCAGATGAGAAATAGATGTGGAAAGTGCTATTTTTAGTAGAGCAGATGGGATGGTGCCATCTCCTGGTCAACATCACACACTACAACTGCGTTAAGAACTACCATGTGCAGGTAAAACAAGCAGCAAGTCGCATTCCTGGAGCAAAGCATGTTCTTTTTTATTAAGTGTACAAAACAAGTGCAAAAATAGTGATTCATAAGAGCTACACAAAGGAGGACTTGTCCTTCAAAAATTACAGAGGATATAAAGAGAAATGCAAAACATGAAGTGCTGCTCAAAGAGGATAAAAGGGATAAGTGATGCAGTCTTGCGCAGTAGAAAAGATTGCAAAACATCAACTTGGATTCACAGCATTTGATAAGTACGAAGTGCAAGCGTTGAAACAAATCCCAAATTCAACAGAACTCTTCATTCAAACAATACAGAGTGCAAAGATTTTAAATTGAGGACCTCTATTAATGACATTCATTCTAATACACTTAAACAAATAGATTACTTTGGCCCATATGCTTTTTATGTCTAGGCTGCGTAAACATACTGAAATGGAAATGACAACAAGGACACCAGACACAGTGTTGAAGCGGCAGATAAGCTTTAAGCAGGTCAAAAATGAGTGAATGTTGATACCATTTACCTGTAATGCATGCAACGGAAGTACCTAGTATTTAACCTGTATACTGAGAAACACTGACACATATAGAAGAGTAAATGTAAGATTAGATAAGTGTGGAGCTGTAGGAGGAGGATGTACCTTTGACTAAACTGCAGCTAACAACGCTTAAGTAAATAACCAGGTAGTGCAATAGCGGCACCGATATGTGAAACAAGATACTGAACACTAACAGCAAGCCTAACTGATTGAAGGCATCTTGGGTTGTGGTGCAAATCAATAATAAAGGCACACAGCTCGTGGATTTAGGGCGGCTACAGCTGAAACCCTTTGGGCTGCAGAATCACACAACCGTTCACAGAGTAAACTGAACTTTTAACCCACCAGTCATCCCAACCACACACCCCCATGTCTGCCATCTACAGTATGGTGCACTTCTTGTTCCTCCTCCTCTCGGGCTCCTTTTTGGCTGGCTCTGACTCCTTGCGCCCGTAGTAGCTGGAGAAGCATGCCGGGGCACAGATTGGCTCCCTCAGACTGAGCAGCCACCTTCCACTGCCGTAGTAGGTCAGCGAGCCAAGCTCCATCTCCTCCACCAGCTCCCCCTGCTGGCCTTCCTGCTGCAGGGCCAGGATTTCCAGCAGATCCAGACCCGTCTGAACCGGCTCCACGCCCTCCGCACAGCCCAGGGTGACATGGGCGCGGCTGCCTCGGGGGAGGGAGGCAGCTGCGGGTACATCTGCCTCCTTCTCAGCATCAGCTGGCCAAAGCATGAGCTGCTCCTCGGTGAGGGACACTCTGGCACCAACAGTGCGCGGGGTGACAAAAAGAGCACTCAGGGAGAGCTCGGACACTGTCCCATAGAGATCTTTAACTGCCTGTGGAGTGGGACAAAAGGAATCATGTTAAGATCAGTGCTAATATGCTCAGCTTTAAATGTTTACTCATTAAATCAAAGGTTTCTTACTTGATTATCTGCATACTCTTTGGCTCCCTCTGCTTTGCCATAGTTACAGAATTTTGTAGTGCAATGGAGGGCTCCTTTGGCTTGAAAGTACTGCTCCAAATCCACCTCCTTCTCAGCTTTTCCAGTGACTGTACATACAGAGAAAGAGGAGTATCACACTGCATTTATGCCAGAGATATTAGATAAAATCTGCTTGGTAAGGCTGTCAAAACAAATCATTTTATCTTTCATTGGGTGGCAAATAGTCTTCTTATAATTCACTGCAGATTCTGTATTCAATTATCATTTTACAGCTTTATGCTAGCCTTTTACTTAGCAGGTGGGCAAAGTAAGAACCATATTTGAACATAAAATCTTAGGAGCCATGATCACACTGGTGTGACATTACTGGCTATTTTTGTCACGTGAAAGCGTGAAAATAAAGCCACATTTGGCGTTGTAAACACGTTGTGTGGAACGTGCGACTTTTAACCTCTCTTTCAGATTTGTTTAATGTCAGTAGGACAAACAGATCATATATATGGATATAAAAATGTACTTTACACATAGATAACAGTGTTTATGTATTGTACTGTACAGGAGTGGCACTGGCAATTTCTTCAGAACATTGTGTTTTATGGGATTTCTTCAAAATGAAAAAAAAAAAATCTTATCTTTTTACTATCCTCAAATCAAGCATTCTGTAAAAATGCTGACCAAGTTATTTAATCCTCCTTGTAATTATGTTGGTAAAATATTGTATAGTGGGACAATTAATAATGGAAAATGCCTCTTGTATTCTTCTGCATTTAGCTGGATTTTGACTCACGTATACATCTTTTCATGTTCAATTTTCCCTGCTTGGGAATCCCCCAAAGTCTCGTAATTCCATATTGTTTACTGTATTCCAGTTAAAGAAAACACATTTTAAACTTGTGCACTTATTAGTGCAGTGGTTCTCAACGTGGTGGTCGGGATACATTGGAAGGGGGTTGCCAGATGCCTTCAAAAAAAAAGAAAAAAGACAAAAAATGGATATTTTCAAATGATTTCAAATTGTATGTTACCCTTTTTTGTTAAGAAAAAAATGTATGCATACAATAAGTTAATGTTAAATACGTGAATGATCATCTGGTGAAATTTATGCTGAAATAAAAAGAAAAAAAAGTCTGCACACAAGTATTCTTGAATGTGCATGACTGCTTTTGACTTCAACCACCTTCAGGTATGGTGGGGGTCTCGGGTCTCTGTCAACTTTATTTTGAAGGTCGCTTGCTGAACAGTTTGAGAACCCCTCGTTTAGTGGACACAAAAAAGCCTATAGTTGCATGTATTGTGTCAGAATATTCATTTTTTGCTTGATATATGTAATTTTACCACTTATGACTAGGTTTACAACATTCTCAAGAATTTTAACTGTTAGGATTACAACTTAATATTTTGAAACTTTTTTTTTTTTAATAGTGTAACTTTTAAACCGTTTCATGATTTTCTTTTGTTATTTGGAGGTCCTATATTTTATACAGTATTTAAAAGTTTAATAAAGTTCTCATTTCATGTAGTTGAGGTTGTACTGGAATAATTATTACAAAAATGAGCATGGTAAACATCTTCTGAGTGATACTGTCAAAAGAAAAGTACTGACAAGGAGGCAAAAAACCCCATGCAGACTTCTAAGGTCTAATGGCAAAATAAAGCAGACTAAAAACTATACATTGCTACATTGTCAGGGTAAGGGGTGAGGAACGTATTATGTAGGTGTAGTGAATTTTCAAAATAATGTTAAGAACAGTAACGGCATTATCAAGTATTCATGTTTGTACTTAGTTTATACAAGTACCCAAAAGCTCTTAGTAAACCAGTGTATCCTGATCTAGGACCTTTGTTTATGTTTCTAGGGTACTCAAACAGGCATTAATAATTTTTGATTTTGACGGGAAAATCCGTATATCCTGGTTAACACTGAGATGGCAGTTATTAAAAATGGATATTTACAAATTTCAAGACTTTTTTGAATTGTCTGAGGTTATATATATATGTCCTGACACTCATCTGTTGCCAGGCTGGACTGGGACAAAACTAGCCGGGCGTTTTTGGACCGTATCTTTCCTGAACAAATGGCCAATCATGACCCAGGAATCATCAATAATATGCATACTCCAGCAAAATTACACAAGTGAATATCAAAAAGGTCAGTGTTCAGTATTCAACCTTGTGTAAAAAAATGGTTTTGTTGAAGAGTAACCTATATTTAAGTTTAATATGAGAGTTTTTGGATTGCATTTTTAACATAAATGATTGCAGTCAATCATATTTCGTTGACTTAATCATAATAATCTAACCTAAATTAATCTTGCAGCCCTATGTTGGCCGACTACTTAATCATACTTACAGTCAGGTAAGTGCTTCTTAAAGGTCTCCAAGGTGTCCAGGGTTTTCAGGAAGTCCATGGATGTGCACCGAACCTTCTCCTGGACGGAGGAAAGAAGGAACCAGCCAAAGTAAAGAGGGATGGACATTTCAGAAAGTGGACCTTTCATGGCTTCCAGCTGAGCCGCCTCCAGTCCACGCCTGGTCTTCTTGGTCAGCTGTGCTGGATCTCTGCTCCATTCAGTACGCGGCTCCAAGAAAACCGCCACAAGATGGTGCTGCTCTGCGATCTCCCCAAGGTGGGCCAGCCGGTCCTGGGTGTGGTTGGTGTCATCCACCACCACCAGCACAGAGGATGCTGCTGCACCACAGCAGGCTACCACAGCATCATCCAGAGCCTTGTATCCATCAGCAGATGCTTCTGGGCTCTCTGGCTTCACGCCGTGTTCGTCAGCACAGAGGACAGAGCAGTGGTCTTTGTAGGCATCAGCTATGGCGCGCGCCAGGAAGCTTTTACCACTTCCTGGAAGGCCTCTGAGGACAACAAGGGTACGAGAGATTCGCAGGGCATCTTTGGTCTGCTCTTGTTCCAGAAGCGCAAAGGACAGTGAACCTGATGCAGGAACCGTTTCCTCCTCTTTTTCAGCTTCGACAGCTTTCGTCTCAGACTTATCACCTTCACCCCCTGCTGCAGCCTCAACTCCCTTAAGAGTGTCAGACACAATTGATTTTTCTTGTTCCATTTCCTTCTTCTCCTCCTCCGCAGGTTTCACAATTTCATTTTCAGCCACTGACTCCTCTTTTAGTGTCACAGGTTCTGCTGGATTCTCTGGGGAAACACTGGCCAATGGCACAGTCTCGGCTACTTTCTCTGTTTCTGCTGGCTTTTCTGGGGACTTGTTAGGCACCAATTCAGTCTGGACTTCTGTCGCCAACACAGTCTCCACCAATTTCTCTGTTTCTGCAGACTTTTCTGGGGAAACGTCAGCAACCACCACAGTTTCCACCATTTTCTCAGTTTCTGCTGGCTTTTCTGGGGAAACGTCAGCAACCAACACAGTTTCCACCATTTTCTCAGTTTCTGCTGGCTTTTCTGGGGAAGCACCGGCCACCAAATCTGATATTTGCTCCACTTCTTCCCGAACTACCAACGTCTTCAAATTCTCCACTAAATTCTCAATTTCTGCAGGTTTTTCTTCTTTCACCACTTTTAAAGGCTCTGCTGCTTCTGCCTCAATATCCATTGGAGTCTGCTGTTGTGTTTCAGTGTCCACTAGCTCTGACACTTTCTCTTCTTGGATAAGTGGTTCTGTATTCATCAGCTGTACTGCTTCTGGTTCAGGTGGCATTTGCTCTTGCTGTTCAGCTTCAGGGACTGATTCTGATGGTTTCTCTGGCTCTGGTTCAGGGAGCTTGTCTGCCAGAGGTGCTTGCACAGGCAATGGGTCATTCTCTGGCTCCGGCTGCTCTTGAGGTTGGGTGTTTTCTGCTTCTGGGTCAGAGATCTTTTCAGATGACTCATCTGGTTCTGGTGGAGCCACCGCAACAGGCTCCGACTCCATGTCAGATGGTTCTATGGGCGGGCTATCCTCCATTTCCATTTCAGTTCTCTCCTCGGACAGTGTAACAGTTTCTGTCACGTTCAGCTCCTCTGTTTCGGTCAAGTTTATGACCTCAGCATCATGGCCGTTCACAGGCAGCTGCTCGGTCTCTCCATCAGCAGCTGGTGGCTTCTCAGGCTCTGTGGGTTCCTCTGGTGTCTCCAATTTGGACAAAACCTCTTTTTCCATGACACTCTCCTCTTGCTGTGGAGGCTCTGACACATCCAAAACCTCACCACTATTTTCTAAATCCATGACTGGTTCAGATCCTGACTTGACACACCAACATGTACCTTAATAAAAGAGAGACATTTTTATTTAGACCAGGAAGGACTTATCAGTGAAAAACCTGAACAGCTGCGTAACCACTGCGCATTAAAGACTCAAATGCTGTACTAAAAATACTAAATGCAAGTCAGAAAAAGTTTGATGTTGAACCAGACTGACAAAGGGGCTCATTTATATCCAAAAGAAAACATTTTTATCAGCCCAGAGTTTCAGACTCTCTACCCTCTTGTCCTTGTAAAAATTTTTTTTTCATATTTCATAACATGAACTAAGAACACCTTTTGAAAGTAAAGCTCCTGTGCCCAACTTTCATTCTGTCTCGATTTTGGTGACTTCTGTTGTAAAAACTATATCCTGCCAAATGTAAGTAACTAGTCTCTTAAAGTCCCTGTATAGTGACTAAAATAATCTTTACTTTAGGTTTGTTGTATGACAGCCCACTGCATTATGAACCACCAGGCCAAATTTCAATCATGAAAAATATCTCAACATTTATAAAATAAAGCATCAAAATCATGAAAAATGAGGATGTATAATCTGCTCTAGAATGGGGCGTGTCCACTGCATGAACTCAAGCCACACGCACTCACGAGAAATCATCTCAAATTAAAAAAAATGCCTCTGATCAGAGTGCAGCAGTCTGGCTCTGTGCCAGAGCAGAGACAGAAGGTGGGGATTAAATTTACATTTTTTCTGGCACAAATCTCCATTATGATACCAGTTGAGAAATTTACGTAATAATGAACAAAAAAATAGCATGTAGCTGGCTGTTAGCTTCAGTAAAGACAGGCACATCAGCTAACAACAGACCGTATTCAGATGAACTGCCTGGTGATTTCATGTCATTGTAGCATTAGGGGGGTGGGGCAATTCCCCATCAAGACCGGTGATGTCATGGGTTCAGATATTTGCCCTGCTTAAATTAAACTAAGCCAGAAAATAGGTGAACAATGCTCGATATAAAAAATTCAGTCACACATAGATCTCAGTGTTTTCATATGATTATAGCAACCTTTTCCAAACATACCTAAGACACAAAGATTGGCTTTTACTTTACAGGGAATTTAATACAATTCATATTAAATACAAAATAATCGCAACTAGATATTTCAAAAGCGTCAGCCTTCGTTTAATGTAGCAAATATCTCCTTCATTACCATATAGAATTATTGTTTGATTAATTATTTTTAAAAGGTTTATTTTGGGCATTTTTGTGCCTTTATTTGATAGAGGAGGATAGTGGATAGAGTCGGAAACAGGGATGAGAGCGGGGGAGAGACATGCGGTGAAGGGCATCAAGCTGGATTCGAGCGTGGGCACGCCTTAACCACTCGGCCACCCGCGCCCCTGTTTGATTGATTGTTGAGGAATACCTGAGATTAGGAACTTTAAAAATAATCACATATTAAATCGCAATATCATCAGAAAATCACAATAACATTATTTTCCCCAAAATCGTTAAACCCTACCTTTATTCGCCGAAATGAACTATGCTGTGGTGTCCAGAGTGTCGGCACTGTGGGCAGAGAGAGCTAGCATTGAGCGGGTGGTTCTGGGACACCAGAGCTCACTGCCTGGTCCTCTTGAGGGGTCATGGGACTGGCTGAATGAAACACTGTCTGCAGTGCACAGTGAATATGTGGAGGCAATATTAAGGGCATAATGAGGTTTAGGGATTCCTTCACTGAGTGCTTATCCTTTCAGTTGGTCACAAGTATCCTGTATTTATCCCAAATTTTGGGCAAGAACGCCTCCTGCTTTCTTTTAACTTTACAATTCATCAATAATTTGAATTTTCTCTTTGAAAAGTTATAAGAGGCTGTTTATCGAGCATGGTGTTCATATTCTTATCTGACTCCTATCCTGTGGCAGCATTATACAAATAAAATATTTGCCTCGTCATTGATGTTCTTGTTTACTTTGGTAGGTCATTAAGAGGTCAAAATGAACATTTTCATAACTAAACTAAGCAATTCTAAAGTGTTGTATTACATTCACTTTGGACTATATTCATCAGCCTGGTGAGTTCAAGGATTATCTAAATGATTGCTTTTCATGTGAAAAGCACATTTAATATGCTCTTATGAAACCTTGTATTTTTCAGACCTCACAATCTGCTGCAGGGAAAATCAAACAGTTTTATGAGGACTGCGGTGATGTCTCTAACAGGAAGTTACTCAATATCCATGAAAGAGATAACTGTAAAGGGGTAGATCTTTTTTTCTGTGCTCTTTAGTTATCAGCTCATAACTGATACCCAAGATGTGGGCACAAAAATAACAGATGCAGGGCTTATTTATAATGACCCTGCAACATTATGAAGCTATAGCGTTCAGTCAGGCCATAAAGCAGTACTGATGGTGAAATTTTGTTCCTGATTGATCAAAGTTACTGTTTCAATTCGTCGAAAATACATGGGCACAATACACGAGTGCTGTCTCCACAGCGTTAAAGTAACTGCGTCAAACCTCTCCAGGAAACTCAGACAAAGGGCTGGTACATAAAAATGAAGCTTCGCGAAAACAAGAAAGGTTTACTTTAAAGAATCATTGCCTATAGCGCGTGGCAGGTTGTTTTTTTAACGCCACAGTGAGATTTAAAGTAAATGTCATATAAACAGACGCGGTGGCAAAAAGGGGAAGCCCTTAAAAACAAATCGACCCACTGGAGCAACAAAGAAAGAGGCGTACGTTAAAGCCCTCTATTTCACAGCATTGAAAATACAGTAACACAAGCGTCAAAATACTGGAAAATGTAACAAGTTATCACGTGTATTAAACTGAAACATGTTTTTTTGCGAACAATAGACTGATGCTGTAACTGACGGATTGATTGAGAGGGTTTTGTCTTGTTTTAATGCTAATTTTTACTTCGAATATGAAAAACTGACTTTATTAAGATTATTATTTCGTCCTTAGGAGTCTACGGCGACATACATGTGAACTTGTACACAGTTTTAAACAGAAGTAATCCATACAGCTTGAACATTTGAGTTTTTAAAAAACACAATGTGGCACGGCGGGGAGTGGCGTGCACCTCACTTTAGCACGCCAAGCAAAACAATGAAAAAAGCTAGCCCTGCTTTTATTTACTATGTAACTCAATGACTTTAAAGTTTCTTTGTCTTAATTATTTAAAACTATAAACGATTTTGGAAAAAAAAATTTTCCAGCAGTTTGTGATATAGAAAATGAGTGGGAGATAAAGCGTGCTACACGGAGCGCTTTGTTAACCAAAATGCCAGCTTACCAGTGAGGCTGCAGGGGAGCTGTCGGTAGCGCCGCTGACCACGCGTTTCTCTCTCAATACAATGACAAGGCAATCCTTGGCACAGATACACACCCGCTTCAAAAGGAAATCTTCTTCTTCTCTCTTATGGCACTGGCATTAAGCTTATTAGCACATTACCGCCACCTTGTGACCTGGAATGCGGACTAGAAATCTGAAGTCTTATGTCCGCCTGAAGTCCGTCTAGAAATTGATCATCGATGTACCAAGTAAACAATTTTATCAAATTTAAGACACCCAGTGGAGCGGTGTATAATATTATCTATTTATTTAAAATTCCAAAAAAGTTGGGGCACTGTGTAAAATGTAAATAAAAACAGAATGCAATGATTTGCAAATGGCTTAAACCTATATTTTACTTGCAATAGAACATGAATTATCAGATGTTGAAATGAGACATTTAACCATTTCATGAAAAACATTAGCTCAGTTTGATATTGACAGTGGCTACACATCTAAAAGAGTAGGGACATGGCAACAAAAGGCTGGAAAAGTAATGTTACTAATGAAAAACAGCTGGAGAAGGTTAATTGGAAACATGCCAGTAACATGACTGGTTACCAAAAAAAAAAAAAAAGCATTTTAAAGAGGCAGAGTCTCTCAGAAGTAAAGATACACAAATTCACCAATAGAAAACCTTCAGAGCACTATGAAATGATATCAGACAATGAAGACCCAGCCCTGTTTAGCAGCTAGAATATCACGGTAGACAAGAATGGGACAACATTCCTCTCCCAAAACTCCAGCAAGTGGTCTCCTCATGTCCCACACATTCACAGACTGTTATTAAAAGAAAAGGGGATGTTACACAATGGTACACATGCCTCTGTCCTTACTTTTTGAGATGTGTTGCTGCCATCAAATGTTCAACAAGTTTCAAAATCTGATATGCTATTTTAATTAATTATTATTTCCAGGTCTCCCCATTATACCACTTGACTATTGTAGAGGAGACTTTCTCAGGTCATGTTTTATCATTTAATCTGAAAGAAGCTTAAAGAGGATGTGACTTTAAGTCATAATTTTAGTGTTGTGAATCAAACAAACTGACATAAAAACTGATAAAAGAGTAAACCCTGCAGCTAGCTGTCATCACTAAGTAAATCATACCATGCATGCTTGGCAACAAGTGTAAACATGTGAAAGGGGGAAGTTCCCTGCAGCAAGTACACATTTGTATGGGGTGCTTTGTGTTATTAAAAGGCAAAATCAATTCACTGACAGGATGTATTTTATATCAAAGTCATTGATTAAATGCCTTCTTATTTTTTAATCCTAAGTGTCCTATCTTCTCAATAATTTCTTGATAAAAAATACATTTTTTATAGAATTCTCAAAAGAAAAAATTTAACGCAAGAGTGAAACAAACCATATTAGTGATAGTGAAAATAACAGCATCTTTTGTTCAAAGGTCAATCTGTTACTGATGTCAGTCTGATATGAGACTTCCCTTCAAAGAGATCTTTAACAGTTCAGGGAATCTTTTACTTGTTTGAAAAGTCCTCTGTCTATAATACTGCAAGACTAATGCCACTTATATGAAATTCACGGTATGACCTCATAATGACTCACTTGAAGATCTTGTGCTTGGTTCATAACTGTGTTTCATAGTGGACTGTTAAATTTTTACCCCTAGGAAATCACAGCTAGAAACATCTATCTGTGCACATAGACCTATAGGCAAGTATGGTTTAATGTATTATCCAATGTCTATTTAGAACAAAATTCTATAAAGGAATTTTACACCAGCCCCCCAAAAATGCAGTATAATACATACATATAAAGAAGGAATTCACCATTAACATGACTTTGTCATCTTCCATTAAATTTTAACTGATTTTGTTTCACTCTCAGATAAACTAGTGTTAGTTGTTCTTTTCTTTTTTCAAATTAACCTCCTAACATCCTGCATGTACATATGAGGACTTAACATCTTGGCTTTTCTATAACAAATACTAATTTCTGCTGTTACAATTTGTATCTAATCATCTGGAATGTCCATTAAAGTTTCAGTAATTTGCTTGAATTGCTGGAATGATCTGCTTTGAAGTTTTCAGGAATCTCATGGAAATTAGCATAAATTTGTTCATATATTTAAGGGAATTTGCTTGGAAATTTTCAAGTTATTTTCATGGAAATTTTGGAGATACGTTTGTATATTTTGCAGGATTGGAAGCTTTGGGGGATTTTGCTTGATTTTTTTTCTGCACCTTCATATGAATTTGGGAAATTTGTTTGGAGGAATTTGGATATTCTTAGGAATTTCCATGCAAATTTAGGAAATGTATTTGCTTTTTTTGGGCATTTGGTTTAAATTTTTGGGGGGAATTTATGTTTAAATTTTTTTCATGTATTTTCATGGATATTTTTGAGTGTTAATTTTAAATTCAAAGGAATTTGATTGGGAATGAAGCAGGCTGTTGACCTTTGAAATTTCAAATAAATTCCATTGAAATTTCAGTGAATTTGTTTGGACGTTTGGGGATTTTTTGGATATTTTCATGAATACTTTTAAAATTTATCTACATTCTTTCGGGACTTTACTTTGAATTTTTTAAGGTATTTTCATGGAAATTTCGAAAAATTTACTCGTTAAACATGGAAATTTCATTTCATTTCATTTCATTTATGTATGTGACTCAGACCATGTTTACATAGTATAGAGCACAAACAGAACATACAATACAAATAACAAAAAGATAGCACACGGCATATATATCACAAAAGTATTACTTAAAAAACGGAAGAGTATTAACTGGAATTGAGCACGTAAGAATTTTCATTGAAATTTCTGGGAATACATTTGGATTTTTGGGAGAATTTTCCATAATTTTAATGGAATCTTGTGGAATTTATTTCAAATTTTGAGGAATTAGCTTGAAAATTTCCAAGATTTTTTCTATGTTAAGACTTTATGATTAAGTTTTATTTAAACATTTGGGGAGTATTTTAATAAATTTTGGGGTACTTTTTCATTAGATATGTTAAAAATATGTTAGGAATGTTGTCAGACATTTTAGGGAGTTAATGTGGATTTTGGAAAAGAAATTTATCGATATTTTGTAAACTTATCAGATCAAATGAAATGCGTTGATATGCTCTGGTCTAAGGAGTTTAATCTTTATTAATTTGGTAAATTCTATTTTGATTTCTAGAAGTCCCCATATAAAACCCTTACACTATTCAGTGTCTTCTCTAAAGGCTCTTAAAACACACTTGGGTGGTCTTTAATACCTTTTGATTGTTTTTTTTTTTAACTTTTTATTCAGGGTTGTAGGTGAAGAAGTCTAAGAGTCACTTTTACTTAACCCAGAGTCTGAAATTGGCTTCATGTACTCTGGTTAAATAATGTACAGGAAGAAGAGAGATCTTGTGTGGCCAATCTCTTCTAACTAGCATCAGTGTAAGTCTACAAGAGAAGCCACTTATAGTTAAAATATTTAACATTGCTTTCAGAAATGAATGCATCCACTTATTAAATGTTTCTATAATATTTTTACTAGTCTTTTTATTCACACAAAAACTCAAATGACACAACTAACCATTAGAGGAAGCAGACTTTACCACAAACTGCATCAACTTTTTCATTCAGTAACTGTTTTGTGATGGTCATCCTCACTTTTGCAGGTGTTGTTTAGCTTCATCAAGAGCCTGAAAACAGAATAAAAATGTCAGTGATCGAAACTATAATTATATGGAACCAAACAGACAACAAAAGAAAAGACAACACAAGGAAACCTTCTGAATGGCGTTCACAGCAGAGTGGTCATCTTGCAGTCTTGCCTGGGTCAAAGCCCTCTCAAAATGCGAGACAGAAGTTTCAAAATTTCTGAGTTTTACTGACATAAAACAGAAAGAAAGTCACATTATGAGTTCAATTATGACAGCTATGCAGTATGAAAAGGCTCACTGAATATCACACAAATAAGCTGATTGTATGAAGACATTTTCTAATTATATTGCGAAAGGAAGACTTACATTCTGACTGTGCCACCAAAACATTGGCATTTATCTGCCATTTCAAATCTGCAATTTCATCAGCTGCAGTGACTGAATTGATGCCGTAGTCTCTTGCTTCGTTGTAGCGTTCCAGCTCCAAATAACAGCAACCAATGTTATGGAGCAACCAGGTCTTCTCCAAACCATCACACACCAGGGGAATCTTCTTCTCCCAGCTTAAGTTTGAAGACAAGGAAAAGGGAACTACCACTTACTACACACATTGTAATGTAAACCATTGCTAAATAAGAGGGCTGGTACTTACAAGCCAATGGCCTGGTTGTACTGTCCAATCTGGGCATAAATCTGCCCGATGTTGTCAAGAGCTCGCGACATTGCCTCTGAGAGTTTGCTGTTGGCAACAAAGATCGCTGAGCATTTGCTCTATTACTGCAAAATACATTCACTCCTGTTGTGTCATTTCTAACGGTTCTTACCACCCTGAAGCCAGCTCCAAGTCTTTTTGATGATGTTCCAATGCTTTGTCCAAGTCTCCCAAGTCAAACAAGGCATTCCCAATACAACTGTGCAGGCTGCCCATAACCTCTTTCTTATCTGGCATGTCTTTCTCTGACCACCCCTGAACGATATTCATGACCTCCACTGCCTTCTTCAGACTACCCTCCGCATTTCCAGACGTCAACTCTAAGACAACAAACATAACTGAGCATTTTTAAGTTCAAACAAAGTGAGAAGGTAAACAGAAGCCTGTTTTACCTGCATCAATTTCATCCAGACTTTTCAGCAGAAATGGAACAAGATCGTAGGATGGGCTTCGATGGGGCTTGGTACTTTTTTGCTTGCGCTGCCCCTCTGGTGAACAGATTGGTTTCTTTTGACTCAAAAACTTGGTGCAAGTGTCGAGAGATGTGAGGCAGCTCTGAATGACGTCTTGCAGTCGTTCCCCACCTTTTGACTTACTTTTTGTCAAATCTGCAAATCATTCAGTCAAACAGAATAAAATGTTTATGGGATTAAATGACCATAAAGAACAGAAAAGCCTGAATAAGAAACTAGTTGATTTTGAACTACATCAACAAGTGAAGAAAAGACAAAGATAAACAAAAACATACTACTTTACTGCATACCACCTTCATTATTAAGCAGGTTTTCTAGAAACTTCTTGTCGCTGTAAAACTCTCCAAGCAGTTTCTTGGTCGTCTTCTCACTCTTTGGGATCTTCTGGTTTCGCTGTTTTTTCTCTGTGGTCAGATGCTGAGTAGCAGTGACAGGCTGTTCCATCTTAGTAGTCTGTTGATCAGACACATAACAGGACTGAATTTCACATTAAAACAACTCCAGAACCTGCTTTTTAAAAGAGTGGGAAGTGATTACAGTACCAGCACATGATTCATATCTGTTCTGTTGAGTCACTATTATCATATAAAATGTTCCTTTAAATCCTGATTTATTGAAGTTAGAAACAACAAGAGGCTTACGTCCTCATTCTTAATCTCCAATTTCATAGAAGAAGGACCTACAGGAAAGCGAAAAATGGATTAGATTGTAAGTAAGAGGAATATCTAATTTGCTGCAACAGACTAAAGTACTTACTGCCAACAGAATTTTCAATGGCTCCCTCTGCTTTCTGGATACCTAGTTTGAACTCCTGCATTAGAGGACGTAGCTTTTGTCCTCTGTGGTAAAACACCAGTGCAAATTCAAATTTTCCCATATAGTACAGAGCTTCTGCTTTCTGGTACAACCCCTGAAAAATTACAATGAAATAATTAGTCTTACTTTTTTAAAAAATTCTGAAGACTTGATAGTGGTTTATTTGGTAAAACAGGAAAAGTAAATGGTGTTTTTTGTCTGTGTGGTGGAAGCAACTAGCAGTGTACCTTAAAAAATGTCTTATCTTCTTTAAGGGAAGCTTCAGCATCTTTCAGCGCATTTTCAAACTGCCCCATCCTCAGGTAACACTTGGATCGGCCGACAAGGCATGTCTTATCGTCAGGTTTCATAGACAGCGCCTAAAGAAAACCAACAGCAGTGCAAGCTTTTAAAAGCAGTGTTGACAAACATGAGCCATATTCACATTTACACAGAACTCCAGACAATTTCCTGAATTTGATTTTCCTGAAATGTACCCATCCAGACTTTCCTGCTAGCCCCCTCAATTTTTCCCTGTCCCTACCAATCCATTGCATTGACAAGCAAACTGCAGTAAAATTACCAGCTGTGAGGGACCAGTGAGAATGAGCAGAGGCAGACTTTACCATTTGGCAAAGATAGGCAATTGCCCGGGGCCCCTGTGAACACATAATTTAGATGACCCCTTTTCCTTGGGAATCTCAAGGAGTTAACACACTCATTTAAAAGTTTGAAATTTAATGTTACAGTGAAAGCTTTGTTAAGTAGGAAGTGTATCTAGCTAATCTAGCTTCTTTAGCCCTAACTGTGGCTATGTTAGCTGCATTAGATTTTGGTGTCATGGAGAACAATCTTTTTTCCTGTAAGCAGACTGTTTGCTGGGTTTTATCAAATGTTTTGTTAATAAGTTTTTCAGGTAAAGTTTTGGCATTTAACTTTTGGTATCCTATCCCTTACCCTAAATGGCAGAAGTTTAGATTAACTTTATTTTGACACTTTTAGTATTTACGTCCGTTCTGACCAAGGATGTCTGTGGTCCGTTTCCTCGTGTTGTCTGTCTTGTTAAAACATAACCAAAAAAGAAGGAAAGAAAGAGAGAAAGAAGAGAAAATCCAAAATGGAACAAAGATCTTTTTCTTTGAGTTAATTGTAATTATTTATTAAAATAAAGATGCATATTTGTTATTACATTTCTCTACTGTAATTTGGTTGTCGGGTGTCGACTAAGGGTCTCCAAATGGACATTTTGAAATAGGCCTTGACATTTCTACACCAAAAATAAATAAATAATAATAATAATTGCCAAAAAGTATTTTTTGGTTGGCTTTTACATCAAGTAACAAAAACTTTCTCTGATAAGAATTTCAAAAAGAGGAGAACAATTGATGTGGAGGACTCCATGCCTGTGTTCACTTAGGGCCCTAAAATTGCTAAAATCTGCCAATGGAAACATGAAAGTAAGAGAATTTTAAGTTACCAAGAAAATGTCTATGTAAAGGTTGCATTTGTAGGAAAAGGCTATTGAGAAAGTATTGCATTTTTGTCACTAAGGGATGATCAACTTGTGTCAATACAATTATCATTCATTTCCCATTCTGCAGCAGCTGAACCCAACAGCATTTCAATGTGCACTTCAATTTTCTGCTGTAACTATGTGGGCATAAAAAACTGTTTAACTGCTCACAAAAGTACGGAGCCCAGGAGGTGACATGAACGTGTTTATTTTTATAATACGCGCGTGCGATTTCTCTGTATCTCGCATGCGCGTTTTACTTATATAGTATAGACTAATTCGCGCGAGAAACTGTAAAATAGCGCGCACGGCATACGAATAAAACGCGCGCGCGAGACACTAAAACGCGCGTGCGTATTAAAAAAAATAAACATGTTCATGTCACTTCCCGTGCTCCGTACAAATAATAAATGAGTAATGAGCACTTAAACGGTTGTTATAATATGCAGTTCGCCGTCATAAAACCTTAAAATATTGTTTGAGTTGGTATTTTAGATGTGTGGGCCTTGTATCAGTACAAGGTTTAATGCACAGCTAGCTGATTATTAGCTCCTAACTTACCGCAGTGTAGCTGTCTATCGCCTTGTTGTACACTCCTTTAAGGTACAAACAGTCCCCAACAGCTACGAGAGTGGAGAAGACGTCCTTCGGCTTTTGAGCTTCGTTATCCACGTCTGTGTCTGACATATTTTAGTATTTTTGTTACACCACCTGCAGAAAGTTTAACTCGGGGTTTTCAGCTGGTATCACAGCAACCCCTCTAACAAACCGTGGGGGAGAAACAGCGCCACCCTCTGCTCAGCCCTGGATAATGCGTCTTAAAATTTCAATCTCAATTGTGATTGTAAACTGCCTAAAATGTGGATATATTTCTTTATGCTTAAGTTATAACGCAAAAAGAAGACAAACAGCTTAGGGGAAACCCAGAGGAGGCCAACTTTATTGACATGGCTGGTACTTTCCAAGGGCAAAGAGAGGATGATTTCACCAGAAGGTCAGAAACGATGAGCAAAGATGAGGACACTTTTCTACATTTAGTGCACCAACACAACTGAACATTACAAGTTTCCATCATTGCACAGTGCTTCACCATCTAGGACAACAGCAAACACATATCATATGTCATATTTGCTCTATTCTTATGCCCACCTGTTGCAGTCAGCCTGCATCATAGCCATTCAATTTCTATTTCTGTCTAAATATCAAGAAAAACATCTCCTTTATTTCCATCCTAATAGACTCTTCTTCACAAAAGAAAAGTGTCCTTATCTTACACCAATGGTTCTATCAGACAGCAAGTTTACAATAAATATACATATCAAATAAAAAAAATGGAAAAAAAAATATTCAACTATCATCACAAATCAACACTTTACATTCCAGTAAAATGTACAATGCAGCAATCTGTGAATGGCAACATCAAACATAAAACCTGTGACAACAAGAAGGAAGAGGACTTTGCTGGCTCTAAAACCAGCACAGCGGTCTCCACGGTGGTCTTTCTCCTGTGCTTCAGATGTAATGTTTGTGGAGGTTTAAGCTCCACCTGTAAATAATAAAAAAGGCTCCTATTTGCCTATGACATGGATGCAGTTTTCAGTGCGGATTCACAGCAGCCAACTTTCTGTCTGACAGATTCTTCATTAAGAGAAGGAGGCTGCTTGCTCAGTGATTTTCATCAAAAATCATTAAGCAAGGGACTCACTCTCATGCAGAGAAAACCTCCTCAGCAGCAAGTTGAGACGAGCTGGGTAATAGCTTGCTAAGTTGCGTCTCAAGAGTTTCCCCAGGGCGTCACTTCCTGCATGGATCCCTATAAGCTCTGATACAATAGCTGCACAATCTCTCCTATCTCAGACAGAAGAGAATATTTGGACCAGTTGCTAGCCATTACTGACTTTCAAGTTTGTTTCATCCTGCAGAGAAGAAACCCAAATCAAGAACCAGTAAAACTATCAACTCAGTCTGAGCCGTCTTGGTGCTGTTGCTATACGGGATTGCTGCGTGTGGTCATTGGGTTGCATTCATTCAGTCAATGGCATAGACAAGAATCTGACTTGCAATAAGTCAGTCATTAAATATGGATGGTGAGTCAGGGGGTTGACGTTGAAAAGTCCTGATGTAGTATCTTTAAGGTTGAGGAATCCTCAAATTAACCAAATTGGAAGAAGAAATTTCCTGGTCCAGATGCTGAAACAAACAAAAATCAACAACAATGACAAGATTTAATCAATAATCTATACTCTAAATCAAGGTTTTATTCTAACCAGTGAAGCAGAAAGGAGTGCATGTTTCTTGTGTTACTTTACCTTCAAAACTGAAACCTCCTGGACCTCCAAAGAAGGCCTTGAAAATGTTGTTGGCATCAAAGTCTGGTGAAAATTAGATATGAAAAAGGATAAACATCCAAACAGAACATATTTTAGCCAGCTACTTGTAATCAAAGCAGCTTTTTAAATATAACAAGTCAGGTATTTTCAACCTTGAGACCTCCTACACCAATGCTTTCCCGTATACTGACCTCCCATGTTCATGCCGTCGTCCTCCAGATCCTGACCGCTGTCGTAACGAGACTTCTTCTTTGGATCTGAAAGCACGCTGAAAGCCTCACCCACCTCTTTAAACTTCTTCTCCTCTTCTTTCTGCACCTCAGGACTAGCTCCGCTGTGACGATCTGCAGGGAAAGAGAGGAGAATAAACAGAGTATAATCATCTGGAATGGGAGAAAACTCTAAGCATAATTATGTAAAATAGCACAATGTTATCACCTGGATGATGTAAAAGTGCACGTTTGCGGTATGCTTTCTTGATCTCGTCTTCTGTGGCATTTTTATCCACTCCGAGCACTTTGTAATAATCTTTCCGCTTGCTTTTCTTCAACTCCAGCTGGGCATTTTTCAGGAGGTGCTTGTGTTCTAAACAAAAAATGTTTTAATTTATTAAAACACTGTGTGGGAGTCGAATATATGCTGGTAGTTGAACCTAATTCTCACCCTTTGTCTTCTCTGTCTGGTAAACCTTCTCATAGTCACGCACAGCCTCTTCATACTGCTCTGTGTCCATGTAGCTGCAGCACAGAATGCACAACTCTATGAGTGCCTCTCTCTCCAGTATGATCAATAAAGAATCAGTATGATAATGGCTCTTATCTATCTGTACCAAAATACAATTCATTTACTTTGTATGCTAAGAACCAAGTTAGAGAACCTGGGCTTACCACTGCGCTCTCCGTAAATAGGCCTTTATGTAGGTCTCATCCAGTTTAATGGCCTTGGTGCAGTCTTCAACGGCCTGTTCTAGTTTCTTCAGCTTTCGAAGACAAAGAAAAAACATTGATTGTGCAAAAAACAGAGAGATTAACAGTAACCTAATTCTACTGATTAGCATGGCAGCTGGAAAAACAACACTACTACACATTTATACAGTTAGTGAGATAGCAGGAGCCTGTATAAATGGATGTTTTATGCTTACTTCAGAATCTCAAAGTTAAAAATGTGCAAATAATGCCCAAGTATTCCAGCATACAAACTTGTTTACTCACCTTTGATCCAACAGTGGCCCTGTTACAGTACAGCTTAGCATTAGTCTTAATGTTGTTGGGGTCTATTGTTAGTGCTTCAGAGTAGAGCTCATAGGCTGCATCAAAGTTTCCTTCCTTGAACGCCTTGTTCCCTTCCTCCTTCTTTGCTTTTAAAGCTTTGGCATTCTAAGACAATAAAAAGGAAAACAACTGAGTTATTCTGACCTAACAAGGTGAATGGCAGTTCAACAGAAGAGAACACCTCACAGTTATGTTTTAGATAAATTAAACTCACACTCTACTAAAGGGTTAGACACTTTTGGTACTTTCATTCTGAGTTACTCACTCTGCACGCGAGTCGGGCCTTGTCATGATCAGGAGCCATACGCAAGGCTTGGACGAAGAACTGGACCGCTTTGTCGATGCAGTCCTCATAGTACAGGCAGAGACCACGCACATACAGTGCATCAGCATTAGTGGAGTCCATCCGTAGAATATCACTAAACAGGAAAAAGTCATTCATTTTAATGCCAATAAAGCAACTATGGGACATCAAAATAAAACTCTACGAGGGCTGATGTCCAGCCATGATTTATTCCCGATGTTCAAAGGTCTGTTGAGATCCAGAAGATAACCTAGAATATCTACAAATTAAAGAAATGTCAAGTAACTGTAATGTGTAAAAAAAAAATCACACTCTGGTGAATAGATAATAAAAAAATTTTGGCAATCACTACCTTCTCTAGATGTCAGCATACACTGATTTAGTGGCTTAGTAACTGGCGGTCAAAGTTATTAATTTCCTCTTTTAAACTAAGAGAATGCTTACATATTAGACAATAATTTTCAAATGATGACAGTTTTACATATACAGTCATGTACATAAGTTTTAGTCATGTAAGGAGCTAAGGATTCATTATGGGGCCTGATGTGCTACAACCCTGGACGGGGCAGAGTCAAGCTCGATAAATGTACACACACGTGTGGCTCTTGGCAGCCAATGTCAGATTCAACATAATTTTTCTAGTTTGAGCCTTTTCACCTCTAGTGATACGCACAGAGACCTTTTTCAGGATTTTGGGGCATCCACAGCATGACCAGGAGTTTGTGGCAACCTCACTACCTACCCCAGGCCATGCTTACTCACCACATCCACTCCCTACTCTGCCAAATTATTTTCACGGGCCCCTGATAACATGCAAGGACATCCAGAGCATGACCTGGGTTGTGTCAATCCTCCTTTCTGTCCTCAGGAGGGCTCTCCATTACATGTCTTTCTTCAGCCTCAATTTTTGGCCCAAACATGCCTTAAATTTCTGCACAGTACTGTATGCCAGTACAGGTTGAGTTGGTGTTAGGCATTACAGCACATGCACTTCACCTCATCTTTTTCTGCTTTCACCTTGAACTCAATTTGACAAATTCCAATATGGTTTAAAAAATAAGTTGATATCAGTACTTTGGTAACTGATGTCTTACCTGGCAACAGACTGAGCTTCAGGGTAACGTCCCAGCAGGGCTAAGCACTCTGCCTTTAGTATCTTGAATCTGTGGCATGCCGGGGCGGACTCCAAGGCACGATCCATGCAAAAAACCACCTGAAGACGACCACAGCACACTTTCACTTTGTGCTAATGGACATGTCTGTCCCTGGTGAAATGGATTTCACAAAAGTGTCAAAATACAGTAATGTAGCCACTATACAGCTTACCATCCTGTAGTCTCTCTTCTCAAAGCCAATCTCTGCCATTCTCTCATATTCAAGGATTGAATCTGCGTTCTTTACCTGATAAAGAAATTGCAGTTGTTCAGTATCTGTGAAACACATGGGATTTTTGGTTTAAAAACTACCATGTTCTCTGTGCCAAGTGTACTGCTCATACTGTACTGCTTTTTCCATGAATAGTCCGATTAGGAATTATCATAAACTCTAGTTTATCTCTTCTTAAACCACTCAGTGTCAGATCTTTTCACTTTACTTGCACCAAAGCTAATCTGGTAGTGGATAATCTGAGCCATGTTGTCAGATCATGCTCTGTCAAACTGAGGTTATCTCACCTCCTGCTGGACTTGGCTGTTGTCAGGCTCTAGCTCCAGAACCCTCTGGAAACAGCGGCTGGCAGCCATGGCATTACCCAGCGACAGGTGGCACTTGCCCTCTCGCAGATGTCCCTGTGTGTAACAGACAATGAGTTCACACACTGAAGTGAGACTGTGTCTTAATATACTCTACTGGAAATCATACTTCAACTCTTAAAGATATGGTGTAGCTCTATCTAAAATCTAAACAAAGCTGGCATGTCAATCGGTTCTACCGGGCATTTCTTAAAAAGGTGGGACATATGAAATGCAAATATAACAGAACAGGGTGATTTTCAAAAGGGCTGAAACCACATATTTCATCAAAATAAAGCACAAGGACTATGTTTTGAATGATGAAATTGAGAGAAAGCATTGATTCTGGAAATTTATATTTCCTAATTGAAATTTGACTCCAGCGACAGGTTTCAAAAAAGGTGGGACAGTGGCAACAAAGAAGGGAGAAGCTGTGAAATGCCAAAAGAAATATCCTGGTGAGACATCTCATGATGAATCGGGTTAACTGGTAAAAGGTTGGTAACATTTTGGGTGAAAAACAAGCATCCTAGAGGGGCTAAGTCTATCTGAAGTAGAGATGGGGAAGGGGAAAAGCACTCTGAAAGACTACACTGGAGGTAGGTTGGTAGGTATAATGTTACATACAACGATTAAGGATCAAGGCTGTGTCCAAAAAAAAAAAAAAACTTTTAATTGTTTTAATTCATTAATGAATGAAATTTCACATGCCAGATGAATAAAAAAGTGAAGATAAGAATTATTCTAAAGCAAGTTTCGAAGAGTTTTCCTTCTCAGAGAAAATACTGTCATGTCGCCCATAACCTGCCTTCATGAAGGAGTTGTCTAGTCGGACTGCTTGCTGGCAATCTTCTAAAGCCTCTCTGTACCGACACAACATCATAAGTGTGGCTGCCCGGTTTCCATAGTAACTTGCATTCTTCGGACACATGTCTATAAAAAATAAAATCAACGTAGAGAAGGAATTCAAATTTTGAGATCACATCAAACATTAAAATAACATCATCATATCAACTGGCAAGAAAAACACACAGTTTCTTAGGTGATGATTACCTATGGCCTTGGTGTAATAGTTGAATGCTTCTGCATAATCCTTCTTGATGTAAAAGGCATTGCCTTGCTCTTTGAAGCCTTCTGCTTCCCTGTAAAAGCAGAAAGCAAGAGCAAAGGTTAATGCAAACTTGGAAGAAAAGAGTCTATGACAAAACGTGTAAAGTCACAGGGGTTAAAGCTACCCGACTATTCGACAGTGAACTTGTGGGGGGGGTGGGGGGTGGGGTGGGGGGGCACTGACGTAGACTAATTCATGTCTCTTCTCTTACAGACAGGAGTTGTTAAGTTCTATTTTAGATACAACTGATAAAAACGTAGCACAAAAAGTACAGAAATTTGTGTTTGGTAGAATATTTCTCTGTTGTAACATTGCTTCTTGACAATAAATTTTAGCCTGTTTATTTTCCTCTTAAATGGTGCCACATTTGTAAGGAACATGCATTTGTGGGATGAGCAGCAGAGCTGAGTATGTGGGTTGTGTCCGTGAAAAATTAGCCAAATCTTCTCTGCCAGTGCCAAACAGCTTATTCTGCCATTGACTCTTGTTTGGTGGACTGGATGATTGAAGTTTGAAGAAATAAGACATATTGGCAATTTAACAATTTATTAATTTACCAAACAGGAGCCTCAGTAGCGTGTGAAAGAACCATACACAGCCACAACAGACTGGCACCTCCTCCTCATGCTGGTCACCAGCCTAGTCACACACTGCTGTGGGATGGCATCCCATTCTTCAACCAGCATTGGTCACAAGCCAGCCAGCGTGGTTGTGTTGGTCTCTCTGGCATGAACAGCACGACCAAGCTGATCCCACAAGTGTTCAATGGGGTTAAGGTTAGGAATGCTGGCAGGCCATTCCATCCTCTCCAC
Source organism: Cheilinus undulatus (assembly GCF_018320785.1). Taxonomy (NCBI): domain Eukaryota; kingdom Metazoa; phylum Chordata; class Actinopteri; order Labriformes; family Labridae; genus Cheilinus; species Cheilinus undulatus. Next base: position 18,922,197 of record NC_054885.1, read on the forward strand.
TCCCAAATTCTGGAGGTAGTCTCTGATGAACCCCACTCTGTGGGGGCAAGTGTTGTCATCTTGGAGAATAGAGTTCGGTCCCACACAGTGCAGATATGGGGTTGCCACTGGTTGCAGAATCTCATATCCATATCTCTCTGTGTTGAGATTGCCTCCAATGATGATAAGCCTCATTTTTCCAGTGAGGGAGATGCTGCCCCACACATCACACTGCCTCCACCAAAAGATGTTACTCTGTCGGTGCAGCAATCAGCATAGCGCTCTCCACGCCATCTCCACACTTTGACCTTTGATCCAACTGCCATAGGCAGAATCTGGACTCATCGCTGAACATAACGTTCTTCCACATGTTCAGGTTCCAGTGCACGTGTTGCCGGCACCAGTGCAAACGGGCCTGACGGTGAAGGGCAGTCATGGCAGGCCTCCTGGCAGCCCCTTGGAGACTGGAGATTGGCTGCGTGCAGTCTGTTCCGGATTGTCTGGGCAGAGAGCCATCAGCCATATCGTCCTAAAAGCTTGACTTTGAATCTGTAGAAGACAGGCTACGGTGCCTAAGTGCTGATAGGGTGATGAAACGGTCTTCTTGGGCTGTCGACTTCTTGGGACGCCAACTTCGTGGCCAGTCTCTGACATCGCCCGTTATAAGGAACTTGGCCTTCAGTTTGGAGATGGTACTAGGGTTCACTCCAAACAATGCTGCAACTTGGTTTTGCGGAACACCAGCTTGAAGTTGCCCTATCGCATGGGCCCTATCCAGATCAGTCAAACGTGGCATGCCAATTCTTGGAGCAGACACCTACTGACCACTGCTGCCAATCAGGTGCCTGATTGGCAACATCTGGGGGTACCAGAAGCTCAAAATAAGAGTCAACAGCAAAATGAGCTGTTTGGCACTGGCAGAGAAGATTTGGCTAATTTTTCACGGACGCAACCCACATACTCAGCTCTGCTGCTCATCCCACAAATGCATGTTCCTTACAAATGTGGCACCATTTAAAAGGGAAATAAACAGGCTTTCCAACGGTATAAGTTTTATTGCCAAGAAGCAATATTACAACGAAGAAATATTCTACCAAACACAAATGTCCTTACTTTTTGTGCTGAGTTTAGAAACTATATAGTTTTAAACATATATAATGGGAAAAGTACTGACACATTTGGCAACCTTACTCAGAAGGACAGTCATGTCACATCGTTACATTTGTAATAGTAATACTAATGTAGAGGGCATGTCCAGGATTGTAACTGGCAGTGAGTAACAGAGCTTTCTGGCCCGAGTTAGCTAAACATAGAAAGAGTCAAAGCAGCAGAGCATGAGTGTCTACTCCAATCAAACACGAGGCTATTTTGTGAAGCAGGCCGGGGGGAAGAGCCAGGAACATATGACACCATGCTGTGGGCTACTGCCATGACTTTTTTTGGAAACCTTTCATGTTTTACATCACGACCACACAGTGAGTGAGTGATGTCAGCTTACTAGCTTTGTATTTAACAGTAAAGCTATATCCTTATCCCAATTGTTTTGACACTTGACGGTTTATGAAATATAGTGGCTCTAATTAAGCTGACAAAAACCCAAAAACCAGGCACAAGAGCTAGCTAGGTGGAGGACAACCATGCTAAACGCTCTCTGAATTTGGCTAAACAGTGAGCGGCTAGTTTTCAGACAGAGACGAGAATTTTAACACACTAAAGACCTTTTAGTAAACATGTCAGTACATGACATGGTTACAAGTATATCACATCTGCTGACAACAGAGCCTGGATTTTCCGTACCTCTCTAATTCTTCGTCACTAAGCAGGTCCATATCAGGGTCCATGTTCACAGAATCACAGCTCTCCGTCGCCATTTTGCCGTTAACGGGGAGGGGCGGGGCTTCATACTGCAGTAGTTACGCGTACTGTAAACAGGAAGTAGTTCACGGGGTAAGGAAAGCGTTTTGCTTACATGTTATAACTGTTTTAATAATATTTACCGCTCAACTTACATGTAACTAATACCAGTTTATTATGTATGAAGACATTAGTTTCATTTGAATCAGCCAGTTTTATTTTTATTTAGCTGTCTTCTTAGTGACATCGCTATTCTGTATCTCCCGGAAAGCTAATGCTAAGCTAACCTGACAGACGTTAGCATCATTGACAGTTGTGGATACTGATAAAAGCATGGCAAGCATGAGCTCTTTCATTTTTTATCGTGGTTGTTTATCAAACGTTTTCTACAATTTTAACAATGTTGATAAACGGAGCTCTAACATGGCTCTGCTATGCTCCTTCACTGTGAAATTAGGGTCGTGCTTGACTCAACAGTTTCTTATTTGTGTCTCCAAATACAGATTTTCAACCCTAAGGCGGAGTCATGGGTAAAAGTTGTAAAGTGGTTGTTTGTGGCCAGGCTGCAGTTGGTAAAACTGCTGTATTGGAGCAACTTCTGTATGCCAATCATGTTGCAGGTATGCCTGATCTTGAGTAATAACACTGATGTTCACTTATGTAACACTCTTAACCTGCATGGGATGCACCTATATGAAAGTAACTGTTGATTGGTAATTATATGATTTCTATGGAAGCCCTTGAAGGACACGCACCTAAACATTTGATTTTACTCACAAAGAAGGAGTCTCTTGTGCTGTGAGGTCAGTGCTCTGTGGGGACTAGTAACAAACAAAAGATGTTTTAATAGATTCTTTCTCAAAGGCTGATCCATGCAAGAAACTACTTCATCAGGGAAGAGGTACTACTACTGTTTGACTCTGATGAAGATGCAGTAAGCATCGAAACTTTAGTCCTGTGCACCTGATGAAATTGCTAAAAGTAACTTGTGTGCTCCACTTTCTTCTTTTGATTTGCCTGTGAGAGAGCATCCATTGAAATCTATTTTGTATATTTGATTTTACTCCTTTTTTCCTGTGATAAAGAGCACATTTCACTTGCTTTCATAAGATCTCAACTGATTTATGTCTTTATCTCAGGAAAGCAATACGTCTTTCATGATAACATGTTAATATTAATGCTTTATTCATGGAGTAATTGACTCATTATCACTAGAAAAACAGTGTTAATGAATTGAGATCTTGAGATAACGCCCACAGTTTCTCAGTATCATAGCAAAACTGAGTAAAAATACCCAAAGATGCATCTCTTCTTTGGGCTTCCATAGATAGCTTCATTTTTATGCTTTAAATCAGGGGTTGCCAAACTTTTCAGTCCAGTCACTTTTCAGTGACCCTTTAAAATACAGGTCTGCTCTAGAGGGCATATCTACCATTGTCCCAGCATGTGTGTTTGTATGTCTAATGTTAGGCTCAGAGCCCATGGAGACCTTGGAGGACATCTACATTGGCTCCATAGAAACTGATCGCGGCACACGGGAGCAGGTGCGTTTCTATGACACCCGAGGACTCCGCGATGGGATGGAGTTTCCTCGACATTACTTCACTTTTGCAGATGGCTTTGTGCTTGTCTACAGCATTGACAGTAAAGAGTCGTTTAAGCGGATGGAAGCCCTAAAGAAAGAAATCGACCGTCACCGAGACAAGAAAGAGGTGAGGACTGAACCCATTTGACTAATGTTCAATGTTAATTCTCTTCAAGTCACATGTACTAATGGCACTCTGATGTGGACAGAGCCAGAGTTAACACCAACTGGATTCTAATCTAGTGATCCTGATCCACAGGTGACCATTGTGGTGTTGGGTAACAAACTGGACAGGCAGGATGAGAGGAGAGTCGATGCTAACATGGCCCAGAACTGGGCCAAGAACGAGAAGGTGAGGCTGTGGGAGGTGTCGGTGGTGGATCGGCGCACGCTGATTGAACCCTTCGTCTACCTGGCGAGCAAAATGACCCAACCACAGAGCAAGTCCACCTTCCCTCTTAGTCGCAATAAGAACAAGGGAAGTGGTTCAACAGACAGCTAAATGGGCAGATGCTGATGCTACACTGAAGTCAGAGAAGGAAGGAAGGGAGAGGAGAGATTTTAGAGCTTCAAACCTATTTGTACATACTGATGTATAGAGGTAAAAGGAGCTGGTTTCAGGAATGTAGAAAGAAAGTGGGATGATTGTATGGATTTTTTCATAGAATGGGTGCTCTTGATGTTACAACGGCATCTAGATTTGATGCTTTTGAGGAATAAGACATTATCTTAACTGAGAATGCTGATCATTTTTTATATCAGCAAAGAAATCAAGGAACTTAATGCGTTTTATTTTTCAGTCCCATTTTATTTGATTGGGATTTGGTCCAACTATTCACATGCAGTCTTTGAGGTGATGCTAAGTTCTTGAACTACTGACAATCCACATTTCGAGCTTAGTTTCAACAAGACATCAGACTTTCACTGTATAAAGAACTCATCTCACATGTTCACTGCTGCAGTTTTATCTACATGAACACTACACGCATTCTCAAACAGAGTTCACTATGTTAACTTATGGTTGCATCTCAAAAATGCTGAATATTCATGTTGTAAAGATACAAAATATGAAGGGATTTTATTGATAGAGTTTTGATGATGTACGGTAACTTTACTGTATGTTGATCCAGAGATTTGTCACACCTTTTATGTTTATCACTGATTAACATTCCTTCGACATGTATTGCCTTCTGCACAGTCTTTATAAATGTATATGTGGTCATATGAATCGATGTTTCTGCAGGCACAGGTGCTACGTTTCTGGTTGGAACACATGAATGACATTGAGGGTTTTTTTTTTTTTGGTTGACGAAAATGTTAAAATTAATCCAAATGTTCTTCGTCACCAACCACTGAGCCAAAATATGTGCAGCTTTCAATGTTTGTTTTTTAAAGAGACATCAACATTGTGTTTGTGCCAGAGTTAATCAGAGTTCTGTACTGTTTATGGAACTTTTTTGTTGTATAAAGTGAGGCTTTTATGCCAAGAATCAAGCAAATGATAGTCACTGGAGTTTTGTTTGCAGTTCATGTTCCATCATTGTCATATTTTGTAAAACTAACTCACTTAAAAAAATGCATATCCACTTTATTTTAGGATGAAATGTTATTAGGCATTTAGAAATTTAAGGCATCATAACAGAGAAAAACACATTACTTTGGCCAACCATTAGGGAAACTCGACGAGATGGCGTAAGATAAATTGTTACACTCGGGGTATTTGTCCCCAAAAATGGCAGCAATACATAAATGACAATACAAATAATCTACATGAATTTCTTCCAACTCTTTTTTGCTTTATTTTTTTTTTAATCAAGTGTAGACCAGATCCTAAAGATCAATATGAATTGATTTTTTTTAGGAATTTAGCCCTTTAAATGACAGTGTAAGTGCAAACCCCTGTGTAAAGTAACCATGTTATTAAACATCCCATTTTTTTTCATTTACTTTTATGCAAATTGAATTTCCTTGACTACAGCCTTGAATATGTTAAGAATGAGCAGCAACTTTGATTTATTTAGAAAAAAATAACTTAAGATTTTAATAAATTGTTTCACTCAGCGTGTAAGTGACCAAAAATGAACACCATACAAAAGTAGGAGAAAAAATACTATGCATAAAAATAGAAACAACAACCTTTTTGTATTTATTTTTTAAACAAGATTGGACCTGATCATTAATATGAAATAATAATTCTTAGGAATTTAACATTTAAAGTTTTAGTTTAAAGCAAAAACCCAGAATTTTTGTCACAAAAAGTAAAATATTTTTCATATACAATTAAGATTATCTGCGTTGTTTTTTTTTTTCAACTTTTTTTTCTTTAATTTTTTAATCATGATTAGACCAACTCATCAATACCATTTATATATAATATATATATATATATTTAACCCTTTAGATGCCAGTTTAAATGCAAAGCCATGACATGTATAATGGAAAAAAAAAATTAAAATAGACCTATTTTTCATATACAACATACAAACTGAATTCTTTTGACTGGGATTATCACAGCCTTGAATATGTTAAAACCGTGCAATATTTTTGATTTGTATTACATTCAGGGCATAAGTGTCCAAAACTAGATACCATACATAGAATGGAGTTAATATATTACACGTGTAAAAAACAACAAAAAAGACCTGGTCATAAAAATAAATTATAGATGAATTCTTATAAAGTTAACCCTTTAAATGTTTGTTTAAAAACAAATTAACAAAAAACATTTTTGTATATGGGTATTTCAGTTTTCCTCAAAGGAGATTATTACAGCTGTGGCTATGCTAATAATGAACAACATCTTTTATGTATTATTGTGTAAAATTGTAAGATTTTAATAAACTGTTAAAATAGTAACTCTATTGGAAACCCAAAAAACCCCATGCAATTTCCCCTCATGGCAAATATATGAAAATGGCTGATATTTGATGGCGAACAGGAAAATCTTCAAATTTGAAGCAAAGATGGTGGTTTAAATGAGTTTTAATGGGGCATTTTTGATCACAAACACCCTGAGTGTGTACAAACTACAGACAGTAGTGCATACAGATGTTCAAATGTTAATTTATTTTGAAGGAAATTTCCTTTTCTAGATAATTCTGGGAAAAAGAAGTGCAATCATATCAAGTGGTAGCAATGTAAGAGTATAGTATGTTGATGTCCAAGACAGACATTAGAACTTTTGATTCAGACATTTTTAAATTAAGTAATCCCGTTTATGTATTTACTAATCTATTCTACCATGTTTACTTTTAAAGTGCTTGCCAAAAGGTTGAGTTACTTATCTGCCTGCCTTGTCACTGCAAAGAACATCAGTTGCCACCTGCTTTACAAAGAAAAGTTTTTGTCCTTTTAAAATAAAACAAAATACTGTTGTGAAAAAAAAAAGAAGGAAAAAAAATCCACAGTAACAAAGTAAGACTGTTTTGGTCCATTCACTAGTGTGGTAGCTGCTTCAGTTTTTCCCCTTTTGAGGTGTTTAGAAATAAGTGTACACTGCCATCCAGTGGTCACAATAGGAAACTGCAATAGCATACGCCAGCCAGCATCACATTAGACCACATTAGAATACTTTTCAACACATCCGGCAAAACCCTTCAGATTAAAAGTACAAAAGAAGGTGGAGATCATAGGTGGAGAGTCAAAGTATCTATATTTCTTTCAGTTGTTGTTAAAGTAGAAAGGAAACTGTCACATTGATTAGAAATCCAGGCGTAAACGGTCCTGCAACTCTCTCAGTTTATTTATTTAACCTTTATTTTAGTACTTTTTATACGGTGCCAGTACCTAAATGGCTCTTGAATAGATAGCCTACTTGTGAGGGGACAAAACGCATGTTGAAAGTCAGTGGGAGAATAAAAGCTGTCTAGGTATCTTAAAGGATTTGCAGAAATATCTTTATAAGAGGCCAGTAAAAACACGGGATATAAAAGGAAACCAATGTAACTTAACACATAAATCACAAATTACATAACATATTTCTTGCCTCTCATTGGGTGGCAGGATATCAACATGAAGTTTAGATGTCTGTGTTGTAATTCGGTTCAGTAGGTATCAGATGTGCTGGTACCAGTACCATGTCTGTACCGGTTTTCAATACCCATCCCTACATGAAAGAAAGTCCTCTGCAGCCATCATTGGAAATAAAAAAAGAGAAAGAAATTGTTCATTTATACTTAACTTTACTTTGTTTTTTGTTAACATTATAACCAAGTTCAAATACAATCACACTGTGCAAGCACAACACAGAACAAATCAATACAAATATACAAAACAAAAACATTTTGCCAGAGAATAAAGTTTAGTTTGTATCAAAGTAATAGCTTGCTTAGGAACTCACAATCACTGTTGCTTACAGAGGTTTTCTGCCTTTTAATTGAACAATTCAAATTAATTTCACTGATTAAGCATTCAACAAACAATAAGAGGAAATTCATAAACTAGGTTACGTGTCTCTTTTGAATATATCCTCTGATTAGAGTCCATGGTCCATCTAAGCCATCACTATAAAGGCCCCTGCAGGGGGGAGGCTGCACACTCCATCATCATTAGTTCTATGAAGTCCTTCAATCAGTTATTAAAAAAAAGAAAAAGAAATCAAAAGGTGAATGCCAATATTAACAGACATTGTGCCGTCCACTGTAACTCCCACAGACACACTTCTGAACATACTGGAACAGCTTCATTTAATATTACACTTAACACATTTGGACTCTACCAAAATATTGTAACTTCTGTGCAATCCCATGACATAGTATGTTTTAAGGAGCCTCTCTTTCTGCAACCATGCCAGTACAAATATGACAAAAAATAGCAAATTTTTAAAATCTTATGTGGAGTTACATGTGCTCCGTTTAAAATCTCCATCTGCATGAGTTTGTATCATGCACATTTTGATAGGTAAAATGTATTAGTAACCCACTGTTCAGGTGGTAGGTTTTAACCAAATCATGCTCCCATTTTTATTTTACTTTTTCCATCCTTAGTAGAAAAGGGAACAAAATCTAGACTTTTTCTTTTTTTCTTTTTCTTGACTGCCTTTTTTTTGTTACTATTTCCCTCAGTTTATTATCAGTGTCTTTATTAGAGGCCAGTAGAAAGATATGAGTTTATGTAGTACAGATTTCACCTCCAGATATTCCAGAAAACATAAGGTGTTAAAATTGAAAATAGCTTGGATTTCATTAAATGACATTACCCTATTCTGTTTTATAATTTGCCCCAGTTTTTTAATGTTATGTCTTTTCCACTCCTTATTAAAAATGGTCTTCCCACCAGCAGTGAACAATCAGTTCTTGACATGAAGGAAGCAGCCGTTCATTAGTTGTACTTTTCTTTTGTATCTCTTTGGTACTGTACCACAAGGAAGATATTCATATGTTCTTTGGATTCCTCTCAACAATGGTCTCCTCCAACCAAATCCAGCTTCCAACCTCACATTGCTCATGATAGGCCCAAAGCAAGGGGAATTTACAATTAAGGCCAAATACATTTCCCTTTATTCCTCTGCCTTGTAAGTTTATTTCAGTCAGGAACACTCTCGTCATACATTATAGATCATACAAAATAGATATACAGTTTTGTTTAGTGGAGAAGGCTCTGCTCAAAAGATCCCCGGGTTAGTCAAGCAGCATACTTTGACTTTCTAGGAGCGCATAGCTAGAGATCTCCATATGGATAGATACATTGATGGCAATGCATACTGAACAAAATAAATCAAAAGCAAGTAATCCATAGTAGCATGAATCTGAATATGAGGGTGAAACAAGCTATCTGCTATATAGGAAGAGGCTGGGGTGGACGAGGTTAAGCTTTGCCAGCTGCAGCAGCATCAGCATAAATCCAAGAAAGGATTAGTGAGATAGATAAGTATGCCATATTTAAATGGACCACTGTGTTGAGAGAAAGGGCTGTGATTGGCCCAGGTAGCTGGGAGGTGATAATTAGGATCAGCTGGCTCTCGGATGGCCATGGCTGGGCGAATGACAACAGTGTCCTGCATGAACTAACACTGAGCTTCATGTCATTTTTTTGTTCCCCCAAAGAAACAACTTAAACATTTTGTTGATTTATTTGAAGCAAAACTCAGGGATTTTCAATGGGGTTGATGAAATTATGTAAAAGTAACCTAGGAAAAACATTCATTTTAAGTATTTCTGCTCAACCCCACATAGATAATAGGAGTGGTCCCCATCTACTAAGATCTTCTCTTTTAGATTTAATGTTAGGTCCACTTATTTAAGGTGAAATTATATTGATAACCAAGGTATTTCAGTCCCTCCTTATTCCATATTTGTCTAGAGTTACTTCACTCTTGGTCCAGTTAGCTTTATACCCTGAGATACTGCTAAAGTCATGTAAAGTTTAAGCAAATATTCACTGACTTTATTGGGTCTGACAAGGTTAATAATATATCATCTGCAAATAAATGCATTTTAGATTTTTGAGGAATGCTTCCAACACTGTTTTGAAACTATGCCATGAATAATCAAGGCAGTCTGAAGGCAAAGGCAGGTTCAAGGTGTACCTAATAAATTGGCCAGTGAGTGTTGATCCAAAGCCATATTTCCCCAATGTATAAAATAAATATGGCCATTCAGTCCCACTAAATCTAGTGATGACATTACTGCTGGATGCTGAAAAAGTGAGGTAGCTTTGTACAATTACCTTCTCATTCTTTGAGCTAAGGCAACCAGAACAGTGTTTAGTTTGTGAAAGGCATACAGTAGTGATGACAGATAGCATGCTTATTAATTAAGAACTCAAACACACTTGGAAACTTCTTTGAGCAAAAGCCAGATTAATCTCCATTAATATAAGATCATTTATTCATCTGAGGATTTGTGACACTTTGATTTAAGCCAGACAGTGTTTGTTTGATGAAAAGTAATAATCAGGATTAAATTGAAAGCCTTTGCCTCCCTCTTGGGAAAAACAACAAAGCCATAATTGTCTGAAAATTGTCCCAAGACATCACTTAAACATTAATAATGTTAGCTCTGTATTTCTATTAAAAAGTCAAACTGATGAGTTGTTGTTCCCGGTGTCAGTGCGGTTGCAGCAGTGAAAACAAGGTGACCCAGGTCTGAGATGATCAGGCTGGGGAAATGATATTCTATCTCCATGTGGAGACCTTAACTTGAGAGGTTAATGTCAGATAATGAGAAAACCTCAAGTGGAACCTGAATGAAATGATATTACCCTCACCTTACTTTCCCCAGAGGGTGCTCACATGTACCATCTCATTTCAATCATGTTCTTTTTAATGACTAGAACTGAGCTACTGTAGCACACATTTGACTACATCTGCACATCCTGATGTTCATTTTAGCTCCCAGTGGTGTAGGAGAGACTTGTACTTTGTTTCTGTATTGATCCACATAAGAATCAGAAGACACCACAGTGAAATACAGAGGCCAGAGTGAGAGGATCGATTTATTACTTTGTCTTTGATTCATGAGGTGTCCTATTCACAGAAGAGAGATGATCACTTCTAGTCACTGTTATGGGCCAACAAGGTGATGCCTTAGTGTTGCAACCAGTGATGCTTTACTGTTGCGTGACAGTGTGTATTATGACTGCAGCCGAGCATCCCAGAGGACTTATTAAAAGGATAGCAGTTTACTGGAGTACCTGCAAAGATAAACTAGACTAGAAGCTGCTGCAGTGACATCGTTTTCACAGCCAAGAAGTGTCAGATTAACAAAAACATCCCACACAGGAGTGAGCACATGCAGTCTTAAAGCCAGGTCTTTCTTTTTTTCTCTAGGTGTGAAATATCAGCTGCCTTAAAGTCAACAATGATGTCAAATGTTAGTTATCACGCTGCTTCCCACAAGCCACATGACCAGGATGATTCAATCTGGGATAAATCAAGCCTGAAGTGTGCACAAATTGGATCTTTCTCATAGTTTGTGCATCCAGGCAGCGTGCTGAACAAGTTTGACACTCCTGATGAAATCCAGAGGGATGTGCTGATACATTGTCTCCTACCAATCAATAAAAAGACAATTTCAGCTCAGTGAAAAGATTAAATGAAGTCTCAGTAGAAGCTGAAAAACCACACTGATTTATTTTACTCCTCAACTAACCTAATCTGTCTTTCTCTCTCAGCCCTTTTTATTTTCAAGCCTTGATTTGCAGCATCAGTGGAGAAATATTGACAGCTCTGTGTTTTACGAGACTGTCACTTCCTGCCCTAGCATTCTTAAATCGAAGTTCACACTTGGCCATTCACACAGTGATGGTAGAGAATGCTATGTAAAGTAGCCATCAGTACAGTGCTGTAAAAAGGTATTTGCCCCCTTTCTGATTCCAGATTTTTTTATGTATACAGTGCTTAACAAGTTTATTAGACCACCTGTCACATTTGTCTCAGAGACCATCCAGTACCATGAAGTGCTTTGATGCGGACTCTTTCATTTTCAGTGAGCTCTTGACGTTTTACAATTTTGAACAGGAACGAGGGAGTTCAAACTGAGTTCACCTTTTTATACCCAAATTTGAGCCGGCTCACTGGGCTTCTCTGAGAAGTCAGAAATTAATCAAGCATAACATTCAACTGCTAAAACTATTTTTTTTGTTCAGGAATGCAAGTAAATACCTATAATTTGACATATTAATCAAGAAATAATAATGTGCTTTACTATTTTTTCAGTTTTTTTGTAAATCATTAAATTTGAAAATTCATGGATAACAATAATAATTTTATTTTAGCATAAAAAATATCATTTGGGTTAAAGAGCTTCTACATATTGGTGTATTAACCATTGCAGAAACATAAAAAATGATTTTGGTAATTACCAATGCTGTTAATTTAGGGCAGCTGTGGCATAAACCTGACTTTGGGTGGTGGTCTAATAAATTTGTTAAGCACTGTATATCACACGTGTGTCTCATGTTTTGGATCATCAAACCAATTTTAATATCTTACAAACGCAACCCCAGTAAATAGAAAATGCAGCTTCTAAATGATGATTTTTATTTAAGGAAAAAAAAAATCCAAACCTATCTGGCCCTGTGTGAATAAGTAATTGCCCCCCTGAACCTAAAAACTGGTTGTGCCACCCTTGGCAGCAATAACTGAAATCCAGAGTTTGCAATAACTGGTGATGAGTCTTTCACATCGCTGAGGAATTTTGACCCACTCTTCTTTGCAGAATTATTTTAACTCAGCCATATTTTGGGTTTTTGAGCATGAACTGCCTGTTTAAGGTCACACCACAGCATCTCAATTTGACATAAGTCCGGACTTTGACTTGGCCACTCCAAAACCTTAATTTTTTTTTTGAGCCATTCAGAGGTGGACTTGCTGGTACGTTACGGTCGAATTCGTTGTTCCATCAATCACAGCAAGTGGTCCAGGTCCTGAAGCAGCAAAGCAGCCTCAGACCATCTTGTTCTTTTTATCAAATGCTGGATGTAACGGGCCACGCACCTTCCAAAAAGTTCAACTTTTGTCTTGTCAGTCCACAGAATATTTCTCCTGAAGTCATCAAGATATTTTTTGGCAAATGTGAGATGAGCCTTTGGATGTCATTTTTGCCCATTGTCTTTCTTATGGTTAAGTCATGAACTCTGACCTTAACTGAGGCCAGTGAGGCCTGTAGGTCTTTGGATTTCGTTCTGGGTTCTTTTGTGACCTTCTGGATGAGTCGTCATTGCACTCTTGGAGTAGTTTTGATTTGCCGACCACTCCTGGGAAGGTTCCCCGCCGTTCCCAATTTTCTCCGTTTGTGGATAATGGCTCTGACCGTGGTTCACTTGGGTTCCAAAGCCTTGGAAATGGCTTTGTAACCTTTTCCAGACTGACAGATTTCAATCACTTTGTTTCTCATTGGTTCTTTAATTTCTTTGGATCGTTGCATGATGCGTTTCTTTCTGAGATCTTGTAGCCTACTTCACTTTGTCTGACAGCTTCTATTTAAGTGATTTCTTCATTCAGCAAATCTGGCAGAGATCATGCCTGGGTGTGGCCAGTGAAACTGAACTCAGCTTTCCAAGAACTGTGGTTGTAGAAGAAGAGGATAGAGAAGAGGGATCACTTTGGTATTTAAGAATCCTGCCCAGTTATTCATGATAGTGACTCCAGGAGCTTTATAGTCCTTGTTGGTGTAATGGCCAGATAGACTAATACTTTTGTCCATATAGTATTTGTAAGAAGCCATTGTTGTAGCTTATCAGTTGCAGTGGTTCTCAGCAAGTCTTTATAGAAAGTAGACACATCATGATGGCGTTTCTTTTCCATCTTATAAAGTGGTTTTATAATTATTATTATTTATTTATTATTATAGGGCTTTTGTAAGCTCAGTGCATCACTTTAGCTCTGTTAGCCTTAGCTAATGCAAACATAGCTAATCAGCTAACATAACTACGTAAGGCAGTGTAGCTACATTTAGGTTAAATAGCAATAGTCCAAGCTATTGAAAGTTAAAGAGAGTCACTGCTAGCTTAAGAACTTCTAAAACAGGTCTAGTTTTAGCAAACATAGCATAAACTAACGTAGCTTTGTTTCTTTAGCTTTAGCTTCATTATTTATGTAGCCATGCTACACACATAGCTAAAAAAGCTCTGTTAACTTAAGATTTAGCTACGAAACATGCATATCTAATGTAGCTAGCAAAGCTTTGTTAGCTTTAGATTTAGATGTATAAGCTAAAAAGCTAAATAAGCTACTTTATCTACTTAGCTAACAAAACTTGGTTAGCTTTGGCCTTAGGTACGTTAGCCGCGTTAGAGTGTTTTCATAGAGGACAAGCTTTTTTTTAAGATCTGATTTTGGGCTTTTAATGACTTTATTTAGATGAGGAGGACAGTTGATAGTCAGAAACAGGAATGAGAGAGTAGGGAAAAAACATACGGGAAAGTAGCCACAGGCCAGACTTAAACCCAGGTCGCCCACGAGCATGGGGCATGTAAGCAGACTGTTTTACACACCTGTAGCTATAAAACATCTTGTAATCAGGTTTTGCAGGTCAAGTTTTTGCCTTTGACTTTGATAGCGTAACGCTCACCCTAACCAGAAGTTAAATCCTATTTTATTTTGAAAGTTTTAGTGTGTATTTCTGTTCTGACAGATGCGGTGTCTCACTGGTCTGCAGGGGCAGTGACAGAACTGAGGTCTAGAGCCAGACTGTCTTGTACAATCCAGCTATGAAGCTAATTTTATCACATCGATTTCACACAACAGACAACTGCTTAAACAGGCCCACAAAAAAAGTTAACAAAGAACCTTCATGATGATACTTATAAGCCTTTACCTTTAGCTTTAAAAGAGGCCTTGGCTGTCACTTACCTTCACACACACACACACAAGGCTGCGAGTGTGTGGGGTCACCCTTGAGAAGAGAGAGGGGGCAACCACCACAGCAGGAGATAAGGATGTCACTCAGCCAGATAAGATGATGGATCAATACAACGGATACGCTGGTGTCACAGCACAGCAAGGTCATCGTGTCCTCCCACCTCGTCGTCTGCTTTTTCAGAGCTGGAGGATGCCTGCCTGTCTTTGACTGGCATAGCAGGAGGGGCGGGCCTTGATGCTGTGCTTATCTGCTGTTTTTACAAAGGACAGGCCGACTTGATGGCCTATGGCGCACAGGACAATAAATAATCCGAGAGGAAACAAGGAAATTATTACAGAGCTAACAGAGATAAATACATGATTATCCACAGAGGTAGACAAAAACACTGAGGCACAGCTTATCACTTCTCTGCTGATTACACACTGGTAAAGCTGCTTTAAGACAATCCAGGAGGATGCATTGTTTAGTGCTTAATCTGTCTGCAGAAGGAAAGACCAAATCCAAAGTAAAATGCACCCTAATGTTTCTAAATATAGGAGATGAAGCTGTGTCTAAATTGCATCAGGTGTGTTGTGCCATCAGTCCTCCGTGCCACAGATGCAACAGCGCCCGGACGCAGCGGTCTTATCTCATTTTTGTTGTTTCCACCATTGTACCCTGGCTTAACTCCAGTCCTGCTGTCACATGTTGTTTCCTAAAATGACTGAAAATGACTAGCTGTGTTGCCTCATTTCAGCTGGTGTGTGGGAGCCAGAAAATTCTGCACCTGCAAACTCCGGATTACGTATAACGCTGTTTCAGTTTCATCAGAAACAGGGCTAGATTTCTCTTTTCTTTATGAGATTTTTGTACCAAACATGATTTAATCAAAGAGTGAGTGCAAAAACCTCTCTGTAAATGTGAGCATTCATGTTGTCACTGTTTATTCATAAGCAATCATCTGCCTGAGCTGTTTTTTTCCTTTTTATCGCACACCCACGCACATATTGTTACTGCAAAAAATGTCAATCTGAATCAAAGCAATGCCTTCTGGGATGTTGCTGTTTTTCATTTTCACTCTTGATGCAGGAGAAACATACACACAAACATCATTAAAACCATTTTTACAAGTTCTAAAAGCTTTATTTTCCAAAATCCATCACTTTGACTCCCTATGGTACAGCACTGTAAGTTTTTTTGTCACTCCATCCATGCGTACAGTGTTTCCTGCTCTCTTGAGCCATGGAGGGATACCCTGAATGGATGGTCATGTTAGCATTTGCTCAACCTGTCACCCCTGAGAAGGCCTGGCTAATGTGACTTTAGGATATTGTCTTAAAAAGGCCTTGAATTATATTATTAACCAACAAGGAGAGAGAAAAAAAGCTTTTAAATATCGCCTCTTGTACTTAAAAAAACATATTTGTAAAACCACGTAAATAAACAAAGAAAGAAATACTTTTTCCTCTTCATGTATGCTGCACAGAGCCTACAATAACATAATCTACCCTCTTCTATGATAGCAGTTATGATACAGATAACAATAGTAACTCTGATAAAATCTCTATAGTTACTCTATGATTCTACATATAATTTGCCTTCTCTAGAGTCTTTATTTTAAGAAAGTTTCACTTCTTACAGTCAGAGTTCCCACTGAATGATAGAAACAAACAAACAGTGAAGATTAAAGGCTGGCTGGTTCACTGAGTAGTGAGACTGGGGGGGGGGTCACATCAATATGGCAGATTGATTACCCAGAAACACTTAGGGGATCCTTAAACAGAAATATAGATCTGATGAGATGTTCTGCAAAAGCACTAGCACTGAATGGCAATAACAGGGTTCGTACGACAGATGGCACTGCTGCATCACAGACGAGTTTACATATTGCACAATGAGAGATGCATAGGATTGCTGTAATTTAAGAGAACATGATTTGGTATGACGGGAGGATGATGCCTCAAGTCCTTATGAGACCTTGCCAAGAGTCCGATTTGGCAGAGAGGGGGGAGGGGAGCGGGTGCAGTCGATTTCCTGTGCGGGAGAGGAGGGAAGAGAGACAGCACACGGCATGAACAGCGATATGACAGTCGATGTTGCACTTGTGACACTCAATCCCAAACACTTGTCTCTGACGTAACAATGTTTTGCTCAGTGGAAGTCGTACAAAAGTTTTCTTCCCGCTCCATTTGAAAGGGAAACAACAATGTCATATGGCGCTGAAGCACCCTTTTTCTGGGAGCAGCTGCGAAGGGAAACTTGTCAGCCTGGAGTCCCAACACTCAAGACTGACTGCAAGCGTCGAGGGCGGCACTGTCAGACATTTCAAACGACTCCCTGCTGACTGTTCAGAATGGCCCTTGGCTGTGTTGAAGTACATCATACATTGTTACAGGTGTGTACAGTATAGAATAGATAAAGCCATTGACACACTAGAAACACATTGTAAATAAAACATATCGAATGTATTGCTTTAAATGTGGGACTTTTCTTAAAGTGAGCATTTTCACCTGATTGTTTTTTTTTTCTCAAAGCAAAACTCTCACCGACATTGGATTGGGAAAAATGAACACACACCTACAGCAAAAAAAGGTGAACATTAACACAAATTTTCATTGCTTTTGTAAGTAAATCAGTTTTAAGGTGCTTTTAATGTGGTTGCCATGGCACTGTGCTTTGTTACCTCCCACGCTGTGTCCATACTCTGCAACAGGATGTCAATCAAGCACCAGCTGAGCAGCCGCCCCACCCACTGTCACCCAAACTTTCCCTCAGAAATCCCATCAAGTCATCTGTTTTGTTTATTGTTTGTGCGATTATCTCGTAAGAAAGGGGGTTCTTGCTCTTCATCATCGTCTCATGCGCCACAGAGAAGGTGAGGACAGAGGGGGGGAAGGAGGGAAAGAAAAAGAGCAGTCACAAGGGGGGATAAAAAAACCCAAAAATGTCATTTTTGCAATGCGAGACATATGAAACTGCAAACATGTTGTCATGCCGCCAGCTTGGCAGGAGCAGAGCGTCGAAGCAGCACTGCACAAATGATGCACTGAAGCAAAAGGAAAAATCACTCCAAAAAGAAGACAGATCTGCAAATTGAAGCAAAGGCGAGCTGACAAGTTGACCTTTTCTAGACCTTAATGAGTGCTTAATCCTGAGGATACAGGAGCGGGAAAGTAATCTGACTGTGGCAGTGACTCAGAAAATAAAGAGAGCAAGAAATGTTTTAATTATGTAAGTCAAGGGCTCAGGGAAGGAGTGTTAGGGAAGGCAAATATAGACTTTATAAAAAGATGGACGACATAAAAATCCTCATGACTGATTCGCTCCACCTCCTCCATGTTAACAATTGGGAAAAGAAGAAAATAAGGCTATCAAAATACATGTCAAATACATATTTATCAGACATGGTGTCTTTATTTTGAGCTAGCTCTTACAAAACGATATCATGTCCCAGAGTTATTTTTTTATATAAAGGGTATAATACCATAGTTGACAGTTCAGTTGACTTGTGTGGCTCCTGCTGTGCTATGTGTTCTGGATTAGCAGAGGGGAGAAAGGACAGGAAACAAAAACTAATAAGATTGCTACAAATTGAAACAAGAGTCTGTTTTGCTCTGGACAGTCCTGACTTCTATAAGCCAATCCCTACAGCACCCAATAGCTGGTATTTTGGTTTCACATTGAGAGGTGCATGGCTAAAGACCGTATATTTCTGATGGTCACTCTCAAAGAACGAATTGAGACATCATGTATCTCACAAAAGGGAGTGCCAAAATTGGCTGGTACAATGCAGGCGCAATGTAGATAACATAGATACCTAGCTTACATAGCTGTGTTGTGAGTTTAGCTTTAGCTATGTTGGCTATGTAGTTCCATTAACTTTACCTAAGTTAGCTTTAGCAAATGTAGCTAAAGCAGTTTTGTAAGCAACATAGGTAATGTAGATATGTAGCTTACAAAACTGCTTTGTGAGGTTAGCTTTAGCTATATTAGCTACAAAGTATTGTTATCTTTAACTAAGTTAGCTTTATCATTGTAGCTTTAGCAAACATAAATAAGGCTAACATAGCTACATAGTTAATATAATATGTAGCTTACATAGCTGCTTTGTGAGCTTAGCCTTTGCCCAGTTAACTACATCGTTCCATTATCTTCAGAAAAGTTATCTTTAGCAACGTGAGCTTTATTGAATATAGTTAAAGCTAACTTTGCTACACAGAAAACGTAGATATGTAGCATGCATAGCTGCTTTGAGAGCTTAGCTTAAGCTATGAACACTTCACACATTTTCTAGGTAGCTCATGCAGCTAACGGAGCTGTGTAAGCTATGCTGGCTGCATTGCAATGTTCTCATGGAGGGTGAGCTTTCTTCCTTTGAGTGTTTCTTAAACATTTTTGAAATAGGTTTATCGGGTAAGCATTTTGACTTTTTGGTTTCCTAACCCTTACCCTAACCCTAGATGGAAGTTTAATCAGGTTTATTTAGAAAGTTTAGCATGTATTTCTGTTCTGAAAGTAATGAATGGTCTGCAGCCAGACTGTCTTGCTCACGTTTTTACTAGGAGGTGGAGTTGCATCGTCCATCTTTTATACAGCCAACAGTTTAAATGATATGAATTAGGATTTAGAATATGGTAATATGTGTGTATGTAGATGTTTTCATGTAATAATGGCTAATAATGTTAAAAGCTGACATGTGGTATTTGTCCAGAGTTCATATTTGCCATACAAAGATGAAATGTGACAGGATTTGACCTCAGATGCCTCTTAAACTTGTTGAAACTCTGATGAGTTAGACTACCTGTTCATATACAGATGAATGCCGCCTCTTCAGCTGCTTAAATGGTCCATAATCCTCCCACCATCCATCAAACCCCCGCACCAATAAGTTAAAAACATTTGAAAAGAGCATCAAGTAAAGGGACCTTATTTTGTGGCAACCACACTAAACATACATCTAGACTTGTCTATATTTGATCTCTAATAAATTACACAATAATATCCATAATCTGAACCATGATGACCCATAAAATGGCTATAAAAGCGGCCTCTGTGCACCAGTCACTGTCTGGAGGCCGGTCCTGCTCCTTAGGTCATGATAAGAGGAGCAGAAAGAAGGCATGATGGGGGATCTTGGCCTTTAGGATAAGAACAGCTCTTCACAGAGCATCAGGACTTGTGCACTTGTTCCGGTAAGTCAGGCGGGCTGCATAGTTTGCGTGTGGCCTTTGTCATGTAGGTCACACTTGAGGAGGGCCTAGGGTTTGGTAAAGGGACAGGGGTGGATCTTATGTGGGTAAGGGGGTTAAGTCTTTAGTAAGGGGAGAAGATGATGGGTGTGTGTGTGGCTCGCAGCGGCCCAGGGGCGGGCCGGAACAGTGCGGGGCCCAGGAAGGGGGTCTGGATGAAGGTGGTGGTGCCCACTGGGTGGCGCAGGGCCAGTGGGTTAGTTGCCACTGTGCACAGAGTTGGCGGGGTGAGGGGGCTGGGCAGGAAGCCAGTTGTCAAGCTCTTGGTCAGCTGCTTCTGCAAGGCCAGTTTGGTCTGGAGAAGACAGGAGGGGGAGCGGTGAGAAGTGAGAAAAGAACACAGTGAGGGCAGAGCAAACATGTCACCCAAACTTAGGGGCCGTGTTTGCACACATAGAGGAATGCATGTTATACATTACTCTGTACTAAATACCATCAACAACTGGTTTCCTGATAGACTGTTACATGAACACTCATCAGACAGATTTACACAGATTAATGCCAGGTCTACAGCGAAAAGAAAAAAATATTTCCTTTTTCAGTCATGAAAAGGTTTAAATGACAGCCATTCATTCTAAGAGATGCTTCAGGTGGTTTTTCTTAACCCAAGGTAAAGGCTGCTCTCACTGACCACGACATAAAATAAAATAGGTGGATCAGTTTGGATGAAATTTGCCAATGGACAATTTCTGACTAAAAACAATAATGCAGCTCTTTTGACTTTTAACAGCCAAATAAACTACATTTTTATTATTTTAAACAAAAACATCAGCTTTAGTTATGTATATCAGTTAAGTATCACAAACAGTTTCTTCCCATTTGCATTTTAAACAAATGGCAAAGCCAAAATTTGCTTGGAACAATTAGCTTGGGTGTATACACACATATAAGAAGCTTTGCTGCGAAACTTTAACATCTTATTCTTGCTGTGTTTCAGGGCTGCCAGTTTAATCCAGTGTATCTGTTCTGAACCCAAGCTGACTGCAGCTGCTTTTTTCTGCAAATGAACGAACCTTTTCAACCTGATGAGGTTGAAGAATTTGATTCACAATGCAGACCTCTATAGCATGAAACTAATAACAAACAAATTGTTTCATGCAACAAAGAGGTCAGTGAGAAGAATCAGACATGCAGGTCGCAGAACCTTGACTGTACAGTCTTTGAGTAAATTAACTAGGTTAATGTCTGTCCACAGAGCTGTGAAGTGGAGGGAAAGGTTTTGCCATGTTGTTAGCCTACAATCTCTCTTTCTCACATATTTAATCTGTTTCCCCCTTTTTTAAAACAAGGTACTTTGTAGCAACTCAGCTAAGTAGCCTTAGCAAGGCCAGCTAAGTAATACTACTGCACCTCAAGATGTAAGTCATAGAAATGCCTGGAAACTTGAAATTTATTATCATTTTAATGCTTCCAGATTTATTGGTGACTAAAAAACACTGAACATCCTGAGGAACAGAACACTTTTAAGTTCAGCAACTTATTTGACAACCTATAAGCTATTGGTGCTATCGCTAGCTAAGATAACAGTTAGCTGAGAGATGACTGAATGCTAAAGTTACATTTTTAAGTATTGCATGCAGCTCATATGAGCGTTAAAATAATTCCCAGCTGACGTTACAACTAGCCAAAGCATCTTCAAGACACAAAAAATGGTTATGAAATAAGCTAGCAGTAATATTAGCCAGTAAGTGGTTGAACGCTAACATTAGTCACTGAAAGAAACTTCTTTGTTGACAAATATACCCAAATGTACCACAAGATTTTTGTCCAATGTCTTTAGAGTTTTTTATCAGTCAACAGATGATGAATTTATGATGATAAGGCAGATTACATTCTACGTACAACACACAACTAACAACATTTAAACAGCTTTTTAGCCTCCAACTTTCAGTGAGATGTCAGAGGAAAACTATATTTGGCACATGTAAAACTAGAATGGGAAACCTCCACCTAAACCTACAGGCAGTAGAAGTAGATCCTCCCAATTCACAACTCCATGTACTATACATCATCACCAGTGAGTAAACAGAGCTCAACAGTGTGGTTCCAGAAATAAAAATCCCATTCATTTTCTCCATAACAGATTTAATTATTAGCCATAATGTCATGTTTAGTCAAGATAAATGGTTTGTTCCTGTTGGGATGTTCCTGTAGAAGATGAAAGTTCATGCGATATTAACTTTGTTTGTAGCTAGCTAGCTAACATGTTATGAGTGGCAGCAGCAGATTTCAAACAAGAAAAGGGCATTTAAGGCAAAATACATACTAGTTGAAATAAACTGAAAACAGCCATCAAACTTTGATAACAATTGCTTAATGTCTGTCTATAACTTGCTGTTTAAAAAGAAGCAAAGGAAGAAGAACTGTTGTCACTTCCTGTAAGTGCAAAACGGAAGGGCACAATTTGAGACAATACACTGTGATTAAGTGCTCTCTACTGCATTTACGTGTACAGGATTACAGTATTTTGTGTGCGATTTGAGACACACTGTTAGGGTGTCACAGTGACCTATCTGCTTGGTGGACCCTGCTGTTACCATCAATGCTTGCCGTCTCCACGAACATTGGCTGTCAATGATGGCATTACAGTATGATATTTGGCAACATTACTAATACTACAGGTGTTAACATTAATTCATTAATTGTGACTGCAAAGGTCAATAATTGGTGAATAAATTTGTCTAAATTGCAATTCACTGCATGCTTTATTGTGCAGACTTTACTTAGGCCACTGCAACATTACCCTCTCAGTTTAAAAAACTCCCAGACAGATTAGCAGACAAGTCAAAAGTCATCTGCATGTTGTGTTATTAATTATCTCTTACTGTTCCCTTATTTCTTTTTTAATCCACAACAAGTTCCTTATTTTCTGTCAAAACAAAGCAGGTCTGTATCCAAACAGAAAGTTATTACCCTTAGTTTACATTGGGGCAGAAATATGTAATTAAACAAAAACAGTTTGTGATTAACAACAACATTTCTGAGATTAATTAGGATTAAAAAATATTATTTGTTTGACAAGCCTAATAATCTTAAATGAAGATTGCTGTAGAAAAAAAGGTCGTGAACCTTTAGAGAGTTTGGAAAGCTATAAATTTGCAGTGAATTGCTCATCTTTTTTCAGTTTTTGAATGCCATTTTTTATGCCAAGGCAGATGTCTGGTCTTGGTTCTCAGATTAAAAATGTTGATATAAGAATCTTGCTGAAGTCAATGGGGGATCTGAATGGAGAAATTTACTCCTGGAACCAGAGCTGCCTACAAGGTGGGCAGACACAGTTGAGCTCAACAGAGTTAAACTTCTTTTAAAAACAAACAAAGACACAAAAATCAATGATTAATTCATTATCTGTGCTCAGTCCCCTGCCCGTGGCCAGGCCTAAAGTTCAGCCATCTCTAAAATCCAACCCCAGACTCGGCCTCTCCTGCCACTGACCTGCGAGGAGAGGGAGGTGAGATTGTACTGGCTGAATGCTTTCTTCATGGCAGACACAGCCACGCCTGCATAGCCACTCCATCTCACGTTCTGTAGGATGGAGGAGGAGGAAGAGGAAGAGGAGGATTGTGGGGAGAGGGAGAGATGGGGAGGTGTGTATATGACAGGAGCAGAGAAGTGATTAATCTGGAGTGCTGATTCAGGCTGCTGTTGTCAGAGCTGGTCAAGGGAGGGGGCTGGAGAGGGTAGGACTATTTTAGACCTGTCTCAGGGGTAGGGGACTCACTGAGTACAACAGTGTGCTTAACCTCTATGACAGCAGGCACACAAGAGCAAGACATAGAGGCCCCTGAGAGGCATGTAACAAGATCTGTGTTTGTGTGTGTTAGTAACTGTTTGTCTACTGGGACTGGGGTCAAATCAGTTAACTGTAACAGCACTAAATGAAAACTGTTTAAAGATGCATTATTTCACAAGCTAGGCTGGATTTATTCCAACATGTGTACAGCAAGTTCAAGCATATTTGCTGTAAGAGAAAGGCAATTATGACTTGTTTGTCTCCTCTGAGTGAGGGTGTGTGCGTGCATATTTGCAGAGTTTTGTTTGTCTGTGTCTTCATGCTGAGACTTACCGCTAAGCTGGAGCTCGGCTGGCTCTTGCTGTGGGGGGTAAATTTGGGTTTGGGTGGTTTTCCGGCCAGCCTATCCTTGTGCCTTCTGCTGTTCATGTGCTGCCGAAACCAGCAGAAATACCATCAGAGGGCTACCATGTATCTGTGATACCACAGTGGAACAACTTCAAATGTTATCTGCTAAATAAATAATGGCTACACATCGAGTATGACTGAAGAGCACAGAAATTACATCACTTTACTTTATCCTCCGGCTGCATCATCTTTTTCTGGCTGCAGCCCTTAAACAGGCTTATGTCCTCCTGGGAGAGGGGATGTTTGTATAAGACCCGGTGGAATGTGTCTAAAGCTAAAGCTGCCTGGGTGCTCTGCTCACACATCCCAGCCTATCTGCATCATTTTCACAATCCACTCCATGCATGTTCAAAGCCTCCAAGACAATCCCCTCACTCAGATGTAGCATTTAATGAACATAAAAAGGGGGAGAAATTACTTCACAACCTGGTTTGAGCCAGTGTGAGCATTAGTAGCTTGGGATAATGAGCGGTTAATACGCACTTGTTCAATGGAGAGCTTTACAGTTAGTTACAGCATCAATATTTGTCTAATGTGGAAAATGTAGCTGTAAATTTTATGTTGGTGTAACTGCTGCTTTGGATTGAGCCATGGAAAAATAAAGTGATATAAAAAAGGCTTAAATTTGGTTTACCATACCATTTACCACACCAAGGACTTAACTGGGATTTCACTGTCACCCAGAAGTAAAAAGTCAGTTTCAAAATACATGTCTGTGTATCGGCTGGCATCTTCTACTCATCACTATATGATTTCCAAATCTTAAAGGTTTTTTAGACATAAGGACCAAACACCTGCCATCTGTAATATTGATCTCATTGTGAGAATTCCCAGCACACAAGATCTCACAAAATCTGGTGTGATTAAGGTCTTGCGGGCCACTGCCGCTCCATAAGAGACGCAAACCTGCTGCAGATGTCAGCGCTTCTGTGTAAGACCTGGTTTGGGTTGGTGGGGCATTTAGAAAATTGCAGGACGTTGTTGTTCTCACTGAATTAGCTGGATTTGTTTATAGAAATAAATAAATAAATCCTCATAGACCTACCACTGCTGTTGACATAACTCCTTGCAGCTTGTATAAATGTGTTTCCATGTGGCTGAAGATGTTTTAAGTGTATGTGGACTGGATTTATTGTGCTATATAACCAATTATCAGTGTCAGAGGATGATCAGAGCTACTTCACCTTATTTAGATTAATTGGTGGCATTGCCTGTTTATCATTAGGACAAATTCAGATCACTGGGTTCTTAGACTTCAACACTACTTTAAATCACTATTTGATTTGTTACTTACTTCGTTTCCATCAACCACTGAAAAAGTATTGTAATTTCTACAACATTATGAATACATTTTGACTGTAAATCAAGGCTGTTGGCCTCCAAGACCTTAGGAAATAAATTGCCTTGTGCATTGAGAGGGGTCTAGCTGCAGATCATAGACCTCATCTCTTATAGACCACTACTGTGAGATCCCACCTCTGTCAGAACAGAAGGAGTGTAATATGTAAGTGCAAAGTTTAATTTTTATAATTATTTTTTTAATTTAACTTTATTCACAAAAAAAGTCTGGCAGTTACATTCATGAAATAACCACATCGCAAAAATGAGAGACTATGCAACATTTTATAGTTACATAAAACAGAGAAAAGGTCTGATGTCTAATACTGGATTGAAATTGTATAGACTCTTTTTTAAGAAGTGTTTATGCTCGCTAGCTTTAGCGAAAGCTAACACAGCTTTGCTAGCAACATAGTTACCACTGCTACGTAAGCTAATGTAGCTACTTCGGCTATAGCTGAAGTTAATGGTGCTGAAGCGAGCCACCATTCACATTTTACTTCTGAAACAGGGCTAGCTGTAGCAAATGTAGTATAATCAAAGCTTCAATTACTTCAGCTACAACTACATTACCTTTATTGCTAAACTACCCATGTAGCTAACGTAGCTTCATTGGCTTTAGAGCTCATTAACTTATGTAGCATATGCAGGTAAGCTAACAAAGCTACATAGTTAGCTTTGTCAGCTTTAGATTATCTATGTATCTAGCGTAACTTGTAGCTGTAGCCTTAGCTACATTATATAACATTTTGCAATCAGGTTGTGCAGATCAGGTTTTTGACTTTTAACTTCTGGTCACCTTACCCTTACCTTAACACTTACCTGAACCTAGACCAGAAGTTTAATCTGATTTTATTTTGAAAGTTTTACTGTGTATTTCCATTCTGAAAGATGCTACGTTTCACCATGATGGTCTGCAACGGGTGGCGTCTCCTCCAGTGTCATTAGAAATGCTACAATGGCCCTTTAAATGCCATTTTAGCGACACCCTCACTTGGCATGCCTTTACAAATCTGTAGGACATTTCTGAGCTCTCTCTCTTGCCTGCTCATCTTTCACTTCAGACAGCACAGGAAACCTTTTGTAGTGTGAAAAGTTCACCTAGTTCAAAGGCGGTCAAAAGTTTAGCTGTTCAGTTCAGTTTAAGTTTTACTGTCAGACTACATTTTAGCATTTACTCCACACCAACAGGATGATGGTGTGGAGTAAATGTGAATGGTGGCTCGCAACTCTCACCTTAATATACAGAGGCCGATGGCAAAATCCACAAATTACAATAAATGGTCTAAATATTTATGTTTCTAAATATTTATGATCTGTTTTGATTCTTACCTGGCTCAGCTGTGTCTCTGAGTTGACAAAAATCTCACACACTTCGCACTGAAAGTTCTTGCTGGGCACCCCCACACTGCCTTTGCTGCCCAATCTCTTGCTCTTGCAGCCAGCTCGAGCTGCCACCACCTTCCCCCTGCGCCGTGGCTGAACACTGTGACCCTCCAGCATCAGTTTGTGCTTTGTACCTGGTGGACCAGGAGGAGATGTTTGCAGTAAGTAACATGCATTTGATTGTCAGATCACCAGATTTATTCAAACGAATGAATCCCCTCTAAAACCCTTTAAAAGCCTTTTACCACTGTTGTGTGCTTCCAGTTGGGAAAGTGAGTTGACAGTAACTTTACAGACAGGACAATGTAGGTGAGCCTTGCTCTTCTTGGGGTCCTTGTCCTCGTCTGAGCGGGACTCCCCATTTGTGCTAGATGAGTCTGCGTGGCTGCCGGACTCTGTGGACTGGCCTGCGGCCTCAGAGGCCTCTGCTGCCTCCGCTGCCTCAGGAGCTTCAGGGGAGCTGGTGTCTGAGGCCGTCTCTGAGAGGTGAGAGGACGGGGATATCTGGGAAGAGGACATGGTGACCAACTCTACGGAGGAGACCTCGGACACCAGGGTCAGCATCACAGAGCTCCTTGGACTCTTCTCTGGCTTCATTTCTAGGTTGTCTGGTTCCACATCAGACTGAGGACCTGAGTGTCAAAGGTAAAGTCAGTGGTTATAGTTCAGTTAAATGCTCATTAAGTGATAATTTGTTTGACTTTTGATTCAACTGACCACAGAACAGTTTTCCATTTCGCCTCAGTCCATTTTAAATGAGCTTTTGCCTTGAGAAAACAGCACATGTGCCTTCTTATTTTTTGTTCCAGTACAATTATTCATCACTATGAAGTCTTTCCTGCTTTTTCAGTCTTTTTTCATTAGTTTCTAAGTCTAAAAAGACCCACTGATTTTTTACACCAACAAAGATGTCAACAAATACTGATTAATAAGCCTAAAACAAAGAGCTTGCATGCTTTAGATTGGCTTAATTTCCTAAGTACAAACATAAAGTCAGCTGAATTAATCTCCTAACACTCTCTCTTTTATCAACATACAGAAACAGACTTTAACAGTGCTTTTCCACTGCTAGCTTTGTGGTATTTTCTGATAAAGTATCAGCTTTCGTTTAAACCTTGTGAAGCGGTGATTAGAGCTGGTTTAGGCAAGCAAATATCATCATTCTCCTCCCTCCCTCCAACCTTCCTTCCTCCCTTCTCTCTCCCTCCCTTCGACTCACTATTTGAATATCAAGTGAACCAGAGTCTCAGTCAATATAAACAAACCAATCGACTCCTGAGCCCGGCCGATAAGTCACCAGAGTTCCATTACACGTCTCCCCTTCACCCTGCTGCTCCCTCGGGGGAGTCACACACTTCACCCAGGAGCACCTTGTGTGACGCCCGCTAAATATCTCCATTTTATTTAGTGCACACACACTCTGAACCCTGCACAATGCAACAGTGCTCCATTGATTTTTCCCTTGAACGTCTTAGAGTAAATTCATCATTGGAGATAAGGGCTTTCCTCTCTCATTCCTGTTAGAATAAAAGAACCTATATGGCACTGAGATTAGACAGTCCCCTCGCTGTAATGAGAGTGACCCCTGAGGGATTTGGCTTCCCCTGCAGGGGCCCTGGGGTGTATATGATCCTTAGCTCATGTGAAAGACAGGGCCACCTGAGAAGCCTCTGGAGGGATCTGATACAGATCAATGGATTAAGCAGGAGCCTTGGAGAGGAAGACACAGTAGCAGAGGGGGAATCAAAGTCCTAAGAAATCTCAAAGACTTAGATCATGAAGGATCTAATTTAACAAAGAATCATTTCAGCCATCTTCACTGAGTTTAAGGTATCCCCTCTTTCAAAATAAAAGCCTTTATCTAAACAGCCAAGAATAAAAGGAGTGCATTCTATACTTACATAAATGATAAAGACAATGATTAAAAAAAACATAATAATTTCAGTGCAAGCCTCAAAAAGGAGAGAGCCCCAGAAAAGAGCTTTTTGGACTCTTATCAGTGTTTTTATGCCTCTGCCACAGCCCTCTGATTTTCATAAAACTAGGTCTCATAAAAAGGTCAAAGGATCTGATATCTTACTACTAAAATTGGAAAGCTGTCTGTCTGTCTGTCTGGATGGATGGATATCTTGCTTTGCAAACCTCCCTGTTGCTCCAATTGTCATTCATACCTCTCAGAGGACTTCTTGGGTAAATTGGTTTCAAACTGGAACCATGACAAAATCATAAATGTGTATAGATTTTGTATAAAACTGTAATGATACATGTCCATCACATCCTCCCACTTTGGTTCCACTTCAACTAGGGTTTACGCATGCTGGTTTGCCTGAAAGCACCAAGGTTCTGAACAGAGCCAGAACCAGAACCGTGTCCGTCTGAAAGCACCTGAGTTTGTGGAATCAAATTGTGTCTTTGTGTAAACTTTGAACCTCTGAGTAAAATGAAGTGTCTGTCTCAGTAGCCCAGAGGCATAGAGGACTGCTTCAGATATCAAAGATCCTGTGTTTGATCCTTTGGGGGAATTTTGCAAGTCCGAGACCAAAGGAAGGTGAAAAAACTCTTGGAAACACTTTCTATTGTCTGGTTCAGTGGTGAAAAAGACTACCTGGCAGTCTGCAGGTTGTGTGACTGATTCTTTTCACGACTGGTGAGTTTGAAAGTCTAACATCCAAATAAAACACTGAAAGCTTTGGAGCAACTTGAGCGAGTGTCTGATCCTATGGCTGAATGTGATAGAAAACTGACTGGCAATTTAAATGGTCCTAACCTGGCACACCAGATGGATTTGTTTCACACATCCATGATACATGTTATATTTTTGCAATATTTTGAAATGGCCTCTCAGCAGCTGAAATTAATTTGGCCCCAAATGGCACTAGTTTGGTGATTAAAATATTCTGTTCTATTGGATTTTTAATAAAACTGTATGCAGAAAGTAAAAATCAATATTAAATTCAGTAGTTTTATTTTGAAAAGGACTTCATTCAATCTTTGACTAATAAATCAAAAATACATAAATCATGAAATACTCTGTATTTTACAGCGGCGTGTTGTGTTACTGCTGCCGTTATCTCGGGGTCATCTTGCTGTGTATTTTAACTAATACCGCTTGAGCTTGACCTCCTCCTTTTCAAAACTGACGACTGCTCAACGCTACAGATCCAACGCTGTTTCTCATTATTAGTCTTTGAAGGCATCTAAAAGAGATCTAAGTAGCCGCTAACTTACAACGCCGCTCTGTTTACCTTCCTGTCCCCTGCTTCTCTTGCCGCTGATACAAAAACGCGCATGTGTAGAGTTTTTCGGATGGCCAGTGGAGACAGCTCTCTGCTGTGAGAGATGCATTCAGGGACAATGGGAAAAGCGAAACTCCAGCGAGAAATGCACGCTGGCGGCTCAAAACTTCCACATAATTTATACTTGGATATTCGCGATATAGTCATTTTTCGTCATGCTGCATTCGCAGAGTGAGGGCGAACAGGTAGCGCCAAAATCTATTTGTGGCAGGCCTAATTTATTTGTGGCGGTCCGCCACAAATAAATGAATGTATGGGACACACTGCAAAGCTTGTACACATATTAATCTTAATTGGAACTCCCAGTTAGGGTAAGGATAGCAAAAGTTGAAAGTCAAAAACCTGGATACAAAACATTGAATAAAGCTTGTGAACCTTTTACAGTTTTGAAAAATCTCATAAAACCATATTCTATTTACGTAAAATAGCTACGTAGCTAACCTAGCTACATCTAACAAAGTTAAGATGGCTTATGCTAGTAAAGTTAACAGCATAGATAGTGTTGCTATGTTAGCTTTAGCTAAAGCTAAAGGAGCAACTGCTTGTGTTGCTGTTTCTAAAACGGTACATATAACTTAATACCAGATTAGATCTGTCTGTTGCACCAGCCATGAAGTTTTATCTTAAATGATGACATCACGTCCACACTTAACCCTATGTTGAAACAGGTTCATTATTTGGCTGTGCCACAGAGACATAAGGTCTATCTTAACTCGTAGAGCCTTACATCCAAACTAAACTAAATATTGTCACAGATATGTCAGTTTTGCTTTAACCAATCCAAAGCATTTTAAACCCAGGGTTTGTTCCAGTGCTGCCTCTCAGGTTTAGTTGTCTCTAAACAGGCTAATGGACTAACTGACTCATGCTAACTGACACTGATCCTCAAACAGCGGCGAAAGTGTATGAAAAATATGACAAAATATTTCGGATAAAGTTGAATTACTAATCACTTCTGTCCTGACAGATGCAACGTCCCTCAGAAGTGGTCTGCAAGAGGGGGCATCTGAAATCTGCAGTCTGCAGCCAGACCCCTCTTCCTGACTCAAAGATGAACTGGAGATTTTGAGGTTATAGGTCAGAAGTCAAGGTCATTGGGCTTCATGAACATCCCTTACTTTTGAACATGATATCTCAAAAACGCTTTGAGGAATTTATTCAAACTTTGCACAAGTGTCTGCTCTGACTCAGGATAAATGGATCAGATCTGGAGGTCAAAGGTCATTCCAGGCATCAATTGACTATATAGTGCAAAGTACATTACAAAACATGAACCTATATATTTTAAGGAATGAGATTTCAAACTATGACGCCTTCAGAAAACCCACTTCAGTCCTACTTCTCACGTAATACTTATAAAACTGTGGATAGACACAGAGTCTCTCCTACCCTCTTCTCTCACGACAGTCTTGTGTCTGCTTGTCACTTGTCCCATTTGCTCTCCGACCGTCTACATGATGAGAAAACTGCCACCAGCATTGGCAAACTGTCAGAGCAAAGGCCAGCGTATTGGCAGTAGAGTGCCCGCAGAAGACTGTGTGGAGAACTACACAGCAGCGAATTATAGATATCTGGATCAATGTGATGCTGGCAATCATCAGTTTTCTTTCACATGAAGAGAATGTAATCCACGTTTAACAGCCCAATTAAATTTGACAAGCTTTAAGAGAGTAAACACATCCAGAGAAATATCAGTTCAGCAGATTGATCCGTAGTGAACTCAAAGTAAATGAATACAGGGTTCATTATGCACACACAGACTCTAGTCTAGCAGTCGAGTGCTGATCCAGAGACTGCCTCAGAACATCAACACCTTCCCTGGGGAAAAGTCCTTGCTTTAAATCATCATTACAGCGTGACAGACAGAGTCTCTGCGTCGCGGGTTTCAACAGCAGAGTCAATCAGAGCTGAGGGTGATTGATGGTTGTCACAACTGATGCAGGCCCTCTGTCTCGAAGCACTGGCCTGCAGCTCTCCCACTCACTTACTCTCTCCTCTTTTGCTCTGTGACAAGGTTTACAGGCATCGATTGGACTCGTTTGTGGGATTGAAAAAGCCTCTGCCCTTCCCTTTTTATTCAATCTTTATAAATTGTTGTGCCACATTAAAGAAAACAATCTGCAGTGAGTTATGCATGTCTACTAGAGGGGTGGGGCAAAATATTCGTATAGAAAAAACAGCAATTTCTAACTCTTCTAATGCAATTAGCAAATCACTGGTACTATATATGGATATTAAAATGCATAGCTGTCAGTTTGTCTCACTGCATCACCACTTTATAAGTCCTCACAGTGGCACTTATGACATAAATGAGGGTCTAATGGGAAGTTATTTAGTTGAAGAAGATTTCAGCAGAGAGGTGAGAATGAAACAACATTGCAGAGAATAAATACATTAGCGCCTGTGTTCATAAAAGCCATAATTTGCACTGGCAGTGCCCATTTTCTTAAAAAACAAAACCCTTTCAGCATATCAATTTAAAATATGCCCCTTCACATCGGCTGTTTTCTCTCACTGCCCTCACAGTTGAAAATAAATGACACCGTGCTCGTCAGTGTCACTTCTTCACAGACCAATCAAAATGAAGAAGGGGTGGGACTTTAGACATCAGCTCTGTCAACAACAATGCTGCATGAGAAAATGATCTGATTGGTCTTTTTGTATATGTACAAGTGTTCTCATGCTGGCTCTGAATATTTTGGCGTCCTTAGTGGGATACGAATTTTGGGCAATACCACACTACCACACCTGTATTACCTCGTCAATAATGAGGTCCAAATTTTCTATATTTGATATATCTCTTACTATAATGTTCTTAAATTTGAGAATTTGATTCCCAGCCTGGGGTGATTACTCTTGCTGTTATTCATATACACAATCCACAATCCATTTTACTGTAGTCATATCCAAGTAGATGAAATTAACACTGTTTTGCATGATATAGCAAAAGTAATGATACCACTCTAATTGCATAGTTTGTTCAAATGTCTGTAGAAAAAAAATTGTACCGAGTGCAAGTTTTAAAGTTTTAAGTATAAAAATCATATACCCAGCCCTCATGGGCTTACATGACAACAAGAATTAATCATATTCCAGGATCAGAGTGCTTAGTGGGTCTTTTCGTTGTCATGGAACAAAAAGGGAGAATGAAGACAAACTAAAGGCTAATTAAACAGACTATCACATCTTCTTTTCCAGGCTTCTGAGACCAAATTATCAAGCTTAAACACATCAGATTTAAACAGCCATATCAGCTTTTTCTCATCAGGTCACTACAGCATTTAAGGATTTTGACAAGCCATTTCATGAAGGAATAACTTTCCTGGATCATCAAATTTTACACATCCAAAGAAAATTGGATCCACTTTCCATTTCAACCAAACCACTCAACTCACAAAGTCTGGCTTCTCTTGGAAATTTCTGAATCGACCAGCCTCAACAGTCAGAGGAAGAAGTTCCGATCTGACCTTTGACCTCTACATAAATGAGAGGTGACACAACTCAGGTTTGAAACTGAGGTTGATCTGCGCATATGTCCATACTTTTGATGTTTAAAGAAACACATTAAACAATATGTTTCTTCACAAAAGTTTCTTTCTTTGAGTCAACATCAGTGGCAGACTGCCCATCTGGATTTAGGCAAATACCAGAAGGGCTGCCCAACTATGGGGCCATTTGGGCCAATCAGAATGGCTCATCATTCTACTGATTTAAAAAACAGGGGAAAAGATGTTAAATAACAGATTGCTCTGTTTGTTACATGTACTTGCTTTTTGAAATTAATTGTCCCAGGAGAGTTACCACAGCTGCCATGAAGCATTTGTTGTTACAATCTGGCTCACCACATGAGTTAGTTGAAAGAAGCCACAGTTGGAGACACTACAAGTCTTTGTGCCGTTTATACTTTTCTATTTGATAATATCAGTTAGGCAAACCTCCAAAAGCTTGGATACACCTGTAATAAGAATTTTCTCAAGAGTATTTTTTTTATTAAGAAAATGATTTTGTTGAAGCCAAAAAAATTTAAGATAAGCCTAACTTGATGTTTTACCCCATTGACCACACCAGACTGTATTCAGGCTGTTTGGAGAGACGGACAAACTCATGCTGCCTGAATAAAGAATCCTCATGTAATCCCATAAGTCCACTGAATGAAGAAATCTATAATAAATGCACAATGCAGACATAGCTTAAAGATTTTGTTTAGCTCAGGGGTATTTTCTATATTTTGACAACTTAAATGTACATCATATCATGCATCTATAGCACAATTTAACACTCTCCTATCCTGAGGGTGAGCGGTCTGGTCGTGACAATTTAGTGCATGTAGGAAGAGATAAGTTGTTATTTTCTGCAATTTACTTTGAGAGGGAAGAAGGGAATTGTAAAGCCAGAAACTCAACGTGGATGAGTTTTACATTAAATCAGTATGTCAAGAAGATTAAAGTAGTGTCTGCGGAGGATGATGGAGATAACGTTGACAGCAGTGTGGAAAATTAAGTCTAAGGGACGTTTAGTTTAGTAGCATCATATAAAGAAAGAAAGGAGGCAAAGGGATCACCAATCATGGGCCGTTTGAGCCTCCCAAAAAACCCAGACAAGCTCACATTTTGATCTTTATTCTCTGCTGTGCTGTGACATCTTAATGATTAACTGGAAGATTTAAATAGTTTGGTTAAATGAGTGCTGATATGATGCTGTCCATGGTGCTGGAGACTGAGACTGACAGCTGTCAGAGAGAGAGTGAGGGATTGATAGGCTAACTGTAAATAGCTTATTCCACGCTTCTCTTCTGTACATTTTGTGTGATTATTGTGACTGCATTGGCAAAACATTTATAGGGCTAAATGCATGGTTTGGACAGGTTTTGAAAGGTTTTCGGTAGATAAAGCATGATCAAAAAAATTTAAGCATTCAGTTCTATGTTTGATTTTTCATGTGCCTCCATATGGATTATATAGCATGTTGGTTTATTTGGCTCTGTGTTGCTCATTTATCAGTCAACTCAGTCTGTAAGGGTTCAGGTCAAGCTTGTTTTATCATCCGGTTGGTGGTGGTTTTGGAAAAAAAAAAATGCCAGAGACATTTTTTGATGCCAGTCTGTCTCTGCTGAACATTACACCAGATAATTACTTCTCAAAAATCAAGTAAAGCTCATTTTCTCCTGGAGACATTTTGCTTCATTTCCAGTCATCAGTCACAGAGTTACCCTGCTAACCACTTAAAGGTCGCATATTATGCAAAAGTCACTTTTCAGGCTTTTCTAACAAAATATGTGCCCCTGGCCTGTCCACAATCCCCTGAACTACCAGAAAAATCCATTCCCTGCCCCCCTCTCTTTCTCCACCTTTCAGAAAATGTGTGCTGTAAAAGCTGTTCTCCTATTTTCCCTTCACGATGTCATGTGGGGAGTAAGCACCGCCCACAGACTCGGTTGGCCCTCCTCAGTGGGAAGAAAGTTCCGCCCTCCTCTCCTGAGGATCCTGAGGATCAGGAGAGCCACATCCATTTTCTGAGAAGGGTGTAGTCAGGGGGGGGGTCAGACAGCTCATTAACATTTAAAGCCACAGACACAGAAATAGCTTGTTCTGAGCAGGACTGAAACAGAGGGTTTTTTAGACATACAAAAATCCAAAACTCAAGTGTTTTTTCAGCAACAGACTTCACAGGAGTGTTTTGGGGACTTCTGAGACCAGTATAAACTTGTCTTAAAATGGTAAAATATGTGACCTTTAACAGTCAAATCAGGACAAACCTATGAGCCCCTTGACAGAATTATGTTCATGTGATCCATTCTCAATCACCAAAGGGAAGACATATCATCAACTTTTACCCCATTTAATCCACCTTCTGAACTGAATTTACTCTCAGCAGGCTATATGCTCC
The DNA here is from genome assembly GCF_018320785.1 of Cheilinus undulatus. Classification (NCBI taxonomy): domain Eukaryota; kingdom Metazoa; phylum Chordata; class Actinopteri; order Labriformes; family Labridae; genus Cheilinus; species Cheilinus undulatus. The sequence goes on from NC_054885.1 coordinate 18,958,193, forward strand.
ACACTCATTAGTTAGATAAAATATATAAAGATAATACTTCCAGATGTACTTTCAAGGTATGGTTAAAATTTCAGAAACAATTCAACTCAGCAAAACCACAGAATTTCCTTTGAGTCACCTTTGTCCACTTCAACATCCCTCTCATCATGTTTGGACACTTGGGACTGATCATTTGATCTTGTGTTCTTTAGAAAAGGGTGCATTCTGACCTGCAGCCCCACACTGTGAGTGGTTATTATTATATGAATGATTGCACCCTCCTGTGTCTCCATGTGCATTAGCAGCTAAAGAGCCTGACCTTGTTGGTTTAGAGTCTGTTTATTCAAAGCCAGACAGGGTGCTTAGGAAGGGAAAGGAAGAGCCGACAGATGTGTTATTGGTTCCTGATGGCGGACAATGTGGACATTAGCCCCAGACAGCTCCCCAGCAGCCCTCAGCATGACACACATAACTCATTTCAGAGAGTGTTCATTTGGAGTGCTATTCCATTTCAGGTTGGCATTGTGGTGCATGCCAGCACCGGCTCGCACTGCTGCATTTCAATTTCACATTAGGCCAATCTCACAATTGGGCTTATTAAAGAGTGTTCCTTCTCACAAAATTGCTTTGGAACTGTAAAATTATTCGCAGCATAAAAACCAGCTCAGATTTATCTACTTTCTCTCTCCAATGACCCCCTCTCCTCTTTCATCCCATCCTCTTTTTCTGTCCCCCTTCATTCATTTCATCTTATCTTGCATTTTCCACTCATCATCTCATTTAGTCTCCAATGCCGCTTCCCTCTTTCGGCGCTCCCTTTGCAATGGCGGGATATTAAAATGAGATTTGATGAGAGCGTTATCAGGCTCGCAGTCTTTTGTCCACTTTCTCCTTTCTGAAGGAGACTTTCAGAGCTTGAGGCAAAAAGTGTGTGAGAATCCATGTGTGTACACGTTTATATGGGAGGGTAAAAGCACAAACTGCCTCCCTCCTCTCTCGGTAGCTTCATATCTCTTCTCTGATATTTCATCTAGCACTGAAACGCATTTTTTGAAATTCCACTCAGATAGAGATCTTCTTGTGGGAGTGGGGGAGGTTGAAGGGAGGATGAAGTAGAATAGAGAGAGGGGGGAAAGTGCTACAGCGCTCCTCCACTTCCATCACCTCGGATAGATAAATGAAAAGTGTGGACCTAGACGAGTGCAACATGAGAAGGTAATGGGATGGCTCTGCAGTCAGAATGCCATCAGAGCAATTCACGCTCCCTGAGCTGAAGCTGTGTGTGGAAGAGTCAACATTCATCATCTAGTGAGAGAAAAACAACACATGCCACTCTCTTTCTTTTTTAAAATGTTAAAATATCTATATTTAAACCTTCAATGTGAAAACGGTTGAACTGTTTGAAAGACGATGAGTGCCTTTGATTTCTCACAGCTTTATTTTCTCTTTTGAAAACTCTCACCACTATTCTGCTCCCTCTCAACTCAGCTGGCATGATGTCAAGTTCTTTTCGTGCCGCACATATACACCAAATCTGATCCTTCAACTCTAACCGAGGTAGGAGCCAGCAGGGCCGAGTTGAGGGGAGTCAAGCAGTGGATACTAACCTTTATATTGTACTAGGGTTGAACTTGACCTGTTTTAATTTCTTTTTATAACAAATATGTATTTCTTTGATGAAACTGCCTAAAAACAACATGGATGATTCCCGTCAACACCCTAAATACCATCATGATCAATAAGTGCAATGAATTACAATGCAAAAAATAACCTAGGTAGACTATGATCATAACTAGAACCAAAATAGTTCACAATTTCCACTAAATTTGACACTAAAACAAGGTGAAATGTCATATAAATTACACAAATTGCCTATTAATTGCAAAAAGAAGTGAAACAATTGTGTTAAAGAGAACTAATCTATTCCCAAGTTGTGGGACTTACCAGACAGTTGCTTAACTTTAAGGGCTATAATGCACTAACATAGAAATGGATATGGCTTAATGGATGTGGCTCTCCTGATCCTCCTCTCAGCTGCCAGCTAAGAGGAAGATCAGGAGAGGAGGGCTAAACTTTCTTCCAAGTGGGGAGGGCCAACTGAACCTGGGGCGGAGCTAATTCCCTACATGACATCATGAAAATCTGAGTACGGCTTGTTTTAGCATATTTTCTGAAAGGTGGAGGGGGGGTGAATTTTTCTAAATTCTTGGGGGCATTGTGGAAAGGCCAGGGGCACATATTTTTGTTAGAAAAGCCTAAAAAAGGGTATTTTGCACAATATGTGACCTTTAAGTGCCCTTTCTGGAGCCTTCCCAGCGGAAAAAAACATAGGGATTTAAACATGGTCAAGAGCACTCTGATGCCCTTTTAGAGGACAAAACATGGTAAAGTACCCCACAGTGCCTTCCCAATGCCTAACACATAGTAAAGTGCCTTCTATGTTTCACTCCCAGTGCACAAATAATGATTCAGTGCCCTCCACAGTGCACTTTTAGTGGAAAAAGTGTGGCAAAATGCTCTGCAGGGTGCCCTCCAGGAAGACAAAACATGGTTAAGTACCCTCTAGGGTACCCTTCCAAGGGAGACAGCGGGGTTAAGTGCCTTCTCTTTGGCGCCCTTCCAGAGGGCACAACATGGTTTAGTGCCCTTGTCAGTGGCCTTTCGGTGGAGAAAATGGGACAAAATGGCATGTTGGATGCCCTCCCAGTGGTCAAAACATGGCAAACTGTCCTCTAGGATGCACTGTCAGTGAACAAAACAAGGTGAAGTGCCCCCTGCAGTGCCTTATCAGTGCATAAAACATGCCAAATTACCATATATGGTGCCCTACTTGTGGACAATTGCCCTCCAAGTTGCCACTCAAGAGGGAAAAACAATTCATTGTTCCCTACATTTCCCTTCCTGTCAACAAATCATAGTTTAACGCCTTCTAGGGGCCCTTCCAGTGGACAAATGATAGAATGTCCTGCTTAGTGCAACTTCCCTTGCATAAATGTCTGACTAGTTCATGATTATTCATCTGTTTTATTACAGAGATATCAAAGGTATATCACATGATTGAAAAAAAGATCCTAACCAGGATTTTATACTATATCATTTTAAATATATGACAGCTTTTGTGTGCTGCTGGCCCACTCTATACAACAGGCACCCATTCTATCATGCCCTCCCCTGCCCACAACCCCACAGCTACTGAGCTCTACATCAACCACAATGCAGTGGGACAGAAGGCCAGGGCAAGAAAGGTTTTGGAGAATTTAAGCTTAAATGAAACACAGATAAGACGTTAAGTGATAAGAGAGTTGTAAGTGTAGGAGGAAGCGTGTTTACGTACCTGTACCTTCCACTAAGCTTGTATCCATTAGAGCGGGAAGTGTTGCCTCGGATGTTGACGTCTTGCTCCGGTCTCGATCTCGATCCCGCTCTCTGTCTCGCTCCCTCCCTGTGGACGAGGCCTCCCCGGCTCGTCGCTGCCTGTTCTTCTGGGCCTCCATGGCTTTGAGTTTTCTGGCGTGCTTGTGGCCCTTGTAGTGGGCCTCTGCTTGGTTCTGCAGGAAAAATGGGAGGATATCAGGTTGAGGAGGGAGAAAAAAAAGCAGAAAGGAGTGTTGGATTTTATGCATTATCTGCTGGAGAGATGGGAGCCCACGCACTTTAAATGTTAAAAATTCATAGCTGAATATTCTGTTGCAGACATACACAGCCTGAAAACAGGAGAGTCTGTTTCCACCTGATAACAGCAATGGCACATTGGGAGGCCAGAGGTATAATTGCATGTGTTATATGCAACAAGAGAGAGGATCCCATCTCCACCAACTACCCTATTAATGTGCACTGTGAGAGCCAGCCTCTGCAAGTCGTAGACACGTGAATATTGTACTAATGTCAGATGAGCACAAATCAGGCCAAAAACACATTCCTACTGACGGCAATAAACACTTTCATGCAGATTCCTCTCCGGGTGGTGGATCACAATTTACCTTTGCATTCTCAACATTCTCACGGCCTCATTCAATCCCAGAACAAAGCTCCTGTTGTCAGGGCAAGCGTGGATACATAAGAAAAGCAGAGAAATCAATACAGAGATCACTCATTAAAAGCTAGAACAAACTCTGGGGGATCAGTGCTCATTGGCTGCTGCTTGGATAGGACAAGTACTAGAACTAGACGCCTCTACACATTATGGAAAATTATCATCATCCTTATTCCTGACCTCCATGATACCATAGGTGAATACTGGGGGTGATTTCTACTGCCTCGTGTTCTTTTTTTCCTGTAGTAATGAGACACTAATCCTGATTATTAGAACGATTCAGAGAGAGAAATGTGTGAAGGTCATCTATTAAACCTGTTAGGAGTAGTGTGAGTATTCCTCTACCTCCTGTTATTGATGGATGAGAGGAAAATATGAAGAAATGACCTCAGATAATGGACAGAAGCATATTTAGCTAACCCTACTGGTAAGTAATAAGGGTGACTGTGTTTTGTTTAAGGAGGTGGGACATGACCTTTTATATTTTAGAGCTGCCCAGTCAGGGCTGTAACACTTCATCAGGCCTGGCTTTTTTTGTAACTTTCAAAGCATGGAAAATTATGGGGAATCCAAAATTTCCCACGGTATACAGTATTACAGTCATGTGACTAAAAAATCACCTTGTACAAGCAGATTAGACCAACATCAATCAACATTGCTCAATCCTTTGAGAAAATACTTCCTTTACTGAGTCTAAAGACACAATAAGTACATCAGACAAGATAGTGGCAAGATAACTTTTTAACCGCCTTTCTCCCTTGTTAGGCCATAACCATTCATTTAAAAAAAACAGGGAGTATATTGCAAAAAAAAGAAAAAAAAAAAACATTCTAGTGTGCTGGTTTGAGCTAAAAAACTCCTGAGTACGGACAAGAAACAACATGTGGAGGAGGGCAGAGGGACTCACAGGCTGTAAGTCTGGCTTATCTCACAGGCTGAGAGCTCAGCTCTAGCTAGTAGATGCGCAAACTCCATATGGTGAAAACAGATGGTAAAATACATAGTGCCACGCCTGCACGGAAACTGTAAGTTGTGGGCTTTCCCAAACGCAATGAGAGTCATCACTGAAACATTTTTTCCCCGTAGGAGTTCCCTGAAAATAGACTTTGGCTTATACTGAGACGACTTATATCCAGGATTTTATAATGCCAACTATCTACTGCTTGATTACTGGCTGACCTCTGCTACAGTGTAATCAATGAACCCTGAACTGTTTCATGTACATCTATATTACAAAAAAACAATATATGGACATAAATCTCACGGACAAGACAAACGGAAACATATGAACAAAAGTATTTGGCCACACCTGTTAATTATTCAATTCAGGTGATTCAATCAAACCCATTGCCGCTCGGCCATGAAATCAAAGGCCATCTAAAATCACAGAGTGGGTAAGGCACATGGTGGGTAAAAGTCCCAACACTCTGCTAATTCCATTCCACCATTTCACTGGCATTAATGTAAGCACAAAACTGTGTAGCAGGAGCTTCATGGAATGGATTTCCATGGCTGAGCAGCTGCATGCAGCCTCATATCACCAAGCCCAATGCCATGGAGTGGTGCAAAGCACACGGCACTCGACTGTGGATCAGTGGAAACGTGTTCTATTGAATGAATCATGCTTTTCTGTTTGGCAGTCACATGGTCGAGTCCGGGTTTGCAGGGAGAACATGACCTGCCTGACTGCATTGTACCAACTGTGAAGTTAGTGTGTAGTGCCATCACAAGGCACTATAGAAGAGTGTGCTTTTACTGCATCTTCAAAGACAGGAAGTGATGCTATTGCTGCTACTGCCCAGTATTAGCCCTCAAAGTTACATCTAGCCCTCAGGAATAAGCCATAAGCAATGATTTAGCACAAATTAAATCAGAAAACATGAACGCCCTCAAGAAAAAACTTGGTGATGTGGACTTTTTAAGCCCTCAATATTTAAGAGAAAGATGGATTAGGGATGACAGGATTAAGCATTAAAAAGCCTTTTCCCCCCAGAATGGTGTCTGTTTTGACATTCAGAAGCCAGGTAAGGCTCTCATCCTGTTTTACTTCCTCTGTAAAGGAGTAATGCAAATCCTCAGACACCTTAAGCAGGGAGACTGGACTCTGCTTTGAAGTCCTAAGTGATGATTAATAAATAAATTCAATGACTTGCAAACACTAAAGACTTTTTCATTACCAGGAAAATGTGGAGCGTTCTGATTACCTGAGCATCAGCAGTAAATGAAGTCCCAATAAACAAGATGAATGCATGTGCAGATACAAGGTTAAAGACATACGCACCGCCCGTCTCATGTGTTAGCTCTATGTACACAATGGCTCTCTGGGGATGAAGCTACACATGCACACTTCACATTAGTGAGCCTAATGGTGTGATATAGTAGAGACCTATAAATAATGCGGCTGTCAAAGCACCTGCTAAAACAAGTCGGATACTTGAGCGCATCGTGTGACTGATCTGCTGTGAAAAGGCTTCAGAGATTAGCGTGATGAGACAAATTCAGCCAGCGCCTTCTCCACCAGCCGTCTCTCCATCCAGCTAAGTCTCAGCGGAGGTGGAGGGACAAGGTGTGAAATGAGCTTTGGTTTTCACATCAGCAGCACAGCCAGCAGCATACAGCACACTTCTAACTTGGCATGCTTGGCTGTCCGGTGATTAAGCAATCCTACCACTAAAAAGAAAACACTGGGCTATATCTGGAGCAAAGACATTTGTAAGGTGGGTGTGGAACAACTTCCAGAATCCTCTCTGCTTATAATAACTTACTGGAGCCAAAAATAACAATGACATGAAATAAAGTTGGTCTGCCACATGGTTTGCTTAATTTAACATTTGCTGAGCTGTAAGTAGTGAATTTGAAGGAGCATGAGGCGGAAAAATTTCCTCTCAAGTCATAAAAAATGTGGGTTGGTGGTAGAAAAATATTGCTTTTACTAAATTTGTCATTCTCAGTGGTTGCTGTGGTATATCTCGGCTCTGTGCTGTAAAAATAAGTACCCTAATTATGTTCTGTTGTGCCGAGACAATGTCAAATCTGAAATAGGACGAACAAGAAAAAGACATAATTAAAAGATTAATACGGGAACACACTGAGAAGTTCTCATATACACTCACATGCACAATCACACTTTTAGATTATAATCATACACAAAACTGCATAATTATACAGAAGGTGCTTATTGATCTAGGAGCTTTATCAACCTCTGTGAGAAACACTTTCAAACAACCTCTAGTCTCCTTCAAAAGCCACTGACAGAAAGAGAAAAAATCTTCCCTTCTCCTTGGTAGGTAATTAAAATAAACAACAAGAGAAGAAATACAGCAGAAATGTCACATATCCATAAAAAATACAGTAATAGCAGCATTGTTTTTCTAATCATATAGTCTGCTATGTTTCCTTTCTGGGAATCAAAAAAGGATTTTCACTTCACAGCAGAGGGCCTGAGGGTACAAAGCTGAGAAAGAAGCAGTTGGACAGCCACGTAGCACCCAGGTGCCGAGGTGATCCTCTGGAGTGACATCAAAGGAACATTTGAAGAAAAATGATTTTTCTTACTATAGCTTAACCTAGCACAAAGGAAGGCGTCATGTAGCCAAATGGCTAAAGGTCAGAGAGTGTAAGCTAGGCTAGGTCTCAGTGAAAGCTCCTATGTATGAAATCAAAGACAGCATTTAGCATTTGAAGAAGTTAGGAAGCTTATTTAGTTAGCTTAGCATAGTACAAAGAAATAAAATAATATAGCAGAATCTGTGTTGAACAGTTTTAGTAAGGCTACATCTCAGTGGTAGTAGATTGGCTTGAAATCAGAGAAAACATTCAACATTTCAAGAAAATACTACTTTTCTTCTTACTAAACTTAGCTTAGCCTAGCATTAAGAAAGGGAGTCATATAGCAAAAAAGACTAGCCTAGGCTGGACAGTGTGAGCTAGGCTACATCTTGGTGTTAGTTTCTTGCCATGAAATTAATAAACCACTCAACATTTCAAGAAAATACTATTATTCTTTTTACTAAACTTAGCTTAGCCTAGCATTAAGAAAGGGAGCCATGTAGCAAAAAGACTAGCCTAGGCTGGACAGCGTAAGCTAGGCTACATCCCAGTGATAGCTGATTGGCTTGAAAGAAAAGAAAAAAAATCAGCATTTCAAGAAAATACTATCTTCCTTCCCCTAGGCAACATCTTGTTGTACAGTATGTTTCTGAGCATGAAACCACTCCCAGCTGTGATTGGGTGAAAGCCGGGTACACCCTGAACTGGTCAGCGGTCAATCACAAGGCTGACATGTAGAGACAAATGAGTCACATTCACACCCATGGGCAGTTTCGCATCACCTGTGAGACTGACAAGCATGTCTTTAAAGCCCACATGCATGTGGAGGAACCTGACACGCCAGATGGATGTGTTTCACACATCCATCTGGAAAGGTTCAATAGGAAACCTTTGAGAGCCTTTTAAAAAAAAACTCAGTGTGATTGGATGAACGCTCTGTCAATCACATCTCTACGGGCTAATAAGACCAACAAAACATGTGACGTAGCTGCTATCGAGCTGCGTGTGCACAGCTACTGACGAATAACGTGAAACATGGCGACTATAGACATGTAAGTACTCGACTTTTGTCATTTTGAAGAGAAAACAACTCACTGCTGTTCTTTGTTCTTCTTTTAGAAATGCTGTCAAGTTCTGATAAAACTGGCGCTTTAGCAGCATCCACGCTAATCTCTTCCTCCTTAACTGCCCCAGCTCTTGCTGCTGCTTGTTTACGTCATGAGTCTGCTGCGCCTGAAATTACTGCCCCTCGTCGCTGATTGGTCCTGTCACTTTCTAACCAGACCCAAACAGTTCAGATGGGAGCTTTGCAAGATGGATTCGCCAGTGAAAAACAAGGAAACAGGCAGATCCATCTGCTTTGCAAGGTTACATGTAGAGAACATGCCAACTCAACACATAAAGGCCCTAGACCAGTGGTTCACAAATGGTGGGCCAGGGCCAGAAAATGGGTCACAGAGCTGTTATCAGAGGGTCACAAATGTATGCTCAGGAAAAAAGCTAATTGTTGAAGAAGTTCTATCATGTACAAATGAAATATCAATGGATGATTTTACTTTCTTTTGTTGTGATGATAAGTTAATTATAGTTTTGTTTTTATTTTGGCTCATTTATCTTGGGATTACAAAGCTGGCTCTCCCATGATAATGTGTTAATGTTTTCTAGATCTAGAAAATGATTCAAATATCCAGGTTATAATTTCTTCCCAGAGAAAAATAAAATTCAAGGCGCACTTTCTCAGAGCATCTGTACCAATGTGCTTGTTTTTCCTTACTCTTTGTTCTATCATGGTTTTGTTCAATCTCAGATCCCAACTGTGATACTGTTAACTGAAAATCTTAAGTGGTGTGTTTTTAAAAATCGGTGTCACTGTCTTCTGAGTTGGTGCAGGTGGGTGCTGAGGCCCTACACAGCCAGGGCAGTGGTTGAACCTTCTTACTGTAAGGCAACATCAGTAACAACTGTGCAGCCCGCACCAAACTGCAACTATGAATCTCACTAATTACACATTAAAACTGACAGATAATGATTTCAAAGGGGTTCAAGGCATGGCTATTTCTTGACCAGGCACATCTTTTACTCGTAATGGTTGCCTGTCACTGTCACACTTGAGCATGAACAGTAAAGGTCTATGAGGGCATCCAAGGCCTTGTTCACAGGTCTTATTATTTCTGAGACATTACATTTTTTGCCAAGAAAATATAACAAATTAGTAATTTACAATGTTATTATGAAATGATAATCTAAAATAAATATTTAAACTTAATTTGATTGTAAAAATATTTCATCTTAAGATAAAAAATCAGAATTTGATGCTGCCTGTGCTTCTGTCTGCCATGAATAAGCCATAGGAGTTTGGATAGGGCCTTTGGCCGCAGTTGTAATATAATAAATATGAAGTGACAATAAAATTAACCAGTAATGTGGGGATAGGAACAGCCCTGAGGCCTTTCAGAGTGCTCCCAATGATGTCATCAGTATCAACCAATAAAAATGCCTGTTTTATCTTGCTGTGGGCTGTAATGCTTAACTGCATGTTTATAAAACTGAGAATAATGCCAGTGCCAACATTGTGGCTGATTTGCTTTAGAAACCATTTACCAGGAGAAGTTTTTAACATAAAAAGAAATATGTGATAGAGAAAGAACAAGGCCAAAGCTGGTCAGGTTCATGCAGGCAAAGGCTTTGGATTTTGTGAGGGACAAGTGTATTTACAACTGTATTTCTTATTTATTATTATAAGGTTGTCGATAGCAATGGACAATGCCAGCCTGGGCAATATGTCTCAATTTCTATCTTTCATCTTTAAGGCTTATAATGCACAGAATATTTCTGATTTTGTTCTACTTTGTCCAAGAGGGAAGGCTTTTAGTTCACAGCAGGCAAAAATGAAACAGTGTTAATTGTTTCAGCCTCTTGGGTGCTGGTTTAACTCAATTGGTAGAGTAGGAGCTCATATGCTGAAGTTTTAGTCCTCAACGCACTGGTTGCATGTCTTCCTCACTGTCTATTTCTGTGTTTCTTTTCCCTCTTCAGTTGTCCTATCCAATAAAAGCAAAAAGCACAAAAAATGGTTTAAAGAAAAAAAAGTTTCAGCCATTGGAGCTGAGGAACATCTCTGATGGCCCCTCTTGCAGACTGTTCATTTGAAAGGGTGTCCCTGTCAGAACAAAAAAACACGCCCAAATTTTCAAAAAAAAAAACAAATTAACTTCCATATAGGGTTAGGGAAATCGGTGAAGGTAAGGGTTAGGATACTCAAACCACAGAACTTCTAATAAAGTCCAGTAAACAGTCTGCTTACAGGGAAAAAGCCTGTCCCCCATGAAACATTCTAACATGGCAAATGTAGCTTACACAGCTCAGTTAGCTACATAGGCTACATAGATCATATAGCTACATAGCTAACATAGCTAGCTCTGCTAGCTGTGTAAGTAAAGTAAGTAAAGTAAAGTAAATCTAATTTCACTACACTGGCTTATGTAGCAATGGTAAGTAGCTAGTACAGTTGTGTTAGCTTTAGCTAATGCTAAATTGAGGCAGTGTTCATGCAACAACTTCTTAAATTAGCTGACACATAATCTAGTCACATATTTGACCTATGACCTTGTCTCTGTTTTATTTATGAAATGTTGCTTAGTCTGCAGTGTTTGCAATGAGGTTATTTTACGATTTTTTTTATGAATAAAGTTGAATTGGAAAATATATGAATCTAAAACTGATAATATGTTGTACTGGCAAATTATGGCACTTCCCTTCTGACAGAGACAGCATCTTACATGACCAGGGCTTGAGAGGGGCCCTCAGAGTAGTACGGTCTGCTGTTAGACTACCTTGGTGGTTTCAGTCCAAGCTAGCTAGTGTTAAAGGTCGTTTTGTCTATGCGGAATCACTGATGCATTTTACACATAGTTCTGATTGTATATTGAGGCATTGAGTTTCTGATAAATATTGCTCATAGCGTAGTCAGTATCTGCAATCTGATCTTTAACATCCCTGTGTAAAACCCCACGGTCTGCCACTGAGTTTAAAGGTGTGGTGAGAGTTGGATTAGCCATAGTCATTTCCCTGTGTTTTTATTATTTCTGCTAAGCTAACAGGGCATATCATGATCTTGATCTTCTCATTCTTCTCTTACTTCTCATCTGACCCTCAAATGTTGACATATGTCATCAGGATCCCTCTTTTACACCTATAATCTCCCCCAAAGTGAAGTCACAGCACGCTAACACAACCCTGAGTGCACCTTTCCATCACTGCCGACACGTAAAATGTTGAACCACTTGAGGTCAGCAAAAACAAGATATCCAGCTGGTTTTAAGCTGCTCTTTAAGGTTAATTTTGTGCTAAAGTGAGCAGCAGATGAAGCTTGCATATTTCCCCTTTGAGCATTATGTAAAAGGATAACTGGGTTTAATATCTGAGCAAACTCTGCAGAGGGTGCATGGGAGTGTTAGGAAAGTATTCATGCTCTCAGAGAGACAGATAAAGCTACAGTCAGACCTGACACTCCTCTTTAAGTCGCTGTGCAGAGGCAGGGAATGGGATTTGCTCTAGTGTGTGAAGAGCACGTCTGAGCCTCCTCTCCCCCCTCAGCTCCCCGTCTACTGTGCCTCAACCCGTCTTTGAAGATGGAGTCCAAAAAAGAGTGTGTATTTTTGTGTGTTTTTTGGTGCCCGGACAGGAGATGTCTTCAGGCTTTCCAGACTATTATCTATTTGTTTATGTGAATATGCATGAAATGTCACAGGATGTTTTTTTGTGCATTCGTCTGTATGTGTGAGAGTGCCTGTGCATATTTGGAAGTATGCAGCCTGTGCGTTTGTCCGCTAGAGGTGGCAGGGATAGGAGAAATGGAACAAGGAGCCCAGACTGCTGCTTCCTGCTGCGGCTGCTGATTGTTTCTGCTCTTTGCTGATAAACGGCAGCTCTCCCTGCTGTCTAATCCCTCCACCACAACAACACATGAACACACAGACAGATCTCACACTGAGGAAAACAGAAGAAACTTTCTGTAGACGTAACTACAGAAAAAGAACAACTTCCTATTTCAAGGTACAAACATCTGTTAAAAAAGGATAAATAAATTTGTTGTATGTGGCCATAAAAAGACACATGCATTAGCCACATATATTATACAACGACAAGCCCATACAGTCTTACTGAACAAAGTGAGTCAGCAAGGATGACAAGAGTGGAGGTAATTTAGGAGAAATCTTATTTTCAGTAAACATCACAGAGGACAGCAGGGACACGAGACAAAGAGATGTTGTACTCTGAGGCCAGTCTTGCTTTTACGAATGGATTGCTTTAAATAACACAGTCTGGTTTGATGTCACTTTCTCTTTTTCTGTGCCTAAATATGCTCTCTGTCTTACCGTCGAGTTAAAGCGCAAGTGGCAAATGTTGCAGGAGATGATCTGTTTCTTCTTGAGGGGCTGAGGGACGCCAAATGTATGGTTGATCACGGCCTTCTGGACCGGGTCCATCTGAGGGGGAGAGAGTAAACATAAAATTTAATTAATCAATTAATTTGTAATCAAATGTGATCTGATCAGCATCTAAGTCACAAGTATAGAAAAACTCAATGTGATTAACCTAACACCACGCAAACAATTTGAATATTTGATGTCTTTACTGAACATAGTCATTAAACATTCATCGTGCTGCTGGACAAAGTGAGTGAATCCTTGGCTGAACCTCCTTTGGCAGCAACAACCTCAACCAAGCATTACAAGAAAATGCTGTTCAGGTCTGAGTAACGTTCAGGAGGAATTTTAGACCATTCTTCCCTTTAGAACTGCTTCAGCTTTATTCTTGCGTCTGGTGTGAACGTCTCTTTTGAGGTCATTCTACAGCATCTCTATTGGATTCAGGTCTGGGCTCGGACTGGGCCAAAAATGTGGATCTTCTTTTTTTAGAAGTCATGCTTTAGTAGATCTACTTCAGTGTTTAGGGTCATTGTCCTGCTGCATCACCCAACTTCTTCTAAGCCTCAGCTGGTGGACAGCCATGCCTGACATCATCCTGTACGACTGGTTTCCAACCAGGGGTCTGGGACCTCCCAGGGGGGGCACCAAAGATCTTAAGAAGGGGTGCAAGGCTTTGTCTGCTCTGAAGCTGCCAAAATTATTGACTAAAACCATGATAAAGCAGATAATAGTTTATACATAGGTCTTTTGATCAGTAAAGCATGCATAGGCCTTTTTTAGGGTTTATCAGTGAAACAATTAAATCTACGTTGATTTTTTGGTGGCAGTGTGTCACTTTTTCATCTCTCTTGGGTCCTAGGGGGACTCTGCTTTTCTGTGTAGGGGGGGCCCAAGGAAAAAATAGCTGGGAAACCTTGATAAACCTTGATAAACTATTCATTTTTACCTCAGTGATGGTGAGCAGCCCAGGCCCTGAGGCAGCAAAGCAGCTGCAAATCATGATGCTGTACTGTCCAGACACAACAACTGATAACTAAATGTGCTTTATCACATGCCTTCTCTCAGGTTACAAGAGCCAATTTGTGAACAATCTGGAATGAAAAATATAAGAAACTGTGAAAAAAAGAGATTTAAGTAGGAAATTTTTAGGGATGTGTACCTAAAGTACACAATAGTATGTAACAATATGCAGGCATGATCAAGTATTGTGTTACATAATAGTGTCTTTTCTATGTTGCACAGTAAAATAGACTCACTGTCCTCATAGGAGGACAGCAATTGTTTATGAAAATGATTTTTTGTTGAGATACAATGTTTAGTTTTTTAACCTATCAGGTCCTATGAAACCCAAATAATTGAAGATATATAAAATGTACAACAACTAAAAGCGCTGACCTTAGTATGTTGAAAAACTGAAGTAGTCATTTATCGATTAATGTAGACATTTCAGTGCAAAAATTCAAAGTTCTGTTCCTTTAAATCCTGTGTTGGAACTGTTTTGTTAAGGTTTTGTTCAGCTGTGTGATGATTTTAGGGTTGCAGCTTACCAAAAACTAAAAACAACCTGCGCACCAATATATCAACTAATTATGGTGCCTGCATTGCTAGAGCAATGTTTCAATGATCTAAATTAAAGTGAGAGAGAAATGTTTGATTGCACTGTAGAAACTTACCATAGAACAAACATAAAAGAAAAAGTCATGCTTCTGGAGGCTTTTTAAATAAATCATTGTGGTTAAATGCAACACAAAATGAAAAAAAATGCAAGGGTATAACTGAGGAGATGGAGTCAAACAGCCTAAATTGTTCATGCAGCCGGGATAAAGGCTTTTCTATGCTTATTCATTTCAGTGCAATAGTGATGCACAAAAAACATGTGAGGAAAAAACAGGCACAATCAATAAGGTATTCTTATGAAAGAGAGACGACCTTGACCAGTAAAACATTTTAACACAAAAGTAAAGATGAAAATTACTCAAGGTTGTAGTTTCTCATATTTCTGTGGTAACACAAGATCTCAGTAGTAGCATCATCACTTCACAAAGAGACAGCCTTGATTTGAGCACTTAATATACAACAACCGATGAAGCTCTGGAGGAAACCATCCGATATGTAAACCTGCCTATCTGGCATCTATGTGCAAGATATCTGCTACTCCCATCATTCACAGAATCGTCTTTGCCTCCAATAACTAAGAAGAACATTTTGATTTTTTACTTATTTTCCTGTTCTAACAAGGTTGTGATTGAAAAACTGGATATTATGCTTCACTATTTAGGTAACCAAAAATCACAGCTCTATTCAGGCACTGAAATCTGTGCTTTTGGTTGTGTACCTGAGAAATCTGTTAAAATATTTTGATCCCAGAGATGTGTCTATCTAATCCCACACAGCTGAATTCTGCTGGTGTAGGATCCTTTCTTCGCTCTACATGACTGGTCACTGTCTTTAGATCATAATTAAGATGTATGTCACACTCACTCTTAATGCACTGCAGGCTAAAGCAATCATTAGGACTGCCCCGCTCTCTCAAAGCACACAGAGCAGAAGACATTAATGGCTGAGTTCCCCGCCTTCTCATCTCCACCAAAAATCCTTATAATTTAACATCCCAGACCTTGAAATGAAGCCGAATGGAGACAGAAGTTCTAAACTGTAGAGAGGTAGAGAGGTGGAGCATGATGCACAGGATAAGTGATAGAAATGCAAACAAAAGTGAAAATAGTTTTGTAAATGAGAAAAATGCTCATCTAGAAATCAGGAATTCATGTAAGCTGAAGGAGCATTTAGTCCTGCTGGATGCCAATAATACTTGCTGCAGCAAGCTTTTTAATCAAATTTTCAAACTTTAGTGCAGTGGGGAATATACACTACATAAAAAAATGTATTTGGCCACACCTTCAATCAACCTTCAATCAGACCTGTTGCCTCAGATGTATAAAATATCCCACAGCCAACTGTAACTGATATTATTAGGAAGTGGAAGCGTTTAGGAACAACAGCAACTCAGCTTAGAAGCGGAAGACCACCTAAAATCACAGAGTGGGGTTGATGACTGCTAAGGCGCATGATGCATAAAATCTGCTGATTCCATAGCTGAAGAGTTCTGAACCTCCACTGGCTGTGGATCTGTGGGTGGAAATGCCAGGTGAGTGGCAGGTATCATTATAATGACTCCCAGTATGACACAGGACTGTCAGATTGCGTTTTCTTCAGACCAGGAGTAAAGGACTAAACTGGGCAATTTTCCATTTTGAGTCGGAAAGATACTCTGCATACAAAATGTATGGACAATAATACTGATGAGTGTTTTTTTCATGGTTTGTTTGATTTAAAGAGATGTGAAAATGTCAGGCTTATTCACAAACACCATCTGTGGTTTGCAAAAATTTAAGTTCTTTTAACTCCAGATGCTTCTTTTTAAGCTTTAGTGCTTGTAAGGTTGTTAAGAGTGAAGGAAACATTAAAGAAAAGTAGACCTGTTAGCACTCTAAATAAGCACATACAAGCAAAATTTCCTTTTAGTAATGAGCCACTGCAGAAGGACTTTAGAACTTTCTTTCTGTTACTGCTCTCTATCAAAATATCAAGCTTACACTGATAAGTGCGGCAGGATACAGCCTGATTATATATAATCCTTATGTCTCATGATGTCTGTGGATTGAATCAAACACTGTGTTTTTCTCCCTGCAAGCTCTTAAGGATAAGTATGATTGTTCTAAACTGACTTTATTGCCTTTTAAGCCTCGCTGCAGCTTGTATTTTGATGCAGTTAGAGTTTATTGTAACCTCAGAAAAATGTGCCTGTCTAATACATTATGAGTCATTGCAGCCCACAGGGCAGTGTTTCAGCTGATTGTCTTGGGTCGGCTAATTCAGTTTTAACTGTCTGTGAAAAGACTGCAGAGGGTCCCAGAACGACATGCTATAAACAATACAGTGAAAGCTGGGACATCATTAGAAAGTCTGTGAGCTATGATGACAGCTGATTTCATAGCTGCACCCGATCACATTACAATCACCTTGGATCTCTACCCAGGCTGGCACAGGGCCTTGCTGGCTCATTCCTCTGCCGGGATGGTAGAAGGGAATCTGGAAAGAGGAATGAAACCAGTTCACAAACAGCTGAGTTGAGCTAGGATTAAAGCTCAATTAGGCTATTTAACTGGACTACTGTCCTTATCCCAGTAAGGACTAGGGATAAAGTGATCTATTGAAGGATGCATGTCCAACTCGATTAAACTAGTTGACGATGTGCCCCGTTTCAGTGAGTTACTATTGGACCTTTTCTGGTTCCCCATTACATCAGAAACCAGACATCAAGGAACATGCTAGCATCAACCAACTGGTTGACTGTCAAACATGGGCAACTTTATGTATCTGTACATTTCATATCATTTCATTTCAGTGTCTTGTTGCAGATAACACATAAACATGTAGAACCTGTAGACAGAGGTTGAGATGCTATCCATGCCAACCGTCCTTTTTTTTAAATCCACAAAAAATTTAATGTTATTTTTTTAACTTTATATGTGTAGTTAAGACTTGATTTTATTGGATGTGCTATTGCTGTAATTTTTAAGTTTTTTTTTTCTTTTTTAAGTTACAACATCAATGAAGTAGCTGCTACATCGTGTTTAAATCATTCTTTACAACTAGGCCCTCACAGAAGTCTCAATTCCAAAACACAGTGGTACTGTTTGACTAGTGTCCAAACAATTGTGGCCATGACATTTTAGGACATTCCTCTAATCCCAGCTGCAGTTGGCTGTGGCTGGTGAAATGTTTTAAACATCTCGGCTGCTGAGTAGCAGCTCTTTTCAGTGGCACAGAAGAAGAAATTTAGCGGCACCGTCCGTTCAAGGAGTAGAATAAGGCCCCATCCACATGGAGAAGAAAACGATATATTGCCGTTTTGTTTTGAAAAAGCTTTCCATAAAGACGGGATCCTTTCAGGAAATATCCGCGCAAGCATGGAACCACAGAAAATGACTGAAAACACTGTAGTGCATATGCCAAGCCTGTACGTGGCGCTGTATTGTTGCCATGGAAATGCACCAAAAGAGAAAGGAAGATCACAGAAAACTAACACAAACTTTCTTCTAGTTGTACTTCTGGTTGTTCTCTGTGTTGGATTCAAGAACATATGGTGTATGCGTTTCACGGTGGAGATAAAGGAGCATCAGATTTTGCTATAAAAGCCATAACAAGCTCAGTAGATTCTGCAGCACGAACACAACCGTGTAGTCCACCATTGTTGTTTTGGCCGGACCTGCACAGGCATCTTAAGAGAGCTACGCTATTTGTGACGTAATCGTTTCAAGAAAGATGCAGTTGGCCATCCACATGGAGACGAAACGGTAGTAGTTTATGGATTTGTGCACTCTGGGACCCGTTTTCAAAAAGTATCGATTACAGTCACCCAAAACGCCATTTCCGTGTGGATGAAACACCAATACGACAAAAAACTTTTGCATAAACTCCTGAATTCGTCTCTGTGTGGACGGGGCCTAAAAGTGGGAGGCCACGGCAAGGTAAACAATTTCTCAAATACAGTAAATACAGCATTAGATAACATGTTCTGGTAGATATTCAACTACTTCGAATGAGCAGGATTGGATGGGAGTGAAAAAAAGAGGAGAGGGAGTTATTCTACAGAGAGTGGGATGGGATTTTTTTTTAATCTGGTTTGGGATTAAGACAGGACGTAATTATTTCTGGGGAATGAAAATCCTCTCCCTTGTCACCCTCTAGTGGGGAGTTTGACAGGCGTCGTGCTGCTGGTGTGTGCTTGAGGCAGCAATTGTGGCTTGTCATATGCTGCGATGCAACCCTGTGGTACTGGTGCATTTTGGGCTTCAGGTGTCAAGGGCTGGGCTCAAGCTTCAGCTAAGCCCATGCAATGAAACACTATTGAGTCCAAGCTGTACTGACTCATTACATTTTAGTATGCTTCGGTGTATACAGCCAGCTGTTAGAGAAAATATTCATTACTTTAGTGTGGAAGGTGATAAAAAATTTATGGAGCATTTGGCCACACCTGTAAATGATTGAATTCAGGTGTTTCATTCAGACCCTTTGCCACATGTGTAAAATCAAGCACCTAGCCAAGCAGCCTCAAGTATTTGATATAAATTGGTCTGTGTGAAAAACAACAAACAGGTGGAACCTTATCCTGGGGGCAACTATAGCTAAGTAGGTTCAAGATGATCATCACAAAACCAGAAGGTTGTGGGTTCAAACCATTGGGCACACTTTGTTAGGCCACTGCATCCTCTACAAGTCTACTGCTGCTCCTTAATGTCTCATTTCATTTTTTCCCCAATCTTGGGAAGGGACTCAGCTTCTCTACGATACAAGTATGGGGGCTGAAAGGAAAAATGGTTGTAAACCCCCATATTAGATGATGATAGATGATTAAAGATGAGGAGAGCAGTGATTAAACATCATGTAAAGATAGCTGAGTGGAAGCAAACCAGTGGCACTAAACGATAAAGCCGTGTCTGTTTAGTAACAGAAGCAGGAGGGCACACTTTCTTGCTTTTTTTCTGAGCCACAAGCCTGAACAACATCAGATCTCTTCGTACCACACAAAGAGCTTTCCCCTCTGCAAGAGTGGAAACCATTTACTGCGTTTTCCTCAAGGCCAGGTGTGAGAGGGAATACAAACACCCCTGACACTGAAACCTCCACAGTGGAGGTGTGTTTCTCCCTCAGGGCCACCTTTGTCTTTTTGCTGCTTTATTTTGCCCTCTTCTACATGACTCAAAGCCACCTCTGGGACCAGTCGACTTTTCTCTTCATCGGCCAAAGCCTGAGCATAAAACCGAGCTCTCCCACTCCTGTCCACCTCTGCAGGGCAGGCTGCACACAGCTATTTGTTTTAAGAAGCGAAGAATGTGGCCATTGTCTGTCTGCAGTCATCCTGAACCAGCTACTATAAATGCACCTTTTGTCCAAACCCTGCGTCCTCCCCCACCGCGGTGGTGCAGACAGGAGTTATCCTGCACCCGGGCGGCTGTGTCCGTGATGGGGTTTCAAGGTAGCTAGAAAGAGACACACAGAGGCATGAGGGTGGGGGTGGGGGGTGGATACCTGGAGGACCGGAGGATATTTAGTTTTGGAGACAGGTGCATTCATCTTTCCCCCCTCCCGCACACGTCTGGGACAACATGTGCCTTATCATGGCTGAGAGAACCTGGGGCTCCGTGTTGAATGGACTTTGTGATTAATGCCTCAGCTGCACTGTCAGAGTGTGTGTTATGGGGGCTAATCATCTCCTTTTGAGACTGAAGTGACACTGATTTGATGTGACTTCCATGGTTATCATAATGTCTGCATACTAGTAGATTCTACTTCTTCATGTGGGTTTTGGATTTTATTGAACAATGGATCTGAATGTCACTATGATCCTGTATACCAGTAGGCCTACCAACAGAATTAGCTGGGCTCCTGAAAAAAACAGAGAAAGGGCCCTAGCTGTGATTTATCGAGGATAGCCCTAGCTAACAGTTACCTTATTTTGGAGCTGAAAAGTGTGTGGAGCTATTATTGGGTTTATATGTTGGCATCATTTATTTGTGCCAATTTTTAATCAATTTTTTTGCCACTTCTTTTTGTCATTTCTAACCCCTTTTTGCTCATGTTTGCTCATTTGCCACTTTGTTAGCCAGTATTAAGCCATATTTGCAATTTGTTTTACTGTTTTAACCCATTTTTGCCACTTTCTTTGGAACTGAAACCCCATTTTGGCAAAATGAACCAATTTTAGCTTCTTTTTGGCCTGTTTGCCACTTTTTTTTTTTTTTTTTACAATTTTTTGCCTTTTTTTGTAACCTGTCACAGATATTTGCCACATCTTATGGCAAGTTTAGACCTAATTTTTGCAACTTTTTGCCCTATATTGCTACTTTTAATCCATTCTAGCCACTTTTTGACCATTTCAACCACTTTTTGCCTTTTTTTCACCCATATAGCCTAACACTTCTTTTTGCCAGTATCAACCCATTTTTGCAATCTCTAGCCACTTTTTTGGTAATCTACACACATTTTTGCAACTATTAACTAATTTGCCATCTTTTCCCCAATTTTTGCAATTTTAAAACAATTTTTGACACTGTCCCTAAATTTTATCTCTTTTTTTGGTACCTCAAACCCATTTTTTCCACTTCTTGTTGCCATTATTTACCAATTATAAGCCCATTTCTGCTACCCATTGCCCACTTTTGCCAATTCTTTTGCCACCCTTTCACTAATTTTTTCAGCTTTTTGCACATTTTTGCCACTTAACACTAATTTTTGCCACTTAAAGCAAATTTTTTTGCCTTTTTTGGTACTACAAACCTATTTTTACCACTTAAAGCAAATTTTTGCCATTATCAACTCATTTTTGCCAATTTTTGCTCACTTTATACAATCACTTAAATGTTTTCTATCAAAGTTGTTTTAGTTTCTTCTACTTTATTCTCGGGCATCCTGACATTTGTGCATATCATGGCCTAGCTCTGAAGAATAACATTATTTTGTAATGGTTTATATCAGTGTGCCCATCTACATTGTTGACATGACCAACAAAAGGTAAATCCATTTTAAGAAAATAGTTTTTTTACCTTTTGAAAAAGGCTATATTGTTCCCCAGCATAAATAAATATAATTCATCTTCACTTTGTTGTTGCTTTGGTAACAGTGGTTATTCATGTAAAAATCACATATGGTTATCACAGCTGAACTTAACAATGGATTATGATTATGCTGACCTTCATGAACCCCTAATCTGGCTGGCCCCAGAAAACTCTCCCCTCTATACCACCTTATGGGTGGCTTTGATACCAGCACACTACATTTATTAGTAATCTACAGCTTTTTTCTTCTAAAATGACTGCTAATGGATACCTCTGTTACTTATAAAACCTGAGCAAAATGCCCCAGAATAAACTGTGCATATTTGCAATGGCTTCTCAGAATTATTTCAACAAGGCACCATAAATGCTCGAACAAAGCTGTGGGCCACAGACATTTGTGTGAGAATAGAAACAGCAATTTCCCAACTGAAACATAAGCAAAACGCTGACCAGAGACCTGCCCTGCTGCCTCCACCTCTAATATAAATACATGAGGGTGTCAGACTGTTCCCATGCTGCCTCTGCTGCCGAGCTACCCAATCCTCCATAGGTGGGTATAGGAGACACCGCAGCCTAAAGCAGTGGGTGGCAGAATGAGCGAACAAACTGCACTTTTCAAATCCCAGGTTGGAGACCCCCCACTCATATATAAACATATCACACAGAAAACGTTTATGTCTCATCCACCCCCTCCCTTGTGTCCTCAAGAACGAGTCAACCAGACGTCTGTGTGGCCAAATTCCCCCTTCCTCCTCCTCTCATCCTACTTTTATTCGCTTGGTATAAAAAAGGTGTAAAGTGCATGCTGGAGAGAATGCTCTGGCTTACGTTTCATTTAAACACCACAGAACTGGAGAAGGTTTCACTGTGTGCACACACATGCTACACGGTGAGTGTAAAACCAGGATCAAAGAAACCTCAAGTGCCTGCACTCATACACACGAAACAACAATGGGTGTAGAGCTGGTAAGAAAAGGATCAAAGATACAAGCTTTTAATTCCGGGTACCGAGGAAAGGTAAGCAGGGGGGCTAAAAAAAACCCAACAGTTTGGTAAAAGGGTTTAAGACAAATTCATGAGGGTGTCATCAGCAAAGATGCTGATGCTCATGTGACACCAGCTTATCTGAAGGGTGAAGCAAAGCCTGCATTCAGATCAAGCAGCCCTTTATATATGGTTGTAGAGGTGTGTCAACTAGAATGCTATCAAGTGGAAGAAAGTTATTTGGTCTGATGGGACCAAAATGGTGCTTTTAAGCCATCAGGCAACACCTTATATTTAGTGGACACTAGACATTGCACATCACCACATATACACCATCCCCACTGTGAAGCACGGTGGTGGCAGCATCATGCTGTGGGGATGCTTCTCTGCAAGGCTTGTAAAGATAGAGGGTAAAATGAATGCAGCAAAAAGCCAAATTATTTTGACCATGATAGATTTATAAAACCCATAAGGAGGTGAATTTTTTTAACAAGTACTATATGGTTGCAGAGGTAAGTCAACTAAATAAGAAGTTGGATTGATAGATTTTGTAGATTTATTAGTCAATACGAAGTGCAGTCTGATTATCTTGGAATTTGGAAATATATCCATATATTTAAGTCAAGAATTAGAAGGTATAGTAAGATAAAGACAGGTTTGTAAACATACAAACAAGCATGGGATTAGCTAAATGAGTTAGCTTAGCCTGTTTAGCCATGCTACTGCCACTATTGCTACATCTGAGCTAACCGCCTCATCATTTTTTAACATCTTCAGTACAACTAAACTACACCTTTAGCTACCACTTAGTTCTTCTCAAATGATGCTGATTGAACTGTCCAGACCTGGCACAAACTTGATTTCCAGTTGGAGCTTTGCAAGATGGATCTACCTGGAGACAAACCTTGGCTTTGCAAGGTTAACAGAGAACTGCTCTGCAGGAGACACCATCTGCCTACTGTGCTGGATTATATCCGTAGTAGAGCATTTTGAATGTACAGATAGTCAGTTCAGTCAGGATAACTTTGTCGAGAAACACCCTTTTTGCAGCTACAAATTTTCTTTCTGATGCTTTTCTTTTTATTTGGCAATGTGGCTGTTCTGGGATCTCTGTGCCCTTCCACGAGCCGACGTAGAAAGCATCAGGCAGGAACAGCACATGTTCCTGCTCTTCCTATGCCTACAAGGAAAGAATGAGGCAGGGAAAGGAGCAGCAATAATCCAGAGCAGAACAGGCATCAGTGACAACAGGATTTCACTGATTAAGTCAGAAACAGAATAAAGGAGGAGCTGGGATGGAGGAGGGTTGCAAGAGCAGCTTGCACAGAAAGCGGCAAAGCATAGCCAGGCAAGAGCCGTTTCAATGAGGCAGCATGAGAGCGATTAGCTAATAGCGTGCTCAGAGCAAATCAGCTTGCTGTCAGCTGTTGAGGGCGTCTCAATTATGGCAGCTCTTGACTCCGTGGCCAGCCTGAACTAACGCTATATGCTTGATTTATATGCTACTATCCAAGTTAGCAGTTGGCGGCTTTGCTACAACTTAGAGATGACATTGGATTGTCTTGCAGGGTGTTATTAATGAGAAAAATACTAATTTGTCTAACTTAATTGTAATTACTGTTTTGACTATCATGGGGCGACACAGTTTAAGAGTTAAGACATCTATTATGAAAATCTAACACAATTTGGATGTAATTTTTTATGAAAAGGTTGGTGGTTGTTCCTGAGGCTAGGCCAGTTGAGAGCCACTGATTTACTGTAGATCACAACCATGACTCTTAAAATCAAAGATTCCATCACCTTAGACTACCAAATATTAACATGTTGAATTTTATTTAGCTTTTTTAAGCACCCTTTGACTTGAAGAAGAGTGCAAGAAAGTGTCAAACAAAGAGCAGCTCTTGGTTTAAAGAAGCAAGTCTCCAAACAGAGAACAAATTATTTTGCTGATGGGAAATGATTCACCCACGAACATCATATTCCTGATGGAGTAAATAACACTCGTAGTATTTACCAGCCTGTTAGGAGCATCTATTGTGGTTGAAATTGTTAAATGTGCTCACCGTGTTAAAGTTAGGGAACAGGCTGAGCGGAGAGGAGCCATTGAGTCTGAAGGGCAGCAGGTGTTTGAGGTCAAGCTGGGGCTGCAGAGGCCGTCCTGGGACAGGGAGGGAAGCCAGGAGGGGGCTGCCCTGGGCTGACGTACCTTGACAACACAGAGAGATAGATGTTACATGTGAAGAAACAACAGTGAGTGGTGCTGACACCAGGGAGCATTGCTGACCCAGTGAGACTGAAGGGGTAAAGTAGCTTTCATGGTTTCCAAGAGGGCAGGTGCTACGCTCAGAGGAGGCCCGACTGATTTATTTGATACCAGAGGCAGTGTTACACCTCCACCTAGCAAACACACTGTCCTACACAACTGAGCAAAACAGTGTGTTTTCAAGTGGGCATGCTTGTATCTGGGGCAACAGTGAAGGCAGGTAGGTGAAAGAATGTGTACATATGTGTTTGGGGGAGGGGATGCTCTGCTAGAGTCTTAATACTCTCATTACCCCGACTGCCCCGACTGATCCCCCAAGGACATGCACCTGCCCTCATGTGTATACACACACTCACACACACATACGGAGAAACACATCATTTAATTACTGATTTATTGGCTGAGAGAAGGTGCTAGTGCGAGGGGAAGATGGAAGATATCGGATTTCAAATGGACCAGGGATGAAGAGATTTCTAATTTTCCGCCTGGCTGCGTTTCAGTGGACCGGTGTGCTCACCGGTGCGCAGGCACTTATCCCGGCACCAGGATCAATCATCGGTGTCAGCTGCAGGTCACTGTGGTCACCCTAAACTACACCTCTCATGGAAGCATTTGTGCCACAGGCTCACGCTCTGTGAGGTGATTGTATTTCTGTGTAAAAACAAACTTAAAACTGCAGAATGAAAGCAACAACCTTGAAATAACGGCAGCCACTTAGAAGACAGAGTTCAATAAAAGCTTCTTCTCGAGGGAAGGAGTAGCAAGGATGATGAAAAAGAGAAGGAAAGATTAAGAAAGATGAAATATTCAAAGATGGGAGTGTAGTGTATTTTTGTTTCAATGTGCATGATGAAGAATAACATCTGTAGAAAAAGCTATTCTAAGCCTGGCATGTATTAAAAGATCTTTAAAATCTTAAACAGTTTTGTAAATGTGCAAAATGTGATAAAAATACAAAAGGCATCTGGCTTCAGACTGTAGATTTCAGCGCCCTCTTGCAGACCACTACTGTGAGATGCCGCCAAGAGTTGCTATTTGTCTTGCAATTTTTTCCAGTTTTTATTTAATTTCTATATTTATTTATTTTTATATATTTCTAAATTCATCTTTAATAATTAGTGCAGTCTGGCTGCAAATAAAACAGCCACATTGCTAAGATTACAGACTACGCAACACTTCATAAATAAATAGGAAAAAAAGGTCAGAAGTGTAATTTGAGATAAATTTATGTATAGACCAGTTGTAGAAACATTTATGAGAATGGTGGCTTGCCTTAGCTTTGTAAACTTAAGCTAACAAAGCTACAATGACTAGCTTATGCTACGTTTGCTAAATCTTTTGTAGCTATGTAGCTAATCTTACTAACATTGGCTTTGTTGCTTTAATAGCTTTAGCTATTTAAACCACACATTCACATTACCTGTGCAGCTAACATAGTTCTGTGAGCTTTAGCTACATTTGCAAAAAGTTACACTGCCAAAGCTGACGCTAACATAGCTACATTGGGTTATTTAGTAATGTTTACTAAGTAGCTATGTAGTTAGCATACAAAATATTCTTACTCAATAAGCAAATACAGCTACTTTAGCAAATGTAGCTGACATAGGTTTTCTAGGTCAGGTTTTTGACTTTTAACTTTTGGTACGCTAACCTTTACCCAAACCCCAACTGGAAGTTTAATCCAGATTTAATTCTGACAGATGCTGAATCTCACAGCAGAGGTTTGCAAGATTGGAAGTCTGAGAGCTGCGGTCTGCAGCCAGACTGTTTTGCAAATTCCGACCGATTTTTGTTTTTGAGGTATGTGATTTGTAAAGAGATGATCAACACAGCACGCAACAAAATCAAACATATTTTGGCTATGAACAACCAGTCACCACTCTTGGAACTACAAATCTCACCGTTAAATGTGATCTTAGAGTAAACAAGCCAAAAGCTGTTAGCTACCTGCATCTATTGGAGTAGCAAGTCCACCTCTCTGTCAGGTTGACTATCACATTTGTTAACAAGACATGTTGGATAAACACTCAGGTTTTTGACCGCTTCAGGAAGCCGGTCCTCCATTTCTGACATCCCTCTAACTTTATGCTCTTTGTTTACTAACGTTACCATAGTTATATATGTTGTGCTTCCTCTTTCAGTCAGCTTGTGTCCTGATTGGCTATTGCTCCATTCCATTGAGCAATCCTGCTCACACTTGCTCAGCTGTCCTCAGTGTTCCTCCCACACAACAGATCATAAATATTTAACATCATAAATAATTACGATCTCAAGTGGCTCCAGTCTTCTTCTGAGCAGGGTACTATCACTCTAAACCAGGGTTCCCCAATCAAGTATTCCTGAGCACCAATTTGATTTGGACACCATTAACATTCCCAAGGCATAAATGTGCTGTCCTTGTATCATGCGGCAGTTTTTTCACATTTCTAACATTTTCATGACCCACTGATGCTAAATAACAAGACTGGAATATTCATTACAAATATACATTCAACATAACTGTTTTTGGCTTTAAAATGGCAACCAATCTCTGATCTGACCCCGAGATTATTTCACCCGACCTGGGATCAGTGCACAGAGTCTAGAGACAGAGAAAGAGAGATGAGGATCCTGAGGAGATATTTCCCAGACTGCTGCGCTATTACTGCTCATAAAGCCGCAAACTCTCACCTACTGAGTGAAAAATTGACTTTTAAGCACATGTCTGAGCCCCCAGAGTAGTTCTTCTTCATGTCTGGTCTGTCTGTATCATCTCTGAACATGAACTGGCTGATCTCCATGCATAATTGTGATGCCTTTTAGTGCTGCACCAAGACTAAAAATGTTGACCTCTCATGTAACAGGACAGCCTGTGTCCAGATTAGGATTAAATTTTCAGTTATTCAGAATTTGTTTTATCGTTATGAGAGGAATTTTTACCATTTGATGAGACGTGGAGTTAAATACACCACAGGATTTATAGACAATGTCCCGTTCATGTGTAAGTGATCAAGGCCATAATTGCACCACTTGTTGACATAAAATTAAATTGAATGTAAATAAATTTAGTTGATATTAGTTTAGCATTACAGATTTTTTATAATGAGGGGTTAAATCAGGCTGACATTGAACTGAATCACTCACCAAAGCGAGATACGATGCCTGTGTTTGTGGCTGATGGACTATTACGCAGGGAAAGTATTTGCTATCCTGAAAGCAGCTGTTTTAATTCCCAACAGGTATAGAAGTTTTGTTTTACAAGGCAAAAACCTCTGATATTCATCAAGACATAAGATGCAGAAAACTAGTCAGAGGTGAGGGCAGGGCTGGACTCTATGAGAGTCTGTGCAGCTGCGCACTGTGGTTCAATTCTACATCTTACAAAAAAAAAAATCAAAAGTAGACCAATAAATCCTCCTTCAGTCTTAAAAATCACGCAGACTGTATCAGCCTGTTGTTTTTGGACAGCATGTATGCAGAGCTGAGATGATGCTGCAGCTGCAAGCTCTGCCATGCGTCTTTTTGCGATGCTCCTCCCTGCTGTGAAGGGAGTTCAATGTGCCATATTTAACCCATTTATTGCATTGTACTACATCCTTTCCTTGCTATGATTATAGAAAGATCATGATAAATGAGTGAAAATTTTTATTTGAAACACCTAAGTAAGTAAACATTAAAAACAAATATATTTTTTAAATTTTCCATCTTTTTTCCCCAAATGTCTTGTGGGCCAGATGACACCTGCTGGCAGGCTTGGCCCATGGGTCGCCATTTGGGGTTGGCTGCTCTAAACACACTTCACAGCACAGGAAAATCTGGCAGGAAAATCTTTACAACCATTCAAACCTTTGCTGACTTTGGTCAGAAGGGGGGTAATCTGACCCAAAATGATTTTATGATTATCTGGTAGTGTGGACCCTGCTTTAGTGTGATGACAAAATAAAAGGAATTCATTGAGTCACACTGAGATTTTGAAATGCTCGGTTGTTTGTCAGGTCCTGCAGTCAAAACCCACACAAAAGACTCACAGGGACTACATTTCCCTCCAGTCAGTGAAAAATTCAACTCAGATCTAGCTAAAACACGAAAATAAAGTAAATCAATATACACATTTTGGAATTATTCTTACGGATGTACTGTTATTTAACAGGATATTTACAACCCTTGTACGCCTTGTCTGTGATGTGTAAGACACAAAAGCAGAAGGTTGGGGAGACGTTTTCCTCCCTTTGAAAGAGATGTAATGAAAGGAACATGAATGTCAGAGCCATGTATGCCTGATTTGTCCGTATGTGAAGTTCCACACTGTGTCTGCAACTGCAGATCCAAATGTGATTACTGTCATAACCCAATCTATAACCACAATACTTTATGCTGCAGAGATGCAATGTGCAAGTAAAAAAGGTTAAATGATAAGGGATGGAAAGCTTTAATCTTTCATTGATATAAACTTGTCTGCTGCCTTTTTCACTACAGGGTTCAACATCTGATTCATATTTGTAACCAACAAGACTTGTTACAAAGATGGTGAGCACTTTCCTGAATATAAAAATTACCAGCTGAAGCAAGTAGTATGGTTTCATGTTACTCCCAGGAGTCTTTTTTTCTTCATGCTGACAGTTATTATTAGTGCAGCTTGGTTCAATTTGATGCAGAGCGCTGATGTGTTTTGAGCTTATGTTCCCCCAGCAAGAACAAGCGAGTAAACCTGCTTAAGGGCACCATCAGGTGGGAAGGAGGACTGGCACAACCTTGGCCATACTCTGGATGTCCTTGCACATTACCCTGGGCATGAGAGAATAATCTGTCAGGAAAAAATCCACACCTATAGGGCTGAATAAAGGATGGATGCGATGAGTAAACAAGCCCCTGGATATGCTCTGGATGTCCCAAGAGCCGGAAAACCTCTGGTACTTTCCAGATGTATTACCAAGTGTGAAAAGGCCCGACAAAAGAGATACCGTTGAGCTTGACCTTGGTACATGTGTGTTGGCATATGTTGAGCTTCGCTCTCTAATCTGTTGAAAAAATAACAACGCCACACCTTAAGGGCAGGAAAGGGATGGATTTGGTGAGTTTGCATGGCCAAGGTTACCGTCTGAGTGGTTAGTAGGGTTGCGGGACTAAAGATATGCCATCAATCTTGACCTTGGCTGCTGAGTAACACATGTCAGCATATGTCCAGCTTGACTCTGGCCCCCTTATACCCTTCTCCAGCTCTGTGATGGGGCACATCAGGACCTGCAATGAATCTTTAGCAATCTACATGCCTAAAACTTATGCACATGACTGCATGTTTTTGCAAGAGTAGTAAAATAAAATAGCAACCTCTCACAGAAACTGGAGCCTCAATAGCAGTATTGATAAACTAAAATGTTATTGGTTTGAAAAATACGGAACCAAGCAATTTCGTACGCCGGTTTCAATCTCCATGTCTCAATCTATTTTTGACTCTTCTTCACAATTTTTTTTTTCATTTCTTTGCCTAATTGACCCTAACACACAACTTCTTCCAGCAAAATAACAGCAACACACCTTTCTGATGCTTTATTTTTTCCCTTTACATCAAGGACAACACTCCTTCTCCCTTTATTCCAAAAATAACTAGAAGTGTGCACATGGATTGGTAGAAATAAAAGGCCTTTTAAGGCTGGTTTTCTTGGAAAGACTGCTTCATTACAGTCAACAAAATGAGGTACAGTTGTTGCTTTCCCTCCATGTTATTCCTCTTAATTTCTTTGTCTTAGCATTCGTCTTAAGGCTCTATTCTATGCTGATGACGGTCCTATTTTTCCCCTATAAAGTAAAGAACAGAATAACAAAGTATCAGTCTTGTCTGTAGTGCGGCCCGTGTCTTTCCTCAGCTCGGCAGGATTGGCAGCTATGACGCAGGGTGCGTGTGGATCTATTTGTGTGGATACTTGGAAGCTTTGAGCATATGCTCCCCAGTGCTGAGCTCAACTCTGCCTTAGCCATGTGTGGGCTCTCCTCTGCTGTCTGTCTGACACCAAGAGAGAGGCAGCTCAGGACGGACGTAGCCCACAGACACGTGGGCAGCAGCCGGCGGGGGATCGCTCATGCACACACAAAAACAATCTGCACACACCGAGAGAGAGAAAAGGAGGAGAAGCTGAGTCTACTCTTGGCAGGGTTATCAGAGGAGGACAGTTATCAGCTGATCGTGCTTCCCCACCTCTCTGAGGCTCCCTAGGCAACTTATTAAATCAGAGGCTGGCTGTTTGCCTCTTTGGATGATAACGCTGCCATAGACGCACAGCCTGAATCCACCCGTGTATGCCAGAGAGCGAAGGAGTTAGTGTGTGTTTGGCTGGCAAGTATTAGACAAGTATCAGAGGGAAACACACAAACGCATATACACAGAACTGCCTACGTGTGTCTGAAAACAAATAGCTCCTAGGGAGAGGGGGGAGTCGATAAAAAACAGTCATATAAGGTATACATACACACACACAAGCACAAACAAAGGAATTTATACTTGGAACAAATTGAGTGCGATTCCAGTAGGAAGACGATTTAAATCAAAGAAACATACGTTTTTGAGTGTTCAAGCACTTTCTTTGTATTTTGTAGTGTATGTGCTGGATTGTGTGTCTGTGTGAATGAGTATCAGGCTGTCTCATTTCAGCCTGCAGCCCTTGATAACCTCCTTCTATCACACTGCGTCATTTTCCACTCATTTAATGATGTGTGCGTGTGTGCATCCCCGCACATATGTATGTGCTTGCATGTATGCATGGTCGCGTGCACATATGTTCTCTCCATCCACTGTCCTGTCTGCATCCAAGGCTCAGGTTTATTTTTATTTACGCATCACTTGTGGTCCGAGGTCCAGACAACCAGCGGTGGATGAGCAGAGGCCTGAAACCAAATGTCCAGCCTCTTCCTCACTCTCCCAGATGACTTTGCTAACGGATCTGACGGTCTCCGCCAGTCCGTCCCTGGGCTGGCCTCCTCCTCCTCCTCCTTCAACCATCACAACAGCGCATTCCTCCCTCTCATGACTCACAGGGCTTGGTTACACAACAGTCACCGTCACATCGCATCTACTTGGATGTTTTTGTGCTGCTCTCCAGCCGTACAATTCAAACATCCATTTTTCAATTATTTTTTTCTCGCTCATCTGAGAAAATAATGGATTCCAACATGCGCAGGCAAACACACCGAGGCTTTCCTCCTCATTCTTCTCCTGCTATCACAGAATTAACTGTTCAACCCTTTAGTCTTTTTGCCGTTATTCTCTTGTCATCACTCCAGTGCTCCCTAAGGTTTTTGACAAATTGCCTTTTCTCACATCTAAATACCCCCGCTCCGCCCCCGCGCTCTGCATCTCCCTGCAAACTGCTACTGAGCGGCACAGGAAGGAGAAAAGGAGAGAGAGAAAAACTGCCTTTCTATTTGTGTCCCAGTGTAATTATGTGGGATAGATGCTGGCACAGCGGGGTCTTTAGGGTTGGGTGAGTGGCTCTCCGCCTTCTTTTTCCTTCCTTCTGTTGCTGTCTGGCCTCTCAATGGTAGCCCATAATATTGCTCCAGATGAACCTTCTTAAAATGGGACTTTCTTTATTTGAAAAACTAGGACCAGGAACCCAAAAGTAATATTCTGTTTGAGTCCTGTAGCGGCAGTAAACAATCAAACAGCAGAAAAGAGGAAGTAGGGTGAGATTAGTTTGGAGCGACAAATGTGGACATTTAAACATAATAGATACAAAGTGGACTTAAACCTCCATGGGGTTTGTTGTTCTCAACTCTGTGTTAACTATAATGGCATGGCATTATCTACAGCTTGTTTTGTGCATGCCTTGAAGTTCTGCACAGTACTCTACCTGTATGTCAACATCACCAAAGTTGATTTGTTGTTCAGACTTTTCTGATTTAAGAGCTGTAGATATTGTCCCAGATGCTGAATGAGGGTCAAAATGGCAAAAAAAAGCCTGTTTTAAGTTAAAATTTCCATTTTTCTGCAGTTGTCAGGTGATGTTAGACTGCATCATTTTGAAGAGATGTTGAAAAAAAGCCCAGTGCCATGGTGCCACATAGTGTGTAGTGAAGCTGTCGCTAGCTGGGTTTCCATTGCAGTTTTTCACAAAATAAAAGCAATATTTCTTAATTTTTGACTAAGTACAATGGTACTTCAAATTTGTTTCCATTGAAGGGAGTTTTGGGCTTTAGCCTCACAGTTCCCGTAAAATCTCATCTCGCGAGACTCTGCTGCAAGGGAGCCGGATGTTCAAAACCTGTTGCTTGTTGGTACGGTTATGATTACATCTACAGCAGTTGCCTTGATCATTTTGAAAAAAAGACGGAGGCAATTGATGATAGTCCAGAGGTAAAGTCCGTATGTATGGCAGAAGCCATGTACAAGGTTATAAGTATGATGTTAAGAAAAGTCTTGTCTCCTCTTTGTCCGCACGTACCGTGCCATTTTACCGTGAACTGGTCATGTGACGCTGTATGTCATGTCCTGTGACTTGTAAATTTGGATAAAGTGTTGCCATGGCACTTTTGCAATTTATTTCTAGATCAAAACATCTCAAAAACTTTCTCTTGAGAGCATAAAAACTTTTCTTGGTGTTTCCGTTACCAGTTTTTTATTGCACTATTAAGATTTTGTACATTTCTAAGGGTAATGGAAATGCAGCTACTGTTGTACTATTTTCTACCTCCAGGCCTCTGCATAGTCATGTGAAAAAGCTATTAATTTTTCCTTTCATCTCAAGGCTTAAGAAAGATGACCCTACCCTTTCAGAGATCCTGTCTATAAATGCACAACTCCAGACTTTTTGAAACAAAAGAAAAGATTTTGTTTGGCCTAAATCACTTTGTAGAAACTTGTGCATACTATAATGAACCAAATCAACGTTTTACTGCATATCTGAATGGAGATTAGCCCTTCAAACTGTTGTACTTGGCCAGAACACTAGGGTAGGAGGCGGGGAGTACACAGTGAAGGTACAGCCAAATAAAATCACATTTTATACCTTTAAATAGTTAACAACTGTTCCTTGTTTGCAACCACAAGTCAACACCATATCATTTCAATTTTAGCCATGATTGTTTCCTTGTCCTTGCCACATCTTTATTGCTGTAAATGAGGTGAAAAAGAGCTCATTCTGTTCCAAATCATAACACCTAAGTGCCTTAACCAAACCAAATCTTAACCATAGCACTGGCATGTCATAAAACTGCTTATTTAAACAATTATTTAAATGATTTTAAAATAGCACAAATAAGTTCCATTGTCCTTAGATCAGGAGAAACTTCTTTTGCTCAGTCTGGAGGGGGATAGATATAGAACATGTTTATTTATTTGTATAATCTTGCATCTAACTCAGAGGACTGTGGGCCTTTTCATGTATTAGAGATGAATGAGAAAACATTCGTACGCCACTAAGAGAAAAACAAAGGAGACTGTACTACAGCTAGCAGCGCACCCTCTGACCCCTCAGGACACTCTTGATTACAGCTCCTATGTAAAGGCAAAATGCTGCTTGTTGAAGGAAAATACACACAAGATCACTCCAACTTCAAAGTCCTCCAGTAGAGAAAGAGTGACTTTCATTATGCAGTTTCCCACAGAGCCTGTCAGAAAAGAAAACATGATTAAATTATTTTTGTAGGAGTATTTTTAAGAGAATACACCAGAGAGCAAGTTGACTGCGTCTGGTTTTGTCTTTGTTGATGAACGTAGAGTTTGAGGGTATCGTGCGCCATGTCTCTGCTGCTCAGCCATGACTGCCTGCTGGGTAACAGTCAGACTGTCACTTAGACCTTCGCCACCGGGGCCTCTGATCTGATTATCCAGCTGTGATAATGAACATCTACACATCTCAGCGTGAATGTGTTGAATGGGAAACTACTGACCAGTGAAATGATGAGCGCTAAGTGCCAACAGAATTACCCTGCACCATGTGGACCTTATTTTTTGTCAGCTGCCAAGAACGTATTACAGCCTCTTTCTTTGATGATGCTCATGCACAGTCCTCATACACGAGGACCACAGTTGATCTCTGGCACACACACTCAGCCATAGCATGATGCTTTTTGTAGATGTGACACTGTTGCCATGCTGTTTCACCATTCCCCAGCCTCCCTACAAACGTATGAGCCAAAGCTGATGAGGCCAAGAAACCTACTACATTTTGTAAAAGTAAACCAATAGGGCCCTTCTTTCAAATGAGGCAATATTTAACTCAGATATAAATGGCCTCCTTTCACGTGCCATGCTTAGATATTGTAAATCATCCTTATGGCGTATAAGATCCTGAAATGACATTGCACTGCCTCTGGATGTCCAAATGCACTCCCCTAAGAGAGACACAGACAAAGAAGAAGGAGAGAAAAGTGACTCTTAACGGCCAATTAGCTTCCGTCTGATCAGGAGGTGGTGTGAGGGCCACCGTGGGAACTGTTTCGGCGTGGTCGGAGAACATTAACCGCAATCAGTTTTAATTAAAGACCGCTGCTTTGTCATCCCCTGCCATTCTTCCCCTGCATCTATTCTCCACTCCCCCTTCAAGTATGATGATAATATGCAACCTGATTTAAAGACTGGATGTTACTAGATTGATTAGATGAAGCAGTGCAGAGACGGGGGAGCTTCAATTAGCACTCAATTAAGGAAATTTGATTAGTTCAGTTACATGAAGGATTCTGGCCTTCTATTATATCCGATCATCTTTCAAATATAAAACCATGAAGTGGCTGAATGAATTGCATGGTTCAAGCTACTTTTGCTTTGAAATGGGCCATTTTTCAGACTTTTATGTCTGAGAGTAAATTCCTAGTTTAAGCAGAGAAATGTAGAAAACTATTCTCAATGGCATGTGTAATAAATTTTTCTCAATGTCTCTCAGTACCTTACTTTACCTAGAGTTTTAAGTTGTGTTTCCATCATAGTTTTGCTCTTTTTCATGTCTTTTTCCAGGTCATTCAGCATGCCATGATAACTGTGCTGTAACTAAAATTGTGTACTGGAGTGTGGAAGTTATGGCTTTGTGTGCATATGGCAGTTTGTGTTACAGGCAGACACAATTTGTGTTGTAAATACTCTATACGGACAAAAGTATTGAGCATCTATGACTTAAAGTGAACTTTAACTTCCTTGGGGTTTGTTGGTCTCAGCTCTGTGTTTACAGCGATAGCATGGCATTACCTAGCCTTCTTGGAAGGCTAAGCAAGATTTTGGAGTGTTTTTTGGAGAATTTGTGCCTGCGTTCATTCTGTATAGCATTTATGAGGTCAGGCACTGATGTTGGATGACGTCCCAAAGGTGCTCAATGAGGTTGAGGTCAGGGCCAGTCAAGTTCTTCCACACTGAACTCATCAAACCATGTCTTTATAATCCTTGCTTTGTGCACAAGGGCCCAATCATGTTGGAATAGAAAGAGGCCTTCCCCAAACTGCTGCCACAAAGTTGGAAGCAGCATTGTCCAAAATGTCTTGTTATGCTGAAGCATTAAGACTGGACTTCACTGGAGATAAGGGGCCCAGTTTAAACCCTGAAAAACAAACCCATACCATTACCCCTCCTCCACAAAACTCCTCTGTTGCAATTAGGCAGGAAACGT
Organism: Cheilinus undulatus; assembly: GCF_018320785.1. Lineage (NCBI taxonomy): Eukaryota > Metazoa > Chordata > Actinopteri > Labriformes > Labridae > Cheilinus > Cheilinus undulatus. Next base: position 18,994,621 of record NC_054885.1, read on the forward strand.
TCTCCTGGCATCTGCCAACCCCAAACTCGTCCATCTGACTGCCAAACAGAGAGTGATTCGTCACTCCACAGAACACATTTCCACTGCTTCACAGTCCAGTGTTGGTGTGATTTACACCACTCCATCCATTTGGCATAGGACTTGCTAATGTGAGGCATACATGGACAGTTTTTGTGCTTAAATCAATGCTAGTGGAAGTTTGGAACTCTTCAGCTATGGAATCAGCAGTGTAGTTTAATCTTACCCATCATGCACTTTAGCAGTTGTGACCCCGCTCTGTGATTACACTTCCTGGCTGAGTTGCTGTTGTTCCTAAATGCTTCCACTTTCTAATAATATCACTAAATGTTGACTTTGAAATATCCAGAAGCAATGACATTTCATGAAACTTCTTTTTGCGAAGTTGGCATCCATCACAGTCATCAGAATGATGCATTTTGTATCACAAATGTTTGCAAATGGAGATTTTATACACCCATAGCAACAAATCTGATTGGAACGCCAGAATTCAATTATTAATGGGTGTGGCCAAATACTTTTGTCCATATAGTGTACTTTGCATGCTCCAACAGTCAAAAATCTGGTCATCGTCTTCAGTTTGCAGAGATCAAATATGATAAAATTATAGCAAATTAGGTCATTTACTAAAAAGGTTGTGAACATTTTCTTGTTATAATCTCAGCACTTCCACTTCTATTTTAAAACAAACTTCTTTAATCCCATCATCTCATGTGTAGTCCTGCCCTCCTTTTTCCATCTTCTCCCTGGTTAGCAGGAGGTAGCAGGCTGCTCCATGTGGCCTGATTATATGCAAGGCTAAGCACAGTTTGACCCACCACTGAAAATAGACTCTCAGGAAGGGAGGAGGACTTCATACCTTTGCCTCACTTTAAATTTTAGAAAAATTTTACAAAGTCAGACACTGAAACTGATGAGTATACATCTCTGTCAACAGTAAAACTCAACCTGTGCTTTATCAGCTCCCTGCTCTGCAGATGGTTCGGGTAAAACCGACATCATTCTGGTCGCATGAGTGCTTCATTAATTACACAGCACCAAATGAGAAGAAGCATGAAGAGAGATAAGTGTGCAGGAGATTTATAAGCAGGCTCGTCCCTCAGGCAGCTCATCACAGAGTGGATAAAGGTGTTGAGAGGCTAATTTACACCTGATAAATAACGTATGACTGGACACCAAAGTTTAAATAAGATCAATAAACAGCCTTAAGCTTAGAGGAAGATATCAACCTCAGTGTGCTGCTGTTATCGACCAACATCAAGGTAAGGATCAAATTCAGTTATGAAAGGCAGACAATGAAAGAGAAGTCTGGGTGACCCTGGAATAATTCTGCTATTACAATCTTGAGTCAACATTGTAATAGTGCTTTCTAAAGATTGTAAGTATTAACTATCCACTGGGTGTCAAGGTATTTCTACTGAACTGTTTTGGAACAAGACTTTTCATGTGGTGCAGACGTTAACCGATACAGGTGGAACGAATGTATTTCATCTGAGCCCCCACATAGAACTGGAAAGCGTGAGCACAGCATTCACAGCATGACTAGACAGTCATGGCAACTACATGAGCATGAAGGTCCATCATCAAGGACTCCGTGACTTTGGAGACCAATCGGACATGTTCATCCTGCCGTACCGTGTGACTTTGGGGGTCTTCATACACAAGTAGCAAATCCCAGTAGCAGCTACACCCTCCTTCTCACTCAGTGTGGCCACCAAGTAAATTTCAAATTGTAAGAAGAAAACAAAACATAAAGTTCTCAGAGGCCACACGCCACTGCGAAGTGTTGGAAGAACAAATCGTACAAACATGTATTTGTATTTCTTAAATTCTTGGTTGAAACTAGTGGCTATAGTCGGCTAATCTAAGTCTACTCTTTGAATTTTCCAAAAAAGAAAAGAAATCGAGAATTTTTTTATGTTGTAGACATTTTAATTTGAAGTATAAAGTTGACCTGGTCTTAAGATCATGTTTTGAATGCTTGGACTTTTTTTGGAATTAAGGGCATTTTTTTCTCAGTCTTGTCTTGGTCTTAGACGTGGGACCAGTTGAGGTCTTTAGCAACCACACCTCTGTTTTGTTTATTCGTGGGGGTGAGCTTGGATTTTTGAGTATTTTGTTACTGAATTTTGCTCAGGCTGGGCATATAACATCATTTTCAGTTGGACTGAAGTGGCTTTTTAATACAAACAAGTGTTTATTTTTGACGAGAAGTTAACCGAAGAAATTTGCTAAGGTTTGAGATTTTGAAAATAGAGTTGAACATACCTTGTTTTTTGCTGTCAAAAGCAAACTGAAATAAAAGCGAGAGTGTTCTTTTACGGTTTACCTTATGATGTTTTTTTAAATAGCTTTTTATGGTCTTGGTCTTGCCTCAGTCTTGACTGGGTCCTGACCCACAAAAGTCTCAGTCTTGTCTTGGTCTCGACATGACTACAACACTACAACGTATCAGGATGTACGACTGCTCCATGAATGACATCAGAAGTGCAGAGCGAATTGGACGGTGCTGTTAGGACAAGAAGGTGTTCTAGCTGATGCTGCACTTTAGATGAGTAAAAGGGAAGTTTTCAAGTTCCCAGAAAAGAAAAAAAAAAAAAGTTTTTTTTTCTTTGTTCCATAAATGTTCTGAACTGTGACTTTAAAAGTGAAACATACCAAACTAAAAAAATTGGCATATGTCCCTCCCCTTCCTCACCCAGTAAAAAAGATTTGAGCAGCGTGTCTGGGTTGACAGTTTTTTCGTTCAGTCGTGTGTCGTGGCAGTTTGGCTGTGGTAACAGGACCTCGTGGAGATGCTTCTTCTCCTGGCGAGAGGCTATAATGAGTTCTGTCAGGGTGAGCAGCGAGCGTCGCGTCGCTACAGAACCCAACCTGAGCAGAGGAGAGACCCATCTGTCAGGCAGAGACGACGAGCCCGGAGCCATCCAGAAACAAATTGCTCAGTTTCCCCCACTGTGAAGCCCATGTGAGGCGGCGAGGGCCACAGGCAGGCGACACAGATACCGCTGATGCCTGATGCCACGCAGGAAGGAGGAGGAAATAAACACATTCATCTACGGTTGGTCGCTGCTCTGCAAAACTTCAGCGTCATTACAAACAGCAGAGAAAGAAGTCAAACTAAAAACTTAAAGATATTTTTGGAGTTTATTTGCTTTCCAGCCTGAGGGTGACTGGCTTCAGTAAGTCACCCACACTCCTCCTAATCTCCTCTTTTTGCTTTGCCGAGATAATGACGGCTGTCGCACTTCTCCCTCAAGGTAGAAACAAAATTAACTTCTTTAACTCATACATTGATGAAAAAGTGGGAGATGATCAAAGCTAAAAAACTGAAGAAACAGATTAAACATCTGTCTGAGTTTCATTATTTTCACTAGCACTAGCATAGAAAGCAAATAATTCAAAGCTGTGCCCACACGTATGCAAAAAGCCTGCTGGAGGAATTCTGCAGGATTGACAGGAACTCAGATGAGGTCCATTTCCTCGGCAAATTGAGTCATTTATGGAAGTGGCATTAAGTGCGACACAGTTTTTTACATGAATAAATATCAGGCCAGTCAACCAAGCATCACTCAGACATGATGCCAACTGTGACAACTCATTAGATATTGATTAGATATGCTGGCTAGTTGGATCCTCAAAGCCTCGCGGGGAAAAGACGCTGAAGACGGAGGTTGTTTTCTAATTTTAACTCGTCAGCTGATGAGAGAGGGAGATGAAAACGCTCCCATAGATGCTGAGAGGGAGACATAAAGGTGGTTATGTGGCTGAGACGGATGTGCAATGAAAGTGAAGTTGTAGCTACGGAGCGGAACTATTCTCTCTTCTCACAGAGCGGAGAAAAGCTCTTTACAATTAATGGTTCATTTACACAGCTGCAACTCGTCTCTGAGCTGCTTCTATATCCCGGGTGAGAATGTTCCCTTTATTTATATAAACGACACTTGCAAACTGCCTGCTTAGAGAGAATTGTACTGTACATCACTTGTGTGTTATTACAGTCATTGTTATGCAAAAGAGCGCCTGGTAAGTTGGTTGTATTCACAGCGATCTAGTAAATTACCTCCCTGAGCAGATTTTTTTCCTCGCCTGCTGATGATCATCTACTCCCATTCCACCTGAGTTTGTTTTTCACCAAATGTCTCTTTCCTCTCTCTTTGTTTTAGACTTTTCTTATTACACACTTAATTTCAATCTTGCTTTCAGCCATGTGTCTATGGCCAATTAAAACTTCTTAATGGAAATTTGCTCTGGCTATAACAAAGGCGAAGCTTTTCCCTTCTTTTAAGTCCTAGCTGTAGGGCCGTTTTTCCCTCCACTTTTTAACACATAGCAGGGAATTGGGAGACAGCTCTTATATTATTCCAGCAACAGAAACGTAGTTACAAGAGAACTATGGCGCGGTGGTGATAAAAGTCCCCCAGCTGTGAAGGTTGGTGCAGTGGTAATGCATAAATCACTTTCTGTAATATACACTTCCTGTTTAATGTTTCTGAGTGGGCTAGATGAAACGGATATCACTGAAATTGGAAGAAATTAAGAAAAAAAAAAAAAAAGAAATTCCATTGACATGTTTTTTTTTCACTTACAGAAGTGAACCACTTGGCTCAGATAACAGTCTGTTTTTATCTTGGTACAGGCTTTGTAATGCTTCAGACATAGCTTTTGTAAACTTGATCAGCAAAATTTAGATGTCATTCCCTTCTGAATTTGGGCAACATCTTTGGTGTTAGCATAAAAAGAAATGAAATTTGTGTTTGGTAGATTATTTCTTTGTTGTAACAATGCTTCTTGAAAATAGATTTTACACAGCCAGAAAACCTGTTTATTCCCTTTTAAATGGTGCCACATTTGTAAGGAACATGCATTTGTGGGATGAGCAGCAGAGCTGAATATGGAAGTTGCACTCATGAAAAATTTGCCAACTATCTTATTCTGCCATTGACTCTTCTTTGGTGTTTGGTGGATTGGATGATTACTAAAGAAACAAGACATATTGGCAGTTTAACAATTTGTTCAGGAGCCTCAGTAGCATGGCAATCAGTTGATCCCTTGTGTTCAGTGGGGTTGAGGTCACGACAGCTGGCAGGCCATTCCATCCTCTCCACTCCCAAATTCTGGAGGTGGTCTCACTGTGGAGGTGAGTATTGTTATCTTGGAGGACAGTGTTGGGGCCCAGACTGTGGGGATACAGGATTGCCACTAATTGCAGAATCTCATCTTGATACCTCTGCATTGAGATTGCCTCCAATGATGACAAGCCTCAATGTTCTTCTGAGGGACATGCTGCCCCACACCATCACACTTCCTCCACCAAAAGATGTCTCTCTACTGGTGCACCAATCAGCATAGTGTTCTCCAAGTCTTCTCCACACTTTGACCCAATGATCCAACTGCTGTAGGCAGAATCTGGACTCATTACTGAACATAATAGGTGCCAATCAGACAGCTGATTATCAGCACCTGGGGTACCAGAAGCTCAAAACAAGAGTCAGTAGCAACAGCAAAATAAGCTGTTTGGCATTGGCAAATTTTTCATGGGCGAAACCCATATACTCAGCTCTGCTGCTCATCCCACAAATGCATGCTCCTTATTAATGTGGCACCAGTGAAAAGGGAAATGAACCAGATTTCCAAGATTTACTGACAAGAAGCATTGTTACAAGAAAGACATAATCTACTAAACATAAATTTCTGTACTTTACACATTAAGTTTATGTAAAAAAAAAAAAAAAAAAAAATTAAAGGAACTTTTGTGAGGTGTTGAGGGGGAGATGGAAAGTCTCTTAACTTGGTTTGACATCAATAAATTGTCTTCAAATACAAATAAAACAACTACATGCATGGTTTTTGGAAACCAAAATGGTAATATTAAATTAAAAATGTATAATGTTGCCATTGAGTTTGAGATTGTCTATATATTAACATGCAAAAAACATGTTAACCATATTAAAGCAAAAATTTCAAAGTCAATAGCAATCCCATATGATTCCATTAAACACATTTAACTATAAGGCCTTACATTTAATCGTTTTCTCACTTAAAAATCCAGAATAACTATTTTAACTTTATTTTACTGAGTCAATAGAAAACACATTTTTAGTTTTAAGCAAACAGTACCGGGTTACTTTCAAAACATTTTTTTAATCACTGTACTGAAATTATTTGACAATCATCCCTTAATCTTCTGAGTTTTCCCATAGTACCTATGCGCATTAGACACTTTTGCACTATGAGTGAAGTTACCCACTCAGTTAGAGAAGTCGAGTCTGTTGGGAGCAATTTAAACATAGCAATGATGATGTACTAAACTATGCAGAGTAATACTTTCTGGATCAAAGTTCCCTTTTCAGGCTTTTAAAATTGAAATAAACGAAATTAGCTTACTTTGAGTGGCATGATTGTTCGAAATTAAAATACATGAAGACATAAGTGGAAAATTGCAGTGGATGAGAAACATGAATTATATTTTAACTTAAGTCATACTTAAAAAAATGTATTTAAATTGTTTTTTTTTACATGACTAGCTAAAACAAAAATTTAGAGTATTTTCAACTTGTTCGGTTTTACAATTTACTGTGAGGATCTACCCAACTATGAATTAAGCAGTTGTACTTCAAAAGTGAGCCATGTGTTAGCAATAAGACCAATTGTTATGCTCACACAGATCAACTTTTCTTTAAAATTCCCATGTAATGACATTTAATGACTTGTTTTATTACGAATTCACGCAAATATTGAAGAGACGATGTGATTTTAGAGGTGTTTCTTAGTTTACATTTAAAAACCTAAAAAAGGTCTGAGAAGGAGATGCATTGTTGAGGTTTATCTATGAAATTAAGCCAGGATAAATCTGAATATGTTATTGACTTTTGGTGTCAAGACAATGGTCTGTAAAGCTATTTTTGAGCCTTATGAGAACAATTGATTTATCTGTTGTTGGTTTTCCTTTGCACTTAGCTGGGGGTTCGGTTTGATATGAGTATAGGATAGGCTTATATAAGCAGTTTGCATCTGCCTCTGTCTGTTCAGACTTTGTTATAACTGTCTATACTGTGTATGACTTTTGGATTATGTGTGATGACTAAAGAGAAACACTTCTACAACTATAAGACAAAAGCACAGTCCAAATACATGTTTTGAAAATAAACCATTTATGCTACAAAAAGCTTGTCTAATATGAGCAAAATATCAAGAATATTTAACCCTAAAAGGTCCACACTGAGGTTAAAATGTTGGCTGGAGGTTGTGCCAATGTTAAAAACCAATTACCCTCTGTCTCTTTTTCAAATGTCCTCACACTTAATCATCAGCAGCAGCTTTGGGAAAACGAACGAGCTAATTTTGTCCAACCTGGGCTGTAATTGTTTCAAATCAGCCTCATACCACAGCGTCGCTGCTAGAATAATTGCCCACGAGCGTGAAGATTAATCTGCAGAAGCACATCTGTGGGACTTAATTCACGGGTCGCAGTGCCATGCTTCGTGGATCCATTAGACTCATTTGGTTTCCAATCCATGTAAGCATATGCAGCTAAAAATGCTGGAATAATGGAGGGGAAATGAGTCAGGAAACAAGCAAACACAAAGCACAAACTACTCGATATTTGTACACAGGCGCATGCTTCCTGCTCCCTGTGTAAATACACGCAGAGATATAACCCCAGTCATGAATATTAGGTGTGTGTTTGAGAGTGTGTGCAGGTAGTGCGCTCATCCTCCCTGAGTAATCGGTTTCATATCATCTCCGCCTACACACCTGTTAACAGAGGACAAACTCAGACAAAGTCAACAGTTTTAACATGCAGGAAAAGTGCCACTGTTTGCCAAACTGGCTTCCAATCAGCGTGGACTGAAAAAATCAGTGCTTGGATAGTGAGCCACATTCAGGAGGAGGCTGTCGGACAAGCTTTTCTGAAGAGAAACAGCTGCAAGCTGCAAATTGGAAAGTGTTTGTGAGGTGCTGCTCTGCCCTTCGTCTTCTTCCCTCTCTCCTCAAAGTGCTGGCATGCAGATGTCTCCTCTCATTCCTTGTGTGTAATCACAAAGATGGGACAGCATAAAGAGATGATTCTTGATTTGAGGCATTGTACTTAAAGTAAAAAAAAACTGCAGCACAGGAAAGGATTTAACACCTCCACCCTCGCCTTCCTAAATGTAACATTACAGAGCCGATAATGTGCTTAAAAAACAATCAACATGGTCACCCATGGTGGTGTTTAACACCCTTCACTCCAGCTTTACGGCCCCTCTGCTCCGCCTGGGTGTAGGGAGGAGACACAGGGCTGAGGTGATAAGGATTCTTATCAGAGGTTTTGCAGGTGTTTGGAGGAGTGAGGCCGTAACAGGATTCCTAAGTTACTCCTGCGGTTTCACTCGATGCGGATTGAGTACGACGAGAGGCCAGGAAAGATGGATGAGTGGAGGTGGGGGTGTTGTGCGACGGTGGCCAGAGTGCTATAATTGTGAATCCCCTCAGAGTGCCGCAGTACAGCACGTTTTAGACACCTGCTGGTGTGGCGATAAGGAGCGAAAAAAGCAATCACTCCAGCTTCCCTGCAGCAGCAAACGGCATCTTACCGCTTCTCAAGCTGCTACTTGGGTATTTCTCTCAAATATAACTGGCTTTCTGTTGTAGGTCAGCTCCCTCAGTGCGCCGCTACCTCAGGGAGGAGAGGAGAGAAAATAAGGCCAAAAGAAATGCTCCTTCCTTCATGGTTTAGCCGAATTAAGAATGCAAGTGGTCCTACAGCATCCACACAATCCTGCTTAAAATGCAAAGCAGTGTCCGTGGCAGAAGTTTCTCGTGCCAGCACGGGCTGCCATTTCAAACTAACTTTATCACCCGCAGAGGTCAAGGACATGCGGTCTGGCTGCGAGTGAGTCCTCAGACTCTCCGGAGAGCGTTTCTCATTAGTGTGATTCCAGCAGAGGATTAGAACGTGAATCCTTGGGATAAATCTTTGCTCGTCACGGAGAGAACATCAGCTGTTGCAGTCAACCAGCGCCGACTCCTGAATAATTCATTTCCTGTTTACAGCAGGCGACAGGTGCGTGACCTCTGTGATGAGTGCCCAGGGCGTCTGGAAGAAGTGGTGACAAGGGAAGGAGGATGGGGCGGGTGCCTCAGAGGGACAGGAGCGGAAGCTGCCAGTTTGTACTCAGGTAGTGAGATTTGGGGCTAATTTCAACTTTAATTGTAATTCTGCAGCAGGGAGTTTTGCTTTTGGGATGTCTGCACGGAAGATTTTTCAAGGGAGAGGGAGGATGCTGCAGAATTTGGAGGGGGGGTGTAAAAGCAACTAGGGTGAAATCACTGTTCTCGTAAATGTTAGAGCGAAACTCGGGGTGTCAGGGGAGGAAAGGTCTGCCAAGCTTGAGCTGCCCGTCAGCTGAGTGGCATTTACTGTAACCTTTCCCCTGGCTTTTAATAACTGCCGCAGAAACAGCAGAAACACGGATCACTGCGATTCACTGGGGAGCACTGGGAATTGCAAACGAATCTCCTACCGTGCCTCTCAACGCAGAGCCCATAAAACCCACGCTTAAAAAAACTTTCATATGAGTGAGGGCTTAAATGAGATGTAAAGAAAAAAGAAACAGATTGATAGAGAAGCAAGAGGCTAGAGATAGATGGATGTTGTCAAACACCAAAATGAATCAGAGGAATTCAATCAGCTCTGACACCTGATTGCACCAATTTATGCACATGTCTGAACATACATAAGGATGCATGCAAATAAAAGCACACACATTGTACGTGAGTAATGCACAAGCTTCACCTTCAGGCGGCCACAGAGACAGACGCGCACCTCTCTTCGTCCAACTCCAGCTTCAGACAAAATAACAAATGGCTGAGTGATGTAGTGAGCTGTCCCCTTTGGTAGCAGAGTGGGAATGGAACCACAGTTCTGAGACAGCAGCAACAAATGGCCCCGCTCTCTGTAACCGCCCTCTCCTTCTTTCAGCGGCGCGTCCACAGAGACCTTGGCAGATCTCAAATACAGATTAATCACGCCTGAAAGTTGCTGAAGTGTCCTCAAGCGTCAAAGCGTTACTACTTACTGTGGGAGAACATGCTGGAGATGAGCCAATGAAAAGACAGAAAATGAGCTCTTGGGTCATTTGGGATGGACGGTCACCCAGTGAGCAGGCGGCACTGTAAGTGCACTTTCGCACTAGATTAAGCTCTTGTAATGTGAAATGTTGATTTAACAGACTTCTTCCAAGTCTGCAGGTGGTCAGTCTCGAACTGCTGCTGTTGGAACAACATGAATCTGCTGCTTTCAAGTTTTTCCTTCAGAAACAAACTTTTTGGCTCACAAGACAGCAGTGAAATGTTTATTTCTGAGTCAAATCATCTCAAAAAACAGCTAAGATATGTACTGTAAAGCAAAAGCACACTGTAAAGCCCCTGTTAGGAATTCTTAGCTGGTTATGAGACAGACTGAAATGAATAGTGATGACAGGACGGTCAGTAAAAGGTGGACTAGACAGTCATTTTTGATGCATGCCTCAGCGTAGGTGTTAAATGAAATGATAGGCAGTGTATTGAAGACAATGCTGTTTTACATAATGAAGCTTTGTGTTCATGCAGGACAAGGTGAAATTATACACCTCACCGTGATCAGCTGACGGCCAACTGATCCTTATTATCACAACGGCCAATCACAGCTTTTTCTCTAAATACAGTAGTGTATTTAAATATGACGTACTTCTCACTAATCCCTGCTTGCATTAATGCCGATGCACCACACTGCTGCTGGTGGCAAAGCTTAACCTCCTCCACCCCAGCCTCCTCCTTTATAGCATAAAGCTTGTTACATGCTAAAATTCAGATTCTGCTATGGATTTATTGCTTTTAAACTAGTTGTATCATATTCACTATGCATTGTCATAAATTTATCTATCCATATGGGGGTTTCTAGAAAAGCATGCCGCTTGACTAACCCCGGGAGCATTTGAGCAGAGCTCTCTTCTCCAAGTAAAACTGTATATCCATTTTGCAATGAAACGGTTACATGTATGACAAGAGTGTTCCTGACTGAATAACTGTTTATTTCACTGTGATTGTATTATCATTTATTATTTATTATTTATCATTATTCTACACAAAGCACAAGTTCCAAACAGGAGATTTAAGGCCATAAAAGTGACCACCACTTATCTTACTGCTTTTTCAATGCAAGTCCAGGAATGACTGCAACTCTTTAAACATCTGTAACATCACACAGCTGCCATCAAAGTTAAAAGGCATCAGTAAGTATTATTTATAGCTGAGATTAATCCTCAAAGAGATGGCTAATCTGCTTCCTCAGGACTAGGCGGGTTTAATGTGTTTAATCCTGATTTGTGGAGAGAAGTTGATCACATCAACTTTTGTAACTAATTCCCTCCCAATTTGTGCCAATAATAGCACATGCATTAAAAACAGTTCCTTTATGAATAAGTCTTGACAGTTCTAGGTTGGGAAGTAGACACAGAGTTGATACAGGAACCTATCACTCACTCACTGGAGGGAAAACTGTTTACAGTCTATTTAAAACCACATTTCTAATCATAAGACTGTCACTTTTTATTGTTGTTTTATCCATGTCAGATCAATATGAATACAAAAAATGATAACTTTGACAGATGTGTGAACTTTTTGTTCATTTATATTGTAAATGCCTATGTCACATGTATTTGAAATAATAAGTGACTTGCCTTGGTCACTTTTTCTTTAATTTTTATGCCTCTGCACCGGTAAAAACTAAAGGTCATATTTAAGGGTCATTTGTCCGTCATCTGACCAACATCTCAGGAAGACTTTGAAGCGTTTTCCTCAAACTTTGCATAAATGTTCTCTGACTCAAGGATGACTTGATCTGGTTTGAAAGGTCACAGGCAAAGGTCACCTGGGCTCATGATCATACCTTGCTAGCAAATGTGAGGCTTGAGAAAGCTTTGAGGCTCTCAATTCAAACTCCACTCTGAGTGAAGAATGAACTGATGTGATTTTGGAGGTCTAAGGTCAAACACTGGGCCTTGTGTTCATTCTTGAAAGTGGAAGCCTGATCTAAAGAAAACAGGGTTTTTTTGTTCTTTTTCTGCAAGAATGTCTACTATTTTCTAAGAAATAGATTTTGGCAGTAAAACAACCTTTTCATCCTGTTCCTGTGAACATCATATCCTGTGTTGGGAGTAATGCGTCATTAAGTAACGCGTTAGAGGAACTCTGTTACTTTTTATGGTAACTAGTGGTGCAGTAAGTTTCTTTTTAAAATCATTAACACTGTTACAATTACTGAGAATTTAAATCACTCCTCACTCGTTACTTTTACAACTGACAACTCGTTGAAGAAGGTTAGTAAACATCTGGTTCAGCGGACAACGTGACGGGACGTCAGCACATCAGCATCCTGAGGGAGAGAATAGCCTCTGCAGAAACACACAAACACAGGCACTGAAGCGCGCTCACATCATGGCTAAGCACTTGAGCATGAGCTCTCTGTCTTGGAAATACGAGCATTACTTTTCCATCCTCAGGTTAAAGGAAGAAAAACAACTAGGAAGTAAACTTGTCCACCACCAAGAACAGTTTATTCCAACCTCATGAAGTACCAAGTAAAACAACACGCTTCAGCTAAACTGGTTTCCAGACAGCCGGACGCTACAAACCCAGCTACAGCTCACGTTAGCCCGGCAGACCAAGGAGGAGCCACTCCATGCAAACAACCAAGACTGGATTTTAAAACACCACCATCTGCAGAGTGTGTCACTAAGAAAGCACTAAACAGACTGATGGCAAGGTATGCTGTTGAAGACATGCTTCTAATATAAGCCGTAGAGTCGCTACCTTCAGAGAAATAATGACAAAGCAAAAACAGATAAGAAGAGAGAGAGGACCGTCATGCAGAAAGACATTTAGACAGCAGCTGGGGTTTAATCTGTACACTGTCGATAGAGTACATCTATTTTAGACTTCTTAAACAGTGTAAATGCTTTAACAGTGTCAAAAGTTGCTAAACATTTCTACATTATTCTATTGTTTCACCACTTTCCAACATAATGATAATGGCTACAATGTTAAATGACATTAGCTTATTCCTCTCACACTGCCACTACAACACAAATTAATGTGATGTGCACAATAATGATTGAAGCAAAAAAGTAACACCTGAGATACTTTTCAAAGTAACTAGTAATTTTACAAAGCAGTAACTCAGTTACTAACACAGTTACTTTTTGCAAGTAGTAATTAGTGACTGTTACTAGTTACTATTCTTCAGTAACTTGCCCAACACTGATCATATCTCAAGAACACTCTGAGGGACTATCGATGTACTTGTTGGATTTTAGCCTCATTTTCATCCGTTGCCTACAGAATTGCTAAATACGTGTTACACTACCACAGCCCTTCTTCTCTCTACCCACCATCCGACTTTTAATGTCCAGAAATTGAGTACCCTGAAGGTGCATAAAACCATTAGGTTGTAGTTTCACTTCCTACTTTTATCTATTTTCAGAGACTGAGGCAAGTAAGTTATAATAGAGTAAATAATATGTTTAAAGTGTGGACTAAAGTCTCTTTACTTAGCTGTCTTGGTAAATTTAAGTTAAAGCAAACATTGTCTTTAGAATCACTGCTGCAAACTAGTCCAATATCAGGCTATATCTTTTCAATGGAAAAGAAATGAAAGGATGTAGGAAATAAATGGATCATTAAAAGTGAGTCATAAGCCCTTTTCTTGCCTTCACTATGGATGGAATTTACATTCATCAGTTCTCATGCAAATTTTAAACTTGATGACCATTTAACACGCTTTACCCTCTGATGTCAGCGCACTTGCCGGTGCGCTTTTGCTATGTTTTTATTAATAACTTTGTCATTTTACTTCGTAGAAATGCAGTGCAAACACTTCCATGAATGGGGGAATCTCATCTTTCACTTCCCCGCTTACTTGCCATCCCATGTGATTCACAGCCAGTGTTACAGGGCATTAAGAAAGCAATGGACACATGTCGTCACCTCTGACTGTGTGAATTTGGATGAACCTTCTGTCCGTCAACTTGTGCATACATAATTGGGTGAATCCTTCTTTTGCCAACCAATTGACGCTCTGGAATCCCTAAGGCCCTCCCTATCGCAGATTTTGCAGGAGAGATGAGGCGAGAGACAGGAGTGAGAGGAGGGAATTAGACCTGTTGATCTCTGATGATGACGAAGCGTTTGAATGTTGCACAAGCCTTGGAACAAATACTGAAACAATTCTTCCACATGAGCGAAGGTGTGTTTTCACAAGAGATTTAAAAGTTTTCAAAATAGGATTTGAAAATTCAGAGATTGGGCTAAAATAACTCTTTACACAGTCCTCAGTATCCATAAAGCTGAGATATTTCCTGAAAGTTTTGAAGAATTGTACCAGAAAACAGTACATTTAATCCCCAACTTCTGTCTCTGCTCTAGCACAGAGCCAGGCAGCTGCGCTCTTATCAGAAGCTTTTTTAATAAATTATAGATGATCGTCTTTCTCATGAGTGGGCGTGGCTTCAGCTCATTAACCAACATGCCCACACCATAAGCTTCCTCATTTCTCATGATTTTGAAGCTTAATTTTATATACTTAGAGATGTTTTTCATGACTGAAATTTGGCCTGGTGCTTAAAAACATAGAGGCCCGTCACATAACAAACCTAAAATAAAGATTTCTTCAGCACTTAACAGAGACTTTGAGTTAGCAACTGCAGTTGTTAATGGACCTCATCCAAGAACAGGTATTGAAAAAGTCCCTCAAAGCTCCCATTGGAAAAAAATCATCCTGAATTACATTCATCTTTTTACTTGCTTTTGGAAACACATACAAATTTGCATTTCCCTTTGCTAGATGTCTAAACATTTAGAAAGAAACCCACTATAGCAGACCATCAGCCATGGAGCCAATACAGTAGGCTATATATATGCATAAATATAGATATACTAAGACATAATGACAAAGTTTTGCTGTTGCAGAACTGCACAGTGAAAGAAGCTTCTAGTTATAACATTCAGTCTGTATTTGGCACATTGTGAACCACGAAAACCATCCACGATTCTTTCTACATCTGTGATGACACAAGTGTTGTGTATTTACAGCTCTGTTGACCTTTGGCTCACTCGCTGTAACCTGTCTGCCTGTGAAGGCCTCAGTTAACCCACTGTGGTCGGTCTACTGCTGTCTGCTGAGACAAAGAGGATTAACAGTTAATCTGGCCCTGACAACAGGAGAGCTTGTTCTCCACAACAACACTCAGGAGAATAGGACTAATCAGGACGTCGTGAGGATCAAACAGGGACAATTACCTCTAATAAAATCAATTGTGTTGACTGACTGAGGAAAGCGAGAGCTGTCAGACTTATTTGATTGGACTTGATTACATTTGAGTGTTTTGTATAAGATTACAACCTAAAAAACAATACAGGATCTGAACGGGCTTGTAGCAGAAATATACAATCCTGTTTTATCTTTGGATAAATGTTCCACTGCATGCTTAAAAACCTGGTTTGATCTGTGCAAAGATAATTGCAATTGGTTTTAGACTGTCAGTTAACAACAGAAATCGGTGAATATTTTCACCCAAATGAGAGGTGACACATAAACTTAAAAAAAAAAACACAAATTCTGAGCCCCAGGAGGCTGCCTATCCTGACAGGAGGCATAAAAATACTAGTAGCTATGAATAAAAGCACAAAGATGCCTGATGAGGTGACAAAAAGGGTTTGATTGTAACACAGAACAAACACTGGATTTGATTGTGGAAACTAAAGGATGGTTTGAACAGGTAGAAGAGTGGAAGTGAACAATCCCCCCTCATTAGTAAGCAAATGAATTCAATCACCTCTCTTTGGTAAGCGGCTTGATAAATCCCTACAAAGTCGAGTCTGGCTGCAGCCACTGCGAGCAGCTTTATAGATGCAGAGCTGCTAATGCATCACTCCCATTGACTCCGTGCTAGCCCTGAACACAATCGTCAGCCTTGAGCAAACAAACCCCAAGTCAGTGGGGTTGTGGGACTCCATGGGGAGCATTAAGGAGTATTTTTCCTGTGCTGGCTCCAATAGCTTTACAAATGTATTCATACAGTATGTCCACTGAGAGAAGCCTCTGTAGAGTGCTCATGCTTGAGGGGAGTGCAGGAGATGCAAACTGGTAGGGCAGTGAGGGAAAAATGCAGGTCCAAGAGGACAAGTGGTGTGGTGGTGCCATAGAAGGTTAAAGAGAGTGCAAGATGAGGAATCTGAGGAACACCATTACTAAGACCTGCTCCACCACATAATGGACTCTTGTTACACAGATTACCAATCACAGCCACTCTGATTACCAATCAACAGTCAAAGAGTGACTATGATGATTCAACAGTCACAGAGCTACTCTGATGACCTCTCAACAGTCACAGAGTGACTCTGATGACCACTCAGCAATCAATAGAGTAACTCTGATGACCTCTCAACAGTCACAGAGTGACTCTGATGACCATTTAACAGTCACAGAGTTACTCTGATGACCTCTCAACAGTCACAGTTACTCTGATGACCATTCAACAGTCACAGCTTGTCAGAAAATTGAACTTTCATTTAGCAAGCACCCCAGCCCTGCTTAATTTTAAGTATCATGGACTATCTCTTACTACTACTGACTTGATGTTCAATTCTGTAAGAGCTCAAGAGTTCAATTTCTGTAAAAGCCTAACCCCATATTGGCATAAATGAATCTACTATGTACTAATTGCTAATTAATCTATTTACCATTTTGTTGTTGATAATTAATCTACTCACTGTAACTCAAATATGGTAAGGAGGCACTCTTGTAAAAGCCTCACCTCATATGCACATTGCACTAATCAACTTTCTGAAATGATCTTATCTACCTCACGTAAATTTTACAACATCCCTGTTTGTTTTATACTTTTGATCATGTCTCATCAGCATCCTTGCGCCCTTTGCATATTGCAACTATATTATTAATGCACATGGACTTATCTAGAAGAAATACCTACACAAGCTTGTACATATTCAAGTCTTAAATTTTATAATCTTTTCATTTTTTTTTTCTTATATTTAATGGTTATTCCATTCCATTGAGAACAAAGCTAACCTGAGTCAAATTTCTTGTTGCATAAACAAACTTGACCAGTAAAGCTGATTCTGAAGGTCCAGGAAGAAGATGTCACTCTACTGCAATTAGAGAGCAAATCTGACACAAAAGATTGAGTAAAACTGAGCATAATACACCTTCAGTCTTAATCATGACACTTAAATGGAACATCTCTACCATCGAAGGCCGATCAATCAGCCATGATTGAGTCAAACACGGACATGATGCATCCCTCAATGCCCAGAAACAAATCCACTCTCCAGCCCTAATCAATTTTTCAGACAGCCTCGTCTTGAACAAATCCACACACACACACACGCACGCACATGAAACCACATCACATCGATGATTAGCTTGTCCCACTTAATCACTTCCTATTAGAGACACCTGCAAGGCTGCAGCAGTCTTGTGTGATTATGTGCAATCATAAAAATGTCACATTTGAGTGACAAGCAGCATGAGAGGATGCAGATTTACACCCTGGGAAAACAGCTATTCTCTTACATTTAAGAAACTATTTGTATAAGTCTTACAAATATGTATTTTAAAAAATGTTCACACAAGACTCAATTTAATCTCTCTACATAATTTTGCATATGCTACGCAGGCGTATGAATACACACCAGCACCCACACTGGAGCCTATCTGCGGTGGATAAAAGACATCCCTTATCAGCTTCCTCATAGAGGAGCCGGGAATGAAGGCATTTACTCAAATGAAAGAGGCAGCTTTTGGAGATAAGCCGAGAGAGACGGAGCTCAGCTAAGCTTTCAGATTGGACTGGGCCTTCAGAGGGAACAGAGGAGGATGGGGGGAAAAACAGAGGGAGAGGACGCATGGATGTACGGATGGATGGATGAAAGATAGGTGGATTGCCGATGAAGTGATGGGAGGCTACGCAGACTGTGTTGTGCTTTGAGGAGGAGTTTGTGGCTTTTGTCTGTGATGGAAGTGCTTATATAAAGCCTATTTAGATGATGTGGGTGTGAAAGGTATTGTGTTGACCCTGCTACTTTGTCTGCTCGGGCGTGCACAAGCCCGTCTATGCCTCCTGTCTATCCGTGTGCTCGTCGCTGGCCCCGTCTGCACAGAAAAGCTGGCACGTCTTCTGCACCACGCTGGGCTGCGAGCCGAGCTAGAATAACCCACTTCAAAGAGAGCCATTGTCACACACTAATGTGGCGAACGGCAGCTAGCGCCGCAGAAATCAGCACACGCTGAGACTGGATATTCCCTCTGAGTCCCTCTGAGACAAGGGAGAAGAGGGTGGTGTGGGAGAGCAGGGAGAGAGAATGAGGTTTGTTCACAAACACACCGCTGTGCCAACATTAATCATGTAGACTCTCATAAAATCATTAGAGCTCATCATTCGCAGTCAGGCGCTCTCCTCTGACAAAAAGACGCCAGAATGCCAATTTCTGTCAGCTAACACACACGCGCTGACACTACACACACCTTTGTAGTGCAAAATATCAACACAGAGGAATAAGACATCTGATCTAACAGGAGGCTAGATGATAGGAAATGTATTTATGTTTACAGCTTGTACACAATCTACACTTTTTATATATAATTATGTTTAAGAGCCACTTTATTTCTGTACCTGCTGCTCATTTTATCTACTTATTCCTGCATTTTCACTTACAGCACCCACAGCAGGCCTGTTACACAATGCATTTCAACTGTTAATTGCATTTTTAATACATGTGTGCAAGCCTGCTAGAATTTATGCCTCTGTAGCGTGGATCCTCCTTGATGAATGTGCGTCATATATTGGCTAAGTAGGCTTTTTAAGTGCAGGCTCTGCCAGTTATAGTGTGGTTGCGTGAGCGTGCACAGAAAAGGCTTACTATATTAAGGCTTGCATCTTGTGTTTGTTTGCACTGAAAATGCAAACCATATGTTCTGGTGATTGCATTTCATCAATTGATTTATGCATATTTCTTTGTTGTTGTTGAGGCAGAGCAATTCAGAGCTGAGCTCTTGTGTGTGGTTGTCCAGCTGTAGGCTATAATTTATGAAATGTGATGCATTTTTCCAATTAATTATAGCTTGACCATTCTGAGTTTTGCTATGTGTATTGTGGTTTATATTTCTAGCTGCTCGTGCATGTTAAAGCAAAGCTTCCCACTCCTCAAATGTGCAGCTTTCCCTTTTTTCTCTTGTGCATGCACATGTGCATTTACTTTAAGGATGGGTTGTGATTTTCTAACCGCTGTAATTAATTGCACCAGTGGAGGGATGTTGTGGTACAGGCTGAGATCAGAATCCTGACCACTAACAAAGAGCCGGAGCAAAGACAGCCATTAGAGCTGGATCACCGCTTCTTCTGTTTACACTCGCCACGTTTACACACTAGCTGCACTCTATTATGTGCGTCAGACCCTGGAGGATTGCAGATCGGTGGAAGGGGCAGCAGGTTGTGATGGCTGGAGTTGACTGTAAAATCGATGCCCTTTGCTGCTCCCCCCCCCACCTTCTGTGTTTGGAAGGCTGGTGCGCTTTTATACACCGTCTGCTTTGACGTCTTAGAAATGCACTTGAAACCGCAGGGGAGTTCAGCAGGGGGATCTTTTTAGGTTATATTCTCTTTGTGTTTCAATCCTCTCTGTTTCCACCTGTCTCCAGCTTTTCTTTCTGCTTCTTCTCATCTTCAAGCTCCTGCTCTTAAAGGCCTTTAACTCTTCTCTCGCCCATTTAAGTCAAGGTCAGAACATCAAGTGGAAGACCGCTCTGCCACTTGAGCTCAAAGCTACATCACAAACATACAAACAAGCACATACAGGCGGCACTGGGTGGTGATGTGTTACTGCTTCCTGTCATGGCCTTCATCTTTAGCCTCAGCACCCGGGGAACAGGAGGCTAAGTGGCGAGGTTTCTGTGCCGATTGCGGTATGGGACCATTTCTCATGTTGTCAGGGCTCCCGCTGGGCTTCACATATGCCTGCAGCTCTCAGCATCCAGAAGCCATCAGTTCAGCCGGCAGGCCAATCAAACCCACGCTGTCACTTCAGTGGAATAACTCTGACTGTCACTCACAGGCGGATGTTTTCCCCACGGGGGGCCTAAGGGCAGGAAGGGGCACGTACAATCCTCGCATGCTAAAGCTGTTATGTGCAAAAGCAGACACATAGTTTCTGTCACAAGACAAATCACACTTACATATTAATAGCCTCTACCTCAAAGGGCATACAAGTGTGTGTGTATACACACAAAGAAAAGATCTCATGAATATCTATGGAGGTCATGGCAACAAACATGGAATAGGTGATTTTTCAGTAACTCAATTAGCATGTGACCTCTGCTCTTTGCTGCCCTTTCAGTCACAATCCAGGCAGAAAAATCAACTCTGAACACTCAAATTAACATAGAAATGTGTGTTTGCCCTCCATTTATAAAGTGTAGTCTATAATGCCCATACAGTCAGCAACAGAGGAGTACTGAAGAGACACAACAGTGGCAAAGTCCAGGATGCTATCAGACAATGTCCCTCTTTAATGAGTAAAAGAATAAAATTGTAACAAAAATCAATGAGTAAAATAACATTTAAGCCCTTCACTGACCTAACAGTGTAGTCTGTTAACAGCTGGATTTACAGCAGACAGATGTCAAAATCTTCTCCTTGTCCAAATCCAAGGCCTACATATCCCACAATCCAACTCTGATAATGTGGGGGTTATAAAAAAGTGAAATCAATGCAACCAAATGAGAGGTATAAGAACTTTTATCTCATATGGCGTTCCTCCTAGTCAAAATCTGATGCCTACATTACCCACAATTCAATTCAAAGAGTCTAATGCCTTAAAAAAGGACCAAAATTTATGTAGTCAAGCCAGTGATACAGTTGTTTTCATTTCATGCAATCTTTTTGTCCAAATACAAGGCCTATGTTACCCATAATTCACCTCTGATACTGTGGTGTTATCAATGCAGCCAGTGATATAAGCAATTTAAATGTACACTGTCCTTCCAAGTCAAAATCTGGTGCCTACATTACCCACAATTCAACTCTAATAGGGGTGGTTATAAAAGCATGATATCAGTGCAGCCAAACCAACAATATAAGCACTTTCATCTCATACAGTAGTTCTCCTAATCAAAATCTTGTGCCTGCATTACCCATAATTCAATTCAAAGACTATACTGCTTAATAAAAAGATAAAACTGATGCAGCCTAGACAGCGACCATGGTTTTCATTTCATGGAATATTCTCCTTGTACAAATCTACGGCCTACACTACCCATAATTTAATTCTGATAGTTTGGTGGTTATTAAAGGATGAAATCAATACAGCCAAACCAGCGATATAAGCACTTTAAATGTACAATGTCCTTACAAGTCAAAATCTGGTGCCTACATTACCCATAATTCAATTGAAGAAGTCTGTTGCCATGTAAAAGTATCAAAATGGATGCAGCAAAGCCAGTGATATGGATATCTGTATTTCATGCAATCTTCTCCTTGTCTGAATTGAAGGCCTAGATTACTCACAATTCAACTCTTATAGTGTGGTGGTTATAGGGCATGGTAGATTTAATTATCAGCTATATGATCTGATGTATCTGAGCTAGCTTTACACAAGCTACCTGAGTGTGAAAAGATGGTATATTTAGTCCTGTAGAAGAAAAAAAATGCAAGATATCAATGTTGTTATAAGAAAAAAGAGGTAATGTGCAGTCTCAGCCACATATACTACCATACCAACAATCCTTGAGTGTCCCAACCACGTGTCTGATTTGTGGGGTTTCCACTTATTGTGGAACATGTCAACCAAGATGGCCAACGAAGGCTAGACTGTTGGTGATGACAATACTGTACAAGCTACAGCAGAATGAAGTGATAAGTGCTCAACAATTCAACTGTAGCAGCCTGATGCTGTGTTAAATTTGAAGCGGCTGTAAAAGTGATACATTTGTTTAAACTTTTTACTTTTTAAAATCTGGTTCCTACATCACCCAAGGTGTAACCTGACAGGAAGAGTTAATGATTCAGGTGTTAGTGTAGCAGCAAAAGTGAAACCTGAAGTTTGCTTTGAAACAGTTCAATCCTGAAGAAAGAAATACTTTAAACATTCTCCACAATGGCCTTAAAATACAAGGGTGATGCTCTGTGTCATGAACACAAGGTGTGACTCATGTTCTATCACCAGCTCTTCATCACAAACCGGCTCCTGAATGCTCTTAAACATCAGGAGGTCGATGATAACTCACAACACTAGAATCCGTCTTTAAGCTCACATCACTCCTGGACCGATCTCTTCAGGGAAACATGAAACGAGATCAGAAAGAGCTCCTACAGCAAGAAAAGCACAGAAAGTTGAGTGCTAACCCACCCTGTTTCTATTAGTCTATAACGCAGCTGCCTACTGCAATGAAACATCAACTTTAGTATAAAAGTGACAGAACACCAGTGGGAGAGCATAAAAATGCAGGTCTATGAGAAGCAATAAATATGAAATAATGTATATAGCACTTTGTGGCATTAGCAGACATTTCTTACGTTCTTACTGGAGAGTTTTCAGGGACTAATGAAAAATTTTAAAAAAGTCACTTTGACAATGCATTTGTCATTTCAAGTGGATGTTTGTTGGGCTAATAGAGCAGTGGGTTATTCGTTTCTACTGTGTGTGTGAGAGGGAGAGAGAGCAGGTAGAAATGAGCCGAGCAGGAGCTGGAGGGCTGCCACCTTCATCCCTGCGGCCCACGAGGGATGAACAAAGAGACAGCAGGCTCAGGGAAGTCCATCCATCATAATGTCTTGTAGCCTCTCACACTTTGCTTTTATATGCATGCTCACACGCGCTCCTGACACAGACCCAAAGCTGCTTTAACAAAAAATGACAAAAGCAAATCACACATGAGACAAGAGGACGGTTTGATGGAGAGTCCACTAAAGCCTTCGATTATTCCTTTAGTTAACCCCGCCATTTACACCCCCCTCCACCTGCATCAAACACCCCCCCTTACTCCACACTAAGGCAGTTGGACGCTTACATCTCAAGGTCAAGGGCTGCCTTACATTAAGCTCAGTCTTTAGAAGAGGAAACCAACATGGCTTTTTAATACCTTACCTCTAATTTCCCAAAGAGTGACCCCCCTCCTCCCCACCCACCTTTTAATGGCTAGACTGTAACCCTAACCCCATGTAATTAGCCCTGATCAAGCTTGGGACCCTGTTTAGCGCAGATTAGCCCTGCTTCCCATGCATTCCCAAGCCACCCCCACCTTCAGATCCTGCAGATAAAAAAGCAGTAGAATTGCACCCACTCCCACTGGGGACAGGCCTGTAATCAGGCCTCCTACAGCCCTGCAACCTGTCTCCGGCCTGGGGGGACAGCGGGGGGCCGTGAATGGATGGGAGATGAAGGGAGACAAGGTTAAAACCCTGACACCAGATGATTTTCCTCCACGGCCCAGCAGACGACATTTTGGTTGGCGCTGATTTCTTTGGTGCCCAGTCTGGAGAATTGCTGATGCGGCATCCATTTGCATGAGTCATTGGCCTGTACGCCGAAGCCATTTTAAGGGTAGCGACTTCTCAGATCAGCCACACAACCTTTCTTATAGCTGGATCCACCACATCCAGAAGCCCGTGTTTGAATAAAACCATTACATCCAAGTCAGCAAACAAGGCTATCAGCATATTCCCTTTGGTTCTTTCTAATAATCTCATCCTTTTCATTTCCACACTCTAGTTTTGAAATGGCTCAAAGCTCGGTGCAACCGGCGGAAATGCTGATGAGGGAGAATAGTTGCAATTTGGTCAGAGAAAGGAAAAGAAGATTGAGCAGCAGCTATAAAGCAAGGGTTAAGTATGGTAGCACACAGCAGCAGAGGTCCATCACTCAGCTCAGCCTACACACAAAATGTGAGCCTTCATTCTCCCATGTAATCAGTGCAGACAGAGCTAAATATGCAAATGAAGATCTCTGTAATCTGGATTTAGTGATGGCATCAAATCTAGCCAAGTCTTAAAAATGCTTTACAATCCTTTAAAACTTCAGTATTCAAAGAGTCAGTGTTGGAGATAAAACATTAATTATTCTAGTGGAAGGCTGAGCATAAATATCATTTATTGTTTAATGCTTGGTCAAAAAATGCGCACAATTCCTTGAGATTCCTCAGTGACCCTTTACGCATAACCTACCATAACCCCCTTTACACTGTCAGATCAATTCTGCTTTACAAAAAGCCAATAATTCCACCTTAATCAATATATATCGAGAAAGGAATCTGCCGTCTCTTTCTGAACAATATAATCGTTAATTTCCATTTAAATCTTGACAGATAGGCTCACTCTGAGGGGGCATGCAGGTCATATCTCTGCGGGGTCATGTTTCTGAAAGCTTTTTCTGACATGAACACTTCGATACAGATGAAAAAATGTCATCAATTTCGATGAAGCCTTGATCTTTTATTTGAAGTTAAATTGAAGCTGTCGTCTCAGCGCCACTCACACTTTTGGATTATTTTGGATCTGAGCTCCACTAAACTTGATCAAGACTGTTCCGGATTCCGCTGGCGTAAAATGAACCATTAAAAGACGACATAAGGAGGCTGCTGCTCATTTCCACTATAAACTTATTCTAAAAATGCACTCTTTGGATACTCAGCGAGAGCGCGCGTTTCATTTTTTACCTGATTGACCGCGTCTTTCAGAGCGCCTATTCAGGGTTTTGAAAGACATTTTAACATTTTCTGAGCTCAGTCCTTATATTTCAGCCATCTCTCTAATTCTCCAAAACGGATGTCTTCACATCATGATCAATACTCACCGATCAGCATCGTGCGTCCGGCAGCGTATCCGCGTCTCTCCAGCTCTGCTCGTGTAACCGTGCGTAAAAAACTGTCAAAATTTTACGCACTTTTATCCCCGCTGACACAGTCCATGCGCGACGCACATGCAGGTGCGATCGCCTCTAAAAGAGCCTAAAAATCTGTCAGAATTCGCTTGACTTGGATGACAGCTCTTTTTTTTCAAAGCGATACTGTATCCCCTCTCTCCTCCGTCTTTGGTGACCAATCCCCGAGAAATGTCAGATCCTTTGGATGCGCCTTATCCTCAGTTAGAATCCCATCGCTCGTGCTGCTGCTCCGCTTGGCCTGAAGGAGGCGAGGAATTGGGCTGTTGTAGAAGGGATGGGTGTAATTGCCTGCTCTCTCTCACTCCCTCTCTCTCTCTCCCTCTCTCTCTCTTTCTCTCTCCTCCTCTAAGTGAGCACCTTTTTAACTTGACACACAGATGGGGAAATCAGCTCCTACTCTTTCTAGTACTAGTGCAACTTCTTGTCAAAGTTATTGTTTTAGAGGTCAGCTGTGTTGGAACTACAGCCACAGAGGAGAGTGAAAAGACAGAAAAAGGACAAGAGGAAGCAGTGAAAGGATTGGAGTGGCAGCAGTACTGTAAACATTAAGGAAAGAGAAGAATATAGTCTGAGACAGGTTTCCATTCGTGCTCTCATAAGGATGATTTGTGTGCTCTTGTCAAGGCAGCTGCCTTGTGTGTGAGTGAGAGCGACTGTGAGTGATGCCTCCTCACAGCCATCTCTCTCTCGCCAGTCTGCTCCCCCTTTGTGTCTCTTCTTGTCGATGCATCATTTGGTGAAGCTGACACATATTCCGGGACTCGGAATTGGCTTGAGAGCACACGGAGCCTGCTCGTATTAAATCTCTGTTTGTTGAAACGGTGTATGTGCGGAGGCATGGATTGGGTTGAAGAGCCTCGGTGCAATGCTAAGCTGTCCTGGAGCTACGCCAAAGCACATCTCCCAGGGTGCTATCAGGAACTTAATTACAGCATTAAATTGCTCCCTCTCCGCCTTTTTCTCTCACTCTCAGTTCACTTCTTCTTCTTTTCCCTGCTCGCCCTATTCCTGCTCCCCTCTCTCTCCTCAAATTGTGTATCCATCTTATCTTACAAAAGCTCTCTCTCTCTCTATCTCACTGTTTTCAATCTCTTGTTGCTCTTTTTCCCTTCTTGCATTGGCTGGCTGAGCAGAAACACTCACTGGTGCTGCTGCTCTCATACCAAGAGTGTGTAAATGTTCCTGACAAGTTCCTCTGCTGTCTCTATTGTGCATTTAAATTCCTTATTTACTTCTAAAATCAATTGATAGCGGTGATTTTCAGTCAGTTTGTTAGATTGCAAGTGTGAAAACAGAGCATGAAAGGCCAGAGCTCAGATCCCAAAAGGAGACTTTCCTCTAAACATGAAATATTGCCTCTGACAGAGTGTTATGTGGGGGGTGAACTACCTTTCCCTTCCGATCCAGCTTTTCTGTTTCCTCGCAATTCACAGAGGCAGCAGTGGACTGAGCCGCTTTTCTCCCCCGGGGGGCAGAGAGGAGGACACAGGGGCAGCTGGGTTCTCCCGCTGCCTCATGCCAACCATCAGCTCGGCTGCCTGCATGGCACACCAGAGCTGCGGCTAATTAGAAACGCGGGAAACACTCCAAGCTTTACATCAGGTCTGCTGCAGCCAAGATGATTTGTTGATGCCAGTTTGTTGTATAGGTTAAAAGATGTTGTTGAGTGCATACAGGAAAACACGGTTACATCTCTCAGTGGGGGAAGTCTTAGCACTTGAGGTCAAATTTTCCCCTGCAGCATGGTTAACTTGTGCAGTTACTATTTTGAGTCTTGCTGCCTTGGAGAATTATTTTACTAAAAACTTGCAAGTATGAATGTATTTGGAGTACTGCTGGGTGTCTGGAAATATTACAGAACACACATCAATATATTAGGTCTGCTAAGGGTTGCATCAGCTATGTATAAGTCGATATTGAATGCAAGGTGAATGTTTAAATCAGACCTGTTACCACAGGTGTATAAAAACAATCACCTAGACATGCAGTCTCCATTCACAAACATTTTTGTGTTGCAAAATGTGTTGTTCTGAAGAGCTCAGTACGTATAGTACTTTGATGGATGCCACCTTTGCAGTAAGACAGTTCATGAAATGTTATCCCTGCTGGATATTCCACAGTCACTGTAAGTGATATTATCAGAAAGTGGAAGCGTTTAGGAACAACAGCAACTCAGCCACAAAGTGGTTGACTGTGTAAAATCACTGCTGATTCCAAAGCTAAAGAGTCCTGAACTTAAACAGGCATTAATGTTAGCACTAAACTGAGCGGTATGAGATTTATGCAACGGGTTTCAATGGCTGAGCAGCTGCAAGCCACACATCACCAAGACCAATGCTAAGCATCAGATGGGCTGGACTGTAGAGCAGTGGAAATGTGTTCTGTGGAGTGACAAATCATGCTTCTCTGTTTGGCAGTCAGATGGCGGAGTCTAGCTTTGGTGGATGCTGGGAAAACATTACCTGCCTGACTGTGTTGTGCCAACTGTGAAGTTTGGTGGAGGAGGGATAATGTAATGGGAATGTTTTTCAGGGGTTGAGCTTGGCCCCTTATCTCCAGTGAAAGGCAATTTTACCCCTCTGAGCCCTAAGCTATTTTCTCCCTTTTTGTTTCGCCTTGTCTTATTGTCTTAAAAAGCTTGTAGAACACTAACTCTGTGGTACAAATTTAAGCTCTAAACATCATTATTTTCAGGACAACCTGGACTTTAACAATATGTGTACTGCAGTAATGTCACCTGAATTTTTAAGAAGTTACGAAACTATAAAGATAAAAGAAAAAACTTTTCACATGTGGCACACATTAAACAATAACAACCAAGGTTTTGTTGCTCAAACTTGTTTTTCCATCTCTTGGGGACCAAAAAATGAAAAAAATAATCATTCTGTGCCAAAAAGTCTTTAAAATATTCACAAAAACAGGTCTAGCTAAGGCAAACATAATGCAATCTAATGTAGCTTTGTTTATTTTAACTTTAGCTATGCAAGTTATATAGCCACGCTATGTAGCTAACTTAGCTTTGGTAGCTTAAGATTTAGCTACATAAACTATGCATCTTATGCAGCTAATGTAGCTTTGTTAGCTTTAGATTAAGATACATTCACTAAGTAGCGAAATTTGCTATACTATGACATCTACGTAGCTAACTATGTAGCTTCATTAGCTTCAGCATAAATGCTCTACAGAATGAATAGGCATAAATTCTCCCAAAAAGAAGACTGGAGGCTGTTATAGCTGCAAAGGGGGAAACACCATATTAAATATGGTGACTTTTTTTTTTTACATCTTTCACCACAAGGTGAGTTTGGCTTTATCCTGTTCAACTGAAGAAGGCTGAGGAACACTGTCCATTTGTATATACAGTCTATGATGCAGCCACATGTGGAAATAAAGGCACAAATGCCAGTCTTTGATGTCAAAGTTCTACTCCATACAAAAGGGATATATGACTCATGTGGAGAATAACATTTCTTTCTGTTATCTTGAGTCTTGAAACAGTTTTGTCCTTAAAAATACTGAACCAAATTACAGTGAAAAAAATCAAATGAATGAGTAACCTTTAACTTTTTTTTCAGGTGTCAAGAATAGGAATAACTTAACACGTGTGACTCAGTGTGGGTTACCACTTAAAAGTTCAGAATGAATTATGATGAAAATTTTTGGCATCTGCAAAGGTTTCTGTGTCTTTAGAAATGTGTTTTTTTGTTAATACCTTATTCAAGTGACTGTGATTGACATGAAAACTTTTATTTGCATTTACTTTGACCGTTATGACTTGCTTTTCAAACTGGCAGAAAGTTCAAGACTTCCTGACTAAAAAAATGTGTCATTGTTAAAAAGAATCACTTCCATTAGTCATTTCTAGTTGCAAAAGTGCAACTGCTGTAACATATTTCCTCTCATGAGTATCTGGAGTTAACACTGTTGGACTTTCTTAATACACACTAATGATATTTACTGAGTCGCCCAAAGCCCCGTATCTATGGTGATGAGTGACGGACCCTGGAGAGAAGAGAAGGTCAAGCTGTCACACTCCAGTCTAATGAAATTGTGTTGTCTTTGGACAAGTCTGGCTGAACTTCTCTGCCAAAGCCTCCTTTTTAATGAAAACCTGCCTCTGAGGGTGGGAAAACAGACATTTTAAATCTGCTTGGGAGCATAAGGAATAAAAAATATGATCATATGGGCATTTTTGTTTGGAGATGCTGAAAGTGCATTGTTGTTTGTCTGCTAAGGTGGAAACTCCAGACGAGGTGAGTGCTCAGTGATTATTATGCAGCATCTGTTCGCTGTTGTACGCCGGTGCTGTCACAAAGGTTGTCTAGGTTGGTTTGGGGTGGATAGGCTGCAGTATAGTTGAGGTGGGAGAGAGTGCTGAGGGTGTTGGGTGGCCTTGGGTACAAGATTTGAGTGAAAGGAGGGAGTGCAAGCATAAAATATGGTGAGAACAGCTGTTACTTGGAAATACAACTATTCTGTGCAAGCCTAACATCGCTGCATGGAGGAGTCTCTACAGAATTCCTCCTGACAGCCCCCTTTCCCTTTTTCCCTTCATAAATCCAAACATGCATTCACAGATGACAACACACCCCCGAAAAGCCTCCCTCTCTCAGTAGGACTGATTTGAATTTCATCTTTCTGTCTCTCAGGAGCAGCTTGATCAATACCTCTCAAAATGCGACAGCCCCATAATGGCCACCGTTTTGTTTTCCAATCTGGAGCAGGTGACAACGGTGTGATGAGAGTGACACAGCTGGTTTTGATGAGCGGGTGTGGAAATGTGTGTTTGGGCGTTGTGTAGTCTGAGCTGAATGAGACACTCGTTTGAGTTAATAGATTTTGACACATAGCTGTAGTTTATCTTCTTTTTCTGCTGTAAACAATCTTATTTTTCTGCTGTAAACAACCTACAGAATGATGAGAAAACTGCACCAAAGACTTAAGTTGCATTACTCAGAGCAACAGCGCCGAAGAATTTTACTTACTTAACTAACTCATATCACATTGTAACATATTGTACCAGATCACACCATATCATATTCAAGGTTATAATAGTTTGCGATTTTTTTAATAGTTTTTATTTTTGTTTGGTTTTTACTTTTCTTTTTAAATTTCAGTTTACTTTTTATTAGTTTTTACATCTGGTTTGTTAGTTTAGTCGAGTTTTTATTTTGAAAAAATGCTTCATCTTAGTTTATTTTTTATTAGTTTTAGTGTTTTAGTTTTTTTTTTGGTAATATGAGGAACTTGTCAGGGGTGAGACCCGAAAGGGCTCCTCACTTTTCTCTTTATTCATGACATTTTTATGTTTGTATACAATTCAAGACGCAAAATTACCATTGTATGAAGTATTTCCAATCAAAATCAGGTGATTTTACACTCTCCATGCATGGGTGTCCATGTCAGTCAGTCTGCTGCCGTCAAAGAATAAAACTACAGAGATTTTGACTCTAATTTTATTTATTTATTTTTTTTGGTAGGTTTTGGCAGCACAGACCTGAGTTTCAGTCAGGTTTTTTTTGGCAAAGCTTGTTTTTTTTTTAGTTTCAGTTAACTAAAATGATTTTTTTACATTTTAGCTTTAGTTATTTAGTTAGTTTTAGTTTTAGTTATATCTGATCACATCAAATAGAATTGTATTGTATCATATCATATTCATCAATTGAACTGACCTGTATCACATTGTTTAATATCATACGGTATTGTGTATTGTATCAATATGTATCGTTTTGTAACAGGTTGTATCATTTTATTTAACCTTTATTTGATCTCTTTTCAAGGTAGATCTGACCAAGAATGGCAGCAATAGACAGTTTCAACAACCAAACAACATTGTATCATATTGTATCACTTTGTATTGTGATCATATCACATTGTAATGATCTTTTAGATTACATTCTATCGGATCAGATCAGATCAGATCATATTGTCTTATCAGTATTGTATATCACTTTGTATTTTATGGTATCCCATCAGATTGCATCATATTGTATTGAATCATATATATTGTATCATATCACGTTGTATCATATTGTTTAACATTTATTGTATCATATCATATAACACTGATTTGTATCCAATCTTGTAGTGTTGTTTTGTATTGTTTTGTACGGTATTGTAATGTATCATATCAGTTTACATCGTATTTTATTGTATCGTATGATATTGTTTTGTGTAAGATCATTTCATATCGTATCACATTGCATTGTTTTGTACCATTTTGCATAGTGTCTTATTATATCGTAGAGTATCATATCAATCACATCACATCTTCAGTTACATCACATCATATTTAAACATCCAGTCTGAGGGCTTTCCACAGAGATATGGAGTAGTCAGCCATTGAGAAGAAGCCATCCTGGCTTCTCCAAAAGCTTGTTCCTCTGAAGCATAAAGTTCTTGTTGATGCAACTCTGTAATTTTCCCTATGGTCATTTAAAAAACAAGTACTTTAATGTTAAAGACAATGTTATTGGAGAATTCTATTAACTGCTAAAGTTAAAAAAAGACTTTCAAACTTCAAAACCTAAGTCACAAACCCTTCATTTTAACAAAACCTGAATAATATGCTGACTAATTTCTCCAAAAAAATGACTTTTGTTTTCTGTTCATGTTGCAATGAAGCATTTAACTACTTCTTTTCAAAAATGACACACTGTTAAAATGAACCTAAAATGTAAAAGGAAGTGAACGGCAACACATTATACTACATGGTATCATATCATATCATGCTGGTCATGCTGTAACACATTGTGTCATTTCAAACTGTGTGGTATGGTATTATGGCATCATATCGTATTGTCACGTCTCTTCTTGTGTCCTGTTGTTTTATATGTATCGCATTGTATTATATCCTATCGAATTGTATTGTATTGTTGTGTCATATGCATTCTATAGTCTCTAATTGTGCTGTGTCATGTGGTACAGTATCATATCTTATCATATCGTATTTTATCACATTGCATGGTATTGTATTACAGGTTTTTAGGTTATGATTCCTTCAGTGTTTGTTAGTCAGATGTTTCTTATCAATCTATCCACTATTTTTTTCAAAGAAAGAACTCAAAATAAGGCAGTTACATGTAAAAGTTTTTACACATTTTATAGGACTTAAAACTTACTGTGACCTGCCTCTTATTTCAGCTTATTAGCTGACTGAAATCTTGATCTAAGTTCATAAATATTTGTGTTGGCATCACTTAAAACACTACAACTGGAAATGTCCGATGTCCCATTGTAAGCGCTAATAAAAATGCATCCTATAGGCAGATGCATGATTTTGTTGTGACTCTAAACAAACAAACAAACAAAAAAAAAAACACATTGCTGCTTGGTATTGGATGGTCCTATCTGTTTAAACTGACAAAATTCAGAGTCAGAACAGCCCTGATCCTCAGTGTTCACAGCTAATTCAGCGAAATATTCAACATGCACACAGCCAGGCTTTATGAGCTTTGGCTTTATAGTACTGGAACTTGTGACAAATGCAAATGTGTTTGAAAATGGTGTCGTCTGATCCCGGATACATGCAGGAGCGTAATGACTGGCAGGCTAATTTATGAACAGGCAAAGAGGAAAGCTAGCCCTGCCTCGCTCTCTGCCGTTCCGAGCCAGCGGCCTCCTCAATTAGAGCTCGCTCTGCCAACCTGCTGCTGAGGCCGACTAGGTAATGACTGGCAGAAGAGCAGGATGCACACAGCTATCACTCTCTCTTCTCTCTCTCTAAACAAACAGTTTTTATTTCTCAAACTCTTAGTCGCCCCCTCTCTCTCTCAAAACTAAAAGCTTTGTCTCCCACCTTCTCTCTCTAACCCATCAGCTCTCTCATTTTCTCTGGCTCTACAAAACCATCTGAAGTAAACTTTGCACTCCTTTTCACTTCTCTTATGGAAGTCTAAGAATGCACCGTCTTAAGTGACATCTTTCCATCTCCCTCTCTCCCTGCTCTATCAATTTGCATATTTCTTCACACTTCACTGTCTCTCTCTCTCGTTCTGTCTCCATGCACCCCCTTTTGGCCTCTTTCTCCGAAAACAAACAAATGAACTGAGGAGCACTGGCAGAGAACACCCTCGGAGCGTAGCAGCTCAGCTGGCTACCTGACTGACTGACTGACTGACTGACGGAGACACTAACTAACTAAGTGACAGAGAGACTGACAGGAGGTTGGAAGAGCACTGAGAGGACTGATGGTGAGGAGCTGAAGTAATTCAAAGATGGGCAGACAAGAAGCACAGAAGCTGATAGGTGGCACAGCAAGAAGCCCCATCATGTAGCCGGCCCTGAGGGCAACACTTCATGTGTGAGATTAGACCAAGCTCTGATGATTAACGTGTTGGTTCACATGAACATGCAGATCACTAACTTACTGTAAAAGAAATGTAATTTTAAAAAATGCATTAAATTCTTACATTGTTAACCCTTTACTTTTCAACATTTGTCACATTTACTGAAGGTAATTTGATACAAATAAACAGGGTTTGATTAAGGGGGTGGTAATGATTTGGACACCTCAGCCTCCAAAACAAAATCCTTATTAACGACCAGCCATTTCTCCTGTCACAGGTGGGACTCATGTCTAAATCAGCTGTGTTGTAACTTTCTGTAAGGACTAATATTACCTCTCTACTGTTACTTTTTAAAATAAGGAGAGAAGGAAGCAAACAGTCTGGAAAAAGCTTGTTCTCCATGAAAACATACATCAAATGAAGCTTCGTTAGCTGCATAAGCTACGTAAATAGCTAGAGCCCAACTCACGAAGCAATTGCATAAGCTAATGTAGCTACGTTATCTATGTAGCTACATTAGCTAAAGCTCACATTGCTTGAGCTAACTTAGCCATAGTGGCTAACGTAGTAATGTTAATTATATAGCTAGCATGGCAATGTTAGCTTTAGCTTAAGCTAATGAAGCTAAAGCGAGCAAGCGTTCATGTAACTACTTCTAAAACAGATTGATACATAATTCCATCCTCAATTAGACCTCTGACCTTTTACCATTCTATTTTTTAAATGTTTTCTAGTCCAGCGGCTCTCAACTGGTGCGGCCTCAGGACCCAAGAGTCTGTCTTACAACAGATTGCGACCGAAGTTTCCAAAAATTTTTCAACAAGGCATGTTCAGTTAGTTTAGTTTATTACTTTATTTGACAGGGGCCATGCAAAACAAAACTGTTGAGTTAACTATAAAGCTAATTTACATCTGTGGTCCCTGGGCAGAAGGAGGTAAAAAAATATACAATACACACCTGATATAGAAAAGAAACCGAACAAAACTGACTGATTTTATACCCTCTTTCCTCATCAGTATGTGTCAATTTTTGCCAGCTTTTACTGGCTTTGCCCACTTTTGGGTCCCGTCCCACCAGTTGAGAACCACTGGTCTAGCCTACAAACTGGAAATCAGGTACCTTAAGTCAAACACCAATGCTAGGGGTGGAAAGTTGCAGTGACTCACATTAGAAAGCAATTTGTAAATTAGATAAACAGGAAATTTTAAAATGAAAGCTTATCTTCCATCTTGCTTATAAATCATTTACCTCATTTTTTAAAAGACAAACAGTTCAGTTAAATTTAACATCCAGGCAAAATCCCTCAGGCAGCTTTCCCCAGCCTTCTTTGTCTTTTATTTTTCTCTGAATCTGTCACGAATAGCAGCACTGCTTAAAAGCTACACAGTAGAGACCATAAGTACATCTATAAACAAGTTCAGGGCGACATTTACAACACAGAAGTGCATCCTGATTTTTAGGTATCTCACTATAATATTCTTTCACAGCTTGGAAATTTAATACAGCAGTACAAAAGCTGTTGATGTTCTATGTCTCATGCTCTACTTTAAAAGGAAATAAGTGGCTAAGGAGACAAATCCCATTCTGCTAAAGGGGTTCTTCGATATTTTCACAACTTACCAAGCCAGACATTGTCATTATAAATGGTTGAATCTATAAAGGATTTATGAGCTTTTAATAAAACTATTAGTGACCACTTATTAAGCTCCTTGTAAAGTATGCTGTTAGAAGATGGCACCTTATTACAGAGAGTAACTTTAAATGAAACATGAGCAGGCCTGTCACTTTGGTTTATGAATAAGATTTAAGAGGCAAAACTCCAAATGTTAATGCTGGGGCTGAGACTGCAAGCACCTTACAGCCACTGTGCAGGGATTAATGCATTATGTGCCAGCCAAATAATAAGACAGGTTTGGCTCATAATATTTCACAGGGAAAAAAAAGATTGAAATATATCCAGAACCACAAACATTTGTATCTTTTGTAACATTTGTCTCTTGACTGTGAAAAATAGAGCAGATAGCGGCCGTGTCCTAGACTACATTCTTTCACACAATTCATACTAAACGTAACATCACATTGGGTGGTAGTGAGATCCAAATTCATAGTATGCAATCTTACTTCTATAACTGGTGACGTGCCTGTCTGTGTCGATTTGCACGCCACGCCGTTGCTCCAGTTGTCCTTGATACCTCTCAGAAGACTTCCTGGGTGTATTAAAAAAATCATAGATATGTATAACCTGACACGCCAGATGGATTTGTTTCAAACATCCATCTGGGAAAGCTTCAATAGGAAACGTTTGAGAAAAGGCAGAGGATTTGAAAAAAACTCGGAGTGTGATTGGATGAACGTTCTATCACATCTCTACGGGCCAATAAAAGCAACAAAACATGTGACGTAGCTGCTATCGAGCTGCGCAGCTACTGAGGAATAACGCGAAACATGGCGACTATAGACATGTAAGTACTGTCGTTTTTGAAAAGAAAACAACTCACTGCTGTTCTTTGTTCTTCTTTTAACGAAGAAATGTTCTCAAGTTCTGATAAAACTGGCGCTTTAGCAGCATCTGCGCTAATCTCTTCCCCCATAACTGCACCAGCTCTTGCTGCTGCTTGTTAACGTCACAACTCTGCTGCGCCTGAAAGTACTGTCCCTCATCACTGATTGGTCCTGTCACTTTCTAACCGGGCCCACACGGTTCAGATGGGAGCTTAACAAGATGGATTCACCAGTGAGAAACACGGAAACGGGCGTATCCATCTGCTTTGCAAGGTTAAGATATGTACAGATTTTCAATGAAAAACAAAATGGTTGTGCCTTTTGCTTCAGGTTCCTCTCGTCTCCTGTTATGGGACTTCCCCTGTATAACACGCTCCGCCACAGTGACAAAGAGGAGACAGCCATTGCTCTCAATACACATGCTTAAAGACAGAAACTACTGAGTATGAGTATGAAATTTCTGGTTTTGGAAGTAAATATGGAATTCAAATCTTCCACCAACATGTCTCAAAATCCTTATAACAGCATCTTGAATCCAGGTACAAGTCAACCAGCTATCTGAATACTCATCATGACTATACACTTTCTACATTTCATAGTTTTGGTCTAGTTTTAGTTGACGAAAACTAAAAAACATTTTTGTCTAGTTTTATGTTTTAGTCATGAAAAGTCCTTACCTTTTAGTCTTAACTTTGAGTCTAAGAATTTATTCTCTTGCCTGAATCAGGTACCAAACTGTTTTCAGGCTTTCTATGGACCCTGCCAAACCCAGGGTCCCTGCTCTTTACAGCTGAAAGAATAGCTTGCATTGTTGATGCATTGTATTTTGACAAATTTATCCACAGTGGAGAAACATCATGGATTTTGAATGTCTAATAAAAACTAAATAACATTTTAGTTATTTTTAGTCATCAGGATCTATTTTTGGCTAGTCTTGGTCTAGTCTTTCTTATGGAAAAAGGCTGGGGACAGACATTTTTAGTTATAGTTTCAGTCGACAATATTAACACTACTATGTGTCAATCCATTACTATTCCAGGTTGTGAACAACATGCTGCTGTAGACCCACATGACTCCAATTTCTAAAACTTATCAGTCTTCTTCTTCTTATTATTATTATCATTATTTGTAGTAACAGTAGTAGCGTAACTACTACAATTATTTCAAATCTTAAAATGAATCTAGGAGCTATTCAACTTGCATTGCTATAACCATCTTTGTTTATATAATAAATCTTTCTCTTCATTGCTATTATTTTTGCTTGTATTACAATAGTCAGTTTACACGACTGTTCCTGGTCCTGTTATCATACACATTGATGACTTGCTGCTGTGGATACACCCATCTACAAATGCTTCATCTATAAACATCTTACCTTAGTTCTATTATTATTACTAGAACACTTAAGAGCAATGCTCTAATAATTAATGATAGTTCACTCTATTTCATTTATATTCTAGATGCTAACACTAACATTGCATTGTTCTATCGAGTCAGGTTGTTATTGTTAATTCTTCACATATCATTACTGACATTATAGCCATATCCTACAAAATGAGGGTGAACTAGATTTGTCTTCCGATTGTTGTTTTGTTGTTTCTCTTTTCCCTCTCCTCTTCCTGCTTTCTCCCAGGGCTGTCAGCATGAGTCTGGTTATGTTTGAGATTCCTAGCCATTAAAGGGATGGTCTTTTCTTGCCACTGTTACAGGGCTAAATACTGCTAGTGCTAAGCTAACGGTGATTAACGCTGGACTGTAATAGGCTGCAGTGGAAAGTATGGTCTAGACCTGCCCTCTTTGAAAAGTTTCTCCAGATAACTTCAATTGTGAAATGGCACTATAGTACAAACAAAGATTGAATGTTAAGAACCACTTAAGTGATGTAAAGACTTTAACTCCTGGTGCCATTCTGTTTAGCCTTATGGTTGTAGCTCTTAGTGGAACTTGTTGGCTAGCCAGCATAGGTTAGTATGCAGCAAGCATGTTTGATTGTGTGGTATTAGTCGTATGTAGTATGCTGTTTCAGACACAGCTTGCGTCAAATATCAAGATCAGAGGTTAACCCCAGAGGAGGGAGAAGCTGTCATCTCAGCATGACAGGGCAGAGTGTATGTGTGAGTTTCTGTGTATGTGCTGTAAGCTCTGCCACCTGCACATTTCATCTCATCACAACAGGAGTGCGGACACCCCATTTAGCATCACTGTCACATATGGTTTCACAGACAGACAGACATGAGGAGAGACGCAGCAAAAAAACTGTTTGAGAGTGAATGAGAGGGATGTAAGTAAAAGAGAGGAAGGTGGCTTCTCTATCATAAATAAATCATCAATGTGTTTCATTGCCTTTGCTGTGTTCACAAGTGAAGGTGAAGGAGAAGAGTTGGAGAAGGAAGAGGAGGAGGATGAAGAGGATGAGGTGATGATGTTTGAAACAGATCAGGTGGAGCAGAGGGAAACTGCTGGCTGAGGGACACAACAGGCTGGTGGGAATTCTAATATCTGCTTCTTGTTCAACTGCAGGAGAAAAAAACACAATTGCATCTGGAGTCAGACTGACGTAAATGCTTCCAAGAATAACTGGACACTCTGGCTGAATGGAGGAACAGTGTGAAAACTCATGCACACATTATAATGGAATTTTTTTTTCTCCCTAAACACTGAACTTGAACTCCCGAGAGGGTGAGGTTAAATGTTTAAGTTGATGTTTTAAATGTTGGAGCTCATTCCACAGTGAAGGGGACATATGAAGAGCCTACTTTTTAAAGCATTTTTGCACAGATACTTTTAGGATCCAGAGTGTCTCCTGTCTCACAAAATGTGAAACGAGCCAACTCTATGCCTGTTACGAAACCAGCCTTCGTAACAATACCTGTCCCTCATCTGGTATCTCCACCCATATACCCTGTTTCATATTATAATGTACCCTATTGTTGATCCTCATATCTCACGTTATATTTAGAAAGACTGATTTCACTCTAGTGTAACAAATCAAATCTTATCCTAATGTAATGTAATCTTACAAAAGAATATCAGTGATTGTTTGATTTTATTAGTTTTGTACTGTACCGTATTATTTTGTACCGAGACACATCAAATCAAACTGTACTGTACCATGTTGTATTGTGTCATATTTTATCCTATTGTTTTGTACCATGTTGTATCGGATCAAATTGTATTACATCATATTATATTGTATTATATCATATCATGGTGTACTGTGCCATACCAAACTGAGCTGTACTGTATTCTATCGTACCACACATGTCGCGTTGTTTGTGTCGTACTGTACCGAACTGAATGGGACTGAACCATGCCTTTTGGTACCATATTGTACAGTATCATACTGTATTGTATCATATTGTTTTTTATCATTTCTTATCATATGGTTTTGTATTGAACTGAATGGTATCATATCAAATTGAATTGATACATACAGCAGAGTGGTAAGTTTCATATAGTATTGTATTTTAGGGCGCATTCACACCAGAGCTCTTTGGTCCACTTTAACAAACTCTGGTCCATTTTCCCGGATAGTCCGGTTCGTCTGGAGTGGTGTGAAAGCTCACACGAACTCTGGTGTGGACAAAACAAGTGGACTCCGGTCCTCTTGAAAACTGGGGGTCTCTATTTGCTTCCAAATGAACCTTGGTGCAGTTTGTTTGGGGTTTGAAAGCACAGTGAACCAACTTGTGAACCAAAGGCAGGAAGTGGCATAAAGTGTTAGGATTTATAGATTTATACAGGTGATTTAATGCACTCAAGTAGATGTCGGTACTTCGCTTGGCATCTGTGAAGCAATATCAACACTTCGTAGTCTCTTGCCCACATGTTGGCTCGCGTTTTTCTTCAATGCTGATCCATTTGTCTCGTTTAAAGAATGACATGTTGAACAGCTCATTGCCTCACTGGCTGCTCATAATGACCCAATGCAAAAGCAGAAACCCCAAGACAGTGTTAATTCATAGTTTTTACCTTGTTTATGTGGGAAAAAAGACCGGCTGAAAGAGATGGGTTTTCATTTTTATCTTCTTCTACATCTCTTTTTCCTCTTCACTTCTCTTTCCTTGGGATGACAGTGCCACAAATGTATGGTTTGGTTCATACAAACCAAAGAAAAGTGCAAAAATGTTGCAATTTCAGTTTCAAAATGAACCGGGACTATCAGTGTGAAAACAACATTATTGGCCCAAACTGTACTGTATAACATCATATTAAATGGAATCAAATCATATCATAACATATTGTACCATACTGTACAGTACTCTGTCATACTGTATCATATCAAATTATATTGCACCAGAGATGTCAAGTAACCAAGAACAAATACTTTGTTACTTTACTTAAGTAGAAATTTTGGGTATCTATACTTTACTGGAGTAATTACTTTTCAGCCTATTTTTACTTTCTACTCCTTACATTTTAAAAATAGCCTTGTAACTGCTATTTCATTTCAGCTTGTTTTCATTCCGGCATGGCATGGTTAAAAAAAACACAAATAAAAAACCCCCCAAAACAATCCAGATAAATCGCGCCATCTGGATAGAGAGAATTTAATTGTGGTTGGATGAGAAGTATAAACATAATACCATTCTGACACCCTATTGGTTTGTACACAATCCATTTCACCTTCGGACATGACACAAATCACGTCACACTCCAGCAAGGAAATAGCAGACATATGTAGCCTAGTACAGAAATGTCTGTGGCAGAGACTCAAGAGAACTGGAGCCAAATGTCCCAACCAAGCACCAGCGAGGAGGTTGGTAGTACACATACTGTATATGGTTCTTGAATGTATTTGCATTGTACTAAAATGTGTTTATTTTCAATGGGCAGAAATACGGCTGAAACAGGTGCATCCCAAATTTGATAACATTTACATTTTAATATAACATTATAGTCATTATGGCCTTTAGAAAAATGTTTTTCTGGGGAGGTGGCGTAGTGCACTATGGTAGAATGGAATGCAGTGGAATGGTAGAATGGAATGGAATGGAATGGTAGAATGGAATGGTAGAACAGAATGAAATGGTAGAATGGAATGATAGAATGGAATGGAATGGTAGAATGGCATGGAATGGTAGATTGCAATAGAATGGAATGGTAGAATGGAATGCAGTGGAATGGTAGAATGGAATGGAATGGTAGAATGCAATAGAATGGAATGGTAGAATGGAATGGTAGAACAGAATGAAATGGTAGAATGGAATGGTAGAATGGAATGGAATGGTAGAATGGCATGGAATGGTAGAATGCAATAGAATGGAATGGTAGAATGGAATGGTAGAACAGAATGAAATGGTAGAATGGAATGGAATGGAAAGTATAATGAATTGGAATGGTGGAATGGAATGGTGGAGTTGGAATGGAATGGTAGAACAGAATGGACTGGTAGAATGGAATGGAATGGAAAGTATAATGGATTGGAATGGTGGAATGGAATGGTAGAATGGAACTTTTACTTTTGTACTTTGAGTATTTTTGAAACCAGTACTTTTATACTTTCGCTTGAGTAAAAAGCTTGAGTTGACACTTCAACTTCTTCAGAAGTCTTTTTAAACCCTAATATCTATACTTCTACCTGAGTAATGAATGTGAATACTTTTGACACCTCTGTATTGCACTATATATTATGTTTATTGCATCACATCCAACAGCATCACTATATACACTCGAGTATTCATATCAAATCATACCACATATAAAGCATCATGCTGTATCATACTGTTTGTTTGATTTTATTAAGATTTGTATGGTATGAAACTGCATCCTAACATATCTTAGAGTATCTTGAAGTATTAAACTGAGTCATTTATATCAAATTATATCATATCTAGGCTATCATATTGTATCATACTGTTTGTTGTCCCCAGTGGTGGGGAAAGAAAGGGGGGAGGGAATGGATTTTTCTGATTCTTGGGGGGGGGGGGGTCAGGCAAGGGGCACATATTTTTTGCTAGAAAAGTATATTTTACATCATGTGTGACTTTCTGCCCTAAAATTCAAAGTCTGCTATAAAAGGCTTAAAGGGACTTCAACATTAACAACAGCTACACATCAACCTAATGATTTTTTTATTAAAAGTGTACATCTGGGTGCTAAACTGTAACTCCTCTTTTCCACTGTGTAGGCCAGTTAGAGTGACTCGTGCTGCATGATGAATTAATAATGCTGGATTGTACTTTTATTCCTTAATTGCTGCCTTGGCACTCCAAACTGTAATTAAAGGGGTGATACATTCACACAATATCCTCAGAATGAGTTCAGCTCTGTCACAGCCATATAAGCAGAATGTAAGGGAATGAATTCGTGTGTATTATGCTTGTAGCTCATTGTCTTAGAAGGTGTATTTCTAAAGGCAGACATAGAAGACATTTCTCTGTTATGTCAGGTTGATGCAGAGCTCCTATGAGAGTCATTTGTAAAAAATAGGGAAGATTAAAGAGCCAACAGACAGATTGAGTGATGTTGAATAAAGGATCATCTTCTGCTTTGGTGCTCTGCTTTTACAACAAAAGCACTGCAAGAGGCCAAAAATCTATCTCTTATTTATTATCAGAGAAGAGGCTCCAGGCTGTGCATTACCACACATTAGACTCTAGCTTTTGTTTTGGCGGGGTTGCTCATGTTCGCACATACAGATTAGACACCTTAGTTTATTTTGAAAAAAATTAAAAACCTACACAAATGTCTGCAAGCTTTCCAATATTATCACTTCTATTGCCTGAAGGGTATGTTTAAAAACTCATAAAACAGTGTTTTTCACTTTAATTCACATTTGGTAATCAGCAGATTAAAGCAAAAACAACATGCTTAAATTTCCAATGAATATGATTTTTTTGTACAAAGCTAAATATTAAGGGTGAATTATACAAGCTTAGAGCGCACACAAATGTTAGTATATTTTGGTGGTTTTCACCTTAAAGAGCCATTTTTTAAGGTTCAATAAATAATACAATAAAGCAGTCAGAGGATGTGAGTGTGCTCGTTGACTCAGATAAAGGAAAGCAGAGCTGTAGCTGTGGCAGAATGCTGCTTTGTACGCTGAAGATAAGGCTATTCAGAGTTGAAAGCAAGGACTTCCATATAAAAAAGAGGCGAGTAACCCTCCTCAAAACTGTTTAGGTCAACTTCCATTCATTCTGGTAACATGAAATGACATAAGAGAGACATATGAGGTATTTTAGACTCGATGATAAGCAGTTAGTGTTGTATCTGTTAGGAGCATGTTAGTGAATGGGTTGAGGTTTAGAAGACAGTCAGTGCAAACACTCCACTTTAAACAACCACAGTGCAACAACATGGCTGTAGAGTTGTAATTGTGTACCACAAACCAAAAAATGTTGAGAGGAGTATAAAGATGAAAGGATCTCAGCCTTGCTCTGTTTAGATTTACACAATGTGACAGAACTGAAACAGACCATCATACAGAGGATGAAAGAGAAGAGAAGCAGCTGTTCTTAGAGATCAGTCAAAAAGGATAAGAGAGGATATTGAAGGTGAGGGAGGAAAGAATCCACCAAGTCATGGATGGCCCAGTCAGGTCTGTCTACAGAGTTAGCAGGGCTCCTGAAGGACTCTCCCCAGGGATGATATCAATGCCTGTGTGTTGGATCATTTACCACTGGGGGTAGTGTCCTGGCTAACAGTTACCTCATTTTGAAGCTTAAAGGAGTGAAACCATTATTGGGACTGATGTTCAAATAACTTACTTGAGTCATTCAAACCTCTTCTCATCACTATTTCCCTCCATTTTTTCCACATTTGACCCATTTTTCCCCATTTAGCCATTTTTTTTGCCACTTTTTGCCCATTGTAGCCCTTTCTTGTTACTTTTTAACCCTTTTCGAGTACTTTAGCCACACATCTTTTGACACTTTTAAGCCATTGGTGCCACCTTTTAGCCACATTTCACCATTTTTTGTACCCTTTTTTTCTTTCTTAACCTGTTTTTGCCATGTTATACCCATTTTTGACACCTTTAAACCCATTTTACCACTTTTAAACCACTTCTCACAAGTTTCCTTCCATTTTTGTTCTGCTTTTCCCTTTCTTAACCAACTTTTGCTGATTTTATCCTATTTTTGCCACATTTGACTCATTTTTGCCTCCTTCTAGCCAGTTTTTTGCCACTTTTTGCATATTTGTAGCCTCTTCTTACTACATTTTTACCCCCTTTTTTATTACTTTAGCCACACATATTGCCACTTTTAAGCCATTTGCGCCACTTTCTAATTGCTTTTCACCATTTTTTACCCTTTATTCCTATTTTTAACCCATATTTGTTTCTTTTTATCCCATTTCTGTCACGTTCTACTCTTCTTTGACACCTTTAACCCAATTTTCCACTTTTAAGCCACTTTTCAGTATTTTAGCCAACCATTTTGCCACTTTTTAACCACTTTTCACCAGTTTTACGCCAATTTTTGTCTTTCTTCTATTTTTGCTGCTTTTAGCCTATTTCTGTCATGTCAGTCTTTTGACACCTTTAAACCAATTTTCCACTTTTTAACTGCTTTTCACCATTTTCCATCAATTTTTTTCACCTTTTCTTACCTCTCTTAACCCATCTTTGCTGCTTTAATCCCATTTTTGCCACTCTGTAACCACATTACACCACTTTTTCCACCAAGTTTTGCCACTTTATGCCCAGTTTTGCCAATTTTCACCTTTTTGTGCACCTTTTCACAATTGTTTAATTCTTCTCACTGTAGGTTGTTTCAGTGTCCTCTACTTTACTTTGTAGTACTCTGGTGTTTGTGCACATTGTGGCCCAGCTATCAAATTTGACATTAGGGTTTAATTCAGTATACCCATCCACATTGTTAAAATGACCAGAAAAGGGTAATTCTGTTTTGTTAAGAAGAGGGGTTTAAATGTTGTACTAATACATGAATAAATAAAATTAATTGTTTGTATCTTTGATAAGAGTGATCATTATTCAGGATAAATATAAAATATGTTTATCACAGCTTAACTTTACACTGGACAATGATTTTGATGACCTCCATGAACCCCTCATCTGGCTGGGCACCATAAAGCTCTCCCCTTTATCCCCCCCCCCCCCCCGATGGGCGGCCTTGGGCCCAGTGGAAACAC
This sequence comes from Cheilinus undulatus, assembly GCF_018320785.1. Taxonomy (NCBI): domain Eukaryota; kingdom Metazoa; phylum Chordata; class Actinopteri; order Labriformes; family Labridae; genus Cheilinus; species Cheilinus undulatus. Next base: position 19,039,507 of record NC_054885.1, read on the forward strand.
TTATGGTTCACCCTGCTGGGGGAATAAGAGTGTCTGACCCATCTGCTGGTAGCCTGGAAAATCAGTTAAAAAAGGGACCACAAATATGAAAGGCTATAGGGTTAGGGCACTGGAAAAAAGCCTAAATATGCTTTCTGTGTGCTCCCCGTCTTCCCTCCTTCATACCAAGGCTTTACAACCACACCCAGCCCATAACCTCACTCTGCCCTGTGTGTGGAGGACTGCTGGGAGGAATAGCTCCGCATGCAGACTGAGGAATAAACACTCAAGGCATTTGCACACGGAGTCCGTTATTTTTGGACGTGTTTTTTGGATGCATTTATTTTTGTATTCATTAAGAAAATTTGCAGTAAAAGACAAAATGGTCTCATAGCTGTGAAGATGATTTTTGTCTCTTTCACTCAATGAAAGGAAGAAACAAACACTGAACACTGATTTCTCTCCTAAAAGAGACCTTCAAGTATTTAGCTTATTTGGGATTCAGACACTTTTTGTGGTTGTGAGGACAAATTTTGGTCTTTATCACATGTCCACAAAATAGATGCACAAAACTCTTTTTTACGTGTGGAAATTTTGGACCTTAAAAAACTGACTGCTTCACCTGTTCAATTAAGTTTTGGCTACTTTAAAATACACTTTTAACACTTAAGCCCATCATTTGATACAGTCATATGTCCACGATGGTGTTGACACGCTTCTGTTACTGTGATATTACAACATTAACAACATCTCTAATTGATATCAATTCAAAATTTTAAACAGGTTTTGAGCATATTCAGAAAAAGTCAGCGTAGTCTAAAGCCAGCAGATTTTAAATTCGAAATGAGAAATCTGTTCCGTTCAGTTATAGTATAAAAATATGCAAACAAAACACAGATTAAGTGTCGCAAAGAGATGGATTTACATTTTTTGTCTTCTATTTTGATAATCAAAAACTCTGTATTTGTTTTCTGTTAAAAAAAGAATGAATGGAAAACTGTTTTTCATCCAGTCCTACTTATCAGTTTGACCTTGTGCGGGCCCAGTAAGAAAAAAAGAAACTTGTAGCCTCATAGATGCATTTTTGATTTTCCTGTCTTTCATTAGAACACAAGAAGAAAAAGATGAAAAAAAAAGATTTTTATTTATTAATTTCTTTTGAGGGAAAAAAATCAGAAAATGTCAAACAGAAAACTAAAAACTGTTAATTTTTCATTCATAATGTTTGATACTCAGTTTCAAATTGACTGCCTAAAACAGCCAAAGGCACTTTTTTCTGTGTTTGCTTTCATATTTATTAAGAATAATTTAGGAAGGTTCAGCATATATCTAGGTTTCATCTCCTAGCTAAAATGAGCTTTTAAAAAAATGGCAAAAACTCTCATTTTTCCATTTTAGACACAAAGACAGAAAACAAAAAGACACAACTTCAAATGTTTTTTTTACTTTTATTTTTTGCTTTTTTTTAAATTCCATTTTTTAGTTTTCTTTAAAAAAAAAAGACTTGAGGAAAAGGAAATTATGTGACTCAATGGGAAAGGTGAACATTTCAAAATAAAAGCTTCCATGTCAAAATTAACCGTCCATTGTGTACAGTATTTATACTCCTCTGCCTGTTGTTTTCTATTTGATTTTTGCTTTGATTATTTATTTATTTACCTATTTAGTTTGTACACACAATAATAAATAAACATTTCCACCAAATAATACAATCATGAATTGCAAATTTGACTCCTGATGTATACATGGAAAAATAACTAAAGCGGTCCAGGCTTATTTAATCATATGAATTTATTTTCCTCCTATAAACATAATTCATTAAATCAACAGTTCTTTAACCACGGACACTATTTTTAATACACTCTATAGGGCAAACAGGCCTATTATTACACTGCAAAACACACTGGATGGTTGTGTATGCTTCAATTTTGACATGAGGGCTTTTTATGTATGTTCATCCTTCCCACTGGGATGCATTATTTCCTTTCCCCCAAGTTTTTACTTCAAGTAAAAACAAAAATTTAACCAATTTTTTGGAAATTTGTGTTACCATTTTTCTCATTTTGTGACTGTGTTGAAAAAAAATTGGAAAATTGGGAAAACATCTTGTTTTCAGTTTTTCTGATTTATGTCAGACACACACAAAAAAGAAGAAGGCTAGTTTTTCCATCTTTTCTATTTTCTGTCAAAAATGAAAAAAAAAAAAAAAGAATAACAAAAGCTTCTCAGGATTTCTGAGGCTGGTTGCAAACAGGAAATGGAACTGCAAGAAAATATAGTGACTGGGGGTCATCAAGTGATTCTTTATTGGTTTTGGAGTTCTCATTTCAAAACAAAAAACGATTTCCTGTAAATTAAACTGACCAGAAAAACATCAAGTCTTATTTTGAAGGGTTTTTTTGTCTTTTAAAAACAAATACTTATAACGGACACTCATCAGGTGCTTCTGACTTTTTGGTCATTTCTTCCTAATTTTGGCCTTGTGTTTTGCTGGATTTGTATTGTTTAAATCTGTGATTGTAAAGTATTTTTGTCGACTCTTGGAATTAAATATATTACGGGTTATAGGGTTGATTCAGTTTAATGAGGTACTCTGCACCTAGGATGGACTGAAAATCAGTCTCACTCTATGGAGGCTGCTTCCTTTGCCTGCCATCATCAGATTGGGCCCACCTGTGTGTCCATGTGTGGCCGTGTATGTGTGTGGGCTTGTAGCAGCTGAGCCATGTGGAGCTAAAGACAATGGCACGGCCCTAAAGGTCTAGAGCCAGCCATGCTGAGATTCATTTCACTGCTACTCAAGTGGATAAAATATCACAGCAGTCATGGCCTGTACAGTGTGGCTGTTTTATAAGACTTGTGTATGTCCGTGTGCGTGCTAAGGTGTTGTCCATTGTCTGTGTTGTTCCATGCTGGCAGTGCTTTAGTTTCTGTTCGTGAGGACACATCACCTCCCTGCCTTTCTTTTTTTTTTTCCTTCACCCAGCCCCCTCCGACCTCCTGTCTGCCCACCCCGTCGCTGAGCGCTGGGTCACATGGGTGCTGTGGGCTGTTTCACGTCCCATCATTTCCTGTGGCTGCCTGTCGGGGTGGATCAGGATGCCACGCGAGGCTAATGCTGACGAGCAGAGACAGCTCCGCATGACTGGGGAGGTGGGGCGGGGGGTTCCACTGGACCAGGCACAATCTGCAACCATCCCCACCTCAGCATACAAACACACACAAATAAATAACATGCATAAAGGAACATGGAAGTATCCACATAGCAACAGAGGGGCAGAGTGTGAGCAATGCTGTGCAAATATGGAGTGTATGCATGCGTAAGTGTGTCACTACATTACAAATATGAGTCATAGCAGAAGGTTTAGTGGTGCATTATAAAGCTAGCTGTCTTCATAAGTAGAAGTAACGAGTTCTAACTGTTAAAAAAACATTATTTAGGTGGTACAAACTGAAAACCAGTGAAAGCTCAGTGTTTTATTTTGAGTGCCTGTTGTCCTGCTATCCATCACCAGAAACAGCACAAGGCCCAGCAGCACATAGACACAAATCTACAATATCCCAGAGAGGATGAGGGAGAAATATAGTCCACTCTGAGAAGCAGAGAGCGAATGAGGCATGCCACTGGAATCTAGCCTTGGCTGTTTCATGCTGGATGCAGACTGGAGGAAACGATGTCCTGTTATCTGGACTATGTCACATCTTACACCTGTGCACCATCTGTGTGTGTATATGGAAGTATGCGTGCATGCTGACGTGGACTTTGTGTGTGCCTGTGCTAGCACGTGTGAACTCATCATCAATAAGAGACAGGACAGACACTCGCCCCAGGGCGTGAGCACGCACAGAGACAGATGTGGTTTATATACAATAAAAACGCCAGTTTAAAGAGACGGGGCAAGTGTCAGAATAAAGAGCGGAGGCCAACGAGAAGAAACAGAAAGGAAAGATAGTTTGACAGAAACAGGCTAACAGTGTGAAGGGGGAGAGAGCGCGGCAGGGAATGACAGAGAGAAGAGTTTAAATAATAGATAGAGGCAGTGACAGAGAGTCAATGTGATGGCGAGACAATAGACGGATAGATAGTATCTGCTAGAGGAAAGAGGCAGAGGGAAAGCATGCCTTTTTGTTCAAAGTTGCAAAAGAGTGTCTAAAGTCCTTAGTCTGCCTGTACAGAACACTTTAGTCTTAATAAGAGAGATGGAGAGATACTTTACACCACCATTAACCTGTCACTACAATAAATCACTGCTACTGACTATTGATTAACTGCTGTGAAGAGAGGACAGTAAGACAATGAGGTTGACAATGTTAGAGAGAAGCCTTTATGTGAGAGCTTTTGTGCCCTGGGTTTGGCCTTTCAGACTCTCAAAAATATTGACCAAATACCCTCTATCCATAAATGCAGATATCAATCCATCAATCTACAAATTAATTATTCCATCCATCTACAGTATATAGCCATCCATCTTTGAGCCACCCATCTATCCACCTACCTATTCACTACTTTATCAACCTATATATTCATTACTTCATCCATCCATCCATCCATCCATCCATCCATGTTTCCATATATCCTTGCATTCATGCATCCATCCATCCATCTATGCATCCATCCCCACATCCATCCATCCATGTGTCCAAGCATCCATCCATGTGTCCATCCACCCATCATCCATTGGCCCATCTCCATCCATCCACTGACCATCCATCCATCCATGTTTCCATATATCCATGCGTTAATGAATCCATCCATGCATGCATCCATCCATCCATCCATCCATCCATCCATCCATCCATGCATGCATCATCCATCCATCATCCATCCATCCATCATCCATCCATCCATCCATGTTTCCATATATCCTTGCATTCATGCATCCATCCATCCATCCATGCATGCATCATCCATCCATCATCCATCCATTCATCCATCCATCATCCATCCATCCATCCATGTTTCCGTATATCCACGCGTTAATGAATCCATCCATGCATGCATCCATCCATCCATCCATCCATCCATCCATCCATCCATCCATGCATGCATCATCCATCCATCATCCATCCATCCATCATCCATCCATTCATCCATCCATCCATCATCCATCCATCCATCCATGTTTCCGTATATCCACACGTTAATGAATCCATCCATGCATGCATCCATCCATCCATCCATCCATCCATCCATCCATCCATGCATGCATCATCCATCCATCATCCATCCATCCATCCATGTTTCCGTATATCCACGCGTTAATGAATCCATCCATGCATGCATGCATGCATCCATCCATCCATCCATCCATCCATGCATGGATCATCCATCCATCATCCATCCATCCATCATCCATCCATCATCCATCCATCCATCCATTTTTCCGTATATCTACAGTGCTTAACAAATTTATTAGACCACCTGCCATAAAAAAAGAAAACATCTATATTTTAGAAATCTTTCAAAAACTTGTTTAAAACTAAAAACTAAAACTAAAAATGTTTTACCATTTTGAACAGGAATGAGGAATTTCAAACTGAATTCACCTTTTTATACCCAAATTTGAGCCGGCTCTCTGGGCTTCTCTGAGAAGTCAGAAATTAATCAAGCATAACATTCAACCACTAAAACTCATTTTTATGTTCAGGAATGCAAGTGAATAACTATAATTTGACATATTAATCAAGAAATAATAATGTGCTTTACTATTTTTTCAGTTTTTTGTAAATCAGTCAATTTAAAAATTTGGATAACAATAATAATTATACTTTAGCATTAAAAATATTATTTCAGTTAAAGAGCATCTACATATTGGTGTATTAACCATTGCAGAAACATAAAAAAGGATTTTGGTAATTACCAATGCTGTTAATTTAGGGCAGCTGTGGCATAAACCTTACTTTGGTTAGGGTTAGGGTGGTCTGATAAATTTGTTAAGCACTGCATGTGTCCTTGCATCCATCCATCCATCCCTTACGCATGCATTTATCCACTGTACATATGTCTACCCATTGCTCCATCTGTTTCACTCTACAGTTAAGTTTTTGAATCAATATTGAAGCAATATTGAACCATAAACTCAGAACCATGCATGTTCATACTAATGCAAAAAAACAAGAAACTGTGGTGTATAACACAACAAAAAACCTGCCCCTAAATCAGCCACTGTATTATACAAATGTACACAGTGAAGCACATACAGTGATGTAAAACACTACCAGTAGTTATTATATATGAATGATAACAGAACTCACCTATAAATACATTCTAAATTAATGACAGTGCACCTTTAGTTATTAAGCATTCAACTCTGAAAGGTTTAAATACCAGTGAGCAGTAAAGGAGCCTAATTATAGCAAACTTTCAAACAGAAATCTTTTAAGGCTGCAGAGAGGAAAGACTGTTCAATCATGACAAGTGATCTGAAAAGAAAGCTCACACAGGATCTTTTCTCATAGTTTGCATATGTAAAGACAACAAGTATATCACTTGGGGTTTGAAAATTGTACTGTATATATCATTCTTTTGCAATTTTCTAATTACAAGTACATGGTAAGTAGATTTTTTGTTTCTAGGGAGAGACTGTTTTCAAGCAAATAAAAGTAAAAATCAAAGATTTTAAAGCTAGGGTTAGATCAAGGAAGCAGAAAATAGCTTACAAGGATGTGGCAGCAGCTGAAGCAATTTTTTCATGTCAGGATTTGGACTGGAACTCTTTGTAAGACTTCCTGGATACACTGCATTTAAAAAGTATGAGGTCCCCTTTACTTTTATCAATTTTGTTCTGTTGTAGTCTGACACCACAATTGTTAAAATTCTTTATTTTCTCTTATTAATACTCAGGACCCCATCATGACAAATTGAAAGAATTTAAGATTTTTTTTTGCAAATTTATTAAAAAAACACTGAAATATCATATTAATATAAGTGCTCTGCCCTCCATTGATCTGGGTTTTATGTGGCTAGACGCCTATCCTCTGTGCAAAACACATGAAAGCCCGTATGGAGTTTGTGAAAAAGAACCTGAAGGACTCTCAGACTGTGAGAAACAAGGTCTCTGGTCCGACGAAACCAAGATTGAACTGTTTGGCCTTGATTTTAAACATTATGTCTGGAGGAAACCAGGCACCACTCATCACTATCCCAACTGTGAAGCCTGGTGGTGGCAGCATCATGCTGTGGGGTTGGTTTTCAGCAGCAGGGTCTTGGATGCTGGACATGGTTGAGGTGAATGGAAAAGTACAGAGATATCCTCAATTAAAAACACTGTTCTGCAGTGCTCAGGACCCCTTCCATCATGACAATAACCCTGAGCACTGAGCCCTGACTTGAACCCTATCAAATATCTCCGTATAGACCTGAAAATGTCTGTCCAGCGACAGTCCCCATTTAACCAACCTAAATGAGCTTGAGAGGATTTGCAAAGAAGAATGGCAGCAAATCTCTGGCTGCTGTTTCTCCCTGAAATGCGACTGCTAAAGTGACAACTAAACATGTTATTTGTTGGATGGCATTGATTAAAACATCTCAGAATTTAAATCTTGCATCCTTTAAAAAAACAAAGGCATGAGGACTGGTGTTTCATACATTTATATATCATCCATTCTGTATGTTGTACAAGCTGAATACTGTGATGAGCGTGGCCAGTATGAAGGCAAGAATGCTAGCCTGAAGGGGATTTGGATTAAACCTTCACCATCTTCTCTGCCCATCCTTCAGCTCAGCTTCTGCTAGAAAGCATTAGAGGAAGGCAGGGTGACCGGCGGCCTCTTTTGAACACTGTCTGATTAATCTGACTGGTGGTGAAATGAATGGTGCAGCCTGACACAGCAAGTCGCAGTGACACACTGTATACGCCAAAATCACCACACTACAGCGTGGCATCTGCCAGACATTTTCAATGCAAGTCAGGTTGGAAGAGGAAACGACAAAACTGCTTTTTTCTGTGAAATAATTTTCACGGCACCACGCATGTCACTTCCAGCAGGGAGAGAAATGGCAGCAGGGGGAGGGTGAGAAACTGCGGGTATGATTGTGTGTCATGACTTGAAATCGCACAATAGCTTCATCTTTTAAGCAGCTGGAAGTCCTTTTCCTGATTACGCTTCTGGAAGGAGACCGGATTAAACAGGCAGCTCGGAGAAGAGAGGATGGGGAGTGATCTGTGACTGACAACTCGTTTATTTACTCTCCTCTTTCACACTCGCTGCTCCGTGCTGAGCCACTGAAGGAAGCTCACATATTTCTCTTCCTCTCCGCACCAAAGGTCTCACCTCTTTGTCTGACATGGAAATGCACACAAAGGTGGGAAAGGCACACACAGTAAACCAGGTCTCACAAGCAGAAGTGAACCGTTCCTACACTTTTAATCCAGAGCGCTGCCAAATTCCTGAATGGAGTGGAACCGAACAGATCAGCCAGTGCCGGGCTTGGCAGGAATCTCACAGGAGCTCGAGCACTTTGGCAGGTTTGGGAAAGGGGGGTAATGGGGATACATGTATCCCAGGGGGGAAGTCAGGGAGGCTGGGGACGTTGTTACCATGCTGCTGTGAGATTTCCAATGTGTATTCTGAGATTTTGCCCTTCCTGTGCTCCTCTTGCATTTCTACCAGGTGCCAATCGCCTTATCGAAGCATCTCCCAGAATTTAAGCATAATTACTAACCGGTCTTCAGAAGTGATTCACTGATAAATGACTCAGAAGGCCCCACAGCAAACAAAAAGGGATTATATTTCACTGATGTGCTTTCATGGGGTCTTATCTAGGAATTAAGCTGTACCTGCTTCTCTGACCCTGGCTATTATCCCTGAAAACCATGACCTTGTGCAATGAAGGTGAGGAGAAGCATGTTTGATTCATGATTGACACACTGCTGGACCTTGAAACGACCTTAAGTCCCTTGGTCATGATAGTATTTCTTGATTTATGTCCATAAAAAGGTCCTGAGAATACAGTGCCTATAAAAAAGTATTCAGCCCCTTGGATGTTTTAAAATTCATTTGAGTTTATAAATCAATCATGGGCAATTTAATTTGTCTTTTTGACAAAAAAATTTGCAAGCATACCACCCTAAAAGTCAAAGTGAAAACAGATTTTTACAAAGTAATATTAATTAAAAAAAACCTATCTAAGGTTAGATAAGTGATTGCATAAATATTCACCCTATTTAAAGTGAATGGCCTACTCAACAGTTGGTGCCAATTGGTGCTAGTAGTCTCACTATTAGTGAAATGATGATCACATGAGTGCAGTGAATGTGTTTCAAATAATTGTAGTATAATGACACCTGTGTCTTGAAGGTCCAGTTACTCATTTATCAGTATTGATGGCTACTATTACACCATGAAGACAAAAGAATACTCCAAAAAGGTTATTGCAAAGTATAACCTCTAATTTCCACATACAGCGACTGCGCCGTGATCTGCCGGCGAATAGTACATCGGCGCAAATTGCTCCCTCTCTAATCAGAGCAGTTCCACTGCCCGGGCTCCAGTCCAGTGCACCAGCCCCTGGAGCGCCAGTCCACTCTGCTTCTTTTGAGATATGCTGCAGGTCTGTTTTCAGCCCTGCTGCCAAACCACGTCAATTCCTGTCGATCAGAAAGCGCCAAACAGGAAGTCACAAGCGTAGAGTATTTGGTTCTTTCAAAATACAACACAATGCATGGACTCGAGATCATAAATCCTCACTATATCAACATTACGTCTCATCCTGCAGCAGGAGCAAAGGGTCACCTAGAGGTCAGTGGGTCACAGAGCTACAATGGCGCCAGTGTTGAGAAACAGATAACTTTTTAGGGCATTTAGCCAAAGAATTTCACATAAAACCACAGTTCCTTTAAGCAAACATTAACCCTTTAACTTCCTAATGTACTCACCAAATGGCGGAAGCAGTAATATCATGGACTAATACCGGAAAGGATGATAAATTAACCCCAAAAGGTAAAATAGTCCGCTGTTGACATACTATTCCTGCGTGAACTCACAGTTCTCCCGTGATCTCTGCACGCTGATCAGGGCTGCACGGTGCAGCACTCTAGACATGCCCCAGTGGGCGAGGTTGCTCCTCTTTGGTTGGAGCAATCCACTCAGACTCAGCGCTGTGATAGCAGCCAAAGATGCATCTACTAAATATTGACTTGAAGGTGGTGAAAATTTATGCTGTCACTTATTTCACGTTATATATTTTTATTCAATTGACATTACTTTGTAGAAATCTGTTTTCATTCCTAATTATATTAAACAAGATTGATTAATAAAATCAGTAAGAGGGTAAAACATCCAAGAGGTTGAATATTTTTCTTACTGGCCAAGTGTATGGGATCTATAAAGTTAGGTGTTGATAGAGGAAAATATGAAATCATCTGCTAGATGAGAAAAGGATGAGAGCTGCTTCCAGACCTCTTTTACTGTGGAAAACGATCCCTGACAGGATAGAAGGGATTGACTCGGAGTTAAAATTACTTTCACATACACATACAGACACACACACAAACACTGCCGCTCACATGTATGAAATCATAGGCCTTTCTGGCTAATCCAGGCTCGCTCCAGCCAGCCTATAGGGGCCTGGTCTAATCCTTTTATCGGGCCCAACAGATGCTGTTGACAGAACAATACACGGGCGGCCAATATGGCAGTGCGGCCCTGAGGAGGTCATGAGCCAAACTCATCACAGCAGCAGCAGGATCACTGGCTGGCTTGAGCGAGCTGGACTAAGAGTCGGTCACACACACTGGCTCTCACAGGCTGAGCAGCTCAGCGCGACAGCCGTTCACAATGATTGTTTTCCTGGTATGCAAAGCACATTTTGTTTTGTCTGCAGTGTCAGAGGGTGTAGAGGGTGGCACGTCTAATGCTGGGAACTGACCTGAAGAGAAAACCAAAAATATACACTGAGCCAACTATTCCAGTCATCCACATTCATATTCAACAAAACAGATCATTTCAGTGGGACAATCTGAAAGTGATTCAATTTAGAGGTCTCCCTTTAAACAATACTCTTAATCCTGCAAATTTTGAAACGTGGAGCCCCACTTAAAGCTCCTTTGAGGAGTTTTTAGCTTGTTATAAAACTGAAACTGAAGCTGATATGAGCTACAAAAGCAAACAAGACCATCAGTGATAAGAATGGTTACTCTCACATTGCTTGTTATGCCTGTGGATGCCAGGTCTATTAAGTGTATGTGAAAAAGGAAAAGCATTCCCTTTACATTTTACATAGCAAACATTCTTAACTCTATATTGGGCACTCACTGAAATACTTTGAAATTAAAAATTCAAACCCTAGAATATTATTGGTGGGCTTTTTTTTACTTTTGTCATTTATGTTTATTTTTTCATTATCATAGTGAAAACTAAGGTCAACAAAGTGACCATATGGTTCCTTGTCCAAATAATAAAAATAATAATAATAATAATAATAATAATAATAATAATAATAATAATAATAATAATATAAATTGATCAAGTGTATGCATTTCAAAATGTTAATAATAAACCATCTACCCTTAAAATGAAGCATCCCCACGGCAAGATGCTGCCACCACTGTGCTTCACATTAGGGATGGTGTGTTTGTGGTGATGTGCATTTTTTGGTGTCCACCAAACACTTCTTTATTGCCAAGAAGCACCATTTTGGTCTCATCATTTGACCATGGAGTCTCCCAAATGTTTATAGCTTAACTCTAGTCAAGATTTAACATGAGTTTTCTTCAACAGTGGCTTTCTCTTTGCCACTGTCTCATAAAGACTGGTGAAGAACCTGGGCAACAATTGCTGCATGCAGAGTCTCTCCTATCTTATCTTCAGTAAGAAACCTGGAGAATATCTTCAATAAGAGATTGTTCTGTGCCTTTCCGTCACACTGTTTTTGGTCAGTCAGCTTTCTCTATAAAAGCCGCAACTCAGTGGAACACTCTCCCTGACAGCATTAAGAACTGGGATTCTATCGGAAGCTCCAAGAACAAACTCAAAAATCTACTGAAAGACACTCAACTCTGTAACCACTGATTTTAAGTACGACTGTGTAAATGTGTTTGTGTGTATGTGAGTGTATGCCTGTGTGGGTGATCTAACTCTGCAGCTTTGAGCTAAAGTTTGCCATTTCTCTGTGATGTTTTATAACTGATGTTTTAATTGTGACCTGCCACGGGACTGCAGATGTATATTAGCTTTAAGCTTACTCTGGTGCAATGCATCATTGTACATGGTCCCTTTACAAATAAACAAATAAAATAAATCTCAGCTTCTTGTAACTCCTTCAGAGTGGTCACGTGTCTTGTTGGCCTCTCTCTCTTGTCTCCGTCTCGCACTGTCACTCAGTTTTGAGGGCAGTCAGATCAAGGCAGATTTACACATGTGCCATATTCCAGCCATTTCTTACTGATGGATTCAACTGAACTCCAGGTGATGTTTAGTGGGATTTTCTTGTATCCATCAGCTGGCTTATACATTTCAATAACCTTTTCTCTGAATTTCTTGGAGTGTTCTTTTGTCTTCATGGTGTAATGGTAGCCTCAACCAGTAAATTGACCCTCCAGACACAGGTGTCTTTATACTACCATCACTTCAGACACATTCATTGCACTCAAGTGACTCTCATTTCACTAATTGTGAGACTACTTGCACCAACTGGCTGGACCTGCCTTACATATTTTAAATTGACATTACTTCGTAGAAATCTGTTTTCACTTTGAAATTAAAGAAGTGTCTCAGTACATTTTTCTTTTCAAAAAGCCAAATTATATTGACCATGATCAGTGTTGGGGGTAATGCGTTACAACGAGTAACTGTGGCATCATCCCCATTACGATGGATTTTTGGATAAAAGGGACAAGAAGAGCATCCTGGTGGAACGTAAGTTTAAAAGCTCTGTTTGCTTTCATTCAATCAGCTGTGCAGCTGTTCCAATTACATGCTGTTATTACGCACAGCATTCGAGTGATTCTGTCTGCCTCTGCTCAGTTTGTTGTCAGATTGTGAGCATGTTAAAGAACTGTGAATGGTCTGTTTGTGGTGTTCTCAGGCTGCAGAGGTACAGATTATGGGCTGTAAATTACGCTGTACACTGGCATTAGAGTCTGCACATTTAAAAGCAGACATGTGTCCTTATCTTAACCGCCGAGTGGAACAAGTGGCTAAAGGGTTTTTAATATTTAGTAACGCAAAAGTACTCTAACGTGTTAGTTTTAGAAGTAGATAACGCAGTAACGTAACAAGGTATTTTTCTCAGTATGTAATGCAGAATTCTAACAAGTTAGTTTCAAAAGTAACACCACCCAACACTGACCATGATTGACTTAAAAAGTTACTAAACACTCAAGGGGATGAATATTTTCTATAGGCACATACACATACTTTAAAGAGGTAGTGAACACTTGAACTTTTTTTTTCAACTGTACACTGAGGTATCTGACTGAACTATGTTAAACACATCAGTGTTGGTTTTATAGCTGAAATTTGCACCAAACTGATACAAATCTGGATTTTACGGCTTTTAATTAGCTCAAAAGGACATCTGCCTTGAAAAATCTTTTCTGAAAAGGTGGGGCTTATGTAACGTAGAAACCGACCAATGTCGGTTTCTACGTCACAAACTCTAAGATAGAGCGTTACTGCCTCTATCTGACTTCACCATTCAGAGACCACTCCCATCCTCTCACGCCTGGGCCTGTACTGTCTCGGCTCCGAGAGCTCCAGCTATAGTAACGCCGCTGCTGGAGCAAACGACCCGAACAGGTAGTGCTCAGAACCACCACGGTCCGCCACGACATTATAGCCTATGTCAGGGGGCCTCCAGAGGGGAAAACTCCTCCACTTTAAAAGATCGCTATGAGGCAGAAGTGCTGTGGGACTCTGTTTGTGTCTCTCTCTGACAAGGGGACATCGCTATCTCTCCCGCCACATCTGGAAAGCCCCATCCTTTTCCCCTCCCTCCTCTCAGAGCCAAACTGCCCACTTTCTTTGCATTTTTTGAATTGCGGAGGTGGGCGGAGTTAGCTCTGAGCCGGGGGTTCACTTACACTTTAAAGTTACTAACCACTACTATAGTAGTTTGGCTTTTTCAATGCCAAAAGACAGCTATGGCTGTGTAGTGTATGAGTGTGCATGTACAGTACGTCTGTGTCTATGGGATCATAGAGAGAAGGGACTGCCTGAGGCTGACAGCTTTGTGTCTCAACTTCTAGTCAAAGCTCTTTTCTTCACACATCTATACTACAAACGGTGTCTCCCATACATTCATTTATTTATGGTGTACTGCCACAAATAAATTAGGCCTGCCACAAATAGATTTTGGCGCTACCTGTTCACCCTTGCTCTGTGAATGTAGCGTGTCGTTAAAATGACTATATCCCGAATATCCGAGTATAAATTATGTGGATTTTTGAGCCGCCGGCGTGCATTTCTCGCTGGAGATTCGCTTCTCCCATTGTCCCTGAATGCATCTCTCACAGCAGAGAGCTGTCTTTTCTCCTTCGTCCATCCAGAAAACTCCTACACATGCGCGTTTTGTATCAACAGCGAGAGAAGCAGGGGACAGGAAGGTAAACAGAGCAGCGTGGCGAGTTAGCAGCAGCTAGTTAGATGCCTTTTAGATGCCTTTTTGAGACAGACAATGAGAAGCAACGCTGGATCTGCAGCGTTTTCAACTTTGAAAAAAAGGAGGTCGAAATCACGTGGTATTCGTTAAAATACGCCACAAGATGACTGGGATAACAGTGGCAGTAACACAACACGTCACTAACAAAATGAGCCGAGTGTTGTTGAAAAGCCAGGATTTTAAAAATCTCATAAAGACACTTAACCCAGAATACAAGATTTGCCTGGGTGCGAACATTTTGCTGAAAATTCCCTGCCAGAGTCGTACATGTCAGAGAGAAGACGGCCCAGCAGTGGACAAATGTGATCCAGTTCTCCACAACTACGGAGACTTATCTCAGCCTAACAGTTCAAAACACTGACAGCGAGTAGTTGAAATGTTCCTGCCTCCAGACAAGCTTTTCCCCCCATGATCACACAGGAGAGTTTATTAAATAAGGTCATAAGACACTCTCATCTCATGAACTGGTCCAGCATCCATCAGCACAGATAGCGGACTAATGAAATCACAGCTGTGCCTGAAAAGTGGACTAGACAGCAGGCTTTTGGTCTTCATGCATGATTGGTGAGTTCTGTGTAGGTTTGCTTTACCCATAATGAGGAAAATAATCAGCAATAGTAAACATAACCCAGAAAACATTTCAGGACTTTCCATACACTGTAAAATACAGAGTATTTTATGATTATATATTTTTGATTTATTAGTAAAAGACTGAATGAAGCCCTTTTCAAAATAAAACTGCTAAATTTGACTTTATATTGATTTTTACTTTCTGTAAACAATTTTATTACAAATCCAAAAGAACAGTCTATTTTAATAACAAAACTCGTGCCATTTGGAGCCTGATATCGTGTATCAGGATATAGCAAAAAATATATACACCCCTGGCAACCCACCACCACAAATAGATTCCGGTCCTGTGGGAAACACTGACAAACATAATACCTATGTCTAATGAAGAGATTATAAATGCAAGTTCAAATTGCATAGTTACTTTGTCACTTTGCAGATCTTTACAGTCAGGGCTCTGAAGTAAAACATGTTTATTTTTGACAGACTGAAGTAGAACCTGCCTTCCAGCCACACATACACTCACAATCAGTGATATTCTGTTTACTAAAGGCAATCATTTTAACTGTTGGCCAAAAGAAGAGGAGGCAGGAGGGAAATTGGCGATTTCAAATTGGGGGGGGGGGGAACTAATACCCAGGGAATAAGGTTAATGTTTTAAAGCCAGGGTTTGTGATTGGCAATCACCAACAGAGACGTCAACACGCACATTCATTAAATACCTCAAACATGAAGGCTAGTTTACACGGCAGCTGAAGCAGCGATGGTGAGGAAGTGTTTTTTCTCTACCACTCTCCCTGACTTTGTGGTTTGTGTCCCAGTTTAACTAAATCCCATTAAAAAGGCTTTCATCTCACTGCACTTCATTACTGGCATAAATGCTGCAGCTCGCCCTAGAGAGAGGGAGGGATTAGACGAGACGAGCTAATCTAAAATGTTACGCTCTTGAACCCCAGCAGCTTTTTTTTTTTTTTTTTTTAATAAAGACTCTCATTTTAAATTCTGCATATTGGATTATCCAAATAGACCCTCCAGCACAGGAGGTGTCATGAAGGTCAGGCTTGTTGTGATATGTATAGGCTTGTGTATAGGTGCATGTCCTTCTGCCCTTGTACAACAGCAAACAATAAGCTCGCTGATTTTTCTTAAAAATAAGGATTGGTAGAATACAATAGCAGGAAAGAGGAATGGGAGGAAATACAGAGAAGCTGTGCATAGATGAGAGAGAAGGAAGAGGACAGCAGGGAGGGAGCTTGGTTATTGTGAGTGTATGATTGGATGCGATGGGTCACAGGCTTTCACACGCATTTATGAATGCTTATTTTAAGCAGAGCCCAAGCCGGGCTAATCTTTCCTGCTCGCCTGAATGAGGGTGCTGATTAAAAGCTAATTATACGCTACAGATTTGGCCTCTGGTGAAGACTCCGCTGATTTGACACAGCTTGGACTCCAGCCTGGGTGCATGCCTGTGGGCTTCAACTCCAGATAGCCATGCGTGTGTCTACAAATCACAGGGGGAACGAGACATCAGCATGCATGATGGATGATGTGAGCTTTGTGTTTAGGGCAGCAGTGGATTGAAACCAAGTCCATTTACAAGGACAATATTGAAGCATAATGCTAAGCTTCTTGTATTTGTTTTTCCTTCTACTGAATGCTCCTTCCTTCCTTTACCCCTGAGGAAAGAAACATTGTACTTTTTCCACAACATTGGATTTATAGCTTCAATAGCTGGTTTGAAACACAAATACGCCCCTTATGTTTATGCATTATCAATGTGCACGTCTTACACACAGAGGCAGTTTTACCATTAGGCAATGCACTGGGGCCTCTTGCTCCAAGGGGCCTCAAGCTACAGTCATTAAACACTATATGGACAAAAGTATTTGGCCACACCTGTTTGTTAGTGAATTTAGTGGTTTCAATCAGATTTCTCTCCTGCAGGTGTATAAAATCAAGCATCTAGCCATGCAGTCTCAATTTGCAAACATTTGTGATACAAAATGAGTCATTCCGCTGTCAGATGGGCAAGGCTGGGTTTGGCAGATGCCGGGAGATTGTGCCTGCCTGGCTGCATTGTGCCAACTGTGAAGTGTAGTGGGGGGTTAATAGTATAGGGATGTTTTTCAGGGTGTGGGCTGGGCCCCTCATTTCCAGTGAATGCCAATCTTAATGCTTCAGCATACCAAGACTATCTGGACAATGCTATGCTTCCAACCTTGTGGCAACAGTTTGGGAAAGAACCTGACTGGCCTGCTCAGAGCCCTGACCTCAACCCCACCCAGCACCTTTGGGATAACCTGGAATGGAGATGGAACGGCACAAATTCCCACAAATACATTCCAAAATCTTGTTGAAAGTCTTCCAAGGAGAGAGCAGCTGCAAAAGGGGTGCAACATCATATCAAAGTACATGTATCCTTGTTGGTGTAATGGTCAGATGGCAGACGATACATGAATCCCCTCTTTACGTTGACATTTCAATAATTTTCCATCCAATAGTGAGCATATGTGCACGTGTGAAACCCTTCTGTTTTGCAGCTTTTTCATGCACTTTTTTATTAAGCCAATATAGTTCAAGAGCATTTTTGCATTCTTATGTTGTGTTCTCACCAAGCACGATTAAATTTATTCGTGCGAGAAAATTACATGTAAAGTCCATTCTGAGACTACAGTCACTTGTGCATCTTCTGTGTCTACCCTCCTCCTTTCTTAAGTCTCTCATCCTTCCTCTTTAATACTAAATAGCTCTCTACCACGTTGTTATATCACACTGAGATTAGCTTTGACTTTCATCTATCTCCATAGGAACTCTCCCAGGGCCTCTTTCCCTCTTCCTCTCTTCTTCTGTCGTTCCAACACTCAATCACACAGACAGGAGGGGGTTAATATTTCCTATTAATGCAGCGGGGGAGAGAAAATAAAGTGCATCCTTCGCTGCCTGTTAGCATCTTGTCTTTGACATTGTTACTCCTGGCTGTGCTCTGCGCCTCTGACCCTCCCGCAGGAACTAACCCCTGTGAAACACCACAACAACGCACGCACTTAACAGCATGTCTCACAGCCAATTGCCTAAAATGTGCCTCACAGTTCTTTTCTATTTATGTCTAGGGCAGTGACACAGTCTGTTTGTTCAAATGCTTATTTTCTAACCGTGAATTCTTGCAGCCACAGCTGCACTATAATGTGCATTTGCTTGTATTTTAAGAGAATACAAGAGAGAGAGAGAGATAAATGCTTTTTTAAGGTCTTAAGAGGTTTTCCATTCATGTTTCTTAATTTCTTCCAACACTGTTACTATTTCGAATCAGGTCCTGCAACAGCCTGCAGCCTCTCAGGTGTCTTGTTGACAATAGAGAGAGGACAAGTCTACATGCTCACCTTCATGTCAAGGACAAGATATTTCACAGCGAGATCACACCTGGTCACTGCCTGCATGCTTGTGTGTTGCAGTGTGTGTAGAAAAAAAGGAAGTGGGGGATTTGTTTGAGAGCTGGTGTATGACCAGAGGCATCCTGACAACTCCAACCTCCCCTCTCCAACTCCTGTTTCTCCCTCATGCTCTCCGTCTACCCCCCCCCCTTCTTCCCTGCCTGTCTTTATTATTAGTGGCAGCTAGAGGCAGTGGACCGGAAAATTCCCATCGAGAAACAAACCCACATCTGCATATTACAGCCCTGTTTCACGTCTGCTATGAGCGAATAAATTAATACATGAATAACAATGAAAATCATCCATGAACCGCCTCACTCGCTCCCTAAATGGCACGGTGTGTGCATGTGTGAGTGATTTTGCATGTTTGTGTGTGAGAGTCCGGTAGATATGTAGCTGTCTCTTTTGGCCATGCTCAGCAGGGAAATGGGTGTTCATTGCATGAAACCT
This sequence comes from Cheilinus undulatus, assembly GCF_018320785.1. Classification (NCBI taxonomy): domain Eukaryota; kingdom Metazoa; phylum Chordata; class Actinopteri; order Labriformes; family Labridae; genus Cheilinus; species Cheilinus undulatus. The sequence continues at coordinate 19,058,539 of NC_054885.1, forward strand.
CTAAGAACTGACAGACCTACAGTAAAGATCACAGGTCAGGCTGCAATAAATGTTGGGAGACGACAGGTTCAAGTCCCTTCCTGTCATTATAGATATCATGATATTTACATGTTTTATTGATGCTTTGGTAAAGCAATGGTAACCCTAGCCTTAACCTAACCACATCCCTTTATTCAAGCTCTGCTAATACTGTACAAAATCTCAAGTATTTAACATTGTGTTTATAAATGATGCATAAACTTGTAAATACTCCTTTATAAATAAAATCATTTATAAATTAAGCTATCGTTCTCTGCTGGAAAACAGTTGCTTGCTCCCCCTGGGTTGGGAATAAGTCTTTGTCTCAAGCATGGGTATAGCACAGGGGGGAAAAGGAATGTTTTTAAAGGATTCTTCACTGTTGGGAGATAGGGCTGATGGCGGAGGTCTGTGCTCTCTAAGTGCTTTTCTAGTTATTTATGCTCTATAGATGATGAGTGAAGTATTAACTAATGCTTAACTAATGCAAAAACAAAATATTTACAATTTTGCTTTAAAAAGCATATTAATTAGTTCATAATGCTTTATAAATCAGTCAAGAACACACTAATGCTTTACTAATGCTTAATAGTATGTAGTTCAGTCAGGAACACGCGTCACACATACAGGTTTACTTGGCAGAGAAAAATCTGCTCAAAGATGCTCCCTGGGTTAGTCAATCAACATGCTTTGACTTTCCAGCCAGGAACCTCCATATAGATGGATACATCCATGACAATGCGTACTGAAACAACAAAATTAGTTCAAAGGCAATTAATACATAATGGCATGAAACTCAGCAAGCTTTGTGTTATAAATGGGGGGGGGGGGGGGGGAGGATATTGAGCTTTGCTAGCAGCAATCATGCAAGCAGGGATTACTGAGAAGTACACCATATTCGAATACACCACTGTGTTGAGAGAAAGAGCTGTGATTGGCTGTGAGCTGGGAGGCGGGCCATCAGCTGATCACAGCTGGGCCTATGTCTACCGTGTTCTGCATGGACTAAAGCTGAGCTTAATTTATTATAAAGTGTTCCAATGTAGGTTGCCCAATTAAATCTCTTTTTAATCAGGTAATGGAAACAACTGAGATATGTGTCAAGTTTTATTTTGAAAGCTGAGAAAATCCGCAAGAGATCAGTCATGCCTAAACACAAAAGAAAAAAAGGATGTGAAAAACAAAAAGCTTCCAATTTAAAATACCTTTGGTATTTTATTCACAGCCAGCAGCTTACTTCTTTTCTGTTTGTGACTCATCAAACTATTTGTGCACTGTAACGCAGGCTAGATGGAAACACAGCGGTTCAAAATGTCAAATGTGCATGTTACAAAGAAACTTTGCTGAGAAAATTAAAAAAGCAGCATTATTTTTTTATCTCCCAGCCTTCCTGGGGTGCTTTCAGGCAATCATAACAGCAATGTTGAAAAAAATCAGTCTTGCCACTGATGTTTTTTCCCTTTCTTTTGCTTTATTAGGTCAAATTTAAATCTAAATACTGATGTGAGGTGGTTTAATTACACACAATAAATCCCTCATACAGTTTGCTTCCCCAATGCATCTTTTATTTGTGCTTAAGAGTGGTGAATGTTGTTTTTTTGTATGACATTTTTAAAAACCTGTAAAAACACGAGTATCAGTGTGAAATCAAGTCAATGAATCAGGTGTTTCCCTCTCTCAGTGTGTTCCTCTGAGGTGGAAAGCTACAGAGATGTCTATTTCTGAGTTTGTAAGTGCACCGTACATGCCCTCCTCCCACTCTCACTCTGGCTCCTCTACACCTAGTTTACATGTGTTTACTAAAGACTGTCTGCTTTGGTTTTATGCACAACCCAGTGAGAGTCTCAGGAGGTCCAACACGCACACAAACAAGTGCACAAACACTGTCAGACTACTTTATCACTAATTCCGCTCGTTTGATGTTATACAAGGTCTCTCATGAGATCAGATCTAATAAGTGAAGTTTAAACATCTCATTGCTTCCAGACAGAAATGCAGTGACCCTCTGCAGAGATGGTTTTGCTTCCTGTCTGAAGGTACATGTAGACTTAGAGAACTGTAAGTCAGACCAAGCCATGCATCAAGTGTCCGTTAGCAGACAGCACTGCCTGGTTCGATAAATGACAGTGTTTGTCTGTCTGCCTCTCACTCTCTCTCCCTCTCGATTCGAGCCAGCTGTTCAATCTCCTTTCTAATCTTTACCCTCTCCCTCCATCTGAGTCACGCTGATGTGATCCTTCCCATCTCAGCACCTCCATCTACCTTGCTACTGTCCCTCATCTGCTTCATCACTCTCCGTCTCCCCTTTACTCCTGCCTGCCTTTTTCCTCTCTAACCTCCGTCCCTGTCCCAGGAAACAGCTGGTAATAAGTCACTCTGCTGTAATTTTGCTCTTCTAAAGGCCTGTAATGATAGGGCTCAGGGGATGGCTAAGGTGGAGGCTAGTAGAGGGGGGGTTAAAAGGACTTTTCTCTGCCCTGAAAGAAAGCCTTTCATGGGCATTTTTGTTTTTTTGTAATAAACCACAGGAAGAGACTGAAATTGTCCAAAAGAAAAAGGAAGCCAGAGAGAAAAATAAGAGTGTCATCAGCAAACAATGTGACTTACAAACACTGTTGCAAAACTTTCTAAAAGCTAAAACCACCTTTTGACAGAGAATAGCAGCTAAAGGGAAAAATGGCAACAGTAAGATATGAGAACAGGTCGAGCGAGGTGACAGAATTGACAAAATGCTGAAGAAAGTGACTGATATTTTCTGACATTTAGCAAACTGGCAAACGGTTCAATTCATTTAACAGATATGTGCATGCAGCAACTGTGGCAGTACAGGGTCTGTGTATCAGATAAGAGCTCACAGCGAGCGTGGCCTTCCCTCACAGACAGAGCCGGTCGACCTGCCACTGCTCCGGGTAAACACAGACATCGGATGATTTCTGAGAGATGCGCCCCTCTCCCTGTGGCCTTATACGCCCAGCTCCCCGTGTTTCTCGCTCTGCTAGGCTCTGTGTGTTGACCCCGGTATGCCTGTTGACCTTTTATTCCCAGAGATTGAACTGCCGACGTGCAAAGGGGCGGACCCAGGGCAAAGTGGAGAAGAGGGAGAGAAAAGGGCGGTGAGCTGAGGTATCAGTGCAAAGTCCAGGTCTTCATAGACAAAATGTTTTAAAGGGGATTTACATAAGTGACAACTTGAAAAAGGCAGGGATATAGGGTTATCAAAGCCTACCTCATTATTTCAATACATGCTGTGGTTTCTTTCTAATTCAAATAGCTTAGAAGAATAAACACAACAGTATTATCTGGTGCCTATTCAAGTATGATCACTATTCTTGGATATCAATCTGATTTTTATCATGATTGTGACATATTACCACTGCTACTCAGTAGTATATAATATTACAAATTAGAGAAAAAATATCCATGAGTCAAAGGACCTGCCTGCGGGGTATCAAGACAGGACTGTCTTTGACAGAGTTTTCCCATCATGCATTGTGTGTTTAGATGTTTTTAGATGTATTCATACAGGTTTAGATGCTGCCTGTTGCACAGTTTTCACTGCTGGGAGTCATTTGCTCATGTTTCTGGTGGATTATTGTTGCACCATGAGTGACACTGTCCATTGAGTTATAGAGTTCCCACATGTGGTACAGATTGATCCATAGGAAAGGGTACTGAACTATTATTAAGTGGTGCTTCCCGATTCTGTATAGGGCCCTTTGCTCCAGCCTTACCAGATAACCCCTGACTTTGCAACACATGTCCCATTTCAGATGGCAAGCTTTAATAACTATGAGAAATATCGTGCAGTATTAAAAATAATTTAAAATTGTAGCAACTCAAAAATTCACACTGAAAATTCAAGGAAATCTTTGATCTAATGAAAATGTTACACTGGGAGAGTAAATTTCTAACACTCCAAAGAAGTGTCCATTTTTAACTCTAAAAGAGTCAAAAAATGACACTTAGCTAGTGTGAAGGTACCAACCCTCCAAAAAGAGTTGAATAACACTATGTTGTGGACCCATATATATACGGTAAAAGTGTTAGTATTAACTCTGATAGTGTTTTGCTGTGTGGACGCCTGACCCAACTGAGCGATCAGGGGAAAAGTAGTAAGAAAGGTGGTCACTCTGACTGAGCTCCAGAGATCCTGTGTGGAGATGGGACAAAGTTCCAGAGGGACAGCCCTCCACCGATCTGGGCTTTATGGCAGAATGGAAGCCTCTCCTCAGTGCAGAACATAGGAAAGTCTGTTGGAATTTGCAAAAAAGGAATCTCAGACTGTGAAAAATGAGGTTCTCTGGTCTGATAAAACCAAGACTGAACTGTCTGACCTCAATTCTAAATGTTATGTCCAGAGGAAACCAGGGACTGCTCATCACCCCTGCCCAATAACTTAACAGTGAATCATGGTGGCAGCATCATGCTGTGGGGGCATTTTTCAGCAGTACAGGCTGGGAGACTGGTTAGGGTTGATGGGCACAGAGATATTCTCAACAAAACCTGTTCCCCAGAACTAGGGACCTGAGGTTCACCTTCCAACATGATAATGACCTTAGGGTGGCTTAGGGACAACTCTGTGAAGTGGTCCAGCCCGAGCCCTGACTTAAAACTTCCCAAACATCTCTAGAGAGACCTGATAATGGCTCTCCACCAACGGGCCCCATCCAACCTGTCCAGTTGAACAATGCTTGTTGCGTCATTTTCAAAAAGACTCAAGGCTGAAATTGCAGCAAAGGTGCTTCAACTAAGTACTGAGGAGAGGGTCTGAATACTTATGTCAGTGTGATAGAGTGCAGTGTACAGAATGTCTAAAGATGTGTTTTTGAGATCAAGGTTATGTGGGGAGGAATATAGGAAGATAGTAAAAAAAAAAAAGAAAAAAAAAAAACTGAAACGCAGATGCACAAATGCATCCGAGCCAAAAAATCCGGCCTTAAATCCAATTTTTCACGCTTTATTAAAACAGAGCCAGAGAGATGGAGTCAGACAGAGGCCATGATGAAGAGACTAACCATGAGGAGGAGGCTTACCACTCAAACATACACTAATAAACACACTGCAAGAAATATGCAAAAATCACAGGATAATGAGAGATGGAGGATCATGAGAATAAAACAAAATGCAAATTCTCTCTCGCGCCTTTCCTTTTTCTACGTCTCACACAGAAAACAAGTCCACATATGACACATTTGTGTCTCCTCAGAAACCAAAGAGGAGAAACCACACACAGGCACGGAGTGCTGTCACAGTGTTAGATTTATGTGGACACAAACACGCCTGCTGGGTCATATCAGGCCAGGCTGCTGTCCGTTCTCTTCCCATCCTTCCTCCGTCATTTCATCATCTGCTCTGATTCAGGTTTATTTATAGGACGAGACAATTAAGCTGTATGTCTGTGAGAGAGTATGTGTCCATGAGTGCACATGTAAAAGACATTCTGATCAGCGGTGCGGCATATTTTAATTGTCTGTCTGTATTTTGGTTCATGTTTCTCTGCGTGTCCTTGGCCAGAATTATGAGGATGCTAATTATAAAGAATTAAGCCCCATCTCCCTCAGGAGATTACTCTTTTCTGCTCATTGGCAGGTCAGAATTCGGAAGTCAGAGGCTTCCCAACATCTCCAGTGACATAGAGGGAATACATCGGGTGGGTTTATGCTCGGATGCATGCCAGCTAGCTTATAATACTCACCCTGCCTACTGAGCAGTATAAAGACCTTGAGCCTTTATTCTGGCCTTTGTAAAGGAATGACTTGAAGCTAAAAACAATTTAAAAACATTTTCAGAAAACATTCAAGCTCCATGTTATGTCTTATGTGTGTATTCAAAGACCTAAGAGACTTGCACCTGACTTGCCAGGTCTCTGGAAGATTTGTAATTCAGTAATTAAGACTGCTTAAACAGCCCTATATTGCCCTATATCCCTTTAACAAAACATCAGAGTTTCGTTTGATTTAACTTGGTTTTAAACCTTCCCTGAGCTTCAGCAGGAAGCTGTCAGGGGTTTTTGTAACTGTTTACTGAAGAAAATTGTTCTTTGTTTGAAAAGTAAACTAAAACAAACAGTGTTGTCCTGTTCAGTGTCCTTGAGCAATGTGGAGGAGTAACTCAGCTCACAGTTTTGTCCTCGTGAAAGAAGGGATGGAAATGAGCAGCCTGATTACAAACACACAACATTGACTTCGTGAAGGTGTACTGTAACACACAGCTCTCTCTTTGCTCTCTGAAATATTGTGCTAGACTTTCTCAGAGAGAAAAACATAAAAAAGACTCAATATGCCTTATTTTGAAGGCATATGTGCATTGTCTAAAGTGTATGCCATAAAGGGATTTTGGGTTTGCTAGCTTACTTTTACATTCTTTCAAGATGGCACACAATCCTGGTTTGAACCCGGGTGCAAAGAGGCGTCATGATGTGTCTTGGTTATACTATGCTTCAGGCAGATCATTACTCAAAGCAACTGTCAGCTCATCCACTTCAACTGCGGGTGCACCTGCAAGCTGATGCATTAGTATTTACACTGCTGCTATTATTTTTTTTCTTAAATGACACTGAAATACAGTCGGTTCTTAAAAGATTCTCCTTTCACTGTGCCCCTGACCACAAAACACACACAGAAACCCAAATGGAACATGCTTTTGTGGGTTTTAAGTCATATTTCACCGAAGTACTCCAAAATATTAGAAATGATTAAAAAAATGTCTGCATTATGTACAAAAACATAATCACATAATTTACTGTAAAATCAGGAATATACCAGAAGTCGCCCCGGTATATCGGCCACTCTGGGCTGTTATTATGCATTCTGAGCCTATTTGCAAACATTTGTGATACAAAACGTGTTGTTCTGAAGAGCTCTGTGACTTCAGGTGTGGTACTGTGATGGAATCTGACTTTGCAATAAGACGGTCTGTTAAACTTCCTCCCTGCTGGATATTCCCCAGTCAAAGGTAAGTGATATTATCCCAGCAACCCACTCATGAAGCGGAAAGCAGCGTAAAATTACAGAGCGGGATCAATGTCTGCTGGTGTGGAAAAGTTGCCAACGCTCTGCTGAAGAGGTCTGAACTTCCACTGGCATTAATGCTATGCTTCAAACTTTGTGGCAACAGTTTGGGGAGGGCCTTTTCTATCTGTGCTCCAGTGCACAAAGCAAGGACTATAATGACATGGTTTGATGAGTTCAGTGTGGAAGAACTTGACTGGCCCACACAGAGCCCTGACTTCTACCTCACTGAGCACCTTTGGGATGAACTGGAACTGAGATTGCAAGCCAGACCCTCTCATCCAACATCAGTGCCTTGTGCTACTAAGAATGAATGGGCAAAAATTCCTTCAGAAACACTCAAAATCTGCTAAAGGATCTTTGGTATTGAAATATTAGTAGCATTGTGATTCCTTATCTGTTTTGGACAGGATGAAATATTGCCAACACAGCAGCCATAAAAGAGTTGTGACAACTTCAAAAATATCTGTTGGATTTTTTAGGGGTATTTCTTAATTCTATTTATTCAACTTGTCTTTAGAAGTTTACCATTAATGGAGGACTCTTTGTCTTTGTATTCAATATATCATTGTTTTGGGGAACATGTTTGATGGCTGTAAATCAATTTTTGACATGGATGCATCACTCATTAGGAACACTGAAACACAGAGGACCTCATTTGCAAGCTTACCCAAACATCTGGGTTATCTCCCTTTATCCAAATCCATTAAAAAGATACTACATACTATTTTGATGACAAAATTGTGGAACCATAGACACATTCCTGTTTCAGTAGTACTGTCTGCAGCACATGTCCAGCATCCACGCCAGGAGGGGGGAGAGATGAGGAGGAAGGGGAGACAGGAGAAAAAGAGCCTGAACCCACTGTCAGCTCAGTGAAGCAGAGAGGGAGGGAAACACACGCCGACATGGAGACCAATCGCTTGGAGTAAGACACACAAAAACATTTATTTAACAGAAAAACATGTTCTCTTCTTTATTCATGGAGACTATAAACAAAAAAAACCATCCATATCAGGAACAGAGGCCTTACTGTACATATGCAGGTTGGCATAAACACAGATGTACCCCTGCTCGTATTTATCCTTCTACCCTGCAAAATTTAAGAATTCTAAAAATATCCGAAGCAGACATGCGGGACGCACACATACGCTCACGGACGCAGACATGCACTCACACACCCAGTGAGCAGAGATGCGGTGGTGGAGCTGAGGACACAGTGGGGCGGGCTGCCTCAGGGAGTCAGCAGAAGGTGAGCAGAGATAAGGCTGTGTGATTGTGACTGCATGTCAGAGAGAATCTGCACAGCGCAACAGTTCAGCATTTCCTCCCTGCGACACACACACACACACACGCACAAAACAACACACAAACACATGCCAACAAACTTTTTGTTATGCAGTCTGCATCACCTGCAGCAGTGTACCAAAACAGTGAGTGAAGACATCACATGGCCTGGGTGTATGACAGACTTTCTGCCTTATTGTAGTGTGGATTAAGTTTATTCCATGCTTGCCAGTCTACTGAATCCGAGCAGTGAGTAGACTTCAAAGCTCCACAGATGACAGAGGCAGAATGGCAAAACACTTTGCTTCACCTCTGTTAAAACTTGCACATGAACCCTGAGCAAAGATGAGTCAAAGGGAAGTTAAATACCGAAATGTTTGGTGTTCAGTGATAAGGACTGATCAGTTCTTTTTAATCCAGAATGAAAACCTCAAAACACAGCATGGACGTGGCAAAGCAGCACTCTCAGGTGTTAAACCACCACCTAGCTGTTCTATGTCTCATCAAGGTGTACAAATACCAGACAGTGAAAGTGCAGTAGTGGGTCAAGAAGAAGGGCTGTGGTTTCTGTAAAGAATGTCTGAACAAGAGATGAACATGAAGCGGCATGACCTTGACCTCCATATCTAATCAGTGCATCCTTGAGCCGGAGTGGACACTTGTGTAAAGTGTGATGAAAATCGCTCAGTGTTCTGGAAAATTCATGTTTATAAGCAAAAGATAAACATGAGGCACAGTGAGCTCAAGACAGTCAGGCTGCAGACTGTGGATTGCAGAAGGTAGATGCATGGTAAAACTTATAAAATAAAATCGTATTAAACTTTTATAGGGTTAGGTTAAGGGTTAAGGGTCAGGATACCAAGAGTTAAAAACTGTCCTGCAAAACCTGACTACAAAGTGTTTAATTCTTTCGCCTACAGTGATGTAGCTCGCTATGCGTGGGTACCACAGTGCCTCTGTTCATTTTGCTGGAAAGATCCAGATCATATAGCAATGATCTCTGGGTAAGCGGTGTGATGCAAATACTTGGGACATATCCAATTTATGAAAAATGAAGACAGGACCTCCAGATATTTGATTTACAAGTTTAAGAGCCACAAAAAGGAACATATGAGACGAACATTAACATCAAAGACTAGTTCACTCAAACACTGGACAACATTGAGGCTAGAGCATAGATCTTTTGAAGAAGTTAACCAGCATATGGCAGTAATATAACCTGATAGATAGACAGCGTTTGGGAAAGGGCAGAGCTTTTGAAAAAAAAAAAACTTGGAGTGTGACTGGATGAATGTTCTGTCACATCTTTATGGGCCAATCAGAGCAACAAAACACGTAGTGTAAACTATTTAAGCAATGTTTTTTCATGTTTTAACTGAATATATGCCAATCTACTTTTGACTACCTCAGAGCAGACAAAGTCTCGTGCCCCCCTGAGATCTTTGGTGACCCCCCCAGGGGTCCCAAACCACAGGTTGGGAACTAGTGCAATATTTGATTGTTTTAAGCCACTGCATTTATCAACACCTGCTTATTTTACGCCAGGGTTGGCCAGATAAGCAAGTATAAATCACATGTGAACCTTGTCCTAAGATGAATTCTACACCCAAATCTGATCTGGTTTCTACGAAAGTTTGATAAATGAGGGCCATTGTTCTGACATTTTTATGAAGCATGTTAGCAAATTAGTAATTGTTATACATTTATTTGTAAATCAGAGCACAAAAGTCAGGATTGTTGTGGTCTAAACCAGACTGGAGAAGAAGAGTAGCTTTAAATTACGCAGTAGTTTTGTGGTGGTCACCCATCACTCTCTTATTGGAGATTGAGGCAAACAAACAAACTTGTCCCTCAAGATTTCCTTAGCTTCTTTCAGCTGATAAGTCATTGATTTAGTGTGGTCAGCAACCACTGTAACACAATTAATATAAAACGTTTAGGAGCCAATAGTTTAAAGAAAACTCCATACTCGATAAAAGGTGCAGCGCTCACTTGCTGCAGTTAATTCAACTTTTTTGTGTGGTTAAAATTAAAGTTACTCCTTCAACTGAGTTAACTTGTTCACTGATTTGCTCGCGTGCATATCCAGTCTGATGTTTGGCAGGCTGAATAAGACAAAGAGCAGCTGATATAGAGGCAGTGGAACAGTGGAACTATTACCACTTTTGCTGCTGTAAATTTGGAATTTCCCCTTGAGGGACCAATAAAGGAATATCTTATCTTTTCTGTGTCTATATGATTGTTTTTTTTATCAGTTGTTGAAATAAAACAACTATTCTGAAACCCATGCACATACATGACAGATATAGAGCATGCATACCGTATTATTTCTATGGATTCATGTCTTTTTCTCTGCAGAGTCCAGACCCTCAGAGTCCTCCCTGGTGTCTGATGGGTGAAGTGTGGGCCTCAGCACTTTGAGCATAAATGCATAAACAAACATTTTTAGCTCAGCTCAGTTTTCTTGTTTGCTGATCTCAGGTTTAGACATCTCTAATAAAGATAAATCTGAAAATACTGCTTAAAGTTTTCTGGCTTTTTTTTTTCCACAACTCTGTTTTCCTGCCCACAAAGTCATCAACCTTTTTTTCTTCTTTTTACTTTGCAAACAACAAAATTCTACATTTAGACATTTGACAATGTGTGATCATTAACTTTCTGCATGAAAAGAGACGTGTTATCGCTGACAGATTTTTCTTGTTTATCTCAGCTGCAGCAGATCAAACATTACAGTGATTTGATCGCCTGTCATGTCTGCTGCATTGCACATTCCTTAGGTACTGTTTACACCTCCTGAATTAAATCAATATTTCATACTCATGCAGACCTCCGACAAAATAAACCAGGAAAATACATCAATGACAGAACTTTCATAAAGAAAGCACAGGGAGAGTGATAGGCAGAGGATGGTCATTTTGGCCTAATATGACTGCCAAAATGAAGAATGTGACCAAATTCATCACATGGCAATCATAATTCAGCAATCTCTGTTTTCATGTCTGCACAACTATTTATCATTTATAGAAGCTATTTCAAAAGAAAATGGCGTGAAAGGAACACTGAGCTAGACATAAGGATGAATAGGGTTCCTGTAGCACATTTAAAGCAATACAAATGTCTTAGAGGGCTTAACTGACATAATTTATAAACCCCAAGCCCTGTTTTTATTAGATAATTCCTGTCTGGTTTGAAAAAATAAAAGCTGATTTCTATTAAAGGGGATGTATCATGGAAAAACTGGTATTTCTGCGCATTTATTTGGGTACCTGCAGAATCTACTGACCCATAAATGTGAAATAAGCCAACCATGTCCTTTGTTTGTGGTCTGCTTGTGCTTGAAAACATAAAATCTGACAGTTAATTCAAAATCAGTCCTCCATGTGAGCACAGTGTTCTGAGGGAGGCCGTTTAGAGCTGGACCATATAAGGTCAAAAACCTCCCCTGGTGCTCGATTTATTTTATGTTTTGAACAAAGCATGAAACTGTTTGATTTAGACTACAGGGGACTGTGTTCAAAGTTAGAAAAGGGGTATGATATGTCACCTTTAAAGGCTGTAAATCAGACATTGATCTCTTTAAACACTAAATATGTTTAAAGAGCACTATGACTGAACTACGGAGTGAAAGAGGAAGCAGGTATCGGGTGCTTTACATCTCTGACGGCCCCTCTTGCAGACGGTTCATGCAGGGTGTCTCCATCAGAATGTAAACACATGCTAAAACATAAGGATTTAAGGTAAGGTAAGGGCTAGGCTACAAAAGGTTAAAAATTAAAAACCCCACCAGAAAAACCTGATACAAAACATTTAATAAAGTCCAGTAAACAATCTCCTTACAGAAAAAAACTCATCCACCATGAAAACAGTCTAATAGCAAACATATCTTAAGCAGCTTTGTTAGCTGTGTAAGCTATGTAGATACAGTAGCCACGTAGCAAACATACAGTGGCAAGAAAAAGTGTATCTTTTCCAGTGCAAGAATAATGTACATAGCATAAGCCTATCTTCCTGAATTCATCTTTATAACAAAACCTGATCTTGTTAACTTTACTCAGTTCCATTCTGTGTTTTTTAAAAACACAAAATACTATGTTTATTACAATTGAACTATCAACACCCCTGAGGTGCATTGTGGGTATTTCCAAATTTGTGATAGAGAGCTTTTCAAATGTTGATGAGATGATGGTAGTGATGGTGGATAAGCTTTCAAATCTGGGGTCATGTAGGCAGAATTTTCCCATGATGCCCTTGGGCAGAGTGTTTGTGTAGTTAGAGATGTTTAAATGTATTCAGGTGAGTTTAGATGTTTTCCACTTACAGAGATCACTGCTGGGATTCCTTTTTTTTTCATGTTTCTGGTAGATTATTGCTGTTCTTAATTTTGTGCAACAGTTTTGCACCATGAGTGAAGTGAGCACTTCCTGACGATGAGTTTGACCGGCTGTCTCATTTGTACATACAGTCACTGAAACCTCCTTTGATAGCCTTTGTTACAAGCAGAAAGTAAGGCAGTGTAAACTGTGTATTTAGATGTATGTTTTACTAGTTCAGTGAAATATATTTCTACCTAGGGATGAATTGAATTTGATATGATACTGGTACTTTTTGATGCAATTTTACCAACACTGAAATTGATACCAATATTTTTAAAGAAAGAGTAAAATATTGGACTATCAACCTTTTGAAAGGTACATATTTCAAGCAAATAAAGATTTTAATTGAAATATTTATCTTTATATGTTTATACAATTTGGTCTTCATATATTCTGTGGTACTGGCATGCTGCCTTACAGAACTTCTGGTTATGTTTTCTTACAATTCTGATATTGAGTTGGGGGTCACACTGAGACAGAAGGAGGGCCAGGGTCATGTGCACGCAAGTGGAGCTGCTGGGATCTGTTACTCTTACTTTGGTCCCCAAAGTCACATGCTAAGGCAGGACAGACATGCCCGATTGGTCTCCAAAGTCATGCGACAAAGAAGTGTGTGCTCAAGAAGACATTAGCTAATGAGACACGTTAAGTTTTTAAACCAGGCTGTAAACCTGTTTATTTCTAGTGTTAAAACCAGCTTTCTAACATGTGTACGTGGCTTTCGGTGTTCCTGCATCCAGCCTCAAGTGGACATTCACCGTATTGCAAGTTTTTGCACTTCTGCATTGGCCTAATTTTTCAGGACCGGAGGTTGCTGCTTTGGAAGCAACAGGGGGAAAAGTAGTAGCAAGATTTATTTTAAAGCACTCATTTGGTATTGATACTTTGTTAGAGTAATCAATACCAAGAGTACTTTGTAAATATTGTTATATGGATACTGTAGTATCGATACTCCCATCACGACTTCTAGGGAAATTGTCCGATGTGAAAACCAAAAAAAAAAAAATTTAAAGCAAAGTCTATTTTGTTTGATCTACATAGGTTGATTTTAGAAGTTGGGTTAACTGGAAATTACATTTATTTCAAAGAAAAAATAAGTAATTTAAACAAATTTAAATTAATGTACTTGGATTTTTGTTCATAAACTAAAACAAATGAGTAGTTCATACAAACATTAATCTGGCTAATCTACATAAAAACATGCACTTGCCTAGGTTTTTCTAAGTAGACTTGGCTGAATATTTTCATCACTTTCAGCCTTAGATCCACAAGTCTTTTATGTCCTCAGGTAATAATGAAGAGTTTCTGATTCTGCATCTTTCTTGGATGCCAACATTTGAAGAACAAGTCAGTCTATTTATTCAGATTCTTAAAGGACGAAGGGGCCGGTGTCCTCAGGTTCTGAATTCTGACTACACTGATTCAAACATGTAGGCCTACACAGATCAAGCAGCCAGATGAACCTTACAAAATGAGGTTGAGGCAGTTTTAACTTTTTATGTGAGTTTGAATGGCCAGAGCAGAGATCACTGCTTCATTTTTCATTCTTTTGAAACTTAATTTCTTATATTTGTCATGATCCCTGTCTGTTAAGTCTATTTTTGTTCACTTTTATTTTTTGCACATTCATGTCTGTTTTATGTTTTGCGTGTTCTAATTTTCCTTTTCTGTTTTAGATTGATTCCGCTCCGCTCACCTCGCCCCGCCCTTCCTCACTGACTCCCGATCCCTCATGTGTCACTCACCTCGTCTCCTCCCACTGCTGCTCTCCGTCCTGCATGCTGCTCCTCACACCTGTCCTGCATCACTGATTAGTCATAGTATAATACTCACCTGCACACTCACCTCCTTGTCAGTCCGTTGTTCTCCTTAGTTCACGTTCCGGCTCTTTAGTTTGCTCTCGTCTTGTCTTTTGTTACGACTCTGCCAGTTTTCCCGACTCTGCTCTTGCCTGATCCCTGCCTGTACCTTTGCTGTGAGTTTTTGGATCTCTGGTTTTTTGACTCGGACTGAATTAAAGATTCTGATTTTTGGCTTCTCCTCAACTGGTCTCCTGAGTGGTGCATTTGGGTCCTGCCTTCATCTGTGTTCTAGTCCATGGTTCATGACAGAACGGACTGACCAGAATGGACCCAGCAGACTCGGATCCAGTTCGCCACGCTCTGGAGATTCAGGGCCAAAGGATCGCGCAGCAGGAAGAACAGATTGCCTCCATGCACACCTTCATGAGGGAGATGACCGCGCGCCAGGAGGCGCTAATCCACGGCCTGAGCTCCCAGCTGAACTCCATTGTCCAAATGGTCCACGCAGACACCCCTCCTGCCGCTCAACCTGAGGACACTCCTGCCGCGCTTCCTGCCCAAGACACCACGAGCTCTCCAGCTCCGCCGGTTATCTCTACCACGCTGCAGCTCTCCCGTCCAGAAAAATTCTCAGGGGACTCCGGAGATGTGCGAACCTTCCTGACTCAATGTGAACTCCATTTCGAACTCCAGGCCTCCGCGTTCTCCTCCGACAGAGCCAAGGTAGCGTTTATCCTGTCTCACCTCTCTGGACGCGCTGCCGCTTGGGCCACGGCGGAGTGGAGTCGGAGGTCGGCTATCTGCTCATCGGTGACTGCCTTCTCTCAAGCCCTTCAGCAGGTGTTCCAACAGATCCCTCCCGGACGTGAAGCCTCCCACGCTCTCCTCCGGCTGAAGCAAGGGAGACACCGCGTGGCTGACTTCGCCATAGAGTTCCGCACTCTGGCCGCGGAGAGTGACTGGAACCCCGCGGCTCACTGACGCCTTTTTCCAGGGACTCTCGGAGTCCGTCAAGAACGCCATGGTTCCCCTCGACCTTCCGGCCGAATTGGACCCTCTCATCGCCCTCGCCATCAGGATCGACCGCCGCCTGTCCGAGCGCGAGAGAGAGGGGGCGCTCCAGCCACCGTACATCTCCGCCGCGCAGTTGGAGAAGAGACGCCTCCGACCTTCCCGCACCGGGTCGCCCTCCCTCCTCCGCTCTACTGCCCCCAGGACCCAGCACCGAGGAGCCCATGCAACTGGGTCACACTCGCCTATCCCCGGAGGAGAGGCTCCGCAGACAGAGGGACGGAAGGTGTTTTTACTGCGGTCACTTAGGTCATGCTGTTAGTAATTGTCACGTCAAAGCTACCCGTTACCCTAAGAAGCTCCTACAACCGGTGAGTGAAGTCATCACCTTGAACATTATTAACTATGTCCGACCCCAGGTAGAGCTCTGCACCAACCATGACTGTTTTAAAGTTCCTGCCTTAATAGACTCGGGAGCTGAAGCTAACCTGATCCATTCTCGTCTCACTAGGACCCTAGCTTTGAACCTGTTTGGACTACCTCGTCCTCTGGAGGTGAAGGCCGTAGATGGCTCCCTGCTGGGCAAAATCACTCACCGCTCTCAATCTGTCCAAATCAGGTTCCCAGACTCTCACTCCGAGAGGATCAGTTTTCATGTGCTTCCTGACATGACCCACGACATTATCTTAGGACACCCCTGGTTAGCTCTACACAACCCTCAAATAGATTGGTCCACGGGACAGGTCCAGGGATGGGGAAAGAAATGCAGAGACACCTGTTTCCCTAAGGGGTCTTCGGTAGAGCCTGTTCCCTCAGCTTCAGATCTAATTAATGTTCCTCCATGTTACCACGATTTAGCTGAGGTTTTTAGTAAGCAAAAGGCTACCTCTCTTCCACCTCACCGTGACTATGACTGCCCGATAGATCTGCTACCTGGTTCTTCTCCCCCTCGAGGGAGGTTGTATTCTCTCACTGCCCCTGAACGCACCGCCATGGAGAACTACATTAAAGACTCCCTAGCAGCAGGTATTATCAGGCCTTCCTCTTCTCCAGCAGGTGCAGGATTTTTCTTTGTAGAAAAGAAAGACAAAACTCTTCGCCCCTGCATTGATTACCGAGGTTTAAATAAAATCACTGTAAAAAACCGGTACCCTCTTCCACTCATCTCCACGGCCTTTGAACTCCTTGATGGAGCTAAAATATTTACCAAGCTTGATCTCCGCAATGCTTATCATCTGGTCAGGATCAGGGAAGGAGATGAGTGGAAGACAGCTTTCAACATCCCTACTGGTCATTATGAGTATTTAGTCATGCCCTTTGGCCTAACCAACGCCCCGGCAGTCTTTCAGAACCTGGTAAACGATGTCCTCAGAGAATACCTTGACATCTTTGTATTTGTGTATCTTGACGACATTTTGATCTTCTCTCCCAATGAAGAATCTCACAGACAGCATGTCCGTTTGGTCCTCCAGAGGCTGCTGCAACACCAGCTGTTCATCAAAGCTGAAAAGTGTGAGTTTCACAAACCCAGAGTATCCTTCCTGGGGTTTGTGCTCGCTGAGGGAGAGGTAAGAATGGATCCGGAAAAAGTCACAGCTGTAGCTAATTGGCCTACTCCCAAGTCTCGTAAGGATGTTCAGAGGTTCTTAGGTTTCGCTAACTTTTATCGTAAATTCATTCGTAACTACAGCTCTGTAGCCTCACCCCTGCATGCTCTCACTTCTCCTCACAGGCCATTCGTCTGGAGCCCGGAGTGCCAATCTGCATTCCAGGTACTAAAAGAGCGCTTCACGACAGCCCCTATTCTCACTCTTCCAGACACCAGCCGGCAATTCATTGTGGAGGTGGATGCCTCCGATGTCGGAGTAGGAGCCATACTGTCACAGAAAGATCCCATTGATGGTAAATTTCACCCCTGCGCCTTTCTCTCAAAGAAATTATCCCAAGCTGAACACAATTATGATGTAGGTGATAGAGAACTGCTGGCGGTTAAGTTGGCTCTGGAAGAGTGGAGACATTGGCTGGAGGGAGCGGCTCATCCCTTCCAGGTTTGGACAGATCACAAAAATCTTGAATATTTAAAGACGGCCAAGAGGTTGAATGCTCGGCAGGCCAGGTGGTCGTTATTTTTTGATAGATTTAATTTCACCATAGCTTTTACACCAGGTTCTAAGAATGTCAAGCCTGACTCCCTTTCCCGCCTTTTTAACTCAGCTAACGTTAATTCTGAACCCAAGTCCATGTTACCTCCGTCCTGTTTTGTTTCCACCCTCTCTTGGGATATAGTTGACAGGGTTAGAGAGGCCTTAGAGCAGGTAGAGAGCCCCCTAGAGTGCCCTGAAGGGAGGTTATTCGTGGTTCCGGAACTTAGAGGTGCCATCATTGATTGGGCCCACACTCTCAAGACCTCATGTCACCCCGGTATCGCTAAGACTCTATTTGTTATATCCCAAAGATTCTGGTGGCCCAACATGAGGAAGGAGACGTCTGAATATGTCAATGCATGCCCCATTTGTGCCACTTGTAAAGTCTCCAAACAGAAACCCTGGGGGAACTCAGACGCTTACCCGTCCCCAAGAGGCCCTGGTGACACCTTTCCATGGACTTTGTCACGGGACTCCCTCCGTCCGCAGGTAACACCACAGTGCTTACTGTGGTGGACCGTTTTTCTAAGATGGTGCACTTTATTCCTCTGCCTAAACTGCCCTCGGCCAAGGAAATGGCGGAGGTAATGATGTCTCATGTGTTCAGACTTCATGGTTTCCCCACAGACATAGTTTCCGACCGAGGACCTCAGTTTGTTTCCCGTTTTTGGAAGGAGTTCTGCAATCTCCTGGGAGCTAGTGTGAGTCTGTCATCCGGTTTCCACCCTCAAACTAACGGCCAATCAGAACGCCTCAATCAGGAGCTGGAGACAGGTTTGCGCTGTTTGGCATCTCAGGAGCCCGCTTCATGGTCACAGAAGCTAATCTGGTTGGAATATGCACACAACACATTACCTACATCCTCCACTGGTTTCTTCCCTTTTCATGTGGTGCACGGTTTTCAACCATCTCTGTTCCCCTCCTTAGACTCCGAATCCACAGTCCCGTCCGCATTGACTCTGGTCAGGAGATGCAGGAGGACCTGGGAGCGAGCACGGCAGAATCTTATCAAGTCTTCGCCCGTGTACAAGTCTGCGGCCGACCGCAAGAGGGCCCCGCCCTAACTACAAGGATGGACAGAAGGTCTGGCTCTCCACTCGGCACCTGCCTCTGCGTCCAGTGCCGTAAGCTCGCCTCAGGTTTGTTGGACCTTTTCCCATCTCTAAGATCATCAATCCCGTCACTGTGAAATTAAGGCTCCCCAGGTCAGTGCGGATCCACCCAGCCTTTCACGTCAGCCAAATAAAACCCACCAAGGTCAGCGCTCTGGTCCCGACGGCCAAAACCCCACCACCCGCCCCACAAATAGGAGGGGACCCCATGTTCACCGTGAGAAAGCTGCTCGCTGCCGCCGGGACGGGCCTCCAATATCTCGTGGATTGGGAGGGTTATGGCCCAGAGGAACGCTCATGGATCCCCTCCCGCTTCATTATGGACCCCTCCCTCATCCATGACTTCCATGCCTCTCACCCTGATGTTCCTGGGCCGTCAGGAGCCGGCCCTTGAGGGGGGGGCACTGTCATGATCCCTGTCTGTTAAGTCTATTTTTGTTCACTTTTATTTTTTGCACATTCATGTCTGTTTTATGTTTTGCGTGTTCTAATTTTCCTTTTCTGTTTTAGATTGATTCCGCTCCGCTCACCTCGCCCCGCCCTTCCTCACTGACTCCCGATCCCTCATGTGTCACTCACCTCGTCTCCTCCCACTGCTGCTCTCCGTCCTGCATGCTGCTCCTCACACCTGTCCTGCATCACTGATTAGTCATAGTATAATACTCACCTGCACACTCACCTCCTTGTCAGTCCGTTGTTCTCCTTAGTTCACGTTCCGGCTCTTTAGTTTGCTCTCGTCTTGTCTTTTGTTACGACTCTGCCAGTTTTCCCGACTCTGCTCTTGCCTGATCCCTGCCTGTACCTTTGCTGTGAGTTTTTGGATCTCTGGTTTTTTGACTCGGACTGAATTAAAGATTCTGATTTTTGGCTTCTCCTCAACTGGTCTCCTGAGTGGTGCATTTGGGTCCTGCCTTCATCTGTGTTCTAGTCCATGGTTCATGACAATATTTACAGATGTATGTCATAACTGAAATGTTGCCTGGTGGTTGATAACACAGTGTCCTGTTTTATAACAAACTTAAATGCATTGTTTACTGCTTCCAAAGACTTGGAATGCATTCCTTGAATTATTCCTCAAGGAAGATGAACTGAACTCACCTGACCCCCAAGAACACAGCGTGTATGTAATCACAATGAACTAGATTGTTCCCTCTTCCTTTACTAATTTATTCCACTAAGAGTTCAGCGGAACAGCACCAGGACAGCCAACCATACTCCATCCATCATTTAAACTGCTGAACAAGACTCTATCCTTGAGCATCAGGCCTTGGAATTTCATGCTTTTCCAGGCCTTGACATTTAACCAAATAGGTATATCACATGGTTGAGATTCAAAGTCTGTCAAAGAGTTTAAGAACATAACCCACAGACAGAAGCATCTTAGCAAATTATGCATGAGGAGCGCAGACAAAGGACTGACATCTGAGTTTCTCAGTTTTCAGATTTACCCCAGTCTGTTTGAATTGTTATCATTTCTGTGCTCAGGCTAAGGAAAGAGCAAAGGAAGGACCCTAGAGTGTGAACGAATAAACTTAACTGAGAGCCTGATTCCCTTGGAGGCCAGTCCTAATCGAGGCTGTGACTAGAATGACAAAATGTCCGACTTAACTCCCGCCGCATCACTCACAGGAACACAACCATCAAACACAAGCAGCACTTAATTAGCTTCTCACTCGCTGCCTTCGGTCCACGTTGCTCTGATTGTGTGTGGGGTTGCGTTTGTGTGTCTCCTCAGCCTAAGGCTCTGTCTGAGCACATTTCAGCAAATAGAATCCAATTTGTTTAACTTCTATTGAATACAAGTAGCTACGATTGGCACACAGAGGCTGGTGACAGCATACTGTGACCACTGTGTGGGACTGTGTAAACCTGCATGTCCTTATTGTGTCACAGAGGGTTATGAAATCCGGCAGAGGGGTACTTTACCCAATCATAAGTGCTTTGGAGCAATACCAAACACTTCCAGCCTACCTGTGTTACTCTGTATCTTGCCATTGCTGATCTGCTTGAGTCTCTTCTGGTGCGATTTGCCGTTGTAGTGGATCTGGGCCTGTGCGGCTGAGTTGAGCTGGATGTTGCAGACCTCACACAGTGTGTAGCTGCGATGCTTTCTCTCCCTTTTACCTCTGCAGAGCGCAGAGGGCAGGGCACCCCCTGCTGATTGATCATCCAGTACTGCACCCTCATCCTGGGCGTCGCAGCACTCCTCGCCATCCATCTCCAACAGCCTGCCGCCAAACCCCCTCCTGTTCAGCTCGGTGTCGGGCAGAGCTGACGGGCTGAACGGACGTTTCATATCTGGAAAAGGAGAAGAAGGCAGGATAAGTGAAGTGAAAGACACCTAAAAAGTCAGATAAGTGACGAGGTGAAGCACAAATTTCCTCCACAGGCTTTAGTGAGTCCTGGGATTGAAGTATTACTTTCCAAAGTGTTTCTGTAGTACAAAGGCATGTAAATGTAACAAGAGGCACACTGGGTACAGACAAGGCCACCCATTAAGGGGGGTGAAGGGTGGAGCTTTCTGGGGCCCAGCCAAACTGGGGGCCTATGGAGGTCAGCAAAGTCATGGTCCACTGTAAATAGCTGTGATAACAACATTTTATTCTTAACCTGAATTATAAACACTCTGATCAAAGCAATACAAATATTCTCATTTGTTTATAGTGTGGCACAAATACAGCCATTTTAAATATGCAACCCCCTTTTCTTCACAGAATAACCTTTTGATTAGTGATGTGAACAATTTTGATGGTTACACAGAACTAAAAGATTAGGAAAATAATGCCAGACTTCATAGCAAGGCCATAATATGCATAAATACAGGTGCTAGAAAATAAAGCCGAAAAAAATGGCCAAACCTTAAAAGAATAGCAAGAATAATTGTAAAATGAGTCAAAAAGGGCATAAATTGTGAAAAATGGGATAAAAATTGGAAAAAGAAGTAGCAAAACTGTATGAAAAGTAGCAATAATAGGTCAAAATTGGCAAAAAAAAAGGTGGTATAAATGAGCGAGGAGTGCATACAAAGGGTTAAAAGTGTAAAAAAAAGTGGGAAATTGGGTGAAAAGTTGCAAAAATAGGTCAACGGTGGCAAAAATGAGGAGAGAGTTACAACAGAAGGTTAAAGTGGGGAAAAAATGGGAAGGGTAAAGTGGCAAACAAGGGTGTAAAACTGCAAGAATGGGTTAAAAGTGGCAATAAAGAGCAGAAATGGGAAAAATATGAAAAAAGGGTAAAAATTAGTTGAAAACAGCAACAATGGGTTTAAAGTGGCAAAAAAAAAAAATTGAAAAACGGGCAAAAAGAAGTGGAAAAATTGAGAAGTGGCAAATCAGTGTTAAAATGGGTTAAATGTGGCAATTAAGTGGCAAAGACAAAAAACAGTTAAAAAAGAGTTAAAAGTGGCAAAAATGGGATAAAAGTGCCTAACAGAATTGGCAAAAATGGTTTGCAAGTAGCAAAACTGACAAATATGGGTCAAATGTGGCAAAACTGGGCTAACAGTGGCAAAGAGAAGTAGCAAAAATGGGCTGAAAACGTGGTTAAAAGGGGTTAGAAAGTAGCACGAATAACCAATTCCAAAACCAAAACCAATTATACTTTGACACACACTTTTCAGCTCCAACATGAGGTAACTGTTAGCTAGGATGCTAGCACAAATGCTACTGATCCATCTGGTATGCACTGATATCATCAATAAATCACAACTGGGGAGGGTCCATTCTCTGGGGTTTTCAGGGGCACAGCCAATTATGTGGGCAGGCCTCGCTTCAGATGAGGCTGCAGTGATGGTAGTGGTCCTGGGGTGCAGTGACGCACCACTTGGGGGAGACAGAGTGCTGCAGCGAGGCTCTCTCTGAGGACCAGCCAGGCCCCCTCTGTCAAACCGCACATGTGATGATGACTCCATGCCTGCTCACTGTCTGTGCACCCCCACTGCAAGCCAAAATTCTGCAGCAGTAACTGCTCTGCCTCTATGGAGAATTTCAGCCTTGTTCATGAAGACAAACAGGAAAACAAGTGGGAGTGAGGGGCTAAGGAAACAGCTCTGATGATGTTTGCTGACATCAAGGTTCAAATTAGGACGGCAGAGATATAACAGCAACTGCAGCGAATGCACAAGCGTGTGGGAGCTTAAGCTGACACGCTTCTCCCATGTGCTATGTTTGTGCATCTACCCGGAAAGACTTGAAACTCTGACAGGCCTGCCTGACCTGGATATATGGAGGTTAACAGGAGAGCAGGGCAGTGATATCAAAAGATACACACAAGCAAAGTGACATTTCTGTCAAAAACAGACCGCTCAGTTTGTCTGTGGAGTGTTCTGTGGTCAGAGAAGACGACGTCCCATGAGAGAGGAGCTGTTTGTTTTGCAGCTACTGTCTGTATAAATAAATGAAAAGGTAGGACTACAGTAGCTCTGTGAAGGATTGAGACATCACTACTGGAAAAAAGTCCCAGAAATACACCCAGCTGTGCTTTTCTGCTGCTGGCTTTTTGCCTCCACCTTGAGTTATTTACGTAAACACAAACCACTCACACACACACATTTGCAGACACACACACACTTAGAGATTAAAGTGAAGTGGAGTCTATGATGCATACATACCTATGTGCATGAAAAAACTCTGACACACACAAATGCAGGACTCAAAAACACATTAGGCCAAGCAGAATCAATGAAAGCTGCTATTCAGGTTGCCAATCTGGGAGCACTCAAGAGGCTCCATCAGATGTTTTCTCAAAAGCTTCTAGCGATGCTGCTCTCTGGCACCAAATAAAAAAAATCTCTGTGGTCCTTAACCACGCAACCTCCTCACACTGCTGCCAAACCGCAGAGTGAGCCGCCCCAAATTAGCATGGCTGTAAAAACACAAGTCTCAATGAAGACCTACAGAACGGAACGTATGGAGCGTATATTACAGCCCTTCATCCTGCATCACAACCTGCAGTCTGAGGCGGCCCTCCATAGAACATAAACATGGCTATATGACAGACTATACCACCATATCAAAGACTGGGCATACATTTAAAGATTTAAAACTGCAGGCCCTGTCTCTAAAAGAGGGTACACAGTCCATGCTTGCTATTTTTGATGTATTAAAATGCATCAGCATGACCGTTATCAGAAAGGCATGTCGCTAAAAATTCTCTCCCAAAAATCAGACGTTAAGCTTTGGACATTAACAGTGTTTTTTGTTTTGTGAATTCAGCTGAAAATCAAAACTTACTTTAGAGATTAAAGGTACAATATCTAGAATTTTCACAATGAATGTTTTATATTAATTTAATGGTACAGTGTGTGATATTTGGCCTAGTAACATAGAACAGAACATATTTGGTTAAAATGACATTAGACTTGTATAAATTGGTTTTAAATCATCTGAATATATAAAGTTGTCTTATTTTTATTAACTGATCTTGCATTCGGAAGTCTGATGTCAGAGCAGGGGAGGCAACACACCTGAGTTGAATGTGTTCCAGTTACTATGACCTGGTAACTCGTGATGACATATCTCTTAGATTTAATAGAGAAAACCATAAATAAAAAACCCACTGGTTGCCACAGTTACCTCAGAGGTCAGTACTAGGTTCTGACTGTTAATATTCCCAATTTTTGGGTGCGTTCACACCTATGTTGTTTGGTTCGGACTTGTCAGTTCAATCCAAACCTAAATCAAAGCTATGAAACCTCCCCTGCACCATGATCCAGACCAAACAGCCGGACCTTGATCTGACCAAAAGAGGGGGTCTCAGTCTGGATCAAACTGACCGCATGGCCCGGTTCATGCCCAGCGTGAAAGCATTATTTAGAAAGGTTCTAACCTTCGTATCTATGACAGGAAATTAAGACATGAGAACCAGAAAAAGGAAATCCAACACCAGAACAAGATGTTGGATTTCACTTTAACTTTTTTCTGAGAGGAAATTGAGAGGATGACAGAACAGCTGCATTGGCTTTAGCTAACAAAGCTAAAGCAAGACACCTTTTGTGTACTTCCAAAATAGGTCTAGCTTTAGCAAAGGTAGCACAATCTAATGTAGGTGACGTAGCTCCAGTTAAGTAATGTTAGTTATGTAGCTACCTTACCTACCTAACTTACGTAGATAACGTAGCTTTGCTTTTGATTTAGCTACATTACCTTCTTTGCTTACCTAGCTTATGTAGCTAAAGTAGCTTCACAAGTTTTGATGTGCCTACATAGCTAATGTAGCTTTGTGAGCTTTAGCCTTGGGAATGTTAGCTGTTGTGTTAGAATGCTTTCATGGAGGATGGGTTTTTCCCATAAACAAACTAATAACTCAGCTTTATTAAAGGTTTTGTAATCAGGTTTTGTATGTAACAGGAAGTTTAATCCAATTGATTTTTGAAAGGTTTAGAGTGTATTTTACGTTCTGGCAAATGCAGCAACTCAATGTAGTGGTTTGCAAGGGGGGCATCTGACTCCTTCATTCAAATCAAGAAAAAAGCAGTGGAGTTTGGCAGAACTGAGCAGTTTATCTCTTTGTTGTTGTTCTGTTTGTGAGCCCTGTGGTGGGGAAATTTACATACTGCATATTTAAATTGACATTAAGGCAGCCTGAAACAGAATCAGTTATTTCTACCTGCAGCACTACATTTTGAATTTGAGCGAAATGTAAACTTGTCTACAAGTATTACATTATTTTAATCAATTGATGCATGATAGTATTGTCAAACTGTAAGGCAAGTGTATTTTTGGCTGACTGCTGAGGTTAGCCCTACACACAGGTCTGTATGTGACTGACTGAGTGATGGCACTTTCAGAGTCATATATACAGAGCTGCGCTATGAGCAGGGTGTAGTTGTACTGCAATTGCTGACTCCACTGCGATGATCACCTTGGATAAGCTTTAGCACTGAGTCAGTTGTACTAGAACTGGACCACTTCTCTGTATGAAAGAATCAAAGAAAGAATCAGAACAACCTATAGAGTTTTCATGATGTGAAAGATGTTTTCACTCTTCTGCTGACCTGCTTCGGCACGGGTTTGTGATGTTACGGGTGGGGTCTGCCGGCGTATCCAAGGGCTGCTGCCGCCATAGCTGTTAGCTCAGATGTAGCTGTAGGAGAGCAGCAGTTTAATCGTAACTGGACCACATGTCAGGTTTGCTGTTTACTGCCAACAGGCCTTTATGTTTTAAACTTTTGGGTCCTTCAATTCTCAACCCACAGAAATTAGGGAAAGCACAAATAAACACCCCAAAAACCAATTAAGGCCGGCCACACACTAGACGATTTTTTTAATCTGAAATGATTTTAAAATTGTGAGAGACCACAGACCTCAGGACAATTTCCAAAGATTTTTCATCTTTAATCCTCTGCACACACACATTAGATGACTCAGCCAGACTGTCAGATCACTGGAGACTACACACCTGCCGACCTGACTACGACCTTGGGTGATCATCTGACTTCAGAAAAAAAAACATCGATGTCTGTCAATACCATCTTGCTGTCTCTCCACAGCAGAGTGTCCTGGCATGCGTCACAATCATAAAACAAGGGAAAGACTCAGGACGAAATCCTGGCTGGAATTAAGGTACCGCTGTGTTTATGGTTGTGAGCTGTGAATGTAGGTATGATTCATCTGGTGACGCTACCCGGTGTGCTCGCTCTCATTGGTTGTTGTGGGTACTCCGTCAGCGGCACTACGACCTAGAATCGTAAATATCAAACATGTTTGACAATTACGATTCAGGGTTTGGGAGGCTACGATGCGATTTGGAGCAGTAAATGAATCATGCTGACACCACACACGCAGACTACTCAGACAAATACACATTTGCGATGAGGCTCCTGATGGTATACGCCCCCACGATCGATGGGGGGAGGCAAATCTTGCCCCAAATCGGGCTTAAAATCCTGTAGTGTGTGGCCGGCCTAATCTGCCAGAACACAGTCAGGCAGTTCAACAGGCATCCCATGTAGTTGCGGTCAGCTATATACTCAGTTTTCACCTAGCCTTGTTCTCCGTATTTTTGAGACTTTCACACCTTTATTGAAAAAACAGGAAATCAGTACATAACATGGATAAGAGAGCAGGGGATTACATTTGGTAAGCTGCCAATGGTGGGAGTCAAACTCAGAGCTACTGCTTCAAGGGCTAGCCTCTGTAGAAGAGGCTAAATTTAACAACTGAGCTTGACAATTTTTCTCCTCAAACTGATGGAGTATGAAGGCTACAACTGAAATTCTGTTTTCTTCTTTGAAGTGGGCCGGACAATACTCCGAGTAGAGGTGATAACACATAGTTTTGTGCAAGAAACAGGCTTTAAATCTGAATCAGATTTTGGTGAACTTCGTGGATGTTTTTGTACAGTCTTAAACATCACGACTCAGATGAAGCATTTTTGTCATTAGAAAAATAAGTGTTAAATAGTTACAGCTATTATTGCGTCATTGATGATTAAACAGCTCCCACACTAGCCTTACAAAGCTCTTTCAGTGAGATTTTGAGTGTTAAACCCTTTACTTAACTCTATTTTATTTCTTTGAGTCATAACTTACTAATTTTCAAAAATAATACTTCAAAAGCCGGCAGACTTTAAAGCCTATATGGCTAGAGGTGGAAGGTGTGTGTGAGACAGAGCCCATGCTGAGTCTACACACAAACTTGCAGGCTAATGCACTCACACATCCACACACACCAGCAAGCTGATGCACGAATGCCGACAGACACAGAGGATGACACACACTTGGAGACCTGCAGGCTGACAGGGGGCAGGAGATTGTTGGGGGGGCCCTGGGGGATGCGATGGAGGGAGGTAGGGAGACTGCAGGCCTTTGCCATGTCCACTGCTTCCTCTTTCTGATGTGCCTCTCTACCCACAGCACACACATCCTCCTCCCTCCAGCCGGGAACCATCAATCACTGCTGTGATCTTGCTGAAAGAGCCCGGCTCATGCGGCATAGCAGCTCAGCAATAAAAACTCTATTTATGATCTTGTGTCTGCTGCTCACTGATCCTGAAATACTATAGCACTTTCCTCAGCTCTAACCAGCTCGAACCACCGGGCACACCACGGAGGGGCACTCCCACCCATTGGCTGTGGACACAGTTGGCATTGGGATGTCAGTTCTTCCAGGTGCAGGGAGAAACTGGCCTCCAGATGGACCGCTGCAAACATTGCAGGCATGTAAGCAGCTCCTAAATCACACTGATGAGAGAAAAAAGCCTTACACCAAACTCAGCACTCACAAACACACAGACGTGAGTAAAGTTTGAGTCTCTGTAAACATCGGTGGCCCTCAAATGGTGTAAAGACGGAGGTCGCAAAGCTGCAAAAACACAGAAGCGACTAAATTTACGCTCGGCTGCCTGAAGCACATGGACTGACTTCCATAATATAAACAAAAATCATCAACAAAATATGAAATCCAATCAAGGGAGCACGCATCGCAGCAGCCAGAACACACAGATTTTTCTGAGCCTAAGGAGATGAATGGATTCAAACATGCAGGAGATGAAAAGGGAGTCTGAAGAGAAGATTTTTATGGAAGCCCTGAGCAGGCAGGCTTTAATTGTACTCATTTACCCATGATGACAAGTACATTTTTCATTGTTTTCTCAAGATCTTGACTTATTCAACTAGTTATTTCAGGTTACAAGTGCTGGTTTATCCATGCCATGGAAGCACTGAATGTTATGTGAGATACTGCTTCATAAAGAAATAGAAACTGCCACAACAAGATGTTGTTCTTATAATAACCACATTGCAAAGATTACTGATAAAAGCAACATTTTCATAAATAAAATAGGATGAAAGATCAGAAGTCTAATCCTGAATTAAATTACCCATTTTAGAAGTACTAACACAAACAGAGGTTCGCTTTAGCTTCATTAGCTTTAGCTAAAGCTTACATAGCCACAATAGCGACTTAATTTACATGACTACATATGCCTAAGCTAGCTTTAAGAATGTGAAAACATAGCCTAAGCTCTCTAGCTACATAAATACATAATCTACGTAGCTAAAGCTAATACAGCTTCATAACATAGCTACAAAGGTAACTTAGCTGACATAATGTAGCTAAAGCTATAGCTATATAGATAAGGTATCTATGTAACCCACATAGCTGCATTGTGAACTTAGCTTTAGCTCCATTAGCTACATAGCTATGCTATATACAGCTAAGTAAGATTAAGCAATGAAAGTGTTAGCAATTGTAGCTAAAGCTAACTTAGTTATGTCAAAAAGGTAGACATGAAGCTTATGTGGCTGCTTTGTGATCTCAGTTTTGGTTCTATTAGCTACGTAGCTAAGCTAGTTATGCATCTGTATTAGCTATGTAGCTTACGAACCTAACACGTCTACACTTGCTACGTTAGAATGTTTTCATGGAGGACAAGTTTTTTTTTTTTCTTGTGAGCAGACTGTTTACCTAGCTTTATTAGATGTTTTGCAATCAGGTTTTGCAGGTGAGGTTTTTAACTTTTAACTTCTGGTATCCCAGCCCTTACCTTAACCCTTATCCTAACTCCAAACAGAAGTTTAAAAAGATTATTTAGAAAGTTTTAGTGTGTATTTCCATTCTAAGATATACGGAGTCTCAGATGAACATTCCAAAAATAGTCAGATCAAAACTCTATGGTGTAAAAGTGTCAGCATTAACTCTGACAGTGTTAATTAGGCTTCACAGATTTCGCTGTGTACAAATTAATATCCCATTAAGCCATAAATTATACAGTTCCATCCAAAAACATTATAAAAAATATCATTAAGAGCCTTGGTTGTCAACTGGTGGTTTGGGAAACATAATAGGTTGTGAAGCCGTTTTCATTAGGTTGAAGATGTGTTCCTGGAGATATTAACCAGCATGTCTCCATCTCCTCATTCACATATTGTTCCATCCAATGTCCAATCTGAATCAATTTTTATTCAAAACTTAAGCTGTGAGCAGGCAGTGTGTTCTCAGCACCAGTCATCAGTCTGAGCTGGTCAGTTCTTATTATTGATTATTCATGTTGGTTTTGCTATTTTTGAGCACAGCATTATAAATATATTGACTATTTTCATGACTGTATTGTACCTAGGGCCTGAGTTAGAAACATGGCTTTCATGAAGGCAACTATATTCACAAGAAGACTCAAGCGGGATGCATATGCTAGGTAATACAGCAAGTATGTCTCTGGCCATATAGATTTTTGGTCCAAATACAAAATGCAAAAATGTCAGCAACAATCTTGATAGTTCGGGGTGTAATGCTCTGCCCTGTCTGACCTTTTGCCACGGCGATCATGATCCAAACTTTCCTGAAAATCTAACAGAAGTCAGAGCACTTGACTACATCAGGTCAGTGACAGCAGGGACGTCGGTAGAGAGAGCACTAAGGCGCTAGTATAATTGCCTTTATCAAAGTTGAATTACTGTCATCACGGCTGAATCCTCATTACAGCAGCAACAGAACAAGCCCCGGTCTTTGAAGTCCCATGTCTTTGTGTCCACTGCATCAGTGTTGATTATGTCGAGCCAATGCTACAGTTCTCTAATGAGCGTAATAACACAGGAATCAGTGCTGTGCTCACTGGAAAAAAAAAAGAAGGGACGACTAGAGCACTGCTGAGCTTTAGAGTGGAACGCTGAGACCGAGTGTTTGCTGTCCCTGTCAGCTTCAGCTAGAGCCTGGGAGTAAATAAAAAGCAGTGGCACATAAATTGATGTTTTTTCTCTAATCTTTGTTTGCAGCAGTTCTCTGGCAGCGTGCAGGGAGGGCATTTGTTCACAGTGTGTGTTTTTACGCGTGTGTTTGGTTTGCTTGTGCACGCGTGTCAGCGTGTCCTAGCACAGAAAAAAAAGTTTTACCGGGGGTAAATTTATACAACATCACACTGATCCCATCAGTTTGGCTGTTTATGTGTGTGTGCTCCTACGCATGTGTGTAAATACGCCTTGTGAGCTTATTACTCACGTTGAAGAGAGATTATTAAAACTGATAACTGAACAAGAGTTTTGAAGAAGGGGGAGATAGAGAGGTGACTGATTAAAGGAGGGGGGCATAAAGAAAGTTATTGTAGTAAAAATAAAGAATTTCTATTCAGAGAGGAACACTGAAGGACCATATCTACTATATCAGACACAAATTTGTTAACATAGTGTAACACTTTTAAGGATAAGATCTCTCCTGTTATTTTTAGAGTTTCTAACCAAATGCAAGCACAATCTGACCTTTTATTTTAGCAAAATGACTCACACAGGACACAGTCCTAGGGGCTGCTGCTAGCATGACTATAACTCTGATTACAAAAATGGCATCCACTTCTTAAATAGAAATATTTGTATTTCCTCTTATCTTGTAGCCATAATTTACTCAGATGAAGACAAGCGTCTAGGTTTAATAAGCCTGATCCCCTCAAACAGGGTTTTCAATGTTCCAACTTTCCATGGTAAGCCTTCTTCTAACTGGTAGTTTTACCTTTATGAAGATGTAGGCAGTCATCTAGGGCCTTGTGTTACAAGTCTAATCATTATTGCTTTGCAACAAATATAAGGTATACATCTAAAATTACTTTCATAGATTAAAATGTGTATTTTAAATGTAAATAAGGGGATAAAATTAATTCAAATTGCATTAAAATAGATTCTGACTATTTGAAAAAGTAATTGCCCCTAAACGTAATAACTGGTTGTGCCATCCTTGGCGGCAACAGCAAGCAAGCATTTGCAATAACTGGCAATGAGTCTTTCACATCGCTGTGGAGGAATTTTGGCACACTCTTCTTTGCAGAATTGTTTTAATTCAGCCACACTCGAAGTTTTCAAGCATGCCCTTGGGTAATGTGTTTCGACAGAACATTGCAACAGTGGAGTCCTATAAGTACTTAGGCACTATAATCAATAAGAAACTGACTTTTGAGCATAATACTAATGCAGTGAATAAGAAAAGTCAGCAGCGCCTCTTCTGTTTAAGAAAGCTCGGTAAATTCCAGGTTGACAGGTCCTTGTTAAATATGTTTTATCGTTCCTTTATTGAGCCAGTGCTCACCTTTTCTTTTATCTGTTGGTTTCAGTCCCTGAACATTAAAAACAAAAATGTCCTTTCGAGAGTAGTTACAGTCCGCAGTAAAATAATTGGTGTGACTCAGGAACCTCTTCAGGATTTGTACAACAAAAGGGTGTACAACATGGCTAAGTCTATCTTGTCAGATAGCTCGCATTCATTAAATCTACAATTTGAGCCTCTCCCATCAGCTTCCGTTCTCAGACTTCCACCAATCAAAACCAACAGATTCAAACACTCCTTTATTCCTACTGCCATCTCCCTTATTAACTCCAGGAGGAGGAGGTAGTCTTTGCACTTTTGCAGCTTGTGACATCCAGTGTGATGAATTAATTGATCAGTTTCTTTGTTTGATTTTAAATTTGTTACTTGTTTTATGCTACTTTGTGCTTTAATGAGTTAATTGTGCTGTTACATGTTTTTATGTACTCTTACATGTTTTATGTGGCTTTTATGTTTCTTATGCTCCCCATATTTTTGCACACTGAATCGCCCTTACTGGGGACAAATAAAGTTCTTGATTGATTGATGTTACCTGTTGTGCTGTGATCACTCTACTGTGATGTTAGACATTTCTGCCCCATGAGTTCATCTGAGACATCTCTGTCAGAACAGAAATACACGCTAAAACTTTCAAAATGAAAGCTTCCAGGGGCACAGGTGACAGAATGGATAAGGCGCGCGACCCATATACGCGGGTGGCCCGGGTTTGAATACGGCCTGAGGCCTCTCACCGCATGTCTCTCCCAGCTCTCTTCCCTCTCTATCCACTATCCTCTCATCTATCAAATACAAGCACAAAATGCCCAAAATAAACCTTAAAAAAATTTAAATCTTCCATTTAGGGTTAGGGTAATGGTTAGGATACTAAAAGTTAAAAGTCAAAAATCTGATTTGCAAAACCTAATTCCAACGCAGCAAACATAGCTTACATAGCTCCGTTAGCTGTGTAAGCTATGTAGCCAACAGAGCTATGTAGCTAATGGAGCAAAAGTTAGGCTCACAAAGAAGCTACACAAACTACCTATCTACATTATCTGTGTAGCTAAGTCAGCGTTAGCTATGCTTCCTAAAGCTTACTTAGCTATAGATAACAAAGTTTTGTTGCCAACATAGCAAAAGTATTGGAACAAAGAGGCCAATTCCTTTATTTTTGCTGTAGACTGAAAACATTTGGTTTGACATCAAAAGATGAATATGAGACAAGAGATCAACATTTCAGCTTTTATTTCCAGGTATTTACATCTTGATCTGATATACAACTTTGAAGATAGCACTCTTTGTTTGAACCCACCCATTTTTCATGTGAGCAAAAGTATTGGAACATGTGACTGACAGGTGTGTTTTTTACCCAGGTGTGTCCTATTACATTTATTATTTCAACAATAAATAGTGTTGTCTTTTTAATAGTATAATAGTCTTTTAATAGTCTTTTTAATAGTTTAATAGTCTTTTTGTGTCAAACTCAAATGTTTTCAGTCTACAGCAAAAATAAAGGAACTGGGCCAACCATTCCAATACTTTTGGAGGGGACTGTATAGCTACATAGGTATGTTATTTATGTAGCTATGTTAGCTTTAGCTAAGTTGCCTCATAGTTGCATTAATTCCATAGCTTGTGTAGCTATGTTAGCTTTACTTAAACTTAATGAAGCTAAAGTAACTGCCAGACTTTGTCTTTGAATAATGTTGAATTGAATTTAAAAAATCTATACGTGGAAATATGTTGCACCAGCTTATCACAGCACTTCCTTTCTGAGATTTACAGTGTCTCGGATGTACGGTCAGTGAGAGTGGCCACCAGAAATGTACAGTCTGCAGCCAGACCCTCCTCCTTCTCCAGTGATCTGTCTCACATAAAGGCATAAAAAGTGAAATAACATAGTTGATAGCCAATAAACAGCCAATATATTTTTTATATATATTTCTATTTATTAGCATATTTGGCCAACCTGGTATATGAACAGTTTATTTTTGTATCCAATCAGTTTTTTTCCTGAGCTTTGATACCTACATATCTAATAAGAATAAATTTACTTTTGATCAAATTTTGACTGATGAACTGAATGGATGTCAGTCTAAAATAATAGACTGCTGTGAATTCTAGCACAGGTTAGCTCTGTTTTTAAAGTTATATAAATTGTACTTTTGTCATGCCCCAAATGAAGAGAATTACATAACAACAACCTGGTTTAATGCTTAAATAAAGGGCGCTCATCTGCTGCACTGCCCACTCCAACCACTGTGGCCCTTTTCATTTTTCCACCACAGAAAAACAGAGCATTCCAGTTTTTGCACTCCTATTCCAACCCATGTCTGCCTGAAGTGTGCTAAAGTTAGCCCGTGCAGGAAAACAGGCTCATATTCGCCTTGTTCACTTTTCACCACAAACCCAACTGGGGAACTGCCCAGTACGAGTGACCACAGATACTGGGAGCGGTTCCATACAACACTAGATATACTTAGACAGGGACAAACCCAGGCTAAGCCACAGTCAAAACACAAACATATACTCAAACTGACTGACTGACTGGGAAACATTACAGACTATCTTCCAAAGGCCTTAGAGGTGTTTATTTTACAATCTGTTTTGGCCAGAGCTTTAAAGCTCGCATCAGTCTCTGCTCCGGCACACATCAGACATAATCTGTAATGACTACAATGAACAACACAAAGTATAGTGACAGGTACACAATCTCAGCCTCTATTCCTTTTATTTAAAGCATAAATTTACAAGCAGCTGCATCAGTCTCTGGATGCTGTTTGACATCTGGGGAATGGGATTAGTTTAGAGATAACTGGACACAGATGATACAGGATGAGGAGATGCAATTTTCATTTTAGATAAGAGACTCTAATCCTGCATATATTTAAAAATGATAAAATAGGATAAGTAAGAAGCATGTGCTGCTATCAGCTCATCTCCTTCTCTAAACACCAATGCAATTATCGTCTGATACGCTCAAATAGATCTCTGCAGATTCTGCGTGCAAGCGTCCACACTGCGGTGAGAAAATCATGACATTTCCTCACACAGTTTGTGCGACATAAAGCTTTTGCATGCACTCTTTAGACAACAGGGAGGCAGCTGCAGCCTGGATAGCATGACTGATGGAGATGGGAAGAAACAGATAACCTTCAGGCGCCAAAGAGAGATGGAAGTTGCACCTGTGTGCCACGTTGTTTCTCATGCTGTGCAGCTTGAGCGGTGAAAATGGCTGCAGAAAAGAAAGTTTCTTTCTCTTCTCTCACATTTCTGCATGCATAACACACACCAGGGCACACTCCTCCTGCTGTAAACGTGTTTTTAATCTAACATGTTTTACAGTGGGAAGATAACACCAACACAGGTCACACTGTTGAAAGGCAAACGTGTGCAGGAGATCTCCCCTACCAGAGACTCTTATTAATGAAGAACTAAGGACTTCATGCTGTTTTGACCCCAGACTACTTAAAGCACGGTGACCTAAACAGGTTCAGACGTCCAAGCTAGCGAAGCTGGCAGAAATTTAAAAGCCCATGCTGTCATGACACGAAAGCAGTCATGTTGGTCTATTCCTGCAGCACATCACAGCAGCAGTCAACGCTCTGCTTTAAATCTTTCACAGCAGGTCTAAAACTGTCACTGTGATGCTTTTATAGTTAAAAAAGAAACTCTGGTGACATTTTTATCATAAAGGCTTTTTGGGAATAATCTTCAAAGCATTTCTCTAAGTGTGCTGGTTTGGACATTTTGTGATTATATTTTGTGAAACTTTATAAAATAGGCAGCAAGACTTAAAGTAAACTTTTGTTCATGAACTTTTTGACTTCTCTTTAATTCCTCTGACAGGAAATACAACTTCTAAAAAAAAATGTTTCACTTTAAACATTAACTTAGGCAGGATGGCTGTCCCAAAAGTCTTTCTGGTTACACTTTGACACATGAATCTTACAGCACCTCCTTTAAAGTGACTGGCCTAATTCAACAGAGGTCCAACCAATTGATGCTAGTCATCTCACAAATAGGGAAATGTGACTGGAAGGTCCAGTCAGTGGTTAATCAGTATCCATTGCTACCATTATATCATGAAGACAAAAGAACACTCCAAGCAACTCACAGAAAAGGTTATTGAAAAGTATAAGTCAGGGGATGAAAACAAAAACAATTCCAAGGCACTGAAAATCGCCTTGAGTTCATTACTTCATCAAGAAATGGAAGAAGTATGGCACGTGTAAATCTGCCTAGATCAGGCCAGCCTCACAATCTGAGTGGCTGGTGACCGCGCAAGAAAGAGACTAGTGAGAGAGGCCACCAAGACACCTATGACTACTCTGAAGGAGTTCACATCACCACAAACATACCATCCCCACTTTGAAGCACAGGGGTGGCAGCATCATACCGTGGGGATGCTTCACGGCAGCCAAACCCTGGAAGGCTAGTGAAGGTAGAGGGTGAAATGAATAGGGCAAAATATTGGTAAAGGACTATGTTATTCAGTCTGCAAGAGAACTACAGTTTGAGAGAATTGTTTTATCAGCAAAATGATGACCCCAAGCATACAGGGAACACTAAAATGGTTAAAGACAACAAGCTGAATGTCCTGGAGTGGTTGAGTCAAAGCCCAGACCTCAATCCAATCAATCCAATCAATACTTTTATAGACACTGTAAGTGCATCCACGGGGGCCCAAACTTTATCAGCTCAAGGCCAAAATGAGAAGTCTGTGCTCTCCCCGAGACCAAAACTTAAAAAAAATCAATCACTTATCACCATTATGTCAACATGTTTAAAGACAACAAAAAATAAATGATTTCCTACGACTTTTATGCAATTTCTATATTTGTTTTTGGACCTCTATAACTCATTTTAATCATTGAAGAACAGGATCTCTGAGATATTTCACAGTGACACTCCTGTGGCCAAAAAGTTCCTACAGACTTTGTCCTGTCAGGTCCAATCCATCTTTATAATCTCTACTCACTGTATCTACCTGTTGAGACTATGGAGGGAGGAGGCGTCTACAGGCACCCCTAATGAGCTGCTTCTCTTCATCACTGTGGTAAATCCAGGCCCGCCTGGGGACGGTTGTAATTACTGCAAGGATTTGATTGCATTAGCCTCACTCCTACCTGTCCTTTAATGACATTAGATCTGTAGGAGGAAATTCATTAGACACAGATAGCTGAGTCCATCTCCCTCATACGAGGTTAGACACTCTGACAAATTGCCTGCTCTGTTGTAAACAAATGTGATTTAGGAAGGAAAGTATTTACGCACGATGCAATCAAACACGGGGGCAACTTTGACTCAGAGCAGCTGGAATCAAACTTGGAACTTTTACAGGACAATGAGGCAAATGGCCGCCTTGACATGATGAGTTTTGATTCCAAATGAGACTTAAAACTAAATATACACACACGCACTCACAGATGGATGGACATGCATCATCAGCGCCGCAGGAAGTGGTCTCAAAGGCAGAGCTGTCCCAGTAAAGGGAGATAAAGAGCATGACTGCTGCTAACAATGCCGTTTCAGCAGAGTGTAACTCAGCTGCACACGTCTATCTGCACTGTGGTATCTAAGAGTGAGTATCAAACTGTATTATCCAGGGGATCAACTTTGGTGTTGATGCTGGCATGCAAGCTGTCCTCGCCAATAAGCTTTTCCCTGCATTCATCAGTGGAGTCGCAATCCCAGCACCAGCTCCTACAAGCGGGAGGATTATCTGCACACAACTTCAAGCACTCGTTATTTACGTTGCCATGCTGCTCAAAGAGACTCAGACAGAAGAGAGGGAAATTATTAGAGGGGGGTATGGTATTTATAGACAGCAGGAAGAATAGCATTCTGATTGAAAGAAGGAGGTTAAAGAGAGTGGGCTGCTGTGTATAAAAAGCACAGAAACATCTCTCTTCAAAAAGAAATTATTGTGCAGCAAAGAGAAACAGCTAAAAACACTGCACAAGGGTGAAACAAGTATTCCATTAAATGTATTTATTTAGTTTCTTCCCTTCTGGGGTCTCTTAAGAGCATTTGAACCTTGAATATTCATTCGGAGTTTCTTTACCTGATGAATGTTGGACTGATATTAAAACTCCTTTAAGCTCTGTTTGGTTACACTAAATGCTCGATTATAATAAGCCTTTAGATGCTAAACGCTCCTCTATGAATAGCAGCAGTACTTAAACTCCAATGAACTAGCAGAGCTGCAAGCCAGTTTACCAAAAGAACAACTTGAAGGACTCTTAGATATGAAGAAAAAGTGATCTTACTCAATGTTAATAGAATAGTACTAAAAGCTGTAGGTATAAAGTGAAGCCCTGAATACTCACAATTCAGTACTACAATACCAAAACTTCTTATTCAAAGCTTGATCCAAAAGGAGCAGCTAGACTGGTTGAAGTTGTCGCTTGAATCAAGCTTTGGCTAACCGTGGCCTGCATGAAAGTGAACCTACACAGACATTAAAACTTCTTCTAAAATAAGTCTTCAAACTTTGATAGCAGCCACCAGTTTTTCTGTGTATTCACATCTATTTGCCAAAAGCAGATCTGTAACAGGTGCAAACTCCAGGCTGCTCACAATTTTTCACAAATTGACCAAATTAGTTTGTTAGCTTGATGCTAACACATAATGGAAAAGGCAATTAACAGACTAACTAAATCAGGGCAGTAATCTTAACGGAGAACACAATGTTTACTTGACGTTATCATTGATAGCTCTTTGGAACAGCTGACTTGTTATACATACATAGACAAAATTGTTGGTACCCTTCTTAAAAAGAAAGTAAAACACACAATGGTCAATGAAATAACTTGAAACTGACAAAAGTAATAATAAATAAAACGTTACTGAAAATTAACTAATGAAAATCAGACATGCTTTTGAATTGTGGTTCAACAGAATCATTTTTTGAAACAAAGTAATGAAAGTAGCCTGGACAAAACTGATTGTACCCTTAATTTAATATTTAGTTGCACAACCTTTAAAGAACCACTGCAAAAAAGGCATTTCTTTAACTCTTAATGAGATTTCTGCACCTGTCAACAGGTATATTGGTCCACTCCTCATGAGCAAAACACTCCAGCTGTCTTAGGTTTTTGTTCTTAGCCATTCGTCTGTGTTTTAATCTGTGTTTTGGGTCATTATCCTGTTGGAGGACCCATGACCTGACACTGGGCAGCACATTTGGCTCCAGAATGCCTTGATTGTCTTGAGATTTCATTGTACCACAACAAAGAGCACAGATTCATGACACCCTGTGCCAGATGCAGCAAAGTAGCCCCAGAGCATAAACGAGCCTCATCCATGTTTCACAGTAGGTACAGAGTCCTTTTCTTTGGATGCTTCATTTTTGCGCCTGTGGCACTTTGGCTCAAACAGCGACAGATGGTGTGTTGTGACACTAATGTATCTTGACCTTGGAGTTCACCTCTAATCTAGTTGGAAATTGTTCCAGGCTTTTGGTTACCATTTGTATTATTTGTCTCTTTATTTTGTCATCAGTTTTCCTCTTGCAGCCACGTCGGCTACAGTCCCATGGAAACTTCTTAAACTTCTGAATAATATGTGCAATTGTAGTCACAGAAGCAAGAGCCTGCTTGGAGATGATCTTAAAGCCTTTACCTTTAACATGCTTGTCTTTAATTTTCTTTCTAATCTCCTGGGACAACTCTCTCCTTAGCTTTCTGTGGTCCATGTTCAGTGTGGCACACACCATGATACCAAACAGCACAGTGACAACTTTTCACCCTTTAAATAGACAGACTGACGAATTATTTGGCGTGAGCAGAAAAAAAAAAACGATACAGCATGGTATTGCGATATTTTGCATTGCAATATATCATATCGCCTTTCGCCAAGTATCTATTTTTTTTTCCAACTTAATTGCTGATATGAACTGAACCCTATGATACTTGATAAACAGCATCAGTTATTTTTATGTCCACTTGATGATGCTATTGCACCCTTTGTCCAGTGAAGTCGGCAGAGGTGATGGTTATACAGAGGGAGAAAGTTAGTACAACCAGCATGGCAGCACCAGGGGAAGGACATTAAGAGTGTAAGCAGGGCACGAACAACATGGACATGACACATGGGGTTTGCAAGAAGTGCTGCATGAAAATAAAATGCTGTGGTAATATGATAAAAATGAAGGCCGGACTAATGATAAATCAGCTAAACAGTTGAAAAAAGAGTACTGACAGCAATATATCACAATGCATAATATCGCACACTATACTATGTGCATACTATGTGTATTGCAAAAATGTTTAAAATCGCGACAATATCGAATTGTGGCATAAGTATCATGATAGCATCATATCGTGTGGCCACTAGAGATTCCCACCCCTACTGAATACAAGTGTGAAGACACCTGAGATGTTAATTATAGGACACACCTTAGTTTAACATGTGGTTAAATTATTTTATTCTTTTCTATGGGCACCATCAGTTTTGTCAAGGCAAGTTAAATTGGTCTGCTTTTTGAAATGATTCTTTTAAACCACGATTTAAATAAATGTCTGATTTTCATTAGTTAATTACCAGTAAATTTTTATTTATTATAACTTTTGCTAGTTTCAGTTTATTTCAGTAACCATTGTGGGTTTTCTTTCTTTAACAAAAGGATACCAACAATTTTGTCTACATGTATAATTTATTTAAAGAATTTACTTTTATAAAAATTAGTCAATTATTCAAATTGAAATCGCATTATAATATTCTTTTTTTTTGGGGGGGGGGTTGAGAACCACAGCCATAACTTCATATTTATATTATCTTTTAAAGATTTATTTAGACTTTATTCACATATCAAACAGATTTTCTTAAATGTTATTCAGTGAAGTGCTGTCAGTCTCCTTGTGGAGAGTGGGGAGGCAGTGCTCTAGCGCCCTCTATCAACATGCTGCCACTTCCTGTTACCATTGTGGTTTGAAATACGGAGGGTGTGGTTGCGGTGGTGGAAGGTTTAGGGTTTGATCCACTCCTGCAGTCACAAGTCTGTGAGTCCTGGCAGCCTTCACCATCGTTGTGAAAAGATATGAAGCCACGATTTGAAAAGCACTTTGAGTAGTCAGATGACTAGAAAAGATATACAAAAGCTCAAGTTCATTTGATCAACTTCATTTATAAAAGCTGTTTCCTCTTTCTCTGCTTGGTTAAGTATCTGCTTCAAATAAGCTCCATTTAAAAAATATAACTTTTTCTTCAAAAAATGTCTGTCATTCTTCACCTTGACGAAAGTACAATAAAAAAATGTAGGTATTCTTGGCCATGAATGACAAAGTGAAGGTTAAGACTTGGTTAATAATACAGGTCTTTTTGAAGTGTAACTAGGAGTGAGGAAATCAGGAGAAAGAGGAATAAAAAGGCCTGGTGATGAATAGAAGCTAGTGACGCATACAGTCTCTGCTGACTTTATTCCAACTGGACCTATAAACACATTAACGCTGGCTGTGCCCATGCTGTCCCTGCACACATTACTGTATATCACCATGCATCTCACCCTCGCTCACCGACACACAAACAGGCCATCCGTACATCACTGCTGTTAACTTGCAGCTGTTTGTGGCTCTCAGTTATGTTCCTCTGTACAGCTCTTTGATCACAAGGCTTTACAGCGTCTGCGTCTCTGATTTCATCTAATCCAGTAATCTAATTTAATCCAATCAGGGTTACCTAATCCAGATCTTTTTTGTCAACAAATCCTTAGTGAGGGGATTTATTACAGTTCAAGTGTGGGGACTGAGCTGGCAGCGACAAATCTGTGCAGATTCAAACCATTTCATCAGAAGATTTACTTTTACCTAAAAAGACAGTATTATATTTGTATTTAAAACAGCAACACACAACTGTTTACAACTTCTAAGCCATTTACCAGAAGTATTAAAAACATTTAAGTGATTCTCCTGTCTACGCTGTCTGGAGTAGGGGTCACAGATTTTGGAGGTGTATAATCACCTTTCTGCTGCATATGTATGACAGAGATTATAATCAGCTCGTTGCTCTCCAAACGTGGAGCAATCAGAGCGCAGCTGCACCCAGCAGAGACTCTCAAGAGTAAAGTGGGAGTGGCGGTGGAGGGTGCTGTCCTGAAATTCCAACAGCATTCAAAGTCAATGATGAGAAGGATTATCTGTTATGTTAACCTTTAGACGCTCGAGCAGAAAGACTACAGACTGTGTTTGGATGGTTTCCAAGAGCCAGTGAGAGTGAGCAGACAAACACAGAGACACATTCGCAGCCATAAATCAGCGTTTAGTAACCCTCCGTGTGTGACGTGGTCCTTTAGTGCCTGCAGAGAAACATGGCGCTGTGGTTAAGCCAGGATTGATTAAGCAACAATTAAAGCAGCAAACACGGACGGTTAGAAAACATGCCACAAAGTTTTTAACTTCCTCTGGTGTCATCTAAAATAACAACACCTGCATGGTCTAACAGGAAAACCAAGCCTGACCTTTGACCTCTGGAAGTAAATCCGCCCTGTGATGAATCCTTAACGTTACCTCATTTTGATTGTGAAAAAGTATCATGCTATTATTGGGTTCTGATGATTTTTTGACCCATTTTTATCATTGTTTCCACCGATTTTGCCATATTTTTTCACATTTAACCCACTTTTACTAATTTCTAACCTCTCTTAACTACTTTAGTGGCACATTTTTGCCCTTGGTGCTCATTTTTAAGCTATTTTTCCACTTTTAACACATTTTTTCCTATTTTTTAACAGCTTTCAGAAGACAAACTGACAGAAGACAAGAAAGTGAAAGTAAACAAACAAGCTGAAATAGGAAAAACAAATAAAAACCAAAACTGATCAAAAACAGCATGAACAAAATACTGGTATTTTTGAGAGTGTATAGCTGAAATGAAGGATTGATGAGCAGATGTGGGTCAAACTACTTTCACTTTTGAGGCCTTCTCAGGGTTGGCCTTGTAATGAAATAAAGTGCACCCAAAGGCCCTGTTTAGGCTGTTGTCAGAGTAGGTTTATCATTGTGTAATGCTAAAAGTACCAGCTGTATTAACACATATCTAAACGCCTACACAAACCAGCGCACACATACGTACAGCCCTCCCCCGCTCTCTCTGCAAATGCTGTCACATCTTTTTCGATTTTTTTTTCAGAATGTAAAAGACCCTGAGGAACCTATTAACACTGCTAAACTGGGCTAATTACATAGCAGACTCTTTTAACACTGAAAACGAGTGTGTGAAGGCGCACATTTGCATGATTGTGTATGACATGTGATAATGTCTGTGTGTTGTCAATTGCTCTCGCAGGAAGTGAAGTGAATCAATCAAGTTGCCACTCACAATTATCGAGCTATTAATAACAAAACCCTCCGCTGAGCCTCCATAACAGCCTTTAGTGACGAAATGAGTCCAGGAGGCAAGTTTTATCGCCGTATCAATTATTCAGAGCTTGGCAGTAAACAGAATTTGCATGCTCTTTATGGCCGTTAAGACAATTTACTGCTGCTTATGAATCTGTTACATAATATGTTTAGGTATAACAATGAGGAACAAGGCCCCTCCATCATAATACTCCTACTGACAAACCAACAGGAGCGCATAGATCACAGGATAAACCACAACCAAGGATTAAAAACATGCAAAAAGCTACTTAGAAGGTGTTCATGAGCAAGTTTATAGTCAAGGTATAAGAATTTTCTGTGTGAAAGTATAAGTTAACTCAGATAATATTGGAGTTACAGAAATTGGGACAGTTTGCTGAAAAAAATAGTAGCAATCTACAGTATTTATCTGCAGGGACTACTAAAAGTTTTACTTCCAGACTGTATTAAACATGGCCACAGCCCTTACATGATCTGCCTGTCATCCACTGGTCACTGAAGTAAAAATCTGAAGCCCATTGATGGTGGTCTAGCCTTGCAAAGCCGAGAGACTGGCCAGATTTCATGTGTGTCATCAGGCAGATCCATCCATACGTTTGTTCCAGTGGACCAGTCGGCATCATTTGAGGAGAAAGAGGTGGTCACTACAGACATGGTCTTATTGTACTGCAAGCCTGTAAACAATGGCTGCCAGTGAAGGGATTTGCATGGATGGTGGTTTGATCTAACCTCACAAAGCAGATGAATACAC
Organism: Cheilinus undulatus; assembly: GCF_018320785.1. Lineage (NCBI taxonomy): Eukaryota > Metazoa > Chordata > Actinopteri > Labriformes > Labridae > Cheilinus > Cheilinus undulatus. Next base: position 19,102,411 of record NC_054885.1, read on the forward strand.
TTATTTCTGTGTTTCTCAGTAGTATCCATCTTGCAAAGCTACCGTCTGAACCGTTTGGGCCCGGTTAGAAAGTGCCAGGACCAATCAGCGTCGAGGGGCAGTACTTTCAGGTGCGGCGGAGTCGTGACGTAAGCAAGCAGCAACAAGAGGCCGGTGCAATTATGGCAGAAGACATTAGCGTGGACACTGCTAAAGTGTAAGTTTTATCAGAATTTGAAAACATATCTTCGTTAAAAGAAGAACAAAGAACAGAAGTGAGTTTTTTTTTTCAAAAACGACAAAAGTCATGTACTGATATGTCTACAGTCGCCATAGTTTGCGTTATGCAGTTCTATATGACGTTCACTCCTTCAGTAGGGGTGCAGCTCGTTAGCTGGTACGTCACGTGTTTTGTTGCTCTGATTGGCCCGTAAAGATGTGATGGACAGAATGTTCATCCAATCACTGTCCGAGTTCCTGCCCTTTCTCAAACGCTGTCTATAAGTGGTTTTCCAGATGGATGCGTGAAACAAATCCATCTGGCCTGCCAGGTTAGGTTTGATCAGAACTAGACAACATTTCTTTATTGAAAGGAGTGAAAGGAATGACACTGAATTATTTTCTTGGAGGGAAAGATGTTTTTTGCTATTCTTCCTACCACGGCTTGCTTTGGCATAGCAACATCGACCCATGCTTTGGTCCACTTGCCAGGTGGTGCTAAACACATAGCTTGTTTAAAAAACCCACCAATGAGAAAAAGAAGATACTTTTTCAGGATTAAATGAGCTTGCACTATGCAGATATGGTGGTTTTTGAGGAAACATTTATTGCTTTCACAACTCTACTCGCTGACTCCAACTTGTGGTCATTGGTAGGCGAGTCATAACAGACCATTTGTTGACTTGGTTACAATGATTTCCATCATTTTCTGAGAAAAAATGTGAACACACTTCACTAATTTGAAGGTTCTTTGTGCGCAACATAATGGAGTAGATCTAGAAAAAAGTACGTCTTTATAACATGGGGAAAGTAGTGGGAATTGATTTGAATCGAAAGTAATAATTCAGAGTTTGAACAGCTTTGAATTTAGCAGAACAGCAGAATGAGGTGATCCTTAATAGGACCCTGTTGCCTTTCCCAACTGTCACTTCACTCATCAGTGGGTCAGTTATGATGTGTTGTTGTTCAGTGCTGACTGTAATGCCGGCTACGCTCTTAGAATAGTTTGATGGATCTGTGGATACAGTGATGACAGGTGAGAATATGTTATAGCATTACTATACTTAGGAGCTGTTTGACAGAAGTGGTGAACGCTGGTTTTAGAGGCTGCTGTCTGAAGCCCAAATGAGTCTGACATAAAATTCAGCTGATTTTCACCTGGTCTTGTTCCGGTAGACAGTTCAGTTTGCTTTTGCCAATTTTTATGTTAAGCTTGAACTCTTGATCCAGCTTTTTGATCTAAGTCAGACTCCACAGCCGTCAAGGCCTGATGGTTACACAGACAGAAACAGACAGAGAGCTCAGTCTCTCATTGGGAGAACAGTAAACTCTGGAGCTTTAACTATCAGCCACACTGACATGGGTGGATTACAAACTAGTGTTGGACTGACCACACTTGGAGCATTTTTTTCTTTTAGAGTTTCTTTTTGGACAGACAGCCAAGACTGAGGAATTCAAACCATAACTTGGATTTTTTTTTAAGTTGCTGACAGCATCCCACAATGTTCTCCTTTGACAGAATTATAACAGTGTCTCAACTGCCCTATGTGGGTAGAGAGTTTTAAAACATGAGTCAAACATCAGTGTTTGGCCCTCCAGATGTGCTTACAGAAAAACAGCACAAGTATGACAGCATCTTCCCCGCCTATGCCGGTCACAATTAAAAAGGATCCAACGATTTCTCTACCGTATCATTATCCTCTAACAGGTTTCCCTATCTGAAAAGATGGTTAAGCTTATGATCCAATCACCAAGCATGGATTGCCTTTAATCCGTGGATCGCTCCTCGGCTTAACCAAGGTCAGATCGCGGTGGTAGCAGGCAAGGTAAGTCAGCCCAAACATACCTCTTACCAGAGATGTTTTCCAGCTTAAGGATTCCAAGGTACTCCAAGGCCAAATAGGATATATAATCCCTTCAGTTCTTGGTTTGCCCCAAGGTCTCTTCTCCCATTTGGCATGCCTTGAAGACCCCCACAGGGAGACAACCAGGAGACATCCTGATCAGGGGTGCGTTCGAAAAGTCCAAAAAATTACCTCCTAAGTCCTTTCCTATTCACTTTTCCTTAACCCCGACGAGAAACGCCACAGGGTTAAGGAAAGGTGGGAGTAAGAGGATAGGAAAGGAGAACTGTGGTGAGTAAGGAATCTGACTGCACTTTCTCTAGGCGGATGTTACGGACGTGACGTGTGTTTTTATGTAAAAACTACAATTTAGCGTTGATGGACTACAAAATTTGCAACTTCCACTCGGTGCGCTCTCTGTGTTATGTGCTGTGAACGCTAAAACGTCAGAGATATGAGCTCATTAAGATTTTTATATCCTAAAGTCTCTTCAGGAAGAGGAACTGTGAACATCTAGAACAGCAGAAACCTTTCTCTTAATCTCAACTTTCTACTAAGTCAATACAACGAGATGAATAATGTTCAAGTCCTTTTGTTTCATAACGATATTAAATACTTTTGCTTTATTCCCTACCTAATCATTTTTCTTTAATTCTCTCGTCTCTGTTAATTTTATTACAGAGTCTACATTGGTTTCATCTTCCTTTCAGCTCGTTCTGTGAAAAGCTCTATAAACTGCGTCTTCCCTGCGTAAGTATGATGATAAATATAATAATCACAATATAGCAACATGCCGACTTTATCGCTTTAGTTGGTTGTGATTTACAAACTTAAAACGTTTACTTTAATATTTCAAAATAGCAAGACAAATACAGTTTAAAATACTGACTGATCAGTTTACTATTTAAATAAAATAGATATGAGAAGAAATGAAATCGTGATCATAAGTTGAATGACAAAGTTTTCATGTCTGTAATATTTCTCTGTTCATCCCTACTGCCTTCCGTTTATCACGTGTATTATATGTTTGACTGAATTTTACGGTATAAATCAGGGTTAGTAAAGTTATTCCAGTTATTCAAGTTATTCACTTGTTCTGATGAGCGGTCAACAGGTGTGTCACTTTAAATGAAGTTTACGCAAAGCATTGTGGGTCGTCTTTTCATCTCTCCTTTGGTAAAGGATGGTCCAGTGTTTCCTAGGCTAAAGGAGATAATAAAGGAAACAATGAAGCTCCTTTCCTTACCATTTGGAGAATTCGAACAGTCCTTATCATGGCCGACACTTAAATACTTCCGGGTCATTTCATTCAGTTAGGAACCTTCCTAAGCAAAATGGACTTTTCGAACGCACCCCAAATGTCCAAGCCACCTCAACTGGTTCAATTTGACATGAAGGACCAGCGGCTCTACTTTGAGGTCCCTCACCTTATCTAGGGCTGAGCCAAGCCACCATTTCGACTGTTTATATACACAGTTTCATTCTCTTGGCCATTACCTAAAGTTCATGCCCACAGGTGAGGGTTGGAACATAGATCGACTTGTAAATCAAAAGCTTTACCTTCTGGCTCTGGTCCCTTTTCACCACATTTGCAAAACTGCTGATCCTGTATAAATCCACTTGTCAATCTCACAGTGTGAACACTTGTTAACAAGATACTCTAATTCCTTTACTAACTCAGGCCTGCATAATTCTGTGGACACCCCACGCCATGCCACTGAGCCAATCAAAGAAGTGAATACTGTGACATCTGAATAAGTTATTTTTACACTGGTAGCCCCCATTTTTAATACAAAATCAGTGCAGAGCAGCATTTTGGACAAATTAATATGAATCATAAAAACTGTATCCTCTGATCCAAGGGTTGTGACTGCTACCTGTGCAAAAAAGATCACAGCAATGGACACAGGCCAAAAGAAAATAACAACACAGAAAGTTCAACTCTCTTTCTGTATAACCTATACCGAGCTATATTTTCGTACGAATGTTACTCCAGTGACAACTGGATTCAAAAGTTTCTCACAGCCCTCACACTTATTTTGTAGTATTTTAAGGTTGTACCGGAAAGTGGCACAGTAAAATTATTAAGTGCGTCTTTGTTAAATATTTAGTTCTGAAAGGAGGAGGAAGTTTTCCCCAAGAAATAGTTGATGAACTATTGCAGCTGGCATGCTAACAGCTGACACGCTGGCAAACTGGGACATGATGGCACCAGTGAGTTACAGGGATCTGAGACTCACAGTGAGTGGGTCCATACAGTGTCCACTCCTGAAACTGATCTCCTGCCAGCACATTGAGCTCAGCAGATCTTCTTTTTGTTTCTGCCACTATTAAAACTGAATCTGTCTGTTGGTATGCAGAAGAGACTTCTGTGGCAATATAAAGTTAAATGTGTTTTTTCTCTGTGTATTACTTGGTCTGAAAGACAGTGTTGGCCTGAAAAAAACCCTCTTTCTTTTCACATTATGATTATTCATTATCGTTGTAATATTCACATAAAAATGCTCAATCATGTGAAAAATTAATCAGTATGACATCAGTGAAAACCTTATCATCTCGCTAATAGTTGCAGACTATTGGGGGTCTGAATACTTTTTGAAAGCACTTTTTCAACAGTGTGTAGAAAATGTACTGGATTTTGTCTGAGTAAAATGTAAAATGTGTCCAACTTAAAAAAAAAGAAACACACACACACACAACTGAAGTATGAAAGTCCTGCACACATTCTTTTGTAGTCAGTGTTGATAAATCCCACATTCTCTTCCAGCAGGCTTAGGCACTTCCAGAGACATTTGCATTCAGAAATGCTTCCAGTAAGTCATACTGTATACTACAACGACAAACTATAACCCATGGTGTTATGCTTGTTTGTTCATGTAGTGGAAGACATGTTGCTTTATCTTTGTCAAAACAGAAAAAGCCACCTTAAAAATTAAATTTTCACTGTACACAAACATAAAGAATTTGCAAATAGAGGATAACACAATAGCACACTATTTTCACCCCTGGACATGGCACTTTCAGCATCATCAGTGACACAGCTCTCTCTGTGATTAAAAACAAGCAATAATACTCTCCTGACAGAGTGCTCTGTTCAAATGTGCTGTCTGTGAAGCACAGGCAAGCTGACCCATAACACTACATGTTAAATGCCTATAGCAGCTGTTCTTTAAAGGACTAATCAGGCAAAGTGTATGTTTCAAACTCAACAAAATTACAAAGTGCATGTTTTCTATTAAAGAAAACTTTTCCTTGTTTTTACAAATATTTTGATGTTTTAGATGTTTAAAATTTTATTTCATTATGTTTTTTGTTTTTAATTCTGTATTTTTGAATATATGTATTTTTATTTCCTTTTGTGGATTTCTTGTGAAGCAGTTTTTCACAATAAAACATTTTTTATTTGCCCCTTTCCTGAATTTTTTTTCATATTTGTCACACTTAAATGTTTCAGAAAATTAAAAAAAAGTTAAAATTATACAAAGATAACCTGAGTGTACAAACTGCAGTCTCAAATGATGATTTCATTTATTGAGGGGAAAAGAGCCATCCAACCTACCTGGCCCTATGTTAAAAAGTATTTGTCCCCTTAACCTAATAACTAGTCATGCCCCCCTTGGTAGCAACAACTGCAAGCAAGGAGGAATTTTTTCCCACTCTTCTTTGCAGAATTGTTATAATTCAGCCACTCTAGAAGGATTTTTGAGCATGAACAGCCTGTTTAAGGTCATGCCACAGCGTCCCAACTAGATTTAAGTCGGGATGTTGACTATGCCGCCCCAAAACCTTCATTTGTTTTACTTTCAAAGCCATTCAGAGGTGGACTTGCTGGTGTCTTTCAGATCATTTGGATCCCGCATAACTGAAGTGTGCTCAGCAAGAGATCACAACTGATGGCAAGAGATCCTCAGGATTTTCTGGGAGAGAGGAGAACTCCCAGTTCCATCAATTACAGCAGTTGGTCCAGGTCTTGAAGCAGCAAAGTAGTCTCAGATCATCATACTGCCACCAGCATGTTTGACAGTTGGGATGATGTTCTTTAGTTTTTCACCAGATGTAACGGGACACACACCTTCCAAAAAGTTCAACTTTTGTCTCGTCAATCCACTGAATATTTTCCCAAAAGATGGGAAATGTGAGATGAGCCTTTATGTTCTTTTTGGTCAGCAGTGGTTTTTATCTTGGAACTCTCCCATGATAACATTTTGCCCAGTCTCTTTTTTATTGTTGAATCATGACCTCCGACCTTAGGGGAGTCAAGTGAGGCCTGAAGGTCTTTCGAAGCTGTTCTGAGTTCTTTTGAGACCTCCTGGATGTATCTTAGGTGTGCTCTAGGAGTAAATTTAGTAGGCTGGCCTGGGAAGGTTCTCTGCTGTTCCAAGTTTTCCCTATTTTTGAGTAATGGCTCTCACCATGGCTCGCTGGAGTCTCAAAGCCTTAGATGGCATTGTAACCTTTTTCCTGACTGATAGATGTCAACAAATTTGTTTCTCATCTGTTCTTGCATGATGTGTTGCTTTTTGAGCTCTTTTAGCCTACTTCACTTTGTCAGACAGTAATTTTCTTGATTCAACAGGTCTGTTATTTGTGATACATGCTCCAATATCTTGATTCTTACAAGATAAACGTTCTAATATTTTTGCCTTGTTTTTAGCATCATGAATATTAAATTATCAGTAACCATATAATAAAACAATCAAAATAAATCACAGACAGAGGTAAAGGGAAGGTCATGGAGTGCGACTATTGACTCACATCCAGCACAGTAATGAGTCTGATAAAGTAATCATGAGAATAACAGTGATTACACAAGAAAACAGCTCAAAAGGCACACAAAGGTGCCAAATGGAAGTGAAAAGATGTCCCCATGTTCACCTCAGCAATCTTGTTCCCTGACAAAGTGTCTATAGACAAGGAGACCATATTAATTCTTCAACCAATTATACCATTATCAGCCCCATTACTCATTCAGTTATTATCCAAGGTAGGAGTATAGAGCCTATTTCAAACTATAAAGATTACATCAACAGCCAGAAATGGGAAAAAATCACCTTTCCAACACAGAATGGACTGTAAGCTTAACACAAGACTGAGAGACAGAGAGGAAAGAATGAAACAAGGAGAGAGAGAAAAATGAAGTAACGAGGCCTGGTCCCGACAGAAATGAGATGCTATCGTACTGTGATGTGGAGTTGGAGTGGTCCAGGACTGATGAGAGGCCCTGATTGGGTGCTCCAGGTGCCAAATACACACTCACACTTACACAGCACATGCAGAGATGAGGCGAGCTAATGAAGCGCGAGGGAGAATTACTCCTCTCCTCCACAGAGGACAGACACTCTGCCAGTCGCATGGTCAACACTTATTTCAAATGACCCTACTCTCTATTCATGAGGCATCTGATAGTGTACCTTTGAGCGTGTTCAGGTCTCTCCCTGCTCATATTGATCTTGGTGTGCACACTAAACACACACAAAGGCCACTTTACTCACACTGTGTTAGATCAGTATCTGGACCAGTCAAAATAAATCTTTCAGATCTTTTATTAATCCATGAAAGTTAAATTTGCACTGTTGTTTTTCCAAACAGCACCCTGCTGCTTGTGTGTGGAGTTACACAACTGGTCAGCTCAGCCAAAAAAAAAAAAAAAAAGAAACATGTTTGCCTCACAAGCCATTATCCCTCTAATTATCATCTTTTAAGGCACATTTTTTAAGTGGGTCGGCCACAAAAAATTCTGATTTAATCTTAATACAAGAAAAGCAGGAAGTATTACAACCACAGGTTTAATCAGAGAAAAAAAATACACAAAAGCCAAACAGTGGCTCTTTACTCAGTAGCACCAACACTGTTCATTTGGGTGATTATGATTGGCTGAGACAGTGGGAGTCGTGTAAGAACCACTCATTCAAACAGATTACTTGAGAAAGCTGCTGCATAAAGCTGCTCTACAGCTGACACGCATACAAGGGGTCCATGCTTCTAATGCTTGTGGTTGTGTTTTGTACTTGTTTTATAAGTTTTATTAATTTAAACCAGATATCAGCATGGTGACCAAGACTGTCCAACATCATCAGTAAATAATTATGTGTTTTTAACTTCAGGGCGTCAGCCAGGGTGTGGCAAAGAAGAGGAATCACATCCTTTGTCCCATGCTGCTTTGCTTTGTCTCTATCTGCTTTCCCGGACGAGCCCCCATCTCACATATTATCCACTTTATTTTCATATGATGTTTATGACATATTATTTTATATCAAACATTATTTCTGTTGCGATAGCCTAACCTGAACTCATGTATGCAGCTTTACTAGCCACATTTATCCATTACTTCACACACCAAAATGACCATGGATACTGATAATGTTGTTTTGATTTCGAGCTGAATGATTTTAAATTCTTTTAACACAGTCCCAATCTTCTGTTAATGTTGTGCTTTGCTCAAAGGCACCTCATACAGTTGTGAACAAAGGACACACGCACATCCTCAAGGTACAAACTGGAACATTTACCTTTTTTCCTCGTCCACTGAGGGGATTTTAGTCCTTTCAGTGCAGATTGTTTGCCATCTGTGAGTCATGATGACAATGTAACCTCCACCACCTGGCTGAAAGGAAATAAGCAATGAGGGGGTGGTGGTGGTCCATCAGAGCTTTAAACTCTGCTGTGTTTGGAGAGGGTTAAAAGGTGGAATGAGAACTGAGTGATGGTTAAAGAGTAGGAACACTTCTCCCCATGCCTGTGCTCCTTTTAATGTGTGATGGGCATGGGGGGGAAACTGTCCTTGAGATACTGATCTATCACTTTGCTGGCAAGACTATCTTCACCCAGGCTGTCTGTGGCTCAGAGGGAACAAATATAATTGATTGGATGTCGCTCAAAAAATGCCAAGGGGAGCCAGGCAGACTATAACTGTCTACATGTTTCCCTTTTTCGCTCCGTGAATCCCAGAATATCAGTTATTAAAGCAGAATGACATAAGATGGAGTGCTGTTATACCGAATATGAGCACGGCTGGATTTGTTCAGGGCCATGACTCAGCGAGAGAGAAGAGCAAACTTGCAAATAATGGTGATTGAATTTGGATACTCAAATTATAAATTTATAAAATATCAAAACATTCTTGTAAGTTTAATCTCGTCTTCAAAATATCTTTATTCTATTACATTTATCAGCTCCTTGTTGTAATTTGGGCTAGTTTTTTATCAGCCATTGGGCTAAATTTGTCACACAGACATGGCAGCCCTGATTGAGTGTTCAGATTGAGATCGTACCATTTAGGGACACCTGAAGCAGGTTAAGACCTCAATTGTTTCTAATGTCTGGGATTTGAATTAGCACAGCAAGGAAAGAACGTAAAATCAACTTAACTGTGAGTGAAGGCTGGTTGCTGGAAGCGCCTAAAGTTTCATTAAAAGATCTTTGCACACCGAGTCCGTTATTTTCAGATCCCTAATCCGAAAAACTTGACTGACTCGAATCTTGCACACCGAGTCTGTTCCTTTTTATTTGTATTCACTTTGAAAATTGTAGAATGCGGCAAACCACAGAGTTTAAAGTGAGAGAGAGGGAATGGGGCGAACGAGTGCGAGAAGGAAGCAGCAAACGTTGCTCTGAATCATCAACACCATCTTAATGATTTGGACTGATGTGAAAATTTAAATGACAGACAAAATTTTCAGTGTCAGTGTGCAAATATGAATAGAACAACATGAGATTGATTTTTTTTTTTTTGAAACATGAAAAATTCAGATGAAAAAACTGACTCATTGTGCAAAGGCCTTAAAGCTGGCCACATACTACACGATTATTATGCAGATTGTCGGGCTAAACCCCTCCTTCTGACTAAAATCAGTCATGGCCAGATTATCAGATAGTTCTTAAGATTGTCTAGACAGATTACCCTGTGGTATGTGAAAATATTTTCATCTTTCAAAGGGGGGCCCAGCAGAAAAAGTTTGGAAACCACTGTTCTACTTCACACACTGTATAAATGAAACTGTAAATCTATTATCATTTGTTGCCATGTGTATGGTCTTTCATATTGAAAGAAAATCAGTTGAAATCTTGAAAATCTTTGTGTGAGGCAGGTTTTAGTTGGGGAAGTTGAATAAGTGCACACTCTTGCACAGTGGGAGCAGAATCACCAGCAGAATCCTCAACTTTGGGGCATGTCTGTCCTTTATAAACTGTTGGGCAGCAGCTTAAATCACCATCTGTACGATGAGCCTTCCCCCAATGAAAATAAAAGAAACAAGCAGGCAACAGGCCTACCTGCAGACCTCCAGCTGACATGGAATATTTGTTACTTAGCCACTTGTGTTTGCTGGCGATGCTGGTTATATGTGTGAGATGGGGAGAGAATTTTTATTTGATGCATTAAAAGAGACAAACTTAAAAGTACATCCTGCTTATGATGGATCCTGATCTCCTGTTAGTGAGAAAGTGATTCACTGCTAGTATTACAAATTTTGGTTGAATTATTGCTATTGACTTTTGAAAAGTATTTTTACACTTGACATGTGCATCCCAAGCTGTAATTCAGTATAACAGCAAAACTTTAGTGTACTTTTACCACAGCTCAATGTTGTGTATCACTGTTGTACAGCAAGCATGGAAATTTTCATTTATAGTTGTGATTTCTCCAGAGCTCCTGTGCTCTCTGTTGGCAAACACAGAGGACCTCTTGGCCAATAAGATCACATTGACAAATGATGACGAATTTCTAATGTCACCAGCTTTGATTTCAGTAACTGTTTGTAAAGGAATTTTAGGATTCGACATTGTGTGTATGTGCACAGTGTGGGGCTCTTCCTGAAACACGCTGGCACGTGGACTGAAAACACACACACTTTACCCCGGGATGACTCTTCCAAGTGAAGGGCGGAGGATTACAGGCCGGTGGAGGCTTAGTGTGAAATTCAAACCATTTTCCATCACATTTATACTTACTTGGGGACTAATACCATGTGATTAACATGCCAGTCAATTGGGGGGGGGGGGTCTCTCATACGGACTGGACCATCGGCATGGTGGGATGCAGTCATATAACCACATGCAGGTGTAAATCTCAATGGATTAGCTTCATTTCAGCTGTTATAGAAGTTAACTCACTATTTTAACCTTATAGACATTTGAACCATGAACATTTGGTCTTTTTTTGTAGTGATCTTTTCTATTCATTGGGCAGTTATCCTACATCTTCTAACACATTAAAGGATATTCTTAGTTTTATAAGAGATGAAATACTGAGCTGTATGCCCCACCTACACCTAAACCACATCTGTGCCTAACAACACTCAACTCCTCCACACTGTCAAACCACAGCCCTGCAGCGGAGCATTTTCTGCTGGATTATTGTGGTTGTGGTTTACACACAAACATCCTGACACACAACAACACAAGGGATTAAATAAGAATGCCACTCCAATCATTTTTAAACATTTTAGAGAACGTGCCAGAAGCAGGAATCAAGGTACTGCATCTTACTGCCAGGATGAGACCTGAAAATATTTTAGGAAACAGTTTGCTTGGTTAAATCACAGAAACAGTCTCTGTTTTTAAACACACATACTCGAGCAAGTGATTATCTTCTGTAAGATTGGAAAGATTTCCTGGGTATTTGGTCGCAGTGTCCCAAACAAGCCTTTTCTATTATGAGTCTCAGGTCTGTGCTTACTCTTCGTCTTTAACTGGGAGGTCTGCAGCATTAGCTGGGGCTAAAAGACCCCTCTGATGATGGTTATATCTCATAATAGATGGCATAGTGAAAAAGGTCAACAGACAGTTGGATAAAGGCAGGAATTTTGGATGGCTCTAGATATGACGAGCACAAGAAGCATGAGCATTGAGATATGAATTTTGTCATACGTTTGGGTTGTAGAAAATGAGAAAAGTTGCCAGTAAAGCAAAAATTTATGAAAAAGTCTTTTATATTCTTCAATTGTGCTAAATTTTAGGAACCAGGCTGATACTTAATTGCTCATAAAAGGAAAATTGTTGTCTTGTATTTGTGCATTGCACAAAGAAACACACAATATATCTACATTTTGAGAAACACACAGAAAAAAACTCATATATAGGTTTCCATTGTTGTGAAATTCACTCTGGGTGTTGATGTCAAATGGTGCATTCCTCCTTCCACAACTTTTCCTTTTAACCCTCTGAGCCCTCAGCTATTTTTTTTAACCACTGTGTCTCACCTGGACTTATTGTCTTAAAATGCTTGTAAAACATAAACCTTGTGATGCACAGTCAAGCTTTAAACATCCCTTTCTTCATGACAACCTGGGCTTCAAGAATATGTGTGCTGCAGTAATGTCACTTGAATACTGAAAAAGTGATGGCGCTATAAAGACAATAGAAAAAACTAGTTAAAACTCAAAGATTTTTATGTTTGAAACTCAGCAAACATTAATGACAAAGGGTGTTTTTTGCACACTTGTTCTCCCATCTCTTTGGGAACAAAACATTTAAAAATGATTCTGTGACTTTCTGTGACAAAAAGTCTTTAAAATATTCACATATTTACAAAAACAGTCCTTGTGCTTTTGGGTATCTAAGTCCATATTTAAAGGGGTTCCTATCTGCAGTGACTCTGAGGGCCACATTACAGCCTCTCTGTGTCTCTTTCTCTCTATTATGAGTCATTCAGGCTCTCTCCTTCAATTTTTGAGTCTGTGCACAAGCACTGCGCAGCAAAGCATGACATAAAGATGAAACAACCTACCATTGGTTGTCACAGCCCAGTCACAATGCATTCTGGGATACAAACAGACCATATGACAGTAGGCTAACATGGTAGCTGCAGGAACAATTAAGAAATGGATTATAAATGGATAAAAAATACCTCCAAGATCAAAGTTACCAGTTTAAAGACCCCAGAAAGTCAGTTAAATTCCAGGCTTTGCTAGAAAACGTTCTGTTAGAGCTACAAAGGCATGGATAGCGCCATTAGAATGGCACAACACAGGGCTTTTGGAGAAAAAACAACAGTAAGTACCTACAATTTATGTTTCAAAAGTAATATAATGTTTAATAACATGCCTCTTGTGAAGAGCACAGTCAGGAAAAAGTTAATGTACACTGAGGTAAGTATAACCATAAAGACATTTATGATAAAACTCAGTGCACCATGATACACAATGTCTAGCATAGGAAGACTGTGAACAGGCATTCATGTACAATAAATCACTATGATCAAAAACAGGTTAAAAAAACAGGACTCTGAACAAGGGTATAGTTTTGGCCACAGATAAATAAGTTCAAGGTCAGATCTTGTATTTAAGGTATTTGCATGCCGAAGATTTGTACAAGCTTGTGCAGGCATAGCTGCACGACCATAAATTACAGCATCTTCTGCATAAAATGTAAAGAAGAATTTGTAATGTTCTGTTGAGACTATTCATTTACATACTAAATACAACCCCAATCGAAAGGACACTAATGAAAACAGAATGGAATGATTTGCAGATCTTATAAACCCTAATAAAAGATGTTGAAACTGAGACATTCAACCATTTCATGAAAAATTTCAGCTCATTTTAAATTTGGTGACTACAATACATCTAAAAAACAATGGGGCGGGGCAACAAAAGGTTGGAAAAGTAAGTGGTCCAAATAAAAAAACAGCTAGAGGAGAAATTTGCAACTGATAAGGTTAGCATAAGTATCATAACTGGGTACAAAAGCAGCATTTTAAAGAGGAAAAGATGGTCAGAGGTTCACCAATCTGCAAAAAAAAAAAAAAAAAAAAAAAAACTGCATCTAAAAACTGCAACCATTTCAAAAAGTTCCTCAATTTTAAAGTGCAAAACTTTTAATTCCCCGCCATCTACAGTACATATGATCAAAAGCTTCAGAAAATATAGAGAAATCCCTCAGGTGGCAATGCATTAAAAACCTGGAGTGATTCTGTGCTGGAAGTCACTGCATGGGCTCAGGAACACCCCCAGAAATCACTGCCTGTCAACACAGTCGCTTTGCCATCCACAAAGCAAGTTGAAGATGTATCATGCAAAGAAAATCTATATGTGGATGTAGCTGTCTTCTCTGTGCCAAAGCTCAATTAAAATGGACTGAGGTGAAATGGAAAACTGTTTTGTGGTCAGATGAATCGAAATCTGAAGTTCTTTTTGGAAACCACAGTCTACAGAGGAAAGGGACCATCCAGCACGTTACAATTCAAAAGCCTGCATCTCTGTTAGTACGGGGTTGCATTAGGGCTTTTGGTGTTGGCAGCTTACACATGTGGAAAGGCACTGTCAATGCTGAAAGTACATGGAGGTTTGAAAGAAACATACACTCCCATCCAGACAACGTCTCTTACAGGGAAGGCCTTGCATATTTCAGCCATGCAATGCTAAACTGCATCCATCACAACAGCATGGCCTCACAGTAGAAGACTCCGTGTGCAGATAGAATCCTGAATGAATGGGACAACATTTCTCTCCCAAAACTCCAGCAACTGGTCTCCTCACTTCCTAGATGCTTAGAGACTGTTAGAAGAGGGGAGGCTACATGTCCCTACTTTTTAAGATGTGTTGACGCCATCAACTTAAAATGAGCTAGAATTAATAATGAAATGGTAAAATTTTTTAGTTTCAACATGTAAATTTTTTTGTGTGTTCTATTGTGAATAAAACATGGATTTATGAAATTTGACAATCGTTGCATTTTTTTTTTCCAGGATCCTGGCTGAATAGTAGAAATTACTGAATTTAACATGGTGAAATAGGTTGTTGAAACATGTTTATACATGTTCTGAAGTACTATGTTCTATGTATGTAATCACCCCTAATGCTTATATTTATCTACATTTTGACTGCTGCTGCACCTTCAAAGTAAAAGTCTTGCAGAACAAGGTGTTCAAATATAGCGATAATGACTTGAGTTCAAAATAAAGAAAATATTTACAAGAGAAACATGGTGCAAGTAGATCTATGAAAAGCATTACTTTGTAAAAGCTGTCATGATTTATCTTTGATCAGCCTTTTACCTCATCAACCTGTTGATGATACCACATAAAAGTAAAAAGACTGAATTCAGTTTCTTGTACAAGCAGAGGATGGACCTGAGCATTTCCAAGGTCTCTGCCACTGATAGAATATCTGAGACACATAAATGTGTCACACAGCTTCATTGTGGACAGCTTGCTGGCGCATCCAGTGCTCTCTCACATTATATATTTTTCTCCTCCTTATCAGTGACGAGAGCAGCTTGCTGCGTCACACTCGCCTCGGGCTGAAGAGCTGATGTGACTGAAGATTGGCCTTGAGCAGAGGAGGAGGAGAACGCAAGGAAGAAAGCATGAAGTGCAGCGGTGAGCAGGGGCGGGCGGGGCGGCGTTGACATTTCTTGTCCTTAAGTAAACAAATAATCGTGAAATCACGCTGGAATGAGTCAGTCTAATTTTCAAAGTGCTGGAGGGTGAAGGGTCACAGGGTTACAAAGTTATAGATGAAGGACTGATGCTTAGAAAGTGGAGTTTGGTAAAGAGTCAAAGAATGTAGTGTTCAAACATCATATGGATCTAATTCACCTTAAGGGAGTTAATAGATTTATTTTACTTCATTATTGTTCCACTGGTGTTGAAAGCACTTTCTCAGTCATTTCTGTGGGTCAGGAACATTCAATTTCCCTCAGAAAAATTATCAGAGATGCACATATTTGTCTAAATTTGCCATCATATTAGGTCTGCACTGATGCATCGCCTTGTCAGAACTGGATCTGCCAAAGGCTGCCATGCGGAGAGGGTCATTTTGAGATGATGTGCTGTCTCTGTAAAAGAGAATGTTAATTAAACTTGACTTAAATTTACAGCAGTTTAAGTATAGCTTATGACAGTACTTGCCATACACCTAAATACAGTGGTATACTTTATTGAAGGAAAAACTGCATTTTCATGTTGTAATGCTGGATGTATCAGTCAACTTGGTAGAATGAGTGTATTTAAAGGTCCACACCGAGGTTATATTTGGGGTTGGTAAATCCAGAATGATACACTGAGGTAGCACTTGAACTGGGGTCTTATTTATAAACACTGTGTCTGCATTTATTTAAAACAAGAAAAAAAAATTTAAAAATTTAGTGGAGTTAAACCAGGTAAGAAGATTTTAAGAGGCGTATTACCAGTAGAGCTAAACTCTGCCAAACTTGGTGGGAAAATATGGTAGTTGCTAAACAAGTAGTTTAGAAATCAGAGACTCAAATGCTGTTGAAATAATGGTCATAACCCTTAAAATCGCTTTACTCTATTTTTTTTAATCTGAAGAAGTTTTAACTTATATTCCTGCAAATGCAAAAGCAAATCTGTGCTTACTGAACTGAAAATGAGCTAGAGAACAGCTAAGCTGTGATTGCCAGAAGACTGACTGAGACTTGGACAGCATGGATGTAGAAGAGAGCACTCAAAATCAAATATGCAGACAAAATTTTTCTAAATTCTGTTTTTGCATTGAGAAAACTTTGTTTTCCAGGAACTGCTGTGTATCTTTGTGTAGATTTACTTGTCGGTAGCAGGCACCTGAGCTGAAAATTAAAAACAAAATGACAAAGATCACGTGGAGCTGGAAGATACCAACACCTCCCCACACCGCAGGACTTCACCCCTGGGAGAACTCAGGGCCCACCTGAGAGCTTGTTTTACTCCTCCCACACTAATTGTCCTCCTGAGCCCCCTGCTCCTTTTCAAATTAGACAGAAACACTCAGGCAAACCAGCCCACGCTCAGCTGACAAAGGAAAGTGCTCTAAAACCCATTAAGAAGTTTTGTGATGCCTTACTGCTTAGCATAAATACTGCAGGTTGGAGGTGTAATGCATGACCACAGATCGCTCTTAGCTGAATCTGTATTTTAATGTCTGCAGCATTCACTACATTATTGTGTTCAGGGGACTTGAACACTGCAACAACATAAAGAGACAGTTATGATGTAGCTGGACGCTTCACTCACACTTTTATAACAACATTTTGTACACAGAGGTCTACATGGAAGAATAAAACACAGATTGGCAGGGATTCCGCACAGAAAGCTCATTTTGTAGATGTTTACAGCTATTTCCATTATTAAATATTTTTTTCATGTACATAATGTTTGGAGTGATGCAGTTCATTTGCTCCCTGGATTTTAGCCCCATATGTAATCAAAAAATGGTGCATTGAGATTGTTAGTCAAATTTAATATGCACTTTTATACAGCTGAGGGTTAGACTTCAACTAAAGGAAGCTAAAGATCTAAGTTGATAGCAGAAGAATGTGAAAATGGGTGCAAGGGGTGTTGCCCCTTCAGGCGTCAAGACTACTTGAACATGTTAAACACAGTTTAAATTGACAATGTGTACAATACACCGGTCTGTCAGCATTCATACCATCTAAGTTTCAAATCATACCACTTCATTTCTGTGAACACTCACACTTCCTGGTTATGGGTGCTAGGCAAATAAAAGTGTATGGGTTTTTCCCAATTGATTGTTGTCTATCTCACGTTTCTTTCTCATGTCTTAGTTCTTCCTAACAAGGAATTAAGGGTGCTTTTATACTAGGGGCCCAGTTCCAGATTTGAGAACACTTGACCCCAAAGGCCTGGTGCTCAGGCATGGTTATTTTGGTCAGTGTGAATGCAAACAAACCATGCCCAAGCACCAGGCCTGAGCCCACTTAGGGAGGTGGTCTTGTGCACAATTCCAGCAGACTCTGGCACAGTTTGAATAAGATGCAAACGCAACTGCATCCTGATATGGGACAGAGTTATGACAGCATCATAAAAGCAAAACTTCTTTTCCCTGCATGGCATTTCATTCACAATTTAATAAACGTTGACATTGTTAGATTCAAATCAACAATCAGTCTTTAGACACTGACCTATAAGATGACCAAAAGTTGCAGTCAGCGAGTAGATTTGCAATGGCAATACACATCTCCTGTCACCTTAGAAACAGCTATGGAGCAGTGGAAATGTTTTCTGTGGAGTGACGAATCACAGATCTCAGAGTCTGGTGGCCGAGTCTGGGTTTGGAGGACGTCACCTGCCTGACTGCATTGTGCCAACTGTGAAGTTTGGTGGGGGAGGGACAATGGTATGGGGCTGTTTTTCAGGGTTTGGGCTAGGCACCTTATCGCTAGTAAAAGCAAAGCTTAATGCTTTAGCATACCAAGACATTTTAGAAAATGCTGTTCTTCCAACTTGGTAGCAACAGTTTGGGGAAGGCCCTTCTCTATTCTAACATGACTGTCCCTTCAGTGCACAGTGGTAGTGTTGTGCTCAAGATCCCACTATCCAAGACCAAGACTTGCCCGAGACCAGAGTGCACCGAGGCCAAGACAAGACCAATACTTTTGGGAGTCGAGACCGAGTCAAGACCAAGACCGAGACAAGACCAAGACCATAAAAATCAATTCTAAAAAACCTGACAAGGTTCAGCAGTTAAAGAGCATTCTCTCTTTAATTTTAGTTTTCTTCATAAATTTGACAGATAAAAACAAGGTGTCTGCAACTCTTTCAAAGCACGACATGCAAAAGTCTCAAATCTTAACAAATTTGCTCAACTAACTTGTAAAAAATAAATCTTTGTATTTATTCAAAAGCCACTGACAAGTGTGGAATTATTTTAAATATCTGAAAATGACATGTTTATTTGGATTTGCCAGGTGAATGAGGCCTAAAGTAAGTGTTCAGAGGTATTTCTGATTAGAAATAAGATAGACTGATGTCCAAGTTTTTGCAGGTGTAGCTATTTGTTGTTTTAGCAAGTGCTTCTCCTTATTATCACATTAATGAAGTTGAAGAATAGCAGATCAGTGCTGATCTTGATCGGTCTTGATGGAAAACTCCAAGTCTGGCCAGTCCGAGACCAAGACAAGACAGAGTAAAAACACTCTTGAATCCGTGACAAGACAAGACTGTTCTTGAGTACTACAACACTTGTGCAAGGACCATAAAGACATGGTTTGATGAGTTCAGTGTGGAAGAACTTGACTTGCCTGCATACAGCCCTGATCTCAACCCCATCTAGCACCTTTGGGGTTAATTGGAACGCAGATTTTGAGCCAGGCCTTCTTGTTCAACATTAGTGCCTGACCTCATAAATGCTCTACAAACTGAATGGGAAATTCCCACAGGAACACTCTAAAATCTTTTGGAAAGCCTTCCACACACAGACAATGGGAAACTTTAAGTGTGCTAAAACAGTGAGGATGAAAATGGATTATGAAGGTAGAATATAGTGTCTAACATTTACTTCAAACATTTTTTGTGTTAATTAATCCATTTTTCCACTATGGAACAAACAGAACTCTGCAGCTGCATCCTCTGAGCCTGCTCTTCAAGATAAAACGATTTCTCGCACGCAACACAATCTGCTCTCCACACACAGGAACCAAGACACATTAAGTGCAAAACATCAACCGCAATCAGCAACTTAGGAAAGATAACAACCACTTTAACATTTGTCAGGATTCAAAGCCAATCAGGCAGAGCAGAAACGACTCTCCCCTGCGTGAAGGAAAGCTTTTGAAACGGCATCAACCTCCGCCTTCAGTTCCCCCCTGCATAATGATGCAAACAACACAAACAGACAAACAGATAGGAGGCACGCAAATAAATGCACAATCCTGAGTACATCAGCATCATTTTAACTCAAGCGTGAATCTCTTAAAAAACACATTGGTGTTAGACAGGGTCACAATGCGAGAACGGACACAGCAGAAGGGACAGCGCATGCAGCCCCGCCTTGATATGTTTGTTTTTTTGCTGGAGGTGGGGCGCAGAGGGCTCTGGTAGTCAGCCATGCATGCAAGGCCAGTCTGTTATAATTTAAAGGCTCACTTGTTTAATAAGCTAGGTCTTAATTTGTTCACACTGCCTGTACTCAAAAAAGAAGAAGAGGAAAATTCAACACCAAAAAATGAGAACAAAACCTGAAGGTAGAAAAGTAGTGGTAGACTGGTGAGAAAATCCTACACTGCTTAGTGAGGACTTAGGTAGGGGTTAAATAAATTTCAGAGAAAAGTTTAAGAGTGGCATCTACGGCATACTTTCTGGTGGAAAATAATCCACGACAAATCTCCCTGGATCTAGAAACCATTTCCTTCCCAAAATTGCTCATGTACAGTTTCAGTTGACACAATCTGTAATTTCCTGAGCCAACATTGCTGTGTGCAGGCGCAAAAATATTCCAAATATCCAATCTAACAGATTGTTTAGAACAAAGAACTGACTTTTTCCTGTGATATTTGGCACAAGGAATAAACACAAGGTCAAAGACAGGTCAGTCGCAGTGTGGTTTAGCAGAGGGAGGAGACTCTATAACTGTAATACAGATCCCCTGTTCACTTCCGCCGTCTTTAACCAGAAATCGCTGGCCTAATTAGCTTTTAGTTAGCACTCAACGCAGCAATTAGACCTTACTAATATTAGAAGTGCTAAACAGAGTTAGAGCCAGACACAGAGAGAAAGGATTTCTCATGAAACGTGGTTAGACTCGACATGTGAGATAAACTGTGTCAACCTCTGCACAGCAGGTGTAACCACACACAGACACACACCAACATGCTGGAGTGGAGAGATGCTTTGTCTTTATGATCCACATTTAGACAAATGTACCCCCTTTCTTCACATGTAGCTCGTCACACAACATGAACAGCACAGGAGACCCAGCAGAGCCAGAATCCCACCCTGTAAATGGCTCAGCTGCCCACAAAGATAATGGTTTCTCACGTTAGGATTTCACTGAGCTCTCTCTTCCAATCATTGAGCATCCCATGTCTTTAAAGCAAAACTGTCATGCTGGAGGCATGGTCGATTTTTTGGGCCAGCCACCCAGCTGGAACAAATGTCTTTACATGGTGGGAACTGTCCTTTTATTGACACAGCTACTGCACTTTTGGGAATATTACAGTTTTGCCAGAGGCTTGGTGGAAGGGACATCAGTTGATCCTCTGGTGAGTTGGTGGTCCATCATGTTCTTAAAAAAAAAAAGAAAGAAAAGAAGAAAGCAGAAGGATGGAATGTTAGAAAGTTTTGAACTGACTTACATGGGCATTTCAAAGGGGTGGCCTAAGGTTCCAGCAGCCCCTGCTGACGTCTAATTAGCTACCCTACATGTGACACATGCACCCCTACATGCACCTGGCTATCTGCTCAGTCAAGGGTAGGACTCAAGTTCACCAAACACATGTATGTTTTCCCTTCATGCCCTTGGGCAGAGTGTTTAGATAATGCTTTTGTACAGAAATCACTACTGGGATTCCTTTGCTCATGTTTCTGGTGGATTCTTGTCTTTTATGCTTTTGCAATATGAGTGAAATTATCCACTGTGTTAGTGAGTTCCACCTGTGGAATTTTAGTTTTTATGGTTTAGCATATGCCAGTTGTTGGAGTATTGTTCAGTTCACATTAACTTACTCACAACTTTAGCAAATATTTTGGTGGTACTGTGAATTAATAACCATTGATAATGGAGAAATGTCTGCTTTTGCAGTACGGAAAGACATAAACATGCTCTGCAAAAAGTTGAGTGTTGATATTTAAGTGTTTAAACATTTCAGAGTTGATTTATTTACCAATATGTAATGTTAACTCCGTTGTGAGTGAAATGACTAGGACGTTGTTTGACAGTGGTGGTCCATCAGTGTTAGTCCAACTTCATAGAGAATCTGTTGATCTAACTGCCCAGTGACATTTTAAACATGTGGGGTGGGGATGGGGGGTGGGGGGTGGCATTTTTTCCCAACATGTCCTTGGGCAGATTGTACAGAAACCACTACTTGGATTCTTTTGCTTATGTTTCTTATGGACTATCGTTGCTTTTTGATGCTTTTGCACCATGAGTGAAGCTATCCACCAAGTAAGTAATTTCTACCTACTGGGGCCGATCATGCATCATGAGTGAAGTTATCCACTGAGTAAGTAACCTTCACCTCTTTAAGAAGACCACTACCTATGTCAAATCTGGAGGCAGAGTTTTCCCATCATGCTCTTGGGCAGAGTGTTTAGATGTTGCCTGATGTGCAGTGATTGGTGCTTGAATTCCTTTGCTTCTGTCTGTAATCCAGGTGAGATATTGTTGTTTTTGATGTTAAACACTTCTGCATCATGAATGAAGTTATCCACTCAATATATCTCCTTGATTTGCCACAGTTGTTCAATGCAAGATGGCAATCTTTCATAATTATGAAAAGTACTTTGCACCGTGTGAATAACCAAAGTGAATATTATTTCAAATGTTTTTATTTAGAACTTTATAAACTCAGAAAAGTGTGAAATTTAACAATGTGGGAGTTGAATTAACACTGATGATTCTGCTGTGTACAGTATTGTAATAACTGCTTTAGTGTTAAAAAAATAATAATACTCTGGAAAGTGTTAAAATAACTCCTTTTTCTAGTGTTAGATTTAATACTAAGTGTTAAGCTAACACTGGAGATGTTGTTGTGCATGTCTTCAACATGAGGTGGTGAAGTCAAGTATGAAAAGTGTGTTGCAAAGTGTTAAGAATAGATGCTGTAAATGCTTAACAAGCCAAGTGAAAGTAACTAATATAATCTTGTGTTAAATAGCTGCTTTAATGTGTAATAAAATAACACCATGAGTGTTAAAAATTAACACTATAAGAGAGTTAAAATCTGAACAAATATTTAGTATTATTTCCATAATCCTGAAAAGAATGTAGGAAGTGGGTAACATCCCCTGGAGGAACGTTAAAGTTTTTGCATCCTGGCTTTTACTACTGCAGCTGTAGCAGTCTGATAACAGTGAATGGTGTTCTTCCTGCAGCGGGA
Organism: Cheilinus undulatus; assembly: GCF_018320785.1. Classification (NCBI taxonomy): domain Eukaryota; kingdom Metazoa; phylum Chordata; class Actinopteri; order Labriformes; family Labridae; genus Cheilinus; species Cheilinus undulatus. Next base: position 19,125,228 of record NC_054885.1, read on the forward strand.
CACACGCACATAGACATTTGCAGCTTTTAAAAATGCCAAAAATCTCAATTTCTTCTCTTTCTTTTTTACAATGCAAGCGCAAGGCACTCCAACAGATACTAATGAACACCAACTGGTTCTTTCAACAGGCAAGCTGCCGAGCACTTCACAGTAATATCTACAAAACAATCATGTATGCTGGAGATGAGGCAGGAGGCAGAGAAAACGAATGACCCCTCAGAGTTGCTGTAATAGCACTGCAGGCTGAGTGATAGCCCCGCCACACCACAAAACAAAAAGGATGGAGAGCCAAAGAGAGAAATAATGCAGTGTGTTTGGCGCTTCATGCCCTCTTTGCTGTTCTACTTTACCCTCGAAAAAGCTTTCTGCATGATAATAAACTCTGCCTTCACCAGCAGCAGCCACTTTTCTCCGTTTTCCATTGTGTACCAATGGACTGTATGCTTTGTCTGGGTCTGTTTTTCTGTCTATTTGCTGCACCTTTCCGCCTCTCCTTTTCCTCACTCAATCCTTGTTTCTGTCTCTGGGTGATGAGTCAGGGAGCAGTGAGGGGTCCAAGATATTTGCATCAGTACCTCGCCTCATTTCCTTTCCTAATAGGAGACATGGGAGCATGGCGGCAGGCAGAAATAGGAGCTGTGGGATGGGAAAGGGGAGGAACGGGTGGGTGAGAAGAGGGGTTTACAATACAGGAGATAGAAGAGAGATGCTATAAAGAGAGGAATGAATGATGAAGTGTGTGCATGTAGGCTAGTGGGCACAGTACAGAACACATTAGCATTAAAATAGCAACCAACCAGCAATGCAATGTTTTCCATGAGTGAGTCATTTGTAGCCTCAGAGTGTTGATTAAAACCGAGGTAACGCTGTGATTCATGTGACTAGATCAACCTAGACAACCTCTTCTCCACCTCCACCTCCTCTTTTTGGAGATGCTTGAGAGCTCACTGATTCATCCACTCTGCTTGTGCTGCAATGGTGCTACTTCTGCATGTGTACTTGTGTATGCAAGCGTGTGGTGATGTTTTTGCACCTTTTGGAGGTAGGCAGTCGAGCACAGGGGCCCACACATCATCCCCATAAAAACCCATTTCTTTACTATAGAGGAACATCTGCCTATTTGAGACATTAGGCAGGCAGCTATAAATACATTACATACTACCAAGGCTGCCCATGGGGGGGGGGGGGCTTCCTGGGGCCCAGCTAAATTAGGGGCCCATGGAGGTCAGCAAAATCATGGTATATTGTAAAGTTAAGCCATGATAAGGAGATCTAATTTTACCTGAATAGTAACTACTCTCATCAAAGCAACATTTTTTCATTCATGCTGTAAATACACCTTAGCATGTTTTAAAGTGCAAACCCCTTTCCTTGAAAAAGAATTATCCTTTTATTGGTAATGTTAACCATGTGTATGGGCACATTGACTACATTATTTGGCAAGGAATGTCAGACTTCAGAGCTAAGTTTTGATATGCACAAACATCAGGATGATAGAAAATAAAGTAGAAGTACTGAAATAACTTGAAGAGAAAAATAATCACAAAAAGGTAAAAAAGAAAAAGGTAAATACCAGCAAAAGGGTTAAAAGTGGCAAAAAATGGCAGGAAAAAAAGGTGGATGGTAACAGTTGGGCAGAGGAAAGGTGAAAATGGTTAAAAAGTGGCAAAAATAGGTAAAAATATGTTAAAATGGGCAAGACAGTGTCAAAAATGAGCAGCTAAAGAAGTGAAAAGGGGTGGAAAAGTGGCAACAATGGGTTACAGAGGTAAAATTTGGCAAAAAAAAAGTGGCAAAAATTTACCTAAAGAAGTTTAAAGGGATTAAAAAGTCATAAAAAAATAGGTTGAAATTGGCAAAAATTGGCGACTAGGAGCAAAAATTGGCTAAAGTAACTAGAATGGGGAAAAATTGGTGGAAACTTTGATGAAAATGCTTAAAAGGTGGCAAAGATTTGGTTCAAATAAAAAATGTGTTGAGAAAGGCTATAAAGGGCCAAAAATGGTGAAAGGCAGTTAAAAGTGGCACCAGTGGGTTACAGAGGATAAATTTGGCAAAAATGTACCTATAGTAGTTAAAAGAGATTTAAAGTGGCTAAAAACAGGTTAAAATTGGCAAAAATTGGCACAAGTTGCATAAACTCACTCAAATTAGTCAAATGTGGGGGAAAAAAGAGTTGAAACAGTGATGAAAGGGTGTTACATAGTAGCAAAAGTTAGGTTCAAAGAAGAAAATGGGTTTAGAAAGGTTATAAAAGTCAAAAATGTGCGGAAAAATGGCGAAAAGCAGTTAAAAGTGGCAATGACGGGTTACAGAGGAAGGAATGGGCAGAAAGTGGCAAAAATGGGTTAAAGTGGCTCATAAAGTGGCAAATACCTGAGAAATGTGGGTGGCTGAAGTAGTGAAAAGGGTTAAAACTGGCAAAAATAGGTAAAAAGTGGCAAATATGGGCAATAAGTGGAAGAAATACGTTCAGAAATAAGTTCAAAAATGGTTCAGACATGGAATAATTGATGAAACAGGGTCTAAAGTGCTATGAATACGTAGTTTAAACATCAGAGCCCAATGACAGATTGACAAACTTTTCAGCTCCAATATAAAGTAAATGTCAACCAGGACACAAGCAGCAATGCTACTGATCCAACACACATGCATTGATATCATCGATAAATCACAACTGGGGAGGGCCCTTTCACTGGGATTTTTAGGGGCTTGTACAAATCAGTGGGCAGGCCTGCATGCTGACACACAAGTAAGGGCTTACAGAAAATCTAAGGCCAAAATGCAACGAAGCAAGTACATGAACGCACAAGATGGTGACAAACCAACACTTCATCTAACTGGAGCTATACAATGCTGCAGCAAACACAACCACCATAGGGCCCATTCCCTGCCCTCTCACCACTGTCAGGCTCTATCACCCAGCTGCAGGAGGTGATTTGGCCCAGGGAGCATCTGTGTTTGCCATCCATCTGGTACTGCAGCGCTGGGAAAGGATTCAGCCGACAAGGGCTTCTGTTTGCAGGAGTAGACGATTGCATGCCAGGCCCCTGGGCTGGCATTACTCTGCGCACAACCTAATGCTAGCATTATTGCTCTCCAGGGGAAAAGGGGTTTGTGTCCCGGAACAGCTGAGCAGGCTACAAGCTGGGTGGGTTGTTGGGGGTTTGTTGGATCCGCCAGCCATGGTGGTTTTCACTGAGGGAAGGGCCTATGCGGCAGTGAGAGGAAGGAAGGGAGGAAATAGTCACAAACATCCGTCACAGCCTTCAGCTCTGTCATGCATTACAACAAATATGAGCAACATCAATCCCATGCAGCGGCATAGAACAGAAAACTAAAGCTCTGAATAGGGACATTTATTTAGTTGACCTTACTGGGCAGCCATGAAATATGGATACTCTCAGGAGACAAATTTTAACAGCGGAAACTTGTGCAGGAAATGCTGGGATGTTCCCAACTTTGAAACTATAGTATGGCATGGGAATCAGATAAACCATTCCCATGTTTGTGTTGTAAGGATCTCACAGTCCTCCTCTTTAGCATGTAAGTGACTAATTTTGTCAAAATTCCATTGGAGCAACCAACTGCTATTGAAGCACAGCTGAGAATGTCTAATTGTCATGATACACCCCAATACATGCAGCTTTAAATGTAATCCAACATGGCTGGCTTAAGCACTGTATGGTCAATTCAAACTTCTGACTGTATGTCAATATGGATGGCCTACATTTGTCTGAGATAATGGAGGTGATATAATGTGCAGCCAAGACATGCTCAGAGGTGATCGAGCTAGGGTAACTGTAAAACTGATATTTTGCCAAGCTAACATTTAAGACATAATTAAAGTCAACTCAACATTAGCTTGAAATTTAATGTTATAGTGACTTACCCAGCTGTGCAAGAGCATTGTTGTTCCACTATTTTAGTCAGCATATTTCTGTACAAACCTGACTTGAGTTCAAGACAGTAGTAACCCAAACCAAAAGTTGTTTTGACCCTGTTACGGTCTGCCTATTTATGCAGAATATAAAAGGCTGGAACTTGAAAATGGCTATGAATAGTCATTCATTTATGTATCTGAATAAAACTTGTTTAAAAAACACAGGAAAGTGTAATCAGCTGTTCCTAACACACATACAGTCAGTTGCACCATACAAGCTAGCGTTTAGCACATCATCACTTAACTACACATTTACACATTTGCTCCTATTTAGCCTGTTAGCACATTAGCCACTACCACAAAATAGTCAAATAACATCCTCCACAGACAAACCAACAAACCTTTTCAACAAACATCAGTCTGGTAACATTAGATATCACACTAAAACTTGGCATGTAAAAACTAATTTTGAGTCTTACCATTCATTGTCCACTGTTAGTCCTCATGAACTGATGAGCTCAACCGTAACCGCTGTTTATTTAAAACTGTAAAATTCATCCATGGTTTACTTATGGTAGCTGAAGAGAGAGAAACATGTCTACTGTGGATAGCTTTGTGCTTGAAGCATAAATTTTCCTGCATAGCTTCAGTAGTTTTAAATAGGGATGGGCAGGATTATCAATATCAGAAGATATTTGCTTAAAAAGTGCAACATTGGTATTGGGAGATATGACCATTTCTGCCAATGTTTACAATTGATATTTTGCCAATAAAAATCTGCCTATACCAACTGTAAAAACTGGCCGTACAAACAAATAAGTATTTGAGAGTTTTAGGCTGAACCAACAGACCTACATCAGATGGCATCTTTTTCTTTATTTATTAATCGTAATTTCTTTAGAGTGTGTTTTAAGGGCTCAAATTTGTTAATTTGATCATCTTAAAACTTTCAACTTTGTGTTTTAAAGACTGAATTTTTGGGTCTAAAATAAATCTGAATGTCAGTATCGATAGCAGAAAAAATTATTTTGTGAATATTGATCAGAAAAAAAAAACGAATATAATGCATGTCTCGTTTTAAACTTCACCAAAGATGCATTTTCCATGTCCTATATCTTGATCTCATAAATACTCAACTACTGAATTAGCCATGTGCTGCACTGCTCACATATATAAAGCATAGGTAAAAAATAACATATAAACTCTAATTATGTCAAAAGACTGTCAAAAGACCCTATTTGCTAACATGGAAGAGGCAGATTTTATGATTTATACTGTATCCATTCAGCAGGGAAACTTTAAAAATATGCGGCTTCAGTCCTGGGTGGCTGTTTCTTTGTCCATCTTAATATACACTCTATTATTAAAACCTATAGGAACTCTACTGTGTTAATGCCATTCATTGTTAAACTCAATACTCTCTAGGGTTACATTTAAAGGTTTATAATCCCTAGCTGTTTTAACAATGAAGTCCCAGGGGATTCAAACACTTGAAAGGAATATGTATAATTTCAAATGTGGAAATGGCAGAGTTCCCTCATTTTTTCGATATGAACACTGGCCCTCTCTGTTTATAGTTAAGAGGTAAGATGTGAAGAATCTCTCTGAAGACGATAGTGGTGAATTTGGTTGCAGCACCGTGCTTGTTTCTGGTTAAAACAATTGTCTCCTTGGCCCATCTTTAATTGGAATTGACATTTAAATAAGGTAGTTAATGTGTGCCAAGGACAGGGTATGCCGTGTTAACAATTAAAATGCTGCTTAATGGGGCATGCCGGAGCTATTCTCTGTGCATGTTGTGGGAAAGAGAATAGGGCATACACTATTAGTCAGAAACCAGAGCGTTTCCCTGAAGTGGGCCAAGGTCAGAGCCACTTCTCTGTTTTCTAGGCTGGCTGCTCATCATCCAGGCACTTCAAAACCCTGACTGAAGTCATTAACATAAACACCAACCTGGGAGAAGGCTTTTAGCATACAAAAAGTGGCCATCGAGGATATTCTGCCATTTACGTAACACCTCTCTAGGCATGTAGCAAAGCAAGGGAGCTGAGAAGTGCCCTCAGGGCCCATTACTCCTCTCTTTGAAAGATAAGCTTCCTCTCACTTCTGGCTCACTCCCTCTCTCTGGTATAAAGCTTTATATGTTAACACTGTTAGAAAGACATGGGCACACTGTTACTGGGGATGTTGGATCAACTTGGCTGGAGCTTTGGAGCTTGAGAGATCACAGAGAAGACAGAGAAAAAAAGGCAAAAAAGTGGAAGTTAAAAGCTACCGTTAAAAACAGGCACAACTTTGGGTCTCAAAGGTGTGTGCGTGTTGACATGGATGGAGCAGAGAGAGGGCGGTGTCTGAAAGGGGGGTGGAGGAGAAGTCAAACATAGAAATACAGAGCTTCAATGTGTGTCCTTTCCACTGAACCTGTCCTTCTGCCGTCATCGCTCTGAAGGCTCCTGTGTGTCCCTGAGTCCAGGGCCAGGAGGGGAACAGGGCAGCTCTCTGTGTGTTTTGAACCCTTGAGGGGTCAGTCTCTCTGCAGGCAGTTTTAAGTGTCTGCTTTTGGGGTTAGATGTTAGCCCAGGCCCAGGGAGGCCTGTGTGTTCATGTGCCATGGAAAAGTTTACCATGAAGGAGGAGTACCTTGATATAGGCCATGAAGTGGGCAGACTGTCAGAGACGGGCAAGCTGAAGACTGAACACAGTGTTAGGAAGACTACAATAGTTATTTGCACACATTTCACAAACTTGTTGAAATGATTTAAAGCACACAAAGCTAGGTAAAACCTAACCATCCTGTAATCTAGGGATGGAGATAGTTACACAAGTACTTGTTGCTGATGTCATTATTTAAAGGGATACTTAAGGATTTTTGAAGTTGGGTCATATGAGGTGCTTGGCTATAGTAGTGGCATTAGCCTCCAGTGATTTCTGTGAAAGTTGATCTTGTGGTTATTATGAGCTCAGAGAGATCTGCGTAATGGCTGTAGATGGGATTGTTTCATCTGGGTAGTTTAACAAGTTTTGCGTAAAAATGGGTCAAGAAAATATGTTGGCTCACCTGTATGCTTGTCAAAAAAGTACAAAGCACTTCATTTCTCCCCAAAAAAAACCCTCTGTGTCAGGCACTAATTACCCCCGCCAAGGAGGTTATGTGATCGGGTGGGTTTGTTCGTTTGTTAGTTTGATAGTTTGTTAGCAACATAACTCAAAAAGTCATGGACGGATTTTCATGAAATTTTCAGGAAATGTCAGAAATGTCATAAGGGAGAACTGATTAGATTTTGGGACTGATCCGGATCACCGGCTGGATCCAGGAATTTTTGAAAGGATTCTGTACTATTGGAAAATAGGGCTGCGCTGTTACCACTTTACACCAGGAGATGGCAGACATGAGTAACTTATCCAAAGTTTTGGAGTTTATAGAGTTTGAAAGACGCATGCCTGGTCAAGGAGACGAGTTGGAGCGTAACAGAGAGAAAGACAGCGATTTGTAGCAAGAATACTCACAATCCTGGGAGGAATAGAGGAATATTCACCCTCTGCCATGACTTTCACACGTAGCGAAGCCAATGCTTTGCCTCACCATGTCTCCACCCCACCGGAGTGGGAGTAATCAGTGAATTAGATTTTGGGAGTGATCTGGATCACCGTCTGGATCCAGGAATGTTTTTAAAGAATTCTTCACTATTGGGAGACAGGGCTAATGGCAGAGGTCTGCGCTCTCTGAGTGCTTTTCTAGTTTATGATGCAGCTTTTGGCACTTTATCTCCTTCCGCAGTTATCCTCTGATCAGCTGTGTGGGTCTGCGAGCTTCTACAGGGATAACACCACACCAAGCTAAAGCAGAGATAATATGAGCGATTTTGACTCGATGTGCCGTTTACTGTGGATACAAGAGGAAATTTGTATGAACCAGAGTACACAGAAGAAGAACTTATAAAGATGGAGTGTCAGTGGGCTAAAAAAGAGAGAGCAGAGAAACTTCATTTGAAAGTTTGAAGCAGGAGAGTTCCTAAGCATGGGTTAGCATTTTCAACACCCACACCACCAGGTAAAACTGGAAATATGTTGTACCGGCAAATCTTTCTGAGATATACAGTGTCTCAATTGAACGGTTTGTGAGAGGGGATGTCAAAATTGTATGGTATACAGACGAGAAATAACAAAACAGCCGATCCTATTCAACTCCACATTGGTCGAATGCCAACTGTCACAAAGGCATTCTTATTTTTCTAGTATTAGCCAGCTCTACAATACTTCACTACACTGAGCTCTACATTACCATCACTTGAAACTTAATTCAGAATGGGGATTTGAAGACCACTGTGCTGCAGGCATGTAGTATTATTGAGGCACACTGCAGAAAACAGACCAAACCACCTTAGAGCAGCTGCTGTGGAGTGGAGCTTGTTGTCAGCTTGTGCATGTAACAACAACCTCTGGGAGGTTCCTTTATAGATTAACAGTATATTTACTAGTTATCTTCAAGTATTTGATGATTCTCATAAGGTTATGAGAATGATTAGATACTGAAATTAAAATTCCTATTCCTACTGTAGGCTCAAACCACTGTATCTCTCAAAGATAAAGGGCTTCAGGAAAATCGGTGTTCTGTAAAAGCCTCTATCCCTTCAAATAACAAACGAAAGCTACTTAAAACTATGTGTTGCCAGTGTCACATGGCAAATCTCTAAATGAGAGTCTGACATGGACATGGTGTACACAGGATCTATCCTTACATGAATGTAACTATAAACATGACCAGTATCCCCCTGACTCTCTTGTTCAGGTGTTTTCTCTCCAAGTTTGTCATCAAAAAACATCAGACAGAGAATGTGTTCTCTTTTCGCTCCAAAGATCCAGCTATTGATTTCCTGCAGACTCTTGTGATTCAATTTGAAAGTAGTAGAGGAGTGCTTTGTTTTGATTCTTGCCTTGTTTCTTAGATGAGAGTCACTCAGGCGTCGCATGGTTGCAGATCCTGAACCACCCTGTTCCTGTACCACTGGGAGGGAGGATAAGCTCTCCTCAGGCTTCTCTTTTGGTCTCTCTCCCGCTCTCTCTCTCTCTCTCTTTCTCTCTGGTCCTTTTGTCACAACAAAAAAGATGGAAAACTTGAACTAGTGGATGAAGTCGAAATCTTCCTGCAGTTTCTCTTTTATCAATTTTGCTCACAGCAGGAGATTTTCCCTGTCGTAAAGGAAGGGGAGGGTCTCAGGAGCAGTGTTGAGTAATATCACTTTTAAAAGTAACTCGTAACTTACAAAACAACTGCCATTAAAAAGAATTGAAGAAGAATACAATTGTGTTATACACTGGGGTTGAACAACAAAAATGAAACTGTATCATTATTGCAATATGCAGTGGTGGAATAAACGGATACGCTTCATGGACAGCATTGCAAGAATTGCTCCTCACTATGGAATCAGCAGAGAATTGGTGTGGTCCATTAAGTCTACTGTACATCTCCCTCTGAGAGTAAAAGACATAATAACATTTACATCTGTTTTTATGCTACCATTCTGCAAGTAAAAGAATGTAATTCAAATTCTTTAATGGTTACTTTTGAACACATGACCCCCAACACTGCTCAGGAGGCAACACAAGACAGACGAATCAATAGTGTCTGAAGCTATAATGAGTGTACAGTATCACTGACAGAGTGGTAAAGAACATACTAAAAAGCAGAGAAGAGTAGGAAGCAGCTTCATCTCGTGCATGAAGATTAACCATGTCATGCAGTCCTTACAGGATATAAATGCTATCAACCTCTCACGCTTAATCCTCCACTGTGAATTTTCCTGATAAAGGGGGGGCTGGTAGGAAAAATTCTGCCTGAAATGAAAATGTAGCTGTTTGTGTTCACACATGCATCTTATCCTGAAATGACACAGGGCAATTTGCTGAAATTTTGTGTATGTGTATCACACTTATCTAAGATGGCACGCTATTCAACAGAGATTTGTGCTACAATTACATGGCATTTTTATAAGTTAGAGGTGTACGGATGCATTGATGTGGATCAGCAATTAGCTGATCAAGTATAAAATCAAACTGGTAGAAAGTCAAGACATAAATATACATGGCATCCTTGAACTATGCTTTTATTTGAAATTTGTCTTGCATGTTTTTTTGACAGTTTCCACTAGACTGGGTGGTAATACCATAATTAAAAATAGCAATGATATTGTTTTAACACCATCATGAAGACTGTGCTGTGTAATAAGCAAATAACAATAATAATAATAATAATAATAATAATAATAATGATAATGATAATAATAAATGCCTTAGATGTGTATCTGTTTCTAGCAGCAGCGCCACTGCCTGTGTGTGAAAATTTCTGTCAAACAACAAACCAGGAAAGAAAGGACCCAGTCATATATTTTTCATAGCTTTGCATGGCATCACAAACTGTGCACCACTGGTTGTAATGTGACACTTCACCTCTCCCTCCTGGAGTATGAGTGATGAAAAACACTCTGAAGTTTACAGATAATCCTAAATGCTGCCATAGCAACATCATGCACAATTAAAACAATCAACAGTTGTGTTTTAGAAACCTTTGAACCCATGTTAGACTTCCAAGCACTAAACTATATTCAAACCAATTGTGTTGCATGGACTAACTGTCCTAAAAAGCTTGTAAAAAATCAACGCTGTGGTGCACATTGAAGCTCTAAATATCGTTTATTCAGAACAGCCTGGGCTTTAGGAATATGTGTGCTGCAGTAATGTCACTTGAATTTTAAAAAAGTTATGGGACTATAAAGACAAAAGAAAATAACTAAACAGAAATCAAAACTCACAGATTCTCAGATTGTGATACATGGTAAACAATAATGACCAAGACTATTTTGTACAAAATTGTTCTCCCATCACACGGGGACCAAAGAGTGAAAAAAAATCCTGCTGTGAAACAGTCCTTGTGCCCTTTTCTGTATTGGTTTTATTAGTGACATTATTCAAAGCAGTTCCTGCCTGCAGTGACACAGAGGGCTACATCACAGTCTCTCTTTCACTCTGTTAGGAGCTATTCAGGCCATCTTTACCGTGATCTACACAATCACGTATGTGCAGTTTGACAAAGCATGACATGAATACAGAACAGCCTGTCTTTGGTTGTCACAGCCCGTCAAAAAGCATAGTGGGATACAATTTGATGTTCAGCATGCAAAACTAGCGTCAGAAACGATTGAAAATGGATTTTAATTAGGGATAAAAAGATGTTCAATATCAACCCACTGGCTTGGATTTAATCTTAAAATAAAGTCACACAAGTTCCAGGTTCACTGGAAAAGCTTCAAACAGAATAAATGGGCAGGATGTAGCTCACCAAAAAATGATACCTGCATATGAGGACAAAAGGTTTTACTGTACAACACGAGGATTTCTGTGAAAGTTATTAAACCTTCTTTAAATTCCATGAAAGGCAGATTTCCTTCAATAGTTTCTGAATGTTTCAGTCAAATGTTCAGAGAAAGCATAAAAAATAAAATAAAAACTGCAACAAAAATTCCTTAAAATTACAAAGCGAATTCCACCCATAACTTCCAAACAATTTTCCACTAATTTACTTATGCATTCTCCAAAAATTCCATTGAAAATTTCCAAACAAATTCCCCAAAAGATCAAAACCCTTGGAATTACATAAAAATTCAGGAAAATGAATTGCCAGAAAAATTCCAAATATTTTGCAATAAATTCCCCAAATTCTCATAAAAGTAACTTAAGATTCCATAACAAAACACACAAAAAAAATGCAAATATGTACCCAAAAATTCCATAACAATTCCTTCAAATTATTATACTAAGTCCCCAAGATTTCAAAGTAAAATTCCCCCAAGAATTCTAAAAGAAATCCCAAGATTTTATATACACATTCTCTAAAATTCCATTGAAATTTCCAAACAAATTCCTCAAAACATCAAAACAAATTCACTTGAATTCCATGAAAATTCAGGAAAACAATTGCCAGAAAAATTTCAAATTCCCAAATATTGTCCAATAAATTCCCCAAATTCTCATGAAAGCACCTAAAAATTCCATTACAACCCAATAAAAATATGCAAATATGCATTCAAATATTCCATAACAATTCCTCAAAATTGTAAAATTGAGTTCCCAAGATTGCATAGCAAAATTCCCCCCAAAATATCTAAAAAAAAAAAAATCCCAAGATTTTATATATGCATTCTCAAAAATTCCATTTAAAATTTCCAAACAAATCCCCAAAACATCAAAACAAACGTCCTAACATTTCTATGAAAACTCAGGAAAATGTCAAAGGATATTCCCCAGACATTCCAACTTCTGTGGAAAGTTTGGACAATAATCTAAAAATTTCTAATTGCAGAATTATTACCGTCTTGTAGAAAAGCCAACATAATGTCCTCATATGAACATGCAGGATCTAAGGAGGATATAAAATGTTTTCCCCACCCTCTTGCTTGAATTTCCTGAATATGCTGCATTCACACAGCTAGTAGCAGAAAAAATTAAATAACACAGAATTCTTGCAGAAATAAGGGTGTAAAATTCAGCCATGCAGCCTAGACTGTAAAAAATAGGTACATTTTCAGGAGTTTTGTACATATTTGAAAAGGGCTAAGGAGGAGAGCATCCAAAGTAAATCTTAATCCTTGTTTTTATAGAATAAGGGGTTTAATTAAACTTGGTTCAGCAGTGAAGCAGACAGTTTTTGAATAAAGCAGAATTGCTTTAAAAGTCTGTACCTCTCACTTTTTCCTGTCTTTCTCTCTGCGCAGGTCTCTGCTCTTCCATAGAGCAGGTGCATCCATTCCTCCTCTCTCTTTATCTTCTCCGGCTCCCCCTCCCTGACAGCCATGTCATTACGATTGTTAACCCGACCCCAGCAGCTCCTGTTTTGTCAGCAAAAATGCTCCCAGGAGTGGAGCAGTGAAAAATACCCTTCCTCCCTCTCCTTACTGAGAGGAAACCAGAATATATGGTTCAATTATAGTGTCTGTCAGGCCACTATGAGTCTGTGATGGCCTGCACTGAGCTGGAGGGAAATGAAGTCAACTAATGTAGAACAAGCGGAGTTCAGCTTTTGCTGCTTCATTAGCTTTGTTTAAAACTCACACTGGCTGTGACAAAAGATGAAATTAGCCAAGCTCCAATCTGACTGTGAAAAAGGGAAGTGAATCACTGTCAGAGGAAGTCTTGTTCAACTTCAACAACTTAGAAATAAGTTAGAGAAGCAGTATAGACACAGACTCACCGAGCAGGTTAGAAACAAAGAGAGAGACGCACTGAATCGATGCAGTTAACAGAAGTGATTTAGCGGATCAGTGAGCTGATGCGTGCGTCAGCCGTGCGAGTTAAGAGCTGAAACCTTGGGTGGTGCTGCAGGGCTGAAAGGGATTTTATACTGGAGGAAGTGGAGTTAATGTGGGATTTTGGAGAGTGGAGAGCTTCATTCAGCCATTCTCAGCCCACGAGTTTGAAACAGACTAAAAGAGGAGTGTAAAGGTACATCCGCCACAAGCTTGAGGAAGAAAGAATTGAAAAAAACGCTCCACGCTAGGAGAGGAGGAGATAAAAAACATGCATGACAAACAGGTTAGTTCCCTGAAGCTGCTTATCCAACATATGGTATGTGAGTGATAATCTGACTTTTAATCAAAGGCCAGGGCACCGCTGATCGCTTTGCTAAGCCTTGCTAAGTTCATTGTAAGGAGACTGAATAAAAGAGGAAAGCTGAATGATATCAGAAACTCTGAGTCACCCACTACGTCAATAGTGGCATCACAAGCCCATCTCCTGCACCGCCATCATCGTCGGGCTATCTGGGGTGAGCCGAGACCCACCCATCGATATCCAGCCTCCTCTCCTCGCAGCGTGCTCGGTTCAATAAGACACACAGTGAAACAAGCGTGTGCGCCTCCCAGACGGTGGAGGTTACACTGATCGGCATGAATTAGTCGTCGGATCAATGAGACATGGAGGTGGGTGAGGAGGTTGGTGGCTTGGCGGGGTAGAGGAAGCTTTGGTGCCACCTCCTGCGAGCTGTAATGACTTTGATAGCTGGAGCAGTGGGCAGAGGAGGAGCTGGTCGCTGTGCAGGAGATAAAACAGATGTTCAGCCCAGAGGAAGGGCATGTGAATGGAAGCTGGAAATCACAGCTGAACTTTCATTTACTTTACTATTGTAGAAATGGAGAGTTAGGTCTGATTTTAGAGAAAAACCAAAGCCAGTTTATCCAAAGATGATTCCATTGACAGTTCCAGTCATTCTTCATCATTTGTCTGTTTCTTACCTGCTGTATTAATCAGAAAATTGCTAATAAACCACAACTTGTGATTTGCATAAGCCAGACTTTACCGTGTCTGTTTACCAAAGGGTTAATCCAGGAAACTAGCAGCGCAACAATCAATCTGCCGATGACTGGATCTGGACGATTTTCAACCCACTCAAAATCTGCAACACCACAGAAACAGCTGCAGACATCTATCCTCTATCTAAAGTAGAGCCAGGGGCAGGCACCTACTGACTGCTGTGGCATGGCCCGTGCTTGATGCTGACAAGCAGGTGCCAATCAGGCAGGAGCTCATTCCAGGAACTTTATGGAATGCTCTTCCATTGCAGAGCACCTGCCAGACCTCACCAAGTCCAATGACAAGTGTCAGCTAGAGGGGTGTAAAGCACACTGATATTGGACCGGTACGGGGTTGTCTTTTAGGGTTTAGGCCCCTTATCTCCAGTGAAGGCCAATCTTAATGCTTCAGCATACCAAGACGTTTTGGACAATGCTGTTCTTCCAAATCTGTGGCAGCAGTTTAGGGAAGGCATTTTTCCATTCCATTGCAAGTCGCTTTTAATGGTAAAATATATCTTCCTTGGGAAAGAAAACCAAATTTTTCTTTCCATATCACCAGCTATCATAGGCATGAATGACTTGCAGCCAAGATATTTTTATCCATACATTTTATTGATTACTACCCAACAGGACATTCATTTCAGTGAAGCTGTCATTATATGGCTTTCAATTGCTTCATTGTAGTTGATGGCATGCTGCCTCTTTTGTGCTACTTACATTCAGTAGTGAAACAAATGTATCAGTCCCTTCAGGGGCAATTAGTTTGGCTCAGCTTGTACATAAAAGACACATTAAAACAAAGAGACGCACAAACAACAATTATTTAAACACAAGGGAGATGAAAAATATAAGATTAAACAGGATTTCTCATATTCCACAGACTGATGGACAACTAAATAGAAAAAAATGCTAACCTATGTAAAGATAATGCATGCACACTTCCAACTCTTCCACCTAAACCTGTCCTAGGCCTTCTCACTCTGCTTCTTTAAACTGAAAATAAAGATTATTAGAGGTCTAGTGTGTTAACATGAACGGCAGATCACAAAAACATGCATCAGCCTCATCAAAGTTATGCAGCTCAGTATTTAAGCTGTCATACAAAATACAGCATTTTTACATTTAAAATGCGCTTTGTTTCAAATTACATACTGAATGTGCTGTAGTGTGACAACCACTGACATCTTAACCTACTCTGTGATAGTAAAAAGCTCCATTTTAATGAGCACATTTCAGTGGTAAACAATCATTACTGAGCTTTTAGGATGAAAAAATGAAGTAAAATGTGCTTCAACTACTCAAATAACAAAACTTCAACTTCTTAAGATATTTAGAGGAAGTAGGCCAGAAATGTTTATCTATTATATCATTTGAGTTATTTCTGTTAATAATCATAGAGGTATTAAAAAGGGAAACACTGTCTTTATACCTGCTTTATGCCAATCATATTCTTGGCACTCTTCATTGCTTTGAGCAGCACTGAAATATTTCTGACTTTATAATAAATTTCCTGTATGTATTACTGAGGAAGTGGCAGTGAAACACATTAGTCTCCTCCTCAGCTCACTTAAGGATGACTGGGGTCGAGTGCCACACAAGTGTGACTGTTGAGAAAATTACATTTCCGCTGTACTGACACAGGTTTGAAGCACTTTTGCAAAACAACGTGCTCTTCTAACCTGTTAAATATGAAGTTTTAAAGCAAATACTTCAGAGTAAGACTCAGCTGTGGGCTAAAATAAAAAGCATTGTAGTCTTGTTCTGCAGTATTTAATAAATAGCACTGAATTGATGTGAGACTGGCAGAAACAAGTCTACCTGAAGCCCCTGATAGCCGAACATTGAACAGATAACACCCAGGTGATTCAAATATCTGCAGGGTGCCTGTCATTCCTGCTGGCTGCTGGTTCTACATATTCATCATGTGCTTCATACTCAGGTGACAGCAATGACAACAAAAAAAAAATGTCTTTTCAGATCTGGATGTTTTCTTCTATCTTTTGTCAGTGCTCGAACATTGACACCACACTGGAACACAGTATTTCTCTGATCATTTCTGACATGACATTGAGAAAAGCTAGAATCAGAGATGAGCCTCAGAGAAACAGTTACAGGACAGTAAATAAAGTGGTTTTTGACCTTGTGCTGAAAAATGTATCCAGGTCAGAGAAAAAAATTCATGCAAAGTTTGATAAAAATCCCTTAAAGCATTCTTGATAGACTGCATTGACAAGCAAGGGATGAACATGAGGTCCAGTGACCTTAACCTTTGACCTAAGACCTCCTTGTTTCTTAAGTCAAAGGGGAAAGTTGGGCAAAGATTGAAGTGAATATCTCAAAGTGTTGTAGAGATATTGTGATCATAAGAGCAGACGGCTGGACACAGAGGAGGACAGATGTTTAGACATATGGATACAAAAATGTGAAGTGTCTAGGCTAGACTATTGCCAGTGCTGAGGCATAATTACAGCATTAATAAATCCAAATGAGTCATATTTGGAACACAAATTTTCAAAAAAATATTTTAGACCAGTGGTTCCGAACTATTTTTTCTTGGAGCCTGAACAAGACCCGAACAAAAAATATATATTGTCATATTGTTGCCAAAAAACAACAGAGAGTAGCTCTTCACAGGTTTTTCTTACCAAACCATATATGTATAAAACAATTTATCAAGTGCTTCATCAGGATTTTACTTAACATTTGCAACTCTAATTTTGACAGCCACAGAGCAGAAGATGAGGATGAGGATGAGGATGAGGTCCCGGACCCCAGGTTGGGAACCACTGCTTTAAATTGGCCTAAAAGTTGCATGTATTTCAAATTGGTATCACAGATATTAGGGGAAAAACGTGCATCATAAACTGTCAGATAAATCAGGTATTCTTGTCAGTTAGTGGTTTTTGTACTCAATCCATTATGCATTCATTATGTTTTCTTATTCCCATATGTATATCAATTAACTAAAACCAGGGCCAGTAAGTGACTGTTTGATTGCTTTTAAAAATGCCATCTCTTATGATGTAGTCATATATGAGTAAATGAGTAATTGGGTATTTGTTTGGGTCGCTTCTCCTTTACTCTCTTTGCCAATTTGGTTTTTAAATGATGACACATACAGGGCCTGATACAGCCATAAAACCAGGAAGCAAGCAACATACTACAGCATCTAACTGAGTGTCACCAGTCAATCCAATACCAAATTAACTGCGACACCTGTTGTATACATTGGAGGAAATAATTGATAAAAGATGACATGACTACGAACTTCTGGCTGTGTTTTGAGTTTTTAAAAAGTTGTGGGACTATAAAGACAAAAGGAAACCAAATCAGTTTATAAAACTCAATTTTCATGTGTGACACAGTAAACAATAATGGCTAAGTCTTTTTCTGACAAACTTGTTCTCCCATTTCTTTTGGACTAAAACGGGAAAGAAGTGTGCTTTGTACTGGCTCAATCTGTGCTATTATTTATCATAGCCCATCACAAAACATTGCAGGATACAATATGGTGGATAACATTCAAGGCTAGAGTCAGAAACAATCAAAAAATGATTACAAAAAATGATAAAAACACCTTCAATATTGAACATACCGGTGTAGATTCAATCCTTAAAGACCTCGGGGAGTTATCAATGTTCCAGGCTTGCTAGAAATTATTCTGTAAGAGCTACAAAGGCATGGATAGCATCATTGCAACGGCACAATAGCTAGCTTCAACAGGGGAAGAAGTGGCTGCAATTTAGGGTTCAAAAGTTGTATTCAATTTAATAACCTGTCTCTTCTTGTTGAATACAACAGTGTTTGTCTTGGAGGGTTAAAATGTAATTTAATTATTTTACCAATTATTTATATGATTTTTAATTAACCCAAATGACCTTTTGCAGCCTGCTACAGTACTTCTGGGGCCAACCTCAGCCCACACTTAGGGAAGTACTAAACTTAACCAATAAAGGGTAAAATGAAACAAGTCTCAGAGGGGGGATACAAGGTTAAGCTTCCAGTGGTGTAAAAGGTGTTTAATTTTTACGAAATATTTTTTGACTAGAATATTAAAAAAAATCTGACAAAGTAAACATGATACAAAAACAAAATCCTCCATGCACCACTTTATTAAGGATCTAATGACTCCTGATTTGAAGAATTTGAATTCTCTGATTATTTTTTCATGTTTTTTGCCTGACGGCAGTAATGAAAAAACAATTCTGTAATGACTTGTGTGTAACTGTTGCACAGCCTGGGATTTCACATTAAACATCTCTGAAGTGCACCCTTATACTGCCATTGAAATCTTAGCACACACATTTCTGCATGAATATTACTTTTATAATCCTCAAAGTGAAAAAAAAATGTGATGAGGACAAGAGCTAAACACACATCCTCAAGACCGCTAACTCATACTCTCAGCTATGAATAATCATGACACGGAGAAAGCAAACGAGTAACACTCTCTTCTTCTGTCGATATTGATGACTAGGATGCCCTTGAGCAAGGCAATTAACCCCCGACAGCTCTGGCTGAGCTCCACTGAAAGGCTGCGGTTGTGCTGAGAGGCTACCAGGTGCAAACGTGTGGAACTGAATGAACAACTGTGTGAAGGAAGGTGCTACGGGAAAAAAAAGTCATGCATCAAACCAAGCTGCCTTCGATAAATGTTTTTGAAAACTGGCTACCTCACTCAGAATATCTGCATATTCGTGAAAGCCATCTATACCAGCGTGTTTCTGATCTCACTATTAAGCCGCTCCCTTCCTGATGAGGGCAGTCGGACTTAAACAAGCCGTCTATTTAGCGTTTGTTGTTGTTGTGCAGAGAAGTGGAGGGGGTTTACCTGTGTGAACACACTGAGCCACTGTTGAACCCCAGAGCGCCGTCATTCAGCAGCAGCTCTGCAGCATAAACGCACCTCTGTGCATCTGCGCCTGTGTTTTTGTAAATGAATTCAACACTGGAGTCACTGTCTGTGAGTCATTACACACATGACTGTGAGTGGATGCATTTACAGAGACTTTCAGTGTGTTTTGTTAGTGATCTGTTGATCAAATGATATCAAATGAGACACAATGTGGTTCACAATTCTCCTTTTGCTGCAGGACCACGTCCTGTTTTGGCACAAAGGTGTCACAGGACAAACGAAAGGGGGGGGGGGGTGAAATCTAAACCTGGCCTCCCCAGGGTCGTTGGTGTCACTTCTACTGCTCCCTGCTGAGGAGCAGGCAGCCTCTCCTCTGAGTCAATCCTTGGGCCGTGCACCTCCGCTTGGGTATGCCAGTCTGGGCAGGAGGGAGGAAGGGGGGGGTGGGAAGAGGAAAAGGGCAGACTGCATGCCCCGAGGCGAGCTCTGTGCAGCTGTCAGAATCTCTGACCCCCACCCAGTCCAACCCCCACCATGTCTCTGCCACCTCCAGCCTCACGTAGGTCACCGACTCCAGGCAGCAAAGGGCACAGAGTGGAGGGGCACGATCACTTTGTCGCTCCTTCAAGGCGAGAGAGAGGGAAACAAGGAGAAGGCGAGAGAAGAAATTTTACCCTTTTCATTCTGTCATGCACAGCTCATTACTCACCCCTTTACCCCCCATAAAACCCCAAAAGGCAGGCAAAGGGATTTATAATTCATCAAGCTTGCTTGTTAAACTTTCTGATAAAACATCTCAATAAATAAGAAGCTCTCTCTACTGAAGACACATTTACAAGTCCAAAATGCTGATGACATAACTCAATGTGTAAAATGGGGCTTCATAAATATAGTGCAACATGAGCATATTTAACAATATTTTAAGATACAATTTAGAAAATGTGATTTGAGGCATGCTCAGATGTTAAATGCATGAAGTTTAGTTTCATTAAAATTCATAACTTGTGTACTTAACATTTACAACTAGCAGCTATGACAGCTTTGAACATGACTTTGCTGCTACGCTCCACTTGATAGGATGGTGATGTCCCCCAGCTAATTGGGAATTAACTGTGTGTTTATTCTGGCGATGGGACAAGCGACCAGCACGTACGTCACCGCTTTAGCACAAAACACTTCAGAGAGCCCAACTGAAGGTCACAGTGCTGATCTGAGTGTACTGTGAAACCAAGGTTAGCAGATTCACACAGTGCAAGACAGAAAAGGAGAACAAGAGAGGTCAGCATCGCCTCGCTGGCTCCAGCTGTGTGAGCCGCTCGGGCCGGTCACCTTTGCTCAGCAGGTGATGATAGCAAAGATAAGAAAAGTGAGGAGGGGGATCTAAAAAAGGCTGAGGTGAAATAGAGAGAGGCCAGAACAGCAGACAAATCACAGAGAAAGCTGTAAGGTGAGAGAGCCCAAACCACAGCGCCATTTAAAGACGTGACATTTACACCCCTGTGATGTTTCACCTCCACTGTGAACATCAGGAAGGCAAAAAGGAGAGACAAGGTGATCTTTCCTCTGTGCTGAAAGCAGGATCAGCAGAGCCAGCACTGTTTGTGGGCATATCTGTGCATGTATTAGGGATGTAACAAATTACAGACATTGTCAACAAAATTTGGTGGCAAAGTTTGTCACTGATGGATATAAGTGACGATTTGTTGAGTATGTTTTTATGCTGCACTCGTTCATTGCATTGTTATTTAGATTGATGAGGAGTGAGACATCTAACATCTTTATGATCTTTGCTCAGAGTCGCATGCAAATCAGTGACACTACAACATGGCATAAAGATAAAATACGCTCCAGTAAACCCGATATTTAATGCTTTTTAAAATTCATTTTTGATCATTTATTAACACAAGCATAAATGCTATCCATCACATTGTTTTACTTTTGTGAGGGTCTGTCAACCAATGGCAGGCTGTTCTGTTATCACGTCCTGCTGCTTGAATAGAGGATGATGGAGAGAAAGAAGAGAGAGAGCCTGCGATGTTGCGTCCTGTGTTATTATTTACATATCTATTAGTCAAACTCGCAATAATCCGCAGGAAAACATCTTTAAGGGTCACAGAGAGGCTGTACATTATGATTCTATTTGTTGAGCCATGTTCTGAGTCAAATGTAGGGCTAAAATAATTCCACAGACCTCCACAACATAGTCCACCCAGACAGTTTACAATGGTATTGATTCTGTACTTTATCAGCCAATACCAAACACTGTGGTTTCAGGATCTGTACTACGAAGGAAAAATGGCATTAGAACATCTCTAATAATGATGATGAAGGCCTTTGCAACATCAGTGTGTCTCATAATGTAAATACACATGAGCATTTACCCTCAACGCTACAGATAAGTGTTAAAACTCCCTGCTGCAGAGCCTAATGCCAGAGAGCACGGGTGTGAGTGATTTGTCTACCACGGCAGTGACAGTAATTTCAGTCCTAACCCTGCTGGTTTGTAGCAGGGAGCAACAAGCAGACACAAGAGCCCGACTCAGGTGTTGTGGATGTTTATTGTAGCACTCACAGCTGAAACGTAACATTCAGCCTGCTCACCCTTTCAGCTTTCAACCGGCTTTACTCATTTCACACACAGTGAGTGTTAGTGTGTTTGTAACACACTCGCTCCTTGCTCGCTTTTAGCTGCTCAAACAAAACTCAGCTTCTTCTGCAACATAAAGATTAGCCATGATATTTGTAATGTAACGGGTGGTTTTAGTACCAAGAAGCAACACACGAGATGGAGAATTAGATCTAATGTCCTTTAAAAATCTCAGCTCAAACTGCACTTGAACCAACCGGGTCAACAATAAACAATCACTTCCTAAAGAACTGCCCATCCGGGGAAGAACAGAAGATGGATCAGAGCCAGAAGATCCAGCAGGAGGAGAACACACTCACTGTATCTGAGCAGAGCTGTGACACACAAGCTGAGGAGTCCAGGAGCTGAGCAGACAGAATCCAATCCACAGAGGCAAAAACTTGAGGTCAGGGACAGAGGGCTTAGGTGTTTTTCTGGGGCAGAGACAAGATTCAGAGGTCAGAGACAGGCAGGGTCGGTAATGGGTAGTCAATCCTATGGAGAATGCTGGAAAGTCTTGCATGAGGGCTAAGAACAATCTGGCAGAGTCTGAATGAGGAGAGGAGGCTTAAAACTGGCTTGATTGAGCATGAGAGGACGCTGAGAGCACAGGTGAGTAGAGTTGGCTGATGAGGTGGGCGTGGCTGGCTGGCAGAGTGGAGCAGTGGCAGTGTGAGTGGAAAAAGTACTGAAAGCAGCAGGTGAGCAGAGGAGTGAAACTGACATGGAAAGTGGGCCTTGCTTACTGTGGGAGCATGACAGTAATGAATGAGCAATTAAAAAGAAGGCATGTAGAAGAATAAAAAAAAATGCATCTTTTCAGTTTTCTCCTCTTCTCATCATTTTCTTCTTCTACTCCTGTAAAAAGTGGAGCAATATTGAACTGTTGTTTGCATGTTGTTTGGTCTCTGCCTGTCTGATTTTATGTTTTTTTTTCCCCATTATGTACATGCTTGATGTACACTTTTATATGTATACCACCAACCTGCGAGGGAGTACAGATGGAAATTAACCTATGGCTAAAATCTGGCACATTTACTTGTCCAAGTTAAGATGCACTGTCCCCTATATTAACTAAATATGCGCAACTTTATTTATTACAACATTACCAAACAACATGTAGAAAATCATCCAATCTATATTGTCCTTGTTTATGTGAAGCAAAGACAAAAAAAATGGCTTGAATTTAAATTCTTTATGGCACATTTTCTGAATAACAGCAACTAAGTAAATGCGAAAAAATCAACCTGAATAACTGACTATTGGTCTCAACAGACTGTGACTAGTTAATGATGAAACTAGTCATTGGTTGTATTCCTGTTGTGTATGTGGAGCTCTCTCTGTGCTTTGCTCTCTTGACATCCCACAATGCCAGAACACTGTGAACTGACAGACAGAAAAATAATATCATGCTGTTACTGTATCAGTATAAAGGTCTTGGGGCATAAATACAGCAGAGTTTTGTAATACAGCGCTGACAAAGAGATGAACTGTGACAACATCGATGGAAAGAAAGGGTTCCCCAAAAGGCATGTTGGAGATTCAATGGTCAAGAGGAAGAAAGTTCTTTGGCCTGATGAGACCAAAATGGTGCTTTTTGGCCAACAGACAAGAATTCAAACACTGAACATCACCACAAACGCACCGTCTCCACTGTGAAGCATGGTGGTGGCAGCATCATGCTGTGGGGATGCTTCTCGGGAAGCGGCCAAAAAGCATCCTCAAGTGGTAATGACAAAAGCATCAGCACCAATATTGGCCATTAGCAAATTGTCTTTTTCAGGCATTAGGCCTGATTTTTACAAACAGAACATCTCTAGAATAAACCATGTTTTTCTTAAAACAAGGTTGATAACATAAAATCTGTGTCTTCTTCAGAAACCATCACCATCACCATCATTTTCGTATTTTCCTGTAGTTAAAGGATAACGGGTCAATTCAGTAGGAGCAGCCAAATGCAGAAGTTCTGCAGGTTAAAGTTCAATCCTCCAATCAGAGACATTGCTGTGGTACTCCAGGACTGTGAGTAATGAAGTTCTTCGCCCTGTGAGTCCAAATAAACCATGTTTTTCTCAAAGGAAGGTAGATACCATGGAAAATTGTGTCTTTTGCAGGACCATATATCATTGTTTCACACTCATGGAAAGTCTACCTCAGATGGTTAGGACAGTGATCAAATCTGCAAAAGCAGCATAAACTGCATTATCTTTTTTTTTTATTTCAGTCGATGTACCTTAGCTGGATCCTTGGAGTTTAGTTAGAGAGATTCAGACAATTTTTTCTACAATGTTATGTCTCAAAAGCATATTGAGCAGTGATTATCTTGTCTGCATGTTACTGTTTTATTAAATTCCTACCTATAGTAACGAATCTGTTGGAAGAAAATGTGGATATATATGTTAAAATGTATGTCAAAAAGTTGTCAGTAGTAAAGAAAACTTAATTAGATAAATTAATGAAAGTATCTGTAGTTTTCTTTTTCCCTCATCTGAACTGTGGTCAAAGAAAAGAAGCAAAGAAGGGAAATACTTCTTCCTTAAGGTGAGCATCATTTCAGCCCTCTCCTCCAGAGTCTCAGATAAAAACGTCAAAAAAAGACCTAACCCATTAAACTTCCCAGGTGGACAGGATGCAGCGTGCAGCTGCAGAGTGACCTCTTTTTACATCTAATATTGATGATTTCAGTCACATGACTCTGCAAGATGAGCTAGTGTTTTCATCATGAGCACGTCAAACTACTGTAGTGCTTTATGTCTGGATGTGTTTCACTACAGACTTCCTTAAGTGGAATTTCAAACCTCTAAAATCAAAAAATACTGACAGGCTGTTTGTCTGCTGCCATTCTGCATTAACTCTGACTAAAAGATTACATTAAAGCTGAAGAAATGCTTCCTTTTTGCAGAACATGGGAACCATTTTTGTCATGTTTTGGCTTGAATATTTCCAATATTTCTACAGGAGGGTTTGTGTCATAGATCAGAGAGTTATGCCTCAAAAGTGCTGTATTTCCATTTAATACATGTATCTTTACTTTTATGTACCTTTTTTTTAAATAAAAATAAATTTATATTGTCTGTATAATTATGTATATTTTTATGTATAAGATTTGAATCCTTGAGTTTTCACCTGTATGAATTTCAATGTGTATGTAATTTTTCTATGCAGCATTAAGCAGCAACAGCAGGCATTCCTGCTCTTCCTAAGCTGATAAGAAAAGCATAAGGCAGGAAGAGAAGCAGCAAAAACCCAGAGCAGAGCAGGCATCAGTGACAAATGAACAACACTGATTAAGTCAAAAGCAGAATAAAGGAGGAGCTGGGATGGAGGAGGGTTGCATGAGCAGCTTGCAGAGAGAGCAGTAGAGTGTAGCCAGACAAGAGCAGTTTAAATACAGAATCATGAGAGTGATTATCCAATAGTGTGCTTAGAATCAGCTGGCTTTCAGCTAATAAGGGTTTGCGCGACATCAGCTGATCTCAATTATGGCAGAGGTCTGGTAATCTAAGAAGTGTAGCTACTCGAAAAGCAAGTTGTGCTATAGTGTCACAGATTCAACTTGATCAACTCTAGTTTCTTTCCTGTGAGTCATTTAAAGCATTTCAAACACCGTTTGTGTAGCTGTCCAGTCAATATTGGTTAATCCTAACCCTATCCTCACATCAGAGGTGTCCAAACTTTATCCAATGAAGACCACATACAGAAATATTTAAGGGTGGTGGGGCCACTTTCATATACTTTGCCTTGACGATATTAAAGTGAGTAACACCAATCCAATGTAGGTAAATGGCTAGTTCACAGCTGACAAGGCAAATAGCCAATCATTTCATGGTTTTGGGGAGGCCAATCAGATTTCACTACCACTGGCTACACCAAAAAAAATGTTACTGGTACTGCTATCCACTGCCATAATCCATCAGGGAGTTATAAATTGAAGAACTGCAATTATTTTAGTTGCCAATATTTTACCATTTACAGTGTTATCTCAACCGAGTAACAAAATGTTTGTTTACAGAATTAGAATGGTAGCACCACCTTGTGGTGAAACTGTGAAGAACATTACATTAAAGCATACACAACCTTCATATTCACATGTGGGCCATATTTGATTTTAATTCTAGAATTTACTTTGGATCAATCAAAAATGGACTTTGGGCCATAGTTTGGACACCTCTGCCCTACATTGAATACAGCCTATTTCAACAACAATGTCTCAGAATGCAAGTTATAGAGCCCAAGAAAACCATTCCCCTGCCCACAAAGCCAAACATTTTTGTTCCAAGATGCATCATGAGCAGCCACAGCCTCTCTTCACAGCCTTACATTACTCTTGGCTGTAAATCAAAGCTCAAAATACACCTGAATATCCTAGAGAGCTGAAACACCAACCAATGTATCCTAATCTAAACCTCCTCTGTTCTCATATTGAAGACTTGTGATTCCAACAAGCACAAAGCCACATGAAATGACCGAAACGATGTCAGGAGAACTACACATTTAGCAGGCAGGCTGCAGAAACACAGAGAGACAAAACTGCTGCAATTTTTCCAAGCTATACATCAAACTGATATGTCTACAGAAACACCAGAGAGGAGGCAAAATCTCCTTTGAGAAGCTAAAGTTTCCCTGCTGCCTACAAGATAGGCTGAATAATGGAGTGACTGTTATTTCAATGTTTTCTCATAAGTTACAAGAATGAAAGAGCAGGATGGCACAAAATGAATTTAATTAACATTTTTAGTTCAAAGTTGTCACATCACTTTACAAAAACAACCATAGTTATAACAACAGCACATCAAATGTGAAAATAATTCAATAGATAACCTTGATATCCTTTAAAAACTACATTATGATTTGAAAAAAGCCACTTTGTGATGTCTTCTCTATGTGAGTGCATGTAGTCTTTTTAAACGCAGCAGGAGGACAGAGAGGGTGAGGGTGGACACTGATGTGGTTCAACTGCTCTGCAGAGTTGTGGATGAGGTGATGAGAAATGATCAAAACACAGATGTTCTTCTGTCAGTGCTGGGGATGCAGGCTACGTTGGCGGCTATAATTAGGGCATTTGCTAAAAATTTCTGTTTGCGTAATAATCCCCTTCACCTACTCTTCATTATTGTGTGTGCCAACATTTTAATTTGACTGAATTACCAGCACTGAAATAGATGAACAGAGAAAACCAAGGATTTAATCTTAACCATACTATTGAAAATGTAAAATGGCATTAAGGAGAATAACTGAAAAGCATCTGTAATGGAATTAAGTCAGTCATAATACTATTTAAACACTCCTGCACACAGACACTACAGTCAGCTGTTTTTTGCAGTAGCAGAGCATGGTGACACTTCTGTAATTTCTGTAGTGTTTGTTTCCCCTGTGGCAGGAAAACATTTGCAAGCTTACCCTTTTTGCCCACAATAAATCCAATTAATGGCTGCAAATTACAAATGCACAACTAGCTATGATTCATGCTTTTGCCATTGGGGGTCAGGAGGTTGGGGGCAGCCATAAGAAATAAATGGGAATGGAGGAAAGTTAGTGCTTTAAAGCTCTAAATGGGCCTGTACACTGCACTTATGCTCAGAAAATGTCTACGTACAGTGATCAGTGATACAGTGATACCATCCCTATACTTTACAAAACAGCGATTTTTTTTCCAAGGTTTGTCTGATTTACCTGGTGTGGAGGCGATCAGTATCACAGGACTTAGTCCTACAGACCTCCTACAGGCATCATCTAGGGAGACAAGAATGCCACTTTTCTTTCCTCCTTGAGTTGTCTTTATTCAATCCATATTTAAAAAGCCAATCCGTGACCAAATAAAGAGTCGTCAAATGGTCTGGTTCACTTAAGAGGTGGATTTCCCACCAAAAGGAGTGAGACTGGTGGTCCATCGGCTGAAGAAAAACAGGTAATATCAGAGTTTTATGTGCTAAAACCATGACAAAACTTTACTGAACCAAACTGGACCACTTTGTGGAAACAGACCATACATAAGCGTTACGTGGCACTGTGTATCTAGGATTCAGACAGATGCTTTTTAATTCCTGCCTGCTGCTGGTTCTCCAAGAGTCTTTTTTTTTACTTCTAATTTTTTGCCTGAATATTTCACTACTTTCAGGACACACAGGCAGCTTAGGAATAAAAATGTTTTCATTTTTGTACTTTGAACGCTTGGTATTGCTCCAAACAGCTCAAAATATGGCCTTTTTTGGTAGTGTTTCTTGATGCAGAAATCACTTCTTGGCCCCCCAAGGGGAGCTTGCTGCTGCATCTGCAAAGAACCTATGAGGTACACCTGTCCAACCGCTCATCAATGCAACATTTTAATCAGCCAATCACAAACTGTGCATTTAACCGTGCAAACCTGGGCAAGATCATACGCTGAAGTTCAAAACAAGCATCAGAATGGGAAAAAAAGGGGATTTAAGTGACTTTGAACGTGCCATGGTGGTTGGATTGGTTTGAGTATTTCACAAACTGTTGATCTACAGGTATTTTTACACACAAACACCTCTGGGGTTAACAGAAAATGATCAAAAAAGGGAAACCACTCGTTGCAATGGAGATATGCAGAAAAGCACCTCTGAATGCACATTGGTCAAAACCTTAAATCAGATGAACCCCTCTAGTCAACTAAGAACAAGATTATAATCAATGTTCAAAGTCCCTTAAATCCCCTTTATCCCTCATTTTGATGCTTAGTTTGCATAGCACATTGTCTTTTAACTGATCTACATGTCGACACTGCATTGGTTACCACTGTGCGATTGGTTGATTAAATATTTGAGCAGCTGAACAGGTGTACCTAATAATATGATCACGAGTGTAAATCTGGAATCTGAAGCATTAGTGAAGCTTAATCCACATGTTTTCACCAAAAATAAGGACGCTAGAACATTGGCATTTACTCTGTATAAAAAAACACCTGAATCAGTAGCTTTGTGCCTTGTATGCAGCATTTATAGGTTTAACTTTCACTGAACTATGACTCTGCAAAGACACTCAAAACCCACAAAACTCCCAAACAGTGGATCTTAAATTAAAAGGGATTTTTTTAAACGTTACTGCCTTCTCATTTGTCATCACCACAACAATTCAGGCTTAACTGAGTGGTTTTTGGTAACAGCCAAATATACAAGACCTCCAAGAGGAATTTACACTTTTAAATTGCTCATATACCAAGAAGCTGTAATTTCTGCCCTGTAGTTCTGAAACCACAAGTCCCACACTAAACAGCTCATGATGAGCATGTGTACCATGAAACACCAGCTCCATTCACTGTACCTCCTTCACTCCAGGTTACAACTCTTAAATCTCCCTTTGGCATAACATAAAGCAACAATAAAAACACAAATGATCGTGGAAAACTTATTGCCGACTTGATTGTTGCAGCATGACAGGCTGTAACATTTATCAGACAGGGCTATTCAGCAGGAAAAGGTGCTGTCCATCAATAAAACCTGTGCGAACAGAGCTGCAGCACTCTGTCATGTTCTCTAAAACAACTCTGCGACGATCTTGGTGATTTATAGAACCTCTTACTTGTTGCTACAATTACTGAGCATCAAGGTTTCTGCAGCAGGAGAGCTTTTAAGATGAGCACAAAAAAATCAAGAGGTGCTTTAAGCTCCACTGTGCCAGTGGTGGCTTTACAAAGACAGACTCCATCAGTAGTAGGAGAAACAGTTTTCTCTCTGTGCAGTTCAAAAAATGTCAAA
The DNA here is from genome assembly GCF_018320785.1 of Cheilinus undulatus. Taxonomy (NCBI): domain Eukaryota; kingdom Metazoa; phylum Chordata; class Actinopteri; order Labriformes; family Labridae; genus Cheilinus; species Cheilinus undulatus. The sequence continues at coordinate 19,154,653 of NC_054885.1, forward strand.
CATATTTTCCCCTGAGGAGGAGGATGCAAAAAAATGTCTCATAAACGCTTCCAGTGCATCGTATTCAGTGTGTAGAATCACAGCATGTCATGACAACACGTCCATGTCCTGGGGTCCTGCATGCAAAGTCAAATTTTTGCCCCCTTCAAAAAGCAATGAACCCTGAATGTGCAGTCAGATATGATATGTTGCTTTATGCCTGTCAGCAAGACATGCAGATTTAACAGAACAGAGTTACACAAACACTTTATGAAGGTTTCGGTGCAAAACTACAATCTAAAATGACTATTTTCAGAAGATTTCATCTCTGAACATTATTCATGCTGACAATAGTGACTGACACAAAGTCTGATAAGCTCCCACAGTTTAACCAATAAGTTAACGTTAGCACAGCAATACTGCACCACAGAGATCAGCCTTTAAAGGAAAGCAAATACATTTGGCTTAATAGAAGAAAATAAAGTAATATTGATAGGTTGCAGTGCAGAGAGGAGTGCACTTGGAGGGGAACTTATTGACCATTTTCAGAAGAAAACACCATAAATTAGAGTCATTTAGCCAGCATGGGAGCATAATGTTGGAAACAAGAGAAGTTGAAGTAAATTTTTCAAATATGTGCTGATTTAAAGTCAAAGAGTAACTTCGATAGTTTTAGGTAACTCTTGCTCCAATCTGATTAGAATTTACAGTCGATGTGCAAAAAGAACCTCCGTTATTATGCATTTTAATGCTCTTCCTTTGTTATTCATTTACACAAAAAAAATCCTCATCACTCATTCAGTATTACAAAGTATTTTTTCCAGTGGGTCGACATGTGTGCAGAAAGGGGATTAAACGTCAACTGCTGCTGCTGGTGCGCAATTACGCATAGCCTCCTCCAAAATCCATTATCTTTATAAGCAACTAACGTGCACTCTTTATCAACCAATCAGATAAAAGCGATGGGCAAAATCAAACTCCAAAACACCACGTTTTTATCCACTCCAAGCTCTCCCAACTCAGCCATGCTGTTCACCTCAACAACAGCATCAGCATCAATTAAAGTCGAAAGAAAACTTTTCTTCTCAGAGACAGCGCTCGTCCTCACATGCGACAGTACAACCAGATAAGAAAGCGCTTCATCTTACCGGTCTCGTTCTGTTTCCGACTTTCCCGGTGCTCGTCCGTGCCCAGCAACAGAGGAAACGGATTGGCAACGTCTAGCTGCCAACGCAAAACGCAGAGCTGTCCAGTGCAGCGGTTTGGTCAAGTCAGACGCAGTGACGCAACACGAAACCGGAAATGACTTGTGCCAATAAAGGAGTAAAGCGCTGCTACCCAAAGCAACTGAAATAACTGGCTGAAATTTTTTAAATTAGTTTTGGCAGTGACAAAGTGTCTTTTAAACGATTTAAACACCTCTTGTTAAGCTTTTGTCTCAAACTGCCTGTTATACATTAGGCGGTGAACGCTGAAATATGACTGTATAGGGCGACTTAGAAGAAAGCATCCCTTTTAACATAAATTTTGACCTATATTTTTCTCTAATTTTCCCATTAATTTCTTAATTTTAATAGCAAAAGTTCAATACAAATTTTATTTTGAAAATAATGGCATGTTGTCGTTCATGCCATTGTGCACAAGTGTGGCTTGACTCCGTCTCCAGCTATCATGCTTCAATACAAACGAACATTAGTGAAGAGACTGTACTATTTAAGACTGTAATACGACTTAAATCATCAACGTAATTACCTACGCTAAGTCAAATACAGAAATGGCCCCAAAACCTCTGCTTTTGTCGTCTTTGTTGTTATTCTTCTTCGCCCAAACATGTCGTTTTACATGCTATGTTAGGGTATGTACATGGCTGTATTGCTAACGTATCCTCATCAAGAATAAGACACTCGATGCCAAACTATGCAAAATAATTTAATTAGAAGATGTGATGATAAAACTTAGTCATTTATTAGGCTGTGTTTGCCAACAGTCATTGATGTGGCTGCAGTAACTCTGTGTATAATGAGCCTATTAGCTACTTCACATCAGTCCCAGGGCAACAGCAACATTTAAAATTGAGGAATAATGTGAAAATGTAATGTGACAGAGTGTATAGTCTACCCAATGAGGTGTTTATGCTTCCACATTTGAACACTTTCCCAGACTCCAAAATAGTAACTGCAGGAACAATAAACATCTCTCAGTGCCAGTCTTGTTCTAGTCATCCAAGAAAAACATTGTTTAGTATGCTGAGTTTGCTGATGATGTCATTTAAATATTCCCCAGATCTTGAGCCTTTTTATGGTTCATTTGTTCCATTAAATTCTGTTTCCCCATTGGCTTGCACACCAATTTAAATGTGACATAGTTAACACAAAAGCGTATTGCCCTGATTGTAGAGTGCTGAGCCCCGTTCGCGCTAGCGTGACTAACTGACAGAAATGCAAAGAACAGGTTGTCACCAGAGAGGTGATGGATGCTCCTGGCTCTCCTATTTATGAGTACTAGATATGTCCTTCTTCATGCAAATGTACTGGCACTCAAACAAGCAGTGATCATAAAAATAACCACTGTTGAAGAACATGGGGAGCACAGTTAATGAAACCTAACACCACCGTCTCTCCCTACAAGCACCAGCCATTAACACCTCTGAGTAGGATACTTGAAACATAATCAGACCAGTAATGTAGATTTTTAACTTTTGGATGGTGCTGTTCAGATTTTAAAACGTACCAGAAACATGCCTCCTCTCTCCCCTTTACTATCAATTTAGTTTCCCTAGTCCCAGTGTGAGCGAATGCTCTCTGCCAGTATAGAGCTGCTGTCGATGGATAAAGAGCAGGATTTAGAATCAGAGACCCACGAGGTATCCAACTGGTCACTGTCCAAACCCCCACACCCCATCAAACTGGTGTGCACCTGCCCCGTATAAGGTTCCAGACTACACTGTAGAGACAGTTTGGCCTTTTAGTGCTGACAGCGCTGGTAATAGACTGCTTAGAGGTGGGTAAACTAGGACCATACTCGTTTTGTCTGCTTCCTTGAATTAATAGTTCAATATTTTGAGCAGCATGTCACTTTCTGACTTGGATAAGCGGCTGAGTTAGGACGGTACTTAGTGTGACGTCACAAACCTCCTGAACTGAAGCCTTTTCTCTGTTGTGGTCTCTTCTTGTAGCCATATATGATTACATCTGATATGGTTCGTATTGTTTTTATGGTACTTACTATCTAAATCTGATATCTGCATTCTGATGATGTCTATGATGTCCTAGTTGTGTATATGATGCCTTAACTCTGCTTGATTTCCTGTGATGTCTAAGTTTGTATGGTGTCTCATGACTTCTGAGTTGTTGATGCCTCACGAAGTTGCTGAATTATTGTTTTGATCTGGTTCTTGGTTAGATTCTTCAACTGTTTTGGATTCTGCTGATGTTGTTTGGGTGTCATTTGTTCTATATTTTTGTCTTTTCTTGGGTTTCTTTGCTTTGTTCTTCTGTTTGCTTATGCACATGTTAAAGCACTTTGTAAACCCTTGTTTTCAAAAGTGCTGTACAAATAAAAGTTATTATTATAAGCATAATTAAGAAATGGACTTCTGAGAAGCTGGGCCCAGACATAGATGAGATGACTTGGAAGTAGTGATGAGGGGATGTAGGATGTATGAAAGAGCTGGATCTAAACACCAGTGAAATGTAATAGAGGTAGCTTGGGTGGAGGTGCTGGCGTTTTTGGCACTTATGTGTTGGGTTCATTTTTAAATCGTCTGATGTCCATGGTGTAAATACACAGCTGCAGCACAGCCGTCAGACAGCTAACTTAGCTTAAAACAAAGACAGGACACAAGAGAATTAAGCTTACCTGCTCTGTCAAAGGTAACAATACCCGGTTTCCTTTATTTGTACAAAAAAACCTACATTGTACAATGTAATTGACTGATTTGATCAGTTACAGCACATTGCACACAGGAAAATTGTTACTTTTATATTATGGTATTTGTTTAGACTGTTGGATGGGATGTCATAATGTCACATGCACATGTTTTTTTAATACCAGCACTAAATAAATACATTTGACCACAAATTCCAGACAGTAAAATGTACAATACAATACACTTTGTTGTCCCCTTAGGGAAATTTGTCCTTGACTGCAAGTGCTGCATACATGAAGCTGTCAGTTAATAACATATAAGCTATAAGGTAGAACAATAGCAACAATAACCCACATGTACATAGATCTGAGGATATCAATAAAAGATGCAACACCATAACCCAAATACCCACACATCCTCATATTACATAAGAGTCTCATAGAAATAGCTAAGAAAAATGCTAAGAGTAAATAACAATGAAGAAAAGATAAAATATAACAGGATAAAACATAGAGGCAAAAGATAAGAGAACAAAGAAAACTAGGACATTGTACAATAGAGTTACAGTCTCATGTGTAGTGCACATTTCGTAGAAGGAAAGTTTACAACCCTTGTAATGTCAGAAGGAGATATCTGCAAATCATTTTAACTTGAGTAAAACTATATTCCAACATCTCATTTGCTACAGAAACCCCAAGTGGGCTAATCCTAGCAAATTCTGGTGTTATCATTTTAAACTAGGGATGCGCGCATTTAAATGGTTAAATTCATTTATCAAATCAGCCAGCGCTAGATTTAAGAGTCACTTAAATTACCCATCAGTTTTTATACACACAGTCTTGAAATCCCAGTCTATAATGCTCTTTTAGACTGTATTGAACCTCCTGCCTCTAGAAGCCGCTGTAGCTCTGGTTAATGGCTGCTGCCTTCCTGTCTGAGCTGTCCTCCAGCAGTTTACCAGACATAGACATGAGAAGCTTAAAAGTTAGCATGCTGTAGGGACAGAGCTGTGTGACGGTTTTTTATGTAATAAATGGAAATAAAGTGGGGAAATAGACACCTAGGAACAACCCTATTCAAAATGTGACCCTGTTTACTGGTAACATTCAACCAAAGGAGATGTTGAAAACAGAAAGAGTACGTACATGCTTTTTTGTAGTTTGAATTAAATACATGACTGATGAGCATATTTTGTCATTTCTAACTAAAACTAAAAAACTAAATTGGCATGTATGAGGACAGCTACATAAGTATGAAGGCTGTTATATGCTATGGTACGGTGAAATATCTCTTTCAGTCCAGTCAAGTTTGTCTAGTGCTCCAAATCTGTTAGGTTACTCTTTGTTACTTTTATGGATCCCAAATACATCTTGGATTTAATTCATTACTAAAACACTTAAAAGACTTATGTTACTACTGATACTTTCCATGTACATTATAGTGACTGACATCATGTGTCTGGAAAAGGGCAAATTCATATTCACAATACAAGCATAAAGGTGCAATTAATTTTCTCATGCTTATTCTAATATTGTCCATATCTTGCACTTATTCTAAGGTGAATAGAGTTACAATGTCATGTCATGGTTTTATATTACACCTGAAATTACTGGTGTACTTTTCCATCAGATTAAAAAAGGTGACTGACATTGGTTTATTAATCTTAGCGGGGTTTCACTAAAAGCCTTTTCCTGGACATCTACTTGCGATGTCTGTATCTATGAGCAATGTATATTTGTCCCCCTCCTGCTGTGTAAACCTAGATTAGTTCTGTAGAAATGTACAGTAAAATCCATAAATCTTGACGGGCTTCTATAGCCTCTCAAACGCCCACTCCCACTGTTCTCAACAACCTGTCCATGCGTCAACCTGGTTTCCACAGCAACGTAAGAGGCAGGCTGTGTCAATCCAACATGAACTTTAAAATCCATCCTTAAATGGAGCCTCTGATGGACCAGAGTGAGAGTGGTTGGAAAGGAGTAGCGGTGAAGACAAGGCAGCACTTCATGATGGTGATTAACTTTGTCATAAGTGCAGTCGCAAAAGATTTTTATGAAGCAAAAACATTGGATTTTAGAGTGGCTGACAAGAGAGCAACACATGTAAACAAGTGTATTTAGAGTCCGTTTTACATAAACACATTCACAGTCAGCATTCATAACAAATCTCACAGCATGTAGCTCTATAACGATGTACATTCAAAAGAAACAGCAAGTGTAGATATTCTGCCTCACCTTTAAAAATGAAATTTTGTAGTTTTAGCATAAAAGGGATATAAAAGCCTCCAGTTTCAGAGCTCATTTTATTCTCTCATGCATCTTAAAGTCCTCTCTGAGATAATTTCATGCTGTGATTTCCTTTGACGGCGTCTAAGGGTAGATTTTTCTCCTTCAATATTAAAATGTCCTTGCTTTCACAGACTGTCATCATTGACTAAACGCAGGGCTTTTTTCATTGCCCATTCAAACTTGTACCTTTTGAATGAAGGCATTTCCTACGAGTGATATGTTAGCCTTTGGTGTGTACTGCCACTTCACATTCATTTACATGGTTGCTGCTCTGTAACGACAAAGCTTCCGAGGAGTAACAATGCCTATTAAAAGGATTCAACCTGTTGGATGAATTAGAAAAAAATCTCTTTAATGTCAAAGTGAAAACAGACTTCTACAAAATAATGTAAACTGAACATAAATATGTAAAGTAAAATAAGTGATTGTATAAATATTCACCTCCTTCAAAGTGACTGACCTAATTCAACAGAGCTAGTCACCTCACAATTAGTGAAATGAGGATCACCTGAGTGCTGTCTGAGTGCTGTCTGAGACCGTCTAGACCCTGGTGTCTCAAGTGATTGTAATATGAAGACACTAGTGACTAGAAGGTCTGGTTAATCAGTTTTCCTGGCTACCATTACACCATGAAGACAAAAGGACACTTCAAGCAGCTCAGGGAAAGGGCAATTGAAAAGTAATAGTCGGGGGATGGAAACAAAAAAAAAAAAACTCCAAGGCCCAGAGTTCGGTCAAATCAATCAACTCTGTATACAGCATCTGTTGCCCAGGTTCTTCACCAGTCAAAGCTTTAAGGGAGAGTGGCAAAGAGAAAGCCACTATTAAAGAAGACTCATTAAATCTTGTCTAGAGTTTACCCAAAGGCATGTGGGAGACTCCATGGGCAAGTGGAAGAACGGTCTTTAGTCTGATGGGGCTAAAATGGTGCTTTTTGGCCACCAGAAAAGACACTGTGTTTGGCTGACACCAAACACTGCACATCACCACAAACACACCATCCCCATTATAAAGCATGGTTGTGGCAGCATCATGCTGTGGGGAAGCTTCTCAGCAGCCAGTCCTGGAGGGCTTGTAAAGGTAGAGGGTAAAATGAATGCGGCAAAATAAAGGAAAATCATGGAGGACAATCTTATTCAGTCTGCAAGAGAACCATAGCTAGGGAGAAGATTTATTTTCTGGCAAGAAAATGACCCAAAGAATACAGCACAAGCTACACAGAAGTCATTTAAAGACAACAAGGTGAGTGTTCAGGAGGTGCTGAGTCAAAGCCCAGACCTCAGTCTAATAGAGAGCAACCCCATGCAACCTGACAGAGCTTGAGCAGTTTTTCAAATAGAATGGAGTCAAATTTCTGTTTCCAGATGTGCAAGCCTGATTAAGATCTTTCCACACAGACTATCAGTTGCAGCCAAATATGCATCAACTAAATACTGACTTGAAGGGGGTGAAAATGTATGCAGTCACTTATTTTACATTATATGTTTTTATTTAATTAACATTACTTTGTAGAAATCAGTTTTTACTTTAACACGGAAGAGTTTATTTTATTTTATTTTGTCAAAAAAGCCAAATTACACTGGCCATGATTGATTTATAACATCAGGAAAGAGGTAAAACATGCAAGAGGGTGAATACTTTTTTAGGCACTTTGAGCTGTGATTTTAATATTCCGCTGTGTAAAAGAAATGGGTGACGGCCTAAAATCCCATAACCCATAGCAAAATGAGGTTAGTGTCCTTGTTTTTTCTCCAAAGGAGAGGTACAATGCTGCCCTGTTCTTTGTGTGTTTTCTTTCTTGTGGTATTGGTCTTTACTAAAAGGATCCAGCAGGACTGTAAAATTGATAATTGTGTTTACTGGCCACTGAGACACCTCGGGCAAAAAAGCGAATGAGAAGGTAGCATCCAGCATCCAAATTGAGGAAAAAGGCAAAAAAACAAACAAAAAAAAACTAAAAAACAATCAACTGTTTCCTTAGATATGCATTGACTTTCTGCAGAGAAATTGTTTGATAATCTGTACCACATACACTGTCAGTCAGACTCGGTTGTCCATCTCAACTCAATCAATTTTCTAGATGCCTGCAGTGGGAAAGATTTATATGTGAGTGACAGTTACTAAATGAAGAATCACTGCTAAAGAGACGGAGTGGAACAGGGAGGGGATTCTTTAATATGAGAAAAGGGAAGATTTCCATTTTCAAAGTGGATCACATTAACATAATGCTGGATAGAATGATATTATGGAAGCCTATAGCAGACATGCATCCCTATATTTAATTTGACCTGAAGGAATGAATGTATAATTTCTGTTTATCACTAGGATATTCACTTATTTATCCAGTTATATAGATGCTGTTTTTCCATTAAAAAAGGGCTGATTTCTCATGATTGAGAGATTGCTGAGATGCATACTCTCTCACACACTAGACCCTTGGCTCTCAACTTATAGACCCAATATGGGGCAAAAAAGTCTATGATGTGCTTTTATTTTGAAGGCTATGTCTCCACCTCTTTTTTCCATCCCATCTTTGTTATGGAGCTAAATTATTTGGAGTCGATTACAGAAGTTCACTCTCAGAATCAGATTCTGCCACAACCATACACCTGTCATATTTTAAATCCGTCGTCCTATCTTCTGCGGTCAGCCTGTCATTTCAGAAGTGGACAATACAACCCACCTCCACCCCAGCCACTTCCATTCAAGTTCATCAGCATCTAGTCCATTTCCTCATAGGTTTTCAGTTTATCTAATCCTGCATATCTGTCCCCTACTACAAGCCACTATAAACATTTCTACTAAAAATGTAACACTATTTCATGAGTCTTCGTGGTGGCATTTATGATAAAGGTGAGGGTTACACGAGGCTAATTGTCCAAAGAAGTAGGTGACAGCAAAATAAAAAAAGAGGAAGAAGAAAGCAAGAAAATATCTGAAAGTCATGAAAAGAACTGAACAGATTAAGCAATATATGCACTATTTAAGTGGTAAAGGTTCAATTAAGGTTTGCCATTTACAAATTAAGATATACTTTCCTATATCAAACTGATTCTGTGGGTAAAAGATATGTGAAGAACATTTGTCTTTCAAACCCATGATGGACAACACTACACCAGTATAGAAAAAGTAAAAGGAAAACACTATGATAGTTTTTGTTGGAATTAATATGAATGCCCTAAAGCAGAGCTGTCAAACTCAATCACAGCAGGGGCCGGATTCTGGATTCAGGACTAACCTGTGGGCCTAACAGGGTCACCTTTTTAACCATAAACTGTCAAACTTGTTTCACCGTTAATAAAATATATATATAAAAAAAAAAAATTGTAGCACTGATTATAAACGATTTGACATTTAAAAAGTTAAAAAGACAATTTTAAAGGCTCACAATCTGAGAAAAGTAAATTTATTAGTTCAAAAAGGTCAAAACATGACATTGAAATTGAAAAATAATGTTTATTTGAAAGGCATATATATTATAAGGGAAGTCAAAATCGTGAGTTTAAAAGGTCAAAATATGAAATAAAATTTATAATCATGAAATTAGAAGTCAAAATATGATTCGAAATTTTAAATTGTGAGTCTATTAGGTCAAACTATGGGATTATGAAGTCAAGGTTTGGAGCTGAAAATAAGAGGTAAAATACAAAAAAACTGGTTAAGAAGGTCAAAATATCACTTAAATATTAGAATAATGAATCTTTAAGCTGAAAAAATGATATGAGATGTCAAAATTATGAATTGAAATGCTCAAAGTATGAAGATAAACGTCAAAATCCTAAGTTTGAGTCCTAATTGTGAGATGCTAAATTGAAAATGTGAAATTAAAACACAAATTATTTTCTTTTCCCACATTCCTGACTTCTTATCTAAATATTTTTATGCCTTACTTTTAGATTTTATGACTTAACAAGGATATCTTAAATCATCAAGGATAAGTTCACATATTTATACTTTAATCTGCAGACCTCATACTGATGGGCCAGTTATAACAGAAATATGAGATCATCTTGCGGGCCGGATTTAACCGTTCCCCAGGCCGGATTTGGCCCCCAGGCCATGAGTTTGACACCTGTGCCCTAAAGGAATGCATATGTATCAACATTTAATTTTTTTTTTACACCATTTCATGACTCTGGGGCCTTGAACACCCAGAGAATGGGCCCTCCCCTGTTGTGATTTATAAAAATGTCAGTGCATGTGTGATGGATCAGTAGCGTTGGTGCTAGCATCCTGGCTAGCCATTTACCTCATTTTGAGGCTGAAAGTGTGTCAAGCTATGTTTGGGTTATAATGTTGAAATTTTAATTTATGCTGCTTTTAAAGCCTTTTTCATCTGTTTTTCAGCCCGTTTTTCTACTTCTTACACCACCCATTTTTTGCTGCTTTTGTTTTTTTTTTTAACCTGGTCAGCTACTGCTTATCTACCATTTTTCCACCCCACACACTTTTTTTTAAAGCAAAATTAATCCACGAAAATTAATCCAAGCCATCCACATTGTTAACATTACCAATAAAAAGGCAATTTTGTTCAAAGAAAAGCATTTTTTAAAAAGGCTATACTATCATTTTGTGTTACAATGATAAGAGTGGATATTATTCATGCTAAAAATAGATTATGGTTATCACAGCTTAACTTTACGAATGACCATGATTTTGCTGACCTCCATGAAACCCCAGTTTGGCTGGACCCTAGAAAGTTCTTATCCCCTTTATGGGCAACCTAGGGTGAAACTGGCTCCAAATTTCAGGAACTAAAGAAGCTAATAATGCACCTTATCTCTTCATAGGTATTATCAGGTAAATCCAACATTGTAATCTATCCTTACATGATTGCCTTGCAGCATATCAATTATCATAGAATCTCTGTGGTGATAGCAGGCCACATATCACAAGTTGCCCTTTGATTCCCATCAGTATGATTCAATATAATGACAAAAAAAGTGATTTACAGTATGTGTTAATATTCCTGGAATGCCACATGATGAATCTCTGATAAGCCCCTCTCTCTAGCTCCACCATGTTTTGGCAGAGCAGCAATTGAAGTGACTAAATTAAAGCTTTGAAGACGAATCAGAATGTGCACTGATTTCATCAGTATGCACAAATGCACCTCACAGAGAGCCCCGTTGTGACTTTCAGGATTTGTTTACTGAGAGTTTTGCTTACCTGGAATACAACTGATCACTCTGATGCTAATATTTCCACATAAATGACAAAGTCAGAGTGCTGCAGGAGAGGTTATGCTGTGACCGGAGTAAGTGCTGCCATATGCTAACAGCACCTGCAGCCTCACCGTCCTGTGTGATTTATAACTTAGCAATTAACCTCCCAGTGCTGCTGCTGCTGCTGACTTCTACAGCATTTTCCCCCCGTGAGGGAGACGCAGCTCCAGCAGAGGAACAAAGCCTCAAAACGCACACACTATTCACACATGCTATCCCATTCTCATCCTTCGGGGATGACAAGGAAGCAACAGCTATACATATTAATCAGTAGTAATGTCTTTTCCCACACCTTTTTCTATCACAGAGGAGTCTGCTGCAGAGGTGGACTGCTGGCAGTTTACCGGGAATCGCTCCCTCCGGCAGGTACAGCTTCTGAGAAATATTTCTCTAAAAATAGTTCATTGTATAAAGTCTGCAGAGAGTTACAGTCTTTGCAATGACCCTGCATGAGGGTCCAGTAAAGCTCTTCACTTTGTAGAGGCTTTTTTTTGCTCTTGAACCTACATTATAGATGACTGCCTACCTTGTCTCGACGGGATTCATCGTCAAAGTGACACTCAAGAGAAATCCTCACATCTCTTCTCTGCTGTTTTCTGAAAAGAGAAATAGAAAAGTAAAGCTTTCTATGTGGAAGTAATACCGATTACCTGAGAAAATCTGGCCTTCAAAGATGGATCATTATTTAGTAGTATCCTCATTCCCTCAATAACCTTTGTGAGGTGTTAGCACAACACAATGAATGGTTGACTAAAAGTTAATAAAGACTCAAGTAATGATGTTGTATTGATATCTTATTTCACCCATCTTGGCCCATTCAAACGTAATGAAACAGTCAGAGTTCATGAACCTGCAGCTTCACTTTACCACACAATGGAGACAGAGGGTCAGATTTATAGGCAAGAAAACGGAAAGATGAGTTGAATACATTTGCGATTTTACCAAATTTCTCATTAGGCAGATATTGTAAGGCTATGAAAGAGACAGTGCATACAAGAAAAATAATCTAGCACTCCTCAGCAAAGGAGTCATTCGTCGGAAATGAGGCTGTTCATAATTAGAGCTGAATCTACTGATAGAAGCAGCCCTCCTTTGGCTCCACAGACATGTGAACATCATTTATTTTCTCTCACTGTTTCTCTTGGTTTCTGTCTTGTGATCTAATAATTTCACCCAGCAACAAATTAACAATTTCATCAAGAAACCAGACAATTTTTATGGTCAGGAGAGGAAAGAAGCCTATAGAGAAAAGACACAACCCCCACAGGTGGTACATTATTGCAAAACAAGTCATATAACTGAGTTATTATGTTGTTCTTCTGAAGTCTTTTTGTGTGTTTTGGCTTTTTTCATGCGTGTATGAGTTTGTGCTTGGATTTCCACCCACAGTCTGAAGACATGCAGGCCCAATGAGGTGGAAACTAAACGGCCTGTAGGTGTGAGAGTGAATTATTTTGTCACTGTGGTGGTTCTATGATGCACAAGCAATCTGCCCAGGGTGTTGTGCTGCTTCCCTGGCCATGCTAGCAGCAGAATTGTAGAAATGCTAATGCTGCTCAGTCTGACAGAAAGTTGGGCCAACACTTGATTCTCTTGATTTGAGAGAGACTGCCATCAAAATCTCATCCAAACACAAAGTTTGAACTCACCCAAGACTGTGAGTTCTCTTTGCTTTTGTCCTTTTTCCCCATCATCGTACTTCATCTCTCCTGCAGGTCGGCAAATTCATGCCAAATTAATTTAGATTAGTCTTTGTGGCATTTTCAGTGTCAGTGTTTGTTTTTTCTCTGCAGATGTATGATGTCAGAAGACAGTAATGATGATACTCTTGCAAATGATTAGATATTTTCCAATGACTCTTTGAAACAAATGAAGGGAATCACTTGATGTTTTAATCAGTCCGCCTAAATGTTACCACCTCAACTGTTTCTCCAGTACGATGGCGACAGAAGAAAAGGAAAAATCCCTCTTCATTCACAATTTAGAAGACACATACAGTCATGGATGAAAGTATTGGCACCCATGGAATTTTCCCAGAAAATACACCATTCCCCCCAGAAACTGTTGCAATTGCAAATGTTTTTGGTATATACATTTATTTCCTTTTTGTGCATTGGAACAACATGAAACAAAACAGAAGAGAAAAATTTACATAATTTTACACAAAACTCAAAAATGGGCTGGACAAAATTATTGGCACCCTCAACTTAATATTTGGTTGCACACCCTTGGGAAAAATAACTGAAACCAATCATTTACTATAACCATCAACAAGCTTTTGACACCTCTCAAGTGGAATTTTGGACCACTCTTCTTTTGCAAACTGCTTCAGGTCTCTCAGATTTGAAGGGTTCCTTTTTGCAACAGCAATTCTGAGATCTCTCCATAGGAGTTCAATGAGATTTAGATCCGGACTCATTACTGGCCACTTCAGAACTCTCCAGCGCTTTGTCTCCAACCATTTCTTGGTGCTTTATGAGGTACGTTTGGGGTCATTGTCCTGCTGGAAAACCCATGACCTCTGACACAGACCCAGCTTTCTGACACTAGGCCCTACATTGTGGCCCAAAATCTTTTGATAGTCTCCAGATTTCATGATTCCTTGCACACAGCGCCAGAGGCAGCAAAACATCTTTAAACCTCCACCGTGTTCGACTGTAGGTACTGTGTTCTTTTCTTTGTAGGCCTCATCCTGTTTTCTGTAAACAGTAGACTGACATGCTTTTCCAAAAAAGCTCTACCTTAGTCTCATCTGTCCACAAAATGTTCTCCCAGAAGGATTGAGGCTTACTCAGGTACATTTTTGCAAACTCCAGACTGGCTATTTTAAGTCTCTTTGTCAGAAGTGGGGTTCTCCTCGGTCTCCTGCCATAGTACTTCATCTCATTCAGATGACGACATATGGTCCAAGCTGACACTTTTGCACCCTGAGTCTGCAGGACAGCCTGAATTTGTGTGGAAGTCGACTAAGGATGTTTATCCACCATTCCAACTATCCTGCGTTGCATTCTTTTGTCAATTTTTCTCTTCCGTCCACATCCAGGGAGATTAGCCACAGTTCCATGGTTGTAAACTTCTTAATTATATTACGCACAGTGGACAAATGAATTTCAAGATCTCTGCAGATGGTCTTGTAACCTTGAGATTGTTCATGTTTTTCCACAAGTTTGCTTCTTAAGTCCTCAGATGATTCTGGGCTCTTCTTTCTCTTCTCCATGCTTGGTGTGACACACACAGGCACACAACACAAAGGTTGAGTCAACTTTTAGACATTCTAACTGGCTTCAGGTGTGATTTCTATATTTTCCAGCATCTGTTACTGCCACGGGTGAGTTTAAATGAGGATCACATGCTTGAAATAAAATGATTTACCCACAGTTTAAAAGGTGCCAATAATTTTGTCCGGCCCATTTTTGAGCTTTGCGTAAAATTATGTAAATTTTGGCTTTTTTCTTCTGTTTTTTGTTTTGTGTGTGTGGGTGTGTGTGTGTGTGTGTGTGTTGTTCCAGAGCACATAAATGTAATAAACATGTGTATACCAAAATTGTAATTGCAACAATTTCTGGGGGGACTGGTGTATTTTCTGGAAAAATTCCAGGGGTGCCAATACTTCCATCCATGACTTTACATACATATTCACATCCTGGTTTAAAGAAAATATTTTGCTGAATTTAGCTCCTGTTTTATTGGTACTCATGATAAAGGTAGTGACTTTTTCTAACTTATCCATTTAAATATTATCAAAGTCCCTGCAAAGTGAAATCCTGACCACATAGACCAATATTAATTTGTTTTAAAGGGTGAAATATGTGACCTTTAAGCCATGGAATCAGTAGAGCGATGACGACTTTTACACACTATGCACCTTGGCAATCATTGACATTGCTCCTTGATTTTATGTGGTCTTCTGCTTCGTGGATGAGTTGCTGTTGCTCCTAAACACTTCCACTTTCTAAAAGTAGCACAGCTAAATGTGAAATATCCAGGGGTGACATTTCTACCTGATTTCATACACCTTTGGCAATGAAACACCTGACTTTAATAATTGACAGCTGTGGCTAAGTACTTTTGTCGATGTAGCGTATGCTGCATCTTGAACTTTATCCCTTAAGATTTGGTGTAAATATTGGGCTGTTGGTCCATAACTGTTTGTGTAAATAAGCAATAGTCTGCTCACACCTCTTCATGACCTCTGAATCATTTCTGCCTATTTTCGGCCATCTTTACATCTCCTCCCGAGTTCTGTATCCAATCATTTCACCTCGTCCCGTGCAATCACTTCCCACTGCTTTACGCCCCACCTCTCGCTCTCTCCCGCTCCCTCTCCTATTCCTCTAATCGTTCTGTTTTCTGCTGAAGGTTACTCTTGCCTTCAGGGCTATGAAAATGTCAAAAAGGCCCACTCCATTTTCAGCTACGTAAATAGCCATTTCCCGCCAGAGCAAACCCACTTTCTGGAGTCTGACCTGCCACGCTGCATTCACACATCCCACCTCTCTCCTTGTGCACTACCTGAGCACGAGGAACAGCAATCACTCATCCCACTATTCTGATACAGCTGCTGTTGTCCTCTGGATTTAACGTCTCTTTGTTCTCCATTTAAACAAGGGGAATACTCATCTACATGAATTTTAGCTGTAGGGATAAGCCTCTCATATAAACCCATATATGTTGAGATTAACAGCTTATTTCCTGCAGAAGAAGGAACACTTATCAGTTGAAGGACAGGCTAATGAAATACACCAGCTATAACAAAAAGAGGCACTCTGTGTGACTGGTTGTTTTCAATGTTTAATGCCTCTAAAGGAGAAGTCAACTTTACAATTAATCACATCTTGAAATACAGTCGACATATTCAAACATATCCACAACAATATGCAAAAACCTTGTTGAAATGACATGCTAATTCCACTTTCCAGGGCTCACAAAAAAGTGCAAAAATGAACTTATTAGCCTAGTGGAAAACAGTCTTTGTACTGTTTAAACTGTCATAACAATTTATCAGCACAGGAAGGGAATATGGGAAATTTGTGGTTATTGTAAGGTGCAGAAAAAGCACTCAAATTTGGAAGGAAGAGAGGCCTCTTTCCCTTTTTTTTTAAAGCCACTGAGGCTCAAATTTTGCTTCCATTAAAACTTGACTCTTTCAACACTCGAGGGATGAATGCTCTTTTAAGGGTGAGTGAGTGTGTTTTGAGTAATTCTCCAAAGGTTCAGTGTTTTCTCTGACTCATAGCTGTTGATGGTGTTCAGCAACGTGAGCTTGGAAGAAGCAGCAGAAAGATTAAACTGGATTTGTGCCCTGCTTCCTTCTTGCATGTAAAAAAAAAAAACTCTTATTTGTTCTTTTTTTCCTAAAACGAATGTTCTCCATTATGTCTCCTCTATATTATCACACTTTGAGAGCAAGCTCCCGCGGGTCATGCAAGGCTAGTTCATTTCCGTGTGCCATGTCCCAGAAAAACCCTGATGCGCATCGCTCCCGTCCTCCACCTCTTCGCTAACGCTCCCTCCATCTTCCCTTTCAATTTCCTGCAGCTCCGCAAGACAATGAAGAGCGACATCAAAGGCCTGCTTGAGAGGTAAGATAGCTCACATCAGCAAAAAAGAAAAAATAACACACTTCCAGTTCAACAGTATTTGGACAGCTCATCATCTTTCAGTGCACTTGTGACAGAGGTTACCTTTTAGAAAGTCAAAGAAAAAGTGTTCAGGCAGCAAAAGAAGGTGTGAGAAATAGAGTAAGAGAACGACACCTGAGAACAGGCGAATTGTCCTCGACACAGCACATCAAGGCTGCTCAGCACACTGAAAAAGTCCATTTCTCATACAGTGCTGTGAAAAAGTATTTGCCCCCTTCCTGATTTCTTTCTTTCTTTTTTTTTTTTTTTGCATATTTGTTTCACATACAGGTTTCAGAACATCAAAAAACTTCTAACATTGGACAAAGATAACCTAAGTCAGCAAAATGCAGTTTTTTAGATTATTTCATTTATTAAGAGAAATAAGCCATCCAAATGTATCTGGCCCCTGAGTAAATGCCCCCTTGTTAAATCATGAATTAACTGTGATTAACCACATTTTTTGGAAAGCTGAGTTTAATTTCACAAGTCAGAATCAGGCCTGATTACTGCCAGACCTGTTGAAACAAGAAATCACTAAAATAGAACCTGAAGTCCTCTAAAAGATCTCAAAAAGCAGCACATCATTCTCTTGAAAGAAATTCAAGAACACATGAGAAACAAAGTCATTGACATCTATCAGTAATTTTTGAGGCTTTGGGACTCCAGTGAACTATGGTGAGAGCCATTGCCCACAAATAGAGAAAACTTGGAACAGCAGTGAAATATTCTGTGGACTAACGATAAAAGTTGAACTTTTTTGGAAGGATCCTGATACATCTGGCTTAAAACTAGGGCATGTCTAGAGCTGATGACGTGACATTTTGAGTCAATGATAACAGCACAAGAAAAAGCACTGTTTGGTTCAGCTGTCCGCTTACATCATGCCTGTCCATGCTGTTGTCCCAAGGTATTTCAAAGTCTGGTTGCTACAAGGCACGCTTGAGCCCTGTTCCAGAGCAGGAACAATCTGAGTGTGGCTTGGCATAGCCCAGCACTGGCGGACTAGTGATGGAAAAGCAAATCAGCATGACCAAAAATCATAGTGAAAGAGCCCGGACCGCCCGGATCATGATGAGCCGCTGCAATGTCAATGTGGTGTGCATGGAGGTGAGACGGGCGCACTTGGGTCCTGTCCCAGAGCAGGACGATTCTGGGCACGGCTTGGCATAGCCTGATGTGGCCAAACTGGTGATGGAAAAGTAAATTAGCACAGCTTGGTTAGGATCAGCACAGCCAAAAGTCATAGCAGAAGAGCCCCGATAGTCTGTAGCTGCTTTGCTGCTGCAGGACCTGGGCCACTTGCCATAACTGAAACATGAATTCTGCTCTCTACCAGAAAATCC
Organism: Cheilinus undulatus; assembly: GCF_018320785.1. Taxonomy (NCBI): domain Eukaryota; kingdom Metazoa; phylum Chordata; class Actinopteri; order Labriformes; family Labridae; genus Cheilinus; species Cheilinus undulatus. The sequence goes on from NC_054885.1 coordinate 19,172,980, forward strand.
TGAAGTAAAATATCTGACCACAAAGCAGGACAATGATCTGAAAGACACCAGCAAGTCCAGCCCTGGCTGCCTGAAGCGGTCTGGTCTAAGTCCAGACTTAAACAGGCTGTTCATACTCAGAAACTCTCCAGTAAGAATGAAATAAAACAATTCTGCAAATAAGAGTGGGCAAAAATTCCTCCACAGAGATGTGAAAGACTCATTGCCAGTTAGCACAAATGCTTGCTTGCTGTTGTTGCTGCCAAGGGTGGCACAACCAGTTATTCAGTTACTTTTGGATGTCCTTTATCCCTTAATGAATAAAATCCTCATTTGAAAACTGCATTTTGTATTTACTAAGGTTATCTTTAACCCATTTTTTTGTTCATTTAAAACATTTAAGAGTGACAAATATATAAATGAAATGGAAATCATAAAGGAAGTGAATGGTTTTCACAGCACTGTATGCTCCTCTCAGTATTGATTCATGCCACAGCCTAACCACGCAGACTGTTAAAGTACACTAACTCATGTGTGACGGAGTAGAAATAACAAGGAAATGATGCTCACAGAAACATAATTGAATGGTCCAGATTCAAAATTACTTCTGAATCCATCATTGCTAATGTACCTTGGTTTACTCAGTGTTGTTCCTCTCTTAACAATGACTTTAGTGAGTCAGCACTGTCAGTCTGCCACTTCCCTCCTGCTGTGATTGAAAATGACTTTCAACAGCTTGATCGAATTAATTGGCCTGATTGTTGGGCGGAGGGGGATAGATAGACCATTAGCTTTTGAAAGGGACAAGATTGACAAGCGTGTTGTTTCGCGGGGAATAATTGAGAGGGAGGACTGCGGCTGGAGGGAGACTGAAGGGTGCACAAAGAAAGCAAGCACGCCACAGCTGAGGACAAAAGAACAGATTTTTGTATAAAGAAAAAAAAAAACGAAAGAGCCTTCTTTGTGTCCTTTCCTTGTCTTGTGAGGCATGACTCGCTACTTCTACTTAGGCACAAAAACCTATCATTTTAACATTTATGCAGACACAAGAAACAGCTACAGACAGGAATAGACATTATGAGGGATGCGGGAAAGGGAGCATTTTCTTGTAAAATACTATGTATTCAGCACAAAACTGAAAATGAAGGCAGATCATTGTTGCTGTTTGCTATCTACTCATACCCTGGGTGCCATGCTGCTGTATATTTGCCGGTGTGAGGCTTGTTTGGAGGGCAGGGTGGTGGCAGAGGTATGGAGCTCTTTCTAATTGGATCTGTCAAAACAGGCCTACAGTTAATGTAGTGCCTCTATTAGGCAAAGCTTCAGCCCGTGACCTGCAGCTCTCCCACTATGATCTATGGCTCTATTTGTGATTTCCCTGCAGTTGTTTGCGTTGTTGCTGATGATGAGAATGATGATAATGATGAGGATGAAAACTGTGACAAGACAAAGTCTTGATCTAATTGGTTCTGATCACTAAGCATAGGTTTACATACAAAAGACAAGTAGATTTATGCATCATGACTCTATATTTCACTTTAAACATTCACATGGAATAAGGTATTTTAGGGTGAGAGCTAAGTAATGTGTCTGTTGTTTTCGGATCTCCTTGGATCTAAAAAAAAACTAACCCAGTTCTTTTCTGTGTTAAACTGGAGAAAACCTGGGGACATTGAAATGTAGAGCTCTGTGTCATCTGCATATAAATAGTAATTAGGGCCTGAGCACTGACCCGGGAACAAGGTATTGAACAATTGTATCTGCAGGCATTCTAAAATATTATTTTTTGTTTTGAGGGCCTTAACATGCCTAAAAAGTCCCAAAAACCTTTTAGAAATTTTAACCCTGCAGGGGCCTCAAGTGTGAGATAGGGAACTGGGTAAGAGCTACATTCATGAAAATTGGTACACGTATGTATCAGGCCTAAATGAAATAAAAAACTCTTGGGACCATTCTTTAAAATGTACAGGACATGCACTACAAACAGTTACAGGTTAAATTTTGGTAGTTTTTGGCTGTTTTGAAATGTATCACATCTTAAGGAACTCCTCCTACAGATTTTATCGGATTGTCTCCAAATTTTTTGTGTTTATTCCAAACAAGATGAACATCTAAAGTTGTGTGAACTGTGAGCGTTCATCATATGGCACGGCATCTTGACATGTGCCAGGTTGTGAGGGCACTCCAGTGCTGCTTGCAGCCTTTATTTTGTTTTCTATGATCAAGTGGAAGTATGCAGATGTTGAACAGAAGAGGTCCCAGAATGGAGCCTTGGGGAACTCCAAATGCAATTTTTGTCTGTTGAGATTTAAAGTTACCAATTAACACAAACTAATCGAGTACTGTGCCAGAAAGCCTCACCCAGTTGTCCAGTCAGTCGAGTAATATTGTTGTCAAGTGGGTCAAATGCAGCGTGGATGTCATTGAACGCTATGACCAGAGCAGTCTCAGTGCTGTGATGTGGTTGAAAACCTGACTGGAGGATGTCAAAGCAGCTGGTAACCATGAAAAAAATAATTGAACTGTTGAAACGCAGCCTGTTCACTTATTTTACTTAAAAAGGTAGGTTATATCCAGGCTTGTAGTTGATCATTGTTCAGAGCAGTTTCTAGACTGTTCTTTTTAAAGAGTGGCTTAATAACAGCTGTGTTCAGGGTGTGTTGGAAAACCCCTAAGGCACATCTAAAATTTAGGGCATCTTCACAGTATATTTACTATTACACAAAGGACTTGTTTTAGTTGAAGTTGAGCCATTACAAGAAAGGGTATTAAACGATTCTTGGCTTTGAGAGTTAAACATGTTTTGGTTGCTACAATAAGCTAGTTAGCATGGAAACACATATGTCTGCAATCTACTTCTAAGAAGATAAAATTAGATAGTCTATCAGTCATTTTAAACTCAACCCAAGTGACTACAGGGTTTTCATAATCCTCAAATGGAAAAAGTCTGGCCAGGACTCTTCCAAGAGATGGTTGTCCAGCCAAACTGAGCAATCTGGTGAGAGGGGCATTTGTAAGAGAGGTTACCAAGAACCTGATGGCTACTCTGTTTGAGCTCCAGAGATCCTGTGCGGGACTGGGACAAATTCCAGAAGGAGGACCATCACTGAGGCCCTCCACTGCTCTGGGCTTTATGGCAGAGTAGACGGAAGCCTTTCCTCAGTGCAAAACACATGAAAGCTCGCTTGGAGATTGCAAAGAAAAGCTGAAGGACTCTCAGACTGTGAGTAACAGGATTCTCTGGTCTGATGAAACCCAGATTGAACTGTTTGGACACAATTTTAAACATTATTTCCAGAGGAAACAAGGCCCCACTCATCACCAGCCCAACAGTGAAGCATGGTGGTAGCATCATGCTGTGGGGGTTTTTTCAGCAGCAAGGACTGGGAGACTGGTCAGGGTTGAGGAAAGCTGAATGGAACAAAGTGCAGAGATATACTCAATGAAAACCTGTTCCACGGTGTTCAGGACCCCAGACTGGCCTGAAGGTTCCCCTTACAATATAACAATGACCCTATAAGCACACAGCCAAGATAACACAGGAGAACTCTGTGACTACAGGGACATCTCTGTGAATGTCCTGGAGTTGCTAAGCCAGAGACCTGACTTCAATTCAATCAGACATCTCTGGAGAGACCTGAAAATGGCTCTCCCCCAACAGTGCCCATCGAACCTGACCAAGCGTTAGAGGATTTGCAAAGAAGAATGGCAGAAAATTCCCCAATCAAAAAGACTCATAATTGCAACCAAAGGTGCATCAACTAGTACAAAGCAAAGGGTATGACTACTAACGGACTAAAAATATCTTTAATTCTGTATTCCCTTTGTCATGATGGGGTACTCTTAATACTTTCTGAATGCTCCTGAATGTTCCTAAAATCCAAGCAAAACCCTGAGCCTTCCTCCATTCTCCCCTTACTGCTTCAGATAAAGGAAAGAGATCAATACCTTGCTGTGCCAGAGCCTCATAAATCTGCAGAAATCTTTTTATGCTATATGAGCCCCCTACTTATCCCAGGCTCCAACTGGTACACAAAAACAAGTCTTTTTCTCAGTCTGACTGGGCTGCTCCGGGATTGTAACAGTGTTTATCTAGCAGCCCTATGAGACAGTTGTTGTCTCTTTCTGTTTCCATCAGATTTCTGGGAGTTTGTCCTGTGCCCTGGCCAGCTTGGCAAGGTTACATATGATGAATGACTTCACTTTCGCGTGGCAATATTCCTCCTCCAGGACATATGCTGCTGTTCCTCCTCTCTGGTTCAGCCTCCCACTCTTTTACAGTTGATGTATTCATAGCTCTCCTCGTTCTCCCTTCTTTAATCTCTTCTTCTATGCCCCCTCTATCGTTTCATGTAGTTTTTAAATTTTCAATTAGGTTTCCCTTTTTTTGAAACATGGGCTGCTGAAATTGTCTTAATTTTTTTATGTTTTTGTTGGAAATAACATATATGAATGTCCAGGCTTTGACTCCATTATTCTTGTGAGCTTGTCATGACATGACCAATACCAATGACACTGACCTCAGCGACAGCCTGTTTCTATTAAACACATCTGGTTTCCTGATTTGTGCTTGTGCTTCAGCCAATAAAATCAGTTCATGCCTGAACATCATAATAAGGAACAAACAAACAGTCATTTTTTTTCTTATTCCAGTTCATCCCAAAGGTGCTCAAAGGGGTTGACGTCAGGGCTCTGTGCTGGCCAGTCAAGTTCTACCACACTGAAATCATCAAACCATGTCAAACCATAGTCCTTGCTTTGTGCACTGAATGAAGCACAGCCATGTTGGAATAGAAAAGGGCCTTCCCCAAACTATTGCCACAAAGTTGAGGATTATGTTCAGTAAAACTGCTCTCCCCGAGGTATATTTACTATCAGCATGGTTTTCTTTAACTGGATGGATTTCACATTATGAGGGCGAAAATCTGTTAAAAAGTGCTCTGGGATCACTTGCAGCATTACAGCAAGGAAGGCCAGTTTTTGGGGATGGAGTTACACATTAGGAGCTTGGGTGAAAGAACACATGCCTTGAAATAATTCCCTTCAATTATCAATGCGTGGGTAGATCAGAGCATTTCTGATCAGCTGATAAACATTAAGAGAGGAACCAGATCATAGGCTAATTATCTTGTTACCAAATAATTAACTCGTGATCTGAAGATGACAGCATTCAAGAATACAAACATGGCTTTTCTCAGCTGTGGTTACTCTAATTTCTGAATTGACATATTGTTTCACCACCAGAGTCTTGGTCTATGTATTCAGTTATGGAATTTATTCAGTCAATCCTCACATCCCCTCGTATATACTTGCAAACATGGCCACACTCAATCATCTTCCAGTGATCAGTGTAGAAAAGAGTGAATAAAAAAAAAAAAATCAGTGACCTGCCACACAGGTCCACAATAATCCTGAGCAGCCTGAATGACTCAAAGCGCTTCAACATGGATTAATAACAGAGATTAGAGTCTCACAAACTGCAGTCAGTGGGAGAGACAGAGGGCGGAGGGCAAAAAAGGGCATTTATTTTAGTCAAACCTCTGTACCTCCTCACATTTACAAGGACACAAGCAATATAAGCAACAGCTTATGCTGGGTTATTACAGTGAATTCTTTTACCTTCAAAACAGTTGTAACATCTGCAGGAAGGAGGGTGTCAAAGATTGTAGATTCCTTTAATCTAACCTGCAGGAAGGCAAAATAAAGAGGCAACACAGTCATGAAAAGCAGAGCCACAAAAATGCAGACAGGAAGACGGGTGTCTCTTTTATCAGCTCTATAATAAGGCATGAAATTGGTTGGGTGAGTCTTGACTCGCTGACACCAGAGTCCACTTTCCAGGCAGACGTTCCCCGTCAAAAGAGACAACAAAGCTGCACCTTTTTTGAACTATAACAGCTCTTCAGTCCACTAAAAATACACACAAAGACACAAGTGACCCATCATACAGTATACCTCGATTTGTAGATCTTCAAACATAGCCAACTCGTACTGTACATCCATACAAGCGAGGCAGCATCTGTTCACCCCTTTGAACTACAAATAACAGAGGTGACACACATGACAACATGTTGTAGGACTATAGAAGTGTCATCGTCTTGTCACAGAGTGCAACCTGATCCACTGCTGCTTCCATGACAATAGAGACTATGAAGTCTCGACAAGCAGCCTGACAAGCAGTACAGTGAGCGCTCAGACATACATAGCTGCCTGACAAGCAGAGGCGTCCCAGTCCCAGAGGAAATGACCGTCCTGGTGACCAGATTTTTCTTTGTCTTCGCTTGTCTGTGTCCTACAGGTCCTGGAAATAGTCTGCAATGACTACAGTGGTAGAAAACAGCTGTGTGTCTTGCTTTGTTGTGACAAGGTCAGTGTTGTTGACCTCACAGGTGTGACTTCGGTCTACAGTGTATAAAAGGCTACTAAATGATGAAGTTCAAATACCGGCGGTTGAAAGGATCCCAGGGCATCCCATGATTTCAGCTAAGGGTTGAATGATGTCAAATCTCTGGTATTTTCTCCATTCACACAACTCTTAAAGCAGAGTACTGAATGTCCCCTTGTGGTTTATGTTTCATATAGGTGTCCACCTCAGGATAGACTGCAATCACCCTAAAGTTTTAATCAAAAGCCTTCAATATGCCATGTCAAATTTATTCAATAAATAAACTGATTGATGACCAAGTTTAAAAAAAGACCAGACATACTATGTCAAATGTAGCATTGGATAGTTTCATGTCTGTTCTGTTGAGTGGTTATGTAAAGGAACATAACACCAAGATATACAAATCCCAACTCCCAAAAACTTGGGACTTGTAAAATGTGAATACAAATAGGATATTGTGATTTGCAAATCCTGTTTACCCTTAATCATTGAATACAGCCCATGGAGAAGATGTGTAATATTCAAACTGATAATATGTATATTTTTTATAAACACATGCACATTCTGGGTTTTAAGCCTGCAACAGATTCCAAACAAGTTGGAAAAGAAACATGTTTAACACTGTGTTGCACCACCTTTAAATCTATAAAAATCTTTAAGCACCTGGGATTTTAGGACACTATTGTTCAGAATCAAAAGTGGAGCTCTCACCCATTCTTGTTTCATTTACAACCTGTGCAGGGTTTATTTTGGGCGTCATGATTTGACATACAATGGGATGCAGTAAGGGACAAATTTGATTGTATCAGTGCTGTCTACTTGCATACAAGGCTGAAGTTTACAAGGCGGAACGTAACCCATGACTTGTTACGTAATCTACGAAGGTAAAGACAGCAATAAAAAAAAATTTGAGTTTCTTAAAAAGTTGTTTCAAAGGGTGAACCAACCACCTTTACACAACAAATAAGAAGAGGTTACTAGAAGTGACCTGTGGGGCTGGGTTACCCGAAAACTCAAACCAGGCCTAATTAACAACAACCCCACAAGGCTAAAATAATTTTAGTTCTCCTTGTCTTTATATATATATATATATATATATATATATATATATATATATATATATACATACATACATATTAATCTGTTCATTTGAGCTTTTAATTCCGATTGCTTGCACAATAGGCCCTTTTCATGCGTACATAAAGTACTTCCGGTTCAGGGTTTATTGTGCCGGACTACTTCCGCCAAAATGGACCGTCTGCATAAAAAAACGCTTTGCGACGTCTTTATATATACTTCTATTTCACTATCAGTTATTATTTTTATATGGATCATTTATTAAATGATTAATTAAAATCCATGTAATCTCATCGTTTGAGCTTTTTAATCCCAAAACCTGCACGATCCTTTTCTACTGTTTTGAATGATGTTCTGGACTTGACGGTGACGTCGGCGTCCAGCCAGCCAATCTGCAGTCACATATTAATGTGTGCAAAGTGATATTTGAATTTGGATCATAAATCGATTTAGTAAAATTAATGTTATGTAATCACTGTAATTATTAGTATGAAAAGTCACATTTTTTTTCTTTTTTTTTTTTTTTTTTTGCATCTGCTTGTTTTTCCTCACATGACAAACTTGTCTGTATTAATATGGCTGCGATGCATGAAGAAAACAATGAAGAAGACATTCAGTTCAAGTGACTTCCGGTATTAAAAGATGAGACATGGCAGCGCCCGTCCGACTTCCGGTGTGAAGTGGAGGTCCTCTGATGCATCCAGGTCCCTTTCGTTGTAGAGGGCCTTCCTCGCTTTGCTGTACACTTTCAGGTCTCTGGGTCACTTGATCCCCTTTTAAAGCAGGTGTTAAAATTGACTGATATACTGTCAATCAAACATTTAACTTGAAGGCTAGAACAGTGTTTCTTAACTTTATATCAGTCGAGGCATTTTCAAATGTGAAAATCTCAAGTTGTCCCAGTCAAAATGTATGGATAAAAACCACATTATCCTTATGACTGGGTTGGCGTATCGTATCGTAAAAGCAAAAAGAAAAACAATACATTATATAGACTTTAACATGCCCACTGTTATTTGAGAAAAAGGCTACCTTACATGTAACGTAACCATTTGGCTAAGGCATATAGGCCAACACGTGAGAGCCATTACGTAAGTAAAACGATGCAACAGCTTTAAATAAACTATCTTTTCCATCTTCAGCTAATATATTAATTGATTAATACATGTTAAATATCATTTCTGTCATTTACTGTGCTACTTGCCATCAGACTATGAGCTGAAAAATTCAATATGTATACATTCAACAAACATGTGGGGCATAATGCTGATGATGGAAAGCTGATTAGAAATGTGAGTAGCGTTTTCAAAATTCACACAAACACCCACCCACAGAGACACATATTACACCTTGTTATCCTTTGTGCGACTACTCCAAGCTGTTTTAATTTCAGAAGAGAGCTAATTGCAATTAAGATGCATGGGGTGTTGAGCTGGGAAGTAAAAGGAAGTAATCAGTGTTGATTATAGAGCCTGAGCCTGATCAGAGGAAATCATACACTGTATGGCTCCTCTGAATCCGAGGCAGGCATGACACCCAAACAGAGCCTGTTTTTAGTGTGATTACGTCCATGGATGCACCGCTGGCTTCAGCTCTCTGCCAGATTCGAACGGATTACGGCACATGTGACACAGTGAGCCCAACCTCATTATGTTCTGCCCAGGGAATCATACTACGATGTGTCTGGTTCAAAAGTGAGTACACCCCAGTACTGCTGCCACTCTGAAATTAAAGGCCTCCTTGCCAGTTGCAGCAGGTTCATAATCTGCCTGTTTTGGAAGCTGTGCTGCTGTACACCTAGTCATATTTATCAAAAATAACAGCTAAATGGCACTGTATTCTTTTTCAGCAGAGACAGTTTCCCTGATTAGCTGTCTAGATCTGTCTGTTGGGGTTTGTTAAAATGAAGCAGGATGTGAAACAGCAACATTATTATGTAACAAAACGTTTCTTCAAAGCAAGGGTGTTAAATGATTATTTGTGAGATGAATACACCTGTTCCCCTTTGTAGATTGCTTGGACCGTGTTTAATGATCCAAGCTGAGATGCATATCCCTGTATTGATCCAGTGAAGCAGAAGCAGTGCAAACATTTCACATTAAGCTGACATTTTGATGCTCTTGCAACAGTTTCAAACAAAGACCCTGTTTTTATTTTAGATGTAAAGCAGTAAAAATGTGTACATTTTTCTTTTCCAGATATCATGTATGCACATTAGGAGGCTGAACCCACCAATGTAAAGAGGCTTCAAGCGGGATGAGGCGTGCCTTGCTCAAATTTGGTAAGAATAAAACACTCCTATAACCTTATTTTTCTTAACATGATTAAATATCTCTTACCCCAAGTGACACCGGAGACACTATTACAGTACTTTCAGGGATACATGTACAGCTAGACTTGATTTGCTAACCAACACTGACATCTAGTGGTTAAAAAAGGCAGAAGAAATACAAAAGCCTCTAAGGCATTTCCAGAGGAAAGATTAAGCATAAAAATTCTCCCCAGTTGAATGTAAACGTATTGCACATAGGCCATCATTAATTGTTATAAAATAAGACTCAGTTATAAATACATTAGAGACAAACTGCAGCAGCTTGCAGATGTTAATGAATATATAAAACATTACAAATCAAATCAGATTTGTAGTCTACATAGTCCAAACACACATCCGCGTGACTACTCCTGCATTCAAGGGAATATCTAGCAGCCAATTGAAAACATTTAAAAACAGCTAAAAGACATTCAGTATGAATCCTCCTGTTGTCTCTCTCATGGTCAGGGTTCATGAAACAGCAGACTTCATTATGTGCTTCGTTTCTATGCTTGACTTTAGATTAAGAAGAAGAAATGTAAACAAAAACATGCAAAAGGACTTAAGGCCTCAGGTATAAACACAGTTCTCGTGCTATTTTTAAGCATGAACGATGCATGATGCATTTGTCATGCTCCTGCCTTGTTGGCCCTGCAGCATATTTAGATGCTAGCATGTTAGCTCGCATGTGTTCCTATACAACAAGACAATAATGTATCCCAGATTTAAAAAGAAAAAAAAACTGTAAAAAAAAAAAAAAAAAGCAATAAGAAAACGAATGTAAGGATGATAAAACCCAAGAGAATGATCATCTCTGTCCTAGTCAAAGATGTCTGGGAAGTTCTCTTGGCAGTATTCTTTAAAGCTGAAATTCCCTACAGGAAACTCTACATCCTTCCATTTCTTCTTGGTTGTCTGGCCTTCAGGGGTCTTCATAGCAAAGTGCTCAATTGCTATTTTGGGCAAGATCGCAATCTTCTTGTATTTCATCTCAGATCCCCATTCCTGTGAATTTAAAAAAGAGAATGAATCCTATGGACCAACATGAGCATTAAATGGAACGCTGCATGATCAGACAAGTTCATCTTGTTGGATAGATATTTGTATCTCTCAAATGTATATTAAACTAAAAAAACTCACTAAAAATCTGCATTTTGAGTAAATTTGAGCTTATAAACTCACCAAGAGGCTGGCATGTTTTGGGTCGCGCTGGTAGTGACATTACAGTTCCGCAGCGCTCCCAGTGAGTGCTCCTCTCCATTCCTATGCAGTAACCGCTGTTACAGACGGTTTTTCTTCTTGCAGCTGTTGCTGCCATAACAGCTTTCAAGCCAGACACGAGTTTGCCACATGTTGGTTTTGTCTCCCTGCTGTCTAAACTGTCATTCCTCCTAAGTTACCTCAATGTAACTCCCTACAAGTGACCGGATTTCAGTATAGTGGAAGCGTGCCGGGAGCTTTTCAAAATAAAAGCATTATGTACATACGAAGGGAGTTTATCCAAAGAAATGCCAATTTGGACTTTTACTTGAAGAGCGTAAACCGGAAGTGATTTCATACTGTGTTTACCTTTACCTGAACCGTGTAGAAACAGAAAGTTTCATAAAGAGAAGATGTTTGGGAAACAGCTTTATTAAACAGACGCATTTTAGCTTGTGGCCTTCATCTTGTTCATCAAGAAATTGATTTCAAACATATTCTGCAAATGTGGACATAAATATTTGCTACAAGAATGTAACATGTGAAACATATGGCTCTGTATTTATCATAGATGGACAGATAACTGCTCATGGTGCAAATACAAAAATAGAAGAGACCTCAAATTTTAAAATTCACCATGTGTGAGACGCACAGCCTCTCTGAGATGCAGCCCTAACACTGGCTGCCAGTCTCAAACAGTGGTTACTGCATAGAAACATGCATAGAAACCTTCTACAGTTTATGATAGAAACGTGAGGAGCGCTACAGAACTGTGACGTCACACCGCCAATGTGGACCAAAACATGACGACCGATTCATGAGGAGAGAACTGGTAGGCCCCTTTAGGGTCCCTTAAGGTGTGAAAATTACCTCGGCAAAGTATATAGAGTTTCTGACTGACCACTTTCTTCCATGGTACAAAAAGAAGAACCGTGCCATCTGTAGCAAATTTTCTTCATGCATGACAATGCACCATCTCATGCTGCAAAGAATACCTCCGTGTCATTGGCTGCTATGGGCATAAAAGTAGAGGAACTCATCCTCCCCTGACCTCAACCCTATTGAAAACCTTTGGGGCTCCTATGTTAACATGTAACTTGGCCTGTTAAGATGTTTTTGATTGAAAAAGCTTTTGATTTCAGTAAATATGACCTCCTAGTGCTGCAAATTCAACAAATGACCGTTTTCAGTTCTTTACAACCTATAAAATGTTTTAAAACCCTTTTGTGTATAATAATGTGGAACAGTGCATTTTGAGGTTTTCATAAAAAAAAAAAAAAAAAAAATAACGGTTATCATTATGAAGTTTGTTCAAAAACATTTGAGTGATGCTCTAACGGCTGATGACTTGAAAAATATTCTGTCATTTATATTAATATTTAGGAAAATAAGAGAAAAATATCATTTGCATCATAACTTGAAATGCGATGTAGTGTTTTTTAGTTCAATATACATACAAAAGATACAAAAACCTATCCAACAAGATGAACATGTTTGATCATGCAGGGTTCCTTTTAACAATGACAACAGCTGTAATCTGCCTTGTCCTGAATTCAAAAAGTATGTAATGGGCATTTCATTTTACCCGGTTGCAGCTCTTGCAGTGGATTTTACATCCAGGCTCCCAGTCTTCAAAAGTCCTTGGAATCAGCACCTGCCCACCAGTTTTGTAGTGCTTCCTGGAGAAAAGACAAGCCATGATTAGACCAGAACATACCAAAATCTGACACTTTTAATTGTAAAGAAAGGAAATATAAATAAGACTTTACTGAAAATAGTATACATTTAAAATAGAATACTTCTTCTAAACTTTCATTTATAATCCAGAGGGAAATATACACAATGATTCTGCTCTCTGTCTGTAATTTCTATCTTTCTTATTAAGGACATTTTATGGGCTTCAGCGCTTTTGCAAGGATGTGAAGCTCACAGTCAAAGGTCCACAGGTCAAAACGTTAAGAAAAGTTTTAGGGACTAGGTGACATTGCGGTCTCTGTCCTCTGCCCTTTCTCTTTTTGCAACAGACACCAATGTTAACATTTGTATTTTTACCACATGCTAATGTGATTTTATCAAATGTCTTTGCCTATTGGTGAATGAAATACTTAGCATTGTGTCTGTAACAGAGGGTAAAGCAAAGAGACAAATGCTGCAAGCAGGTAGGAGAGCAACTTTACCAGCAGTTAATCAAAATCCTGCACCTTCCTGCATGTTTGTGTCAAGGTGTTGATGTGTATTCAAGTTCTTTATAAGAAGATATTTCATAAAAACTTCAATAAACTCATAAATATCGTAAACTCACTTAAAATCCGGATTGACGTTGACATGATGCATATTCTCAATAACTCTCATGTCACTGCCAGAGGCCACAGGCTTTAAACAACCCCGACACAACAGCTGGACACTGTCAGCAGTGTTGCGGTTCCTTTTCGCCATTTTTTGGTTCTCCTGAGCTTTCCTTACATCAACTGCCTGCTTTTGTCGCTCAGTTATCTGGAAACAAAGAGAATTGTAAAATGATGGCAGGAACTTCAGGCAGTGAAAGAAAAGATGAGGAATAAACGAGTAAAAGCACTCTCACCTTTTTGTGAAATTCTTGAATGTCCAGCTGTTGGACCTGGGCCACGGCTTGTCCTGTCAGCTCTTCCAGGTATTCATTGGTTTCCTCCCGGCGCACTTCTGGCCCCCCTTCCTCCGCAACCACTGAGTACTGACTGTTTTTCGCTCTGGCCCGTCCACTAGCCTGCAGCTGGGCAATCTCATTTGTGAGCAGCCCATAGCGGACCACCAGGTTGCACTCTGGGATGTCGAGGCCTTCCTCAGCAACACTGGTGGAGATCAGGAGGTTAAGTTTACCCTGGCGGAAACTGCGGATCGTGTTCGCCTGCTCATTCTGTAAGTAAGCAAACAAAACAAAAAAAAAGCATGTAAGAGAAAAGGCAAATAAAAAAATCAAAACTGGAATGACTTAGAGTTCAAATGTATTCAACATCATACCATTGTCATGTGGGTGATGTTGTTGCCCGCCCCAGTGAGGATGGCCGCCTCGATGCCTGCGTCTTGTAAGGCTTTATTTGAGAGCACCCAGTCATTGAGGCAGCGTGTGCTATGACGGGTTTTACAGAAGATGATCCCTCTTGATTCCACATTTGGACCAAACTGATCCAGCAGGACGCTCTCAAGTTCAAACATCCTTGGGTTCTCATAGAGGGGATTGTTTGCCAGATTCTTCAGCTCCCTCTGATTCTCTGAAAAGAGATAGTGATATTAGTCAATGCATGTGTGGTTAGAAGTTGTAGCATTATTTTAAAAATAATAACTGGCTTGTGCAATTTTATTTCCAAATTCCTACCTTGGAAAAGTCCCACCAGGAAGATGTCTGTTCCGTCAAACTGTTTGTCATACTTGGGGATGTAGAAATGCTCCAGGGAGCGGTATGCATCCATCATTCGTAGGGTGTCATTGATGAGCAGGGCATCGTTGTATTGTCTGAGGTGGAGTGCACATTGTGCTAACGGTCTATTGCTGAGTTCCACTGCTACTCAAAAACACATTTTTTTAATAAATACATGCTCTTACTACCCTTAAAGGAAGATACTGACACAATAGCTTTAATGGGTCAAATATGGCAGTGGTGTTCTTACCCCGCTGCTCCAGTAACACCACATCCTGCTCATACTCCTGTGTGCCACATTGTCTCAGAGGGAAGTCTGAAGGGATGTTGATGAACTCATGGATTTGATGCATCATCCTCTTCAGATGATCCCCAAATGGATCCTACCAGAAAAAATTATTTAGTCTCCAGTGGAGTACAGTGTCTATAAAAGTATTTACAACCTTGGATGTTTTACCCTTTCATTAATATTATAAATCAATCATGTCAGTATAAGTAGGCTTTTTGACAAACAACTCTTCAATGTCAAATAAATAACAATGTGTCATGTAAAATATTACTGCTTAAATATTCACCCCCTTTAAAGTGACTGACTTAATTCAACAGAGGTTCAGCCAGCCTTGTAATCACACAATTAGTGAAACGGGGATCCCCTGAGTGCAGTGAATGTGTTTCAAGTGATTATAATACAAAGACGCCTGTGTTTGGAAGGCCTAGTCGTTGGTTAATCAGTATTTCTGGCTACCATTACATCATTAAGACAACACTGCAAGTAGCTGAGAGAAAATGTTATTGAAAAGTATAAGTAAGGGGATGGATATAAAAAAAAATTAAAAGGCACTGTACATTTCCCAGAGTGCAGTTAAAATGAATGCAGAAAAATAGAGGAAAATCCTGAATGACAATCTTATTCAGTCCGCAAGAAAACTGTGGCAAAGATTTATTTTCCAGCAAGACAATGACCCAAAACATACATACATACATACATACACAGAAATGGTTTAAAGACAACAAGGTGAATGTTCTGGAGGGGTTGAGTCAAAGCCCAGACCTCAATCCAATGGAGAATTTACGGCTGAACTTGAAAAGGGCTGTTCACACCTGATCCCTGTACAACTTGACAGAGCTTGAGCAGTTTTACAAAGAAAAAGAAAAATTGCCTTGTCCAGCAGTGCAAGCTTGAGTGAGACCAATCCAAACAGACTATCTACTACTATCTACTTATTACTAACTTGAAGGGGTTGAATTTTTATGCTGTCACTTATTTTACATTACAGATTTTTGTTTAATTGACATTACTTTGTAGAAATCTTTTTTTTCACTTTGACATTTAAGAGGTTTTTTGAATTAAAAAAAAAAGCCAAATTATATTGACCATGTTTGATTTAAAAAAATCAATTAAAGTAAGGAAAGATCCAAAGGGGTGAATGCTGTCCATAAGCAATGTATTTTTGTTTTCACTTACTGTATACAAGAAGTTCTGTTTGTCTTTAGAATAGTGGGTCTACAATTTTAAAAGTTTGAAGAAAGGTATCCTCTTACCTTAGGCCTCTTCTTCACAATGTTGAATTTCTTTACAGGGCGGGGCACCTTCTCCTTCAGCTCAGTCACGTAGTTTTTTGTTGAAACTATGGCTGAGTCAAGATTTGAACAAATCTGAGAGAAAGATATTGAAGAAGTAGAGAAAGAGTTATGTAGAGGATCAGACAGGATGGGGTTTATATCAGTGAAAAATGTAGAGACACTTCAAGTAAACAAATAAACACCTACCTGCAGCACATGCTCCACAGCTTTATACAGGATTGTTTCACCACCTGTCCCTGGTGAGGCAGTGAGACCCAGGATCTGTGGTAATGGTTTCTCTCCTTTCAGTTTTTTCTCCACGTAGCAGGCCATTATCTGGTTGTAGGTGTGCTCCTTTGTGGTGTGGTGACACTCATCAATTATCAGTAGAGTGATATCTGTAAAGAGGCACAAATGACTGGTGATTTTACAGCAGTTTCACTGATTATAACCCATCGTATCATAAGCTTTCTTTCACTGACCTGAGAGCTCAACATGTTTGGTTTCTTCCATGTTTATCATAGCGTTGTGCAAAATCTGGGCTGTGCAGATGACCACATCTGATCTCTGCACCACCTTCCCAAAGAAGTCCTTCTCCTCGCTCTCTCCACTGACTGCCACCAGGGTGTAGCTGCTGCCCAGATGAGGCTTGAACTCTTTGCTATAGTGTTGGTCTACCAGGGGAACCTACAGAGTTTAAGCCATAACACATTTAATAACTATTTTATGGTTCTGCACTTTGACCTGTTTTTTTCCACTGTTCTTACCTTGTTTACCAGGACCATGACTTTAGCCTTCGGTGTGGTCTCCAGGTGTTTCTTTGCCACATAAACAGCAGCACGAGTCTTCCCACCTCCGGTCGGCAGCCATATGATTATATTCTCCTTCTGAAGAGCCCTTTCAACAACTTCCTCTTGGTATCCATACAGTTTAAATTCTGCCATTCTGCACCTTCCTTCTGTTTGAAAGCACCACAGAAACACAAAACTCCCCTAATTTACAAAAACATATTTTCCCAATGCTATCTTCTGCCAAAACTGAAATCAATAATATCACATGATGTGGCTGGGGTTGCTAAAAGCAAAGAAAGCAAACATTCTGAGTCATGCAAGTCTTGAAGCGCTCTTAAAGGAAGTCAGCTTTATTATCTCACCCGTCAGCTGTATGTTTTGTAGTCTCTCCTTATCCACTGCCACCACGTATCGCAGGTGGAGGGGTTTTAAACTCTTCAGATCAGCTGTGTGATGTAGAAACCCGGAAAGGAAAGCAAAAGCTGCCTGGAGTCAATAAGGCGGCCCATGTGAGGGAGGCTCTGGAGGGGCAACAGATAGAGCTCACTGTGCAACAACCGGGCTTACAGTTGGGGTTTTCACATCGGGCTCTGAAAGAGACAGACCTCTAGGAAATGTAAACGGTGTCACCTAAAGGGGCCCTGCCTGTTGCTCTTTCATTTCATCACAGAAAGGAAACTTAAGGCCCTTCAACGACCACAAACAGAAGTGTAGGAGGAGAATTTTTTCCACTGTAATTAATACATTATCCACATTTTCTCATTGTAAAGGATGAAAAGTTACTTTAGAGTAGACCTTAACCAATTTTAATTTCTGTAACAACTTCCTTCAAAATTTAATTTAAAAACTTGCAATCTACTAATTTTAATATTGGAAGTTTAGTTTGCATAGTTAAACTAAAAAAAACCTGTGAATAGTTCAATCAATATGACAACCTAAACACTCAAACTTAAGCATGAAAAATATAACACACATAAAAACACAAACTTGCTTGCTGCTTTTTATGTAGTTTGGTACCCATTTCAAGTTCAGTCATGAAAATATGCTGAGTCAAAAGTTGTCTTGCAAGTAATGTTTTTTTGCTTGTTGAGTTGGAAATCCCCCAGATCTTCTGTCTGACAAGTACTTGAGTGTAACCCTATTTTCAGGGCAAGGTTGAAGATTAAATTATAAGCTCCCCTATGAAAGTTTTTTTTTAAGTAGTTCCAACATGCTTTTAAACAGAGCAAGGCATTTTTAACACAGCTTTTCCAAACATCCTAGTTTTTTTTTTTTTTTTTTTTTTGGATGCTTTAATTATTTGACTTTTCACACAGAAACACAATTTACAAAAAACAGAAACTACAAGGGTTAAAATGATTACACTCCTTCATATTGGATATTTTTACTGAGCCATAGCACAAACCCCTGTTATGCTATGAAGTGCTTGAACTTTGTATATCTTGTAAACTTGAGTTAAACTGAGGGTTATCTTCTAATTTACCAACATAATAAAAACTTCAGTAAGGGTTTGAGCTGTCAGTTGAGAAAGCATCATGGCAAAAACAAAAGAAATCAGTTTACATTAAAAAAAAAAAGGATTGTTGATGCTTATAAATCAGAAAAAGGATATAAAGGAAGGATATAAGTCACACATCACAGCATTTCCAAGAGTCAGGAACTGGAGTGAGAAATATCAAGAAATCCTAATAGAGCCACACAGTCCACAGCAAGCCTGGCAGAGGTAGGAAGAGAGAGATTTTAAAGACTGGAAAGAAAACTAGTCAGAGATGTGTCTAAAGACCCCAGAACAACTGCCAAGACACTAGTGAATGACCTAAGCTGGGCATACGCTGAGTAATTTCAAGATGACTCTGACAGTCGTGGCAAAATGTCAACTCATACTGAGCAATTGAAACTCTCAGAATGCACAGCCATCATGCACAATTTACACGATCCGAGTGCTCACACTGTATGAGTGAAGTTGAGATGGACTGTGAAAAAAAAAACATCTGTGGAGTCTTCTTTGAAAACTCTTACATACTGAGGATTAAGTGTTTCCAGTCATACCCTCTCTCACACACAAACAGCACCACCATCTACGGTGCTTAACAAATTTATTAGACCACCTGTCATATTTGTCTCAAAGACCATCCAGCATCATGAAGTGCTTTAATGTGGACTCTTTCATTTTCAGTAGGCTCTCCATGTTTTACCATATTGAACAGGAATGAGGGATTACAAACTGAATTCACCCAAATTTTAGCTGGCTCACTGGGCTTCTCTGAGAAGGTAGAAATTAATCAAGCACAACATTCAACCACTAAAACTCATTTTTCTGTTCAGGAATGCAAGTAAATAACTATAATTTGACATGTTAAGAAATATTAATGTGCTTTACTATCATTTCAGTTTTTTTGTAAATCAGTAAATTTGAAAATTCATGGATAACAATAATGATATTTTAGCATTAAAAATATCATTTGGGTTAAAGAGCTTCTACATTTTGGTGTATTAACCATTGCAGAAACAAAAAAAATGATTTTGGTAATCACCAATGCTGTTAATTTAGGGCAGCTGTGGCATAAACCTTATTTTGGTTAAGGTTACGGTGGTCTAATAAATTTGTCAAGCTCTGCATGTTGGCTGCAGGTCCAAAGGTGGTAATATTTCCTGCTTGTTTATTTCCTTTATCATAGCCAGGGTGGGGGGCATCAGAAAGTCCCCCCTGCTGTTGTCATGACGATTTAGGACTTGCTTGACAGTTTACAAAGGAAAAAATACCCCCAAGTTAGTTATTATGCTCGTGTTTTTGCCCTTTCTGTGGGAGCGTCTGGAGTTGTATGACCAAAATTGCAAACATGCAAGAAATCCATCCAACCAGTCGAGAGCTGCTGGTCGGGCTGCCATTGGGTCGCTGGCGGCTGACGTATTCCCCTGTACACAGCATGACAAACAACGCCCGGTCTGACTAAAAGTCGGTGTGACATCCAAGTGAGTCGTGTGGCACAAAATTTGTGGCTGAATTGGATGAAATTCACAGCATACACTCAGCTTTCGACAAGTTGAGAGCTGTAGTCTCAAAGAAGACTATCAGTAGAGCCCTGCACTAGAATGGACTATGAGGTTGAATACCAAGCCTTACTGAAGTCTGCTAAGGACAACCTGGAGAAAGATTCTGAACTACTGGAAGCATGTCCTTTGGTCAGATGAGAGCAAACAAGAGCTGTTTGGCCACAGAGATGTTTCTTATGTTTGGAGAAAGAAGGGAGAGGCGTATTACCCAAAGAACACCGTCCTCACAGTAAAACAGTAGGGTGGGAGTATCATGCTGTGGGGATGCTTCAGTGCATCTGAAACTGGGAATCTTGTAAAGATGGAAGGAATCATGAAGAAAGAAGGATATGTGAAGATTTTGATAGAAAACCTCAAGCAGTCAGCAGCAAAACTGGGTCTGGGTCATTGCTTTGTCTTCCAACATGATAACCACCTAACACATCTGACACCCCTAGTGACAAGCAGCAACCTCCAGAAGACCAATGTGAACGTTGTTGTCTGGCCTGCTCAAAGCCCTGACTTGTATCCTGTTGAAAATCTGTGGGGTGAACTGAAGACCAAGGTTCATGCAGAAGCTTGAGAGATTGGACAAGAACAATAGGTTGGGATTCCTCTAGACACGAGTCTCAGACTTGATGAAAACTACAACAAACGACTGCAGGCTGTTATCCAGCAAAAAGGAGACAGTTATCAAAATAATGTAAGCATCCATAATAAAACTAGGATATTTGAAAAATGTGTTAAAATTTCCTGCTGTTTAACAGCACTTGGAATGTATTTTAAAAAATACAATTTTCACACAAAAATTTGGTCCTCATCTGTAAAAGTCCCCTCTCAAGTTACAAACCACCCACACCCTTCAGTACTTTTTAATTACAAAAAACTTTATTGTCATGAATAGTATTACAGTTACAGTAAATGGCATTTATAACTCACGACAGTAGCCATCCTCCAACAGGTGTAAAGTTCCCTCAGACTGACCTTTTGTCTTTTAGAAAATCTGAAATGCAGCATAGGTAGATTGAGGAACAAGTATGCTATTGACAACCCTGAATAACGCAACACTGACATCACTTAATCAACTCAAAGCAAGTCATGATTCAAGTACAAAAACCCACACACACTCACGCACAAACACACGTACAAAAGTCGATGAGATATTCAACAAGCAGGCTTGACTGGCATCTGTCACTGACCGCTGCACAAAGATGTTTTCATTACAATGTTAACACTGTAAAAATGGTGGAAACGTTGAACATTTGCCATTAATTCAATTTGTAAACTGCTTGTCATGCATTAACATCCACTCCAGCTTGCGTGGGGTGTTTAAGATAAACCAGAATGATCAGTCACTATAAGGAATGCAGATCAGCCTCTCTTTCTGTGTCTCATCATCACAAACTATCGAGCAAACCTGTGACAAAGCTGCAGCTGTGGAAGTGGCTGTAGTACAAAACAGAAAAAAAGCCAACAAATACGCAATCACCTGTGGCATGGTTATTGTTCAATGGTTTGGAATAAAACCCCAAACTTAGGGAAGATGGTGAATCAACAGTATGCATTATATTCACTGTGTGAATAAAGGAGATTTTAGGTTGAGAGCAACAATATTTTTGAAGGCAACAATTAGGAGAAATTGTTTTGTTTAGCACAGGAGTGATGGACAATTAAATGCCCGGTCTATCACAAGCACCGTCTTAAACTAGTCCAGAGCAGGGCTGCAGTGAAGGAGTTCTGTAATCAATTTTTTTACGTTAGAGAATTTATTGCAAAGTAAAGAAAAAAACTCATGTAATGCTCCATAAGCCCAAATAATAAATTACTTCACACACCAAAGGTAAAAAAAATCAGAGAAAACGAATGTACACTGGAATGAAAACAAAAAAGCAAGAGGTGCTATAAACAGCAAAATAATCACAATTTTAACCTCATACACAGCTTTTAGAATCATTTAGAT
Source organism: Cheilinus undulatus (assembly GCF_018320785.1). NCBI lineage: Eukaryota > Metazoa > Chordata > Actinopteri > Labriformes > Labridae > Cheilinus > Cheilinus undulatus. Next base: position 19,194,673 of record NC_054885.1, read on the forward strand.
TTTTTTTTTTAGCCAAAACAATGATTTAAACATTTCAAAACTACTGGTATTGTTGTAATGGGTGCTTTTGAGAACTTGAACGGTTGCAGAGCATTGTTTTAAAAACGTATGAGGGTGGCTGGGATGTTCAAGTGTCTGTCAGTAACAGAAGGCAACGTGGCTTTAGGTCCCGAGGTCCAGGTTTCTATGAAAACATCTCTACAGAAACATCTGCTCGAGTGACAAGTCTTAAGGATGTGGAATGAACTGTTATTTAATGTGACAAAATCAGGTCGATCGTGCTTTAAATAACGATAGAAAGAGTGGCATTGTATGACTTGGACCTATAACTTTGGTACACTTAATGAAACATGGATATGCAGATTATTAGCTCACTGTGAGAAGTGGGAAATGACTCAATATAACTTCTTTAAGAGTAAAGGTAATGCTGTTTTGACACTTTGTAACTTAACTGGCTTTGATATTTCAAACCAGCCCCTTCAGTTATGTTTGTTCAAGTCCAACAGCTCCCCTGTAAATATGTCAGTACATACCCTTTTATTAACTCAGATATGACAATAGCTAGCGATGTCCTCCTCAAACTGTTCCATCTCTGTGCGAGGCGGCTGTCAAAGACACCCTTCATCGTTCAAATAACTCTGTGGAGTTCATTTCTCAATCAAGCCTCCGTCTTTTAATTTGAAGTAGAAGAACTTCTCCAGAGTGTTGGCACACTTGCAGTACTCGCTGTCCGGAGGGTTGTACTCGCGACAGTTGCTGATGATCCGCTGCAGGTCGGCAATGAAAAGCTTCTTGGTCACATAGTATCTGTTCTTCAGTCTCTCTGTCATGGTCTTTAGGTCTGTGGAGGAGAAGAGGAAAAAGGTGTGATTTTATCTCAATGATAGCGAGGAAAAGCTGGCGGCAAGTCAAAGAGATGCTTGCCTACCAATGGGAAAGCGGATGATCTCGTAGTAATCTGGAGCCTCTGATTTTTTCACTGGTTCCATGAAGGGCCAGGCATCAGGGTGAGTCTGTGTAGATTAGAAAGTCCGGGTTAATCTCTGCTAGTGATACTCCTGTTTCTGTACAGTATGTGTCACAAGAGTCACTCACCTTTATCTGGGCCAGGAGGTTCTTCAGCATGTTGTATAACACGTCAGGATCTTTCACCTCTTTCCTGCAAAATAGGGGCAATGACAGAAGATGAAAAATTAACTACACATTCACTGACTATAGAGTGAAAAACACGAGTTAAGGCTCATTTATGTTCTACATTTGAAATGCATATAGGCACTGACGGACCTTTCTGTTGGTACTTTCTAAGCTTTGGGATACAGACCAAACGCTTCAACACCCCTGCCAATCATGGGGCAGTGTTGAGCAATGAAGCAAACAAGGACATTTGGAAAAAAGGCAGCATTTCATCATCAAGTTTTCTGAGGAAAATACAAAACATATCAATGACGTTAGCTTGCCTGAGCACATAAACGGACAACTGCAAGAGCACAGCTGAGCAGAGGACGGACACTTCTTTAGTCTACGGGACAGTCGGACCAGCACAGTAGCTCTGTGAGAGGTGGCGACTTCTAGTGCAGTAGTTTTTCAGTGTCCACTCAAATATAACAGACGCGTGTTTTCGGTTACTATAGTCAACAAATGCGTAAATATTTTTGGACATGCGTAGAACATAAATGAGCCTTTTTTTCTAAATGAGGTTGTGCATTATAGTCATGTTATTTTACATATGGCCTCTTAGCAATCAGTTGCTGTACGATTATGGAGCAGAACATTTATAAATGATATCAATAGGGTCGATCTGGGACACAGAATCAGACAGGGACTTCATAAAATCTCAGATTCAAAGCCAAAAATATGGAGAGGAACATGGTTGCGGACATCAGACATCAAAAGAACATGGCATATAATTCAGAGCATTTAGACATCTGTTATCTTTTATTTTCTTTAGTCTGTAATCGATGGCTTCAGCGAACATGTCCAACTGATTTTTTAACAATTATGTTACGTTTTATTTTTGTGGATGAATTTCACACTCAGTGGGAGAAAATCTGTTTTAAAAGTACCAACACATTCCAGCTTGAGCTTCCAATGGACATGAACCAGACGCAAAACATTCTGGGAACCCGATGAAGCCTTAGGTCGGAGGATGTCGGCACTTTTAAACATCATTTCTCCCCTTAAAAAGTTAAATTTACCCACGAAAATGAAACAATCATTCACTGTATAGTACAGACACCCGATTGAGTTCATTTTTAAAGAAAAAAACACCTAAACAGAATAAAGAAATCATCAAAAAAATCTCCTAGTGTTCAAATTTCCACTGTGTAAACTAATTTAAAATCTTATAGTGTTACCATGGTGGTTCATTAAAGTGGAAACAGCTGCTACACCACAAATAAAGCCTCAATGTGTTAAATTTGGTTGTTATGATACTGGGATTTAAACTTTAATTTGAAACTAGTAAAAGTTGCATGTGTTCATTCAAGTTTAAATACAACACCAATAATATCCTATCAGTATTTAAGGATTTCATTCGTAAAAAAATTGCAGGCGAACTCCTGCACACGCGCTGAACTGCACATACATAATGGCAACTATTCAGTTCTGAAACTTTGTCACTACTTTTAGTGCAGTTCAGACATTGTGTAAGAGTTTGCTTGCATTTTTTTACATATTCATTCTCTCCTACATACCTGTATCATAAAATAGATCAATTAATAGAATTTCAGCTTTGGTACTTTTTGATGCTACTGCCTACTGAAATTGCAAGATTGAATAATTTTAAGAAAAATAGTACTTAAAAGGGTCAAAAAACTTCAACAACCTTATTGCTGAATTTGTAAGCCTACGCATTTTCAACACTGCCTTGTAGCGGTTTCAAAATAGACGATTTAACAACAGCAGCATACTGTGATTGGCTGTTTTCAGAGCACATGACCATTACACCAGCACAAAACAAGCATCTCCGCTCCACAACACTGATTTAAAAAAATGAAAGATGAATGTTTACCCTTTGTCCTTGTTACTGGGTTTCCAGCCCGTCTCTCCTGGAAGAAAAGGAACTGTGAGTACAGTAATGATCTGATTTTAAAGTATTTTTCATTGTGCACAAATCAAACACTCACTTATGCCTGGAATGCTCTCCACAGGGATCTGCCGGACGCCCTCTTTGAAGCAGGTGAGACCTGGGTAAACCTTCCTGATCTGGCTTTGTTTCCTCTCAATCAGCTTCTTAATAATCTGTGGTAAAATCAATATTTCTGTGGTACTAAAAAACAGCAAGATTCACAGCAGAATAAATGTTTTTACTTTAATGAGATGCTCTCTGAGCCTCACGTACCTCCTTCTGTCTCTTAATGATATGAGAGAGCTCGGTGTAAGGGATTCTGGGATTCAGCTCACACTCCATGAGAGTCGCTCCCTCATAGTCTTTGATGTATCCCAGGTATCGACTCTTCGGCACTTTGATGTCTTTGGAAAAGCCCTGCGAGGAGAGAACAGACTATTGAAAGGACGAGATGGAAAGGAGCACCGTGGCAGAGCTAATGTTCAGGTCACGGTTGAGGTACCTGCTTCTTAAAGTAGCCAATGGCGTACTCGTCAGCGTATGTGAGGAAATAGAGGATGTTGTGTTTGATGTGATACTCCTTCAGGTGGTTCATCAGGTGGGTACCGTAGCCCTGATGTAAGAAAAGAATAAAGGCAGGACAATGTAACACACAAAAAGGCTGCTTTTGAAAGGGTATGATTCTGAATTTTTAAATACTAATTATTTTATTAGAAGTAAGGCGAATAAAGAAAATGTTCCAAAAAATCTCATGGAGACTTTTGATTCATTAAGAAAGACAAATCACTTTTTAAACAATACTGTAGTAGCTATTCACACATGCATAATTGCATAATTTCCATTTCAGTTCTATTCATTTATTTTGAAGTAGCACTTTTGCACAGGGTGAGGTGTACATAGTAGACAGGATGGGTATGATATACATTTTTTTTGAGCAGTGCCAGTAGTGACAACATGTACCAGGATGTATAATAGGCTTCACCTTGGTCTGCTGTATTTCTTTGGCTCGAATGAGTAAATCCAAAATCCTCATTTGAACACACAGTTTAATTGGATTGTTAACAGAAGCCATGGTTACCTTAACTTGCTCATTGGATGTGACAGCACAGAAGACGATCTCCGTGAAGCCCTGAGTGGGAAACATCCTAAAACAAATACCACCAATGACGCGCCCGTCTTTGATGAGGGCGAGGGTCTTGTGCTTTCTGTGAAAAATTCAAGAACTTAGAACCCACCAGAAGCTGAACACATCCACCATGTGGTATGAGATCTTGTACTTACGGGTCAAACACCAGCCTGGTGATGTACTCTTTAGGCATGCGAGGTAACTGATGAGAAAAAACATTCTGCAGGCCCACAAGCCACATCAGGATCTTCTTGTTGGACTTCTGGGAGAGCGAGTTCCCAATCACATGAAACTCTATGATGCCCCGCCTCTCCTCCAGTCTGGCAGTCTCATCGCGGGCAGCGTTGGGCGTCAGCAGATTAGTCTAACATAAACACATCAGTGTGAGTACTACAGTCTGAATGCATTAACCTCAACAAGTCACCTGAGAGTAAACAGCTTACCTCTGGTCCCAGCATGGCAGCAGGGTCAGTAATAGTCATCATGACTTCATTGACCAGCTCCATGGGTATGTCTCCCATCACACGGATCCGCTTGGCGTCCTCCAGAGTTAGTGCATCAGGAAGTTTACGTTTCTCTCCTGAACACACAGTCATATAATTCAGATAACATCAAAGTGAGCCAAGTAAATCCTTCTGGATGTTATGATTAAGTATCCAGTTACGATTAATAACTGGGAGAATGCACAAACTGTTCCAACAAGTATATTCGTGCAGTAATTTTAAAGCATTCATACACTCGTGGATATGTTTCAGTGCTTTTAAACTCTACGAAAAACCTCCAAAATACTCCCGTGGCTTCTGAAAGACTTGCAGAGATTTATTACAAGAGAATCTAAGACGCAGAGCAGTGCTCACAGACCTGTGATTGGCTCAGCTCCTGCTGTGTCTATACTGCCCAAAGATGAGATGCTGCTCAGGCCTTTTGGCAGCGCAGGGGAGCCAGACACTGCAGCCGGACTGATCACTGCAATGACAGATAACAAGGGAGCGTTAACCAGCAGACCACAGAACTGTAAAACTCTGGTCATGTTTTCTTTTTGTTTAGTCTACTGACTTTAAAAGTAAATACGTGTATTAACAGGTACACAAGGCAGAGTGCAAGATTTAATATAATCTTTTGAGTTATTTATCACTGCTACTGCAGCATAATCTGACAAGACCATCAGCTACAAGATTGATGGTTTTTATTGAGTTATTTTGGCATCAGTGCCCACTGCCTCCAAGACAGAATACAAAGGACTATCAAAACGAAGCAGGACGAGAGTTTTCAACACAGAAAATACAACTAAAAAATAGAGACAGGCACAAGTGTTTGAGTATTTGATATGCTGTCATGACTCAGGTAACGTTTCTATACTGGCCCACAGTGCACACGCTGTTTTAAGCTTCAATATTTCAACTGATTTAGTGTTACATGTGTACTCAAACTTTTCAGGTATGTTTCAATGAATATACTTGGTAAAAAAAAAAAAAGAGAACGTAATAAAGGCTACACAGAGGTATTACTTTTCCAGCCATGGCTCTGGCTTTAAAAGCACAGCAAGCCAGATTACAGCGACAACTTTATGATAGCTATGGTAACTCTCAAGGGACATAAAACTCAACAGGTAAACAAACCTGTTAGCATCATTTAGCACAAACTGTGATGATCTCAGAGCTGAGAAGATTAACTCACTAAAAGCAAGACAGGACGAGAGATGTTATCGCAGAAAGTTTTGTGGGCTTTAGCCAGGCGATGACGTTTTTGGAGCCAGAATAAAAGCAACCAGCACGGCTGACAACAGCTACAAGAATGGAACAGATGTATGAAGAAAGAGCAGCGTGTCCATAAAGGGAGAGGTTCGACAGACTCACGGATAAACCCCTCCATGGAGTCATATGTTATTGTTAGCTAGTTTGTCTCAGAATAGTGTTTTGGTCTGTGGAGGAGGTAATGTGATGAGTGAATAAAGTTTGTGTGATGCTGTGTTGATGCTTTCTTTATTTTCATACATTTAATGACTCTCAGTTACACTATCATCTGTTGTTATTTCATTCTGAGCTGGGGTTTGAGGTGCTGATGAGCCAACAGCAGCCCCTCTGTGGTGTTTTTTTCATTACGGGTATTGTGATTTGCGAGTGCCTCTAAAGTCTCTTCCTAATAATAAAAAAGGATAGGCAAAGAGAATCGGCACAAAATTTTACACTCAAGAGGCACCTGTGTGCACAATGCATTAATCCCTTATTTTCAAATTTGTATATCTTATCAATCCTTAGGAAAATTTGTGATGTATGCACACTGCTTCTATCTATATCTGTGTTCATGCTGTTATTTACATATTTAACCTCCAATCACAATCTCAAGATGTTTGTTTTCCTTTGGTGTCTTCTACCATCTCAATTAAAACATCTAAAAGCCCATAGAGCAGTCCTCCTTCCTCACCTGTCTGATGCCCGAGCTGTGTGCCATCAGAGGCTGGCATTGTGAAGTCAGCCTCCCAGATGGGGGAATTTTCACCGTAGATTTCCTCTTCCAGCATGGACAAAAACCTGAAGACATTCAGCATCAAATATAATGTCACAGGCAGAAACTTACTGAAGTTGAAGCCAAGATAAACAAGAGCAGAGCTTCGATGATAGACATTCATGCATGTTACAGAATCATAAAAAAAAAAACAGGATGCTTTTACCAAAAGACTGAATGTACAATATTTTTAACAATGTTGGTGACAAAACCAGTGAAGGCACTGATCCTTATACTGATATGTACGAAGGCACATATACTACTTCAAGGGAGTGAGGCCTTACTTGGGGAAGTGTGTGAGGATAAGTGTGCGTTTCTCTGGGAGCAGTTTGTCCTTCTCCACCCTGAACTTCTCCAGCAGCTGCCGCCGGGTCACAGTGAAGATGGACTTGAGCAAACTGCGGCCGAACACCTGAGTGGTCTCATAGCGCGGGAGGCTGTCGTTACTCTGAGGGACGTGGCAGTAGCACAGCCACCTGGGAGGGGAAGGGAAAACATGCATATCACAAAGACTGGTATCAGCATCTAAGACAGAAGTATGACGCGTTAAAGCGGCTTCTATCAGAAAAAAAACACACACACACCTGGTGTAGTCAACTTTGTAAGCTGTCCCGTCGTCTTTCTGGGTGCGCTGGCGAAACTGTGTTGGTGTCTCCAGCTTCCAGTAGTTTAGGCACAAGAGGAACATCTTTGACAGCTCAAACATAGTCTGTCTTTCCTTTGGTGCCAGGTGGCTGAATTTATACTGAACAAAGTTCAAAACCCCCTTAAGAAAAGAAATAAAAGATAATCGTCATTATCATCTCTACAAATGCTTAGAAAAGTACAAGAAACATGGGAGAGAGACATTCTCATCTCCAGGCTATCCATCAGAACAGGACCTGCAGAGTTTTGTGAGTTTCATGATCACCTGCTCGATGTTGGGCTTTTCAAATGGTGGACTACCGAGGGATCCCTCCACAACCGGCTGGCTCATCTGCAGGATGCATTTCCTCAGTAGCTGCAGGAAAGGATGAAGAACGTTAACTACTGAAGGATAACCCATGATAAGCTCAGATATAGACATGTTGGCAGGTCAATTATACTGTTATTTTATTCTGAGGTACAGCATTTCTTACCTTGAAAAGGTAGAAGTACACCTGTTTGGTGTCAGTGTCCTCCTCTTTATGTACTGACATAAACAAGTTCTCCACATCCACCACCATCCCAAGCAGCCTGTTAATCTCATCCTCAGACACATTCTCCAGGTGGGACACATGATCAGCTGTAGACATAGTAGAAAATAATGCATACATGAGGCATAGTCAACCAAACACTAGCTTTGTAAGCCATTGAAATACAGGTTGGGCTGTTTTTAGGTGTATATGAAGGAGGGTTAGTTTGTACCCAGAGCATGTCCACAGCTGCGGCAGGGCTCGCTCAGGCTGGCTGCTTGCTGTTGCAGGTCCATACGTGTGGCTGATGGAGGATTGGGGTTTTTCCATCCATTGCACTTGCAAGTGTCACTTGCCTAAGAATGAACAAAGCATTTAAACACCAATTTAAGCAAGTAAGACAGTAAATCTGCTGCATATTTAGTTAGACAGTGAGTGGGTAAACTATTGATCTGAGCAGGATGATAATGCAGTCATTTACTAGAATTATACATCGGTAATACAAGTGCACGGGAGACTGTTTGGGAGCTAGCTTACTAGCTAGCTACCAAACTTAACTGTTCGGCGAGGTTACGGAGCTATTTGTTCATTGACTGTACTATCCTCTTCAGTCCGACATAAATCTATACAACCTGAACCAATGAGTGCTTTGTTGTTGTGAACTTTGGCTAGCTAAGCTAGCTACCTTGCATGCGGAGAATACGCCAAGTTTCTCAAGCTTTTTCGCCCGTGGGAAAGCTCGCACTTGGGCTTTCTTCTGGCTTGCACGCTGTTGCTGGCTTAGTCCCGGTCTCGCCGGGTCGCTGTTTCCTGACCCGGAGCCTGTTGCGGCAGCACTGGACCCAGCCGACCCAGCAGACTGGGCTTGGAGAAGCCGGGGTTGCAAGGCCTGCGCCGCCGGGTCCGACATCTCCACGCTGCTGGACTCCGATCCTGCTGCCGTTCAGCTACTATGCTACATTCAAGTGCTGTCGAACCAAGTTGGAATTCAGGGTGCCGCAGCTCGAAATGCAATGTAATATATTTTTGTTAATTAAACTATGGTATAAAGAGTGTTCATACAAATTAAAAAGACGGCACACAAGTGGTTTCATTCTTTCAGTAGATTTACCCGACAAATTAAGATATTCATTATGTAGTAACGTAACTACTGTCTACTAGTATCGAACAAAATTAAGGAGCATTCGTATAATAGGTGTTTTATAAATGACTGAGTGGTTGTCACCTGCTATGATTTTGATTACAGCTACATTTATGGTTATTTTTTAAAAACAGATTATGGTTTTCACAGCACAAAATTGCAGCATGGGCTATTTGAAGTTTTATTTTGAAAACCGTATCCGGAAGTTGTAGTGTTTCCTGTTCTCATGAACTTTTAACGCCCTCCAGTGGTCCAGTGTTGTACCAAATCAGTTGCGTTGACAATGAAGGTACAATTTTTCTGGTCACCAAGATTGTGTTCCAGCGGGGAAATACTTTTATTCACACCATGTTTCAAATTATGAAACGGAAGCCCTTTTATCTGTCTCAAACCTAAAACCGACTGACCCGAAATTCTGCCCTCCAGTGGTCACAAGAAAGAACAGCAATTTCCGTTTGCAAAGCAACGTCAATGTAACATAGTATATCCGGTTCTGCCTTTTCAGAATAAGTTCACTTACTCGCAAAACATTTATCATGAACGTCGGTATTTAACGTCCTGAGACCTGTGCTTTAGTTCTCAATGCATTTTCGGAGTCCCCTAATTATAGCCCAGGATCAATAGAACCTAATAAGTTTAAAATCTCATCCTTGTCTTTAAACAAGGTTTTTTAAATCCACATATCTCCTGAAGCCCCTATTTCTGCAGGAAATTCTTCACAAGACCGGTTTTTGAGCAGTTGTTTGGGCCGTGTGCCAGCCAACTGGTCAGTTGTCCTCAGAGGTGTTCAGTCAGATGAGACATATGGAGGAGCCAATTTTCTTATTTTGATGATGGACCACAAGGATTTGTTAAGGCCAAACCTGAACAAAACTCAGAACAAAAGTTTTTGAATTTCTCTAAAATGTTCGTTTCCAAAAACCCCACAAATCCCAAAAAATTAGAAAGAAATGGCCTAAAATTTAAGCGAAAATTCTTCAACATTTTTTTGAAGTACACCATAAATTTCTTCAAATATTCCCCCAAAATTTGTCTTAACAGAATATGTCTATTATAACAATAAGTAACAATAAGTCTTAACATTACAATAAAATTTTCAAAGTAAATTCTCCCCTACCTTATCCAATTCTCAAACAGTTTGAAAAATGGAAAATTCTCCCAAATATACAACTACATATCTAAAAAACCAAACAAATAATTTCCCAAATTTCACACAAATACCTGAAAATAATTTTTTTCCCCAGAAGAGTTACATTTCCCAAATTCACATGAAAATGCCCTGCCACTAACCTCCTCAAAACAAACAAAAAAAAAATCATAGCAAATTTTCCATAACAATACATGAAAGTTTCGAGTGAAAACCTCAAAATATTCTCCAAAAATATAGTCATCATCTGTACATGCAGAGTATTCGGATGATAAAGTTATTTAAACTTCACCACTTGCATTTGGTAGTTTGATGCATTGATCTTTTACAATGCCTACTTTTTCAGATGTATGAGAATTATTTTGACGTTTATCTTCTGGATTTCATGACCTTAGAGAAAAGATGGTTTTATACAAAATGATTAAGGCAAAAATATATATAGACTGACTCTTTAGTTATAAGACAACATGAAAAGATTAAACAGACATCCAGAAAAGATACCTTCCCCTTGTTTATTGGTAAAATTACACTTTTTCCATCTCTACCCATGACCCCACCCTCCCCCATTTCCCCCCACCTAGCAGCAGTGACTGCTGTGCAGGTACTGTTGTGCTAGTTGTTGATGCCATAACAGAATGACAACATTGTTGAAAGGAATCCCTCCCTGATATGACGAGTAAAAACAGAGAGAAGAAAAAAAGACAAAGGAAGCTGACGATAACATTTCAATTCACGAAGATGATGAGACAGAACCAGTGCATTTAATACCATAGATCTTCAGAAAAAAGTTAAGACATAAAAAAAATCCATCACGTAATAATTAAGGTTAACAAAACATCATGTAGAGATTGGGAAGATATTGTTTAGACAGTAACTACTGGCTGATTATAACTTGAAAAGTCTGATACAAATACAGCAATGTTGTCAATATACAGTTGTGATTTTGGTCAAGAAAACAAATCTTGCTTCATGTTTTTTGTCAATTTACATTGATGATTGAAAAACATTACATTAATGCTAAAATTACTTATGAGTGAAAATGTTAATAAAGTACTATTCACTGTATATGGTTGATAACATAGATAGATGATTGTAAAACCTTTAAGTCGAGGCTTTAAAATCATACTGAACAGCCTGTGTCAAAAGAAGTCAAAGTAAGAATAATAGTGATAATAATGTAAGATTTCACTCTACACAGCTTTATTGAGAAGCGAATTTCTGCAGGTCCCCGTTCGGCTGCTGCTCAGAGCCCTCTTCAGCTCTCTTCCAGAAAGCTGACCAGGAATATGATGGGACACTGAGGGACTGCTGCATGCACCTGGACTTGATGAGGAGTCATGACACCATGACGGTCATTTAGACATTTCTGGTGCAATGGGGAGAGCAGGGGGAGAAGAGAAAGGCCATTCAGCCTGTTTATTTTCCTTCTGATTGTGTCACTTTCTTTACACAAATACAGAAACAAAACAAAAACAAAAAAGAGATAGAGAGAAAGATGGCCCTAGTAAGTGCCGTTTGTAATGACTAATCTTTATCCTTCTGTAAATGGGACTTTTTCCCCCCAAGGTGATGTCAAGTGTTCATCATCATTAGAGAGCTCATGGATGGGGGATCCCTGGGGTTAATACATGATTCTGTGAATTAATTTCTTGCGCTGTTTGTTGGTTCTTCAGCTGGAACCGTCAGTAGGGCTCTGACAGGTTACTGGCCAGTGGACTCGTTTTCCAAACAGTTTATTGGTGCTCGCAGGGTTGTTGGTCCGACCATGATTTGGTTTGACCGATGGGACGTTGTTTGACAGCTGGCTGATATCTGGTCTGGTTGATCGAAGCTGTAGATTGGTTGGATCAGCTGACTCAATGATGTGTTTTTGTTTTGTTAGTTAGTTCCCGCCCCCACAGCACTGGCCACTTCTGCCCTGTGGTGCAGCTTCCTGTAGGTCCACGCCACCCCGGGCTCGTCCACCAGGACCTGCTCCTCCCTGAGGCTCATTCTTAGGAAGCTTCTTGGCTGTTTGGGGTAAAGAACAATTAATTATTTCATGTTCCAAGATACATCTTGAATATCATTACATGTATCACACATGTTAAAAATTTAAAAAACGCTACTGCTTAGAGGTCAACATTAACCCATTATCAACAGAGTTGAAGACATCCTTCCTGACTGGTAAGGTTTTCATTGTACTAGAATTTATAACTTTAATATGTTCCTGGTAAAACACCATCAAAAACTGTTTTGATACCACAACAACAAAAGCAGACATCCTGAAAAGTCAATATTGGGTTATTTCTTTATTTCAGTTATGAAATACTGTAGGAAAACTCCTGCACAGTTTAAACTGCACAAACATGAAACCATGCCTTTGCAAAGTAGAAAGTGTGCAGGAATTATTTGGTGGCTGCATTCCCCTTAAAGGGCAAAATTTATGAATTACAGTGGCTCTATAAGATCTGAATTTTAGTTTGTCACTGATGCAGGTAATAAGGCGCCTGAAAAAGGAAACACTGACTCAGCAGTAGGTTTTTCTTCGAGACAACTCCAAAGAAACATCAATGGTTGGATTTACTTTTTTAGTGGTTACAGTTGAGATCATCAGTTTATGAAGACTAATATTGGACAGCAGATGGTAAGACTCATTTTTCATTTGTGATAAAGAGTTTAAAGGTGGTGTGTAGTTAACAGAGCACTGGCTTGTTATTTGTGTGGATGATTTGTTGGTGTTTTCAGTGGAGGGTGGTATTTTGCTGTTGTTAGCTGCTGAGTTATGGTAGCACCAAATGTGCTAATGGCTAACTTACAGCTAAAGGAGCTAACATGAAGCTAAGTACTGTTGTTAATGTGTTAAATGTAGATGTGTATTGTGCAACAGCATTCATCATGCTTGATTAAACAACTTACACAACGTCAAATAAAAGAATGTCTTTTCCCAGTAATTGTCATGGTCTGGTCTTGTGTAAGATGTGTCAAGCCGGCTGTAATAACAGGGTAATAAGAAATCAGTTTCTACAGTGTTGGACTTGGTTCAGGCTCATGTTCCCTCAGTTGTTTCTGTTTTTCTATGTTTTAGTACTGTTAAATGCAGGTTATTGGTCACATGGTGATCTAAAGTAAATGTCTGGTAGTTGTTCTAAATAGTTGGAATTCTTGAGGACTGCCAGCCATTTTGGCTGGAGAAAAAAAATCTAAAGGAAACTCTGTCAAAATCTAAAATCAAAGAATGGCTTCACCAGAAGAAGACAGTAGTTTTGGGACTGCTCAGCCAGAGTACACCCATGAACCCAGCTGAAAATCTGTGAGTTGGCACAAAGTGGCATGTCAAAAGAAACGGCCCTCATTATCTGACAGTTTTTATATGCGTTTGAAAGGAAGATTGGGACAATTTTGCATAGACGAGATAGGTTTCACTGATAGAATCCTACACAAATGAAAAATTCTGAATTATTGTCTCCTTGGCTAATTTTTCACACCACAAACATGTGGCTTTTTAACAGAGGTCTAGAAACGTTTTAGAGCCAGTGCAAACGTAGTAATAAACGTAGTTATTCAAGTTTCAGTACTTTTTAATAATATCAATCATTAAAATAACAGATTATGGTATAAAAATAAATCAAAGTATAAAACATTTTATCAACCTTGATAGAATTATAGCTGAAGATTTCTTACCTATAGCCATAAAAATCTCATTAACATTCATAGCAGTCTTAGCAGAAGTCTCCATGAAGAGCAAACTGTTGTCATCTGCGTACGCTTGTGCTTCCTGGAGAGAGAAATAAAAGCCAGCAGCAGTTAAATAAGATCTACAGTATCATCACTTATCGATGAACTTTGAATGTCAGGCTGCAAGTTTTTGTTTACCTGAAAATCTACAGCTCTCTTATTGGCCAGGTCTGCTTTGTTTCCTGCCAGTGCAATAACGATGTTGGGGCTGGCTTGTCGCTGAAGCTCTTTCACCCAGTTCTTTGCACGTGTGAATGTGTCCTTTAAAAAAACACAATGTGCAGAATCATAAGCAGAGTGCTGTGAAACTTTTTACACATTACATATGACTTTAAGAGCAAAAGGAGCAAAGGTCTGGCACTGTCTCTTTAATTTAACAATCATCAACCGAGCGGAAAGACGAAAAGCAGCAAATGACATGAGACTGTTATGTCACAGTCCAGGTGACTTACTGTGTTGGTGATGTCGTAGACCACGATGGCGGCCTGGGCTCCCCTGTAGTACATGGGTGCCAAGCTGTGATACCGTTCCTGTCCTGCAGTGTCCCAGATCTCAAACTTGACTGTTGTATCATCCAAACATACTGTCTGTGTGAGGAAGGCAGCTGGAAAGAAGATATTACACACCAGAATCAGGCAGGTGTTTAGACTACAAAATCCAACAATGATTGAAATTTAAACAGTCACTGTCATTACAAATGTATTTATATATACAAACAGTGCATTCAGAAAGTATTCAGACCACTTTTACTTCTTTCAGTTTTGTGATGCTGCAGCCTGATGCTACAACTGTTTTTTTTTCTTTTATTAATCTACAAACAGTACCCCATAATGAAAAAGCCAAAACAAAATTGTAGAATTGTTTGAAAAGAAAAAATGAACTATCACATTGACATAAGTATTCAGACCCTTTACTCAGTACATAGTTGAAGCACATTTGGCAGCAATCACAGCCTCAAGTTTTTTTAAAATATGATGCAACAAGCTTTGCACACCTGGATTGGTGGATTTTCTGCCATTTACTTTGCAAATCCTCCCAAGCTCAGTCAGGTTGAATGGACAGCCATTTTCAGGTCTCTTCAGAAATATTTGATAGGGTTCAATTCAGGGCTCCAGCTGGGCCTCTCTAGGACATTCACAGAGTTCTCTATACGCCACTTCTGTGTGCCTAGGGTCACTGTCATGTTGGAAGGTGAACCTTCAGCCCAGTTTGATGTCTAGAATACAGAACAGGTTTTCATTGGGGGTATCTCTGTACTTTCTGCATTCAGCTTTGCCTCAACCCTGACAGTCTGTTGCTGAAAAGCACCCCCACAGCATGATGCTGCCACCACCGTGCTTAACTGTAGGGACAGCCAAACAATTCAATCTTAGTTTCATCAGACCAGAGAATTGTTTCTCACAGTGTGAGACTCTTTCAGGTGTTTTTTGAAAACTCCTCTTTCATATCTTGCATTGAGGAGAGGCTTCTGTCTGGCCACTCTGTCATAAAGCCCAGGTTGGTGGAGGAATGCAGTGATGGTTGTCCTTCTGTCCATGCAGGATCTCTGGAGCTCAGTCAGAGTGACCATCAGATTCTTGGTCACCTCCCTTATTAAGTTCCATATTTCCTGATGGCTCAGTTTGGCAGGGCATCCAGCTCTTGGAAGAGTCCTGGTTGTGTCGAACTTCTTCCATTTGAGAATTGTGGGGGCAATTGTGCTCTTGGGAAACTTGTGCAGCAGAACTTGTTCTTCAGATCTGTGCTATGCAACTATTCTTTCTGAGCTTTGCCGGCAGTTTCTTTGACCTCATGGCTTGGTTTTTACTGATATGCATTATCAGTTGTGAGGCCTTCTATAGAGAGATGTGTGCCTCTCCAAATCACGCCCAATTAATTTAATTTATTTTACCACAGGTGTACTTATTAAGGTGTAGAAACATCTTAGCAAAGATTAAGAGTAAAAGGGCCAAACTAAGCTGAAGTTCAAGAGTTGTTGCAAAGGGTCTGAATACTTATGTCAGTGTGAAATTTCAGTGTTTTTGTTGTAAGAAATTTTCAAAATTTCTAAAATTCTGTTTTCACATTGTCATTATAGGGTGTAGATTAATAAGAGAAAAATAAGTTTAAATGATTGTAGCATCAGGCTGCAGCATAAAACTGAAAAAGTGAACGGGGTTTGAGTACTTCCTGAATGCACTGTGTTTATAATTTCTAAAAATGAAAGTATATTTTACTAAGTAAGAAAAATATTTCTACCTATATGGGAACCAGTTAGAAACAATCTCAGGTGTACAGTAAGCACAAACTGTACATAACCACCAGGCACAACTGCACACTCAGCCGACTGTCACATGACGGAGGAAACCGCGCGCTCACTTACAAAGCACACACACTTTAAAGCTGTGTAATCTTCGACCAGGCATGCAGCTGACCACAAGTTCAGTGGGATCTAAAACATGCTGACGTGTTCGGAGTCTCTGAGTTTGAGTGTAAGTACTGGGCATCCTGTCAACAAATACCTAAACAACGTTATTCAGAGGAAACTAACAGGTTTAAACAAAAAAGGGAAATGACGGAAAACTAATCTGATTCTTTTTAAATGACCTCAAAAATTTGAACCAGAGAGTTTTGTAACAGTTTATGAAGTGTTGCCTACATGAAACTCTCACCAGCTTCAATGCTACAATTATTATCTTAGAACACAGAGGAAGCAGACAGCTCTTTGAAATTTCACATTTCCTTCTTTTATTCCTAAGATACTTTTTTGTTCTACTTAATTCAACAGGAAAATTAAAGGGATACAGGACATGTGGGGGATGACGTGCAGCAAATAGCTGCTGATTGAGAGTCAAATCTGCAATCAGTATAACAATGACTGTGGCCTTGATACTAGGGGTGTCTTAGTTATCAACTGAGCCAAACCAGCGCCCCAAATTTAAAGTTTTGTGACATTTTGTGGATAATCTAATCACTCTGAAATTCTATACCATTCAATTATTAGCAACACTTTTACGGTAGTAGAATATCTACCCTGTTGATGGTCTTTACCTTCAGCCAAACACTTCAACCTAGAATAATTTAATCAGCCTCTTTTATACAGCTTTCATTTCTCTTCTGCTGTGTTTGAACCCATCTGACCAAGAGGGTTCAGAAGGGCCCACAGTATCAGCAACCATCAGCAATCATCATCTATCATCATCTGATGATTTATGTCTCTGAGAATAGATGCAAATATCTTAGCCATTCCATTGAAGGCAGCAGTTTACATTAAACGCTTAACAGGCAAGACTTCCTTTATGTGCAGCCGGCGTTTATATTTGCAGCCTGTTTATTTCCTCTGAATTTTTCGCATGTTAAAAAAAAAAAATCGAGCTTGTGTTGTTATAATCATGTTTGCACACTGACACGGAAATTTTCGTCTGTCATCTTTTTTTTTGGAACAGGTTTGAATTTATGCATTAGTCCAAGTCATTTAAATGGGTGACTGATGAGTCAAAACAGTGCCCGCTGCGTCCTTCCCACTTGCTCAACCCCACCTGACCCCTCCTCTCTCTCTCTGTCGCACTGAACCCTCACTTCAAACACCAAAGTTTGCTCATTTATTATGTGGATATCAACCATGGAAATATAACAGATAGATGGGTTATTGATGGTTCAGTTCAGCGCCTGTTGCTTTATTCTCTCTCGCTCGCTCGCTCAGCTCCGCCCAACCCCTCCCCTCCCAAACCACATTTCAAACACCGTAGTTTGCCAGTGTATTATGTGGATATCAGCCATGGAATTATGACAGATAAAGGCAAACGTTGTAAGCTACTCACAGGTCATAACAGAGACTGAATTATAACATCGCTCTCCGTTACTCCAATGTGGATCAGCACTATAAGGCATGAGCAGGTGCTGTATGAAGCTCTCTGTCATGTTGGATCCAGCGGGATTTTAAAAGAGTGACAGTGACACAGGCTGGCAGTATGAAACAATTTATTTTGTGTGGTCCAAGAAGCACTGACCAATCATGTATCAGTAGGCTTTGTGCATACAGGTAAAATATTCCATTTTGATGACTACAAACAGGCAGGACTTTGTTCGTGCTAATTTACCAACTCTCATCAGGGGTTTTCTAATGATCAGTGTGAACAGATATGTGCATCAAAGTACAGCTAAAGATCTTTCATAAAGCAAACATTTAAACCTGGACTTAATCTCACCTCTTTTTTTTTTGTTTTGAACTCCCACTATTGAGTATCTTAAACATTTTTTGTTTCAGATCAGATTTTCGCTAACCTTGCAAAGCAGATGGGTTGTCCACATTTCACATCTGTCATCAGGCAAATCCTTCTTGCAAAGCTCCATTCTGAAACGACTGTGCCAATCAACGTCATTTGAGGAAAACGAGGTGGTAGCTACAGGTGGGAGTTATAAGTGCGTGAAGTCGATAGCAGTGGCTGTTGCTGGTGTGGCATTTAGCTCTGGTGTAGCTATAGAATAGCTGAGCTTTATCAGAAGTGGGCCACATTTCTTTAGGCAAAAAAGGGCAAAGAACAGCACTGAAAGCTTTTCATGATGGTGAAGATGTTTTCGCTCTTCTCTCCACCTGTTCAGCATGAGTTTGCTATAGTTACGGGCGGGGTTTGGTTTTACTGTTAGCCTATATATATACAATAGCTGCTGTCTATGTAGCGATAAGCTCAGCTGTAGCTTTGGTATAGCAGCAAGAGCCACAATAAAAGCTTTTCTTGGTAGAGAAGATGCTTTTGCACTTCTCCTTTTGGGTAGATGGAAGATTATGATACGAATGTAATCAATAAAAAGGAACAATAAAATGGCAGAAGTAAAAAGGCAAATGTTTGATCTGAGGTGACTTTTTACTTGTCTGATGACCTGTCCGAGACATTTAGGAGCAGTGTGATCCTTGTTTTACAGCAGTATGGCTGCAGGGAGATGTTGCAATGGCCTAACCAAAGTGTACTGAATGAGACAACAATCTCATTAAAAATAATGCAATTTATAAATGAATTATAGATTTTAATCACAATTAATTTAACAATGCTGACAGCTGTTTTTAAACTTCAGCCACAAGTCTGCTCAACATTGTGTATAAAGCCAGTCAGCAGTGGTTAGATTACCCCACTACCTAAAAATGTACCAGAAAGGATCAATCTGACCTCTATTAATACATGTGCAATTTAAGAAATTATTTATTTTCCTTTAAAGATGAGACCTTAAAAAAACTGGCTTTATAACTTTCTGTTTTTTACAAATCTGCATCATGTTGTTAATTCAGCAAGCATTGAAGATATAACCAGACAGAAAAAGAAATCTTGCCCCTGGAAGTATTGAGAATTCACCAATGATCCCAAAGGCATTCATTGGCTGATGATGGATGATAACTGCACAAGCAATACAAGAAAGAAACATGCAACATTCCACCGTTTTTCCAGCATCCACTTGGGCCTGCTGGTTGGAAATTGGTCAATGCAGCTTGGACTACTAAAACTCTAAACAAGAACTAAAACACTTAAGCTGATACGACTACATTTCTACTTACATAGAGTACACCACACTTGGTTTGACCCTCCAACTTAGGTCAGGGGATGTTTGTTTTGCATGAATAATCCTCTCTACCTGCCTGCACATTTTCTCTGTGCATCCTTACTTCACACAGGCAATAAAAGGCTAAAACACCCGAAAACATCAAGGCATTACAACCACAAATCTCCCAGTATGAAGAACAAAGTCTTTTTCATTCAACTCAATATCTGACTCGTAAAACTGCACTGTTCTGTAGGAACAACTGGAAAAAATACAACCAGCAGGTATTGTGTGCTACCTCCATAGACCTTTGTTAACTCCAGCAAGTTTCCAGGCTGGGAGATTCAGAGCCTGAGTCTGTAGAAGGCAGGTGCACACGATGTGAGAAAAGTTAATGAAAGAATGAAAACGGTTTGTCTCAGAGAACATCAGCTCTAGTGGAAACCTGCTCAATCTGTCACACCAATCTGTTGTTTTTTTGTGCTTTACTGAAGATCTGCTCTTTGTTTAAGGTTTCTTCTGTAGTCCTCAGGCATTTTGAAGGCATTAAAACACTCAGATTTGTGTTGAAGTCACAGCCAGATTATCATCTTCTTGCTGTAAGATTAAACAAAACTTTTTGAGCAGCTTGAACGTTATACAAGAGCTCAAGGAAATCTCAATTGTCACAATTCCTTCCTCCGTTTAACGTCATTCCTCTGCTGCAGGGCAACTAGCAATCATAGAGAGCGTTTCTGTTTTTAGCCTTTTACTGAGTAAATATGATTATTTTCAGTACAATTATGGTTGATATAGGTGTTTGCAAAGTGTGAGGAGCTTGCTGGCTCATGGGAGAGTCAAGTGTTCAGATGCAAAGAACTGGTTGAGCCACTCCTCCAGCTGCACACGCTCTGACAACAGAAGATTAAAACCAACAGGCGAGCAGTCCCCTTGTACTGGCAAGAACATGTTTTTTCCTAGTCCTTAGTTCCTAAGTATTCATGTTATATCCCTTGACATGCTGATAGTCTGAAAAGAAATATATCAATAGAAAGAAATGCTTCCTACAGCTGAATGGTGCATTTATAGTGAGGATATACTCTTCAAAAACGACTAAATCTCTCAGGGTAAACAAATAAAGCTGTTTTAATACAAACTCCTCACCTCCGATGGTGCTCTCCTGGTACTCATGGAACTGGCCTTTGACAAAGCGCAGCACCAAGCTGGACTTTCCCACTGCCGATTCCCCCAACAGCACAAGCTTAAACTGGCAGATCTTGCTGCTTGCTGCAGTGCCGTTGGTCCGTGCTGCTCCGCCTCGCCCGGCCATAGTGCAGTGTTCAAGACTGGGAGGAATAAGACGATGACAATGACACCAAGAGAAGAGGGGGGGGGAGTCTAGCGGACTGTTAGGCTTGGGGTTTGTTACAGGGGCAGGTGAGGGCTGGGTAAGTCAGACCAGAGTAGGTTCAGTTCAGGCAGGTAGACAAGCCAGAGGAAGGAGACCTCACCAGTGGGAGCTAGAAAACACAACAAATACAGCATGTTAAAGCTTTGTTTCAAATACAAACAACAGTAATGAATATGTTTTATCCAAATTCATTTCAGAATTTCACAATGCTAAGTTTATAACTTTTCTTTTATCATTTGGCATTTTTGTTCTGTCTAAACTAAGGGCAACTGACTTGCTGTTTGGATACAGATCTGCTTTTATTAACCACGTAAAAAATAACTTTCTATGGTTTTAAAAGCAAAATAGTGGAGCAGGTAGTGTAACACAAGGTAAAGATGTGTTTGATGTGCATGGCAATAGTAGTACCATTAGCCTCCAGAAATTTTAGTGATAAATGAGACAAACTATAGGATGCTGGGCTATTTAGTGCCACAGATAGGTATAGTTGCTCCAAGTAATTAAGCAAGTTTTAGGTAAAAATGGGCCAAAAAAACAATGCTGCCTCATTGGGATGTAGCATTATTCCTCTCATGGCTGATAATTAGGCAAGCTACAGTCAGCACAATAGGTTTACCTTCTGAAAATACTGTCAGCCTATGAATTGGAAAACGAAGCTGAAATAACTCAGTGTTTATACAGAAAATTTGACATGAAATTCAATACTTAAATACCCTCTTAAAGACCTTCTTCATACATTTTAAGACCCTATAGCATTTTCAATTTCTATTATGTTTGAGTTTAATGCTGATAGTAAGATGTGAAAACAAAGAAAATGTTGGTGGCATTTCTTATTGTGCAGATTACGCTTTCTTTGAGCATTCTGAAATTGGACTACGAGAAAAAAACGATACTGGTTTTATACCATAAAGCACAACACAACGGAAGATCTTATTTTGTAATTTAGCGGTCCAAGAGTAGCCATACCACAATATAAATATACCTTTGAAGAAGTTCTGCACTGTGGTTAAAACTGTAATGCAGAACAGCTAAGACCCTTGAAGTTTGCAGTTTAAGACTTTTTCATAACTTTTAACTTTTTAAGACCCGGCAAAAACCCTGTAACTAGTTTAAGCTTGATTTGGTGTTTTTTTTTCTTTGATGAAGCCTGCAGACAGAAACAGCTGCTGAGATACCATGAGGCAGAAGAGCACATAGCCGGTAGCTGAAGCTGGCATTGCAAAATAGTGCCAAACACAGGGTCTTTCTATGTGAAAAATAAAATGCTTTCAAAAAAGTTCTATAAAGCATGCAATTAAGCCAGCATTGTTTATTGGCCCTTTTATAAACTAAAACTCACAAAACTGTGCGGAGCGACTATACCCCTCTGTAGTGCTATATAGCCTGGCTTCCTGAAGCGCATCCCATTTGTAAGGGCAACGCTCACTGAAATGTCTAGAGGCTAATGGCACTACTATCATATAATCCATCATCAAAAATCCTTAAATATCCCTTTAATTGAATTGCAATGAATGCAGTAATGCTGACAGCCAGCCCTAGTACATACAAATATAAAACTCAGCACTCAGGTAAAAGGTAAGTCTATGGAAAACAGTGAAGTCAGTTAAAAGACATTTTTCCAAAAATAACCAGGATTTTCTTTGTTCTTGCTGGAAAATGCACAGGACAGAACATATTATCAGTTAAATTGCCAGCAGTAAAATATTTGTTTTAGCAAGTTTGTCATCAGATAATTTCAAGTTTATGCTGCTGACACAGAAACCTGCATTATACAAGGGCTTGGCGTCCAGATAAAGAGTTGATAATTGAACCTTGTTTGGTATAAACAAGAGCTGCAGGAAAACACTTGTGTCCCCTTTCAGGCCCGCACAGGCTCTTTATACAGTGTGTTTCTACTTTGTACGATGTGCACCAAACTAAATAGCAACTAAGTCTTATGTTAGATTTCTGTGCAACTGCCTCGAAGAAAAGACAGGATAAATGAACATAGCTGAAATTATAATAGATTTACTGTAGGAAACATAAGACATAAGCAGAAAAACTTGCACAAACACACTGTGTAGAGCACAGAAGTTCCTGTGAGTCATCTGTTGACAGATGTCTGTCTCCAGTTTTTGGCCATGTCTGTTCAGTGTTAAGGTCTTTAGCGTTTTCTATCTGGGGAAACCAAAAGCAGATAAAGAACTCAGCATAAAACACTGATATTCATCAGCAAGACAAAAATAAAATATTTTCACATCAAGTCCAGCAACAGGTTCACTCCACCACATTATCTTTACACAGAACTCCATTTATGAAATGTAAACTAACTTTGAGTCAGTCTCTCATCTGAATCCATTTTAACTCTGCTCAGATAAGATACACTATCACAAGAACTTCTCCAAATTAACCAAAGCAAATATGTTATTCTCCTTACTACTGCCTAGTGTGCATGTTTTGAAGCCTTGCCTAATCGTTCTTCAGTTGGTTCAGCTGCTACACATGAGGTCAGCTAGCTTCTGCTTGGTCAAAGGACAGGAAACACAACTCAGCTTAAAGCAGGAAGTGAAGATTGCAGAACCCATTTTAGTGCTGAGCACATTAAAAATCTGGGATAGCCTCAGCTTTGTCACTGGGATGACTTGGTGCAGAAATACAAGGAGGGAAGCGGGAAGTTTGCCTTTTTTCCCTGAGTGAGGAGTGAAATGTCAAGAATGTGGAAAACTGAAGGAGTCCCTGCTGATAGTCTGCACAGTCTAGCTTTTCTCAACTCAATGCTGAGCCGGGCTTAAGCTTTAGCATGTGACAAGAGATCATAGCTCTGTCCATAAAATATTCAGAAAAGGCATGTTTCATTTGACAGTGTGCCAACCACACAGCATATGTTCATTATATTGATAAATCTCTGGTTTGATTAGAACATTACAGAGCATAACAGAGAATTAAGAGCTTTTTGACCCCTTTACTGAAGTAACACAAGGACTGCTATAGCATATGTTTAGCAAACTTATTAAAAAGTGCCAAGCTGTAGTTGTGCTAATAATGCTGTGAAGTTTTGGAGATT
Source organism: Cheilinus undulatus (assembly GCF_018320785.1). Taxonomy (NCBI): domain Eukaryota; kingdom Metazoa; phylum Chordata; class Actinopteri; order Labriformes; family Labridae; genus Cheilinus; species Cheilinus undulatus. The sequence goes on from NC_054885.1 coordinate 19,218,474, forward strand.
TCGTACAGCCAGTTCAGTCATCAGGGCCTCTCTGGACTCTTAAACTGGCGGACAGACATGATCACAGGGCCTGACAGAGCAGAAGGAATCCTTCAGAGGCTCCACAGTCAAAGAACGAATAAAGGCACTCTGTTCACTGGATCAAACAGGTGGTCAGAACTCATTTAATTGCAAGCAACAGAGTTGAGCTTTCACCTGTTGGGTTTTCTCATTAAAGAAGGAGGTGGTGGGCATGGGTTGTGTGTACTTTACAACATCATCACATAAAAATTTCAAAATCTAGTGAAGTGGTTTTTCTTGAAAGATTCCCTTATTTAAAGAAATGTGCTTGGGATGCAAGGACTTTAGAAAGTATTGGACACGTCTTAGTGATATCAGCCAATTGGTTACTGAAAGGGGCTTTTGATGCCAATATGCAGTGGTCACCATATTGAAAATGCTGTCTTTGTTGAGCCAAACAATAAACCTTAACAATTACAATCAGACATAAGGACAATTTCAAACAATTTTTTCTTCTTATAATCCTTGGAGCACTTGGGATGAGAATCGAAATCTGGAACCAAGATAGTACCTGCACCAACATGCCTACCATATCAACTTACAAGACAGATTTCGGTGCTTCATTTCGGTACTCAACACAATCCCTGCCACTCCAAAGGAAAGGCACAAAATATGTGAAAAAGTTGCAATGTTTCCTTTACTTCATGAAGGCTAGCATTAGTTCATGCAGGACACGGTAGTCATACGCCCAACTGTGATCAGCTGACGGCCAGCTGATCCTAAATATCGCCTCCCAGCTCCCACAGCTAATCACAGCTCTTCCTCTCAACACAGCGGCGTATTTAAACATGATGTACTTCTCACTAATCGCTGCTTGCATTAATCCTGATGCAATACGCTGCTGCTAGCAAAGCTTCCCTTCCTCCACCCCAGCCTCCTCCTTTAAAGCATAAAGCTTGTTGCACCATCATATTCAGATTCATGCTACCAATCAATAGCTTTTGAACTAATTTTATTGTATTCAATACACATTTCATAAATGTATCTATCAATGTTGGAGTTTCTATCCATGTGCTCCCTGGAAAGTCAAAGCATGCTGCTTGACTAACCCAGGGAGCATCTTTTGAGTAGAGCCTTCAGCGCCAAATAAAACTATCCATTTTCCAATAAAATGGTGAAATGTATGACGAGAGAGTTCCTGACTCAATATGTTCTTCTGGCATCATATTTCTGAATACAGACAGCTTTTATACAGCGCCTGACTTCTGAAGCACTTTTTTTCCTCATAACAGTATCAATTCAGACATCGTCAAGGCATCAGCACCTTTTAAAAAGTATCAATTTAGCAAATGTGTCAGAAAAAAAACAAACGATACTCAATCATACAGGGCATTCAAACTAGACAACTCAGCCAGACCGTGAGACCACTGGAGATCACACACCTGCCGACGACCTCCCAGTAAAGATTCCCCACACACAAGAGTTCACAGAATCTTACATGATCAAACATGACTTCACAAGAAAAAACCCTATCATGGATTACCATCAATATCCTCTGCTTGCAGTTAAATGTTGATTGAAAGTGGCAAAAATGGACAGAAACAATGGCGAAAAGAGCTTAAAATATGCAAAAATGGGTGGTAATAATGTGAAAAGGGGTTAAAAAGTGGCCCAAAAAAGGATGGAAATAGTAGTGAAAATGTGCTAAAAGTGCAAAATTTAGGTTTTAAGGCAAGTGTGAGTGGAGTGAAAAGTGGCAAAAATGGTTAAATGTGGGTTGAAAATGGCAAATATGGATGGAAATAGTGGTCCCTTCGTTACATTTCATTTAACTGTGACTATAAGTTAGCACTAAACTACAATGTTTATATACTGATGAATAGCTTGCTTGATGACAGATATCAGTATGTGCCAACAGATCATGTCATCTGCAATATTTCTGGGGTTACACAAGGATCAGTGCTAGGCCCACAACTATTTCTAGTTTATATCAATGGCACAGAAACACTGCTGGCTTGCAGACCTATCAGATCCTATTTATGCATAATTGATATCCTTCTTAAAATCAAAACAAGTTAGAGTTCCACATGGTAAGGTACAAAAGACCGGAGTAACCAAAAGAGGCAAAATAATTCTGCAGAATACAGATATTAAAATAAAAAAAAAAAAAACCTACATTCAACACAAAGAGGACCATGTAAGCACGAGCCAAAACAGCAACTTCACTGCCACTGCAGTGCAAAGCATTTCATGACAAAGGTACACGTGGCTGTCTAACCAGCAATCATCGCCTCTCTATTTCACTGAGACAGACCTACACACATCTCAAGCAGCCTGTGCTGGATGCTTTGATGATATTCTTAATGGGCTCTGAAGACCTCATAGAGAAGTAGGTCAGAGATAGAGAGAGACAGACAGACAGACAGACAGTGGGACATGGGTCAGGAAAAGGGGGAGGAGAGAAGGCAGAGCCGGTGAAATATTCATCATGGCCTCCTGTATGCTCTGCTGCCAGCATAATGTCCAAGTACTCAGTAGGAGCAGGGATTGCAGTGCATTTAATTCCAGAACATATAAATGTCATCATTCTGCTCATTACTGTGATAATATTTTCTGTAGTTTCCTTCAGGAGGTCTGTGTCTGTCAGTAGGAGTTGTAACACCTAATATTTAGACAGCCTGAACCTTTCTCTAATTTCCAAGCTATGCATCAAAAACTTGGAATTCAAGACACATTTTTGCAAAGATTAAAAGTACCAGACATTTTCATTGCAAGCCATGCATTTAAAGTTTACAACAGGACAAGTTTATTTCTGCAGCTTCCAACACATGATAAAAGATACTGAAATCAAACAGTGCAAAACTAACTGAATAAAAATCTGAGCTCATTCATACACTTCATAACTGCTGGAGTCCAATAACCATTTTGGTGTCACTTTACTAGTTTCATAAAAGCAAGCAGGGACTTGTGCTGCTCCATTCATTTGTGTGCAAGGGTGGAGTCCTCAAAGAACTGCTGCTGTCTGATATGAAGGACTACATCTCTGTCTGTCTCACAGGCAGCATTTATCAAACTGTAGCCTGGAAAAAGAGTGAAACTATGTCCTCAAGATGTACACATTATTCACTCAACAAGAGATACAAAAGCAAAACACTTTGTAAGCTCTCAAATGAAAAAGGAAATACTCCTAATCCATTTAGGGCACCCTTGCTACTGCTCAGGTTTCTAATAAAGTTTGACTTTGGGAGCAGTGAAAGGGAAATAGATGACATAACTCAGGAAAAGCAAACAGGACACTAACACTCATCACAAGCAGTTAGCAAAGCCAGTAGGAAATCACTGGCACTTCCTTTTCTCGTGACTTCTGTGAGAAAGCCAATGCCCAAAAAGACATAACAGTTATCCACAGTGAAATACACTTAAGATGTACAAAATTTAGCAAAGACATCCAAACATTTACAAACTCAAGATATCAATACAAAGAAGAGGATTTTAAAGGTGCAAGTTACATAACTGCACAATATAGGATATTGCTCTATTAGCATTGGCTGAGTCTTGCGCAGATTTCCTATGTCTACACGTCGTAGGTGAAAACAGAAACCTTCTCTTACAGTTTCTCCTTCATGCTCGAACAATCGGAGTGAAAACTGTTTCCATACTAGTTGCAATAGAAGTGAAGTCCTTTGAGCACATCACTGCTTACTTTGTTCCATTTATGTACTGCAAGCAGTCTTCTTTGTATCTAAACAAAAGCTTCAAAACAAGCTCCAACCTACAGATACAAAAGAATCATTTGATAAAAAGTTGAGTGATCATTACATTTTGCAGTGGTCCCCAACTTTTTCTGCCAGGCCTCCTTTAGCGGAGTAAACGTTTAAGCCATCCCCCATAATGCTGACTTAAGCCTGGTATACACTGTGTGACTTTCGGCTGCCCTGGACTAAAGATGACCAGTTAAGGGGATAGGGGCTCTAAAACAGTGGTCCTACTTGGCACTGAGTGACAGGCTGACAGACGGCCACTGTCATAGTCTTGCGACCAAAGATAGCCTGGGATAAAATTCTGACAGTGTCCTAAATCTAGGATGATCATCTCACAATGTGACAGCAGCTACGACCTACATCGACTAACTAACCAATAGGAATGCAGCAAGAAATGACATCATGATGAACATGACACTGGCGCCAACAAACGAACATGTTACATTAGAATGGAGAAGATGCCAAAACAGAAGTTTGTGGGATTCCAACAAGGAGGAAAAACTTGATCTCAGATGTTTATCTAAGCATATGAATGCTACGATTTCAACGGTTTTGTTGTTGCTTTGCTTCATTATTTACCACGGCATTGGTGATGTAGATGGATGACGCTCAAGGATGTGGCGTTCAGTCATTACGTTTATTCCTAGCATATCAGCAAACGTCCTAGCCTGTGACTCAGTGGCGTTTAGTAGGAGTTGTCATCATTCAGTCTGCATGCATTAAACGTGATGTCGTATGAGATTCATGCCCCACAGTGCTGCATGCCAGAAACTTACAAGATTGCTGAAAACGCACACACTTAAAACATTCTTGGCCACACCTTCTGCTGACTAAGTCCTTTATTTGTTAAAATTTATCTCAAATATTGTCTACAAAATGTACAAAATGGCAATTTCAGCGTGTGACAACAAACTGGAAAAAATAACAAAAGGGATTCCCAGAGAGAGCAACTAAAGCTGATACTATAACATCTGACTTCCATTTCTTTGAGCTCTACCAACACACATTTCTTTTAATTGATGGATTTGAAACCAGACTTCCTGAAGGTATACAACTGTATATAAACCTGGAATGTGGATTTTTATCTTGATAGAGGCAACTGCATAAAAAACAATATTTTGGCTATAAAATCTGCCTTTATCAGCTGTAAATATTGGCTGTACTAATAAATAATTTTTTGAAGTAAAGCCTGGACCAACAGACCTACATCAGCTCAAGTCATTTTCTTTATTCTTCATCATTTCTTCCACTTTAAAGTGTGTTTTAAGGACTAAAATGTGTTAATTTGTTCATCCTCAAACTTTAAATTGTGTGTTTAAAGAACTTAAGTTTTTGGTCTGTACTACATTTAGATATAGGTATTGATATCGGTATCAACTAAAATTATTTTGTAAATATTGGCATATCAGATATCTGCAAAAATCCAAATCCAACCAAAAAACAATATCATGCATCCATACATAAACCTCACACTAGCATGAGATGGCTCTCTTCATGACCATCTGCTGCAAAGGTAAAGCAGAGGGTGAGATATGACATGTAATATTTTCCTATTATTGTTTAAGTACAATGGTTCCCAACCTGAAAACAGACCCAGAATTTCAGAGTTTAAAAAGTAGTACATTTTCAAGAAAACTCTATATTTCTGAGTTTAAAAAGTTGACTAAAGTGATTTAGTCTTGCTGCTCTACCCTTAGTCATTACTTGGGATTCCACATAGGGAGTCACTGATAAAGTACTTAAAACACAAAATTAGGGCTAGCTGTCAGACAGTACAGACCCACATCTTAAAATAATGTAAGGACAAAGCTTTAATATGAAAAGCGGACGTGTCCTTAATAACGTCAGCACAAATATCACACTGATGGTACACAAATGTGCAATCAATCTACCAAGGCTGGTGGTTCAGGATGTGTCACCACCTCAAAAGGACAAGGTCCATGTGCCATAAAAATAAAAAGAGCTCTAGCAAGTAACCCTCTCCGTCCCAAAGGTCCTAGCTCTGTTAGCCATAAAAAGTCATAAACAGGAGCCTTGAAAGAAATATGAATGTTATGGGAATATTTTTATAGTTAAGTGAAAACACACACGCATGTGCAGACACATAATAACACCAACTATCTAAACAGGATGAATTACAAGAGAAGGGTTGTCGGCTTTGTTATCTGTGGATGTGATCAAGCTGTAATCAGATACAATAAAAATACATATAAAAAGAAATGCAGTCAGCAGTAATGACACCTTTATGACTGTTAATGTGATGGCACTGCTGAAATTACGTGCATGCTGGCATTTACTGGACTGAGAGTAATCACCTCAAATAAGCTCTTTATTTAAAAGTAATTAATGGTTGCTGACAAAAATGCAAATAACAGTACACAGGAGAGACTAACCACTGCCATACGAGCTTGATCTGCTATGGAGAATGACTGAAGATAACCTGAGGTCGACGGTAATACAAAATCTATAACGTGAGGGTAACGTCAACAACCTGAGAGGACAGCATTATTCTTACAACCCACCTTCTGCGTGCTATATTTTATCATTAACAGAAACTCAGCATGCATAGGAATGTTTATAAAAGTTTATAACTAAGCGCGGAATTGCGTGAAACTCTAAGTTCTGTGTTGTTGCGACTAGCCTTAGCATGGTGGAAGGCAGACTTAGCAAGCTAACTAATACACGCAACACACTGACGAGTCCGGTGCTTATTGTTATTTTAAAAATGGTGTATAATAACATTAGAAAAGCTGAAAAGCCTACACTGTAGCTACAGTTAATGTTTTAAAGAGGTCAGTTATTGCTGGTATCGTTTAAATAGCTGTTAGCATTTCTCTGACTAGTTTTGACTAGAGGGTGCCAACTACCCAGCGTCGAGTAGCTAACGTCATCTATTGAAACATCATCACCTAGCATTAGCTTTAAACTGCTAGCGTAAATCATCAATAAAAATCTAATGCTAAGCAGAGAGCAGGAAGACTCGGTTTGTGATAGCCTTAGCTAGGCTAGCAGCTGTAGTCCAGTGACGAAAACGTCAATAGACAACTTTCCTTTTCTCGGCCCCCGTCGTCAGCTGTTTGACATTCGACAAACTCGGGAGCTCAGACCTGGTCTGTGTCTACGACTGACATGAACATTCATCCCATGCCCCACAATGATGTTCGTGCCAAGGCTGTTTTATCGGCATTGTTCGAGGTCTGACGGGCTAAAAGCCCGTAGCCTCTTTCTCGACCCAGTCTGATGGACATTTCGGCAGAATCCGGACTTGTCTGATCGGTGGAACAAAATTTGACAAAGGGTATCTGAATTAGGCTAACATCTTGTAGGCAACTGTGGCCAAAGATGGCTCCGATGTCCCTATTTAATCCCATCTTTGATCATTTCAAGTTAATTGACTTACAATACTTTTTCTTCTTTCGCTGGTCTCATCGGCTGCTGCTGTCTTCTTCTTCTTCTTGGGCTCTGGCCTTCCCTTCCGGTTTGCAATTTTTCCGGGAACGTCCCACTTTTTGTCGGCGGCTGTCTGACCAATGAAAACAGCAGAATCACGACACAACTTGTTTTTTTTTCCGACACAACAATTTACTGTTGGTCTATCTGCACCTCAGAGAAGATGAATTTCAGAAACACAAATATGACATCAAGATTATGATTAAATTACAATCTGCAAATCTGCGTTGCTAAGTAGTTACTGCTCTTAAGTGTTAGGTCTGTGTTGCATGGGAAGATGACAGACTTTCATTTATCACAAACCAAATCTCCATTCAAGTTCTTTTATTCATCTCGTCATTATTGCACTAACCTTGTGTTTGGGGAGAGCCTTCTGGGGCCCTGTCAGCTGGGGGCCCATGTAGGTCAGCAAATTTTTAAAGTTAAGCTGCGACAACCATATTTAATTTTAACCTGAATATTTATCACTCTTATCAAAGTAACAAAAATGAATTTTAATGACTAATTCTGTGGTACAATATTGCCTTAGTCAAGATGTAAACCCCTTTTCTTAAAGTATCATTTTAATTCAGAGGCCCAGCTTTTTCTGTTGGCAGGTCTGCATTCTGGTCGCAATATGATACAACTACAATATTGGGTTCACAATATGATTTTATTGTTAATTTTATTTTCAAATGTTCCCTCTTAAAAAAGACATGAGATTAAGATGAGAATTTTTTTGTATACCATCACCCTGCTAGAGACTATAGATGGAAATTACAGCCTGGGACATTTACATGTCCACACCCATTAATATGCACTGTCCCCTATAATAAATATAGAAATAGATAAAGGCAAGAATTGACCAGTTACAATTATATTGTTTATAACTCTGAAAATAAAAATGCAAAATATCCTTTTCTTCTCTCTTTATTTTCTTTTCATCCCTCCTGGCCCCTGTAGCCACCTCCAAAAAGCAGATAACATTTTCTTCTTTATTCCTTTTTAAGGATTATTCCAATTTATATTAGAATAATTGGTTTACATTGTCTATATTTCTATCAGTTTTAGTTATAGTGCACCGTATTGGCCAATCCCTCCACATTAATGCATTCACAACCTATATGGAACAGACAGTACTTTCAGAATGAATCTATGATTCACTTTAATTAACATTTAGAAATTAATTTTCTTTTTTTTTTTTTTAAATCAGAAACAGGTAACAGACAAATGTCCTTACAGTGTTCAGAGTCTGAAATACAATTATCAAAGCAAATTTATACAGTGATGCATGCAACCTATCACATTTTTAGATAAACAGATGCAAAAGCTGTATATGAAGTGTTTTCTTGTTGTTTTGACAATAGTTTTGGTGGTACCACTGTCTACTTCAGGATAACAGCTGGCATGCCCTTCCAGTATAATATTCAGGTCTAGATTTCCTGTGAAGCAGTTCAGGCTTACATATGGAAGACTGTTTACAGTGTGCATCTTATGTACCTAGTATTTAGACAGAGAGTTGTGTTTTACAGAGAAAATCCAGATAACTTCCAAAGCAAAGAAAAATTAGTCATTGATAAAAGGCAAGCCCCTGTTTGTGAAAGAAAAACCTTCTCAGAGATTTTCATAATGCTTTATTAAATCTAAAAGGGTAAGAGTAGTTTAGTTTAAAAAAAGTGAGAGTTGAGAAGGAGAGCTGGTGGAGGAACACATGCACTGTGTAGGGCAATCAATTCTAGCCTGACTCTTTTTTTGTTTCTTTATCAAAAAAGAAAAATAATGGACACACAAAGTGAGACAGACCTGTGTGGTCTCATGTTTTGGTCATATTTATTTGACTTTATCCTCAGTTTTAAGCTTGAAAATAATTATTTGTTTCCTTTGAGGATATGTCATAACTGTATCTCCCCACTGGGTGGTGCTGTCTACCAATAACTTGCACATTAAGCCTGATCCAACTTGTATCTGCTGTGATGGCATCAGCAGAAATATGTATTCCATTGTTCTGAAGCACTGAATGACGAAGGACAGGTTGTATGATGCATTGGGTAAAATACATTTAAGAATCAGCCTGTAATAGTCTCTGATGACCAATAATCAATCTCTTATGACCTAACAATCACAGGTAATACTGATTGGCTGCTGTATAAAAAATTAAGGTAAATATTGTATTCATTTGTGGCAGAAGGGCTTCAGTATTCATGCATTTGGTCAGAGTGTCAACAGAAACTTTGCACAAAAAGTCTTTAATGGTATCATAAACTACACGACTAAACTCAGAGGTCGTCATCATTGTGGCGTTTGTATTCCCTCCATGTCAAAGAGAGGTGCTTGAACTTCTACAGTTGGAGCATTGCTGCTCATGTCCTGATAGTCATATTTGTCCATCCTCTCTTGATACAGAGAAGCTCTACAGTCTCTGTCTGTCACCTGCCCCAGAAGAGAGCGTGACACATCCTGTATGTGATGAATAGGACTAGATCCTACCAGGTCACCCTGCCTGGGGCCACTGATGGCCCCCTGATGGCTCTGATTGTGGCCTGTGTGGACTCTCAAAGGGCTCAGAGAGCTGAAAGTGGTTTGATACTGCAGCAGGCCAGAGGGAGTGTTGGAGGAATGGATGGGAGTCTGGGAGTTGGTCTGGTTTTGTGTTGCATCAGAGCTGGTTTGGACACTCAGAGATGAATAGATGGAATTTATAGGAGAACACAGTGGGTGAGAGTTGCTGATGGTGGGAATGGAGGCATTGTAGGCCAACTGTGGAGCCTGACAGACCACCGGGAAAGTGCCGAAGGCAGGACTGAGAAGGGACGGTCCTGCCTGGGCATGCTGGTGGGTCATATAGGGAGAGTTTGGTGTGGTTCTGGAGGTTTGGAAAGGGCTACACTGCTGGCCCTGTAACCTGTGTGCTGTTTTCCCTTCTCTGTCAGAGCAGCACAGGTGCAAACACGATGACATGGGGCTTGATGAGTGCAGCAAATTTGAACTCCTGGCTTGGGAGGACATCCCACTGCAGCCCCACATGTTTCTGGCAGGGTGGGTGATGGCTTCATGATGGAGGTGCAGCCCAGTGGCAATGTTTAAAGGGACATGAGGCTGCCAGCTGCTGGAGGCTGTAACAGTGGGTGACATTTGGATGCCATTATAATATGAAGAAACTTTGGGGGGATACTGGAGCATTGCCATGTGTGACTGTAGGAAATGCATCATGTCATGGAGCTCCTTGGCCAGGTTGGATACTTCTTCATTCAAGCTGTTCACCTGGAAGGAAAAGAACCCCAGAAATTCAGTCACTTAACTAATAAATAAACTGCTGCTGAATGAATTCACAAGTTAAGCCCGCTAATTTATGCTCCCATGTAACTGGTAGGTCTAACATTGACCTTACCTCTTTATTTAGAGTGCTGACGTTCTGTCTCACTTCTTCCGTCTCTATGAGGAGGTTAGCACTCATCTGAAAGCGGTCTGAAAAAGTCCAGAGAAACAGAGATTTCTAAATGACTGCGCCATTTCTAAGTTTAGGTTTCCCATTTCACCGCCCTATCCAAACAGTTCACTTTTTGTTTATTGCTCAGCTTGCAGGGTCATTACCTGTTGCATTAGTCTTTGTGTCCTGCTGCTCCACATTAAACTGAAAAGTGTGCCCATTGTCCTCAATCCCATCCACAACCCTTTAAGACACAAGTAAGTTATGCACATTTAAAATGCATTCAAAAAGAATTTTTAATATTTGGGTGAAAAGGATGAAGAAGTTACCTTGGACTAAGGTTCAGCGGACTAACACAAGGTAAGGATGGCATGAGCAGCTTTGCAGGCCGATGGTTCAACCCTGAGTCCCCCGTAAGACCTGACAGAGAAGGAGGAGAGAGCTCCTCAGAGAGGAACGGCTGAGGAGAGGGGCTGCGGCCTCTTCCACCCTGAATGGGTGAGCGACAGAGCCGTAGGGCATTAATGTGGCGGAGCTCCTCCCCTAACAGGCTGCTGAGGTAGGGCTGACGGACTGGGCTGCCCGTTTCATGTAAAAGAGGAAGCTTTTTCTGCTGAAAGTGTCTTACGTCTTCTCCATGCTCAGCGTCGTCTGACTCAATAATAAAGGGCAGTTTATGGTCCACGGAGCCACGAGCCTGAGGAGACCATCATAGACAGAATGCATTGTTAGCTTTGAGAAAAAATGGTACCAACAAATAGTTTTTCAGATGTGCTCTACTCTTCTGTATTCATTTTCAATAGTACTCCTATCTCAACTGTTAAAAATGAGGTAAGGGTATCCTATTAAATGCAAGTTAGTAAAACCAAGCATGCAAAAAATGGCTAATTCATGACTGACAAGAAAAAAAGCAAATAAATTAAAGATTTTAGGGTGGCCAATAAGATTTCAGGGGGGCCTGGTTGGCCCCTGGCTACTACTTGCTCCGCCCCTGGAACATCACCTGTACTGCCATTTGCTGCCTTAATCCATTAGTGCGTTATAAATTAAGATATTGTTATCATTTTGGTTGCCAATATGTTTACCATTTACAGTGTTGACTCAATTTAGTCACAAAAACAACATCAGTAATTTCTCCTGGTCAAAATGTTTGTTTACAGAATCAGAAATGTAGCACCTCCCTGTGCTGAAACTAAGAAGAATAGCACAAGTTACATGCTCTAATGTGGACCATATTTCATTTAAAGAATTCAAATAAAAAGAGGACTGTGGGCTGCATTTGGCCCCCGGGCCATAGTTTGGACACCCCCGCTTTAGTGGGTCAGACTTTCAAATTAACTAAATTAGAACAGACATCTTTATCAAATTAATATTTTATTGTATAATTTTGGATATTCTTTCAAAACATAGGTAGGTTTAAGGCATCAACAGTGAGATCAGTCCCTTATGCCTATATGGCAGCCACTAATGAGGGTGTGGTTTAAATATTTTTTACACATCTTAAGGCTATCAGGATGTCCATCACTGGGTTTGATGGTAGTATGGTGTGGCCTAATAGGTGAAAAACACATGCAGGAAACAGACTCATTGTGGACTGATTATGTATTTTTTATGCACCGTATTTATAAATAATGGCTGACATGAGGATTTCTGTAAAAGTCAGACCAAACATTCAGTCATTCCTTGATTGTGCTGATTGATCTGGTTGATATGATAGCTGTTGGGATTTAAAGACAAAAGATACCCTTAAACCCACAACATCTTTTTTATCCAAACATTAATCAGCTTTTGGGGGTCAGATGGGTAGCTTGGGGGGGCCTGACATGGCCCCTGAGCCGCCAGTTGATGCTCACTGACATATGGCATTAATAAGAGTATGACAATTCTACATATTTTTTTAGTTTCTACTTTACATAAGCTAGTAAGCAACCCAGGGTTATAACGGGTTTCTTATACTTTGCTCATTGGAAAGTAGTCAAAGATAAAGAAACTGTCTTAATGTCATTAGGCCAGTACTGTATTGCAGACCCTGTATGTAGGCCTGTGTATCACTTTTGGTTTCCCTCTCCTCTGCTTCATCTTTATCACTTTAAACTCAGGCATCCTTGTATAAACACAGATATTGCTGTAATAGTTGTGTAAATGTATAAAGCAGACAAATGTGTGGCAAACATACCTGCAACAGCCTGGTGGACGACTGAAACTTTGTTACACCCTAGAAAGATTTCAGTCAGAGTTAAAATGAAAAAACATACATAATATATGTGGAGGAAAAGTAATGTGATACCACATGTCTTACATCAGTATCACTGCCTTCTCTCAGGTTGTAGGTGAGGTTTTGATGAATGTCAGAGCTGAATCTGCTGCCGTACTCTGGGTACAGCCCGAGGACTTCCCTCAAAGCCCTAACACTGATGTACTGAAGGTCACAGTAGGTCAGTGCCTTCACGTCTGCGTTTGTCTTGATCACCTTGTCCTGTTCTGGGAGGTCTGCCCCAATAAGGTCACCTTTACCTGTGGGGAAATGCCAGCCAAAACAGAAGGATTACAACAAGATGCTAAAAGGTGCAGAATGTGCTGAAGAGGATATGTTTCACACTGACCCAGAATGGCCAGGACCATGCCATCTTTGAGAACCTCCAAGGAGCCAGAGCAGACAAAATAGTTGGCTTGCAGTGCGTCTCCGTGGCGTATGAGGTATTCTCCTGGTGCACAGAAAGACGTCTTGATGTGTAGGGAGAGGGAGCGCAGACAACCTCGGCTGGCTCGCTCAAATACAGGCAGCTGCAGGATGTCTTTGTTTAGATGCATGGCAATATCAGCGCGCAGCTCATCGGGGAAGTCATGCAGCAGCTAAGAAAAGGGGACAGAAAAAATATTCAACCAAAACTGAGACTAACGGTGCATGTTAATCCTGTTTGAAAGGGATATAGAACTGGTTTTGAATTTTGAAACACAAAAAATTCTGTATCTACTGATGAGCTCCATAGGCAACAGTTTTATATGAAGTAAATGAATCTATGAAATGTGAGATGGCCATGCTTTCTTCCTGTCTACACTGACTATTTCAGGGTACATGTGTGCTACATGTGTATTCTCAGGAGCCTCTCTATGGTTTGTTTTGCCTGTTACACCAGTAACAGGCATACCTGTTTAAAATGGAAGAAAGCTTTACTTTGTAAAGTTAGACCTCAGTGGACAGGTTTCGTTCAACAGACAGGAAGGTTTCAGATGTCCTGGGCGTTGCTTTTGCTGGTGTTCAGCACATTAATGTAATGATCAGATATGGTAACCAGCAAATGGCTACCATAATATTTAAGTCAAAAAGCCATAGAGGGCAAACCAGAGAAGAAAATACTGTTAGAATAAATGCGTGTTAAAGTGGTCTCCACCAATCACATTATTGTGTTACTCTTGGTTTATGGGTAATGAATTCCTGTTATCTGAGAACCAAGGCTGAAAATGTTCTCACATTTTGTAAAAAACACAACTGTTAAATACATTAATATCAGCCAAATGCAGAAGCATTGCTGGTAAAGGAAAGACAGTCTGCTCTTAAATGCCCCCTCATGTCAACCACTACTGTGAGATGCTGCCTCTGTCAGGATGGAAAAACACACTAAAACTTTAAAATAAATCTTATTAAACTTAGGGTTAGGGTAATAAATAGGATACCAAAGGTAAACGTCAAAAACCTGACTCTCAAAACCTGATCACAAGATGTTTAAAAAGGCCAACAAAGCTAACAAAGCTATGTTAGCTTATGCTGTGTTTGCTAATGATAACGTAGCTACATAGGTAACATTAGCTTTATTAGCTTCATGGCTACCTTAGCATTAACTTTAGCTATGTTAGCTACACAGCTACATCACCTACATAGCTAACATAGCTACATTTGCCAGAGCTCACATTGCAAAAGCCACACTGGCGTTAACCGTGTGGCTAGCCTAGCTATCTAGTTACCTGATCTTGAGCCACTGCTCATGTAACCACTTCTAAAACAGGTCTATTCATACTTTCATCCTGCATAAGACCAATGATCTTTTTTTACTGTTTAATTTACAAAATGTTTCTTAGCCTGTTGTGTTTCATTGATGTAGCCAGACTTTGTTATGAATTAAGTTGAATTTTGAAAAAAAAAAAAGTGGAAACACATTGTACCGGCGAATCACAGCACCTCCATTCTGAAGGAGCGGCGTCACACAGAAGTGGTCTACTAGAGGTGTCTGAGATCTGTGGTCTGCAGCCAGCTCTCTTTCTGTAAAGGTGTGCTCAACTAATCAGATATATAGCTGTGAAACTCTAGGACTGTGGGTAATGTATTGCTATTGCCCAAGATCACCAATAAACTGTGAATTTTCTGAAAATGAAGTGTATAACATGAAGACTTTTGTGTTACATGACCATTGTCATATATCACACTCAGGGAGCTTGTCATAAGTCTCCCCTGGATAGTTATGACATTGAGGCTACTAATCAAATCTAAAAATCAGCATAGGCTGAAAGATGTAAGGAACTGTGGGAAGGAGGGATTAGACATGTATTAGAGTTTTTTTTTTGTTTTTTTTTTAATTCAAGGGTCAATGCACCTTATCTGAAACTCTTGGTTTAGTTACTATTTTAAGAGTGCACACACAACGAGACTTCAAGGGAAAGTCCACAATGTCCTGTTATTCCAATCAAACCAAAGGATTTGAGTATTTCTCACATGCATGTCAAACACATGGGTGCAAAAAACGCACAGATCGAGGCTTCAAAAGTTGTTGCATTCACATGACGCGCCAAGCTGTTCGGTAAAAAAAGACACGAGGCGTCAACGGCAGCATGTCTTCAGGGACCAGAGACTGTCTGTTACCTAAAACAGTGAATTTATAATCTACAGACTGTGCTGGTGAGGGTGTTTATGAGTATTCTCACTACTTTAACTCCTAGTCTTCTCTTATAATTACAGAGAACTTCTCCTAGATCTATTCTGGCTATTGTACCCAGGTTCTATTTGAAACAGAAGGCCGTCTACTTAAGGAAATAGAATGAGACTCCAGAGGGTTTAAAGTGGCCCACATATTAAGGATGACATTTCAGAAACAAACCCAGACAAAGTGTGGTTTTTTTTCTTCATGAAAAGAAATGTCTGTGGCCAAAGTATTTAATGGCTGACTTACTGCAAATGTAACTGAGATTCAGTTTAACTCTTATCCAAGGGTTTATCTTACCCTTGGTAAAAATATCCAAGGGTAAGATAAGGAAACTGTATCACCATGAGCTAATTTGTGATTCTTCACCCACCTCATTGGCATTGATGCCATTATTGACCGACCAGGTGGCCTGAAAGTACTCCAGCATCCTCTGCTTCAGCTGCTGAGGAAGCCGGTGCACCCGGATGAAGTCCTTTAGGTCCTTCATCCGGGTGTGATAGAGAGAGCGCCGGGAGTACATGCGCTGGATGATGGCTGTCACGTTTCCAAACACGACTGCATGCATCAGTGCTGGAAACGGTGCAGTGGGATGTTAGATATCTTTAGAAAATTGATCATTGTCGTGATAACTTTCCTGCCATCTCTGGGAAACTCACCACCAATGAGCATGATGCAAATGGAGAAGATTTTCTCTGCGTCTGTGTTAGCACACACATTGCCAAAACCGACACTGGTGAGGCTGCTGAGGGTGAAGTAGAGAGAGGCGATGTAGGCGCTTGGCATGGAGGGACCACCCATGGTGCTGTTGATGTATGGCGTGTCCAGACGCTTTCCCAGTTCCTGAAGCCAACCTGGGGGACAAAGTGGCAAGAGGGTTGTTAAGACTTATGTCGGGGCCTAAAATTCTGTAATTAATCAAAAGATTCTGTTTTAATTTCTTTTTAAAGTCGTCTTGAATGACGCTTTCATCTTAAGTGATATAAAGAGCGATGGCTGATATAATGTGGACTGTTATAATGCATTTTTGGTGATATAATGGGATTGCTCTGTGACCTGGACATCCTCTGGACCAAGAGGACAGAAGCTAGAATTTGAAATGATGCTTTCAGACATTCAAGCATGGCTAGAGATGTCCTGCACAGGCCCAGTGGGGCTGCTGAGTGAGACAGTCTCAGCACAGGCCATTATACTCCTGATTGAGCCCCACTGAAGCTTAGAAGACACGCTTACATGCAAACATAATGTGCTCACCTATATCCCAGGTAACTGGATCACTGCTTTCGATCTCTTGGCGTCCAATCACATACCACACACAGGCCATCCAATGAGCCAGCAGAGCAAACACAGACATGAGCAGGGTCAGAACCACAGCACTGTACTGGGAGTAGCGGTCTAGTTTCTGGAGAAGGCGCAGCAGACGCAGAAGACGAACTGTTTTCAGCAGGTGCACCAGCGAAGTCTGGAAAAGGAGACATAAAGAAGAACTTTAAAAGGCTGCCTATTGTTCTGCATATGGTTGTTTACTTCCATTGAAATTCTGCTAAATAGTTTCTTTGGAATAACCTGTGACCATTCCACTTTTATCTTCCAACTTTCCTTTTTAGTGTCTCAAAGTAGTGTATATATTGCGAAGCATTAACTCAAAGATAAATATGGACATTAGCAGGAAAGTTTTTAACCAGAGTTAATGGAGACAAAAGCCAGTGCTGCACTCTGAGAGGTCTCTGAGGGTCAGAATCAGCCACTGACACAGTAAGAGTAATGCATGAGAAGTACTGTTGATGTGGAGGAAAAACTAAAGCGAGCAAACAAATCAGAATGCTCAGTGAAGTGATTCAATTAGGAGGAATAGTCGTCTCCAGTCCAATGCTCATAGATAAAACAGAGCATGAAAACTTCAGTGCCACGTCTAAAAGTTTGTGAACTTCTAGAGCTACAAACTTAAAAAATCTGAAGGTAATTTGACTTGACGATAAAATAATCAAAATCCTACCACTGTGATGTTGAAGACATAGAGAAGGTCAAAGGGCAGAGCAGCGATCAGATCAACAAAGAACCAAGTGGTGCAGTAGTGGAGGTAGATTGATCGAGCGTCATACACCACCTGACCAGACTGACTCACATATGTGGTGCGGAAATTCAGGATGATATCTGAAATGGAGCAGGGAAGACAGAAGCCAAGGAAAATTAACTGGAGAAACAGAACTTAGTCAAGAAAAAGAAAAAAAATCCTTTTAAAGAATTAATTTTAAAGACACATAAATAAAATCAGAGCTTCCATTAGACTGTGTCAATTTTTGATGCCCCCTGTGGACATTTGGAGGACTGCATGACTTCAGCACTTGCTAAACCCATGCCAATACGTCCGAAAGTCCCAGTTTAATTTGCAAAATACGCAAAGATGCCAACTGAGAGGGAAATAACTGCAAAGCAGATGGACCAACCAGATTCCATGTCTACCATGTCTATTATTAGGAAGGTCGCTCTGGCTTGCTCCTGGTCAGAGAATGGCGGTATCCAGACCCGCCCAAAGAATTGGACGGGCCCCTGAAGAAAACAGTTCTGATTTATTGAAGCTATCAATGCATGTGTTTTGGATCAGTAGCATTGATGCTAGCATTCATCTTGGCTAATAGTTCTCTCATTTTGGAGCTGAAAGTTGCAAGAAGCTAATATCAGTTGCCGATGTTGAATTATTTATACATACAACTTTTTTTTTTTTTTTTTTTTTTTGCTTTTTGCCCATTTTGCCCCTTAACTCATTTTTGTAACATTTTCACCGATTTATCAGTTTTTAAGCCCTTGTTTGCCACTTTTTAACAATTTGTTTTGCCTCTTTTAGCTAATTTTTACTTCTTGACTGTGAAGACTGTGTCTTCATGCTGTTATTAGCATCCTAAGAGCCTGCATGGACATTCAAGGACATTACATTTTGGTTTTTCTACAACATAGTAATAGTTTTTGCTGTAAAAAATTTGAAGATAATTTTTCAGAATTTCCAGTGAAGTTTAGGTAATTTACTTAAAGTGTTGAAGAAAAAAAAATCATTCTGTTAATGGTTTTGTTTGCTTATGTAGCTGTAAAAGAGGTTTCAGTGTTCCTTTCAAACAGTTTCATAAACAGCAAAAATCACCTTAGAGGAGCTTCAAGTATCTCTCACAGTTGTAACTGAAAAAGCTATAAACAATCTAAAAATGAGTGAAAAACTTTACAAGTACTCAGTTTATACAGGTTGATAACCATATAAAAAGGGCCTACCTTTAATTTTGCCGCAAAGTTGAAATGGAAAGCTCTTTTTTTCTTTTGTAATGTGGTTGACAGGGAGTAATGATGAGTGTAAATATCTCAGGGACAGTCTTTTGGTCTTTAATAATACTACACTTTAAAGGTCATGTCTAAAACTGGCCGTTGAAAGGTTGTTTTTTATGAAAAAAAGAAAAATGGAAACAGCAGTCCGTGTCAAGTGATTTCTGGGCATGACTGTGACTAAATGTCCCCAGACTAACTTTAGGAGAGATTTCATCAGAAAGTCTCACGACAGATGTGCTATCACACTTCCTATGGAGGCAAAGTGGGATAAAGTGAAAGAAATCTAATTACGATTCGTAACCTGGGGCAACAGAGACACCCTGCGTGGGTGAGAAAAGGTGGGAGGTTTACTTATGTGTTGGCCATTGCCAGGGAAACCACTGCAGCTGCATCAGAAATCTAGTTTTTGAATCAAACCTTTCATTGTTGTTTCTCTGCAGTGCTGCTTAAGATGCTACAAGATGAGAAGATACGTCTTCACACCATTAAAAAAAGGAGAATCTGGCATGAATTCAACAATCAATGATGCAAAACCAGTTCTACAAATACCACACCGAGTATGAAGAGCATCTCCACAGCAATGTCAGTGCCTATAGTGCTGCGACTGATGAACGAGTGATGGTCACTGCCCTCATCATGGCTGACAAAACAGATATCATAGGGCACGGCCACAGCGACGTAGAAGGTCGCCAGTAGAATAAGCCAATCCCACAAGGCCTTAGAGATGCTGTAGTGAAGCAGGATGAAACGTGACTTCTTCACAGCTGCAACCTTATACTCAGGAAGGGACGGTTTCTGAAACACACTCTGAAAGACAACAAAAAAATTAACAAAGACACTGAAGTGCTCACATGGCATTCTACAGCTGAAAGGACACCATTCAAAAGAGAGGGCTCATTACTTAAGCTTACTATGAATCTGGACCACTCTGATTCTATTTAAGGCAATCTTAGATGGTGGATAAAAGAATTATGAGGATAAAAAGAACTAACTGTGTCTGTAATAAATGACGAGTGTGCAAATTTTATTCAAAGCTCAGTGAAGTAAGGTTTAAGGACAGTGATTGGCTCAGCATGGAACACTGTGAGGCAGCTGTTGATTGTCAGTGTTCATCCTTGCTTTTATTATCATCATCATCATCATCATCATCATCACCGTTATCACAGTGTGAATAGGCTTACTGAGACTGATGCTTGAAGGTGCAATTTCAGACCTTTTGTATCAAAGACACACTTTTAAAGTTATTTTTAGTAACTATGTCAAATTTGGAGCCCTCTTTGATGATGAAATACTTCCTACCTCTCTGATTGGTATACGTACATGCAAAGGTTGTGTGCAGTTCTGAAAAAATTTCACCACTGTCCTTACGTGTCTTGACAGGTCATTGGGGATTTTTGCAAAAACAGTTTGTTTTTTTTTGGTAGTATTTCCCCAATCTAATTCAGCAGACAAAAATAAGCATATCAAAAAAATCATCTTCTGGCTGTTGATCTTGGTTGATGTTGTAGATAATATGGGGCATCATCACATCTTTTTGCCTGTTTAATAACAAGTTCAAACCTCACAGTGCTCTAAGAAGTGCAGGGCATTTTAATCTAGCTTCCAGCTTTGATCTAGTAATCCACAGTAGCTTCACCACTGATTACAACGCCACTTCAAAAGCTGAATATTGTTGTTAAATCCTCATCACAAAAATCATCTGGCACTCATCTATGCCAATGGGTTTACACAGTTAAGTTATGGGGGCCATTTTAACCTTGGAAAGCTGATGGATTAGACAGAGTACATGTCCATCAAGTTGGATCCATCAGTTGGATCCAACTTGCAAAACTTCCATGGGAAAGTTCCTCATCAGAGAGTAACCAGACCAATCAGTGTAACTGAAGAGAACAAGTTTGTAGCTATGGTTTATTTGCACTGCAAGCCTGTAAACAGTGGTTGCAGGTGAAGAGATTAGAGGTGATGCTACTATGTGGAAAAAAAAAAGCTTTTCTTGATGCTGGCTTCAGAAAGAAATTGATTTGCCAACTGGCTCCACTGGTAGCAAACAACTAACAGCAAGAGGGCTGTGGCTGCAGACTAAAGATTTTAGATGCCCCCTCTTGCAGACCACTTTTCTGTAATAATGCATCTGTCAGAATAAAAGTGGCACAATTTGCCGTTTAACAAAGTACTTCCAATTTTCCATTTTTTAAAAGTTCAACTCTGTTCATAAAGTCTGGAAAACACATTCATGAAATAACCATATTGCTAACATTACAGAGTAAGCATTTTTCATAAATAAAAAGGTAAGAGGGCTAATCTGGGATAGACCTGGATAGACCTGTTGCAGTAGAGTTTACATGAACTCTGCCTCGCTTTAGTTTTGTTACCTCTAGCTAAATCTAACACAGCTGTGTGAGCTACATAGTTAACATCTTTACATAAGCCAATGTAGCTACATTAGCCCTAGTTTTAGCAATGTGAGCCTCAGCGAACATAGCCAAAGCTAATGTAGCCACCTGAGCTATGTAGGTAATATAGCTACATAGCTAATGTAGCTAAAGCTAAAGCTTAAAAGAATATGAAGCTTATGTAGCTAATGTTAGCTACATGGCTGTGTTGGATAAAGCAAAGGAAGGATAGGCTATTTTTGCAAGAGTAGCTTTGTTAGCTTTAGCTATATTGCCTTTATAGCTACGTTATCCTTGTAGCCTATGTAGCTATCATAGCTTCATTAGCTTAGCCTCAGCTACAATAACTGCAATAGAGTGTTTTTTTGGAGGACAAGGTTTTTTCCGTGTAAGCAGACTGTTTACTCTGCTTACATTTTGTAATCAGGTTTTGTCAGTCAGGTTTCTGATGTTTCTGCTGGAAGTTTGATCTGATTTTATTTTGAAAGTTTCAGGATATTTCCAGCTGACAGTGGTGGCGTATCACAGTAGTGGTCTGCAAGAGTGGGTGTCTGAGAGCTACAGTATGTAGCCAGACTGCCCTGATAGCGCCTCTCTGTTGAACTTTAGTTGTGTAGCGTCTTATGCTTTATCACCGTGACTTGCCTGTGATGACAGAGCGCTTGTCTGTCACCTTGGAAACTTTTCTGAAAGGTTCTGCCCTTTTCAAACACAGTGTGTGGAATGATGAGTAATATGAAACACATCCCATTCCATGAATATGTGACAAAGTCTATCTAGCATGTCAGGTTAGAGCCGTGTAGCAGGGTAGATAGTGTCTACATGGTCACAGCCTGGCTAATTCTGGTCTGTTGAAGGAACCAACGCTGTTTTGGTTGGGATGGCAACTAGAGCCATGTGGTAATTTCTGTAATTTCTTAGCAGGATTCAGGGCTCCTTAATGGCTTGCTCATCCTCTCACTAGGGCTCAAGTATCTAGTTTTCATTCCTTAACATTGTTTGTGTTGCACCATGTTACACCTGCAAACAAAGTAACTACCAGCAAATGTAAAAAAAAAAAAATACAAAAAAAAAAACACAAACGTGATTCAAATCAGCAGTTTTCACATAATAATCCCACAAACTTAATAAATGTCCCAAAACTATAAGAACAGTTTCCTACTGCAAACAGAACAAAATTCCTAACAAAAGTAATAACTATCAAATTTGCAGAGATTTATTGAGTTTATGGGAAATGTAAAAAATCCCCAGTTTCTAAAAATCTAATTATTTTCCAAAAACATTACATGAACATGAAAACTAAATTTTTGTGATCAATGTTTGTTTGTTGTTTAAGTCATCTTAAGCTCAAGCCACATCAAAAAACATGGTCTTTATTTGCCATGAAACAGGAAGTCATTTTTCAGGGTCTGTTTTGTACATTTTAATTCACTTGACAAATAAGTCACTGTTTGTCCTGGCAGTTGTAAAAACAGCTATAACAATACTTTCTTTTATTATGGGTTTAATGAATGTGTTGGCAGTTATTACGTTTGCAGGTGTTACATACCACAACCCAAAGGAACTGTCCTTAAAACAAACAGCACTTATGCCATAAAGAAAGCGCAACGCTCTTATTTTATTGCATTGTAATGAAGTTGCCCAACATTGTTAAATAATGATAAATCATTAAATGTTGTAGGTTTATTGATTTGTATTTGACACTCACGCTGGCCATTTTCCTTTTGCCCCTCTTTGGAAACAGGTTTCTGAGGTGCTGCAAGATTGTCCTCCCCCTCTCTCGAGCTTGGGAAAATTGTGATCTGTTGCTTTTGACTGTCTCATGTGCACCCTCTGACATACCTGTAGGCAAAAATAAGTATATAAACCGAATAGATACCAAAATACATGTGTTAAATAAAGTAAGAATACAGCCAGGTCTCACCGTCTCCTTGGCTGAAGCGATGCCTTTTCCCATGAGTCTCACTGACATCTTTGAAGGATAGGAGGAACAGCACCACCTCACCCTTCTCATTTTTTATGGGCACAATATCCAGCAAGCACCAAAATGGATTTCCTGGGGATAGTAGAAAAAAATTACACAATGATAACCCAACAGAAACCAGTGGACAGATCTTAAAATGAAAAGTGGATTTCATTAAGTACTGAAATGAAAGCAACAGACCAAGGCTTTAGAAATATATTGTTGAATTTTTTGTTTTAATGGTTACTAGACTGTATGATTATTAGATCTATACACAGTTATATGCACCATTTTTCCTGTAGAAGCAAACTTCTCCCTGGAACTCCTGCTGGCCCTCCAGAGCTTTGTCCACCTGCTGGATTATGCTCTCATTGGTCTCGGCTCCATGCAGGAAGCTGCAGGTACACGTTTTCTGCATCACCTCAGTCCGAACAAAGCCAGTCAGCTCACAGAAGCCATCAGAGCAGTACACGATAGGGTAGCCATGGCGCCCTTGGGCATTTCCAAGCAGGAAGTTACTGTCTGCGAGGGAAATAAAAGAGAAGGCTGAGGTCAAATCTATTTCATGACCTTGGGGAAATCAAAAGACTGATTGAACAGTATTTATTTAAACGCTGTGACACTGCTTTAGCCCTCACAGATACACATTCACAACTATAAGTTCCCTTTGTTTGCTCTTCTTTTCTCCATATTTGACTTGTTTGTTGATTCACCAACAGAAATCAGCCTTTTCCTTCTTTATCTGAGACATTTTATCTGCTTTCAGCTCAGACCCCTAGAAATAGTCCAGTCTAGTAAGTGTAACATCAGAGGAGCTTTGAAGCTGGTGGTCTGTGTGAAGTCTGAGAATTTATGCGGGGTCCTAGCTGGCTCCTCGTGCTCTATGGGGGACCAAGGCCGTGCCATCCGGCCATCAATTGCACAAAGGACACACACAAACACACATATTTATCAGCATAAAAAAGGCAGAAAACAAATAGGATCTTTTCTGCAGGATTTATGCCAGTTTTTGTCTTGTTTTGGGACTTGTATCTTCCAGGAGTCTTGACTTGTTTCCTAGCAACAGCCAGTTAATTAAATACAATGGTTAAAACGAATGCGCTCTGTGTAAACAGTCCTCCAGATTTCAAAACTTTATGATTTCTACAGGCTAGAAATTTGGTGTTATTAAATTCTATTGCCCTCAACTGACAGGCGTTTACCATTTTCATCCATATTAATGAAAGAGAAAAATGTTGTGTCATAGGAGCAATATTGTATACATTAGTCAAGCAGCATCCGATCGAAAACTTTCTCCATTATCATTTTTGAATGGCATAAGTTTTATTTACTTGCATAAACTGCTATTGGTAGATTAAATAAGAACATTTATATGCTACATCTTTATCTATTTTCTAGTAACAGACCGAAAAACCCTCATAAAAGCAAGCCTGTCGCCAGGGGAGTTTAGAGGTTTCGAAAGGGAAGCTGTAGCACCAGGCATTTTATTCTCCATCTCAGTGAAAGTACCTATTTTTACATCATCTGACAATTGCAGGAAAACAGATTATTTTTAAACTGTCATTTCTTGACCCTTATACCACTCCTGGAACACTATATATATCACTTATATGACAAAAGTCTGAGCCAGAACTGTTTAGTGATGCATATAGGCCGCTGATAGGCTATACAATGAATGGACAAAAGTTTTCAGACCCCCGATCATTACACCAACAGGGACTGTAATGACATTGTTTTCAAGCTTCCACTCTACTTGGAAAGCTTTCCAAAAGATTTTGGAGTGTGTCTGTGGGAAGTTTTGCCCATTCATTCTGTAGAGTAGAGTGAGTGGGCACAAATTCCCAAAGGCACACTCTGTAATCTTGTGGTAAGCCTTCAAAGAAGAGTGGAGGCTGTTATAGCTGCAAATGGGGGATAACTTTATAAACATATTTGAATAAATTGTCATTACAGTCCCTGTCGGTGTAATGATAAGGCGTCTGAATACTTTTCTCCCTATAGTGTGCATTGCTCAGCTGTTCATAATTCAAAACTATGAGCAAAATCACAGATGGAGATGAAAATCTTTGAGATAATATTCACATTTAAATAGCAGGCTCTTTTGAAAAAGGAAATAAAAAATGCTCCATTAAACCTTGTTGCTAACTGCTGGATCTTTTAAGGTCATCTTAGGGCAGTGTGTGTAGGTGGAGAAGCAGAAGAAAATAATGAAAGCACCAAGCTCTGAGTTTAATGTGCAAGATGCTTCATGTTTGTGTTGTTTCTTCAATAAATCTAGGAGGGCTTTAGAGATATAGAGCAATGAAACAAAACAACCCAGATATTCTAATCCATTCCTTTATTACTGCATTGTTCCATGTAAGCTTTTCCCCCATGATGATTTAAATATGACCTCCAGATTCAGCAGCAGTCTAGTGAATGTTGTCTCTTTTGTTTGTCAAAAACACTGCAGTTATACGGCTGCACTGGGGATATTAGCAGACAGTTTTAATGAGTAATGCTTTGTTTTGTCTCTGAGGCTTAAAACATAATCATACAGAAGGATAATTCACAAAGATGTACGCACCTACGCAGGTGATCTTTTTAACTGTAAATTAAGTTCCCGGGGGCGGTGCTGACAGGGTGTTAACAAATGTGGGTTTTCCAGAAGAGATGTGCAATTACTGATGTGTAGATATTCTCTACCTGCTAAGAGTTCATCTAATCTTATAAGAAACTAAATTAAGATCTTCCATGCTTGTGTTGCCATAGCGATTTCGGTAGAAAAAGAAGAAGTATATGCCAAAGCTGCAATTTGCATTTACGGGGTTAGTAAGGCACTGTGTCCTCTGGGGCACAGAAAGGATCTGTAGTATTATCTTTGCTGTGATGCATGAAGCATTTAGAGGACATGAATGGCAGTAACTGCTAAAGTGCTTGCAACAATGACAGTTCAGATAAATGCCGCTAAACTTGTGCAGAGTTTATTACCTTGCATCTACAAGCATCAGTGTTTTCTCTTCTCAGGTCTTGTCTCTAAGTTTAAACGCTCCTCCATATTTCCTTTTTCTCAGCTTGTTTCTATGGCTTCATGCTATTCAAGAGAATAGAGAATAGTGCATCTATGAAACTGAGTGGCTCCTTCCTGTAAATACTCGTTTTAAAGTATACCCACTCATAGAATCACTGTGATTGCTGTTAGAGTTCTGATTCTACAGGAAATTCTTTTAATTGCTTCCTTTCAGTTTCTAAGTTGGTGCTACTCGAATACAATCCCCATCACTAATTATCCATGACAGCACAGGTGGGGAGGGGGAAGAAAAAGATGTGATTTTAACACCCACCCAGGCAATTAGCAAGACACACGGTTGGTAAGGAGAGGTGATTAAGAAATACATAAACTAGACTGAGTGCTATTAAACAACTGAGACAATTAATATGCATTGATATATGAAAGCTTTTGATTTTATAAACCCATCATGGTCAGTATAATTTGATTGTTTTTGACAAAAAATACTCTAAAATGTCAAAGTGAAAGCAGACTTCTACAAAGTAATGTCAATTAAATAAATATATGTAAGGTAAAATGAGTGCCTACATGAATATTCACCCCCCCTTTAAAGTGACTGACCTAATTTAACATATATCCAACTGGTGCAAGTAGTCTAACAATTAGTGAAATATGGATCACCTAAGTGCAGTGAATGTGTCTCAAGTGTTTGTAGTATAAAGACATCCATGTCTGGAAGGTTTAGTCACTGGTTAATCAGTATTCCTGGCAACCATTACACCGTGAAGACAGAAGATGTTTGTCGGACACCAAATACTGCATATCACAGATACACCATCCCAACTGCAAAGCACGGCAGTGGCAGCATCATGTTGTGGGGATGCCTTTCAGCAGCCGATCATGGAAGGCTTGTAAAGGTAGAGGGTTAAAATGAATGTGGGGAAATATCAGAAATCCTGGAGGACATAATTATTCTGTCTGCAAGAGAACTAGAAGATTTATCTTCCAGCGAAATATTGACCCAAAGCATACGTAAAATGGTTTAAAGTCAACCAGGTGAATATTCTGGAAGCCCAGATCTCAATCCAATTGAGTATTTGTGGCTGGACTCAAAAAGGGCTGTTCAGGCCTGACCCCCATGCATGTCAGAGCTTGAACAGTTTTGTAAAGAATAATGGAGTGAAATTGCAGTGCTCACATGTGCAAGAAATCTGTTTTCTTTGACACTGAAGTTTTTTTTTTTTTTTCTTTCAAAAAAGCCAGACTTATGATTGATTTATAAAATCATTCATTCATTCATTCATTCATTTTCTATTCCGCTTATCCCGTTCAGGGTCGTGGGGGGAGGGGCTGGAGCCTATCCCAGCTGTCAACGAGCGTCACCCTGGACTGGTCGCCAGTCAATCGCAGGGCTGACATATAGAGACAGACAACCAGGCACGCTCACATTCACACCTACGGCCAATTTAGAGTCACCAATTCACCTATTGAGTATGTTTTTGGTGGTGGGAGGAAGCCGGTGTACCCGGAGAGAACCCACGCATGCACGGGGAGAACATGCAAACTCCACACGGAAAGGCCCTGACCAGGATTTATAAAATCAGTAAAAAGATAAAAGATCAAAGGGGTTGAATACTTTTTATAGGCACTGTAAATACTTTACTACTTTATACTTTAAGGGTTAATCTAGTCTTTATCTGGCATAATTCCATCTATTTGACAGTACAAATTGATTTGATAAATGTCTTTTTGTGACTGAACAGGACTTCTGATAATAGATTTAGCCCACATATTATCACTTTTATTTCATTTCCCTGCTCACACACCTGCTTCATGTGAATATCCTCAATCCTGCCCCGGCCCAGCCTTAAAATATTTACAGCATTGACGTGTTTCTTAACTATCTGCACAAAGACACGATCTGAAAAGTCCTCCAGCCTTGCAGTTATCCTCTTTGTTTCATACACAAGTCATCACACTGGAAGGCTTTCATTGGAGCACTAGATGTTCCATCCATGCAGTTTTTGAACTGAACAGTGGTCTGCTCTGAGGCCATCCATCTCCTGTCGGTCGGCCCCCCACCTCCCACACAGCTACCGGAGGGTCAGTTCGCCCACTCTCATACGGAGCAATTTTATCAGATAAGATTGAGAAGATGTCTGCGGGCGGATCTGTGAAAGAGAAAGTTCCTGTATTTGTGTGTGCCGAACTCAAGGGCGAGACAACGTGAAGCAAGAGATAGCAGGGTTTGTGTGAGATAGGGACAGTGTCATCACACTGAATTTGTAAATTTGTTAAGTTGTATAAGACAGTCTGACCCGTACACACTCTATCATCATGTCTAAACTGAGCTCCAGATTTACACCCGCTCTCTGCTCTGTACTGACTCTGAAGCACAGTGTGAACCATCAGACCTGAAGAGATACAGCAGGAAAATATGCTTTAAAAAATCACTGCTGAGACTCTCTTTAACAATGCAACAAACCAGAAAAGCTCATGTTTGTAATGTCTGTAACGCTGTATCTAAGTCTATCTGCAACATTACACATGATAAAGGATTGGCGTGCTTTCTGCACTGATCTTCTCTGCAGCAAAGCAATTTAAAACTAGAAGACCTGTTGCTATAGTAAGAAATATTGCCTTTTCGGCTTCAGAATGATGGTTTTTTTTTTGTTTGTTTGTTTTTTACAACAGCCCAGTCATGTCAGGATTTTGATACACATTGCTTTTTGTAATTTAATAACTGTTACATTAATATTGCATTTAACTTTTTTGAATTAAAAGCTATAACGCTACCCGGCCCTGACTTTTATTTCAATAATAATGTTATTCTTACAAAATGCACCAAAGGTTTAAATTGGTTCCTTTCCCTGCAGAGGCTGCTGCATCTTTGTTGTTTAGCAATATTCGTTGTCTCTCCCAGTGTAAGCTGCCCATTGGACCAGTGTGAGCTGTCTGGTAGTTTAACTTTTAAAAACGATTTTAGGCTGCGATAAGCCAGGATAAATGTGGTGGACAGTGGTTCTGATCAAAGACTGGTTTGAATGATAATTTCAGGGATGCAGAGACATTACATCCATCCAGCTGTTATTGAGAGAGACACATTAGAAAACAACATGCTGACATGTTTCAGCTGTCTTCAAACCATTGTTCTATGGTATAGTGAACCAAATTATATTAAGTAACATTTAAGTAAGTAAGGTTCACTCAATTAATTTGTAAAATCAAGCTCAGACCTGATCTAATATCGAATAATGTTTAGGAATTTAACCCTTAAAACACCAGTTTAAGTGCAAAAAAAAAGATGCCTATGGAAAACACAAAAAGTCAAATATTTCTTTTATACTACATGCAATTTGGACTAGCTTAAAGAGGATTTTCACAGTTCTGAATCTGCTCATTACGAGCAATAACTTCGTCTTTTTTTTTTTTGTTTTTTTTTTTTGCATTATTATTTTTCTAAATTTAAGAGTTAGAAAATTATTGCACTCAGGGTTTAAGTGGTATGAAATGGACAGCATACACAATTAGCAACAAAAATACTACACACACATTTTTTTAATCTAGGGATCAGACCTGATCATGGATATTAAATACAGATTTAAGGAATAATGATATAGCCCTGAATATGTCAAGAATGAGCAACAGCTTTGATTTTTATGCATCATTATATCACCATACGTAAAAATCTACAAAAATAATACACATAAAGAAACTTTTTTTAAAGCAATTTTTAATCAAGGTCAGAATTGATCATAAACTTCTCGATTAGTTAATAATTTTGGAATTTAATCCTTTAAATGTCAGATTTCCTGCAAAATCCTGATGTTTCTTAAATGTACTACATGCAAATTTGATTTTCTTGAAGGAGACTGTCATGACCCTCTATATGTTAACATAAGAACGTCTTTGATTTTTATGTATTATTCCTTTTTTAACTTCAAGATTTTAAGAATTTGTGACAATAGCGTAGTAATATAAAAACAGCTAAAAAAAAAAAAAATCTCCCCTCATGCCAAATAAGGGAAAAAAAATGACTGATATTTGGTGTTAAAAAAAAAAAAAATCTGCATATTTGAATCAATGACTCCAGAATGAAAGTCTATTATCATGAAATGCATTTCTTTTTTTACTGTAATGGCTGGGGGATCAAAAATTGTTTTTCAGTAGGGCCTTTTTGGTCACAAACACCCTGATTTCATTAATTTAACCTTCTGAGAAAAAGAGGTTCCAACCCTTAGGTTGTGGCTCAAAGAGTTGACAGATATCCTCTGTCAGGGAAAAATAAGGGTCTCACTGAGGAACAAAGACTGACTATTTAAAAAGATATGGTCACCCCTCGTCTGTTGGGCAATCCTTAATAGACACTTCTGGTCATTTTTTTAGTTCTAATTGCTTCTTTTTAATTTTCCAATTTCATCATATTGCTCAACAAGTTGAGCAGAAGGGGTGTGGGGTGTGTGTCAGAGGGTGTAACGTGTTAGCATATATATTCATTTATGTTTATGTTGAAAATATTTGCCTTCTTTGTCTTATTCTCCCCTTTTCTTTTCTAGATGAAAACTTGTATGGCATTTTTCTGTCATACATAATTTAACCTGCCTTCCATAAAACACACTGAAGCGCTAACATCTTGACTGTACACCAAAAGAGTAGAAATTGACACGTAAAAGGTTCTGGTGTTGAAATTTTAAAATTCTATTTACAAAAGTACCCTCCAAAATGTAAGTTATTAGCATCAACACGGTCAAAGTATTAAAAAAGAAAACCAAAATGATCAGAAAGATTGCCTCTAAGGGTTAATAATTATCCTGTGCATGCTTCAGTGTAGTGGGGCTTGATTTTTTATAGTGTAACTGATAACAAAAATCATTAAAACAGCGCTGCATTGTTGGAGAGAAAAAAAAAATACTGTAATAAAACTGATGAAAGTAAGAGGCAAATACAAATCATTATTTATAAGAAAAGTAACACTCAAGTTCTCTGGGAACATTCCCACCTCTTTCTAACCTATAAATATAGATTAGTGATATGTGACGATAGATCTTATAATGTGTTGATGGACTGTATTTTCTGTATACAGTCAGTCTATTTTGCTTTTTGTCCCATAATCAAGCATTAGAATTAAATATTTGATAATCACAAAAGACACCAACTAACAACTGTAATTTTCTGTTCATAGTTGTACTGTACTACTACATTTTACTGATCTATTAAAAACACTGGTGTTTTTAAATCAAATGGTTATGGCTTGCTGTATGAGAAGAATATTTGGTACAGTATGTAAAAATCTTTAAATATTCATTGCCCATTTTGTTGCCTAATTTTTAAGGATATTGTTTCATAATGCACTCCTGTTGTTCTGGGTATTTATCAGTGGAGATAACAGGGTCTCTGAGGTAAGTATGAATTTCTGGCTCTTCAAGTGTTAATTAATTAAATAGTGCTTTGCAAACCAAATAGTATTTTACAAAGGTAATACTCTAGTGAGTTTTTCTAGTTGTTGGTCATTTATCTTTTTTATGCCTGTGATGCTGCAACTCTTTCATACCTCATTATACCACTAAGAATGCATTAATACATTTAGAACAAAGCAGATCCATATTGATCTAGGTAAGGAAAACATCAACAGAGACTATGTTGTTGTTGAAATAGAGCCTTCTTGAGTACTGTAAAATTTCATTATATAAAATAATACTGTATGTGAAACATGAAGGATCTGCACTGGAAAAATCCATAAAGCATCAGATCAACAAGTGTCCCTTTAGTAAAAATACATCATCCTAGAGTGGACTGTAGTGTCTAGCTCCATTTCCTTCCCTGCTTTGCTGTCCTTGCTCTCAGCCTCATAATTGGATCTCAGAACTGTTGGACACATTTGTCGACAGCGGTGTTTTCATTGCCAGTCAACCTTAAACTGGGTTACAAAACGCCAAAGGCTAAAATCCTAAAAGCTACAGTGTGATGGCTGACACAGCTGCAGGATCAGGAGAGAAAATGCACGTGTTTGCAGGTATCAACATTTCAATTCAGTGGCTAAAAAGTTGAAATGCTCTGACTTAAACTTTGTGATGCAGAAATGATAAAACAAATGCAAACCAAAAATTGTAACATTCATCAAAATCCAGTCTTTTAGAAATTGTTGAAATAAAGGAGTTTGATGGAATTACTTACGGGTGCCGTCAAAATGGTTGGCGATGGTGTCCAGGAAGGTGTTTTGTGGAGCGAGGAGGCCCTTCATGACAGGCATCTTGTCACAAAGAAGAAAACTGCAGACCACCTGCAGACAACACTTTACAACACTTTGCCTCCAATCCCCAAAGAAGAGCTGAAAAAGAACCACCAGTCCTCTCCTTGGGCTTGCTTGTCTACGGTGGAAATCTGCACGCAGCTATCTTCTTGAGCTGAGAGCTCAGAGCTGTTGCAGCTCTCCAGAGCTTCTTTTTCTGCACTGAGTCAGGAGCTCTGTGGTTATACTGTGCATCCCTCTGCTCCCATCGCTGCTCCAGTATGAGAATGAAGCCTCGGCTCCTCTTCACTCAGTCTAACTCCACTCACCATGGTTCCTGTCATCTCTCAGTCCTCTGCCTATCTCTCTCCCTCTCTCTGTCTGTTGTACAAAGCCTGAACCATCCCCCTTTCCCACTATGAATTTATTAGTTCACTCTTTCTCTCTGCTTTCTTTCTTATTTGAACTCCATGTCTTTCTCCTCCTCTCTACCTCTGCAGGTGAAGATGCTCTCAGTGGTCTCCTTTGGACAAAAGGATGTCAGAGGTCAGCCTACACAAGGAGCTGCACTGGATGAGGGTTTTTTGTCTGTCAAGGTAAGCAAAAGAAAGAATAGTTTATTGGTGTGTCACGTTTTCTTTGCCATCACAAGACTGGAAACACACAAAAGGTGTAAAAGCACAAACATGACTACATTTATGACTAACTGCTCATCTTTGTTCTTTGAATAGCATCCCTCTCAATTACCACTTTCTTCTCGGTTCTGCTGGGAGTGTTGAGCTGCTGTGTGCAATCACACCTCCACTAAGACCTGACATTTTATTGACATCTGGGTTATTAATATCTACATAACCACTAGAAAGGTCAAAAACAGCCATTTATAAAGACGGTTAATTTTCAAATCAAGTGTTCAAGGTTTTAACAGAGATCAGTGTGGTTTTTAATACTAACACTGAAAAAATCAGCCTCCTGATGGCACAGCTTGAGATGAGGTGAGTGCTCTTATGCTGCCGAGCACAAGTTCGTATTAATCACATCCTTCCTTCTGTGTGAGGCTTCATTTCCACTTACAAATGGTGGGGTTTCCTATAGGGAAGCCAGGATTTTTCAGTGTTTTAAGACTAAGAATTTCATGTTTCTTTTGTGCTTTGTTGCCTTTGTTTAGATAGGATAGCTAAAGAGAGACAAGAGGTAGGTCTATCCACTGAGTTGAACGAGCACCCTGTTAAAGTGACTTTTTTTTGCATCTCCAGGAAGTCAGCTGAATGAGAGACATCAGGCTACGGATATCAGACATCCATAAACACATGCACGCTTGCACAGCCCAGCCCCACTTAACGCATCCAAGTGGCAAACTACAAGCGGTGATTGCTCTGTCTGTTACCTACTATCTTTTCTTCATTGAAATGTCTTTCCAATGAAAACCAAGCTCCATAAGGTGTAGGTGAATACAGTAAACCAACATTTAAAGAGAGAGAAAAGACAAGCGCTCCATAAAGACCCAAGATCCTCTGTCTGCAGCACGTTCAGTCTCTCTCACAGACCGTTTATCTGAGATGCCATATACCTCTGAATAGAAATAGACGCTAAAATTTAGGGTTAGGGTAAGAGTTAAGATAATGGTTTGGATACCAAAAGTCAACAATCTGACCAGCAAAACCAGATTTCAAGATGTAAAAAGACCAATGTGTGAAGGCTTCACCAACCAAATCAGACATTTTAACTTTTCCAACCAGTGAAGGCCTGAGGTGGAACAGTGGGCATGCTTGGTTCAAACAAACAGCACACCTGCTTCCCTGTTACATTAGTGATGATTTGAAGCACCTCAGCCTCAAAGCTGTGGAGCTTCTTCTTGAGAGAGTCTGCTGCATACCTCTGTCTCACCTCCTCCTTGATGGTGCTGGCCATGTGGTTTCTGACAGACCAAGAGAAGGTAGCCTGGTGGAGCGTGGTGGGCAATGATGAGAAGACTCCATCCAGGACAGCTTTAGCCACACTAACAGCCATCCCAGAAAGCTTCTGGGAGGGCATCTCACTGGTGTTGGTCTTTTTGGGAACCCAAAGTGCTAGCAGGATTTTGGGCACCACCTCCAGGACGACCTTGGGCTCAGCTGTTTGATGGCTGGAGCCTCCTGTAGCTGCTCCACCAGGATTTTGGAGTACTTGCGAGCCTGGCTGAGGATCTTCTCGTGTCTGTGGGAGGGAGGGATATTTTGTAGAGAGTCCAGCAGTTTTTTGGCTTGGAACTCCACATCCCTCTTCTGCATGGAGGTATTTACCTCCCAGACCACTTTGAGGAGGGGTTTGACATCCTCCTCATCAAAATCCTCCATCTCAAACTCCCAGAGCTGGACTCACAGTGATTGCTTGCTGTCCTCCATTAACAGGTCGGTCATTGACTCAACTGTAAGCTGAGGTGGGAGCTGGCCCTTCTGTTGAATCCTTAAAAGCTCAGCCACCACAGCGACCTTCGCTTTAAAGGACTGGACGTGCCAGCAGATCTGCATGGCATGATCATAGATTGGGGTGTCAAACAAAACCCTGATGGGTTTTTTAGAGTCCTTTACTCCCCTCGATAATCTCTCTGACCTGTCTAGTCTCAGGAATACATCTCAGTCATCTCACATGCACATTTGCACTAATAGATCATACTAACTGTAATGTAAAGTACTATGATAAAATACCACATGTCATATGTGCATGTTGCTGCTTAAATGTAGGAGACATCTCATGTGTTTGTAAGCAGCTTCTGGATCCATCCATGCATCAGTCAGCTTTATTCTCTGTGTGTATGTGTGTAGTTGAGTGGGGGGAATCTTGTCAAAACGTGAAGTGGCTGTTGGCAATCTGACTGGGTCGGCTGGTCCTGGCTACAGGGGACTAGCAAGATCTTCTCCGTCTTTGGGTGTGTGGCGGTTGGCAAAGAGAGACCGATGAAAAGAGCAGAGGAAGTGACGCAATACACTAGCTCTATGTTAGCACATCAGCCATATCAGTGGATGGGGACCTGAGGGGGGCCAACGTGAAGTGGAAAAAAAAACAATTTTGGAGTTTTGTACAAAATCAATACATTTTTATGATGTTGTCGTGCTTCCAGTTTTGACCCAGTATACCCAAGAAGTCCCCTGAGAGGTTTGAATGAGAATTGGAGCAACAGGGAGGTTTGCTAATCGAGACATACATACATACATACATACAGACGGGCAGACAGCTCTCCAATCATAGTAGTAAGATATAATAAACAATAAGAAATTTTTAAAAATTAATTCTGGTATGAGGCATTCTGCATGAGAAATTTTTACTCTACTAAGCAGATTATTCTGGTCATACCATGTGACTTTTTTTCTAAATAAGATTTTAAATGCAGGGCTTTGACCTGATTTAAATTATCTTGGTCATTTTTTACTATTTTAAAAATACTTTTGTCTAACAAGACAAAGATGTTTTAAGGGATAAGGTCCTATTTATTTATCACACTGAAAATAACCTACCTCCTGCGTTTTCATCCTTTACACCTGGTGCTTTCTGACGTTTTTTTAGATGAGGATTTTTCACTGAGCCTGATCTGTAACTAGCATAGTTACATTTTCCTCTGACTTAGTGTTGATTAATTACCTGCAGTCCCCTGACATTCCTCAGGATTCACTCAGCCTTCACCTCGCTTTAGCTTTATCACAAGAAGCTATGTTTGAACAAATTACCAATTAGGCAATAAACCAACCAAATCAGGGCATTATAAATGTCTTTAGCAGGTGCACATGATGCCACAACTCGCTATATTTCAGATTTACATGTTTAAAAGCAAAGCTTGATGCTCTATAGTTTACTCTACAGCTTCACCCATGGGCATGACATCCCGCTAAAACAGGTCAGCAGCTAGATATAAAACACAGATTATTGGTTTAAATGAAGTGCATTAAGATTATCCTGACAGCCTGAGACATATATTTTTCATTTAAGTGAAGAGTTAGAAACCATAATAAGGCTGAATAAAATGTAAGTTAACTTACAAATGAACATCTGAATGGCTAATTATCTCAGCTTATCTGGTCTGGCCATTCATACATTTTTTTTAAAAGAAATATTTAACAAAATATGCCACATTCCTGGCAGGTAGTTATGCACTTATTTATTGATGAGCACAATTAATTTTGTTTTTGTATCTGGCAATTTTCTGAACACTACTAATTGGCAAATATGGACAAAATTACCCTCTGGCTACAGGAACTATGATCTGTAAATCTGTAAAAATCCATCAATCAACAGACATCATGAGGATGAGACATCATCCATGTATTTACAGATCATCTATATAGACGCCTGTTCATTACACTTACAGGGACCAGCAACACTTTTGCAGAGCTCCATAACAGTCTCCACTCTTCTAATATGTCATTTTAACACTATATGTAATATGGTTTGGTAAAATGTCTGCATGGTTACAAATCTAGTGGGCTTAGTATGAATAAGCTGAAACACTATCTGACAGAAACACTATCAGCACCATCTTGTGGTCGGCTGTACAACCACACTGCACTGTTTTCCTGTTTTGTTCTCAGGCTTTGGCGAAATGACTTTTCAAAAATGATTGGTGTTCAATGCCACCATGTGAGTTGACTCTCTGGGCCCAAGTCTCATGAGGGGTCCCACGGAGGTTAGAAAAATGATCCATCCTAAATTCAAGCCACAGATTTTTTTCTGGTTGGTGGTGTTTATTATTATCATTATTATTATTTTTATTTTTATTTTTTTTTATTTTATTTTATGAAGGTAGGTAGAGTTGGGTTAGGCTGGCCATTAACTCAGGACATTACCAAACTTCACCTTTGATCTAAATACACATCATTACTTTAAAAGCAACCAAAGAACTAATTTATTTAAGGTTCTGTGACATGCTACTTATTTTGAAATGTAAACCCACTTTCCTTAAAAATGGTATGAGAACTTTAAAGCCTGATACCTCAAAAAATAGCCAGAAAATTATCTCTTTTTTTTTTTTTTTTTTTTTTTTTTTTTTTTTTTGGAGCTGAGATTTTTATTAAACCCTTAAACAAAATTCCCCTCAAAAATATGCAATAACATTTCATATAGATTTTTTATGTCACATTTGATACTTTGGGCATTTTTGGCAACTGATAATCCACTAGAGGGCAATTTTAAAGGCATTTTTCAGATTATACAAAAGGTTTTTGAGGAAATTATTGATCATGTTGATTAGGCAGAGGTGTCACAAATTTACAAATCAAATATGATAAATCAACATCTGTTGGAACATAAAAGAGGAAAAAGAGAGAACTATTTTGGACATTTGACTCTGAAAATGACACAACTCCAAAAGCTGATTAAAGCTAATCATAGAGAAATATTCGCAGTAAAATCGATCAAGGGTGTGAGGGTTTTTCTTATTAAATCACATCTGGGGAGGCCCCCTACCGGGTACTTTAAGTGCCCAGCTATTTCTGTGGGCAGGTGTGCTTGCATGACATGGGACACTAAATCCTTTGAAGACAACACCCTCTCAGCTTATGCCACAAAATCAACCTATTTGCTAAGTGTATTTTTTTCATTTTCACAAAGACCCGATGCATATTAAAGCTTTAAGATGCAGCATTCTTAATATCAATATTTAGATTTTGTAGAGTAATGTCTACTTAAAAATGAGTGAAAAACTTTGACTTGGTTTGTTGTTTTCAGCTCTGATTTTACAATGTTAAGTTTTAAGGTCGTTCATGTTCCATAGGTCTTTTTTCTCTTGTGAACTCCTCCTCCTCTGTTCAATGACCTTGCAACCAATAGAAGAAAGAGTGACAGCCCTCTCAAGGAAACCGCAGTGGGTAGAATGGTGGGCTTTAATCCCAAGGATGCTAAGGTACAAGAAAAGAGTTTCTTTAACTTTAAAAGACAAACAGGCAAACACCTTGATCAGTGTCATTATTTAGAATTGAGTGTGTCCAACTTCTCTTTACCAATGTGCTAGCCAAAACCGACCAGGAAAGACTAGATATGTTTTAGTTTGACATTTTATTGTACCACAAAGCCTTTTATATGCAATACTCTCCTAGCGTTATCTAATAAGCAAATAGACATTCAATACCACATTTAAAACATCACAGACAAAAGAGCACAGTTCAAAACAAGATTACAAAACTGTTACTACGTGTGCAAAAAATAGTCCCAGCATGCCATGAGTTATTTAGCTTAGTTCAGGCATTGTAATGCTGATTCCTGACTGAGCCACCCAGTCTGCGTACTCTGCAGACCTCTCTTCAGTCCTCTTCCCCATCGTCAGGATCCCCGCTGCTGGGTTCCTAG
This sequence comes from Cheilinus undulatus, assembly GCF_018320785.1. Classification (NCBI taxonomy): domain Eukaryota; kingdom Metazoa; phylum Chordata; class Actinopteri; order Labriformes; family Labridae; genus Cheilinus; species Cheilinus undulatus. The sequence continues at coordinate 19,257,202 of NC_054885.1, forward strand.
ACACATGGAGGAGGTGGGTGAGTCGGTTCTGCAAGCGGTCCACGTCCTCTTTCCGTTTACCCAGAGTGAGGATTCCGGCGGCAGCGTCACCTGTGAGCGCTCCCCCAAAGGCCTTACTGCCGGAGCGACACAGCAGCACGTGGAGGCGACAGGAGGGGGAGGGTTGTCTGCAGCACTCTGACATGCTGTGAGCATCACAACACAGCTGTGACAGCAGCAACATCCAGACCAGCAGCAGCACCTTCTAAAAACAGAATAGTGCAGATAAATCAACTAGGAGTTTTTCAATACAGAGAATTTTTAAGGAACTATAAATAATTGTTCAGCTTTACTTTATGAGAACATAATCAAAACATTATTTCACATTAAAGTCTCTTTTTCTACTACAGTGTTTAGTGTTTAAGGCAGTGGTTCTCAACTAGTGGGTCGGGACCCAAAAGTGGGTCGCGAAGCCCTTTCAATGGTTCCTGGATGTGTGTGTGGAAAAAAATTTGTGCCAAAAGTATGAGATTCCATAAAACATGCATGTTTTGTCCTGTTTCATTGTTTTGTTTCACCTTTTGTACTGTCTTAGGACCAAGCTCCACTATTATATAAATATTTCTGATTGATCAAAAAATCTCCAAAATTTGGGTCGCAATTCTTCGTGAGGAGTTGATGGTGGGCCCCATGACTCAACCAGCTGAGAACCACTGGTTTAAAGTATACAATCTTTTAGCATTTTAAAATATTTCATTAGTACTGCAATGTTTTACTTTTTATGTGTATTCATTAATGACTTTCATAGCTTTTGACTATTATTTCTCATTTTTTTAAATCATCTTGCATTCATTTTGCTTATTTAACTTATTAAAGTCCTGGTATTGTCCATTTGCCTTTAAAGCATTTTGAGCTACAACTAAATATGAGTGAAAGTTGCTTACCTAAATAAAGTTTGATTGATTAATATTCAAATCAAGGGGATATTTGTTTAGAAGCCAGTAAAAAATATAGACCCAGACATTGAACTTAAAGCATGATCTACATAAATACAAAAGTACATAGACTGACAACATGACACCAGGGAACACCTGTGCACAGCTTGATCTCTAGACATTTCTTTTAAGTCTTAAGTAGGTAGGTTATTTCTGGGTTAGGTAGCCTTATTTGGGTGGTGTCTAGTCCAATGGCCCATCAGAAACCAACCACACCCCCCACTTCTATTTTATTCTTTTCAGCCCCTTCTTGTATCCTTGATTTGATTTAAAAACTGATTACACTCATTATCAAATAAAGCTTGGGATATTTTTCTTCAAAATATCAGTAAGTTATTTGTCTCTATTCTTTATAAACCACTGGTCGCTTTGTGTTTGAGCCTTAGTTTGTTTGTCAATTTAAGAAGCCGTAACATACATTGGGCACTTGTCCGGGATGAAACCCGGGACCTCTCACACGGACAATATTCCAAATAAAGACAAAGTGATGGCACTTCTTTGATGACAGACATGACTAGTGTGCACCCCAGAGGTGGGTAGTAACACATTATATTTACTCTGTTTCTTGTACTTGAGTAGTTTTTAAAAAAAATCCTACTTCTGAGAGTAGTTTCTGAGCAGACTACTTTTTACTCCTACTCCGTTACATCTGTGATGAAAAAATGATACTTTTAATCTGTTACACTGGGCATGCACTGGTTTCTTACTTGTCTATAATTTATTTTTATTCAGTATTGTTTTACACTCAGCTGAGCTCTCACAGCAGCTTGAGGTAAAATCCTCAGCACCACAGAGTAAACGGAAGAGTGACCCCCCTAAGTTCAAATGTCTGTTGCAGACTGCAAAGAAACAGTTATGTCAGTGATAAATAACATCATGTGTCCAACCACCTCTGCAACTCTGCCGCAGATGTGATTTTACATGCCATTTAACGTTACGTCGTAGGTGATACTGTTATCATGTGCATGTGGTCTATCTCTTATATCAGTGATTATACCTAACATAGTTATAACGAGGGGCTAGTGGGCCAAAGTTGTCTTTGGTTCTAATACGTTTCAGTTTGGCTTGCCAAATTTGTAAAGTGATAATCAGGATGAAAATTCATAAATTGAGGCTAAAAAGTGAAAATTAAATAATAAAATGGCAAAAAGTCAGAAATGAGGCCAGTTCATAAGTTTGATTTCATAAATATGAGCCAAAAATCATTAACACTTGATAAAATAAATATAATGTGATTAAAAAGTAAGAACTGCAAGGTACAAATTCATTTATGTGAGATTAAAATCATCATGGAAATAAGATAAATATTATGAAAGAGTCAGTTTTTTCTCATTATATCGAATTTTTCATCCCATAACTGTGATTAACAAACATAACTTGACTGCTGCATTATGTATTAAGTTAAGTTATTTATTTCTTTGACTTTTGGCAAGTTATGCTACTTTATTTATGACAATGTGCAGTTAACATTACTACCCTTGAATAATATGTCGTAATGCAATACGTTTTGATAAATTGTACAAAATGAATTTACTCATGAAGTTACTCACTACTTGAGTAGTTTTTTAATAAAGTACTTATTTACTCTTGAGTAAGAGTTTTTTTATTTTCACGAGTACTTTTACTTCTACTTGAGTAATTATTATTGTTAAGTAACAGTACTTTTACTTGAGTAATGTAACTGTGTACTACCCACCACTAGTGCCCATATCTGGGAAAACGTACTCAATTGCAGTACAAGAAAATCACTGTCTGCAGATAAAAAGGATAAAGATCTGCAGTGTTTTGCTCACATTAGGAAATCCTGTTTAAAAAGCACATTTTTTTTAATGAAATCCTTATAAATTACATTCCCACATTTCAATACAGATGCAAAGGAAAGGGGAGACTGAGCTTATCCAGTGATATATATTAAAATATTGTGGATGGTCTTGGTAAAATATCATATATAAATACTGCATATATACATATATAAATAAATACTTTTAAAATTGTTAAGATTGTATTATTAAACCCCTTACCAGAATAGAAATTCTGTTTCTTCAAGTTCTGAGCAAAATGCACTTTTAAATTTTAAATCAACAACAACCTGTGCTTCGGTCTCACAGCACAGGAGGATCCTGTCACTGTGAAATAAGGTGAAAATGCTGATAAATATCTCTGTGCAAATGCAAAATATAAGTTAGCCAGCTGTGTCTGGCTTAGTGATGTCAAAGAAGAAAAAATTGAGCAGATTTCACAAAAGAAGCTATAACTTGCTCCAAACAAACTCAGATATCTAACTACCCTAGTATTATTTATATTATAACTGTTTAATTTAAAATCTACTCAATCTTTATCTTTTTTAAAACACTGAATCAATAAAAGCCAGCTCTGGTCCAGCTCTGGTGGATGTACAGAGGTGACAGTTCTAGTCTGCCTGGTTGCAGGTTTGACTCCAAATCCTAACACCATTTAATAATAATAAAAAAAATCAAATAGAACCATGAAAGCTGTCTTACCCTGTTAGATTTGTCCATCCCAGCAACTTTCTGGAAATTGTCTTGGAACCACATCATCTTCTTGCCTGTGTGATGAGGAGTGCTGTCCTTAGCTGAGTCTTTTATTCTGTCTGTCCACGCCGATGAACGTCATCCAGGCCAACCACAAATATGACACAGAACCAATTGTTGTCTTTTTTTTTAGACATCTTGCTCATTTGAAGACTCACTGTAATTAATTTGTCTCCTGTTTAAAAAAAAAGAATCACCTAGGCTCTTCTCTGGACCTTTAATGAACTAGAGGTATGTCTTTGTGTCCACATGCCCAAGCTGTATGAGGACATACCGTTGTAATGACTGGTAAGGGACAGTCATTAACTAATGCATCCTATAAGTTCTAAAATATAAATACAAGAAGGAAAAAAAACTGATGCCCTTTCTGAGCTTGTCATGCTAATGACCTTTATGGACTTTATTCTCTCGTACAAAAAAATGACATAATGACACATCAGCAGCAACTTCGTGCAGTTCTTCGTGTTCTCTCAGGTGAAAAAAAAACTGTTTAGATAAAGCTTTCAGCAATCATGTGAAAAGGACCCCAAAACTTCCAGTAGGATTACTTTACAAACCCCAATTCCAAAATAGTTGGGATGTTGTCTTCAATGTTAATAAAATGTTGCAAATCTGTTCCGACATTCAATTAAACACAGCACCAAGACAAGTCATTCAATGCTCAAACTGATTAACATTTTTGTAAACACACACACATTCTGCATTCAATGCCTGCAAAGAAAATGTGGAATGCTCACAAACAGCTGTAACATTAGTAGGTGAACTAGTAATAGGTGATAGTACTGTGACTGAGTGAAAAAGGAGCACTCTCGAACGGCTCAGTTGTTCAAAATCAACAATGGCACTCACTTTGAGAAAGACTGCGTGGGCAAATAGCTGCACAGATTATGAACAATGCTCATTAACATTAAATTGCAAACGATATCCCTGGATGCTGAAAAACACCTCCACAGCATGATGCTGCCACCACCATGCTTCACTACTGGGATGGTATTGGGCAGGTGATGAGCGGCACCTGATTTCCTCCTGACATAATGTATAGTACTCAGACCCAACAGGCCAATATTGCTTTTTTAATACAAGAAAATCTGTTTCTAACAGTCTGACAGTCCTTCAGGTGCTTTTTTGCAAACTCCGAGCAGGCTTCATGTGTTTTGCACTGAAGAGAGGATTCCATCTAGCCACTCTGCCATAAAGCCCAGCTCAGTGGAGGGCTGCAGTGATGGTTGTCCTTCTGAAACTTTGTCCCATCTCCACACTGGAGCTCAAAGTGACGATCAGGTTCTTAGACACCTCTTTTACCAAGACCCTTCCCTCTAGTTGCTTAGCCAGGTAACCAGCTCTTGGAAAAGTCCTGGTTGCTACAAACTTCTTCTATATGAGGATTTTGGAGCCTTCGGTGCTTTTGGGAACTAAAAGATCAGTACCTGGCAACAATCTTGTCTCTGAGTGCTGCAGGCAGGTCCTCTGACCTAATGGCTTGGTTTTTGCTCTGATATGCATTGTCTGCTGTGAGGCCTTCTATAGAGAAGTGTGCGCTTTTCCACATCATGGCCTATCAACTGAATTCACAACAGCCTGACTCCATTCAAGATGTAGAAACATCTCAGCAATGATCAAGAGATACGGTAAGGAACCAGAGTTAAAAGGATCGAATGTAAATGTGATATTACAGTTTTTTCTTTTTCAGAAATTTGCAAAAATGCCTAAATTTCTGTTTTCAATTTGTCATGATGGGGTACTAAGTGTAGATCAATGAGAAAAAAATGACTTCGACTTGAGCATCAGGCCGCAACATAACAAAAATGAAAAAGGGAAGGGGGTCTAAATTCCTTTCTGAATGTGCAACACAAAGGCCATAACATCCAGAAGCATGGCCGACCTGAAATGGACTAACCTAGAGTGGAAATGTCTGAAGTGGTCTGATGAGTCTGATTTAATTAGACTTTTTTTTGAAGATAATAACCACCGAGTCCTCTGGACTAAAGAGGAAAGGATGATGCAGACTGTTGTCTAGGCAACATAATGGCTACTTGGATGGGTGTGGACGTGTATTAGTGCCCATGGCATAGGTACTTACACATTTATGAGGGTACCATCATTACTGAGAGGTAGAGACGGGTTTTGGGGCAACAGATGATCACTGGTCATTTTAGCAAGACATTTCCAAGCCCCTTTCTATACAGGTTACAACAGCATGGCTTCACAGTAAAACAGTGTGGGTAAGAGATGTAACACAGAGGCAAATTCCCTCCTGTCCTTACTTTTCAGAATGTGTCAGAGGCATCAAATTCCAAATGTGCACATTTAAAAAAAAAACTTTTTAACCTATATTCAATTAAATGTAGGTTTAAATGATTTTCTCATTACTGTGTTTTAATTTTTTTGTTCATATTTCATAATGTGTCCCAATTTTTGGGAGTTGGGCGGTTGAACTTGTAAGCCCAAAGCCATTTTAAGTTATGAAAGTGTAGAAAGTATCTGTCACACTCCCTCTCCGTAATACACTGCTTGATGAATGGCAGGATACATCACTGTGATAAGTTAACATAGCGAATAGCAAATACTGACGTGCAGATTGTCATTCTCACAGTCGCTTACTGAGTTTATGTTGCCATCTTATGGTCAGAAGGAGCATTGCTCTAAAAAGGCAACATTCATGATAAAATACATGTTATACATCTTTGTTATTGATAATAAAAGAATGTTAGATCAAGGGACTTAACAGTGCATGACAGAGCATTTAAAGCAATCAATGAAGCTTTTGGACAGCTTTATTGATTGCTTTAGATTCACAGTAATAGCTGCTTTCAAAATGCTCCTAAGAGCTATTGATGTCTGAGTGAATGCAATCAAAAACAGTCACGTTGCTCAGTCATTCTATGAATGCTGCATAAGGTAAGTATTTTAAGCAAACCATCCAAGTACTGATTAAAAAATTTCTGAAACTCCCTTTTGGATATCAAAAAGGCCTTCAAAAGTAATCTGCATGTATCAGTGAGAAAGAATGAAGAAAAGGAGACATAAAAACAATGAAGCCAGTTTTAATGGGCCACTTAAAGAAGCTCTTACAGAATCCACACTCACTCTGCAGTGAAACACATCCCAGGTTATTGTTTGACCCTGGTGCTGTGGTGCTAACCCGTAATCCTTCGTTTCCAGCCCCACATGCACTGGTTATCCTGATCTGCACCACCGCACAGCAGGTGTCCAATCACTGAATATGTGGAAGAAATGTTAAAAAAAGAATATCAACAGAACTAACAACAATCATCATAATATCAATCATTAATGTCCGTGTCTGCAAGAGTTATTATTATAGCAATATATGTTCTTTTCATACATTTTACATACACTTTACATCTATATTCACTCTAATTTGTGATTTATTGACAGCAGTAACGTGTCCCTGTTGATGCTTGACCACTGACAGGCAGGGTCAATATTCCACTTGTGATTGGCTGGTGAGCTCCGCCACTTTCGGACGCAGGCAAGCTCCGCCCTGGGGACCAAAACAACAACTCACATAACATCACACACGCACAGCCCCTGGGGAGGAGACAAGAAGACCCTGTGGGGGTAGTAAAGTGATTCCAAAAAAACTTAAAGGAGTAAGGAATGATTCTGGAAATGTACAAGGGTTCGATGGATGCAAGAAGAGCATCAACAGCTGCAGTATGTTTTTCAGTTGAAACTCCACAGCTCCCTGGTTTTGTGCTGAAATGGTCATCAGTGACTTCTACAGCCTGTTCTCAGTGCGCTTGAAATGAAATGACATCCTCCTCTTTGAAATGAGTGAGTCTGCACTTAGCCGTATGTCTAAAGTGGAAGGGAAGGAGGGTGAGCATAAAAAAATAAAAGCTCAAAGACATGCTGAGGAGTCTCTGGAAATGAAAAGGCATATGTGTGGCAAAAAAATGCCAAACGTGAGGTAAAGCCTGTACCCACAGAGCTAGAGTACATCATGAGAGGGCATGTACTGTTATTAGCACCGCCCAGAGAGAGACAGGGATGTCTAAATGACTGATCACACCACCAGAGTTTTTTCCAGATGTTACCTTTCAAAAGAGAGAAAGCAGAGAGATGCACACTTCCCTGAAGAGATTGAGGATTACATCACATCTTTTCAGTTTTAAAGTGTGACTGAAGTGTGATGTCTCTCTGTCTTCAAACCTCCCTCTCAGACTCGTGTCTCACTCCTAACACGCCTGGTCTTCCTCACCATCATCATCTCTTTGACTCTCTCTGCCATCTCTTCCATCTGCCCTCTGTAACCTGCCTCCTGCTTTTCTTCCACACTCTTCTTCTCACTCCCTACCTGGCTCTCCCTGTCTCTTTTTGGGTAGGATTCTCTGTGGGCACAGGCTGCGGGTCAGCAGGATGCCACAGGATCATCAGTGACCATCTCCTTCTCAGGGATGGTGCCCAGAGGTCCCTCTGCCCTCTGCTGGTGCTGTTGGCTCTGGAACTGATACTGCAGCTGTGGTATGGGAGGGGGCTGAGGATAGGCAGGTGGTTTGGAAACAGTTTGAAGCAGAGGGAGAGCTGGTAGCTGCGGGTGCTGCTGCTGGGGAGGAAGGGGATGGAGATGAGCCTGAGGTACGGTTTGGGGTTGGGATTGTGGCTGATGCTGCGGCGGGGGCTGTGGATGGACCTTGGCCTGAGGCTGTTGCTGACTCTGGGCCTGCTGTGGCTGGTGATGAGAGTGGTGCTGGAGCTGGGGGGAAGCTGCTCCGTTCTTACTGAGGCCACAGGACTGAGCTGCACAGTGGATCTGACGCAGAGTGTCCAGAGCCTCGCTTTTAGCATGCTTCAGCAGATCCGCCTGGCCCTGAAGTTCGACAGAGTGAAAGAGAGACAGAAAGACACCTTAGCCAGCAATTTATATTGAACCTTACATTTAAAGCTCCTATTAGAAGTTGTGGTAATAGTTTAGTTTAGTCTAGTGTGGCTCCAATCAGCTGCAGTGTTGCTGCAGCTAGATAGATGATAGATAGATACTTTTACCACAATTATTTAAATTACAGTGAATAGATTAATGAATGCAAATGTGCATATGAGGTAAGGCTTTTACCACAGTGAGCTTCTTACCGTATTTGGGCGACAGAAAAGCAGTGACAGACAGGGCAAGATATTTTATATTAAGCAGTGCTAAGGTCCTTGTTAAATGAAAGGGCTATTTTCAGCCACTCTGTGACTGCTGAGTGCAACTCACAGCTTTAACTTCTTTACAAGTTGCTCAATATGAAGCTCAGAAGACAGCAACTCATCAATCAAGAATCCAAGGTATTTATAAGATGATAAACTCAATCACATCAATATGAAACAAGGCCACACATAAGGGAGGATAAAGAGGAGAGATTACTGGGGCCCAGTCAAACTGGGGACAGATGGAGCAGCAAAATCATGATTCATGTAAAGTTAAATGGAATAAGGATATTTTACTTTTAACCTGAATATTAATCACTCTTACCAAAGCAACAAAAATATATATAATTTTAGACATTTATGACTGCTGTAGTACAGTATAGCATTTTTCTAAAAGTAAATCCCCTCTCTTCAGACAGAATTACCTTTCTATTGCAAATGTTAACAACACTGATGGCCACACTGAACTAAATGATCAGGAAAAAAAATTCAAACTTCATAGCAAGGCTGTAGTGTGCACAAGTGTCAGAATGCCAGAAAATAAAGTAGAAGAAACTGAAACTTTAATAGGAAAAAAATGAATGATTGCAAAAAAAAAAAAAAAAAAGACAAAAATGGGCAAAAAGTGGTAAAAGGGCAAAGAGAAGTGGCACAAAATGTGACAGAAGTGGCAAAAAAGAGAGCAAAAATAGGATTAAAAGTGGCAAACATGTGGCAAAACAGAGCAAAAAGGGCTTAAAGTGGCAAAAAAAGGGTTACACAAAAGGGTAATAAAAGTGGGTTAAAAAATCATAGGATGACACACTTTTCAAATCCAAAATGAGGTAGCACTGACAAATGGTTAGGGCCCATTCTCTGTTTGTTTAGCTATTTATTTATCAAACCTTTATTTAACCATGAATAACCTCACTGAGATAAAAAATCTCTTTTTAAGAGTGTCCTGGCCAAAGTTGCAGACAAACAATAAAGAACCATACATACAAACATGATTGTATACTAGAAACGTAAAATAAATGAGTAAATATTTGTCAAAATTAGAACAATCATAAACCCCCATAGATCACGCAGAACATCTACAATCAGATGTCTCTGCCTCAAAGCCATCCAAGCATCCTCTTAAAAACATCCAATGATAACAAGTCATTGAGCTTGAGGTTCTTTTGTAATTCACTCCATTCAATTTTTCAGGGGCACAGCCGAGTCTGTGGCAGGCCCGCCCTGAGACAAAGGCAGGTTCAGTGTTTTTTTTCTTTTGAGTTTAAAAAGATCATAAGTTTGGTTTTGTCAGGATTCAGAACCAATCTCAACTGGCAGTGTGTCCTGTACAGCATCAACGACTTCTTGTAAAAGACAGAGAGCCTGATGTTTTATGGAAGCAGTGCAATAAGTGACAGTGTCATCTGCATATAAATGAAATTTTGCAATCGAAACATTATGACCAATACTAGTCGATAAAAAGTACCAGCGGCCCCAAGACTGCGGCCTGAGGCACTCCATTTTTAAGATATTTAGAGGTAACTCCCTCAGCCTGAGGACACTGCATTCTGTTTGACAAATATTCGTCAAAGCAGCTCCTCAGACAGACCCATACACTGCAATCTGTCTTTTAAAATGACATTGTTAACAGTATCATAGGCCTTCAACAAATTAATACAAAGAGCAGCACAGTGTTCCTTACTGTTAGAGGGCTCAATAAAGTCACTGATGACTTTTAAAGCAACTGTGAGAGTAATGGGATTTTTCAGAAAACCTGACTGATAATCAGATTAAAAAAAGAAAACCTTTTACGCATTTAGAGCATGGTGAATTAAGAAAAAACAACAAAGTTCAATGCAAAATTCAATGCACTAGCTCTTTAAAGCAGTTTTAACCATTTCCAATTCATAGGCATTAAAACATCTGTGATATCAGTTCCCTTAGAGTTTCTTTGAATTTGACTTTTTTTTCTTCTTTTCTGCCAAAAGCCTAAAAAATATCTTAAATTAGCCAATACCTTGATGGAGCAAATAGGAAAAAATCAAGAAAAGATTCCAAAAAATATGAGTATTATGCATGTACTCCTAAGATGCAGAAGGGGGCAGCATACAGCCACTGAATTTAGGCCGTTGGGTGCTTGCCAGTCCCTTATACTGCTCCCCCTCTGCCTCTGAATTGTGCTGTCATATGGTGATAATGTTGTACTACATCTCTGCTCTTTATTTGGGAGCACCCCGGAGAAGAATCCCTGCCATATGTGGGGGAAGTGGTCAGGGCAGGCCTCCTGCTTTACAGCGCTGTCAAGTCAATCTGGGCCACAGCCATGGCTGCCTGCCTCCTTAAGCTAGCTGTCTTTGCCATGCGGAAATGTGGTGTCTTCTTCTCTAAAGGCAGTTATTTCTGCTTGTGTGAGGATGCTTATATTATTACCATGGACAAGAGGGGAAAAAAATCTGACCATGTGCATTTGTGCAGTCCTTAGCCCTATTCACACAAGCCTAAAAAAAAACTGAAAACAGAGTTTTTCTGAGTATGTGTGGACGCAAAGAGCTGAATATTTCACCCAGACTGGACCAAACATTTTCCTTCCTCTCTACCACCTTCCCTGACAGGGAAACTTCCTGCTGTGAGAGACGTGTGCACAGACTCTAAAATTTCATGAGTACATATGTGAAACAGCTTTGACTCCTCCCTTCAGGCCTCTCTTTCTGTGTCCGCTCCCACACTTTTCTTTATACCATCATCCCTCCAACATCTGTTCACAAGCAAGTTGAAAGCAGCCTCCTTTTCATCCGTGACTCTGTATATTTTCCCTCCCTCCCTCTGAACTCCACTCTGGACTGGATCTGACCCTCAATGACAGTCTGTTAAGTTAAAACCCCTGTGAAGAGGCAAAGGCCGACCTGTTCTAAACTAAGCTGGAGAGTAAATGGTGAAAGGGATAAAGTTCTCAGCGCTCTGCGGTTTGACATATTGCAGAATGAGTGAAGGTGCTGCCCATGCACATCGTGCCCAACGTTTTACTCCCAGGTGATGTTAATACTCTGCAAGTGGCCTTTTTACCTGAACCACTCCAGCACGCAAACCGCAAGCATGAATAAGTCATATGTTTGAAAAAAGCGATATTATGTAAGTCATGACTCACCAGGCATAAAATAAGACAGCGAGCAGCTTGTCCCGTGCTGCCAAAGCAAAATCACGATGGCTCTTGTACTGGGCTACAATCAACCGTACAGCTGGCCTGAAGCTTCTCTCAGGAGGGGGTGCCAACAAATCCCACCTTATCTCCCTATTTTACCAAATCATTCCATCAGTTTGCTTCATGTATCAGCATCCAACATTCAACTAAAGGCTAAAACATGCTTGACACTTGCTTCAAAAGACTCTTTTTCTTTTAACTCTGGTTATTTATTTCTAGTCACGCCGGTAAATGAGTGACAGAGTGGTTTTCACAGGTAGGAAAGGGCCAATCTCTTTAACCATGCCTGTTCTGAACTGTCTATTCCTGTCAAAATAAGCTCAGAGAGGGAGTTTTTGAAAAACAGACTGGGAGAAATAGTGATAAACAAGATGCTATCTCTCTCTCTCTTTTGAGTCTTTCCATGCCCGCTGAGGATCTGGCGAGGCTGACAGGTGAAATAACTCAGCATAGTTGCCAGCACTGGCAAGCAGGCACCAGGCGCACACCAAATGTTCAGTATGATACAGATTACAGCTGAAGAATGGGCGGAGAAGGAGGAGGAGTTAGGTGCATGCCAAGATGCCTTCATGTTAAGAATGTGTGCTCATGGAGGAAATCCAAGGACAGGAGAGGATGATGGGGGGAAGTGTGACTTTAGGGAGACAAAGATGGAGTGGGTTGAGTTAAGGGGGGGATGAGGAGAGAGGCGGGTGAGGTAAGGATTAGTTTGTGGGCCCATCTGTTATGCTAGTTAAGCACATGTGTTGCCCAAATCTTAAGAGTGCAATAAGGCTTAATTGAGATAAATCTGCCTGCTGCACAGGCAGGTGTTTTATTAAAGAAAATATTACCAAAATACTGCAAAACAAGCTTGAGTCAAACTGTACCCTGGTTTTCAGGGTTTTGTGATATCTTAGAGACAACGTAATAAACTGTTGATTTTAAAAAGTATGTAAGGTAATGGCAGTGATTGCATAAATATTCATCCCCTTTAAAGTGACTAACCTAATTCAACAGATGTCGCGACAATAGGTGCCAGCAGTCTCACAATTAGTGAAGTAGGGTTCACCTGAGTACAGTGAATGTGTCTCAAGTTATTGCAGTATAAAGACACCTATGTCTGGAAGGTCTAGTCACTGGTTAATCAGTATTGCTGGCTACTTTTACACCATGAAGACAAAATAAACCCCAAGCAACTCAGAAAAAAAGTTATTATAAAGTATAAGTCATGGGATGGATGCTAAAACATCTGAAGACCCTAAACAGCACCCAGAGTTCACTTAAATCCATCATCAAGAAATGGAAGAAGTATGGTGCATGTGCAAATATGCCGGGATCAGGCCGTCCAGATTGACTGTGCAAAAGGAGACTAGTGAGAGAGACCACCAAGACACCTATGTCTACTCTGAAGGAGTTACAAGCTTCAGCAGCTGAGATGGGAGAAACTCTGAATAAAACAACTGCTGCCCAGGTTCTTCACCAGGTAAAGCTTTATGGGAGAGTGGCAAAGAGAAAGCCACTGTTGAAGAAAACTCATTCAATCTCAACTAGAGTTTGCCAGGCATGAGGGAGACTCTATGGTGAAGTGAATAAAGTTCTTTGGTCTGATGGTGTTTTTTGGTCATCAGACAAGATGCTATGTTCAGCGGCAACCAAACACTGCACTTCACCACAAACACACCACCCCCACTGTGAAGCTTGGTGGTGGCAGCATTATGCTGTGGGGAAGCTTCTTGGCAGCCGGGCCCAGCCGGAAGTTAAAATTAATGTGGGAAGTAGGAAAGTCATTGTCATAGAAAGTCAAGTAAGAAAATCAAGGAGGACAAAGTTATTTAGCCTGCAAGAGAACTAGAAGATTTATTTTCAACTAAGACAATGTCCCAAAACATATAGAGAAAGCTGCACAGAAGTGGTTTAAAGACAACAAAGTAAATGTTCTGGAGTGGCTGAGTCAAAGCCCAGAACTCAATCCAATAGAGAATTTGAGGCTGGACTTGAAAAGGGCTGTTCATACCCAATCCCTGTCCAACCTGACATAGCTTGAGCAGTTTTGCAAAGAAGAATGGGGTAAAACTGCAGTGTCCAGGTGTGCAAGCTTGATTGAGACCTATCCACACAGACTCAGTGCTGTGATTGCAGTCAAAGGTGAATCTATGAAACACTGACCTGAAGGTGGTGAATATTTATGCAGTCACTTCTTTCCATTATGTATTTTATCTAATTGACATTACTGAGTAGGAATCCATTTTCACTTTGACATTAAATGTTTTTTTGGTCAAAAAAGCCAAATTATTTTGACCATTATTGATTCACAAAATCAATAAAAGGGTAAAACATCCAAGGGAGTAAATTCTTTTTATAGGCACTGTGGCTAATGAGTCTAACTGTACCTAAGTTTTTTAGGCTTTTGAGCTATTTTAGAGACATTATAAACTGTAAATTTTGAACTACTTATGGATTTATTCTTAATAAAAAACAACAGGTAATTGCAACCCTTCACTGTCTCTTTATCAGATGTTTCTTCATTCAGTGCTCAATGATTTCAAGGTGATGAGATGAGATTATAATGTCCTAGCTGCTCTGTCCTTATTTAGCAAAAACAGGCCCGCTGAGCACATCATAGTGTGAGCAGCATGTGGTGTTTTTATCAGTGTTTCTATTACTATTGGTGTTCATAGACGCAGTGAGATGAGGCCACTGGGCAACCTTATCTCCCTTTGTCATGGGAAAAGCAGAGGCAAGCATTTTGCTGAGCATCATCTTCAAAGCATGTCCTGGGGCCCTGCTGTACCCTTATGAGGAATGATGGAGCAGCATGTGCGTGTCTACAAACAAGTGTGAAACAATCCTTTTGTGTCTTGTCAAGATAGTTACATGAGCAAATAAATAAAACAGTGCTTGTAATCAACGGCAATTAATTAGGAGATTTAGGGATTAGACAGGAGGCAAATACAATTAGCACAGGGTGCTTTCTTGAGATGCCATGTAGTTTAATCTCTTGCTTAGCCAGCTTCTTATAGCCTCCAGATAAAATGGACTACTATGTTAAGCTGAAGGCCACATGCCAGGTGTGCTTCAGTCCAGCTCACCTTAAGGACGGTGATGTTCCAAGCGTAGCTCTCCATGGACTTCTGAAGTTTGCGGCCTTTGAGACCCTCCTTTGCTCCAATGCGATGCAGATCCTCATGGAAGTCCAGACCTGAGCACAGGCATATATGATGAATTATTAGGGATGTATCATATTAACGGCTATAGAGCTGCAACAATATCAAAATTTCATATCACAGGTATAATTTCAAAATATATACAGGTATCGGTGTAATTGCAGTATTGCTATATTTTTCTGAAAAAGGAATAAAAGGACTGATTCATTGCTTGACATCATTTCATCAAGTTTGATATAAAAAAACACACAAATAGCATAAAACAATACTGTGCCTGAAGCTAGCTGAAGCATAATTGAACACCACTGAGCAAATTCAGGAATAGTCATGTGCAGACTTACATTTTTTGGTTTTTTTTTTTGTTTTTTTTTTAATATTACTTTGAGTTAACCATGAATCTCACCAAATCACCATGTTTTTAATGTAAATTTATTTAAGTGTATGCGTATATTTTCATTTTAAAAAATGGTCAAATACAACTTTAAATCATTTTGAAATATTCTTTGTTCACTGGAAGGCATCTGGTCTCTCCCTCTCAGTGTCTCCCCCATGCTGAGAACCACTGCTCTAGCAAGCAGTCAAAGAACGACATTTTGGTTTAATTTGATTCATAATCCTAATTTGGTATGAGTTTATGAATTCATAAGCCTACTAAGCCAAAAAAGCGTGCTGTCTGGAGATTATTTTCTGTGATATTAAAGGGCAGTTACCCCCAGTGGCTTTAGTTAAGGATGCTCCCATGCTGCTATTTCCCTATCCTGCTAAACACACATTTAAATCATGTTTAACCGACTACAGAAGAAAATGCTCAGAAAACAGACTCATCACAGGGTCATTGTGTCAGTGGATATGTGAGGCTGCTGTGGCGATTAGAGTGTGGCTAAAGTTAGCAGCTAGCTCCGCCAGACTTTGTTTCTCTTTGCAGATTGACATTGTGCTTCATAAGGTCACCCATCCCTTTGATTGAGTAGTTATATAGAAGTTTAACCCTCAACAGTCGACATACTACCTTATTTCCATTTCTGGTTCAAAAAGCCATCATATTGCGCTGGTCTTACAACACGCTAACCACAAAGCTTCTCATGGTTATTTCCATTGAAGTGCCATGGGGAAAGCCCTGGCAGTAAAGGCAGCAGTATTAACTGAAGCTACAGTGGCTACTTGTGGTGGGAGGGCTCAATCCAGAATTAAAAGTGCATTTGACTGGGATTTCAGGCCTGTGTTTTAAAAGAACATGCATGATTAGTTTAAACGACTCTGTGATGTCCTAATGTAATCGTTTAGCTGGCTAACCTAATGATAATAGAAATTTGAATGTAGAGATAACCGTAGAGAAAATTACCATGGTTATCATCAAAACTGCTAACTGTATCATCTTTTTATTGGTTTAAAATTTGTAAAACCCACTGACAGATGTAAAGGGTAACCAATAGCACTGATTTATGAAAATATATATATTGGTATCGATGTCAGTATCATCTAAAATTAATTTTTCAATATCAGCCCATTGGATAAAGGCAAAAATCCAATACCTAGCATCCCTACAAATACATCTAAAACACATATCAAAGCAAAACCTGACACTTCATGAAGTCATAACTGTTTTGTAGGTATTGTATTTAAACCCTAGAAATACCAATTAGGAAAATATTAGTGTTTATGTTTTGGATTTCTTGTCTTTTTTGGAAAAAAGTACATTAAGGCATATAACCATACAAAGACAGCCACTACCTCCTAAACCTGTTATGTAAGATTAATCTCTTCTTCTTGTGTAATGTTCAGCCCACGAAGCTGTATGTACTTTATGCAAATGAGTGCAATTGTGCAGAGAAGATATGTGCAGACTAGGATTGTCATGATATCAGAATTTCAAACTATGGTACTAAGAAAATAAAACAAAAACAGAATCCTAGGCAATCAAACATTGAATGAGTTCTTGTATTCAGTTATCAGAAATTGCAGGCAAACTTCAACTTTGTCTGAATTGCAAAAATGTGATTCAGTACCAACATATTCTCTGATGTATTCTTTTTCAACATGCCTATCCTATGGAAAAGGTGTATTTTTTAAGCTTTGGTGCATTTTGATACAATCTAATAACAGAGATTGTATTGTTTTAAAACAAGTGATATCTTAAAGAATAAAACAGACAACATTATTGATCACAATCTTGTCTCAAATTAAAAATAAAGATCTATCAAGATAACTATGGAATAGGTGTGACTATAAACCTGATATTCCACATAATAGTAGCCTTTTTAAATACACAAATACAATTATTTGTCCACTTTCACTATCAGTTCTTAATCTTGGAGTGTGCAACACAATGTCTGCAGAACAAAAGACATTTAGCCAGCTCATCTTCTCTAATGGCCACAACAGCAATACACAACACAAAGGGCTGCATTGCTAATGGGAGTAAAGTGGAAGTACTGCAACTCAGGCTAACCTTTAATTGCTCTATCAGTTGGTCTGGCTTCATTTAGCCCAGGCAGACCATTACTAATCCTGCGGGCTTTGAGAACAAACTCCTGCTAAAGCTGTGTGTCTCAGCGTACTTGTCAGTCAGTCCCTGACAACTGACCTCATGCCACTTCAGCTTTGATTCACTGCAAAGACATTGATGAAACTTTAAGCACAAAAAGCCCATTATTGCGAGTCATTCACTCTTTAGTCTTCAGCTCTTTTCAGTAGGCAATTCAAGAGTTGTCAAGAGAAGTCTTTAATCAAATTGATTTCTGCTGGAGAGTGGCAGAATTACCAGCTGCAGACTCTTGTATTTTTGTTTAAATAATTCTAGCCTCCATCCTAAATAACGTTTGCCAAGGGTATAGAGATTCTGTATGTAGCAGAACTTTGTAAAGCTGAATGAGATAATTCTCTGGTACAACAACAGCCTGCTACGCTCCTTCTATCTTTTATGCAGTTATATCATCTATAAATGAGAACTATCATCATTCCTCTTGTGGAGTAGTCAGATGTAGGGTTGTCAAATACAATATATATTTAAAATGATAAACTTTCTGTGACATTGTGGATCGATGTGATCTTAAAATCTGAAACTTTAAAACCATCCCACAAATAATTTATAAGGACAGGTGCATTGCAGAAGAAAAAAATCCATCCAAAATTTCAGGCAAACTCCTGTACACTGCCTATAGTGTGCACTTTGTAAATACGTACATTGGCAACATTTCAGAAATAAAACATTGCCAGTGTATCTGTGGAATTGAGACAGTGTGCAGGAGTTTGCACGCATTCTTTTCATAAAAAAATATGAATCTAAGCAATACTGGGTGCCTAGGGCTATTATTTTGTTGTTTTGCAACTATAAGTGCTGTAAGAAAGTATTCAAACCCTCCTGGTTTGGTGAAACCAAGATTGAACTGTTAGGCCTAAATTCTGAATGTTATGTCTGGAGGAAACCAGACACTGAGTATCATCTGCCCAAAACCATCCCAACAGTGAAGCATGGTGGTGGCAGCATTATGCTGCGGGGGTGTTTTTCAGCAGCAGGGACTAGGAGAAGAGGGTTGAGGGAAAGCTGAATGGAGCAAAGCACAGAGATATCCTCAAGGAAAACCTGTTCTGCAGTGCTCAGGACCTCAGACTGGGCCGAAGGTTCACCTTCAAACATGGCAATGAGCCTAAACATACAGCCAAGACAACACAAGAGTGGCTTAGGGACAACTCTGTGAATGTCCTAGAGAGGCCCAGCCAGAGCCCTGACTTGAACCCAATCGGACAATCTGGAGGGACCTGAAAATAATTGTCCACTGGCCTGACTGACTGACTGACTGAGTTTGAGAGGATTTGCAAAGAAGAGTGGCAGAAAATCCTCCATTCCAGGTGTGCAAAGCTTGTTGCAACATATCCAAAAAGACTCAAGGCTGTAATTGCTGTCAAAGGTGCATCGACTAAGTACTGAGTAAAGGGTCTGAACAAAATTGCAAAAATGTCTTAAATTTGTTTAATTTGTTTTCACAGTGTCATTGTGGGGTACTGAGTACAGATAAATGCTGTCGGAGTCAATGACATACTTGTTCTACACAAAAAGTTTGCATCAATGTAGAGATGCTAACAACTTTAGTAACCTAAGTGTCCACATGAGGCTCCCCATAATGCACCATGTTAAAATCCCTTTTAAAAACTTGAAATTAGCATGTTTACAGCCTGGTGCAAACGTCTTTAGTCTCTATAGGTCATGACAACTGCAGGAGGGTTGAATTTGGGTTGAAGTCACTTGTTATACATACTGTATTGTACCTTTTAGTAGAGCTCTGTGGTTGCTGTGAGTTCCAGATGGATCCTGTTGGCTTTCTATTGACATCATCAGAGCCAAATCAGTCACTACACTAAACCTCTCGGCCATGTTTGTGCTGGAGAGATTATTTCACACAAAAATACAATATGGCTTCTATTTGTTTTCATGGCACTAGCTCCCTTTGCTTCTTCAGTCTGATAAATAAACAGCAGCAGTCAGCCACCAGCACAAATAGAGTCTAATTCTGTGGGAAAATGAGGGTAAACAGGCTCATCCAGGCTAATGAATTAGCCGCGGGTGTTAAATGTTTCGCTTTCATAACTTCCTCTTGGCCAACCCTTCCAACTCCACCCTCTACTCCAAATATGGCCATGCCTGGCTCATGAAAACAATATGGCGCTTCCAAATGTCTAACTCAAGGCTTCATTTAGGCCGCCAAGAAATCAATGGGGGACCGTACTGGGCTTCATCCATGATTAATGAAGTCTATGATCTCAACCAAGTTCCACATAGTCATTTTTTAAAATATTCTGTAGCACATACGATGAAACAGATCCACAGCTCAAGATTTAAAACGAGCAAACCTGATCTCTGACCTGGCAGTGAACATCACTCTCATCTCATCACTAAAAAAAGAGTCAGGTCGTCTGTTGTCCAATATATCCATAAGATTGATGTGCAGCCATTAGAGAATCTCTTCTTTTGAGCCTGAGCGTTGTGTTAACAGGGTTTACGGCTGATTTGATCTTGTAATCTGGTGTAGTTAATGGCCTGCTGCTGGAGCAGCACTGAGCCAAGGCGGTTTTGGGATCACAAAACTTTGGGAGCGCGGCAGACAGGGAGCTGAATAGGAGATGAAATTAGCTGGAGGCGGTGTGTTGCAGTACAGCCTCTTCAAGCATTTAATTTCCCAATTATTAAGCATTTCCTTCCCCCAACAGTCACACAGTTGCTGTTTTTTTTCTGACACTTAAACTCTAAGAAATTGAGTTAATAAACAAAATGTTGCCCCTGTGGCACTCTCTGATGAGACAGGATCTCATGCGTTGCTTCTCCACTGGAAAGAAGCAGACAGGGGCAGGAAAAAGAGAAAGAAATGAGCAGCTTAGACAGACAGGACTGAGATGCCTCTTTTTTAAGAGGACATACATATTCAGACACAAAAACACACACTTCAGGAATGGATACAGTCTTTGCATGGAGCAAAGACAGCTTTCTGTGTTTGTAATGAGCGCTTTATCATTCAATCAAAACACACACACAGTGAAAGAGACGGCTACAGCCAGAGAAAGGTGAGTAAATAATAAAGTTGAGCAGAATCTTCAAAGAAATGATGAAAACAAAGATGAAAAGGCGGAAGAGAAGACCAAATATACGTACAGCCACATCAGTGTTTCATTAATACATCTTCAGTCTCTCTCACACACTGCAGAGCCAGGGAAAATATCATCACAGGTAACAGGGAATAGGATATTCTAGATGCTGATGAGACGGGAAAACAATGACTGTATAAGCCGGGGAGGACAGAGGAAGAGGATATCTTTATCCCTTGGATTTGTGTGGTAATGAAATCCACATGGAGTAGCCCCAAACCACAGAAGAACACAGTCAGAGCGGTTGGTCAGTCAGTACGCTTCATGCAGAGAGAGGACATCTCTGTACCTTGCTTAATGCTGATGAAAAACACCCCCACAGCGTGATGCTGCCACCCCTGCACTTAGGGAGTAAGCTAGACTAGCACAAAAATTCAACCTGGTCTAACCGCATGTAAAAGTACCGAATGAAATAGTCTTTGGATGAAAGAATTAATCAATAGATAAGTACATTTAGAATGCAGGAAGTCAGCAGCTTTCTGTGGTGGATTTTTTTGCTTGTTTCAATCATACATTAACTGCGGCCATCCCCTGAAAAACAAACTTTACTTTCAGTCCATCTTTGGGTGTCTTGTTGTCATAACCAAAGGTTCTCAATAGGGTTGAGGTCAGGGGAGGATGGGGGCCACACCATGAGTTTCTCTCCTTTTATGCTCATAGCAGCCAGTGACACAGAGGTATTCTTTGCAGCATGAGATGGTACATTGTCATGCATGAAGGTAATATTACTATGGAAGGCACGGTTCTTCTTTTTGTACCATGGAAGAAAGTGGTCAGTCAGAAACTCTGTATACTTTGCTGATGCAATTTTCACACCCTCAGGGACGCCAAAGGGGCCTACCAGCTCTCTCCCCATGATTCCGGCCCAAAACACGACTCCGCCACCTCCTTGCTGACATCGCAGCCTTGTTGGGACATGTTTGCCATCCACCAACCATCCACTACCCCATCCATCTGGAAGATATCTCTGTACTTTGTGCCATTCAGCTTTTCATTAACCCTCATCTCCCGGTCCCTGCTGCTGAAAAACAACCCAGCAGCATGATGCTGCCACCATCATGCTTCACTGTTGGGATGGTACCGGGAAGGTTATGAGTGGTGTCTGGTTTCCTCTAGACATAACGTTTAGAACTGAGGCCGAACAGTTTAATCTTAGTTTCAGGAGACTAGAGAATGTTGTTTCCTACAGTCTGTGTCTTTTGGGTGTTTTTTTGCAAACTCAAAGTGGGCTTTCATCTATTTTGCATTGAGGAGAGGCTTCTGTCTGTCTAGCCACTCTGCCATAAAGCTCAGATCTGTGGAGGGCTACAGTGATGGTAGTCTTTCTTAAACCCTGTCAAATCGCCACACAGGATCTTTGGAGCTTAGTCAGAATGACCGTTGGGTTCTTTGTTACCTGTCTTACTAAGGCCCTTCTCCTCCAATTGTTCAGTTTGGCCAGCAAACCTCTCAGCATCAATCAAGTGAAATCTGAGGCGCCTGTGCCAAATTTCAAGTGTTGTTGCCCATGGTCCAAATACTTTTGTCAATGTGTTATATCAGGCTGTTCTTTTTATCTGGCAAAAAAGACTAAAAGTTATATTGTAACAGGTATCACAACATTTGATGCAAATTAAGCTGAATATTACCAGAAAGGCTAAGAAATAGTTTTAAAAAATTTCTGCAAAGTTTCAAGAGAATCCTTTTTTAAGAGGGTGGCGCTAAGAAGGGCTACTTGGGGGACGAAGTGGGAGTTGTGTTCCAAAAACAGATTAGCTATGCATGAAGACAGAGTGTACACACGGACACACAGTGGTAGCATCTGGAGGTGCCGGATTCTGCATCCCAGCTGTCTTTCTGGTCCCCCATTAGCAGTGTGCATGATGAGGAGCCATCAATAGCGCCCAGGGGGGATCATCCAGCACCTCTCCATCCTCATCAACACGTCAGCTTCAGTTCCCAAATTAAACTGATTAGCTGCAATAATGACAGGGCATAAACTGAGCGCAGGAAATAGAGAGGAAAGAGGAGGAGGAGGTGCTGTTGGGAAGTAAGAGCCATGGCAACCCAAAACTGTCCCACATCATCCCTGTTTCTCATCTCCTGCTGTATTAGCGGTTAATCTGCCAACGTGCCGCTCATTTGTTCCGGTTTAAAAAAATGAAAGGCAAGTGAGGAGGTAAGAGGTGAGTTCAGGTCCCTCATTTCAGATCACAGCCTGCACCTTATTGTGATTAAGGCTTTGTCGCAGCAGCATTTAGCTGATGAGAAGAGCATGCTCTTACAGGCTGGTGCAAAAGTCGGAGTCAGGTCCAATCAAAGGCCTCAGAAGCACAGATACGCACACAAACATCCTATCCCATCACATATTCCCCCTCCTATTCAGACAGCTCGTCCTCTAATAGCACCCTTCTTTGCCTCTCACACAGCCAAATTACACCAAATTATACCTCTGGCTTCCAAATCGATCATATAGACAAAACCTTCAATTCTATGCAAATCTGCCGGTCCATTATTTTTGTACTCCACTCTCTGACAGACTGTCTGTGCTGAGGATGCTGCTATTGTCTTTCTCTGTCCAAACAAAATCGTATGGCCAATGCATGCTTCTGGAGTCATGAGTGCATCCTAGTGTCTCTGAAAATCAGAAGTGAACTGAGACTGGCTAAACAAGAAAAGAATACAGTAGCATTTTGCATTGTTCCAGTGTTGCTTTTTCACTGAATCCTGTGACTCTGATGGTTAAAAAGACTAAAGGTGTTTCATTTAAACCTGTTTTGTTGTAGAAAAATGAAGGTTTTGAAGGTTTAGGTTACATGGTCTATCTTTTTCTCCTGAGGATGATGTCATTAAATTGTCATTATGAAAGAATTATGCTTATTTGCGATCCAAAGCCGTGGCAGACATGCAGACCTCGGGGACCCGATGATTCAGGATGCATGCAGAGGGGACAAAGAGCACTCTGAGCGTGGGAGTTTCTGCATTAATATCGGAAAGAAATCTGCTTCTCAACAGAGAAAAGATTATTATACTAGATAGAAAATGTGAATGTATGGAGGCAGTGCAGAGCATCATAATTTCTCCATTGATTTTTTTTTTTTTTGTAACTGAATTGTCTTGTTTAATGTGCAAGAATTCTAGCAAAAGTACTAATTAATATTTATTTCTCTGTCATCTTTTTATGTATTAATATAAATGGCGCTGTTCTACACAAGCAAAAAGAAAGTCAGCAATAAAATTGCTTCAAGTTGCAAAGTGTTTCAAATTGCTTCATCCCACATTCAACTGCAGGCAAAGGGTAAAGTTTTATAGAACCATTACACATAAAAAGCTAAGTGAATAGGTTTTGGTAAAAAGTGCACAGCCATCTGTTTCTCTGACAGCCTGCTGGAAAGCCACATTATGTCAGAGAAAATCTTTTTTTTCCTTTCTTCTGTTCAAACTCACAACAGTATGTCTGGAAGCATGAATGGGCCGACATGGCAGCTATGTGCCTTTGAGAATGGTGGCAGTTTAGATTGAGGCATGTGCTGGGGGTGGAGGAGTGGGCGATAGGGAAAAGGCTACGTTTGGCATGCAGCTGAAGCCCCTTAGGGGCCGTGCTACATCATTGCGTCATGCTTGAGTAATGCTACAAAACTCACAATTTTGTCTTTTCTGTTTGCATTTTGATTGGATTTGAATTTTTTTGCATATTTGTCACACTTAAATGTTTCAGACCATTAAACAAATTTGATTCACATTTTAAGGTGATGTTGAAAACATTTTGTACTTTGTGCAATGGCAGTTCACCTGTGAGCCAATGCAGCTAATGATTATACAGTCATAAGTTTTAGGCATGAAAGGCACTAAGGATTCATCACAGGCCTGATATGCCATGACCTAGGGCTGGAGAGGCGGAGGGCGGCCAGAGTCAAGCTCGACACATGCTTACACACGTGTGTCGCTCGGCAGCAAAGCTCAAGCTCAACGGCATTTTCTGTGTCCAGCATTGTTAATTTTGGCAGCTGTTTTTAACTTCAGTATTACTCTTAGTCTTTTAATGAAATGTCTTTTAGTTTTAGTCCCATTTTAGTCATTTCTACCCTTTTTAGTTTTAGTCTAGTTTTAGTCGACGAAATTCATTTTAGTCTAGTTTTAGTTCATAAAAAGTCCTCACATTTAAGTCTTTACTTTTAGTCCAAGCTTTGATTTTCTTACCTAAATCTGGTTCCAAGCCATGGTAGTATGTTCTATACACTCTGCCAAACCCGGGGTCCCTGAATAGTTTTAGTCATCGTTTTAGTCGCTGAAATTAACACTGGTGTCCAGGTCTTTTCTGGGCTCAGGGGCTCATGGCAACCCTACTACTCACCTGGACCCTAGGACGTGCTTTGTTCCAACATCCACCCTTTACTCCACCCTACAGTTCAGTTCTGGGATTCTGGGATTATCCATTGACACTTAAATGTATCTCAGCTAGGCCTGAACGATTAGCTGCATTTTCATCGTCATTGTGATTTGAGAATATGTAATGACCTCAGCCCAAAGGACACCTGAGAGCCCCACTGTAGCCATGGATATACCGACGTATCAGATGCAGCTCCAGCTAGTAAACACACCAAAAAGTAGCCACATGCAGTTTAACAGTAAGTAGGTTTACCTGTACAGTCAAATCAAACTACTGTTTCAGCTTAAACAGGTTATTTAGCTGAGCAATATCCTTTTCCCATTACACAAGGAACGAGGGAGAATTCCTTGATAAAAGTTTGACAGAGCCATAAGCTTGTGTAATGGACAAGAAAGAAAGAGGAGTGAATGTATTAAAATCAACAAAGTCATCGTCTATCAGCCTATAAAAGGTTAAAATGACATTTTTAGGGCTTTGGGACTCCAGCCAACCACAAAGCGAGCCATTACCCACAATTTTTCATTTAACCTTTATTTAAGTTTTGATAATCATTGAGGTTTCCCTCATTTACAATGATGTCGAGATACAATCAGACACAAAAACAAAAAAAAAAAAGAATAATGATAGTTAAAACAATCACATACTGAAGTGAAATGATTTGAGCATTTCCTTAAACTGCCCAAGAGAAACTAAAATGCCAATCTTGAGAGTTTCCTGTAAATTGTTCCACATTTTAGGAGCATAAAAGCTAAAAGCAGATTTCCCAAATCCAGAGTAAACCCTCAGGACCTGCAGCATTAAACAGTCAGTAAATCGAGTATTATGTTATAATATAATAGTTTTCACATGAAGAAAACTTGGAATACTGGTAAACCTCTGCAGCCCTCTCCTGACTCAGTTAACAAAAAAAGGGACTGTGCTAAAAATGTATTTTATTTTTACTCAGGTTTTCTTTGTCTTATATAAAGATTTTGATGATCTGAAACATTTAAATGTGAAAAATATGCAAAAAACTAACAAACAAAAAAAAAGAAATCAGGGAGGGAAATACTTTTTCACAGCACTGTATTAGGCCCTTTTAAAATCATCCACAGTTTTCAAAAGGCATCAAACTGTTTTGATTTTCTCCAAAAAATCTGACATTTTCAAAGAAAAACCTATTTACAGGACAGCAGTGATAAATAGAGCTCTATCCTTGAAGCTGCTGTGAGTGTGGCATCGCCTGTGTGGGGTTTAAGCTCTGCTTAACTCTGCACTCATCACCTTTGAAGATGCGTCCAGCTCTGGGCCGGGGAACCTCAGAGCCAGGGGACAGCTCTGTGACTGAAGCAGCAGCTTTAAGCCCACATCCCTGGGTAATTGCATCACACGAATATCATCCTGGCTTGTTGTGGTGTGGGGAGTGAAGCATATGCCTCTCTCTGTGGGACACCAGGGAGTAAAGCTGGGCATAGCAGGCTTAAATTGGCTTATCGGCCTCAGGATGTCTGGTTGGCATGTGCCAGTGAGTGAGCCTTCCCTGTCTACATAAGGTTTAGCATTCACAGAAGACACAACATTAACACTTAAATACAAATGTTTGCTCTATTATGAGTCGTCTTTAGTATTAAGATTTATTCCAGCTGCATCTAAAACTGCCTATTTTAGGTTAAAATGAAGATCTCAGTATTCAAACTATGTCCTCCGGTTTGAAGAGCTCTTCAGCAGAGGATCTGCTCAGTAGGAGAAGCAGAGCAAAAGACGAACAAATAGAGCTGAATGTAAAAGAGGCAGGAGAAGTCAACCCACAGGATTTTATCATTTGAATCTATTTCCTTTCTAATAATCTTATTAGGGTCAATTTTGTCTTTACCCTTGAAGGCCTAACCTCTTATATTAAGCACTCTTTTCTTACATTTATAGTAGTGATGCTGCTTTCAGCTTTCCCCTCCCTCTGTCTCTCCTCACTCTGTCAAAACTTCTCATTTCTCTTGCCCTCTTAAAGGATGTTTATTCACTCTATCCTCCTTCTCCTGTTTGCTATGTGCTGGGCTGATTATCTTCACCTGCCCACTGACACAGGAACTACTTCCCACTGACTAACTGATGATGGCCAATTCTGCTGACAGCAGCCCCTGTTGTTGATGTTGATGGAGCTGTTGCAGCAGATACACTAGATCATTCTATCAGCTCGGAGGGCTCAATGTGGAATGCATGCAAACGCTGCATATCTACCTTCTTCAGAGTAGATGAGTCATTTTCACAAAAAGAGGGGGAAAAGTCCTCAGCTTCATATATTTTTACCATTTAGATGCCTACATCTCAAGAAAATAAACGTGTTCAGAGACAGAGGATGATGCAGCAGATGAAGTCTCTGCACTTTCCGTACCTGCTCGTTGTGCTTGTGTGAGCTTGGAGTAGACGACATCAGCTGACTCAATCAGGGTTCTGGTGGTCTGGATCATCTAAAAGACAGAGAAGGGCAACAGTTTGTATTAAGAAAAGTAACCACACTTAAGACTTTTAAGGTAAAACAAAAAGCAGATAAGAGAAATACTGAGAGAAAATACTCCATAGAATTTAGCGATTAATTCCACGTTTATGATTACCAAACAGTTTTGACCCCCCAACAACAACAGGTCATTTTAATTAGCTGATGTCTGTGCTGGTTCTTATTCATCCAGGTCATGGTTATCCAAGTCTTTTTCAAGAGCGCAACTGGACTTTATTGAGGTTCTTGAAGATGTTTTGTCTCTCCTCCAAAAGGCTTCTTCCCCTCTAAAGAGAGCCCGAGCCTCTAAATATAGCCTCTGCACTGTATTTTCTCCTGTCTTTCCTGAGAGGCATGTGTAGGCGTCCTCCCCATGAGATATTGAGGTTTAACACTTTATTTCCTGTGTTCAGGTGTACTTTTATACACTTATTTCTAATGAAATTGTGTTGCTTTTGTGAGGGAAAAGAAAAAAAAAATCACCTTACTTCATTAGATACCACCTAAATATCTGGCTTACCCCTACCAGGTGAATTTAACACTAGCACCATCAGTCTAATAATAGCAAAAATAATAGAGAAGTTTTCTACTCTTCTTATGAGTGTCCAGAGTCTAAAATAAAAAGGGACATTAACTTTTTAAAACAATATATATTCACTCTGAAATTCAACATATGGGTATTTTCGCATGATATGTTTAGCACAGATGGAAATATGTGGAGTCCGTGCGGCTAGCTCTTTCTTTGTAAACCATTGCTACAGCTGCTGAGAGCCACTTGGGAGGGCAAAAGAGCCGCATGCACCTCCGGAGCCGCGGGTTCCCGACCCCAGCCCTAGGCAGACGTGCATCCACATCTATTATTTTCTGTTTTGCTAAACAGTACATTTTGGTTGTTTTCTGAGATTGAAGAAAGTTTGTGTACACATGAAAATGTTTTTGTGACTCAAGGTCTTCTAAGGACAATCAACATTTACTTTTTTTTGTGGTAAACGAGACAGACATAAAATTTTAATGTGCATGTCCTCCAAAAGTGTTTTTCTGGTCTCTTTGTTCAGCCATGTTATGTTCCATAGGGTTCACGCTGCTGCTGCTGCTGGCAAAGCTTAACCTCCTCCACCCCAGCATCCTCCTTCATAGCATAAAGCTTGTTGCACTTGTTACATCAAAAGGAAATGATTCTGCACAGTTAATTTTCTTTAGTAAAAATGTTCAAAAAAGTATAGATCCTGGTTGCCAAGTGATAGATTGTATTAAATTACACAAATAATTCAGGATTTTGCACTGTTAAGCAGTTAAATAGGATGTTTATTATGACAAGCTGTACTCAAGGAAACTATGGACATTTGAAATTGTTTGATATTCAGTAGACACAGGGTTGTGTGGATTTCTGCTGCAAACAAATTTGTCTCTCTTGGACAATAAAGCCCTTCCAATAAAAAGGGTTTGATCAATAAATCACAACATTAGTTTAGCTTCACAAGACAAATTATCAGAGTTAAATTCCATATATGAGCCAACAAGCTTGGTGATGACTTGTTTTTTCCCACTCACATTTTTGGTAACACAATGAAACCAACTATGCCAAAGATGCAACTTCCTGTATCCACCCTCATAAGCATCTGACCAACACAACAATTTAGTTTGATCCCTAAACATCATCCCACTGGCTGAGGAGGAGCAGCTGGGCTAGGCAGCCCTGCTGCACCGAGGAGGAAGCTAATGAAGTTTTACACTCCGGTTTGCGGGAAGACAGGAAGTGTGTGTATAGTGTGTGCATGTGCATGCCTTCTCTTGTTTTGCTGCTCTTATAAAAACTGGGTGCTGAGGCTTCTGCAAAGGGAGCTCATATTGGACACTAGCTTTATTCAGAGGAATGGTTTATACATGAGACAAAAGCCAAATATGCAAAGTCTGTGTTGTTGATGCAGTATTTGAAGAGCACATATTTCAAAGAATTTCTTCAGCAGCCTCCAGAGGATGGTTGTGCTTTCTGTGAGCTGTTTATGTAGGTGAGAGTCGAGTATTTTGATATTGACAAGGTGCAGCATGTCTCAGAGCTGTACTGCATTCTGCTCTCTCCTCTTCTCGATGTCTTTCCGAGCACTGTTGAAAGCTGGCGCACATCTGTAGGCAAGTCCCAGCTCTGAATCTCACTAACCTGGCTTTAACTTTTGCGACTGAGACAAGCGCCTATTCCACACATTTGGATGCACTTTGAACATCATACATTTAAATGTAGTGAATTGTGCAAATGCAAGCTTGCCTGGCATGACTCCTGGAAACAAAGATCCAGTGTGCTGACTCTTTGTTCAGCTCAGGGTCACAACCTCAGCTGGTTGCGGCCCACATGGGGCTTTTTGAGGACAAGAGCTCTACACTGATATCCTGCAGTAAATGGTCTCATGTTGGCAACCATACTCAGTAAGGTCACATGCATTTATACACACACTCATTGTCCTCTGTTTTTGAGAGGGGCATTGGGAAATGGGCCACACTTTTGGGATGCAAAATATTATTGGGTTCTTTATTGGGATTATAAATCCATGCTACTTTTGAAGACCTTTTCACCACATTTTCTGCCCTCTTTGCTACATCTTTTTGCACTTTAATCACATTTTTCCATTTTTTTTGCCACTTTAAACCTTTTTTGTTAAAATACACTTTTTTCCCCATTTCTTCAACTGTTTTGTCACTTAATGGCCATTTCTTTGCATTTCTTCTTGCCATATTCCCCCCCCTACCTTTGACCACATCTGAATTTTGTTGCTGCTTTCTGCTAATTTTTACTACTTTTTTGCCACTTTGTATCCAATTTTTACCACTTTAAATGCTTTGTTGCTAGTTTCCACCCTTGTTTGCAACTTTTTTCTTCTATTTTTTTACTGTTTTGCCTCCTAATGCCCATTTTTTCCTCTTCTTAATGCCCACATTTTCCCACTTTTAACCCCTTTTTTCAACTTTTTAACACCCTAGTTTTCAATTTTTTCCACTTTTATCCAATTCTTGGCACTGTTTGGTCATTTAACACCCATTTTTTTCCACTTCTTTTCCTACTTCTAAACTGCTGTTGCTGTTTTCTGCTCATTTTTACCTTTTTTCTGTGACTTTCTGTCCATTTTTCCCAAATTTTTATTCTCTGTTGCCAGTTTCTGCCCTAGTTTGCCACATTTCTCTCATTTTTCCTCTGTTGTGCCACTTAGTGCCCATTTTTTCCTCTTCTTTGTGCCCACATTCCTCCCTTTAACCCTTTTTGCTTCCTGCTCATTTTCCCACTTTTTTCCCATTTTTCAGAATTTTGCCAAGTCTTGCCATTTATCACCACTTTTAACCCATTCTTGTTGTTTCATGCCCAAGTTTTCCTTTTGTTGCCACATTTTTTCCAGTTCACGGCAATGTTTCGTCACTTGACACCAAATGTTTTTTCCCACCTCTGTGTTAATTTGTTTCCCACTTCTAAACTATTGTTGCTGCTTTATTGATTTTTCCATTCAAATTTTTTTAACCATGAAAATACCTCATTGAGATTAAGAATCTCATATATAAGAGTGTCCTGGCCAAGACAGATGGCAGCACAGTTGACAAAGACATAAAAACAAAGCAATGACAATCACAGAGAGACCAAATCCAGAGTCACAGAGCAGAAAGTCATCAGTTAAAACATCTACAACCTGATACATCACCCTCAAATGCCTTCGGTTTAACTTTAAAAATGCTCATTTATACCATTTTTTTTGCCACTTTTAACCCAATTTTGCTGCTTTACATCCAGTTTTCCCACTTCTTTTTGCCACTCTCCACCCACTTTTTCAGGCTTTTGCCTATTTTTCCATTTTGCTCACATGTCCAGTTCTTTTCCATTAAAGTTGTCTTTTTTTTTTTTGATTTACTTTTTGGCATTCTTGCATTAGTGCACATTATGGCCTAGCTATAAAGTCTGACATTACTTTCCTCATCGTTTAGTTCAATCTGCCCATCCACATAGTTATGATTACCAATAAAAAGGCCATTCTGTTTTAAGAAAAGGGGTTTACATTTTTTTAAAGGATATATTTGTACTACATAAATGAGTAAGGCTCATGTTTTGTTGCTTTAATAAGAGTGCTTATTACTCTGGTTGAAAATAAAATATGGTTATCACAGCTTAAATTTACAATGGACCATGATTGTCCTGACCCCAAAGGAGGCCCCAGTTTGGCTGGGCCCCAGAAAGCTCTCCCCTTTATCCCCCCTTATGGACAGCCTTGGTGTTGTAGCTATTTCACAGAGTGACAAGTGTGAATTTTGAACAACCTCTAAAACAACAGACACCAAATGAGCTACTTTGTAGGATGAACATTTTTAGCTTTTTAAAACCATGAAATTGCATCAGCTAATCTCTAAAGTTTAAAATTTGGATTCAGAGACTTCTCCTGCTCCTGTCCCCAGGAACTTCTTTGTGGACCGAAGCGTGAGAGTTGCTCTGACAGTGCTGAGCCTCCCCGCCTGGTGCGAAGCCTCATAAAATCTAAAGCAACCTCTATTTAGATCTGCTGGCTGCGTCGACTCTGATGTCAGCGCTCTCCTGACGGTGTCAGCAGCAGAAGTGCCGATGAGCTGAACAAACGTGGACACAACAACCTTGTTCCTCTCCCATGACCCATTTCACCAGCTCCCACCAAGCCTCACAGGAGGGAGGGGGGGAGGACGAGGAGAGGAAACAGCGGGTGATAACTAATTACAGACGGACTCCTCCAACCCCTCCTTTTGGGCCGTGCCAATGTCAAGTTGTGAAAAATGCAGTGTTCTTGTAGGAGAGGAAAGGACATGTGGAATTATACAAGATGAAGCTGCAGCTAAACAATCTGACCTGTCGGATGGTTTAAGCTACATTTAGAAGCCTTTTAAAACTCATCCAGCCGTGTGAATGCATGACTCAAATGATAAGCAAAGTGGAATTAATGGACAGAGGAAGCTCCTCTCTGTTTTTTGTCTGTTTTATTTTTGTAAGAGCAGCAACAATGAAGATGTGCACTGAGCAGGAAGTGCACTCAGAGCCTCCTCTGTTATCATACTTAATGCCTGAGTGCTTTGACATTCTGTCTTCACCTGGAGTACATGTTTATTGAGCTGTTACACCTAACAATTAGGGTGTTTGTCTCACATCCAGTTCAAGTGTGTTAAATTTGCTATGATCATATTTGCTTTAAAAGGGGATTTTAGTAGACATGCTGGCTCACTTTGCCATGTGTGCATTATTGTTATTTACCATGTCATAGGCGTTTAGCACTTTGCGCAGCAGCTCAGGCACAGGACCCTGAGCTTCCATGGAGGGGTAAGTCTCACTCAAGTCCACCGTCACTCTTAGAGACCGCTCGCTGTTCATCAGCCACGTCGACACAGTCAGGATGCACTGCTTCATGTTGGCTGCTGGAGTCAAGCCGCACAGCTCCTTGAAGGACACCATGGCATTCTGGGAAGAAAATGTGCAAAAGATGGTTTATACATTGGTTAAAAAAAAAAGAATGGATACATAATGAATACTCTGCTTTGCATTAACAGATGTTCAGCTGCTCCACAGATGAGCATCATTTAAATATAAGCTTAGAATTTTGCGTTATAAAATACTGAATACTCCTCAGTATTCTGCACACGCTGTCCACTCGCTCTGAACCTCCAAGCTGTCACTAAAGCATTCTTCTGTTTCAATCAAAATGATCAAAGAAGCAAGCACAGCCTACATCCTGTTGAGTGATAGCAGTGTTAATGGAATGACAAATACTGCAGCATTTTACAGGTGACCCAAAGAGAGGAGATTTAATGAGAGGAATCATGATACTTGTATAACATCAGACTCCTCATTCAGTAGCTCAGAGACTCTGGAGCCAAATCCAACAGCAGTCCAAAGGTGCTAAGTACATTCATCTACATTCTTTTGAGTATTTTTATTTACTTTTCTCTCTATGCATCAATACACTTTAAATCTATCAAATACTATGCAATCAGTAAGTCTTTTTGGGACTAATAACAGAACATTTTATATCAGGTGCAGCTCAGTTAAAAGGCCACTCTGCCATCAATTACAGAGTTAGTTGTTTGAACCTTGATCTCCTCCTCCCTAAATGTTGTAGTGTCCTTGAGTAAGACTCTGAGCTTGCATGGCTACAAATGCATTTGCCACTTTCGAAACATGTGGTGAATTACATTTTCATGTCCATGGTTTTCTTCCTCAAAAATCTGTCTGCAGATGACATGACATTTCATAACCCTTGTTTTTCTGTGTATTTTGTGCTCTGTTATATAATGTTCCTAGTGTTGTTTAGTCAATCATCTTTTGTGTTTCAGTATTTCTTGTATGATTTTCTATGTGTTTAATTTACATTCTACCTTTGAAGTTTTAACTTGCAGCCTCTTATGTTTCAGGGTTTTGACTTCCTTTGTATTTCATTCTAGAGTTTTAGCTCCCAGTGTTTTGTTCTGTGTTGCATTCATTGTGTAGTAGTAGATTTTCCCAGGTCTTAGTTTCAAGTATCCACTGTTATTTTGTAATCTTTGTCCCTCCCTGTGTTTGAGTGTTCCTTGTGTTGTGTTCTTTGTATTCCCCTCTCCTTTGGTTTTAGTTTGTTGCCTTTGTATCCTCCTGTGTTTGCAGTGTTTCCTTATTTAAGCTTCTAGTGTACTATTATGTTGTCTTTCAGTCCTTGTGTACTTCTTGGTAACTGTCTTGTGAAATGTTCCATGTTTCCTGATTCATTTTGTAGTTGCCTTCCCTTGTATGTGATTCCATTTTTTTTTCCTGCCTCAGTTCCTTACTGTGATTACCCTCACACATTTCACCTGGGTCCCGTTAATAACACCTGTCTCTCCTTGTGCAATCACTCCCTGTGTGTTTAGGTTCTGTGTTTCTCCCTGTCCTTCGTCAGATCATCATATGTCTCCCTCTGTGTAACTTCAAGTGATTCTCCAGCGTTTTTTGCCTTCCAGTAGATTTAGTTTTAAGTAACTTCTTTTGTTTGTTTAATTAAATCATTTTTGAGTTTTCTGCATTTTGGCCCCCTGTTCTTTTGAGCTTTTTGCATAACTATGACAAAACCTTGTCTTTGAACAGAAGTAGTTTTCACCAAAAAAGGATGTCTGCGTACGAAGATAACAGGCTTATCTTACTGTAACACACACAACAATATCATTATTACTATTATCTTTATTTTTATTTCTACACTTGTTGAGTGTGTGAACCAGTTGGTAGGGGCCCATTCAGTCAGTAAAGAAATGGTATCAGTCAATGAGAGTCGTATGGTGTTCTCACTTTTCTGATGATGGACCACAAGACTTGGTAAGGCCAGGTAGAAACTCAATTTTCATGCAAAGTTTCGTAGGTCTTGGAAAATTCCATTTAAATTAGAGATAAAAACATAAGAATTGTGCCCCTAAAATTCCCAATAGGTTACCAAAATTATGTGTGAACATTAGTAAAAAAAATATTTAAAAATCCCTTAATAAATACCCCAAAATATCCTCAAATATTCCCCAGTGTTTTTAGTCAACCTTTCTCAAAAAGCTTAAAGAATGATATAAAATTTCACCAACAAGATCAAGATCGAGTGTCCCGAATGTTGTTGGGAGCATTAGGGTGCAGTGCCTTTTCAACAGATTTTCCAGACACTCTCAAAAGCAAGTGTTAGGGCAAATCTCCCCAGAATGCCTTGCAAACTATTGGTTTGCTACTGAGTTTTGGACTTGCCTTTAATTCCACTGATTACCAATCAATTTCATAGGGAAGATTTCAGCACTACATTCTGTTCTTAGGGGCAAGAAAGCATTTGCACATGAGGAGTAGGGATAAAAATTAGAAACAGGAGTGAGCCTTTCAGCATGCCTGGGTTCAAACTTGGCAGCTAACAGTCACAGTATTTCATCCAGTGCCAGCTTGGGAGTACAAGAAACAAAGTCAGTACTACTGTTTTTATGCCATTTGTAAGCACTGCTTAAAACAATGAAAGAGAAAGATGGCAGAAAGTAATGAGGAAATAAAATCAAGTAAGACATTGTGAGAGAGAATAATAGATGCAGGAAGAGCTAAGTAGGAGAACATTTAGAGCCGTGCAGTGTTGGTATTTGGGAATCGGTCCACACACTCTGCATGCTGCAGTGTGGGAACCAGCTGTCTCCCTGGGTTGGATCTCTGGCCTTGCCGAAAAAAAGAGAAAATCCTGCCCATCACCTCCTACAGCAGAGGATGTGCTGTCACTACAGGGCCCGACCTTCCTGCAGCTGGAGAGAGTGGCCAGGGGACAAAGTCGGTATCAGTAGCTGAATCTTTATGCGGAACTGCAGCCATGGTTAACGCCTCTTGGGCCACTGAGCACAGTCACAATAGCATGGACAGCTCCAGGGCTGTAGATTAAAGCCTGTGTGTGACAGCTTGTGCTCATGTCTCATTTTGGTCATTTCGGTCAATACGCTTTGTTTAATTGAATATGTTTGTACCCCACCAGGTGCATGAATATTCTGTGATAAGTGTTGTGCAATTAAAGTCACTGTGTTTCCAAGCCATGCTGTTTAAAAAACACAATGAGAGGCTCACGTTTTTAATTACTCCCTTCCCCCACTTTACTCCCCTTCCAACATTCCCCAATGAGAGCTCTGTGTCCGGTTACAACACTGCTTTTGTTTCTGTTTGCCCCCCTCCCTCTCTTTCTCTTTTTGCCTCTATCAGTGGATCTCTCTCCTTTCCTCTCTGGCAGCAGTATTGAGTGCCGCTGAATGTGCCTATGATGGCACTCACGCTTTCCAGCAAATAAAAACCCTAGGCTGGCAGCTCTCTGCAGGCTCTATCAACACTTTATAAGGTTCACAGGCAGCAGCTCTCCGGAAAAGGACTTCATTCAAGTCTCCCACCGACTTCTTGTTATTATTTAAAGCAGACCACCTGGAAGCTTTGCTGTTTCGGGATAAAACAAGCCTTGAAGGGAGTACAAGTGAAGTGAAATAATGCTTTCATAGTGGCATCTGAAGAGTGTGTATGCCCACTGCTCTCTGTCTCTGATGTATGCCATGATATCTTGGATTTTCAGAGACTGCAAGTCAAAAAAGATACTTTGATGTCGTCTTATTATCTTATTTTGGCTTCAAGTCACGGGCTTTCAGAGCCAGTCTGCTTGTTGCCTTGTGGGTTATTGGCACAGGCCCTCTCTCTGCCCTTCAGCCTCCCCACTAACATCCAAGGCACCAGACTCCACACAGCTGGCCTTTACAAATCTTTTAAGAGTCCATTTTTTACATTTAAAAGGCAAAGGCCTTTTTTTTTCTAAAAACACCTTCATTTATCCTCTTAAAAGCCTTCCTCTTTTCTTCACATCTTTCATTATTTTCATTAACTTTTATCTCCTCATTTCAAAAAACCTAAATTTACATTTCAAACCTGAGGATATTAGGGTTTGGGGAGCAGAAGCACTACTGATGTTGTTTGATCAAGTTAAAAGAAGCCGATTCACATCTAAATGTATATTACCGCTCTTCAGGTTAGGACTATTAAGACATGACTCAGAGCGGGAGCACAGAGTAGTACCAGCAGTGTGTATTACATAACTGTGGCTATTTCTTTAGTGAACACAAGTACGCTGATTGAACCTTGCATATGTGAATGCATGGTTGTATAGTTTTCAACTTTCATCCTGGTGGTAGTGTAAGAGAAAGGATCCTCCACCAGATGTGTACACTGCCTATAAAAAGCATTAACCCCCTTGGATTTTTTACCCTAAATATGCTCTCAAGCTGTATCTCTCTTGCAGACTGAATATGATCATCCTCTAGGATTTTACTACATTTTGCATCATTCATTTAACCCTCTACCTTTACAAGCCTTCCATGGCCAGCTGCTGAGAAGCAACACCACAGCATGATGCTGCCACTTCCATGTTTCACAGAGGAGATGGTGTGCTTGTGGCAATGTGCAGTGTATGGTGTCTTGTCTGATGGCTTAAAAACTCCATTTTGGCCTCACTTGACCATGCAGTCTCCCACATGCCTTTCAGCAAACTCTAGTCCAGATGTAATTTGAGTTTTGTGCCTTGGAATTTTATTTTGCATCTATCACCTGACTTAAACAATTCAATGATTTCTCTGAGTTGCTTGGAGTGTTCCTTTGCCTACATGGTGTAATGGTAGTCAGGAATACTGATTATCCAGTGACTGGACCTTCCAGACACAGGAGTCTTTATACTACTTGAGACACATTCGCTGCACTCAGGCGATCCCCATTTCTGTAATCGTGAGACTACTAATACCCAACCCTAACTCTGCCCAATTCACACAACTGACAGCAATGAATTAGATCTACAGGGCTGACTTCACAGTTATAATCGAGCCTTTTTAATTAAACATTCCCATGGTGACTCATGCACCTGCACAGATTAGGACCTAATGATGAAATGATCCATTTATCATCTGTTGGATTCTCTGAACTCGTTTTAAAACAAATCCTTTAAACAGTGAGGTGTAAACTTTTCTCAGGGTTGTTCATTAACCGCTGGTTATCACACTTTTATCTACAATGATTTCCCTGAAATTACCCTCATCTCATCCCATTCAGGCTATAATTTGCTAATGTTACTGCCTCTGAAATTGCAGGATCAATTTCCCCAGCAGTGTGCAAACATATTTCTCTCTGTTTTGGGTTGTTGGAGAAGAAATCATGTCTTTAAGAGTATGATTTTTTCCACAACTTTAAAAAACAAGACTGGATGTCACTTGATTTCTAATCCCATTCACTGCTTGTTTGGTTTGGTCAGGTCTTCTGTTTGCTGTTCCATTACACTCTAGTTACTGCTTACTGAAGCAGGATTGACACTCAGTGATATTTATGACCTGCAGATATGCAGTAAACTGGACTAAAGAGAGTGCTCCATCAGCTTCCGGAAACACACAGGAGTCTATCTAATTTAATATATTCCTACAAAAGACTTCAACATTTTATATTTGATTTCGTTGAGCCTGCATCCGTTCATGCTTTCTTGTGCTCATGACTCCAGGTTATAGGGCTGATCTATTCAAGGCAGAAACAAAGCCAAAGTGATCAGTTATACCATTTATCTATGGCCTGCTGCAACATTTTTAAAGTGAGACAGGTACATTTGTGTTCATTATTTATTCAAATCTGTGCTTAGAAAAATCAGACTTCAATGTATGATCTCACCATCGTTTTGTCAGTTAGGGTCAACTGACTGACATTCAATGTCCCTGCTACCTTTCCTTTAATATGTAACACATTAAGGCAGAATAGTGGGGTGAAGTCTGTCCTCCCTTGATCAACCATCGAAGGTTGTAAAATACACTTCATGGACAAAAGTATTTGGCCACACCTTAAATATTGAATTCAGGTGTTTCAATCTGACCCACTGCCACAGGTGTATAAAATACAGCACCTAGCCATGCAGTATCCATTTGCAAACATTTGTGATACAAAGCAGATTGTTCTGACAAGCTCAGTGAGTTAATGTGTGGTACTGTGATGGATTTCACCTTTGCAATAAAACAATGCATGAAATTTCAAAGCAGGGTCAACAACTGCTAAGGCTCATGGTGCGCAAAAGCTGCCAACACTCATGATTCCATAGCTGAAGAGTTTCAAACACATCACGGTCTTCAGACTTAGCATACCAAGACATTTTTGACAATGCTATGCTTCCAACTCTGTGGCAACACTTTTGGAAAGGCACTTTTCCATTCCAACATGACAGTCCCCAAGAGCACAAAGCAAGGACTATAAAGACTCAGTCTGATGAGTTCAGTCGTCCAACATCAGTGCCTGACCTCACAAATGCTCTACAGAATGAATGGGCAAAAATTCTTTCATAAACACTCAAAAATCTTAAGAAAACCTTCCAAAAACTTTTGGCCATATAGTGTTGGTGTAAAGGGAGAAACAAGTTGGTGATGAGGAACATAGGAACCCATGCATGGGCAAAAACCATTCCTCTTGATGATCATTTGAACCAATTGTAGCATGGCTGTTTCTGACCATAATAACTCAAAATAAGTCACCAAATCAGTAAAGTTACCTGATTGTCTGATTGTCTGACTCTGACACTGTCCTCTTGTAAAATAAGCCACACATGTCAAATTTAGAACTGATGACATATTTTGTGTTCAAGAGGTAACTGTGTGCTCAGTCCCGGGAGTAATAAGTGTGACCCAGCAAGGGAGTGGGGGTAATTGTACTTGAGGAAAAGCTGGGCCTGTATGCGCCCTTTGTTACAGAGTGTTCTTTTTTTATCAGTGATCATCTATCAAGGAAGAGCTGACCATTGCATTAAGGGCTTGACATTTACACCTGCCAACCGGCCAAACGCAGGTGGACTTCAGCCATGGCAGGTAGTGCAGTGACTCCCACTAGCCAATTTGGTGGGCTGAATTTATACATACTATGTTTTATTCTAACTGGGCTTAGCTGTTAGCAACAGTGATGGTGAATTGTTATAGTGGTAGATGGTTATTGAAGCTGTTTTGCAAAGAGAGGGGTCAATTTTCCCCAAAATAGAAGCAAATTGCTAGATTTGTGCCCACTTTATAAGCCCAAAGATTCTATTAGTCCATTTCTGTTTTCTCCAGGGTTGAAGCAAAAATAAATAAATAAATAAATAAAACCTTAAAGTTGGAAGTACAGCAAGAAAATTCTGTCTAGTGACTAGCCACAGTGGCTGGTGAGCAAAAAAGTTTATGTTTGATTGCAATGTGTTCTTCAGTATCACGTATTGAACACAGCTGTGTAAGGAAATGCTGAGTGCTGTTGCAAAACCTCAAAACATAAATGATAACTGCCTATCCTTATATTTTTAGATTGTCCACATTAATGATGCTCTGATTTATAAATAAAGCAAATTAAGTAATTCATAAACCAACAGGGGCCTTTTTAAAGTAAACAAGTAAATAATCATGCTGGTACTTGTTTGTCTAATTACATTCAAGCACAACAAAATTTAACTGAATTTCTCTATACTTATCTTTTAATCAGTGCTTCAACTATCTCTCACTGCTAATGGACCTTTTCATTTGATAATCAAAGCACTGTTAATGAATTCGTGATCAAGGTGTAAAGCAATTTTATTCTTAATTTGTAAGCAATCAGAGCAAACAAAAGCCTGTCACCCCAAACTAACAAGCAAACAACACAAAACATGTAATCCGTAGACCTACTGAAAACGAGAAGATTGTATTAATCATAAATGCACTGAAAAGCCTCTGCTTCCAGTCATCAGCCATTGCAGGTACTTATCCTTATACGCTCATGCTGGGGAGTTTTTAAGTTGTTCACTAAGTGCCTGGCAACCCGGTCCTCTCCCTTAGGCAATAATTGTCCCTCATAAATGATTACTCTATTCATAAAGCTCATAATTGTACAGCAATGTCACTTTATTGCCGCTCTCTTTTGCAACATTAATAGCACACAATTAGTGACAAGCCTTTATCCACAACAGTAAGTGAAATGTCCAATTAGGAATGGTTACATCAGTTTGGACTTACTGAGGCAAAGAAAGGATTTTCAGTTCTGTTAGGTTGAAATGATTTTCTGCTTTTTAACCGTCGGTAGTTAAACTTAGAAAACAGGATCTCTGCTGTCAAGTCATTATACAGAACTACCATGAGATAATATACATAAGACTCAAAAGAATTCAAACCTCGATATATAGTACTAGTGGAAATCAAGTATAAATACTGGTTTTAATAGGGCGGAAACAAAATATTATAGAAGCATGATAACTGGTTTTGGCTGACTACAGATATGCAAATATTTCCAAACTCATTTTTGCCAACGCTGATATCAATATGTGCAAGATTCTACCTAAAACTCTGCAAACCTAATGCTTGCCTTTTACAGAGAAGCAAAAGATGGGAACGTTTTCAAAATAACTCAACATTTATGATTTACAAAAGAAAATGCATAATTTCATGTAGGAGTGTCAACGACTAAGGTTTTTCATAGTCGAATCTGATTTGTCAGATTTTGCCTTAAGTCAACTAATAGTCGAACAGCGTTTCCACTAGACTTTTTTGTCCCCA
The DNA here is from genome assembly GCF_018320785.1 of Cheilinus undulatus. Taxonomy (NCBI): domain Eukaryota; kingdom Metazoa; phylum Chordata; class Actinopteri; order Labriformes; family Labridae; genus Cheilinus; species Cheilinus undulatus. The sequence continues at coordinate 19,298,707 of NC_054885.1, forward strand.
GTCAAAACAACCAGCAGTCCTCAAGAATTCCGGCCATTTAGAACAACTACCGGACATTTGCTTTAACATTATTTTGCTGCATTAACAGCAGCAAAACGCATAAATCTCTCTCTTATTTTTTTTGTGCAAATGGTTTAAAGTATCAAAATGAAAGCTGCGTGCTTTTCCTTACACACGCAGTCAGTTACAAAATATATGCCCACGTTAAACTCATCAACAACAACAGTTAGCTTCACATCAGCACCGTTAGCCTGTTAGCACATTGGCCACTATCATAACTTTGCAGCTTACAACAGCCAAATACCATCCTCCAGCGACAACAACGAAGCATCTCAACACATAATAAAAGTGCTCTCTTAACTGGACACTGCATTAGAACTTTACATTTCAAATGAAAAATGAATCTCACCATCAGCTGATGATATGACTGATATGATATGATGATATAATTGTCTCTCTGAAGAGAGACAGAGCCTTCGTTAAAAGCTCCAAGCGGTCCATGCCGTTGTGCACAATGTGATTCTGTGTTAATCCAACTTTATCTGAGGATTGGTCATAGGTAGTTTATTGAAGTCCACTACAACTCTGCTCGGCGTAAGCATCTCTCTCTCTCCGCTGCTGCATCGGTGTTTACAACGCTCAGCTATACAGTTCCCTTTGTTTCAGCCTCTTCATTACTTGCAGCGATGACATAAAATCCCTCCATACTGCTGATGATATTAAGCCTTTGGTTAACCAGGAAAACCTCACTGAGATTAAAATTCTGCTTTACGAGAAAGCTCTGGTCAAACTTTCTCACTTTCCCTGCGTAGTCCCCAGCAATACTGAGCTTGCGCAGAGATAGATTTGCTTTGACGTCATCGTGTATACATAATTAGCCATGTGCTTGCCGTCTGAGGAGATAAACAACCCCAGCACCGCAGGACAGTAGATGTAGTAAGATTAGGCAACTTTTAGTTTATATTAACGCATTCTTCCAACATATTTTCTAGGTTACACAAAATATAATATGCAAGTATTCAGTATTTACTTATTTGGTCATTTGCATGTTTTCTGCCAGACATTCTGACTGGTTATATTTTTTTCTGCCGGACTTCGGCCCTTTTTACCTGCCAATGACTGGCAAATGACGGCTAACGGAAACTCAAGCTTAGCAGCCCCATGTAGTCAGAGTGCGAACTTGGTTACATAACAACATTCGACTATAAGGGTCATAGTCTAATCGTCAAATCGCAGACTATTCCAGGTCACCCCTAATTTCATGCATCTATTATCTATTATGCATCTATTAATTTTAATTATTTTAATTTGTTTTAATTTGATTGTGGTACGACCTCCAGACAATGGCTGTAGCAAATTTGACAGCTGTTTGCCAGCAAAAGTCAGGAAACAGGAAGAAAGCAATAGTATAGCAATAGTATTTAGTAGGGGTGTAATGGTACGAAAAATTTTGGTTTGGTACGTACCTCGTTTTTGAAGTCACCGTTTGTTACGTTTTCTGTACGGTAATTGAAGGGAATAAATAACAGAATTTATTATTATTTTTTAAAATTGTATTAAAATAAATAGGTTGAATAAATTAGATTTAAATTAGAAATAATTATGCTGCAACCTCCTTCCAAAAGGTCTTCAATTAATAAAAATATTAATAAATAAATACACTTTTTAATAACTAGGTTATTTTAATTGATATATTGACTTATCTATACCCATTCTTTTAACACTAAAATTTCCCAGCCAACTTGAACACATCATCATACAACCTTAAGTTAGCTTGTTAAGTATGCTGACTAATGTCTATCCTGCCGATTTCAACATGGACTACAGCACTGGATTACCTTTTGATCCAATGGGACCTGATAGAAGAGCTGTGTGAAATCTGAGGATAACTTTACCTATGACACAGCTGCATACATGATGGAGTCCCCTCTCCCCCTCCTCCGAGGCTGACAGTTGAAGGTACCGTTAGAATTAATTTGATTTACTAAACCAGAGCACCACTGTTATAATAAATAGATCTTAAATCATGAGAAATTCATAACCGGATGGTGAGACATTTTGTTGTTCCTCCTCATTTCAGTGACATTCTTGTTTGAGTGGAGCCTTTTTAAAATGCTTTGATTGGTCCGCTGGATGACATGCTGTCAGCAACACAGCTGCTGAATAATGTCAGAGCTACTGTTGTCTTTATCGACTGCTGTATTTTACTGAGAAACAAAGTGTTCCTAAACAGGACACTTTTATCTGGGAATATTTAGGCTGTTGCTGTCATTTGCTGTGGTTGTGTGGTTGCCAGGACAGTGACAGTGAGTTGTTCTCTGGTTTTCCATCTGTTTTTGAGCTTTGTTCAACATGTATCCATTCAGTATACAGTATGAATACACGTACCTTTACACCCCTAATATTTGGTGACTGCTAAGGTGCTAAGTAACCAATCTAGCTTTGCTTCTCTGAATATCAGGAACATTTTTATCGAACTATTTTTATGTAAAAAATATCATCTGAATCAGCTATTTAATCTATTTAGCTGTTAGCTTGGTCATAGTTCTGTTTTGTGTTACCATCAAGCTAACAAGCACTGATCCATCTAGAGGAATCTTCAACTTTTCTTCAAATAAGTGGCTTTTGAATTGTAAGTTTCCTTGAGATGCATACCTTTCACTGCTAATATGTGTACATTAATTGTAAATAGCAGGAGAAATGGTCATATCTTTAAATACTGATAAACTTTTTGAGCTATTATACCATTATTATGTTGGTAACATAATGCATCCTTTAAGTCCTATGGAGTGAAGATTCTAATTATCAAAAAAATTCCTGCAGATTGAAATGCTGTTCAATTAAGATACTGTCATGTCCTCATAACTGTCCGTTTGTTAGTGATGTAACCTTGACTTTTGCTATTTTATGAGAGGTTAAAAGGACTTGCTGAAGCCAATATTTGAACAGATCAATGCTGCTCTCTTTTTCACTCATAGCAACTTTGGATTAAACTATCAGAGTATATAAGATTTTGACAACAGAGTATATAGTTCACAATATTGTGCTATTAGATATTTATTATGTTATATTTTATCAATATCCAATAGCACAATATAGTGAATACAGTACGAATAGCACAATATTGTGCCATTGGATATTTATTATTATACATTTTATCAACTGGAGGATGCAGAATATACAATGCAAAAGTAAAATAGGTTGTTTGCAATCATGTGATCCAAAATGAGTGAGGGACAGCCATTAGGAATGAACAGAGTAAAGTTAGTAGTTTCCAGGTCTAAATGGACCTCTGTTATAATCAGAAAATTTCTACATTCATTGAGTACCATCCCCACCCTTTACCACAGTTTAACAGATTTACCAGACATTGAACTGATCAATATTACAAGTAACTCAGTCCTGTTGACCTCCCAGCATCATCTAGCCAGATAAAGGGAGATGAGATCCTTGTGCTGTGCCCCTTTAACATATTTAAAATCCTAATTTTGTCACGAAAATGTTTTTAATTGAAATGCTGACATACAATTAACCATATAAATGTAAAATTTTAGAGTTAAGAGACAGAGTACATATCATGAACGAGCCTGTGTAACGAAACAGCTCTTTAATGTGAGCCATGGTAGCTAGCTCCTGTTTGAGAGCCAGTTTCCTTTCCCTGATCCTTTGTTGTTATTTAATCCACATTTAAAAACCCAAACTGTTAAAAAAGTAAATGCAGTTTGGGGGTCAAACAGCTGTACTAAGCTGAGACAAATGGATGTCGTAAAAGAGACAGATTTCCTCCATGAGCAAGGCTAGAGGTTGGTGAGACTGAAAAATGCAAGTAACATTAGAGTGCTAAACCAAGCCGGACCAGGTTTTTAAAATATTTTGTGCTTGGAATAGTTATAAACAGCTGATTACATGCCCTTTTTGTTAGTGTTTCTCTATGTAGAAATCAATACTTTCCTCCCCAGGGGTGCTCTCTGATGCTGAGTGATGTCACCAGCAAAGAACCTAATTGTGATTTTTTTATCATTTAATTACAAATAACACTTTCGAAAGCTGCATTAATGAACTGTGCTATTGTTATCTCATACGTTTACAAAGGATTTTTCATTTTTTTAAATGGACTAAGGGATAGACAGGCAACCCACTGTATATCTCAATCTACACTGAAGGCTTAAAATAGTATTACCACTTACTCTGTTGAGAACAGGTAGGAAATACTTAGATTAGGAATACTGGACCAGGCAAAAGTTGCCATTAAGCACACTCTTAATTTGTTAAAAATAGATTTCAATGATTTTTTGGACACCCAAAAAACACATTGATAAAAGAATTATCAATTAAATTATGCATCAGTTTTACATGAATGGTTTTACATCATTAATAAACCATCTACACAAAATTTGGTAAAGGCCCAATGAAGAGAAAATGTTTCATTATTCTTGAGCTTAATGGACAGACCAGACAACCCTACCCAATCCGTAACCATCCTTCAGCACTCTTAAAGTTGATAACAGTTTTGGGATTATACGTGGCTAAAATTGAAAAAGTTGTAGTTCCTTACCTGTACATTTTCTCTGAGATCCGTGGCCTCCCTGAGGGGCTGCGTGGATGCTCTAAAGAGCTCGTCCACTACCTTGATTCCTGTAGTCTTGGTTGTGGTGTACTCCCGGGCCTTCCTACCCTTCCTTACAGAGAGGCCCCTCTTATGTGCCTTTCCTCCACCCCGCCTGTTGGTGATGGCTACATGGACAAACAGGGTGGTGTTTGGTAGAAACTCCCCTGTCAGAGATTGTAGGGGGACATGTCGGTAACCTGGCTGTAGGCACTCAAATGGAATGGTGTACTGGCCAATGAACTCGTCTCCAATGTAGTCATCATCCAATACCACGAAGCGCAGAACAGCAAGTTCTGGTAAATTGATCTGGAATTCAAAACTCTCATCAAAAATAGGGTTGTCCCCATTCTGGGACACAGTCTTGGTTCTCTGCTCCGCACAGTCAGCCGGGATGCCGTGGATTTCCACATATATGTAGGGCTCCACAACATCACCCTTAGCAGCAGAACCCCGAGGTTTGGGTAGATTCTGCCCACTGATGACCTTGATGTGAAGTAGCTGGGCCGACACCCCTGGTAGAGAGTCCCGAGCATTAGCACTGAAGTAGGACACCTCCTCCCTCATGATGGCTGGCCGTAAAACATATCCGCAGTTGCCATTCTGCCTGAACCAGCCAAGATTGAGATCCATCATCAAGCCCGGTGTCTGATAGTTCATGGCCACAATCTGGCAGCCGCACTTCCAGAAATCTTGGGGGTTCATGTTGCTGGCATCAATCCTCATAGGTGTGGGATATACCCTGGAGAGAAAGCGCTTGTTGTAACAGACAAACTCCTCGGGAAACTCGTTGGCAAACCTGTTTGCGTCTACCTCATTGAATGAGCAAATCTCCCAGAACTTTTGTTCCCTCTTTGAGAGCTCAAAGTCTCTGAACTGGACTGACTTGCACAGAGATACAAGATCAGAGAGTTCCCTGCATAGTCTTAGTCTCTTGTAGCCCAAGCCGTTTAAGTGGTCCTTATCATCAGCACCCACTCTTCTGGACATTTCCAGACCCTCCTCCTCATCTGTCACATCCCCCTCAGCATCTGTACAGCTGGGCGGTAGCCTCTTACCCTTGAGGAGGATTTTACCCTTGAGTTTCTCAGGAGAAGGTAGGTAGCTGTCCTCTTTGTTGGGGGGTTCAACGTGCAACTTGTCCCCTAGAATCTTCTTCATGTGCTGCGCCATGACCCTCTGCTGGGGGATGCAACAGTGGGTCACTAAGCACAGAATCAGGGGATACTCAGAGCTCTCAAAAGCATATTGGTTTATTATGTCCAGAACTTTGGAGAAAGCTAGATGTGAGGCTACCGAACTACCTACATACACCACTGGCTCATTATCAGGGCCATCCCATACAATGACCTCGATGCTGCGACATCCCATCCTTAAAGCCCTGATGTAGCTGCTGATGTCTGATGAGCCCCAGAAATGATCCTCCAGAAGGGAGGCGTTATGTGAAGAGTTAATGTAGTAGTGGGACAGAGGCTGATTCATATCCTGGCACACACGTTTATGCTGTGGGTCAAAGATATGGCATTCAGAGGAGAGGAGGTAGTGAGTGAAGCCATCAATAGAGAGGTAGCCTCTGTCCCTGCCTTCGGCTGATGGCTCAAATTTCTGAACAATATCCCTGCACATGTCCTCTGTCACACCTTCCACACCCTGCTCCACCTCGACAAACAGCATCAGATCTTTACTGTCCAGGTACTCCTTGTTACTAGAAAACTGCACCATTAGGAAAAAGATTTCTGGTCTTGTGCAGAGCTCACAGTAGGCTTCTACAAAGGTGTCCAAATTAATTGCCTCTCCATATTGGTCTTTAGCCTTCTGGAGCTCCTTGAACTTCAGCTCTATCCTGGACTCTTTCATTCCAGGATTAAGTCCCTTGATTATCTGGGTGGCCCTGAACAGGTCGATGTGTCCCTCCTTTTCCATATCTGCTAGCTCAAACACAGAGCCAATCCATGATGTTCGTAGGCTTGGTTGGCTAGGTTCCACCATGTTGACGGTGTGCCTTCCATAAGACACCAGATATCTCAAGCCCATTACCCAGGTGCTGACAACATCAGCTGTGCTGGCTACCAAATCTAAGGACTCATAGTTATCCCCATAGATGATTGAGAAGGCACATTCATCAGGGAACTGATCTGAGAGACCATTGCTACGCAAAACTGGAGTTTTCTTTCCCAAACGAACCTCCTTGATGCCCTTGATCTCTAGTTTTGCTTTCTCAGAATCTTTTTTGGATGGCTCCCAGCGAAGCCAGCGCATGTCTGGATCCAGCAGGAAGTAGCGGTTGTACATGCGGGAGTTGGAGCGCACCTTCTTCATCTCACATCCCTCCATCATGAAGGCCATGCAAGCAGCTGTGCTGTTGATCTTGCGGTCACTTGGCATTGAGCTGAAGGACACTGTTTTCTTCCTCACCTGCTTCTGTTTGGACCCATCCTGAAAACAGAAGAGAAAAGGGTTTAGGTTAGAAAATGATTTCTTCTTTACATTTTTGTATCTGAAATCAGGAAACACAAGTGAACACTAGAGTCAAAATGCAGTAATCTTGCAAGGAATGCAAGGAAGACTATCATCAGGAAAATCCTAAGCTAAGCTCCACTCTCCCTCTGTGCAGAACCAAAAGTGGTTCTGACCAGTCAGTGTCATTTGAGGAGAATGAGGCAGTTGCTATGGGCGGGGTTTAGTTGTACCGGAAGGCAATAGCAGCGCGATGCCACCAATGTGGCAGTTAGCTCAGATGTAGCTATAATATAGTGTCAGTTTATCAGAACTGGACCACATTTATTCATAAAATAAAGAGCAAAAAAAAAAAAAAAAAAAGAAACAGGGACACCAAAATGTTTCCACACATCAGCAACATAAGTCCTCAACGATCTAACACTTAAATCATTCTCCCCCACCACTCATAGCATCCACCATTTTTCCGCTGTTAGATTAGGCAAACGAGTGGAGCGCAAAAGGTGATGGGTATGCAAGGGCTGATGAGAACTGTAGCACCCACATCCCTTTGCTCTGCTCCACTACAAAAAACACACTTTTTGCCCTTCAGACGGTCACATGCCCACAACAACACCAAGGCACCGTGTTACTGCGGTATTAACAACACTGTTACATCTCTAGTTAACAAAACTAGCTCTCGCATGGGAATCTTTTCATGACTGAAAAGGTGTTTTGCTCTTAAGCCCACCTGCTTTTGCATGGCTTTTTTAACTTCAAGGATGAGTTTGAGTTGTCCTGTAATCCGGTGTTTACAATGGCTGTGGAGCGATTAGCTTGAATGTAGCTGTAGAAGCAGCAGCTTAATCAAAAACAAGTACAAAATGCCACATTGGAAGCTTCTCTTAGTAGCGATAATGTTTTTGCACATTTCCCAATAGGCTTCAGCATAAATTTTAGCCACTGACAACCTCCAAAAGTCAAACACTACTGCAGCGCTAGCCTGTAGAGCTCATGTTGGTACTGGAGCCACACACGTCTACTGCCTTTTGTGTCTTGTTGTTCTGAATGGCCCATTATGAATGTGACAGACAGTCCTTCCGGAACCCTTTCTATGGAAGTTTCCAAGATGAATGTGAAATATACATCATATACCTCTGCAAAGGATACATGCAACAGTCTTTTAGGCGTGTAAGGTTAGAAATGCATGATGTAAGACAAGAGTTTCCCTTTCTGAGCAGCTACATCTCAGTATTTGTGCCTTTTAATGATAATTGTCAATCCAGACAAAGTCTGTAATATTGTTGAAAGCTAAAGATCAATATGACACGCCATTACAATAAATAATATGTGTTAAGTGTGCTGAACAGTAAGGTAATGACAACACAAATGGGCTGCAAATAGAGTATTATCAACTTCTTAGTTAATATCCCTCTCCCTTTTTCATGTCATTTGTGAGTAACAAGCCTGGGCATGTCTTCACAGAAATAGGACAACGCTGACTCATCATTCCAGAGTCTTCTTATTTGAACAAATATAAAAGCAATGATTTTTACATCTTTATAACATCACACTACTCTAGAACAAAATATTTAAAATGAACATCTTCTTGTGTAATTTTGACTACATTTTAAACTGCTTAACTTGATGCGGAGGTGTTGTAGCTGGGATTCTCCCCTGAGACAAATAATAAAACTGAGATGCATGCTTTAAGAGGTCTATCTCTCTGTAAAACCACATGTTACTGTAATAACATGGGACAAAAATGAAGACGGGCTTCAGTCTGGTTAAAATCATCAGCATTTAATCTCTCTAGAGAACTCAAGGTTGTTTAAATTGACTTAGAGTTGCCATTTAACTGTAATGTTTCTTTGCAAAAGATTGTAGAATTGTTGAAGGTCTGTGGGGACTTCCTCAACAAAAAAATTGAAAAAAAAAAGGCAACACAAACAAGCTACCATGGCACAGCTGATGTGATGTGTTTAGGATGTGAGCTGAGCTGTCAGAAAGTAGACAGAGTGCTGCTCTATTTTGAAACAAGGATGCGGTAAGCTACATAGTCTGAGAATGCAAATGGGCTGGTTAAACTCATGAAAATTGGTTTAAGTGAGTGTATCTCAGAAAATAAAAGCCATACTACTCTTCAAGTCACTCAAATATGTTTGAAATTTTAGAAACAAAGCATTTGAGATTTTCATCTTTACAGAATTCTTAAAAAAGATTGTAGAAAAAACATTTTTTAAGCAACATGTCACAATGATTTTGAATCACATGCAGTGCCCCTATGTAGCCAAACCATCTCAAGCCCATATTTTTCATAGTTCTGTGATTTTATTTAAAACAATAGCAGTCAAAAAGTACAGCCGATCTTAGGCCTTCAGTGATTGGTTGTACATATCAGAGTGTGTGCTTTGTCAGCCGGTGTGTGTTTAGGTGGATCAGGTGACGATACAGATGCTGTGGCTGACTGTGGGAAGCAAATTGCAGCATCCAGACTGGTCAAACCATGACAGCACAGCTTTATAATCTTAGCTGCAGCAGTTTGCTCTTTCACTGCCACTTCCAACAAAGCCAGCATAGCACAAGAGGATCTTTGCTGGCCAGACTTTGTTACTATTTGTGCAAAGGGGAAGTCTGTTTGGGTACTGAAACAGAAAAACTGGTACATAATTTGTTTAATAATTTACAGCACTGTGAATATACTGTTTGCATGTTGCATTGATGATCTGTTTTGGGCATTTTGACTGCCCTGGGTACATGTATTTACAATATGCATTAGCAATATGTCTTCAGTGATGATCTGCAATTAGAAGTCACTCGCCTGCCTCTATGGAAGTAACAGCCCATGCATCATTTCCCTGGCTCTCAGGCTTATCGTGGCAAAGTATCTGCATGCTGTGTGCAGTGAAGCTGCTAGTAATGCAAATGAATGGGGGGAAAAACCAACCACAAGCTAAAAGGCTAGCAGTGTCTCTTTTACAGGTTTTCTCCCACATTTTGTCATAAACATGCTTTTAAAGGAAAATGGATACACTATTTAGCAACGAAACCTTGTGGTGTGCTGGTTATACAGTATCACACTGCAGTCAGAGAGAGGGAGAGGTCCTGCTCTGACACCAATACGACTACGGTGTTCATTCTGATGTTAACCTGTGCCTCCGGCTTTAGAAGAGTGGAGTTTACTGATCATGTTGCGCCTATGTTCCCTTATACTAAAGACTTTACAGAGGAATAAGCACGTGTTCCCTGAAATGACAGTGACTGTCTGAGCAGGTCTGATAGATCTCCCCACATCATGGTTCAACTCCAGTCACAAATCACCTCAGGGCCATCTGTCTTCCACCTGACCGTCAGAGGCAGATGATGCCTTCCACACCAAGATTGATGAGAGCCACTTAATGCAAATAGGAAAAAATGACATGATCATCGCTCTCTGGTTTTGCCCTTGATCTACAACCTCTGTCTCATTTCATACATACAATACTCACAATCATGAATTCCATATCATGTGAATTCTGGGGTAAAAGAAAGGAACTGAGGTTCTTCTTTAAACTCCATCAATTCTGCTAAAACACAAACCCCACTATTTTCTCTCTTTCAATGGCTCCCTTTTTTGTCTGTCACACCTCCTAGAACAAATAGGGAGTATATGTTGAAGCACACGAGGTCCTGGTGAAAAATTCAGAGTGGTGTAACAGCTCACAGATTTAAACCCTGTTTTGAGGTCACGGTTCAGTATGATTTCCATTTAACAGGAAAAACACAACAAAAGTTGTGGCAACATATTCTAGGTTTCTCTGATGATAATATGAAATAAATAGAATGTAAATAATAAAATACGTGCCAAGAGCAGCAAGGACAGTGTGTTTAGTTCTTCATAAATATATTTTCATACTCTATCTGTGTGGTTTTAAGTTGTTTCTCTCCTGCATTTGTACTGTCAAACATGTAAGTTGTGCTCAGTTGGGACCCCAGAAAACCCCCCACTTTCTGACATGGCTGTTTCACCATAAAGACTTCTCAACAACATAATTACTGGGTATTTTAATATCAAAAGTATTGGTTATTAGCACTACACATTTCTGACCATTCATCTGAGAATCTTTATATCTAAGAAAGAAAGTGCTGTAATTTTACCAGAACAACATATTTCCAGTTTTAGACTTTTATCAAATTCAACTTTATTCATAAACAAAGTCTGGCAGTTACATTTGTAAAATAACCACACTGCAAATAGTACAGACTCAGGTCAGCGGATGCTGAGGCTCATAGTGCACAGAGGTCGCCAACTTGCTGCAGAGTCAATCGCTACAGACCTCCAAACTTCATGTGGCCTTCAGATTAGCTCAAGAACAGTGTTTAGAGAGCTTCATGGAATGGGTTTCCATGGCCGAGCAGCTGCATCCAAGCCATACATCACCAAGTGCAATGCAAAGCATCGGATGCAGTGGTATAAAGCACGCTGCCACTGGACTCTAGAGCTGTGGAGACGCGTTCTCTGGAATGAGGAATCGCGCTTCTCCATCTGGCAATCTGATCGACGAGTCTGGGTTTGGTGGTTGCAAGGAGAACGGTACTTGTCTGACTGCATTGTGCCAAGTGTAAAGTTTGGTGGAGGGTGGATTATGGTGTGGGGTTGTTTTTCAGGAGCTGTTCCAGCAGAGACTGAGAGCCAGGCCTTTTTTTCCAACATCAGTGTGTGACCTCACAAATGTGCTTCTGGAAGAATGGTCAAAAATTCCCATAAACACACTCCTAAACATTGTGGAAAGCCTTCCCAGAAGAGTTGAAGCTGTTATAGCTACAAAGGGTGGACCGACGTCATATTAAACCCAGACTGTCTTGGCTTCTGAAACCACCTAACCGAGGCCCCAGAAAATCAGGATCATCTTAAACTTTCAAAACATACTTGTCCAGGGGCCTTTAACTGAGGTTTATCCAATTAAAGATTCAACATAGAGCCATTTTTAATCATATAAATTGATACAAACATTTTGGAAATATAAATCAGTCTCTTATAATTGGTGCACAGCTCAATGATGCTGGGACCTAAAGGGTCAAAGGGTTGTTCAGACTGTGTTCAGATATTGTTATTCAAGGACTTTACTCCTCTAAAAATACTTGCTAAGAGAGCTTCTGCCAAGACCCACAGGCCTATGGTTAATGCATGTGCCCTTGCCAAGCCTGTGAGTTTAACAAGGTTCCTGTTGGTTCAGCTGGAGGATAATATAATTCAAACTCTTTCACAGAGGTTACCCAGGAGTAAAAAGAACTTGTCACTTCGTATACTGCAAGAGAAGATGGAGTGAGGTATCTCAAAAATATGATTCTGTCTCTAGTTCATCAAAGTGTTTGTTTTAGGATATAAATCTTGTGGCCCTAATCACATTTCATTCCAAATGTCATGCTCTTCACTCTCACTAACTTGTTCTTTTGGCTGTCTGAGGCAGAAAACTACAGTAAAAGCCAGTTTGAATAACAGTCCAAAAAGACAGTTGGTTCACTCCTCTGCTATTTGCAAAATGAACCAGATGGACATCTACATTGTCAGCGGGTATTTGAGATAAGTGAGGAGAGCTCTGAGAAAGCAGAGCAGACTGAGTAAGTAGCAGGAGTGGAAGAGATCTGTTCTGGTCTGATTGTTTCCAGGCCTTCTTTAGGGAAGCACTGCAGCCATGGAGGGTGAAAGAGTGTGAGGGTAATCTTATGTCTCATTAACATTCGGCTACAATTAGTGGGATAGCCAGGCAGGACGGTGTGATGCAACCCCCAGCTACAACCTCTAAGTAAAAGTAGGCAAAGTGAGCCTGTTTAATACACTGTTAAGACTATTTTTATTGAATGTGAGTGCAAAATCATAACAACTGTAAACCCACAGGTTTAAATTTTCACTGATGCATGCATCCATAACAAAGAAAACAAAGGATGTTTTCAGTTCAAAAAATAAATTGCCTTTTCACAGTTCATTTAACCTTCTTAAAACTCCTCTCTATTTTCCTTTACAGAGATTTCCATTTTTCCTTGATTGATCATCCTTCAGTTGCTCTCCCTCACCAGTTCTTGCTGCCTCTTGGGCCTTTCCTGGTAAAGATGTCAGTATTTCTGTTTATGTGTGAGGGTGTTTGATTGCTCCTGGCTTGACTGCCTGTTTCTGCTGTTGCCTCAAAATTGTAGGGGTATTTTTGTAATCCTTTACACCTTCATCATCCCCTCTGCTGTGGTGATACTTCCTGCCCTGGGGATGGGTCAAACACTCCCTGATTGAAGGGTGACGCTGCAGGCTGTGAGACAAGTTGATTGACATCCTCTGAAGGGCGGCAGGACATCACCTCACTCTCTCTGTCCTGTCACCGGTGTCACACGCTGATGCTGGGTGCAGACATCAAGACATGGGGAATTAACTCAGGGATGCAATTAATGTAACAGGAGCTCTCAGGTTGTGTTTCATACTACAGGGCTTTAATGGGTGGCGTATGTGCTCAAACAATAATTCTTCAAAATGGCAAGGCTAAGGAGACACTATGCACCTCTGCATGTGCAGAGCTTCTCCTTAAAATTTATTTTTTCTCAGTTTGTGTTACTCACTCGGCATCCTTGCGTTTGCAGTGCATTGGCTCTAAAGCGCAAATAAACTCTCAGACTGAAGTAGTATGAAGTACTTGAACACTACATTTTGTGTTAAAATGTGCTCAGCAACTGCCTCTACAGGTTGAAATCGTCTACTGTAACTGAATTTTTAGGAAAATATCAACTGGCTGATTTGGTGGAAAGGGATGAATGTGGTGCCAACTTTCAACACCACAGAGCTCAACAATTACTGCCCACCGTCATCTGTGAGTGATATTAATAGAAAGTGGAAGAGTTTAGGAACAACAGCAACTTAGGACTGTTTCTCAGGGTTTGGATTTTCAAATGTACTTGTAAGTTGCAGTGTTTTTAAATGTTAAGATTGTTTTCTTAAATGGAAATCACTTTGGTTCTTACTGTGTTTGCAGTTTGGTTATGCCGAGGCTTAAAAGTAATAATAGGTGTAGGACAGAGATTATTATTCAGCTTGAAAAAAGTAGTGACACTATGTGTTTATGTAATAGGTATAAATGAAGCATTATATCTATTTATTATCATTTTATAATATTTTTGCTGTATAAGGCCACTGACATAGTCCTAATATTTGACATCTTGGGAGATAAGTATGCTGAAACATCATCTCCAAACCAACACCTCATTGGTTTTCTTTGATTCCAGTCTGTTGTGCCCTGAAATGCAGTACAAATAGAAAAATGAATGCCTGCTTCATCTCAGGAGAGAATAGTGCATGTTGTGGTACGAGAACACAGATGCAAAACTAAGAAGCCCTTTTGCCATGACTGCCTATTTGATGACATGAACTTCATCCGTTTTAGAGTGTAAGCTACGAGATCTGACATCATCTCAACACTAGAGGGCAACTTACTGCTAATGTCTCTCTTTATGAACTGTGGAAATGCTCAATCTGCTCCTGCAGGATGAATCTCCCCTGAAGGCCTTCCTGAGGGACTCTGGACATACTGCCTCTTTCACTACTGAAGCCCACTTCCTCCCCATCCTACCAAATCTCAAATCACCCCCCACCCCCTTTCTTCATTACGGCTGATTCTGGCTTTCTGCCACTCACTACTCCTGGCTCTAATCATTTCTCAACTCCTAAACAGGTCTGTAGAAAAATTGTCAGGCACAGCTCAGTTCCTCTCGCCCACAGAACTTCTGTCATTGGTGTGTGTGTGCACAACGTAAATCGGTGAATAAGGCAACAAGGGAGCGTGGGTAATGGGGGAGTGAAGACAGATCAGAGCAGAGCCCTCTTGATGACGTTGTCTCCATGATGTGAGTCAGAGTATGTGTGCTATGTTTGCCTGCATGTGTGCTGAAGGATCATGGGATCAATGTCTACATACATACTGAACACTGCGACTGACAGCCAGGCACAGAAGAGTCCTGTTACACTCCAGATACAACCAATGACAATTTAAAGACAAATGCATGCTGGGATCTGATAGATAAGTGCTACTATTTAAGGACCGTTTTTTATAACTATTTCATATAGAGATAAAGATAAAAGTCAGGATAAAGATGAAAGTTAGCTGCAATTTTTGATGGATTTATTCAGCAATAACATTGATTAATACACTAAGAAAGACTGCATCACTTCTGGTCTATCAAAAAAGTACAAATATCTTAAAAAATATTTTTCAAATCAGAATGGTCAAAATTGGATGTTCCTATTATTTTCATTAAAAATGAATTACAATTTTGCAATTTCTTTGACGTGATTTTTCTTAGACTTGGTCGGACAAATTAGATCACAGAAAAGACTTCTAAAAAATGTAGTGAGTGAAAAAAATGAATTAGAGGTTATACTGTATGGACAAAAGTATTTGGCTGCACCTTAATTAATTAATAAATTTAGGTGTTTAAATTAGACCCGTTGACACAGGTGTATAAAATCAAGCACATAGCCAAGCAGTCTCCATTTGCAAACATTTGTGATAAAAAAATGAGTCGTTCTGAAGAGCTCAGTGAGTTCAAGCATGGACGGATCAAGAAATTTCATCCCTGCTGGATATTCCACAGCCCACTGTAAGTGATTTTATTACAAAGTGAAAGCGTTTAGGAACAACAGCAACTCAGCCACGAAGTGGAAGATCATGTGAAATCGCAGAGGGGGGGGTCAATGACTGCTAAGTCACATAGTGCATAAAAGTCGCAAACACTCTGCTGATTCCAAAGTATCCACTGGCATTAATGTACAAAAACTGTGTGGCAGGAGCTTCACTGAATGGGTTTCCATGGCTGAGATGCTGCATGCAAGCCTCACATCACCAAGCACAATGCCAAGTAGAGTGTGGAGTGAAAAACCACGTTTCTCCGTTTGTCAGATAGGCAAGTCTCTTGGCAGATTCCAGGAGAATGTTACCTGCCTGACTGCATTGTGCCAACTGTGAAGTTTGGTGGAGGATGGATAATGGTATAGGGCTGTTTTTCAGGGTCTGGGCTAGGCCCCTTATCTCCAGTGAAGAGCAGTCTTAAGGCTTCAGCATACCAAAACATTTTTGATAATGCCATGTTTCCAACTTTGTGGCAACACTCTGGGAATGGATGTTTTCTATTCCCAGATGAGTGTACCCCATTCTCCCCAGGACAATAAAGACAAGGTTTAATAAGTTCAGTGTTAAAGAACTTATGGAAAGCCTTCCAAGCATAGGAGAAGCTGTTATAGCTGCAAAAGAGGCACAACTCCATGTAAAAGTGCATGTATTTGAATACAATGTCATTACAGTCCCTGCTGGTGTAATGGTCATGCAGCCGAATACTTTTGTCCATGTAGTGTAGCTTTAAGTGACATGGGGGTCCATTTATGTTGTTGGTACAACAGCAGATGCAGTGGTTGTGCATGCTAAATCACTGCTTACCAAAGGACCACAAGCTGACCTCTGAGTGCATGGAATGGGACATAATAACAAAGCTAGAGAGCTTTTAATAAAGCTAGGGTTGACTTTGATTGAATATGCATGTCTAAAAATCAATTAGCTTCAGTCATGCCTTTGACCCTCTTTGATTTCATATCCATAGACTTTGAAAAGTTTTTAAAAAGTTGTTGAATGACATTTTTTTCCTACTTTAGCTCAGTAGCTAGAGTTTTCCATCTATCATTGGAGAGTTGACCCCTGACTCCTTTAGTCACATGTTGATGTGTGCTGAGGCAAGACCCTTGACCCCAAACTGCTCCCACTATCAGAGGTGTCAATGTGTATAAATGCATATGAATAGCATTGATAAATATCGATGGCCTCTCTGCATAGCAGCCTTTGTTATCAGTGTGAGAATAAGGATATGGATAATGCCACATTTCAGAAATTTATAGTATGACTGCTTGGATCAAACCATGCCCTTGCTATACCATTACATTCTATTATGCATAAAAACGTCATATCTAGAGTAAGCTACTGACCACCCTCAGGACACAAAGGACTTGGAGCTCTTGTTTTTGCCTCAAAGGGATTCCCTCTGTCTACTTGAAAGATGCGGGTTGACATGAAACACCCCACTCTTTTCCCTTTCTTAGTTAGGGCTCCCCTCATGTCCCCAAGGCAACCTCACAGAATCCAAGGTGTTACACAACAGCCTTCTTGATCCTAAAAGACAGACTCAAGGGGAGGACATCATTCAGTCTCTGGATCCCTAAAAAGGCATCCAGAAGATGTGAAACAGTGTGTTTGTAACAAAGGAGAGATGGATGGGGACATAGGAATTGAGAAAGTAAGCTAATTTACTGAGCTTGACTTAAAACTAAATCACTGAGTTGTTGTTGCAATACTGTGAAGCCTCATTGCCAATGATGAGGGCTAAATCACATAGAAAAACTGAATCCTCATTGGGGGAGAGAGAACAAGGTTAGAGGGATAAATACAATGTCAGTGCCATTTTGCCTTGGCAACATAACATTGTTTTCTGTCATGCTAATAAAGCATCTTGAATTGAATACAGATTTGGGGGAATGGGAGAGGTGAAGGAGTGATGGGGAGAATAGAACAAGATGGATGAGGGAGAGAGAGAGAATTTGGGCCTGTCACCGTTTGTCACTGTAATCTCTCATGTGGGCGACCGCTTTAATTCTCACAGCGGCTCTCTCAGCTACACATTGTGCAACTCATCACACCATCTTAGCACAAGTTTTGCAGAACACAAACATAATGTGTGAATAGGCGGGGAGAATCGGAGGTCTGAGAGGGGAATGAGCATGAATCGAGTGTGTGCAGACATGTTTGAGTTAGTTCAAGTGCACAAATGGATTTACTTTTTTTCATCCAGGTGGCCCATTGTACATGACTCTCACTGTGCCTGGAATGCAAAGCCCCGATTCTGCTTTTAACACTCTTTCCATGCCCAGATAATAAGTTAAAATCCCCTAGAGAACTCTGAACAAGCCAAGGAGCAACAAACAGTTTCACTAATTACTGGCCCGCAGAGAGTGGAGGTCAATGCTATCGAGCTGTGGAGCCACAGAAAAAAAGTACAAAGTGCTATAATCCATGTTGGATAATTCAGTCGCACAGCGCTTGCGTTTGAAAGTCCCTTTATTTTTACTACCAACCAAAAAGCAGCCTTTTTTTGATCTTTAGTATGCTAGTTACTTTTAACAACACAAATTACACAACAGAACAGACAGATCATCAAAGGTGGTCCAATAATACAGGTAGTTTTCAGTTTTGTTTTAAGTAAGGGTTACTATCTCAAGTAACCAGTTGCTATCATTACCAGTCCATCTAATCGTCTGGGTGAAGTGAAACTGTTTTGTTTGGCTTAACATTTACAGTCCAAGTGAGTTACTCACAAAAACACAAGGGGGAGAAACAAAAATTAAATTTGCAATAGAAATACTGATGAAATATATCCACTAAAGTGTCTGTTAGCTGGTATATACCGGTCTTTAGTCGGTTTCAGAAGCAGATGCCTAGTAAATAAAGATATGAACAGCCACAATGTCTGGCAGAAAAATATGCCAATTATCAAATAAGTAAATAGTGAATAATTACATACATATTATATATTGTGTTACCTAGAAAATATGTTGTAAAGAATCCTTCCATATAAAGTCAAAATAATTTTACTCTGACCTACTTTCTGTATGACTGAATCTCGTAAGTAGGGGAGCTGTATTCAACACAGAATCATGTCATGCAGACAGGCATGGGTCGTTTGACCTGGTGGCTACTTCCTCATAGCTGGGAGTACTAGCTTGGGGATTTCTGGTTATTCTAGCCAATAGTAGCAGCAGTAAACATGACTTCAATTGCAGAGAAAAGCCATCAATAAGAGAAGGACAGCACTGAACTATCCACTGTGGTTGATTTTGCCTTTTGTTGGGACTACTCCAAAGAAACCATGACGGTTAGATTTTACTGTTATTAGCAGAGGTTACAACTGAGATCATCAGTTCATGGAACACCTTGTGGTGAGACTCAGTTTTCTTTTGCAATACGGAGTTTAGGGAGGAATCTAGTTAACACAGCACTGGTAATTTATTTGTTTGAACAATTTGGACAATGTTATTTGGCTGTTGTCAGCTGCTAGGTTATGGTAGCAAGTAATATGCAAACGGGCTAATCTAGAGCTATTGGAGGTAAAATGGTGTAGGTGTAAATTGTGCAACTGACGGTGTGTAACGAACAGCTCACAGCTTTCTAAATTAAAATGTACACAATGACAAAGTTTTTCGCAGTCATTTCACAGACTCTACTAAAAGGGTACAAGAACTCGGGCTTGGTTTCTACTGTGTTAGATTTGGATCAGTTTGAGACATGCTTTCTTGGTCCCGCTTCAGCACAGAGAGAAAGCCTTATCACAGTGTTTCTGTTTATGTATGTTTTATCGCTGTTAAATGGAGGCTATTAGTCACATGGCTATATGTCCAGTAGTTAAATTAAGTGGCTGGAATTCTTGAGGACTGCCAGTCATTTTGGCTTGAGACAAAACAAAAAAGTCTTGTAAAAACTCTGATGCCAACTACTTTCTTTCTACTATATTGTAATGTTCTTAGATGTTATCTATTTTTACCACTACCTACAGAATCTATCACTGACAAAGTCTTAAGGAAATGTCAGTTTTTCTGTATCATATAATTCTTTTACAATTGTGGTTCTTTCTGCTTTTGTTGGTGACTACTTGTCCAGCAACTTCCTGATTATTACTTTTTTGTTCGCTACTAGTAGTGTTTTAAAAAAGGTATTTGTCCTGGACAATAAGCGCATGTGGTAAATTCTCTAGAAGGCAGCTTAGTACATTTAGTCCTGCATGTCTAAAGGAAAGGTCATAACTATTTCATACCTTTCTAAATTCACCACTTGGTGGAATACCCACATTCAGGTATACACCAGCGTCAGGCTCTCCTGTGGCTTCTCCATCACTCCGCCCTCGTTCTCCCCAGCTGCTTTCCTTATGCTTTCCATCGCCTCCCTTCACCAGTGGGGCCAATTATTTCCTGCAGAAACTATTTCATAAGCTCCGTTCAGGTGAGATTGCGCGTGTTCATGTGTGCATGCTTGTTGCTAAGCATTGAGAAGACGGGAGAGCGCGAGAAAGAATGGGAATCCATTTTGCAGGGTCAAGTCACATCTAGTTGAAGTTCATTTCATCTCAGCCGCACGCTCCTGTCTTATCAGTCTGTGGTCGTCCTCGTCTGTAGGCAAGGTGTCCGCTGTCAATCTCTGCTCCCACTCACGCTGAGTGATTGTATGTCTGACAGGTCATGTGTGTAATTCTGCAGGGGCTGTGTTAACTAATAACAGAATAATCCTCGTGTATAGGAGGAAGGGGGCAACACAGCATGGGGTTGTTTGTCTCTGGGTTCCTTAACAATCTCCTGCTGAATGTAGGATAAGGTGTGTTGTTCCCCTGGTTTGGCAAAGGATGTTTGAAGGTTGTTATGTCGCCTTATATTCATGATTTCTCTCTTGCTGCTCCCCCATTGACTATTCTAACTCGGTACAAGCGCTGCGCTCCCATTCAGCTAATGTATTCTGACCCAGAACAGAGTCTCCCAAGATTACAAGGCAATTCAATTCTCTCTGGAGCCGCCCAGAGCCGCCTAAAAATGCATGCACCCATGGCAATGTCAGGAACTTTGGATGACAAGGTTTGTAAAATGGCATTCTGTTTCTGTCAGATGAAAATCTGTATCTCCTAAAGCTTCTCACTTCTTGGAGCTGCACTTGGGACCTTTGCATATTTATGTGTTAATCATACAATGACAGTGACAAGCAGTTAAAAGTTTGAAAGAACTGGAAGTTTTTCATACTGAAGGCACTAAAGAGACAAAATGGAATTTTTCACAACACCCTTATTCTAAAAGAATGATAGCTGTGTGCAAAGCTTTTGCTACAGGAGGCACTCGTCGACTCACTTAGAAGTATGTTTTAATACTTCCCCATGGTCAGCATTGCTTTAATTAAACAGTGTTGTCTGATCTCATAGCATTCCTCTCATTACATTCATTACCACAGTGTTTTCTCATTTCCCCAAATGCTTTTCAGCCACAGGCACTGGCGGATCTTGGCTGTGTTTACCAGCGATGCAGAGGGACTGTGTGACAGCAGAGTGTTTGCTGAACTCCTGATGATGACCAATGAAAGGATAATTGTTGACAATGGTGCTTTGACACCTCGGCCCTGTCATCAGCCCCCTCCTCTATGTCTCGCACTCTCTGGATTGTTTGCTCTCCCACTTTGTGTTTCTCTCTGTTGCTTCATCTTTTTGCTTCCTGAATTTATTCCCTTTTTTCTGTCTCGCTTGCTGCTTCTGTCTTTACATATATCTCTTCATACAGCACCAATCAAGACACGAGATTGATACCGGGAAGCAATTAAAGGTTTGGCTTGCTGTGTGCTGGATGTTCCCTCCTGTGTGAAATGATCTATCACTTCCTGAATAACATCCGACAGAGACAGCTGTTTTGAACCCACTCAAAATGAATGAACGTCTGCCTTAGCCCCAGAGGCAAAGTGAGGGGAAGCCAGAGGAATTCTTTGGGGTAAACACACATGCACACACAGACAAGCCGGTTGTGAAAATTTGTCCATCCTCCTTCTTGTTTTTACTGTCTGTGCACGACTGCAGAACAGGAAGTGAGATTAGGCCAGTAGCTAGTGTGCAAGGCTACCAGATGTGGCCTTCCTCTGATCCCAATGTGATGAAAGTTTGCACACGCAAGACCTCTCTGTGGCATCGACTAGATCGAGCCCATGGTCCTGGGTGTTACGGTGTTGCTCAGGATGACATGTTTATCACAGCCAGACGGGAGGAAGCTGAGGCAGAGCGAGAAGCTGATTAACAACAAATGTCATCCTGCCATTCCTGAGCCACACATCTCAGAATTTACTTTCCACCTTGGACAAAAAGCTTGTACAAGATGACAGCTTGCCTGAAGATTATGGTCAACTCTGCAACAAATAGAACAGATGTTATCTGTGTAGCTTTGGAGAAGACAACTGCGGCTCAAAGCTGTGAAAAATCACAAAAAAGTTGATATGGGGTTTGAAGGCTGGAGCATCAAAATGGTTGAAAAGTAACACCTTGCACGGCCAAAGTTTCCTGAGGTTTTCACCTATTTGCCACAAACAAAATCCTTCAGACTGTCTAGTAGGGCTATGCTTCTTAACTGGTCTCATGATTTGACTGGACTGGATTAGATAACAATGATTAGGACAGCTATTAGATTCACTTTGTTATCACGGTGCATCATAATTCATTAATTGGGTTGCTTCCTGACTTTTCTACACTACTGCACATGGCTGCCAAGGATCTTAGCATGTGGTTCTTGATCCTCCCAGTCTTACTATATTTGCGTGAGGCCTACACGTTGACTTATGGCCAGAAGTGGTGCCTGGACTTCCTTGTGACGACTTCTCTTCGGCACAGTCTTGGGTATCATAGCCAAGACTGTGTGTTGAATGCTGCTCAGGAAAGCACGGTCATCTGCCTGACACAGGAGTGCCAGCTGCTCTTCTAAGAGCGATGTGTGTGCTTTCCAGGGCCTGATCCAACTCAGCCCACACTGGGTGCCCAGGAACCAGTGGGCTAGTCAAGATGTTGGGGAAAGCCCCCTGTGTTGTGGAGGGATCCGCTGGGAGGATACCTGGAGAAATGGTGCATAAGCCTGGTGCAGGCATGGACGATGGCCATCAGGAAGCCTGTGTGGCAGAAGCAGATCCTGTTGTTTTAACTTTAAAAGCTAACATTGTTTTTCCCTGAGTTATTTCCAAGAAGTTCCACCTCTCTACATGGGGTTTATCTGTCAAGATAACTGAGTGGAACTTGATATCCGAGTCTTTTACACAGAGGGAGGTCGCGATCCCTTACCTGATGGTGCAAACCATAAAATGGTAAATTTTTGAATATGTCATGCAACAGGTTGTTGCAGAAGAAAAACACAAGACTTGAAAACTGAATGAAAAAAAATCATGTTAGAATTGAGATCATGACAAATCTATATCACCCACCCTTAATTTCATGTAAAATGTTTGCATTAAACCTATTAGCAATAGGATTAATATGTGCAAGTATAAGAAGCAAAACTGTGTTTTTCCCCTTTTCTTAAATTATGGGTTAACTTGTTATAAAAAATCCAACATTATCAGCTGCTTCTCTCTTTTCATCCCTCACTCTCTTACATTGCTTATTCAGCGAAATTAACTTCAAATCTTCCCACAAGTCTCAGCTCAAATGTGACAAGTGGTCTCCTGTGTCATTCAAAAATGTTTGAAATCATTTGAAAACAACTGCAGCTTTAAGTAAACATTATTAGCACAAGGAATGTGCACTGTTAGCCAGCTAAATGGCTAAATTTGGACATCTGACCAAGTCGGTTGAACAAATCATCTTTTTTAAACACGGGCCTGAAATCTCTGCCAAAGGGCGCTCTTAAAATTGTAATAAAGCCTCTCACAGCTAGTAGCCGCTGTAGCTTCAGTTAACACTACTGCCCTTCTGCCAGAGCTTTCCTCATGGCACTTCTCTGGACATAAACATGAGAAGCTTAGCATTTCGCATATTTCAGGAACAGCGCAGTAGGCTGTGTTTTGGACTAGAAAATTGAAATCAGGTTTTATGTATGTCTGTTGAGGGTTATACTCACATTTAACTACTCAACCAAAGTGATGAGTAACCACATTAGGCATATTAATGTTAATATGAATGAAGGCTGGCAGAGATAGCTGCTAACTTTAGCTAAGTTCTGGTTAGCATACCAGGGATACCTGTGATGACTTTGACTGTTTTCAGACCATTTTCTCCACTTTAGATGAATCAGTGAAACACGGTTCTAATGCTTGTTTAGCCGAATAGGGAAATAGCCACCTAGGAACATCCTTAGTGTTACTGTATTGTACATTGGCTCCACAGGTGTCTTTTGTCAAGCAGTAACGTTTGGCATTACCACATTAAGTGATCCTGACAGCACAAGACATGCTGGTTGTAAACTGTCAGTGGGCACAACAGCATAAAAAATTCTTTTCTAACTCCCTCTGACTCCCTTCATAACATTGTGTTTCTGTCAGTGGCCTCCACTCTACAGACTAGGGAGCATTTCTGTATTCTAACATCAGTCTAGTCTTACAAATGGAATTGATTGGTTGAGCAGAGTCACACGTGACTGGGGCTACCGTAAAGAAGGAAAAAGCTGCACATTTAAAATTCAAAGCATCCCTGTTTAAAAGGGAAGGTTATTTGGGTTTTAACATACAGTAGGTCCAGCCACAGAGAGAAAATATCTGTCGATATCGATTACAATCTGCCTCTGCATCATTGCAGAATTGTCCACATCTGCACCACAATGCATCATGAAAAAGATGATTTTCATCACCACTACTGTCAATGCGGCCACACAGGCATAACCTTGAATGCCGTCTGCATTGCAGTGAATGGCGACAGAGAGAGAACCCCCCCCCCCCACCAGAGAGCTGAGCTGCTGCAGTACAGGACACCACTGCTCCACTCCACCACGTCCTCCTCCACACTGCCTGCAACTCACCTCACCTTTTCACTCTGCTCCTCTATACTCCCCGAACAAGACCAAAGAGAAGTGAAGACCAAAGTGGGAGAGCATCCTGCCCTCCCTTGTGGTCCCACAAACACTGTCCTTGATGGTGTTTTTTCCTGGACCAACAATTTTGTGAAACACTCCTTGAAGAACTTCTGCACCTCCCTCATGCACTCCCACACACACACACACACTGCTTTTTTTGTGAAACCCACATAATACTGTGGAGGTACACGCCACCCTCCATGTGCAGCACACTCACTCTCCAAACGCCCACCGTGTGTGTATTTTAACATCCCGAGCTGAGAAGCTATTTAGACACTGGAGTAGAGAAAGAGAAGAAGGCTAAAACTGGCAGGTGTTCAGAGAAGTCCAGTCACCTGTGTAGGTGCAGAGGACTGCGTGTGGGTAGCAGAGCAGGCGAGCTTACTATAGCACAGCACACATGGAGCCTTTGGTGAAGGCTATTGTTTTTCTTCCAATGCTCCATCTCTGCTCTGCGTTTGGCAAAAATAAGACAACATCTCGGAGCAGCCTTTGATCAATGATGCATTTTCCCTCTGACACATTCCACGCCTGCGTCCGTGAAGCCCACTCAACTCTATAAATAATCCCCGTGAGCCTGATCCTTGGCTGGGCTCCTTCTGTCTCGTCAAGAGGCTGGCAAACCGACTCATGGACTGTTTCAGCGCCAAAAGAAGAAGAAAAAAAAACACAACAACTCTAGTGTGATATCTGCACCCGCACATCTTCGATTTGTACAGCTCCTTCTCTCTCCACTTGTATTAGATAATCGCTCTCGATTACATAAATCTGTCAAGAATACTTGCACTATGAATGGATGTTTCACATTACCTCTCAAATGAAACTATGCCTGTTTTAAAGTGCACACGGCTCTCGACTTAAGTACAATTCTGGTACATTTTATTTGAATTTACTGGAGCTTGACTGCAGCCTACACATTAACCCATCAATGGAAATTATTCAAGGGAAATTCTGCCGTATTTGAATGTGATAAGTGATATATCCAGGCGTGTAATCTCCCATCTGATTAAACACAAAATATAAATATTAACACTTTTAGCCCACTAGTCTAGAGTTAAATAAAACCAATATGAAAACAGATGTAAAACAACGTAACACCATAACAATGCAAAGCTAATTGAACGTTAGCAGTGCTAGCACCGCAGGCTATCGATTCTTTTTGCAGATTAACGTCCACATTTCTGTGCTTTATATCTACACACAATACTTTGGCTATATGTGGTGTAAACTGACACAAGATTTCATTTTTAAATCTTCTTCAATCATAGCAGTATCTTGGCTTATTTGTTTAACTTACAGTCTTGCCAGCAATCAAAATGAAAACTAGGGCTGAATGATTTTGAAAATATATCCAACTGACTTGACTCATACTGCAAAAGCAATGTCAATTGCTTCATAAAAGGGAATGTTTATTTTTATGTCTTTCTCATTCTTGATAAGAACAACATTTCATGATTGTTTTGAAAATTGTTCTAGAAAATTGATGCTTGAATGTTTAAAATATATGCAGTGTAACATCACTGCTGCAGAAAAACTGTATTAAATTGGTGTTTTGATACATATTTCTGGTCAAAGAAATATTGTATGTTCTGCAATTTGATCGTAGTAGGCCAGATTGGGATTTCATTTAAATTTCAATTATTGCCCAGCTTTAATGATTTGCATTAATAATCAGCATATTTGCTTACATAAGACAAACCTCCTTGAATATTGAAGCAGAGAATACTGGGAGCAGAGCTGGGCTGTACTGCTGTGGACCTGAATGACAGCTTCATTAGTTTTTCTCTCCCAGAGTGCTGGAAACAAATGTAGGACAAAGGACAAAGTGGGTGGGTTCATATGTATTTGTGTAAGTGAAGGGCAGGTGGAGGACTGAGTGATTCAACATGCCCACTTTGCAGAAGAGCTCCAGGTGAAGGTGACCTTCGTGTTCACCCCACAAAGCTTGACTGGCAGCACTGCAGAGTGGAGAATCAGGTCCAACCTGCTCTACATCAGAGAGATAGAAACAAGTGCTGAACTGGGGGTCTCTTCAGGATGAGAAAAAGTGGTTGGCATGCAAGGGAAAAAACAGGAGGAACAACGGTTCCTATTTTTAGGTCTGGCCTCACTCCTCTTCTGCGCAGAGGGGGAAAAGGATTCCCTGAGAGAGAAGTGAACAGCAGGAGGGGAGGTGAATGTGATGAGGATGTGTAAGAATGCCATGCTGCTTTCCAGGCCCTGAAACAAGCTGACCCAGTTTAACCACAGAGCCCTGGACGAAACATTAAACCCAGCTCGTCTTTACTAGAAAGTACATGCTCATGGTCCTGAAGGTCATGTGAAGGTGACAGAGCTGAATTCAAAGGCAGGATTGTGATTTTCAGCACAGTGTGGGTGAAGTGAACTCAAAACAATCAATACATTTATATATCATTACAATCTACTGCTTGCACGGGTATCACAATCAACTGCTTGCACAAGTGAAGGTATCACAATCTACTGCTCACAGGAGTGAAGGTATCACAATCTACTGCTCACAGGAGTGAAGGTATCGCAAGCTACTGCTCACAGGAGTGAAGGTATTGCAACCTACTGCTCACAGGAGTGAAGGTATCGCAAGCTACTGCTCACAGGAGTGAAGGTATCGCAAGCTACTGCTCACAGGAGTGAAGGTATCGCAATCTACTGCTCACAGGAGTGAAGGTATCGCAAGCTACTGCTCACAGGAGTGAAGGTATCGCAATCTACTGCTCACAGGAGTGAAGGTATCGCAAGCTACTGCTCACAGGAGTGAAGGTATCGCAACCTACTGCTCACAGGAGTGAAGGTGTCACAATCTACTGCTCACAGGAGTGAAGGTGTCACAATCTACTGCTCACAGGAGTGAAGGTATTACAATCTACTGCTTACAGGAGTGAGGGTATCACAATCTACTGCTCACAGGAGTGAAGGTGTCACAATCTACTGCTCACAGGAGTGAAGGTATCACA
This sequence comes from Cheilinus undulatus, assembly GCF_018320785.1. NCBI lineage: Eukaryota > Metazoa > Chordata > Actinopteri > Labriformes > Labridae > Cheilinus > Cheilinus undulatus. Next base: position 19,326,338 of record NC_054885.1, read on the forward strand.
ATCTACTGCTCACAGGAGTGAAGGTATCGCAAACTACTGCTCAGAGCAGTGAATGAAACACAATCTACTGTTCACAGGAGTGAAGGTAACACAATCTACTGTTCACAGGAGTGGAGGTTTCACAATCTACTGTTCGCAGAAGACTTCATAAACAACAATACAGTGGCTACACCAGAAGATGCAAACCACTCATCAGCAAAAAGAATAGGAAGGCCAGGCCGGAACTTGTCAAAAAGTACATAGACGAGCCTCAAAATTTCTGGGACAAAGTTTTATGGAAGACAAAACACACTGTCAAAACAACAAATTGAGTTGTATAGGGGCAAGAAGTGGAAAGCTTTAGAATGGCCAATGTCCTTAAGAGGACACTGAAGGGAGTAACCCCTCAAAACAAAACAACTGAAAGAGGCTGTGGTGAAAGCCTGGAAAAGCATCAGAAAAGAAGAATGTAAACATTTGGCCAGTTTGTCAGTGGGTCACAGGCTTGATGCAGTTATTGCAAGTAGATGATTTGCAACTAAATATTATGTTTTATTCATTTTAATCTATTTTAAGTCTATCAGTTCCAATACTTTTGATCACCTAAAAATGTGGTGTTCATTTACAAATAATGCTGCTATCTTTTCAGTTGTGTCAAATCCAGATGTTAATACCTCTCATATTCATTTTTTGAAAACCCAAACCCAACTGATTTCAGTCTACAGCAAAAGTAAAGGAACTGTTCTAATACTTTTGGAGGGGAGTGTATGCAATTCACATAGATTTGTATGGCTTCTGTCTGTATGGCAGCCTTAAAACAACTTATGACTACTCTAGCCTATAAATGCTCATGTAAAAACTGACTGCAGCACATATGCACACTCCCACACAGCTTGAGAGAGAATCTGAAATCCGTATCAAATGGAGGAAGCACCTATAATGAGTCAAATAAGTGAGTGAGGCGCTGTTGGGCTATTTTGGTCCTCTGTTGTGTTGTCTCTTCATGTGGTTGACTTAACAGCTCCCAGTGGAGCTCGAAAAACCTTGTAGGCCTTCAACCAGCAGCTACAGAAGCAGTAGTAATGGAAACAGAACCCACATCAGTGTTAAAGGGAGGATATGCTCAGGCTGGGTCCTCTACTCCTGTCAGTACCCAGAACGCCTGAAGACAATGCAGTTTTTTTTTCTTATTTTCAGCATGCATGTCAACAGGAAGGCCTCGACAGTGTGAGCGTTTCACTCGCATTTGCGCCTATAAATAGGTGTGTGCAAACTGTAAAAAATATTAAGGGGCACATGTGCGCATAAAAAATCAGCCGAAGGAGAGATCCACCCAGGGGGCCTCACTTTGAGCGTTTCTTTCTTCTTTGTCTTTTGGTACATCAGACTGGTTTGTGTGTGACTAAATGATCAAAGTATGTATATACAACGCTGTCTAAACATAAAGTGTACCTGGTCTTCACACCTTAGTAAATTAACCCTCAAGATATCCATTTTCTTGGGAGATCGGTGCCATCCGGGATCAATTATGTGCACGCAGTGTCGACTCGGTCTGCCCCTCTCTCTCGCTCTCTCTCTCTCTCTGTCTGTTTCACAGAAACTTTGATTACGTCCTGTATTTTCACCTGCTGTTCTTCATCCTCTCTTGTCAAACGTCACTTTCTACAGTTGTTCAGTTTGCGAATTTATGATAAAACTCTGTAAAGTTGCCGCGCACAGGGTCCGACATTAACGGTTGCCCGTATGCCCGGGGCAACTTCAAAAAGCTGACGGACAAGCAAAACTTGCTAAGGACTTGCCCGATTGGGCAAGCACGACTCTGAGCTCTTCTATTCATAAATTTCATTATTTTCCTCTCTTGTTTCTGTTACTACGGAGTCCCCGAGTAGCCAGGTACAGTGTGTCGCTGCCTCTTTTGGCTGGGCGTGTCTGCTGACGTGCAGACAGCTGCACAGACTTTAACTAAAAACCTTTATGAAGGTAAACACTGTCTTCAGTAAAGATTCATGGTAGGTCACATCAATAAATCTGTTACCCACATAAAGAAGAAAGGCTTTAACTTCCAGATTTAAACGTTTATTATTTTAAATCCGTATATTTTTACCATCGGATGTGCTCAACAGAGAAACATGTGTATGAGAAGAGAGCAGAGGAAGTGCTGCGTCTCTTCAGTTTGCTCATTCATTGAAGAGTGCTGTCGTGTTCAGTCTGAAGCTTCCCATTTCCTTGTTTTAACTTTTTCTCCAGCCACATCCTGCCGAGGCTCTCTCACACCCACATCTTTTGCCAATTATGCCAACGTGCGTCATCAATGAGCCTAACACACACGATCACACGTGGAGATAACGTCAGATCTAGTAAGACTTGTTCAAACGTGGGTGTTTAATTTGATCTTAATGTACTAATGATCATAAATATTGGAAAAAGAGCAGAAATATAAAACCAAAGCTCCAAAATGAGGCAGGGTGAAACGATGTGTCTGGAGAGCTGCAGGTGTGAGGCAGGGCTGGTTTTAGTCATTTGAAGACCCAGGGCAAAGACCAAATTGAGGCCCCTCTCCCTTTTACTAAAGGATTAATAATGAGTGGAAAAAAATTAGAAAGCATCTCTTTTATGTTAATAAAGCCACAGAACTCCAGTAAATGCCCCAATGTGAGATATAAATACCCAAATAGCCAACCATCATTCATCATTTCTTTGAAAAGTATCTCAGAGCTCAAAGTCAGCACATTCTAATATCTTAAAAAATCTTTAGGCCAGGTGGAACTTTCATAACGCTGGTGTTGGGCCAAAGACTGGTATCTCCAAAATGATCACTTTTAAGGGAATGAAAAGTTTATAATTTATAAAAATGATATAAATATGATTTATAAAAACAAATTAAAAACATGAAAAATTGAGATGCAAGGTTTTAGCCTGATGTCAGTGATAAATAAAATAAATATATGCTCATTATCAGTGACATATTGGTTCCTCTGACTCTACACAGACGTTTGTATCCCACCCACACCTCATACCAGAGTCTGCTTAGAGTCGGCCTCATGACCATTTTAAGCACCTAGGACAGAAGTGTACCTAAGTTAATTATTATTATTCAGAGGGCCTGAAGAATGTTTGAGGATAGATGGAGCTCTTGTAGTCACAATTACTGTCAGATAGCCTAAAAATTAGTAATATTAAAGACAAAATTAAATTGCAATACTTTTTCAAAACTTGATTATTTTACATTTCTGTACATTTTGTATACAAATACATTAAATAATTTTGTTTTTAAATGGGTATTTGCATCACGTTTATTATGGAAACATTATTTGATCAATTTTTATTGTGCCCCTAAATTTCTTTATGTGCTCCTAACTTTTTCAACTTAGGAGCACATATGCTCCTTGGGAAAAAAGTTAGCGTCAAGCCCTGACAGGTTTGCACTGCTACAGCTCAGCAAATCTAAAGAACAACTTTTTCTGCCTCTTTTGTGAGCGGTTTCATTCTATCCCTAATGCATCCATCATATTTTAACACTTTCTGCATAAAAAATACAAATATAAAGGCCCTTCTTTTAAAACCAGACTGTGCCCAGAGTCGCAGCATTACTCATGTCGCTCTAAATCCAACAAAGGCTTTTGTTGTGTATTCAGTTAATTATGGTGTGAAAAAGAGGAGAGTGCAGCACTTGAGATCCTTCAAAAAGGACAAACAAAAAAACCCACTTTGGAGAGGCTGCTTTGACATACAACTCTGGAGTGTGTGGGCGTTACAAGGGCAAAGAGGGGGGAATCAGGGTCAATCCAGCTGTTGAGGGCCTGTGGTGGGGGGCCTGCAGAGGCAGAGAAAAATAACACAAAGTTCTGTTAACTCACATAAACAATTTCCCCCTGCAGAGACAAATCCTGTTCAGCCAAGGTTTAGAATGAGATTTCTAAGACGTGTGAATGCTTCTATCCCCAGTAATAAATGTCTGAGCCTGAACCCTAACACAAGAAGTGGATAGAATCCTATGTAGGCTTAAAAAATCAATACGCTGCCAGTGCAGAGGTTTGGGACCTCTTTGTGAAATGAAAAATCTTCTGCAGCTTAGTGAACTCAGCAGAATGTGAGGGCAGTCCACCGGATGAACACATACAGTGGGGATCCTACAGGGCTCTCCTCATCCATCTGCTGCCCCCCTCAACCCCTCCCTGCCTCCATTTCCTCTCCCCTTCCTTCCTTCCTGTTGGCATTTCTTCTCCACACTCGTCCAGCAGAGCTAAATATGACCATCATTCGTGCGTTTCCCCCTGCCTGTGCTTATTGCCAGAAGTTGTTCAATCACTCAGCCTTGCAAGTGGAAGCTGCTTTGTCACTTCCTGTACAAAGAGCTCATTGTAATTTAACATGCTGCATCTGTGAGCATCCTGGCTGATTTACTATGCTCATTAAGGACAACAGCAAGCCCTGCACTGCTCCAGTGCAAGCTGAGAGTAGTACTCTAACACTGCAGCAAGGTGATAATGACAAAAGTTTAACTATATGAGTGCATTTGATGCTAGCAGGAAGAATGGAAAGCTCTCCTCCAATGATTTGGTTTCTAGTAATCTCCTTTTCCTTTTTGGATCTGCCTTTATATTGCAAGGTCAAGCAATGTCCTACACACATTTATGCACATGCACACAATACAATGCAAAGGCTTGGCAAACAAAAGCAGATAAGGAAAAAAAAGCCAGCTACACAATACATTCAGATCGTCATCAGTGAGTAAACACCGTGTTGTGGGAAGGAGATGCAGGGATTTCGCTCAGTTTCCAGAAAAACAGGAAGCAAACACCACATAAATAAACATGCATTTCATCACTTTTCACCTGAAAGTAGCAGAAGGTGTCTACTAGTGAAAAAAAATCACCGTATTGATCTGAGAACGCTTCTTCACTGAGCAACACCTTGGACATCTCCTTTCGCTAACGCACTGTTGTCAATCAAAATGCAGTTTGCTACATTTGATCCCAGATTACAATCAACTGCCAATTCCTGATGAATGAGTAACTGAAATCCATCTGTGCTGACCTTTCTTGGGGGATTTAGACATAGCTGCAGCCAGCATTTTGTTTCATTTGTAAATCTGAATGTGACAGATAACACCGATATTGAGCACGGAGAAAGGATCAAGGCCTTAATCAAATACTTAAAGTTCTCTTTCTTTTTTTTTTTTTTTTGCATAAATGTCAACACATTAATTAAAGATAATGTCAGAAATAGAGGGAGGCACTGACATGATTTGCAAGGCTAATGGAGTTCAGGCGAGGTGCAGTAGATAGCAGATTTTCAGGTTATGAATGGAAAAACACCAGCATTATAAAAGCTAATACTGCAGTGTCATTTTTAGGCAAGTATGGTAGCCCTAAGCAGACATTCATGCAAGTAAGAGGGATTTATGGTTGTTTTCTATACAGGGCCTTTGTCCACCCTCTGTGTATCTTTGGTACCGCCCCAGCGGTGCCAGGATCCCAGATTGGGAACCACTGGCTTAAAGAATATGTATGCTGCAGCAATGTCACTTGAATTTAGAAGAAGTTAACAGGAACCAAAACACAAAGATGTGACAGTTAACAATTATAACTGACACTTTTCTTTCTTTTGCACAAACTTGCACTCCCATCACTTGTGGACCAAAATGTGCAAAAAAAATCATCAAAATATGTTTACAAAAACAGTCCTTGCGCTTTGTATTGGCTCAGTTTGTGCCATTATTAAAAGCAGCTCCTGTCTGCAGTGACACAGAGGGCCACACCACAGGCTCTCTGTCTCTCTTCCTCTCCATTATGAGCTTTACAGGGCTTCTCCTGCATGATCTGCACAGCTCTGACCAACTTTGATGTAACAACAGAACAGTTTTCCCATTGGTTGTCACAGCCCATTCAGAAAGCATTGTGGGATACAAAATACATGAAAATTGCACTTAGTATAGCTGCGACTGGCAAAAAAAAAATTAATTCATTTTCTCCTAAGTGATTTGATTAGTAGCCATAATGATACAGGATATTGGATTTTTACCGATATCTGATAGGCTGATATTTACAAATCAATTATAACCATCAGAAAAATACTGAACTTTGACTCTGTTCAGCATTTTTGAATGCTGTGAATGCTGTGTGAATCTCTGCTTCTATAATGAACAGGTGTCCTACTCTGCTCATATAATGAACTTCTAAAAGTCTGTGAGATAGGCAAGTGGCCTTGAAGATAATGAAGTCTCATCTAGGAGTTGTTCCCATTAAGATAAAAGGTACTCTGTTGCTCTAGCAGGCATGACGCATGCTGAAAGCATCTCCACCTAGCTAAAATAGCGAGGATTCACTTTGATTTCTCCAAGCTCCCACATGACCTTGTGTATCTATGTGACATCCCTGTGCACAGGCTTGAGTAAAGAGCCAAACTGTGAGAGCGGTGATTCTGGTTTTTACCCGAGGTAGCCAATACTGATATTTAAAAAAAGTTTAAACCTAAAATTACAGTACTTAACACAATTTAAACTTGAGGATGAAAAAAATAAATTTCAGTCCTTAAAACCCACTTTAAAGTGTGAAAATGATGATGAAAGGAGGAAAAGACTTCAGTTGACATAGGTCTGTTGGTCCGACCCAAAATTTCACAACCCAAGAGTATCACACAGACAATTAATCAAGCTCACTGCTACTAAAATAACGAATATCAGCTACTGGCTGTTGAAGATGACACTACACACCCCTGTAGCATGCAACACTTGCAAGTACAATAAATCACAACATCACTGTTCACAATAAAAACCATACTGTAAAAAATATGAGGACAAGATCTGTGCATTTTCTAAAAGTTTGAAAAGCTAGCATTAGCAATGAGCTTTAACCTTTAACTCTGATTTTGAATGGCATTTTTGCTCCAAATAAAATGTTAAGTGTTCAGGTAGTTGTCTTGGTTCCTGTAAAATTAAAGTAATTCTTATAAGGTTTTTATTTTATTTCAATTGAGGATACGATGGGAAATTTACTTCCAGAACAAGAGCCACTGACAAAGTTGGCAGTCAATTTTGAGCAGCTATTTAATTGTTTCATTGATAAAACCCTAAGATAGAGTCTTCACAGGTTTTTCGAAACAAAAGACCGTTGTAAAAACTGTTTATTAAGCCCTTTATCATGATTTTACTAAATATTTTCTTATCTAATTTTGACAACCTCAGTGCAGGCAAAGCCTTGCAGGATCCCAGGTTGAGAACCACTGCACTAGACCACAAAATCAGGCCAGAATTTTTCCAACAGGATACCAATGTAAAATCGATGCATCTGTGCATCCCTATTAAAAACCTTATTTACTCTAGAGGACCCTCAAAAACAGATGACATCATGTATGCCAGTTCTACACACAGAATATTCTCAGCTTTACTGAATTAATTTCTCCAGATAGAGAGAAAACACTCAAAATTGATGAATAATAATGGGAAAACTAATGCTGCTATCCTGTGATAATGGCATAAAGAAGTTGAAATCTACTCATCGTCATGGCAAAACAGTGTAAAACAGAGCATATAGACGTGTGTCCTCCTAGGGCTTGTATTGACAAGTGTGCATGTAAAACAACACTTCTTAGAGTCAAATTTAAGTCCTTTATTTTGCAAAAGTTGTTTTTGGATGTCTGCTCTGTGGCTTCATTCATTGCCATTTCAGTCCTCTGTGGTCTGCAAGGTCATGCTGCAATCAGCAGGGAAGCCCATTTTGGGAAAAGTCTGCATCCTCCTTAACCCATCCAAGTAAATATTCATGCATCACAGACGCCACTACAAAATATAGAGCATTAGGAGACAAGTGCATGTTGAAAGACTAAATAAAGGGCTGAACGGTGCACTGAAATGCGCTGATCGGCTTTGCTCTGTCATGAGAAGAGAGAGGCCTATTAGCCTTTTGAGATAAAGTGTTCTGTTGTTTCCTTTAGAAGATGCTTAGCCTACAACATTCATACTAATGTACCAGCTTAAGAGCTTATATGTTCTGCAAACAAAAAGCTAGCATGCCCACCCTGTCCTGTTGTGAAACTAGACTTAATACATTTTCCTGTCCTCTTCAGTAAATGTTTTTCTCTCTAAGTACTTCTTACACTAAAATAAATAGTTGCAGAGTATGCAGTGCATGTGGAATCACAGTAAAATTTACATCAAGGAAAAGTGTCTTATTCCTTGTTTTACATGTTTTATGTAGGACTGCATTGCAGCAGCTGCCTTTTCAGTAAGTTTAACTCTTCAGCTGCTCACACAAATGCCTAATCAACCAATCACATGGCAGCAACCACTGCATTTCTGCATGCATGTTTGAAAAGATGTGCTGATGTTTAAAACGAGCGTCAGAACGGGGAAGAAAGGTGATTAACCTGGGTGAGCACATGTGCAATACTACTGCCAGATTGATTAAGATGAGCTAAAACAGCAGAGACATTAAGCTGGTCAACTAAAGTTAAGGATGGTTTAACCTGCAGTGTACCTTGCTGTTCAAAACTCAACAATATTTGATGTTATTTAGGAGTGAACGTGTTCTATTGAGGTCTGTGGTGGTTTTATCATTAGCGCTCAGCAGCTGAAACTGTTAAATTAATGATACAGCAAATAGAGAGACACAAAAGGAGGCCTGTTTGAGCAGAAAGGAACTTATCTAAGAAGACTGTTAGCACAGTGAGGCCAAGGGTTTAAATTACCCACAGTTATTGTCCTGAACTGATGGTTTTTCTGCTGAGGAAAAAATATAAATTGATCGAGCAGCAATGAGCTGGTCCACTAACTGTGAGCATATGGGAGGAGGCCTCTCCCTGAGATACTATTAAAAACACATCCAATAAAAATAATCCTATCACATCCTTGTGCAAGAAACACATCATTGCTACTTTTCTGCCCAATCAATCAACACAAGCTCTGTGAGATGCAACTATAAAACAAAAAAACAATCCTTCCAAACCTTATATCCTGTGTTAACTGAGAACACGCTGCAAAATTAATGCACTATCATACAACAGGAGCTGTAAGAAGGCATCTAAATGAATGTCAGATCATTAGGTAACAGCTGATTAAAGCCAGAAACATTTCTTGCACATTTACTGCAGCCAGTTTCTGTTTAGTGAGATTCTCACACATTTAGTCAGATGTGTGACAAAGCAAGAACTGACAAGCATCTTTTGTTTTTTATTTGTTGTTGCACCATTTATCTAAGCTGCTGTCTGATTCATTTTTGATGATTTGATCATCTTTGTCTTCGCCCAGAGAATGGCTATCCAAGCTAAGGCTGGGTGGTTACGTGGTATACTATATCCTAGGGCAGTGATCATCAACTGCATGCTTTTTGTTTTTACTTTTTATTTTTCTTGACGTTTAAATAAAACCTTTAACCTAGCGATTTATCAGACAAGAAGCAAACTAGTATATCTACAATGGGAAACATCCATCCATCCAACTGTCTATTTTCTATACTGCTTTATCCTGCTGGAGGTCGCTGGTATGGTAAACACCTACGTATTATTGTTATCTTGATTAAAAATGTAGTTTTTGGCATCAATTTTCCACTTAAGGCTCTTAAAGAGTGCAACCGCCCCCTCTTAGAATCTTCATGGAAGATCTGTTTCCTGCATGTGTTTTTGGCCAATCACGACACAGCACATTAGCATCAAGCTCAGTGACATACATCAAGAGGGTTCCAGAAATATGTAGCTAAAATATCTCAGTTGTTCCTTGTGGCTGGCTGCAGTAAATGTGATAGGGACTGATCTCACTGTGTGTCCATTTCCAGAAGCAGCACCACTGCCTGTCCGTGAATAAGCTAAATGTGATGACAGAGCTCCTTTTACTGATGTAGGCCTTATTTGGCAAATAACAAACCTGTGAAAACAAAAAAAGGACTCACTGTTCAGACATGCTCAGGCATAATCGTGCATCACAGCACCACATTATAATCTTCCTTACAGTTAAACTGGAAAACTGCACAGCTGGTAATAATGAAACCCATGGTAATGTGAGTTCAACACCTCTGTAACTCTTCTGTCTAGGGCTAAATCAGTGATGAGAAATGAGCTGAAGCTTAGTGTTAATAACTATACATGCTGGTTGCTGCAGCAGCATTATCAGGTACACTTTAAATTATTAACAGCTCCTAGAAACATTTAAACTTATGTTTACTCTTTTTATAGGATATGCAGATTAAGTTAATCAGTGCTTGATATTTTGGGTGCTAAAATAGTCTGCAAAAGCTATTTGCAGAGTGAATTCATGGCTGGACCCAGCTCTCTATAGTTGCACAATGCAAAATTAATATTTATAGCTGATACAATCTTCTGAAGCTTTAGAGTTATTTGACAGTGTTGATCAATTCAGTGTTAATTCAGTTCTGTCAATCAATCTAAGATCAGCACACTGCCATTTCAAATCTGGGAGCTGAGTTTTCCCATCATGCCCTAGGGCAGTGGTTCCCAAAGTGGGCCGTGCAAGGTCATGTTAGGGGGTGCTTGGCAAAGCAGGGCTAAGCAACACAAGCTGATGACTTCAGCGCTGCAGAATAGGAACAGTTCATTGATGTCACCTCAGATTCAACAATGTCATTGAGAGTCTCAGCCATCGTACCTGTGTGAGATAGTTGTTTTTTCGGGCTGTTGCTGCAATTAAGACAAAAATCAAATCAAAGCTACACATTGAAAATGACCTGAGATTGTCAGTCTCACAGCTGCATCAAAGAATCAAGAGATCTGTAGCACCAAAAACTGAAATTGTTGCAGGACTTGTAAATTTTAAAGATATGTGTTAAGTTTGTATTTTCAGCTAACTGTTCATCTTCAGACAATCAGTTTTAAAAGTCAAAATTTTTAGGATTTATGGTGTTTATGTAGGATTAAAAAGAAAAAAAAATGGTGCTCAAGTGTTTTAAAATCTATTGTGTTTGTCATATATTTACATGGTTTTACATGTTAATATGTGCAGTGAAGAGTAGGGTGGGGACCTGAAAATATTCTAATCTGACAAAGGGGGAGGCTGACAAGGAAAGTTTGGGAACCACTGCCCTAGGGGCAGAGTGTTTTTTGTGTTTTAAATGCGTTTTAAATGTATTTTTATGTGTTCAGATGCTGCATTTTGTACAGTGATCCCCTGGTATTCCTTTGCTTATATTTCTGGTGGATTGTTGTTTTTAATGTTTGACACTTCTGCACCATGACTGAATGCATCCACCAAGTTAGTGACTTCCCGCTTGGGGTGTTTCTTAGCACCTTCATTGTCAGGAAACAAAGTGTTCGATTTAAGGTGGCAAGCTTTATATAATATGACAAGTACAGTGCAATATGCCAGTAATTAAAGTTGTTAACACTAGGGCTGACGATTTGGGAAAATAATTGCGATTTTATTCCCCAGTATTGAGATTGCGATTTGATATGTGATTAATCCTTAAGTTCCTCATCTTATGTATTTTTACTGAACACAAGCAACACAACACAACATTAGACTATACAAGGGCTGACCAAGTTTTAAAAATAAACACCTAATTGTGATAATTCTAACTTAAAGAGGATATGGACTGTTTGATTGAAGAGTAATAACTTTTATTAATCTCATACTTAATAAGAAAAAAGTACAAAAATGAAGAAAGTAGGATTTTTTGTAGACTATCCTTAAAAAATGGGACTTGAATGATAGCATTATGTGTAAAACATAACATCTCTACTGCAAAAAAAGTAATCTCTAATCTAATTTTGGATTAACCGCCCAGCTCCCGGAAAACACCTTAATTGTTCACCTGAATGAAAGGAGATAACATAATGTCGTTTTAAAAGTAGACCTTAATGTTTAAAAAAACAACACTGTGTGTTAAATTAACTTGGGACCGGTGAGAATTTTACAGACTCTGAGAAAGCGTTAAAATTAACACTCTGAGAGTTAAAATAACTGATGATTTTGCTGTGCCCTGAGTAACCACAGCAATATCTGGAGCTTTCTGGTATCTGTGAGGGGTCGTCTTCAAATATAAAACATCCACATCAGATTTTGGAGGTCGTATGTCACAGGTCAAGGTCACCATGCCTCATGTTTAACCCTTGTTTATAAGATTTCTATGACTTACTCTACCACAGGAACCAACCCCTCCTTTCTTCTATACCCATCACTGTGCTTTGACAATTAACAGCTGGGATGATTGTGGGCTAACCATTCATTGCTGACTAATTTAACTGTTACTTTCAGAGACGAGGCATAATATAACTCGTTTCCCTGAAGCTTCCTGTGCAAACCTCAGAAAACAAAGAGTCTTTGGCACGCTGCATAGCTGTGCACCTACACACACACAGATGGCAAAAGCCAAATCTTTATTGACCTTTAGAGCCACTTTAAGGCATAACGTAACAGTTTGTTATTATCTTACTGAGAGCAGATCTTTTTTTTTTTAACCTCCATTGTATAACAGCTACTTTTGGCAAGGCCACAAATTCTAAAGCTAAATTAAAGTGACAGACAATGTACACCATACACTGTATGTACAGCAGTTATGTTTAACTTTCTGGCTCTGATTCTTTAACTTGAAATAAGTTAAGCTAATAGAGTAAAGAGGTCAATAAAAAGGCTTTGTTGCTTGGCAACGCAGAGATGTCTTTCATCTGTTAATTTACTGTCAAAAAAGGTCAGTGACTCAAGGAATTAAAAAGGAAGGAACACCTTCAGTCTGATATAAAAAAGGCCAAGAAGGGACGAGAAATTCCTGAAAAACAACCTCTGATGAACTTTTTATGCAGCACTAAAAGCACAGCTTTAAACTTTTAATTACAATAATTTTTTTTTTTTCTTTTCATTTTATTGCATATTTGTATTTCAAATAGGTTAGGGAACATATTTGCGCACTCAGTGTTTACCATGAAATCTCCATGAGCACAATGTTTGCATGCATGACTTGATTCCAGAGGGAAATCAAATTAATTCTACAGGGAAATAAACATTTGTTACAGAGGATAAGCAGGGAAAAAGTCGTGGGAGAGCTCACTTATAGTGGCAAAAGATTTGAAAGCAGCTGTGCACACTCGAGTGTGAGTTGAGTACATCCAGTTCTGAGCTGTGCAGAGGTGGTCTGAAGGACACGAATCTCAGTGTATACTGCCGGTGCATGAGGAAAACAATGGACACGACGAAATGACTCATCCTCTTTTAACTCTGCCCAAACAGTGTGAAAATGCAGCGAGAGATCGATACGCAGGACGACGGGAGTGTGAGAGAAGGTAGCTGAAGCTGTGGGTGTTTGCACATGAACTTTCCAGCACAGTGGCTGATTTTTACACTGTCAAAGGGCAGATTACAGAAACACAGAGGAAGCAGGAGGTTATCCTTTATTTAAAGGTAGGACTCTGAAGGAAAAACAAGAGAGAGCAGAGAAGAAAATGTGTGGTCTCACTCTTCATTTTAATTTGCACACAGACTAATCATCGGATTTCTCAACAGCGAAGACGTGAGGAAGAAGTGATGGATGGCTGTCTTTAGAAGAGATCAAAAGCATTAGTGTGCTTGCAGACTCTCTCCGCACTCTGTCTTGCTGCAGAGTCAGCATGGTGCAAGCACGCCAGAATCACCCAAGCTTTCACATGATCACATCAGGCGCCCTACAGACATCGACCACCAACTGTTTGTTTCACCATGAACATGCACATTTTTCCCTTTCTTTGATTATTTTTCATCCCAGTTCCAGCTGTGTCCAGTTGCTCCCCTGTTAACATCCACTTCCCTTCAAAACAAAGTCGCACACTCAGAGAAAACCTCATGAGCCATTGCCACACAGATGTCCTGCCCCCTCTGTGTCTCAGGAACATGGACGCACAAATACAGCCAACTTGCAACTTTTTTTCCAGTTGAGCTTTTAGCTTCTGCTTTTTAAAAAAGAGTGGAAAACAGTCTGCAGCTGCACATCCTCTTTCACTTTCTGTCACGCTCTTAGAGCAGACAAAGCAGCAGTTTTTTGTGAGTAGACACAAATAACCAGCCGAATTATGCAAGACGAGAAAACAAAGAGCTTGCATCATGATGCATATATGATCAAGGCTGTTGGAGTGTTTTGGTTCATTTAAAAAGCTCAGAGTAAAGAACACTGCTTCCTTCCTTCAAGGTTGCAGAAATTGAAAAAACAATTTTGAAACTGAAAAAGTTTAAAGAGCGCCTCAGACCACAGACCTGATTCTACTTACAGAAAGCACATAGGAGTTGCTCTAGTGAGGCATGACGAGAGGCTTACGGGTAGCACAGCTATCATTAGTGACACAATATCACAGCACAGCACAGCGTGCATGACACAGACGAGCTTTAATCAACAGCAGAATTAATTCTTAATGGATGACTAAAGTGGAAAATCACTGGTTGATTCAGTCAGGTGTAAATGTCAGTCTACCGTCAAGGAATAAATCAAATCCTGGGCGGGGGTGAGGGTGGGGTGCACTGATGAGTAGATTGATGTTAAATGGAAGTCTGGCTATGGAGGCATGAAATTGTGTGTCTCCTTAATCAAACAAAATGCAAATGTGGGGAAGTTTTGGAACATTTTTAGATGCTGTTGCAGAGAGAAGATGTAGACTACGGATATGCTATTACACATTTAAAATAAATGAGACACAACACTAAAATCCCAGCCAGCCAATAAACAACACTGAAATAGAAGTAAATGTACTGAAACTTATTTTACATGCTGTTAAGACATTTAAATAACTATTAAGCTGTGCTAAAATTAATGCATTGTTATGGGTGTTAAATTCTAACTCTATTACAATCTTGTTGTTAGCTTAGCATTAGGTTTGGACCAAAAGTAGAGTACTGTGCAGAACTTTTAGGCATGTTAGTAAGGCCTAAATGTGGCCAGTACACCACCTGAGGGCACCATCAGATGGGATGGAGGATTGACACAACCTCAATTATCCTCTGGATGTCTTTACATTATACCAGGGGCATGGGAAAATAAAAATTTGATATAAGAAAAAAAAATGTTCACACTTTTACAGTGAAGTAATTGGCAAGTAAGTATGGGCTAGGGTACCATACAGGCAGGTAGCCGGGTTGCCACAAGCCCCTGGTGATGCTGGGGCTGGATGTCCCTCGGCCCTGAAAACCACCTCTGGGCATTTAACCAAGGGTTAGGGGTGTGCGACAGGATGATCTCAGATTAAGACTGAACGATTTGCAAAAATAATGTAATTGTATTTTTCCCCCAAATATTGCGATTGCGATTTAATATGCAATTATTCTTGGATTAATCTTGTGTATTTTTCGACAAATTCTAGCAATAAATAATTCCATAAATAAGACCATGTGTATTAAAAAACAATGAAATTATTTCTGAAGCAATTAATCCATAGTAGCATGCATCTGAGTATGGGGGTGTAACAAGCTTTAAGCTATAAAGGAGGCGGCTGGGCGGGGGGAGGTTAGGCTGGCTACCAGCTGATCGCAGCTGGAGTACGACTTTCATGAAGTAATGCTAGGCTTCATCAGTTTTAGATAGAAAGAGCTAATTATTTTTGCTCATATTGCTAATGTGATGTCATTTGCTTTGTTTAAGGGCATTATCATTTTTATGACTCTCATTTTGATTAAGAAAAAACAAACATAAAACACAAAAAGGAGGATCTGTGTAAAGCATTACAAAAAAATTGACACTTGAATGTTTTTATAATGTGCGTTAAATCTCTACCGCTGCAAAAAACTGATTTATTAAACTGGTATTTTGGAACTTATTAAGTTAAAGAAATATTGCAACTTCAGTGTTTTGAAAATTGCAGCAGGCCATATTGCGATTTAATCTAATATGCGATTACTTGCCCAGCCCTATCTCAGATCATGAAAAAATAGAAAGTATCAACAAACTGCTATGTGGATGTGTTGAGTAAGCATGACCTTCAAAATAACAGTGCCAGAGACCGAGGATCACACCTTCCCTGGAGGTGGTTATAGCACGCAATGCCGCACAAAGCATCATGTATAATTTATATTTTAGATAGTTTTTGTACATTTTACTAACATTTAGGTGCAAATCTCCCTTAATAACAATGTTTTTATTTCAAATTGAACCCATTTTAACAGTTTCTTAAAATAATGGATGACATTTACTACTTTAAAGCTCATCAAATTTCTCTTTGTATTTTTGGAAGCATCCCGTGACCACCCCAACTTTGGGAACTACTGGCATAGAGTACTATCCAGGCAGGGAGAAGGGTTGCCACGAGCCTGTGGTTGAGCTGTGGATGTCCCGAGCGGTGTTAATTTCGTCAACTAAAACTATGAATAAAAACATTTGTCGACACACATTTTTCCATGAGAGAGACAAGATTAACACGAGACAAAAATAGATCTTTGATGACTGAAACTGAAAAACAGCAAGTTTTGTTTTCATCAAGATGGCTTAAACGAGACTAAAATGTAATTAAGTTTTCGTCAGACATTCAGAAATCCATGATATATCTCCGCTGTGGGTAAATCTGTCAAAATTCAAACACGTGTATCTCCTCCGCCTCTCAGTTGTAGAAGGCAGGGACCCCAGGTTTGGCAGGGTGGACAGAACAAATTATCATTACCAGATTCAGGCAAGAAAATAAATGCTTGGACTAAAAGTAAAAGAATACAATGTGAGGACTTATTATGGACTAACACTAGACTGAAATGTTTTGAGTTTTCGTTAACTATAACTAAAAAGGGTAGAATTGAGTCAATGCAATTGACTCAAATGTGACTAAAACTTAGAGACATTTAATCTTAAGACCAAGACTGAGGTGAAAATTAAAACTAGCTCATAATTAATACTGGTCCAAAGGGTCCCAAAACCATTGGCAGACTCTGGGCAAATAACAAGTATGAAAAGACCCGGACAATACAGATTGGGAGGCCAAGCCTTCTTGTCCAACATCAGTGCCTGCTTTTGTAAATGTGTCAGAAGAAAATAAATGGGCACATTTCCCACAGAAACAATTCCAAGAAAGCCCTGTCCCTGTTGGTGTAATGGGCAGGCGTCCAAATACTTTTGTCAATATGGTGTATTTTAAGCTAAACACACATCAAAAAAGAAAAAAATCATTTTTGCCTCAAAACACTGCTTTATGGATACAAAGATCTATAAAAGATATGGTACTGAATTTTGATAAAAATTCCTCAAGGGTCTGTGGCTTTTTATTTATTACTAAAAAAAAAAACAACCACACAAGCCTGTGGGGACTGCTGGATTATACTTCACTGTACGGCCCACTCTAAGTCAATAACGCATTTCAAAAGTACAGACCTATTTCAATTTATCCCCAGTCGAGTGATCTATCAATACAAAATGTAGCAATTGAGCTGATACAAGTACACTAATGGCCCTACATACATGACAGGCATAACATACAGATGTTTCACACAGGGAGAGGCAGGCAAACACAGTCCCATCCTCATTGGCGTTCACAGTTCCTGTCAGTCTGCGATCAATACTTAAAGCTGGGGGAGGAGACCGTGGAGGTGCTTGCATGAGCCGGGCGGGGAAGATGCTTATGACTGATAGCTGGCTGCCAGTGTCCTATATCATCTCTGTAGCGTTGACTCTGGGAAATGTGATCCTCCTCCTCGATGTCTCTGTTGTCTAAAGGGGAGGGAGGGGCCAAGAGGGAAAAGAAGGAGGAGAAGCAGTACATCCTCTTACAAGGACAAACTCCTTCGAGGACAGGGGAGCATTTTACGACATTAGCAAACAGTGCACGTGCATGCCTGTGCTCGGATGTATGCTTGTGCTTGTCGCCCTAGGATGTGCAGTTTGGCCTTCACCTTGTGTTCCGCTCCGCTTCTCCTAACATCACAGTTTGATAAACTAGCTCTTAATCGGATTGCCGTGCAGTTGCCTCCTAATCTGATGGCGCCTGGCCAGCCTCAAGATTTAAGTTCTTCTGTTCATTCCATTTTTCTTCCTCTGTCATGTAACTGTAGCCGTCTGTCTTGAGCATCCCTTCAGCAGTCACCTTCACCTCAAGAGCCAGCTTGTTCTCCATCTTCTGCACAACCTGCTATCTGATTCTCAGCCTAACCCAACATGTTTCTTTATTCTTTTATCAATAACACGCTAAAATATCCCAGAAACCTGCATTTCTTACCTCCTTTCTTATTCTTTCATCTCCTCTTTTTTCCCACTCCCTCTGCTCTGACAGCTTTGTAGTGGTTCCTTTCTGCAGGTCGCTGTGTTGTGTTAAAGCTACAGGAACAAACACACACCGCCTTTCCCTCTTACATTATGGACCTAAGGGTCTCTGGAGTCTGGAGAGTAAGTGGCAGGTAGGGGAGAGGCTGCACAACAGGGGCTGCTGTTGTTGTCAAGACTATGACACACTCACAGACACGGGCACGTGCAAACTTAACCCTCCTCACAGCCACGAGCATTGTAAACAAAGACGGTTGAATTGTGAAATGCCACCTGCTTTCAACACTTCATATACACAAACACATGTGCGAGGCCTGAGGGAGGTCTATCAATCTCAGCATGAAGTGTCTGTGAATACAGCGTGAATACTAATTACCTGAGGTGATGGAGAAAGATGGCTGCGTCTGTGTCAAAGCTGTGTCTTTGTTTTTCTTCTTTACTTCGACACTTTCCTGGAACACATCTGAACATCAGTTGATAACATTTGCTGCCTTTGCTCGTCAACTCAGAAACAGCGCACTCATGAAGGAGCACACATGCACAGGACTGAGTAAATACTGTGTTCAAGTAAACAAGAGCAGGGGCATATATTCAGCAACTGAACGCTGAGAAAATGGGTGAGTCAGAGCTCAATTTTCCTTCAGAAAGCATTCATAGCTGATTTCACTCACTTGGTCAAGTTGTCATCTCAAAATGTCCTCACTGAATCATTCATGTTTCAGACTGAAGACTGAAAGCTGTATTGTTCTGTGGGGAAGAAGTTTCACTGCACAGTTCAGTTCAATGTTGCTCATACTTTGTGAGCGCTTGAAGCAGCATGACAGATCCCCTCTGGTTAAGATAGAATACAAAAAAAATCAACATGGCAATAGATATTGTCACACGCTCCTTGTCCTTCAACACATGTGTCAGTACAGATGTCACAGAATCTATCATTTGATGGCAGTTTTACAATACACACTGCAGTTAACAAAAAAGCTAGCAGGTGGCATGTGCAGCGCAAACTGCATGGCGCAGCACACACCTCAGATCAAAACAAGACTACAGGTAATGCGTATGAGAAAGTCAATTGGAGACGGGGCGCAAACATACTGAATTATTTTGGGTTTCTACAAACACCAGAATGTATGGCGTTTTCATTCATTATACACGCTGGCAAAAACAAGGTAAAATACTGCAGCAACACTAATTTTCATCTACATGTGACAAGTCAACAGACTATTTAGAAGACAGCAACAGCTAAGCTCACTACACTGGGTCAGTTAGTGCTGTCACATCCAACACTGTGTGACACTGTAAAGTTAAAATTTCCCTCAACTTCTTTAAAGGATTAGGAGATCACAAGCAGAACTTTTTATGCTTTATTTGTAAAGACTTGAGCCATGCTTAGCTGAAATCAAGGTTTTAGGCAGTTGCTTACTAGGGCTTGACTAATATTGGCCAATATTGATTATAAGTCATTTAGCCTGAGAAATAGCAGGAAATAGGAATTAATTCCATATGCTCACTGTATCAGTGGCACCAAGTGTTGCTATGTAGGTACTTATGTGACTTCTAGTCAATCAGATTGTGTCGTATACAAGGGCGTTTGGTTAGACTTCCGAGAGTGAAAATGAAGCCAGAGTAGAAGACGTGCCCTCCAGTGAAAGCATACTTTTTCATTAATTATTTTGATCGATTATCTGTCAAATAAAATGCTTATACCAACAATCAGCCAAATGCCAAATATCCATGTCAGTCATCTGCAAGGACAATAATTGGTTGACCCCAACTACTTACTGAATGAGTCAAGCATTTTGATCCCCACTTGGTTCATTACAGAAACTGCAGCAACTACACTTACGTAAAGCAAAAAGGCATTCTTGAAAATGAAAGTGGACGTGTAGTAAAGTCAGGTCAAGTCAGGTCAGGTATGGGAGCATATGCCAGTTCAGCACTTGCCATGTCAACCTTAGTCCGGTACTGCCCTGGCCTCCGGATGGCCGTCATCCAGGTATCCTCCCAGCTGCCCCTTCCATGATGCACAAGGTCGCCACCAATTTCTGAATCTCACTGGGTCCTGGGCACCGTGCAGTTACCTGGATCAGGCCCGGGAAAGCATGCCAGTTGCCTGTAAAAGCGCAGCTCCCATCTCAAGCAGCTGACCATTCATATCCCTGCTCTCCGTCTAACGTCAGCATTAAACACAGGGTCTTGCAAACAATACCCAAAATCTGCTGAAGAGAACTTGTCACAAAGGAGTCCAGCTGGTGACTCTGGCTATCAGTCATCATCCAGACCTCACAAGAGTTTGGTAAGACAAGGAGAACCAAGGACAGAAAGTGTCTGACTTTTGTCTGCACGCTCCGATACAGTGATCACCACACTGTCTTGCTCAGCGAACCCATCGCCCAATGTGCAAGACCAAGTAAAGTAAAACCAAAATATTATGGTTCTGTGAAAAACATCAGCCAGAGAAGCAACATTATGATCATGTTAATGAGCATTACCGGGTGCAGAAAGTCATGTAGTCCAGGTTCTATGCTTGCAGACAAATAATAAAATAAATCTATCTTGCATCAAAAAGTATCTTTCTTCATTGATAATTAAACTGTTTTTTCTAGTATGCAATATTACAAACCTGTCCGTCCTTGCATGTAATTAGCCTCTCCAATGACGCCATTTAGCCAGGGTATAGACTCAATGGCAACAGTTGAATATAAACATATTCTGTATGCATATAGGAGACTTGTGCTGATACAATGTTCCTTTTTATCAAGGATATGATTCATACTGCATTAAGTTAAAAAAAAAATAGAAAAAGTGCTTGGGAAAATAATGATAATTTTTGCTTAATAAAACTTAAAAAATTAGCAAGGGCAAAATGAGAGGTTAAATTTATTATTGAGGAAAGGCAAATAACTAAAGCATGAGCATGATTTGAACAAAGAATAACTCTGCAGCTTTGATGCTAAATATTTGGGATTTCATTCTTAATTTGGCATTTGTTAACAGAAAAGAGGTGAATCAACCTTAACTAGAGATTTTTTATTTAATTCCATCTGCAACTACTTTTACAATTCTATTAAGGGATTTTATTTAATTCAGCAGTACTGCTGATATTGCACTGGACCATGATGACTAAAATAAAACTGAGTCAGAGGGCTTTTAAATTCCTGGTTGATCTTTGTTCTAACCCTCACCTTTCATCATGAGCTTTGGGTAGTGACTGAAGAATGAGATCCAGAACTCACTGCATGGGTTATGTATCCCACCTGGCCTGGGAACATCTCAGAATCCCAGAGGAGCTGGAAATGTAGCTGAGGAGAGGGATGTCTGGGTCAACATGCTTAGCCTGCTGCCACCGTGACCTGGCTTCAGATAAGTGGAAGAAAATACATCAATGGATGATTCATTTAACACATTATTAAAGCAAAAAATTCTAGTTATTGCCTGATTGTAACTTCTCTTATTTCCTGTCTTTATTCTCTTACTTTTAAACAAAAACATTTTATTCAGTTGGTTAAAAAAACTACAATTAGACAACTTAATTTGGAAATTTCAGCACCATTTCTGTGAATAAAATAGTGTTGTAAAATGTAAACAGAGCCCTCCCAGTCAGCAGTCAGGAAGTGTTTCTCTGAAAAAAATGGTGAGAAAGCTGCCTTTGCACGTTCAAACCATCTCTACTCTCAGGTTAAAAGAGGACAGGAAGACAGGAGGAGCATCCTTGTAGCTTCACTGAAGCATGTACATGCAATATGTATGCCTTCAAATCTTCACTCTCTTTACTTTCTGTGTCTCACTTCTCCTTTCTCTCTCTCTCTCTCCATCCTCCTGCTTCGTGACTGGGCTGATGGGAGGTGACGATGTTCAGGAGAACTGCCAACTGTAGGTGCTAATAGCCTATAGCTGTAGAATAGATGGTGCCCTCTCAGTTCTTCTGTTTCTTAACACCTCCATCGCTCTGTCTTTTCATACAGCTCCCACTTCCACCTCCTATTCCTCCTCCATCTCCTCTCCCCCTCCTCACTTTCTTTATACTGGCGAGCAGCCTTCAACCCAAGAATTCTTACTTACTGATTCATGTTTTGTTGCTTCTCTGCTAGTCCAAGGCCAAACAAAAAAAAGCAGTACAAACCCAGTATACAATATGCCCGATCAAAGCAAGTCACCTCTGTTTAACTCACTCCTTTTAGAAGAGACTAATAGACAGAGGATACTCTGACTGCTGTGCTATTATCAGCACCGTAGAATGACTGGTGCTTAACTTTTCTGTGGACTTCAATGCAATGTCTAAATAATAAATAAAAGCTTTAGAACAAGAAGAACACAACAGGATATTAGACAAATTATCCGCTGCAAATATCAGCCTCATACAAATAATTTTGTGGAGTTTAGGCAAGACCAGCAGACCTATGTTAGCTGAAGTCTGTTTCCTCCTCATTCCTTAAGCTTGAGTGTATTTGCTCTCACTGCAAGATGAGACATAACATTGATATAGTGATGATTTGAGACTGGCAGTCTGTAGATTGTGTTGTATTTTGAAAGAATCGGATATTCACTGAAAATAGACCTGCAGTGTATCTTGAACGAAGAGGAGCGGAGTGGCGCTCCAGGCACAGGCTGCTGGAGCGCCGGCTGTGGAAATGCTCTGATAGACTGGAGAGGGAGGGATGTGCCCCGCAGTACGATTTGCCGGCACGGCCATTGTATGTCGAAACTGGAGGTAAGCCTGCTTGAAGGCAACATAGGGCATGAAGGAGGTGCAACACATCCCTGCTCTGTTATGCTCTGGATGTCTCTGCGTAAAAAATGTTCACACCTTTTGGGGACATGGTTCGTCAGGGCGGGTAGTAGGGTCGCCATGAGTCCCTGGGCGTGTTGTGGATTGCCTAAAGCCCCCAAAACACTGACTTTTTGTCTGGACATATTACAAGGGGGGAAAAGACCCAGACAAAAGGAATGCCGTCAAGCTTGACCTTGGCATGTGTTGAGCTTGACTTTGTCCTCTCAGTCCTAAACCTTCCAGCCCTGGATTGAGGCATGTTCTTAGCACCCTATATGCCAAACATTTATGTACAGCACTGTATGTGACCCCTGGGGACTTTTGGGGCTTTTCAACTATGATTTTTGGGCGTACCGATCCAACCCAAGCCATGCTAATTAATTTTCCAGTTTGGCTGTGCTGGGACAAGCCTAGCCCTGCCCAGGATGGTCCCACTCTGGGGCAGGGCCCAAGTGCACTATGGTGGCGTCACAGCAGTTCGGCATCATTCGCGGGTGTCTCCCAAATGTGTTTAAGTAGCAACTGCAGCTACAAACTTCTAAATACCTGCCAGATTACCAATAGGAGAAGAAGAAGAAACAATCATGCCCTAGTTTATTCTATCTAATACTGTCTTGGTTATAAAATGATTAATTGTTTGAATTTGTTGAAAAATACATAAGATGAGGAATATAAAAATAATCGCATCGCAATATTGAGGTAAAAAATCGCAATGTGATTATTTTCGTAAATCGTTCAGCCTTGTCAAAATGTTTGTTTACTTTAATCTAACAACTGTTCTAATGTTCAAATCTTGACCATATTACATTTTATTTAAAGAACTTGCAGAGGGCCAATGAAAAAGACCATGGGTTGCTGTTGGCCTGGAGCAATAGTTTGGATAGCCCTGCTTTATGCTATTTAAAGCAGTCCACTTTGGGCAGTAACTTTCTTTTTAAAGCAAAGATGAGAGCTGTGTCAGTATTTCAGGTCAGGTCAGGTCAGGTATATGCCAGTTCAGCACTTTTTTGCACTAGCTTTGGTCCTGTACTGCTCTGGTCTCCTGATGGCCACTATCCAGGCTTGTGCCAGGCCCATGCCGCGTATCCTCCCAGCTGCCTCCTTCCCCAAATAATGCATGCGGTTGCCCCTTGACCAGCCCACCAGGTCCCATGATCCCAGCATGGGATGCGTTGGATAAAGCCAGGTACGCCAGGTGCCTGTGAAAGTCATTCCCATATAAGGCAGCTGACCCTTCCTATCGTCGCTCTCCTGAGCATGTCAGTATTAGACACACTAGATACCCAATGATGCGCCAAAGACAGGTTGTCACAAAAGAGTCCAGTTGGTGCCTCTGGCTTTAGTCAAGCCCAGGTCTCACAAGAGTATTGTAAGACCAGAATGACCTATCACCCCATGCACGAGTCCAACCTGCCAAGGTAGGTGAACTGCTTTACAACGTCCATGTTCTCACCATTCACAGACACAGATTCGATGGTAGCATCAAAGGCGTCCCCACGTGCCTGGATCTTTATTTTGGACACGTTAATCCAACATTTCAGCCTCCTCACTCAGCAAGTTTAGAGTCCCTACAAGGAAATCTACAGTCTCCACAAGGATCACAGCATCATCAACAACACTCCACAGTTCACTGCTGTTGTTACCCGCTCCATTATCCAGCCAATGAAGGCACTGAAGAGCATAAGGACTAAGATGCACCCCTGCCTTATCTCAGACTGACATCCAGCCGACGTTGGTATTTCCCACAACATAAAAGAATCTCTCTGCACTTCATTCATTCTGGTTTATTTTAGTGTTGTTAAAGGAAAGAAGTCTTCTGATTGGCTTAATAAACATATAGAAAATAATCAATGGAATATGTGATTTTCAATCTAACTTGTGGTTGCAGCCCCTCACTGGCTTTAAAACAGTCTGCCTTCATGATAGAAGAAGATAAATCTTGATGTAGGGAACATTAAAACTAGTCTGTCAAAAAAAATGAGGCTCACTCATACACAAAGTATGCCAGGCATGAGGTTGATTACTACCATTCAAAGTTTCCACTCATCCACACTTCTCAAGGAAGATTATCCAACTCCTCCAACAGCTAGAACAGTAAGATCCTCTGTTAGAATAAGTTACTTTGATTGATATTCTTGTGTTTATTTTCAGCCTGCGCTGTGTGCCACAAACACCAACCTGCTGACAATGACAGCCACACACACACTGACCTTAATTCTCCCTGATTACCAACCCTATTCCCCTTTTCATGAGTGTGTGACCTTTCCACACAATCATGCACTCAAAGTTGCACTCACTTATGTGTGCACACGCACCCCTCAACACACACAGACTCAACATGAACGAATAGAATTGGATTGGATGCCGACCTGACTAAGCGCAGCCTCCTCATCTGCACCTCTGTCTAAAAAAAGGCTCATTCAAAGAGTGATCCTCTCACACACCTTGCCAAAGCTGTTGACAACTGGGTCACTCTGTGCCGAGTGTTCGTACCTACATCCTGACCTGCTCCTTTCAGGCTCAAAGAAATCTGGCATTATGCAACCAGATTAATAAGGTGACCACAAAAAGAACACCCTGGCTCCATGGAGTTATAACACCGGTGATTTGAAAATGTTTTTCCCAGATACTGTAAATCACACTCACCTTATAGGATTCAGCTTCTTCTGCTCTGATTTTCTTTAGCACAATCAGATATTTTTGACTTTATAGTTCTGAAAACTTTGAGTTTTGGTTTAAACAAATGCACACATTTTTAACTAAAAACTTAAGTTTTTTCTCACACATTTAAATGTGAAATTCTTTATTTTTCTCAATAACTAACAGATCCACTTAATGTTATTTTTTATAGTGGCCCCAGGCCCCACACAGAATTGGCTGGGCCCCCGAAACACACAGTGAATATACCTTAGCAGTTGTGATTTATTGATATCAATGCATGTGTGTTGAACCAGCAGCATTGATGCTAGCATTCAAGCTAACAGTTAATTCATTTTGGAGCTGAAAGGTGTGTCAAACTATTACTGAGTTCTGATACTCAAGTTAGTTATTCATGCCACCTTTCATCAGTGTTTCTGTACATTTTACCACATTTGTTTCCACATTAAACCTATTTTTGCCAATTTGTGCTACTTTTTAATCTCTCTTGACTACTTTAACCACCCATTTTTCCCCATTTGACCCCTTTTTACCTCTTTTTTAACAGCTTTTCACCATTTTTACCACCCCTTTTTGCCACTTTCTTCTTTCTTTACCATATTTGTTGCTTCATCCAACTTTTCCCTCTTTTCACCTATTTTTTTAACCACTCCTTAACCACTTTCCACCACTTATTTCTGCCAATTTTGCCACTTTCAATCCAGTTATTTCACTTTATAACCCATTTTCACCATTTTTACTGCCCATTTTGGCCACTTATTTTCTTTCTTTCGTTACCCATATTTTTGAAACTCTTTAACCACTGTTCAGCCCTTATTTCTGCAATTTTTTTCCCTAATTTAACCAGTTTAGCCAGTTATACTTTTATTTTACAATTATTATTTCTACTTTACTCTCTGGTATCATGCCGTTTGTGCACACTATAGCTTTGCTATGATGTCTGACAATATTTTCCAAATGCCTGGTCATTGTACCAATCCATATTGTTAACATTATAAAAAGGTAATTCTGTTTCAATAAAAGGGGTTAACATTTTGAAAAAGGCTATATTGTACTACAGCATAGATAAACTACATTCATTTTTTTGTTGCTTTGATCAGAGCAGTTATTGTTCAGGTTAAATATAAAATATGGTTATCACAGCTTAACTTATGGATCATGATTTTCCTGACTTCCATGGGTGCCCCAGATGGCTGAGCCCCAGAAAGCTCTTCCCTTTATCCCCCTTTATGAGCAACCTTGAGTGGCCCTAATATGCTGCTGTGACAATGGATAGTTTTGACATGACTCTTTTAATTGATGTAAAAAAAATCAAAGTAGGTAATGGAGGGCTTAGCATTTCTTAGAAAAAAAAGTAGGGGGGTCTCTGAGGAAAAAAGGTTAGGAATCACTGTCATAGTGCATGTAAATTTCTACATTTCCAGTCTGTAAAACCAGCAACATTTCAATTGTTTGGTCTAAGTGACGACATAGCTCAAAGCTCAGATATAACTGCTTTTTACAGGTACAAAGGGAGCCTGAATATCTCAGAGTTTCTGCTCACTACTCCATTTTCTTGCACTGCCGCCCAAACCTTGACAAAAACAAGGTGTCCTTGAAATGAAGTTAGATAATAGACTACGCGTACCCATGGGAGGGATTGGTGATACGGTGAAACTTCAGCTCTGAGGAAGGATGGAGGTTTTTCAACACTTGTTTTGTCACTGCTCTCTGACTGTTATCGACTCTTTCCTGACTCACTTTTTCCCCTCGCTGTGAGGGAAAAAGGTGTTTGCTCCACGCAGACAGGCTCAGCAGGAGCTCCAGGAGTCCAAAGAAACAGAAATAAACATTGGGTTAGCATTTAGACGCTATTAATGGTAAGACTATTAGCTGGTGTTTGCAAGGGCACTGATAAGGAATGTCTGAGTCTGGAATTTTTTAAAAAGTTTACTT
Source organism: Cheilinus undulatus (assembly GCF_018320785.1). Taxonomy (NCBI): domain Eukaryota; kingdom Metazoa; phylum Chordata; class Actinopteri; order Labriformes; family Labridae; genus Cheilinus; species Cheilinus undulatus. The sequence continues at coordinate 19,353,815 of NC_054885.1, forward strand.
TGAAATGATGATATTTCTTTTTTTTTTTTAAGTTACTGGGCCAAATTTCAGCTACTCTACTTTTGGATTCTGTTTCCATCCATTTCCTAATTCATATTTATTACTTAGCGAAACCACCTGAAATCTTACAATCTCTTTTAAAGAAGAAGAATAATCAGCTCAAAAGACCTTGGGATTAATTTAAAATTGGTCCTAAATGTCCATTTGACCCTTCATAACACTAACATTTCTCTTCCTTTGCATGAAGAAGAACCAACATCAATGAAGTTCTTCTCTGTCATCATGGCCTCTGAGTTTCTCCCTCTCATATTTTCCCAGCTCCAGGGGAGAGCTCACTGCGCAGTATCATATTTCACGCTGTAAAGTCCACATCTATCTCCCTCAAGCCTGCCACACACTCACAGCAGTGAACACTAATAAAATCCCTCACTCAAAAGTCAGAGCAAGGCTCAGGCTGCTCCCCCTTTGCACAGACACTCTAAACTTTGAGAGAAAACATAAATATACAAATGGATATGTAGAGCGTTCAACGGATGAGGACTGGAGAGCTGATGGAGAGCTGAGATAAACCCCCAGTTCCTTAAACTAATATTGAAGCCTCTCTTGTCACTAACCTCCACTACGCCCATACTTTATGTTAATTTATACCCAGTCTCAGCACATGCTCTACACAGACGGCTTTCTGGAACTAAACTGACACACATGACAGAGAGAGAGAACAAGCAAAAGCCTGAAGATGAAACTGTCAGTGTTTTCTGTTAAATCTGCAGGGACATGAACTGACGCTGCAGAAGAAATGCTGCTGCAAGAGTGTGTCATGTGTGTTTAGAGCTTCGTTGGAATTTTTGAGTGACATGCCTGCGCTTGCACCGTAACCTGCAGTAAGAAGCCCAGGGGCAACACGCACTCAGTCACAGACAGAGTGAACGAGGACATTTCAGCACAAGGAACAGCCAGTTCAACATCTGCAACACAAACAAGGCGGATGGCCTCAATAGCATCTCTGCCAGGGTCTGGGATGACGAGTTTTTCAAAATAAGGCACGGTGGGAAAAGGAAAGTCTGAAATCAAAGGATTGGAGTAAATCTGGGCAGATATAACAGTGGAGGTGGGGTCATAATAAAAGGTGATAAAAGGTTTTTATTTAAAATATGGGCAGAAAACAGCATGGTTACATTTGAAAAATTCAGCTACAAGACCTAACGCACGTTGAAAAACACATCCTGGTTGAAGCTATAAGAGAAAATGGGCAATAATGCAATAATTACATGTAAAGCTTTGGTGCAGAGTTTTAACCCATTTTGCACGTTCATTTTGCCACTTTTGACGATTGTTTGCTGCATTCATCAATTTTGCCACTTCTTTTTTTCCACCTTTAACCCATTTTTGCTGATTTTCAACAATTTTGCCACTTCTTTTTGCCATTTTAACCCATTTTTTGTGGTTTTTGCCCTTAATTGCCACTTTAAACAATTTTTTTTGCCCCTTTTCAACTATTTTTGCCACTTCCAACTTTTTTGCTGCTTTTTACCCTTAACTGGCTTTTATCTTTTGCTAATTTATCCCATTTTGCTGCTTTTTGCCCTTAGATGCCACTTAAAACATTTTTTCCTTCTGGTTTTCAACCATTTTATCCACTACATTTTTTCACTTTTAACCTTTGTTAAATTTGACTTCCAAATTTGACCTTTTTTTTGTTGCCACTTTTAGATTTATGCTGCTAATTGCCCTAATTAGCACTTTTAACCCTTTTTAATGCTTTATGCCCTTATTTAAATTTGTTTCACTATTTTAAACACTTTTTTTGCTGCTTCTTTCCCTTAATTGCCAGTTATTTTTCTACTTTTAACTAATTTTTGCTGCCCCATTTGCCACTTTTGTTTCTCTTCACAGTTATTTGGGTATTTTCCATTAATGTCTCAGTTTCTTCTTTGTTTTCTGGCATCCTAATATTTGTGCACATGACAGCTTAGCTCTGCAGTTTGACAATACTTTCCTAATCATTTATAGCAGTGTGCCCATCCACATTGTTAACATCACCAATAAAAGGTAATTCTGTTTAAAGACAGGGGTTTACATTTTGAAAAAGGCTTTATTTTACAACAGCATAAATAAATACAATTCATTTGTGTTGCTTTGATCAGAGCGGTTATTATTCAGGTTAAATATAAAATATGGTTATACCAGCTAAACTTTAAATGGACCATGATTTTGCTGACCTCCATGGGCCCTCAGTTTGGCTGAGCCCCAGAAAACATTCCCCTTTACCCCCGTCCCATGGCTGGCCTACTTAACACGTATTAGAACGTGTGCTTAAAGCCCACAGTCTCCACATCTTCTTCAATCTGTGCCATAAAAAAATGGCACCATCTGTGAATTTTTGGCTAAATCTCATTTTCATTGGGCTGTCATAAACCAAAGTGGTAGAAAGGCATCCAATAACACTCAGATCCTGATATCAGTGCTGTGTAAATGAGCGACATAGAACCATCTAATCACTTGTCATTATGAGCTCAGAAACCAGAAGATTTAAATGAGCTGTTTTCAGTTTGACGCATCATTCATTTTGCACTTTGCATTAAGGTGTGCAATGCAATGTGTTCCTCTGCAAGTTTCTGCAGCCAGAACAGAAGCTCTGTAAGACGTCATGTGGTCACAGCAGTGGTTTTGTATAGATATCGGGTAATTTTTCAGGTTGGCATGAAACACACCACAGCAGTAGAAAACACAAAGAGTGCTCATTTATTTCTGTTTGTGCCATTTCTTTAAAGAAAAGTGTTACACAGTCAGGGGATTATTAAATGTATTAGCATTAATCCTTCGGGGGCTATGAACTTTGTACAAACTTTTAAATGTGTGAATATAATATTACGCCCACGCGGATGTAGTGAGCATGTCCTAGGGCAGTGGTTCTCAACTGATCTAACCTCAAGACCCACCATAACTGCCTCATCCACAAATCATGATCAAAATGTCTCACTTTTTTAAATCACAAACAAAAGTTTTTGATGAAAAATGGAGACATATCCTTTAAAATAAAAGTGTGTTATAGACTCTTTGCCACATATTTTTTCTAGGCAAACATCCACGACTGTCTTAAACTGGCTTTGTGAGCCACTTTTGGGTCATGATCCACCGGTGGGTAGTCACAAGCCCCTGTACATGCTGTGGATGTCTCATGGGCCCAGAAATCGCAGATGGTCTCAGGCGTATTACCAAGGGTAAAAGGCCCAAACAAAAGAGGTACCATCAAGCTTGACCTTGGCTGCTGAGTGAAGCCCCCCCACACCCACTGTGGCACGTTGGGCCCCATGATGAATCATTAGTGCCCTACACACCCAAAACTTTAGCACCACATGACCACAGCTATGCAAAGTATAATTTATTAATAAAATTGCACGTGGAGCAATTTCATATTGATTGTGTTGCATATCAAAACACTCCAAATCATTGTGACGTAACCAACTTAAAACTAGCTGCACTAAACAGGAGAAATCTGAAAAAAAAAAAAAAAACTTTGTTTCAAAGAGTGTAGAAAAAAGACATTTGTGTAATTGTTGCTGAAACTCTTCCAACTATGCCTGTGGTTTTAACATATTTTTGTCTGCTTACAGTATCTGTTTGATAAAAAAAAAAAAAAAAAACTAAATGTTTTCTGCAGTCAGGTCAGAGGTCAGTTGTTCTTACTACACAGTGTGTAGTACACACCAATCAAAACAGAATCCAAATAAAAGCAGACCAAGACCCACCTTTTCAAGCAGTTTTACTCCAGCTGTTGGTCAGCACTAGGGTTTGATTCAACAGCTTTCACACCTGCATTAACTCACCACACCGATTAGTCCAGTGGACGTGAGTTTGTCTCAACCAAACCAAACCGTTTAGTTGTGAAAGCACTCCCAGTCTCAGTGCATATCAGTCACATTACCACTTTTTCTGACATGCTGAAATACCTTTACCAACATGTGGAGAATGCTTTAACTTAAAGTCAATCTAACTAACCAAGACAATCACCGATCCGCCCATTATCTACAACGCTTAACATGCTCGTGGTCACGGGACGCTGGAGCCAATCCCAGCGGTCATTAGCAAGACGCTGGTTTCACCCTGGACTTGTCTTCAGTTAATGACAGGGCTGACATCCAAAGACAAACAACCAGGCACACTAACACTCACACCTAGGGGTGATTTAGAGTCACTAATCAACTTAATGAGCATGTGCTTGTACTGTGGGAGAAGCAAGAGAACCTGGAGAGAACCCACACACGCAAACTCCACACATAAAGGCCCTGTTTCAAACCAGGAACTTTCTTGCTCTGAGGCGACCAATGCACCATAGTGGAGCCTCAAGATGATCAATGCACTGAACTGTGTATTTGTCCAATCTAGTCAAAAATGTCTAATTATAAGCAACATTCACCTAACAAGACCAGTTTGACATTTGATTTTTTAAATGTAAAAAGCAAAAGAATAGGCATGAATTTCTGAAGGCAAGAAAATTCACTCTAGTTTCTTATAATGGGATGTGGTATATAAATTAGTCCGCTTGTTTATTAGTTTACAGTGCATTTCTGATTGCTTTTCTGAAGGAGACTTTGTTGAAATTACAAAGCAAATACAAGATACCTGTGCTCTATGTGCTCAGCAAAGAAGCCTCTACACCAAGTGAAATCCTTACTATTCAGCTTCTTCATCTTCTCACCAGGTCAACTGTGCCAGCCGATGGGCAGCAAGAAGTCAACACACTTTGCCGGGGTTATCAAGAGGGAACTCCCCCTTCACCAGTGTTTCGTTCAGTTAGTCCCATGACTATCTAGTTAGCCTCTGTGCTATGACACTGCAGAAAACCTTTCCTCTATGTTAAACAGTGACATGGTTCTAAACTAGTTTCAATCAGAGGACTCCCTCTCCTTGGGAATCAGGATTCCCAAGGACTCCCTCTCCTTGGGAATCAGGATTCCCACTGCTCTACACAAGGCTCTTGGGATAGATTTTTTTCCCACACCTTAGTCATCTAAGGACATCAGGCGCTCTTTTATAGACCCAATAGGGGTCTATCCATTTTGCCACGGGCCGAAGAAGCCTTTGCAAGCCTTACTACAGCCTGCACTTCCTTCCACCTTGGTAGTCCTTCATCCATACTGAACTCTATCTCTCTTAAAGGCGGAATGTCAGGTGGAAGGCCTTACTCTCTCCTCTTCCCTGGATCTGAGTGAGTCTTTCTTAAAAGCTCCTCTACTCCTAGCTTTGATGATATATTATTTTAAACACTCCCGTCTGGAAGAAAGACCGTAAAAAATGTCAATTTGTGTTCAACACAGCTCAACATGTAAATTACTTTTTGTGCTTTATAAGCAGCGCGATATATTTCACTACAATGTGCTTAATTCATCTGCCTTGGTTCAGCTCACAACAGATCTGCATGTAAACTCACAGTCACCACTTCCTTCCTCCTTCACTTGGTCTTATCATTAATTTCGCTGCATCTTATTCTATTCTCTCAGAAGGCAATCCTAAACAGTTTCGTCTTCTGTCTCAATTAGGAGGAATCCTTTTGTTACAATGAGTGCAGCTCTTGTACTTGCAAGAATGGAGCAAAATCCCCTATTAACTTTCACCGCTGTCACTTCCAATATTGGATTGAAAATGACCACATGCCTGCACAAGGACACAATCATTCCCTCTTGTAATCATTCTCCCCATGTTCCAATCTCAGGCATACAGATGACGCTGCTCTACCAGCGAGGGCAGCAAGAGGAGGAGGAGGAGGAGGAGGAGAGGGAGGGGGGAGAAGGAGAATGAAATGGTGAAGACGTGTAGACAGTGCACTCCCTCTGGCAGACCAACCACAACAGATTGACTGTCTGAGTAAATAAAGCAAGGCCGACAAGGACTTGGCGCTTGGCTTACCTGTTAGCCTCTTTTTCTGCTCTTTTTAATTAAGTTGCATAATGACAGAAACCAAGAAGAAACAGAGCCTCTTCAGTGGGATTACCTGGGGTTAACCAAGGATTCATACTCACTGGTAAGTCTGTGTTATGGGCTCTTGAAGCAGGAGCCCTACACCCAAGAAGAGAGCATGAAAATTCAAACTTAGGGTGGACTCACACCGGGCAATCTATGCCATACCTAAGCATGTTTGACCCCAAAAGTCCAGTTTGCATGCACGGTACACTTCCTTGGCCCAGGTATGTATGGAAGAGGGGGGCTTCATGCATACAAGTATGGATTCATGCACATAGATGCAAACAGATGTGCTGCCTAGGCTAATGGAGAAATTGAGGAGTGGTAGAGGGCCATATCTGACCAAAACAACTCAAAAATAAGTGAGACCAGTTGCAGTCATGTCCTCTGTGTCATGCATAGGCCATATTAAGTAGTGATGACAAATGTACAGGAGGTAACCAAGAGCAGGCAAGGGAGACCTGGGAGGAGGGATAACTCCCTCAGCACACAGGGTCTAGAGCACAGATGTCAAACTCAAGGCCCAGGGGCCAAATCTGGCTCATGAAACCCTCATATCAGATTTCCTCCAGTATAATAATGTAAAATTCAACGTGATTGTTTGAAATATTATTGTTAAGCCATACAAATCTGAAAAAGTAGAGTAAGAAAAATTAGACAAAAAGTCAAGAATGTAGGGTAAAAACAATTAATTTGTGTTTTAGTTCCTATTTTTAATTTTGCATCTCAAGATTAAGACTCAGACCTACGATTTTGACTATTCATTTCATACTTTGACCTTCTAAACTCATAATTTGGATTTTTAATCCCATATTTTGAATTTAAACACATTATATCAATTTCTCTCTCATATTTTGACATTTTAAATTCATAATTTTTACTTTTGATATCATATTTTGACCTTTAACTCTCCCAATTTTGAATTTAAATCATATTTTTAACTTTTTAATTCATCATTTTGAATTCTAGCTCATATTTTGACATTTTCAACTCCCAATTTTGGCTTTTTTATCCCAAATTTTGAACTATCAGACTCACAATTTAAAATCTTAAGACATATTTTGACTTTTAAACTCATGATATCAAATTTGATCTCATATTTTGACCTTTCAAATTTATGATTTTGAATATCTCCTTGTATAGTTGCTCTTTAAAAACAGTATTTTTCTACTTTTAATGTCGTGTTCTGATCTTCTGAACTAATAAAGTGGAATTTTAATCTCAGATTTTAGCCTTTAACCTTGTTTTTTTCATTTTTATCACTGGTGAAAATTAGATTGACAGTTTAAGGTTTTGTTGACCCTGTTCGGCCCTCAGGTTAGACCTAAACCCAGAGTCCGGCCCCTGCTGTGTTTGAGTTTGACACCCCTGGTCTCGAGTGGGTGCACCCTTAAAGAAGCACATAAAACACTGGCTTGTCTGGATTAAACTGCATTATCACAACACTGTTCAGAAATGACTATGCAACTTTTTACATTTGTGAGCTGTTTTGATGATTGCCAACTGTTTCATCATCCTTAGTCACACAGTCCCTCTCTGAGTGTACAGTTACATCTGCTTTCTGTCTTGCTGCACATTAACCAGAAGACAAAAAGTGATAGAGAGGAGGTGCCGTATGTTCTGCAGGTGTTAAAAACATATCAGAGAAAAAGCTAGCTGGATCAGCTCACACAGACATATTGTTCTTTTCATCCAACAGACCTATATTTCTGTAGCTCTGATTAACTTCAGAAACACCCAGTCTGACTAATCTTAATGTGACTCATCCTGATTAATGTCCTTAAAACATCTTTTCAGAGAACAACACTGTCCTCTTACTGCTTGGTCACATCGCCTTGTCAAACCTGGATTGACTACTTTTGCTTTGATTACAAGGGCAGAAAACACACCCCACCTCTGTTGCGGTATACACATCCCACAAGAATCCTTGCGATAAGGACTTAACCAAAACACACCCTGCAGATATCTGTTAGAATCAGTTGTTCAGCTTGAATGAACTGAGCAAGGCCCACTTTGATACATGGGTAATTAAGGTTAGATCTCAGGTCACTATCTTTCAAGAAAGTAAAAGAGACAGAAGGGTAAGAGAGCAACTTTTGACAACACCACCCCCAAAAAAACAAGACATGAATGGCCACAAGGACAAAAGGAACTTTGATGCTTATAATAATGAATGTGAGCATATGTGCAAACTTTGAAGAAAACCACTCAAAGCAAATTGGGTTTTACGATATACTGAATAAACAAGTAAAAATACCCCGAAGAATCCAATGATCAAAGCTCTTAATTTAAATTTCCTCTACTAACATGCTAACCACAAATGTTCTGGGAAAGCATTTGGGACTTTTGGGCTCAGCATCTCTCAGTGGGTGAGTGACCTTTATAAAAATGTTGATGCTTCACACCCTGCTTGACTGTAAGCTGTGGATTTAAAGACAAAGAGGTCTTTCTGAGAGATTTGCAGACTGCTGCTTTGGGAGATCCAACCAAAAGAGCAAGCAATGAGTCGGCAGCTCCAGACATCTATAATCACAACTTCACATCTCCTGCTGATTCTTTTCCAAAAATATCGACTTATTCAGAACCAACTGGTGCTGTATAAGACATGAGGATAACTTTTTCACCTCAAAATCCTTTAAACAGAAGCATTTCAGCCTAACTTCCAGGATTTCTATCCATTACTTCAAATTAAATCTTTGGATGGAGATGTTAATCTACCTAACAGCCCTGATATGAGCACTGAGGCGGGAATGCGCTGTTAGTCCAATTCATAATCATCATCACCCTCATCAGCATCATCATCATCATCTCAGATGATCCCACTAAATGTAATCAGTGTTATTAGTTCAGGCTGTGGTGCACTCGGCCTTCTAAAGGACCAGCCAAAAGTCGCATCAGCTAAACGGCAGCCAGAAAAAAAAAGGCAGCCTGGCAGTGGGATTCAGGCTCGGATGAGGAAAATAGCTATTTTGGAAAATGTCAACAATATGGGTTACGGTCCACTTGATGCAGGAAAAGGCAATCTGATTAAGGTTTACATGGTCCCAATATCAGTTATCTTTAGTGTCAGCTGCATTGGAGACAAGCAGCATCAGATCCCCACATCTATTTAAGAGGAACCCCCAACCCCACCTGATGTCACAGCAGAGGCCAAGATATAAAGACAAGAGGAATAGAGATGAATGAAAATATGAATGAAATTAAAAATAAAGGACTGACAAAGGCAAAAAAGCTGAAAAATGTTGACATCAGGGATTGCTGGGAACTCTTTGCTCACGTTTGTGGCGGATCATTGTTATTTTGATGTCAGACATTTCTGCACCGTGAGTGAAGTTATCCACTGAGTTAGCCAGTGGTCTACTGTAAAGGGTGGTGTGCTAATTTCATCAAAGAATGTTTCCTAGCTCTAAATTTGTTTCTTAGCTCCATCTTTGCCACAAAACACCCCACAGGAATTCACTACAAGGTGGAGAGGTGCACTGCAATGTGTCAATAATTAAAATTAGGGGTCAACTGATATTGGCTTTACAGGTTTGGGACCAATTATTGGTAGCTCATGAGGCCAATATCAATATTTGGAACTATTATGCATCTATTATGGCGTACAAAATGTACTTCATGTGGCAAATGTAAAATTGCTTGATCAAAGCATGAAGTACAATAAATAATTTAGCTCAAACTCAATCAGCACAAGAAACAGCACACAGGAACACAGTAGAAGCAGGAAAACAGGAAGTAATGTCATACGCTCACTGTGTCAGTGGCACCCAAGATTAAGAACTGACTGGCTGGAACTCAGGTGACATCTAACCATTCAGACTGTGTGACTGTGGTGAGTGAAAAAAAGCCAGAGGGGAAGACACACTTTGCAGTGGAACCAAAGTAGCACACTTTTTGATTAACTCATTTAATCTGTTATCTGTAACATAAAAGGCTGATATCGATAATCAGCCAAATGCCAAATATTGGCCTCAATAATCAGTCAGACCAATAACAGTTAAGGTTAAATGATTAAATGGTAAATACTTCAAATGTATGCCTTTAAGTGAAAGGATATAACACTCTTGTTTCAAAAGTATACTTTGATGTGTAAAAAATAACAGTGAGTGTTAAGAAATAACAATACAAGACAGTTTATAACTTAATACTCTTAAGTTGTATAATACTTTTACATACTTTTATACTTTTTGTAGTTGGTTTCCTCGCTGGGATCCATCAGGAGTCACACACTTAAGACACAGCACTCCTGCTTGTTAAATCCCCCACAGCCAGATGTTTGTATTCACTGGTTAGACTGGTTTAAGTTAACTTTAAATGTCACAAAGACAGTAAATCACTTGTGTCTCCCACTAGGATGCTTTCTGAAAATATAACATGTATGCACGGTCCATATTTCCAACTTTTGGTTTTCATATAAAATGAGAATCATGGCTTTGTGACCATGCCTGATATCATCTAACTGAACCCCTGTGGGAGGAGTTTGAACGCACCATAAAAAGGACCATCCACCCATCAGCCCCAGGAAGTTGTGAAAGCGACTGATGTTGGCCTGGTCATGGACTGTTGAGTCAGAGGCAGGATGCGTGGCAGCTGTTGTCAGGGCCGAGGTGGTCAGACACAACTCATTGAACTGTTCATGGTTAGAGAGTGGAGGAGGATTCTGGGTTTAAAATGAGCACATCAAATTCAGCATTTATTTGATATTGCCTTTTGTTTGCTGAGTCTATTTTCAGCGGAGGCAACTACCAGAACGTGATCGACAAAACAGGCAGATTGACCCAAATAGGCACAAGAACATGCAGAGCATCCAGTTAATTCCAAAATACAACAAAATGCAACAACTTCAAACTGTTATTTTCAAAACTATATCAACTTTCAGCCCACATTGTTGCACAAGTCACAGGTCTGGAGAATATAGAAATGACATGAAAAATGACTAAATTGTGTCACTTCCTGGTATCTGCAAAGGAGGTTAAATCAATGACAACTAAATGACACTGATTACATCAGAAGCTGAATAAAGGAGAAGCTGGGGTGGAGGAGGGTTGTAAAAAGAGGCCAGCAGAGGGGGCAGCAAAGAGAAGCAGACTAGATCAGCTTATAAAAGCCAGCCTGAGTACGACAAGCCAAATCGCATGATTAGAAGTGAATCTGGACTAACGCTTTATGCTCAAGTTATTTAGGGTTGGGTATCATTGGGGTTTTCTCTGGTACTGGAGCTAAATTGTTACATTTAATATGGTACTAGTCCCTATACATGGTTCCTGAATCAATTCTTTAGAGAGGAAAAAAGTGTGTTGAAAGTCAGCAGTAGGTTTACAGCTGTCAGGGTATGTTCAAGAGTTACAACAGGTTGTCATATAGGCATCAAAAATAAATGCTTTATTTTGAAATTCAATGGTGGACTTTCTGTAAGGATTTTGGTATGGGGCCTGGAGGCTTTTTTGTAGTCTTGGGCATGCTACACTAGTTTTTTACACTGTAGGTATATCCTGCAGTAGGGGCTGATTTCTTTTTAATAATTTAAAACTTAATTTAAACAAAAATGATGCAAGTAATTCATGATTAATGGATTGCTCAGCTTTGACTAGAAACTTCAAGAGGAGCTTTAAAGAAAAGTCACCAAATTTAGCTGGCCTTTATATAAAGAAAAAAGTTTGTGGTATTTCATGCTCAGTTTATCAAATATCTACCTCTGTATGCAGTTTCTGCAAAGCTGTTCTTTTCTTTTTTAAATGTTGAAAGGGGCAGCTTCTGTTGCCTCATGGAAAATAAAGATCCCCGCCACCTTCCAATACAGTGATACCAGCAGATAATTTATTAATACAAGTTCTGGACTGGTGCAGCCATGGGGCTCTTGAGCAAATCTTCCATTTCTCTACAAAATGAGGCTTGTATCACCTACTCCTTTGTGATGTCACCTCCTCACATGTTCGGAGAAGAATTCACTCTCAGCTCATAGGCCTCTCCCCTCCATCAGCCAATCATATATGTCAGCCCCTTATTAAGCATCTCATCCCACTCTTGAGCTGACGAGTGGCACACTGGGTGATGCTGGCGCTAATCTATTACATGAGGTCATGAGAGGATGAAGTGATATCCTGCCACTCATGAAGGCAGAGTGCCAAGGTGGATGGGGAAGAAGACCCACTGATCTCAGTGTGATCTTCATCGATCCATCCTCCCAGTAGAGATGAACCATGTTTTATCACTAATGTCTTTCTTCCATCTGTTATACTTTGAACCATCTCTGAACTGTTTTCTTTTCCTGCAGATTTCTAAAAATAAGCGTTTTCTCTTTTATCTCCTGTAAAGCAAGAGGACAGAGAGCAGAAGAGAAAGGGGTGTGAAGCTCAGCAAATATACAGGAAATACATAGCAAATGTCTGGGATTCTGTTAGGATGTAATATCATCGAGAAATTCTTGGTTAAATCCTGTTTGCTCCTTCCATAGCTGTGCTGGTTGTCAGTTCCCCCCCTAGCTAGCAGCCAGGCTGGAGCCAGCCTTGCAGCTGTCCACAGTCCAGCATTACATAACAAGGCTGCATCACAAACCCCCCTCCAGCCACTCTGCAGACACTCCAGCATGACACTGTCACCCCGCTGAGGAAATGACAAGAGGACAAAGTTGGATGCCCGCTTAAGGGACCGACTCACCAACCCTTCTATGTGAAACATTTTCTTGTTGAGGGCTGAGTTAATGAGGTAACACAGAGCTGTAATTGCTCATTTGCTTCCCTATTCCCATGGATCCGTAACCCCTTCACCTTTAAAACCTCCTATCAAACACACACTCACACATATTGCGACTGAAGTGGGTGCATGCACTGAAGATATACATGGACAGAGTCTGCAGGAGGAGTGACCCAGTTTCTGACCATGCTTTGCTCAAACAGTTTTGAGTGAGGATACAGTAGATTAAGAAGCAAATGAAGTATTTAAGGCTCTGAGGCTAGAATGTTTCACTTCTGAGCTTTTTATATACCTATAGGTTAGTGCATAAACCTGTTCTGCAAGGTCATCATGTGATAACATGAAATAGAAAAACTGTAAACACACTTCTAACTGGATAGTGCTTCTCTGTTCTTGAAACTTAAACTGCTTAGACTGCAAAGGATTACATTTTGTGCAAAAAGCAATGATCATGTTGAGCACATTGCCACAGATTCTCTGTATCACTTCTGACAGCTGATCAGTCTAAAGTTTGGTCTGACACCAAACTGTGCTTTTCCTTTATTTAGCCAAGGACACATCTACAGCCATGTGCAAACATGCCTATTCAACACAAGGACAGCCTGAGGAAGACAGCCCACTGCTGGATTCATAAAACTGTACAGGTGTGCTTCCACTATGTGGTCCGCTTGGGTTCAGTATATTCCAAATGGCTCTTCATTTGATACCATTTTGTCTTTCATGACTCACATAAAAGCTGATTTTCTTCATTTTTTTTTATTAACTAGATAGTTAGATACAGCTTGTATCTTGTCACCTTGAATTTAGTTGTCACTTCAATCTAGCCAGTACGCCACAAGGTTTATTTGTTCTTTGCAGATGGCATCACACATTGGTAGAGAGCTCCCCTTGGGGGGCAAGCAGGGATTTCAACACAGAGAAGCACTACCAAAAAGGCCATGTTTTAAGATGTTTACGACTACGGCAAGCATTCAAAGTACAAAAATATAAACATTCTCTAAATCCTGCATCTACTTTTGTCCGCTCATGTATGCTCTGTTTCCACAAAGCCATCCGGTTTGGTTTAGGATAGTTTTGCCATGGTATTGCACACTGAACTCTGATCTTACCCGTGTTTCCTCAGCTGATGTCCGTCTCACCAACCTCTAGCCTTGCTCGTTCTGACAGCAAATCCATCTCTTTTTCGAGGTCAAGATCATTTGGCTCAGCTCAGTAGAGCTAGTTGTTTGGCCCCCAAATGGCTCTTTATTTGGTACCAGCTTTATAAATGTGAATTAAAAAGCGACAAAGGATGGAGGAAAGAAAAATGGCATTCACATGGGAGCGAGCTAACGTGGCTCACATTAAAGAGATGTTCTGTAGAAAAGGCTCGCTCATGAATGGCTCAGTCGTTTGACCCAAAAGGTTTATCCTGTTGATATCACTGTTTCAATTAAAAGTCTGTTTGTGACAAAATTAGGATTTTTCATGTTAAATGGGCGCAGCTAACCTCCTAGCTCAGTTCAAGACTCTTCTAGACTCTTGTCCCAATGGGGGCCCAATCTGGTTGGATGATGCTAGGCACTTGGAGGTCTGCAGGGCTGAGTAATTGTGATATTGATTCCATTATATCAGTTAAACTGTGGGGTCGTATCCAATGTATGTTAAATTTCTGACAATTTCAGCAAAGAAGACCATTTAGACCAATTTTCCTCCTTTTTCATTCATTTCTAGTGGCTGTCTCCCAATCACGTGATTGCAAACAACCTATTTCCTGAATAGTGTATGACTGTTTCCTTAAAAGCATGTTTATGGCAAAATAAAGTAGAATAGCACATTTCATGGTTGTAAAGTGATTTGACCTTGCATAGTTTTTAAGTAGTCTGACTACTCAAAGCACTTTTACACTGTAGGTCACCCATTCACACTCTGATGGCAGAGGTGCCTTTGGAGAACTGGCCATCAGTATTAGCTGCTGCATTTCCACTCTTACACATTTAAATGCCACTGATGCAGAAGTGGGTTAAGCGTCATGCCCAAGGTTATTTCGACATGTGACTGCAGGAGCTGGAGATCAGACCCATGACTGCAAGACGACCGACTCTACGGAGCCACAGTCACTCCAACAGGAGGGTAACAAGGGCACGGTTAGCTCAGCTGGTAGAGCAGGCAACCCTATACAGAGGTTATTGTCCCTGATGCACGCGTCGTGGGATCGATTCCCGCTAACGCAGTAACAGCGCATGCTCCTGCACTTCCTGTGCCTACAAGGAAAGCTTGAGGCAGGGAGAGAAGCAGCAATACACCCAGAACAGAGCAGGCATCAGTGGCCACAAAACGACACTTATTAAGTCAGAAGCAGAATAAAAGAGGAGCTGGGGTGGAGGAGAGCTGCAAAAGTCGGATAGCAGAGGGAGCAGCAAAGAGAATCAGGCAAGAGCATCATAAAAAAGCCAGCATGAGTACGACTAGCCGATCCCATGATTAGAAGTGAATCAGCTGAGGAGGGCTTTCATGAGATCAGCTGGCAGCACTTTGCTCTGTGGCCTGCCTGAACCAATGATATATAATCAATATCTGCATGTAGGCGGTCTCTCTTCAGCTGTCCTACTAGAATTAAAGCAAAAAGCCCCAAAAAGTAATCTTATAAACAAAAAAACACAGCTTTAGAATCAGTATGTTGAATTTTAAACATGATTTTGTTTTAGGCAAAGCTACTATTTCTGAATTGACTCAGTTGGAGAGCATTATGTTAAGGATCATTGTAATTTATCACGCTATACAAGCAAAGAGGAGCAGGATCATTTTCAGGCATCATATGAGCCCAGAATTCAGACAATGAACCTTTGAAGAACTGTTATCAATCACATTAAGACGGCTCAATCCCCTCCAGCTTTCTCGCCAAGCAGCGCTCATGAGCCTCACAGTGGTCGTCAGCTGGTTGTTCTGGAGAAGGAGGTTGGATTTAGAGCTTTGAAGCCATATAATATTTCAAAGTTATTCTTTATTGGGAGCAAATGTTCTTGTAGCAGAAAACCATGGGTAAATCCCAGGATGAAAACAGAAATAGTTTTGCCTTTACTTCAATTCTGTTTAATCCACAAGAATCAACCAGTTTACAGTCAGAGGGTGTTTGCCCGCATCCAGTGGAAATCCAGTCCTAGGGGTAACAAAGAACTAGCCAGTGTTTTAAGTCAGTTGCTAAGCAAACTAGATCTGACATGACAGAATGTAACTCTCAAGTCTGTCCCACCTACGCAAAACTTCTACCTTCACCAAGGACCCTGTGATGAAGTCTGACACATCACACTCTGGGTTGTAAAAGCAAAGCACTCTTAAAAGCCTAACATTGAGTAAAAATGGAGAAATCTGATCATTCTGCCCATACCAGAGTGTGAGACACAAGTTAATTAACCTTCAGTAATAAGAGCACTAATAAAGGCCGGGTCACCATTAAAGAAATGTTGGATTCACACTATCAGTTACTGGCAGAGCCAAGCAGAGAGATGTCCTGCCCCTGAACCACAAATCAGGTTCATATCAGGGAATGCTTTGAACGCACACAGACATGCTTCACAGAGACCTGCTTTCACTTCTGCATTATCGTCTGTTCATTGTTTCAACTCTGCAACTTCACTTCAAAGGTAAATCCTAGCAAAACAACAAGATTTCTTCAACCACATTGTAACTGTGCTTTACAGGGGTGTTAATGCACTGTATCGTGATGAAAGCAGGGTCACTGCAGCAACAGAAAATCCAAGGGCTACTTTTGCTGCTCTGCTATTAAAGACACAGCCTGTGAGTCAGAAGACCTCAGTTAAAAAATACACGGTTTTAAAAAAAGATTACAGTACATCTTTTTTAATGACAACGTGAGTTTTGTACACAATGCAGGGACACCCAGATGAAAAAGGAATATCAATAAAGGACAAGTTCTGTTAAGTCTGATCTTAGCCTCTTATTTTTCCTTTTTGTAACCCAGCCCATTATATTGTGTTGTTGTATAACTGAGGACATGGATGTGCCTCCATGTCCTCTGGTTGAGTCATACAAGGAAAAGACAGTTTCTCCACTCACTTAAGAAACCTTGACTCCATTTCCAGGTTACCCTGAAATAGGGGTGGGAAATCAATTTAATTTTCACAATACATTAATGTATTTTCAAATCAGATAAGGGGCCAAATGATGTCCATTTTGTTATAATATAATGTGTTTCTTGTAGGGATGAATAATATATGGTTTTTCAACCATGACTGTGGTGTGTTCATGTGCACATTCCAGTACATGCAATATTGCAATGTCTTGGGATTCTTGTGATTTCATCCAACCACTGAGAGGTGCAATATCGACTGAACTCTAGATCCATTCCATCCATTCATTCATTTTCTACACCACTTATCCCATTCAAGGTCGCCCAGGGTCTGGAGTGGGGATGGCACGATTACCCGTTTTCACAATTAATTGCCGTATTAACCTTTACGATCAGTTAATCGTAATGTTTCCTAAATACCGTCAATTTCCAGAAAAGATTATGCCGGGAACCATATTGGTACAACAGCGCAACTTGCCCGGAACGAAAACAAAGTTACACAACATCTGCGTGTCACCGCCTCCTGTTGTTTCATGCAGTTGCAGGCGGAGGCGTGTCACAGTCCCAAACAAGCTACAGCATGAAAGAGGAAGAGCTGTTCTCTCTGAATAAACGGTTGAAGTCAGCCATGTGGGATTTTTTTGGATACAAAAAAAAATGACCAGGGTGTCACTGTGGAAGGCCAGCCTAAATATATAACATGCCACAAAAAAGTCGCCATGAAATCAGGCAATACTTCAGCACCTGTGGGATAACCACCCGGCGTTGTACGCCAAAGTAAAGGTAAACAGTAACTGGGTTAAGTTATGTCAGTGTTTGGGAAGGGATCAAAACCCGGGTCCATAAGGACCCGGTTCTGTGTTTCTGAAATATCCGCATCAATAACATTTTAGCTTATCAATACTGCTATCGAGTCTCACAGGCTCTGTGACGTAAGGTCATTTCAAGATAAGACTGGTGTAAAAACATACATCAGTTCTTCCAAGGGGAACGTAAACTAAAAGTGTCATGCATCACATCAAACAAGAATGTACCTTAAACTGTCAGCTTGAGGAAAAAAGACGCTGCCTGTGAGTGAGTACTGGCAGTTACAGGCTCATATCCCTCACTTAAGCTGCTTCAGGACAGTTTTCTTCTTCAGCTGTTCAGATTAATGCTGAAAAGTGCTTCAAAACTTTGAGCTAGTCCTGTTTGTTAACAATATTAATCCAGTGTAGAAATCTGAGGTGGAATCGGCAGAACTGAAGTTAATTAGCGAACTTTAATAGCTGAAGACGGAAAATATGATGCGTTCAGATGACCTCAGTAAATTAGACAATTGTACTATATATGTTATGATGTGTTCAAATGCCACATAAAAATGGAAAAACTTTGTTTTTGACAAGAAACTTTAATAAACACAGTTGTGAAAATGATGAATGTGTTTATATTTGAGGGATATAAAATAGACGTGACTGACTAAATTATAGCTTTTAAACTCAAACACTACTCAGCTAAGACCACTTGAGTGGTCCATCCCAATGGGATTATTTTTCTTGTAATTATTGGTTACTTTACATTGTTGATATATTATTTTGTTATGAGAGCATCCTAGGATGGAAATAAATTAAAATACAAGACCTATAAAGAGTGTTGATGTGATTTTACTTATTCATGGTAGTGTGAAATGAATTAATGCAAAAATAATCGTGATAATTGTAAAATCACAATTATTTCTCTGACACTAATCGCACCAAGAAAATCTGTAATCTTGACATCCCTAGTCTGGAGCCTATCCCAGTTGTCATTGGGCAGGAGGTGGGGTACACCCTGGCCTAGTTGCCAGTCAATCGCAGAGCTGGCTGTAGAGGCGGAAAACCAAGCATGCTACGATGACATCTACGGACAATTTAGAGTCACCAATTCACTTAATGAGTACTTTTTTGGTGGTGGCATGAAGCCAGAGTACCCAGAGAGGTCCCAGACATGCACAGGGAGAACATGCAAACTCCACACAGCAAGGCCCTGACCAGGATTCCAAACCAGGCGATAGTGCTAACCCCTGCACCACCGTGCAGCGATGCCAGACTTGCCCTGTAAAAAGTCTGTTTATAGTAGAACCAAATTAATATAGAATTTCTATATTGTATTTAAGAAAGATTTTTGATATAAGTAAGTTTCCCTCCTTTTTCTTTTGGT
This sequence comes from Cheilinus undulatus, assembly GCF_018320785.1. NCBI lineage: Eukaryota > Metazoa > Chordata > Actinopteri > Labriformes > Labridae > Cheilinus > Cheilinus undulatus. The sequence goes on from NC_054885.1 coordinate 19,372,716, forward strand.
TAAGCTGACCTGCATGAATTATAATAATCAGGACCAATGCTGATACCAGTGTTTCAAAATAATAATTTAGCTGATGCTGATGTCTAGTTTCCATTTCTTATTATGGTTTTAGACACCAAAAGTGCCAGCATTTTATCCCATGTTTGACTATAAAACAGATTGGTTTGTCCAGCTGCTCCCATCTTCTGCCGAGAGATAAATCTTTCCTCTAAATCATGCGCTAGACTTGCTAAATGTCTGCATTAAATTGATAGAGCACAACAGATAAACGTCTGCAACAGATATCAGTCTATACCTAAATTATTATAGTGCTTCTCAAACGCACTGATTTTTCCCAATGCTGATGCTAAACCAATGCATCTGTGCATCCCTAGCAAGAAATATGTCTAAATATCATTAAGTTTCTGTGTTTCTTGATCCCACCAATCATCAAAATCATGGAGATTCTATTACTTTGAAATACACCCTGGCCAGTTTAAATGTCAGGGACTTCAGGTTTTGTTATCGCACTATCAAAAATGATTCATTTTTACTAGAATCGTATCAAATTTTGTAACTGTGGTATTGTGAAATGTGTTTTGTTCCTCAGAAGAAGAAGCTCTGAGATAAGCATGTACTCTGTTGGGACGAGCTAGTAAAGAAGGGGACTTTCAGAACTACAAGTAACCTTGATTCCGTTTTTACTGCCACTCAGAACTTTAATGACCACCAGAAGTTTCTGGAGCACAGATTTTGGATTTCCCACACATTTTTACTGCTTGTTATGCCAGCGTTCAATGTGTCACAGCCACTTAGGAAAGCCCCCTCGTGTCACCTTGAGAATCCTATCTGGAATAAAGTGCTTCAACCAACCTTCATGATGCCGCAAGGTGGGTTTCCAGCTCCCTGAATTCTCTCCGCTGAATTATCACGGCTGCCACTCCCGATCCTTGGACTGCCTTGCTCCTTGTACCGTCCATTGGTGTACACTCCCTCGGCCCCGTAGCCCTGGGCAGCGGCTGACACCTCCAAGTACGCCCGGGTACCGGTCGGCGTCAGCGCGGCCGCATCGCCCGTGATTCCCGGTACACTGGTCGCGCCCTGGGCCGGCTGGGCGCTGATGGCAGGATCCAGAAAATGTCCCGACACAGCATCTGAAGCGTGTACCCCTGCCATGATCCGCCGGTGTTACAGCAAAGCCCTCCCCTCCACAATGTAAAAACAACCCATTCTCTCACTGCACGGTGGACTTGTTGACGTCCAGAGCGGCTCGTCCTCTTTTCCGGATCACTGCTGGTCCATCATGTGGAGAGAAGTGAGAATCCACGTACAGAGCCGTCCTGCTGAAATAACGAGCAGACGGTGTGTACCCCACACGCGACCTCGTCCGATTAGCTTTCTAGGGGCACCGTGAACACTGACTTAAGGTCGAGTCTTCGCTGCTGTCGTGTTGGCTCACACTCACAGCTCGTACTTTCGTCTCCTTGTCCGAAAAAAATCTGTTTTTCACCCCACGTTCACTTCTGTGGACTCTCTGCTCGCTGCGCGCACCTCCTCCCGTCCTCTACACTTCTGCACTGCTTGCAAACGAGAGACCTTCTCCTCTACATGCATCCGCGGGACAAATTCAAGACTGCGAGAGCGCAATCGCAATAAACGCAAACACACATGGGCGCGTGCATGTGGAATTGAATCAAGCGTGTCGCGCGCAATCACAGTTTGATTCTTAAAATGCGCGCCTTTTATGAACTAAATCTGTGGTTATTTAGACTTAAGGCTGGAGGAGACTGTTAAACGAAAATGAGCTTACTCACACGAACTTTTTTTTTTTTTACACAAGCTGAGATACCGCATTATGAAAATGACACCCCTCATTGTAACATCACGTAGGTGGGCGGGACAAGCATCTAACGGGAGGTTAACCCTGAGGTGAGGAAAAGGGCAAAAGCTTTTAGTTAAGGTCATAACCCTTCCAATGCTGATAAACTGCTCCGAATTTAGATGCTAAACTGAGCGTAACGTGGTACAGCAACAAAAAATAGTAGACTAATGCTAGCTTTGGAGGTTGTTATGCTGTCATTTCAACCCAAAGGGGGTTTTGTGTGGACGGGGTAGAAAAAAAGGGTCATAATACGAGGAAAATATCCACTCCAGGGATAGAAAACCTTCATGTTCTCTCTGCATTCTCCAAATAAGAGGCTAGCCTCTGCAGAGCCCACTGTTTGCCGCTAGCTAGCAATAAGTGCGTGGTAAAATGCTGCGTGTTGTTTTCAAACAAATAGCCTACTGTAACCTGGCCTTAACTCAGTACAAGGTTTTCAATGCGAAGTTAATTTCAACCACTACTGGAACTCATTTTAAGCAGGATATGAATACAAGTGTTCACGGTAGCCCGAATAACTGATTAAAAGTTCTCCAAAAACATTATAAAACCTTACTTTCTCCTGGAATGGATAAGTAAAATCTTCATTGTAAGGCTAAATGTAAAATTTCTTGGACCTTTTCATGAAAAAGAAGAAGCCAGCAAAAAAATGAGATTCTAAAAGGGTTTTAATGTCCAAGAATTCTGACTATCATGGCTAAATAGAAGCTTAAAAGTGATTTATCCCATACTCACTCCCATAAACGAGTCGGGTCAAAAAAACAGCTCTTTTATGTGATTGACTTTATCTGGATCCCGTTTCAGAATGTTTTTTTATTTTTATTTTTTAAATTAAGTATTCTGTGTGTTTGTTATTTGATTGATTGAAAAGTCTTTTCTTAACACCACTTCACCCCAGTTACACCATGCATTACGGAGCAGTGTTAGAGATAATGAGTAACAAGGTAACCCGTGAGAGAACTCACATTACTCGTTTGTTGTAAGGAGAAACATAACAGGGCTGCAAGGCAGTGCAGGGCTTCCTCCCACCACCAAAGACATGCTTATAAAGTTAATCAGTGACCCTAAATTGACTGTATGTGTGATTGTAGCATGCTTGGTTGTTTTGTCTCCGTATGCCAGCCCTGTGATTGACTGCCTCTCGCCCAACGACAGCTGGGATAGGCTCCAAATCAGCGGTGCAGAAGATGGCAGAGGACAGCATTACACTGTGGAATTTCCCCCTTTATGTTGGATTTTTGGATGAAAGTGAGAAGAAAACCATCATGTTGAAACGTAAGTTTATAAATTCATGTTATGTTGTTTTAATTGAATCAGCTCTGCAGCCACTCCAAATACGTGCCGTTATTATGCACTGCATTTGTGTGATTCTGTACACCTTTACCCAGTTTGTTGCCAGATTGTGAGCATATTGAAGAGCTGAAAAGCTTTTAAACATCTGTTAGTAGTAAAAGTAATGCTACCCAACGCTGTAAAAGAGTCCTGTTTGATGGTGTAACCTTCATGTTTTATAACAGCTGTCATTCTGCCCAGCCAGAGAGCAGGTTTTATTTGTCTAGCAAGCCAGTTTGGAGGAAATGTTATATTTTGCTAAACAATTACATAGTATATTTACTAATTAAAACAAAATAAGCATAATTGAAGTAAAAAAAAAAAACAGCACAAATATCAATCTTATGTCATGACATTGCTAAAATTAAGCGATAATGGTGACAAATGAAGAACAGTTTGGGAGCCAAAAGGGCTGGCTCTTCTTGCTGAGCTGAGCCAAAGGATCCAGATCATTAAATAGAGCTTAAATTCCCACCACTACTCCCAAACTCACTCCTACCAGTAGACAGGCTGTAGGCTCTCCATAAGAGGGAGCCAGGGAGCCAATATTAAAAATCTATATGTAAAAGCATCCAATTTAAAGGGAAAAATAATGTGAGTAGTTATACTTTTTTTCTTTTCATTGTAGGGCTGTTTTAATGAATATGAATTCCATTCTCTGTTCATAGCATGATGACCGCTACAAAGCTACAAAAAAGAAAAACTTCTGGGTGCAATTACATACTGGTGAGTCAATTTAAAGAAGCAAGTTCTCCAAAAATTCAAACAGGCATGTCTTAAGTGTAAACTAGAAACTTGTTGAAGCAGCTTCTATGTAATTTGGCTCCTCTGTGGTTCCAGCTGGTTCAGTTGATTAAATTAAACACTGTATTTACAGACTGTGCTCATCATGCTGACAGGAATACTGTAAACTCTCCTATAATAACATCTCCATAACAGCGTGTTTGTTTGTGTCACACATGCACACAAGTGCCCCAGCTGTTTGCCACTCCCCCCCTTTTTCACTCCCTGCTTCCTTGCCCGTCTCCTCTCTCTCCATTCAGGCTCTCAGTGCTTGACAATAGATCATTAACGGACTCCTCTGTCAGTGCCTGCTTCCAGTTGTTTTGAAGCTTCATCTTCTTTAGTTTCATCTCCCGTGTCTTTATTCATCTTTGTTTGTGCTACTTCTTTCATCTCTTAATTTCTTTTGTAGCTTTACTGATGGGAATCCTGCTCTCATTACACACTCAAATACCTTTATCTCAAAGATCTGACAAAAGCATGGATCTTTTTAATCCATGGCTTCATTTATATCAATGCATAATAGACAAGTTACAGTATTAAAGTCTTCTAACCTGCGTTGTAGGAGAGGAAAGCTTATGTTACTACGGCTTTTATCCATTGTTCATGCTAAGATATGAGTGAAGGCTAATTCAGAATACATAAGGAGAACATACATGAGTCTTCATAAAAGATTCAAAGATACTCTTCATTCAGTCCACTTCTCCTCTTCTTTGGTATTGATTAGAAGACAGTTAGCAGGAGGAAACAACAGAGAAGTCCTTGGAGGGTCTGCACATGTGCAGAGTCACTCAGTTTCATCCAGTTCCTGCACAACCAAACATCTGCTTACCCCTTTAAGTCAGGATATAAAGAAAAACTACAACAAAGGAGGATGTTCAAATCTGCGTCAGGCCAGCTCACACCGTCAGACAAGACATGGCCGGTAAGCCTGGATAATACAACCCCATTTATAACCCACAGAGGATGCAAATCAAATCACAGCCAATTTGTATGAAAGGAATTGTGTCAAGCAGAGGGCGTGAGCTCAGCGTCTGCTCGGATTTGTCAAATGTGGCCAGACTAATCAGAGCCAGAGCAACATCTTTACATCAAAGACAGGATTCATTCTGCGTTCAGATTCTTATCATGTCAGTGCGGCAAACAATAGAGGGAATCTCTCTGTGGAAATAGCGCCCACATGACACAGCTGATTGCTGGACACAGTAGCCTATATGATCATTGAGTCTATTGTGTCAGTGTGTGGGAGGGGTTAAAAGAAAGTCCGGTGTGCTACAGCTTTCTTATTCACATATTTTAGGTGACTTCAGTGTTGAAAATCTGCAGCCTCTTTGAATATATTTCAGTCATCAAAACAAGGATGACTCACAGACATATATATAGATACCACGGTGGCCCAGGCACATCTCTAAGAAAGAAAGAATGAAAAGTGATTGAAATCTGTAAATACTTGCTGATAGATTGAAATAGTAAAGTCAAGAAGAAAGATTGCATGCCCCCTTCCTGTCCTCAATCTCTCGCCATGCACCCTCTTCCCCCCGTGATCTCACAGGGTCTTGTATTATGCATTCTCAGAAATAATTCAGTTCAAGTTCTGCCTCTAAAAGCCTCCCTGCCTGGCCCAGCTGTCTTAGTCTAATGTGAACAGGCCTGTGACGACCTGTCCCCAAACATTGGCTCCATGCTCATGTAAAACTAGTTCAGATAAGTCCACAGCATTTAAAGACAACCACTGGAAGAAAAAGTGGTCGCCCATTGATCCACCGGTATGTCATGCTAGAAACAGCAGCTTTATTCAGGGAAGAATGGCTTGATCAAGAGGGATGGAGAGGGCTTAATGTGAAGAAGAAACTTCACTGTATTAGAGCTCTTAAAGAGTGATTTGGCAGTTTTATTTTGAAATAAACCCCTTGTTGTTTTCTATTGAGGTTTGCTTTAGCTTCCTGTGGTGAGATGTCAGCCTTGTTTGTGTCATGCGCTGTTCCCTCTCACTACAACAGCTGTCACAGCCAGACCAATGGATCTCCATCGCCATACCCACAGGTCTCTAATGACCATCAAATTGTTTGAAGCTTATTGATCAAGATTCCTAGCCCCAGCTGGCAACAAGGGTCAACTGGTCAAACATTCAGGATTTATCACCACATAACACCCTCCTAGAAACCCTCTGTTTTTTTATTTGTTCCTTGACACCTTTATATCTCATGTTCATTATTTGCAGCATCAGTTACAGAGACCTAATTTTAAATTCTAAGATTGATACAGAGACAAATAAAACCTACAATTACAGTAATCTTCTCACACGTACATGTGTGAACGGAGAATCTGAATCATAACTCAAGGGGAAGTTCCTGCCACTCGAAGACGCAGAGCACAGGGTGTGTTTTCCTTAGCTCTGTCACCGCACTTCCTGCACAGCCTAGTGTGATCATCAGACCAACAGGAACAGAAACTGTGTCAGTAATCCTTTCCCATAAAGGTTCGTCTTAAGACAAAAACAAGATTTGTTTGTTTTTGGTTTGGTTTGATAAAAATATGTCAGCTTTAAATATCCTGACAGCATGTGACTAGATTTTTGTCCAGCAGTGGCATGGGAATTAACAGAAGGGGAATTAGATTTTTCACCAAAAAAGAAAAAATAACTAATATAATTCCTTAAGAAGAATGAGATGAAATCAACTGGTTAATGTTCAGCACAAGAACTTTTAATTCCTTACATTATTAATAACTAAAAATGCTTGCAAAAAATATTAACACAGGTCATGATTCAAGTCAAAATGACAACAAAAAGCATCTCTGGGTTTATTAAATACACTATATGGACAAAAGTAGTCAAAAGTCTGCTGCCCCCCAGAGTTTCTGTCAGAACTCTGTAGAGCATTTATGAGGTCAGGCACTGATGCTGCACAAGAAGGCCTGGCTCGCAATCTCTGTTCCAATTCATCCCAAAGGTGCGTGATGGGGTTGAGGTCAGTCCAGTTATTCCACGCTGAACTCATCAAACCATGTATTTATAGTCCTTTTTTGTGCACCGGGGCACAGTCATGTTAGAATAGAAAAGGGCCTTCTCCAAACTGTTGCCACAAAGTTGGAAGCATAGCATTGTCCCAAATTTCTCGGTATGCTAAAGCATCAAGAAGAGACAATTCGTCATTCCACAGAAGATGTTTTCACTGCTTCAGAGTCCAGTGAGGTTGTGATTTACACGAGGCTTGCATGCAAGCTGCTCAGCCATGGAAACCTGTTCCCGTAGCTCCTGTAGCCCTGTTTTGAGCTTACATCAATGATAGTAGAACTCTTTAACTATGGAATCAGCAGAGCACTGGCGACTTAGCAGCTGTTGACCCTGCTCTGTGATTTTAGGTGGTCTTCCACTTTCTGGCTGAGTTGCTGCTGTTCCTAAATGCTTCCACTTTCTAATAATATCCCTTACAGTTAAATGGAATATCCAGCAGAGTTGAAATTTCACAGTTGCAAAGGCGGCATCCATCACAGTACCAAACTTGAAGTCAGAGACGTCTCCAGGATGACACATTTTGTATCACAAATGTTTGCAAACAGAGACTGTATGGCCAGGTGTTTGACTTCATACACATGTGCCAACATGTCTAATTGAAACATGTGAATTCAATAATTAACTGGAGTAACAGTGTGAACCAACCAATCAAACAATGCCAAGAAGGAACCATCAGCTCCTACTGGGCTCAGTGGAACATCATTACTTAAATAACTGATGAGATAAGTATAGGACAGATAGATTCTTCTTCATGCTTAATAAAAATTTTTTATTCCATTATTATTTTCATCACAAAATTACTGTGTATGTTGGGAACTAAAGGAGGGGGCTCATTAAGCCAAATTAAGCCCATTTACTTTTAGATTTACCGTGACTGCTTCAACTCTGCTTAAGTCAAACTGTCATGAAAACTGAAAGAGTCTTATTTATGTCCTTTCTTTTTTTAACTTACATGCTTGAGCTTCATGCAAAGTTCGAAGTCTGATAAAATGCATCAGTGAATAAACTGATGTGAGTGAGTTTCAGGTAGGAAATAGAAACAGCAGAAACAATATGTCTGGTCCTTAAAGTCCACCTCTGAAGTGGTTAAACTTGCAAATTATTAAGACAAATTTAGGATTTTCATGGTTTTATATGGGCTGCATGAAAAGTTTCAATTTTTCCAGGGTATATCCTGAGGTAATACCTAAATTGTATTTACTTTTCTTTTTAAACAAAAGCTGCAGCACTACATCAAATCATATAACATCTTTTTTTTTTTTTTTTACATTTTTAGTTTTGTTGGTTCAGGTGCATGTGACTTGTTTATGTCTTATTAAAGACATCACACCAAATTTGCCCAGCCTGTTCAAGCTCACTGCGTGTATTTGTTTGTCTTTACTGACACCTGGTGGTGAGAAGGTGTCAAGACAACCAATAAACAGAGAGCAGGAGCATCTGCTGGAGTGATTGTGTTTAGAGTCATTTTAATGCTCTACTTAAGTATTTATGAACAGTGCAAATGTTAAACAGTGTGTGTGAAATTTTTGCACCACTTCTACATAAAATCTGCTCTAACACTGAACATGGAGAAGTGTCTTTAGCCTTGTGGTTATGGCTGTGCACTTTATATGAAGAAGCTGTTGTTCTCAAAGCAAAGGTTGGGTTTGAGTCCTGCCTGTGGCTTCACTCCAGCATGCCCTTCCCCTCTCTCTCCTCAATGTCTGACTATCCTTTAGAAAATGAAGGCTTAAATAAAGCCCTATAATAAACTTTAATTTATATATAGATAGATACGCACAGACTTAGACATTTTGGGGCCCAAGGCAAACCCAGGCATGGGGCCCTCCCGTCACTGTTCTCCCTCTTTTTCAACCCTTATATATCAAAGGGAGTCAAAACAAAAACATCTATGTTCATCCAACCTCCTCCAAGAGCAGAAAATGTCCAAATTTTTATCAGGAAAATAGATCAGAATGTAGGAAAAGAAATGTTCTGTGCTTAAGTATTATGGAGAAGACCATCAGCGCAGCCATTACCTGATGGTGCCGACTGTGACAATGTAAGTATAGAAAACAATGCACTAATTATCAGGTTGCAGAATAAATAGAAAAAATGAAAGACTTGACTTGTAAACATAACATTTTTCTTTCTGGCATTAAATCACAAATTTGTCTAAAAAATTGAATGAAAATACAAATACAATCGAGATTGCGATCTTGCCATAACAAATTGTGATATGCTATTTGTCCATATTGTTCACCCTGACTGTCATATGCTATGGCTATCATAAATTGCTATAGTTTTCTAGCAGGATCTCTTACAGGCCTCAAGCCTGAGGCATAGATGTTCATTAATTACAGGTATTCTGATGGGTTTTTTTTGCATGGATAGATTTTTTTTTTTTTTTTTTTTTTTGTGTGACAAGATTAATCAATAAGTAAAAATATTGGCTCAACATTAACTTTATTACGTACTCATGGCTCCCCAGGCAGTGTCCCACCTTTGCCCAACAGTAAAATCTCTTCATATTTATAAAGATTCAAAAATGAAAATAGAGCTCAATCCTCTGTTAAACGACGCCGACAGTCTCTGAATATTCACTTGTTTGTATCTTTTGTCCAATTTCAATTTTGTAAATGCAGACAGTTTCAAGTTTCGTCTAAGAATAAAGTTTTATCAAATAAAAAATCAAATCATATATCCTTTTCCAAACCCTGGATGCTTCTTTATAAGATTTCTTTTGAATAAATATCTTCTTCTTCACAATATTGTTGGCAGTGGAAGATCAAAAAATGATCACATTAAAACAGTTGTATATTATTAAATGCATGCAAGCTTTTAAAAAAAGTCTGACTCCACTTTGAAATGATTGGACACTTTGTTCCTTTGACATCTGATAACAGATTGGATCTTTATATCCTTGAATAGGACTTTTCAAATTTGGCCAAACAAGGTGTTAGAGTGAGAGGAAACCCAAATGACACTGACACACCGGGGTTGAGCACACCTAAGAGCAAGCCAAAATATCAAGGCACACCACATCCATATCCATACAAAACAGCCTCTTTAAAACATCTTACCGTTTCTGTTCAGCTATAGTAATAATGCATGGCTGTACAAAATCTAAGGCACACCTAGCCTCACCACTCTATTTGAGAACACTAATCTAAAGAGTAAAACATCAGCTCTGCCATCAGATAAGGAGGTGAAAATACTATCTTTATAAGTCAGTTCTTTGGTTGTAAAGCTGAGCTTAAAGAAACTGCCCATAACCCTGAGCTTCATTATAGGAATCTCAGCAAGGTTTTGATTTGAATTCTAATACTAATTATACTAAAATATATGTGACAGTTGTCACAGAAACGCCCACCTTTGTACTTCAACAGAAGCAAACAACAGCAGCCTATTCATGCTACACCTCTGTAAAGCAGGCATAGTGAATGTAGCTCCAGTATCTAAGCAACAACCCAGCCTGACCTCTATGAGCCCTTTCCACCTGTTGACTATCTCTGACCTTCAGCCTTTCTCACAGCAGCCTGCAGGTTATTCATGGCTAATTAATAACGCAAATGGATCACTGGATGTTCTAATAACCTGTGGTAAATATTTCATTTATCATAAAAATAGAAACATACGACATTTTCTAGGAAAAACCTGATAATGAAAATTATTTCACTCACATTTATTGACTGATGCTGATTCAGTTTCCTTATCACGCCTCCTGAGTCTGACACACAGGTAATTGGCAAGCTTCAACGTATACACACAAAAATGAGTTGTGTTTTGTTATGTCCACCAGATGGCAGAAGTGAGCTAATTCAGTTTAAGTGTTGATGTTTTATTGATTACACAGCAGTATAACTTCAGAATATGACTTTATAGTGCATAATTAAACTGCATGGTTATTTAATCAGTTTGACTCTATACTTACTCTAAACAAGAATTATGTAAAACTTACGTTTGAATAAATGGTGGACTCTGGAAGTTCTCTCTTTAACCATCTTTATGTTTTTTTTTTTTTTTTCAAAGTGCAAGACTATCTAGGATGTAGGGCAATTCTAGGTAGACATGTTTCCACATATGTTATTCTGTTTTGCTGGACAAGGAGACAATTCTGGTTGTTTTAGTTGAGTCTGATCTATTTATCCTGTTACCTTGGACTGAAATATCTTGATGTGAGCTGAATTTTCCATGATAATGTCTTCATGTCTGAAAATCTTTAAAAACAACCAAAATCTGTTATTACAGAAAACCAGGGGGAAATAACAGGTTTGCATGCATGTCCAAACTCCAATAGTTTTCATTAAATTAGTTTTAGTTGGTAAAACTTTAGATGTTAGGGTCACAATTTCTCCTTGTCCTTGCCCAGACCAGTTGAGAACCACTGCTTTATAAACAAATGAGTGTGAGGACTTCAAATTTAAATGTGTGCATTTGATCATAAATCATATTTTAATGCTGCAAAACCAGAATCTGTGCAGACTTGGACAATATTTTATGTGAAGGATGTTAATTCACAATTAATTGTTGATTTCCTTTCAGCACTTTAAAACCAGCTCTAGTCCATGGATGGAGATACTGAAATTAATTACAAAATCATAGCATTATGTAAGAAATTGTCAGTGATAAAACCAATTTATTATAAACCTACTAAGAAAATGTCCTGTACGGTACAATTAAAGATGTGTTCACATTAAGAGTGGTGACTTTGTTTGACTTGTAGAGAAACTGTGTGGAGGTATATTAGTGCCTCCACGCTTGTGATAGCTGAGGCCAGAGGCATTATTTATCTGGGTTGATCTTCTTCAAACATTGCACAAAGGTCTACTCTGACTAAAGGATGATCTGGCTAGATTTAGGTTGTAGGTTAAAGGTCAAGGTCATTCAAGAGGACTTCTTCACACTTTGCACGAACATCCACTATTGGCAGAGGTGTCAAAAGTATTCATGTTCATTACTCAGGTAGAAGTATAGATACTAGTTTTTTTCCAGTGTCCAGTTGATCTCAGATCTCGGATATTCCAATGATGCCAGTTTGAGACGCCAACTCGAATCCCAGCTGAACTCAGAATTCCAACTTGTGAACTCAGGGCAACTTCAGTATCCCCAATTACCAACTTGTATGGACGTGATGCCACTCCCAGCTACGAGGTCCAACTTCAGAAGTCAACGGAATGCAGCATATTTCTCAAGAATAAGGGAGGTCAAAGGTCAGTGGTGTGGTGATGCCTGGAGAAGTGGGCAAACTCATTTTTAAACTCCCACATTTTTAAGCAGCCATTTCAGTAAAGAATTACTGCTTTGATTTATAAATAAAGATGTAAGAACAGCTTGCATATTTATCCATCCACTGTCGAAACCGCTTAGATTTGGTGAGGAGTGCAAGAGGCGAGGAGTCTGGACTAGTCATCAGTTTATCAATAGGGTGACATACAAAGACAAATTTACGCTCTGATTCACACCTCCGGGGAAATTCAGAGTCAACAATTAACCTGATGAGTATGTCTTTGGACAATGGGAAAAAGCTGGAATACCTGGAGAAAGCCACGCATGCACAGGGAGAACATGCAAACTCCACACAGAAATGGTTTGAACCTTCTTGCTATGAGGAAACAGCGCCAACCCCTGTGCCACCATGCAGCCTTCTTTCATTTTTACTTCAACTAAAATTAATTGTTTTACATTTAGTTAACTATTGAAGAATTTTTTCTCAGTGTTGGAGTTAAAGCATGTCAAAGCAATTCACTGATGAACTCAGCCCCATACCATTATCCCTCCTTGGTGGAGGAGGGATAATGGTATGGGGCTGTTTTGAGGGTTTTTTAGGGGTTTTGGCTAGGCTCCTTGTCTCCATTGAAGGGGAATCTTAATGCTTCAGCATACCAAGACATTCGGGACAATGCTATGCTTCCAACTTTGTGGCAGCAGTTTGGGGAAGGCTCTTTTCTATTTCACCATGACTGAGCCCAAGTGCAAAAAGCAAGAACTATAAAGACACGAGTTCAGTGGGGAAGAACTTGACTGGTACCGACCTCAACCCCATCAAGCACCTTTGGGATGAACTGGGATGGAGATTGTAAGCCAGACCTTCTTGTCTAACAACAGTGCCTGACCTCACAATCACTCTTCAGAATGAATGGGCACAAGTTCCCTCAAAAACACTCCAAAATTAGTTGACTGAACAAATTACAAATAGCAATAATTTTCCAGTGATGTCAGTATCTTTGAGTTAAAATTATTTAAAAAACTTTATTTTCTTCTTTTTGACTCAACAGCTGTTTCTTGGAATAACTCCAAGGGACAAACCAAAAGCACAAACATGGTACATACATCAAATAGCACACAGCGCCATCTACATCATGAAAAAATACACAGACTACAGTGGAACAAAGCTTGATCAGAATGAAGATTATATCAAAACTGCCCATGTAGCTTGAGATAAAAAAAACAGGAAAGAAAGTGAGATACAGCAAATGCTTGAGGAAGAAAAGAAAACAGAGGGAGTATCTTTAATACTGTAATTTTTGTTGGACAAAAACAATAGAATATAACATTTTCTCTGGTTTCCAGTTGTTCTGAGTCCTCTTTCAAACTGTTCTTCCTCTGACACTAGACCTGAACCTTCAGCTCAAACTCAGGAGGTTCTTAAACGTAAATCCTCAACACAGTCATGCATAAGGCTTACATTCGATCATGGAGTGCCAGAGAAGCAATAATAAAATAGAAATATGATAGAGAAAATAATTTTATATATTCTGTATTTATAGATATTTTCCTATTTGGCTTTTATTGGCTGAGCAAAGCAGTTTATTCCTGAGGTGCAAGGCTGCTGTTTGCAACATTTTTTTTTATTCATGGTTTCATTTGTGTGCATGTCAGAAGAGGGATTAAGGTTGTACTCTCAAGCTTTTTTATTAGACTAATTTCTCTTGTATGTGTCTCAGAAAGGGGCGGCTCTGTGAGAGCCAATCTGGACAAACACAAGAGGCAGACATTGACTTTATATCCTTGAGTTTTTTATGTGGTTCAGCAGCTGGGATTCAAAGTGTTCACTTATATATGTCCACCTTGCAACATCAGCAGGTGGTGTGATCATGTTGTCACACAGACTTGCACAAACTCAGAATAATGACATGACTAAAGAGATAAGTGGACGGATGTGAAGAAAAGGAAACAGCACAGCTTTGAGTTTGAGAATTGAGCAGATTTGTGGAACTTTCTGTCTCTAGACTTCATTAGGTAAGTGGTTTCAAGCATTACACAGTAAATAAACTTAGCCAGTATCTTCTTCACAGAGATTTACACATAATACAACAAAAGACGGTACCTTAAATGTGAGTATGGTGCTGAAATAACGCAGGAACCCAAAGTAACACTGACTGTCAGTAGGATAATGCGAGGTAGCACTGATGAGGGGAACAGAGGGACCTGAGAGGAGAAGCAGGCAGCTGGGTAAATGCTCGGATTTGCATTTCTGTGTGCAGACAGAAGACAAATAGCCCTGTGAAAGAGAGGGAGGTGCATAAAACCCCCCTTACTGGGTGTTAGCTGGTGAACAAATCAGAACGAATAGATCTTACACTTGGACATGTGCTGATGTGGGTGCTGTCAGGTGCTGAGAGAGTCACTCCACCTTAAGGTTAGTGTACATGGATTTTGAAAAACCGTAACTTTGCTGAGCAGTGAATCAGATAAGGTTGAAAAAGCAAAAGTTGTCTTTTTTGTCAGAGTCAATGTAACTATCAAATACAGATAACCCATTTACAAAGAAGAAAAATAAAATAAAAACATTCAACTGTTAAAATGACTGCGTACAGAATCACTTTTTTGAAATCTGTTGAAAATCAACCAGAGAGCATGCACAATGTGAATGAACCATACCTTTTCTTCTTTTTTCTAATACTGTAACATTGCATGTTTTGTGTTATACCTAGTCTGTTTTACAAACACTTATAGACACAAAAAACTATTAGAAGTTACTGACATGCATGCTGTCATGCTGAAAAGAAAATCACAACCATTATTAACATTTCACATTATAACTACCTGAAAATAGAGAGAGAAATGAATGGAATTAAACCATGAGAAATGTCAATGTGAGTGGGGCAGGTCAGGAGACGGGGTCTGTTTGGTACTGTCATGGGTTAAAAGTTCAAAGGTCAGGACTGCTGGCCGCCCCACTGACTCTCTACAGGCCGCCGAAGGAGCTCCTCCACGTGCCTCGCCACATCCATGGTGTCGTCCAGGTCAAAGTCTCCGTCTGCGTCCAGCATCGAGTCACTCCTGTCACACAGAGAGGACACAGAGTGAAGCCATGCTCGAAGCAGCTTGTACAACAAGACGTGTTTAACTCACACTAAACGCACACTTACAAACGCATACTCAAAACAGCTGCTCATATGTTTAAAAGACTTGTTGACTCACATAGGTTGGTATATGTTGTAAGTGTGAGGGTGATTGACAGGCGCTGGGGAGGCACCTTGATCCATATAGGTCTGATTCCCACTTGCAGGGTCTGGGTTTGCTGTAGTAAACCTGTTTGAGACACAGACAGAAATAAAGAGAGACACACATAAAGCCAAGATAAAAGCCTATGAGTCTATGTGCAGCAGTTGCCTAAGCAACTAGCCCCAGCGTGTTTCCCAGGACTCGCCGCATCATTACGGCCATTCTCTGTGCTGCGGGAGAAGCAGCCGTGGAGACAAGCGGGGAGCGGGCCCTGCTAACTAACAACCCTAACTCTAATGATGAATGCAAGACAAGCTCACTCAGGAACCTCCGCCATGCTTAATTGGCCTCCTCCAACTGTACCAACTAACTAATAGCTAATCTGAATTCAGGCTCTAATATTTGAAGATTAACTCTAAATGTTGCCATGAGGGGAAAAATGGTGGGTGGACAGCATTTAAGACGAGACAGAAAAGGAAGCTTTATACTTACTCGGGCACCACTTGTTTGATTTGTGGCTTCACGTAGCCATCCACTGCTTTGGCTGTAAAACAAACAAGCATCAGTCTTAGTCATACAGATATTAAGAAATCCATTCATTCTGGCAGCAGCGAACAGAAGGTTGCTTACAAAGCGGTGGGGTGTAGTATTTGGAGAAAACCTCATCCTTGGCTCGGTCAGGGTACAGGAATAGGAGGTGATTGAGATCGCTGATGCGGTCGGCCAGAGAGCGGATGGAGAAGTCTTTGGTTGTGTAGGGCATGAGGTTCCAAACCATTCTTTCACCTGAGGCAAAGCAGCACACCATGATTACAAAGATCAATTACAAAGTTCCACTTAAAATTGCAGTAATTGATTTCCTGAACATGACAACACGGACATATCTGCACTTTTTAAGTTGACAGAGCAGCATTGCCACTTATCCATCGTATTTCCAATACTCCCCCTTTTTTTTTAAACTACGATCCCTTTAAGGAAATATACAACTCTTTCACTTCCTTGATTCTACATCATTTTCACCAGTGGTTTCTTAAATGCTTAGATCTCAGCTGGAGCCGAACCAAAAAAGATCAACACATTAACTACAGCTAACTCAAGCTTTTTGCAGAGTAGACTGGACTGTAGTGTGGTGAGCAATTCTGTAGAGGGACGATAGAGAAATTTCAACAGTGAAATGTATCTCACAGTATAGCTTAGACCCAAAAATATTCAGCCCGACCATGCCCAAAACCATGAGTGTTTTCTCTGAGTCTGGACCATCCGTCTTGTCCTGTCAACGCCAGCTGAATGCATGGAGCTTTCTGGAGAGCATCAGTCCGTTAAAAGAGCCTACTGACTACACAGTTCATACCCTTGATATGTTAAACTGAGTGCATCATAACAGCTGATCAGTTGAACAACTTCTATGGGGTAAAGGAAGCAGTGATACAAGGCATCCTCAGAGACAGAGTATGAAGTGTGTTTGATCCCTTTCACTAAACCTCACACCTCTGATTTTGTTTTTGATTTCATGGACAAGATTTTGAGGCGCAGCCAGTGAGGAAGAGAGTTCCCGGTTTTTTTCACAGATGACGTGGATCTGTTGGCTTCCTCAGCTGGGACCTCTAGCAGGCAGTGCAACAGCTTGCAGCTGAGTTTGAAGTGGCCAGGATGACAGTCAGCACCTCAAAATCGGAGTCCATGGTTCTCTGCCGGAAAACGGTGGATTGCTTGTGTAAAGTGAGTTTCTGCCTCAGGTGAAAGGAGTTCAAGTTTCTCAGGGTCTTGTTCACGAGTGAGGGTAAAAGGGAGCGTGAGATTGACAGGCTGATTGGTGCAGCGTCCACATTTCTGTAAGGTGTTGTGCCGAACCGCTGTGCTGAAGAGGGAGCTGAGCAAAAAGGCAAAGCTTTCGATTTACTGGTTGATCTACCTCCCAGCCCTCACCTGTGGTCACAAACTCTAGGTAATGACCAGAAGAATGTAACTGTGGATACAAGCAGCCAATATAAGTCATCTCCGGGTGGCTGTGCTCAGCCTCAGAGATAGGGTGAGGAGTTCAGACATCCAGAGGGAACTTAGAGTAGAGCCGCTGGTCCTTTGCATCAACTGGAGCCAGTTGAGGTGGTTTAGGTAACTGATCAAGATGTCTCCTAGCTGCCTCCCTTTCTGGGCACGTCCAACTGGGAGGAAACCTCAGGGAAGACCCAGAAAGTACTTGCTTAACCTGCTACAACTTTGAAGAAACTGAAGAATATGGATGGATGGACTAAACCTCACATAGACACAGCAAGGTGTCTCCTTCGGACTAAGATATGTGGCAGTCCACACCGTCAGCTTAACAAGGATGCTGACAAAGTTTGCTACAAAGTCACGAGTATATCTAACCTCAAGCATTATGTCACTAAGAACATGTTTAACATTACCTTGCAGTAGTTCTGGGCAGTTTATCACCTTTCAGTTTCAAATGTTTCAGTGTTACTTTATTCTAATACTTTAAATCAGAGTCTATTGACAATAATAACTTTTTTTACATTAATATCTATATTTTTACTTATTTATTTCCATTCTTTGCTTGTTTCTCAAAGTGTCCAGAAAGTTAAAGTTCAATAAACATGATTAAGGCAAATATTGTCTGTAATAGTGAGTTTAGGGCATGGCGCTTAGTGAACTAGGCTTGTAGTACTTTTTCATGGATTTACAGTTTTACTTGGCGGAGAAGGCTCTGTTCAAAAGATGCTCCTTGGGTTATTCAAGCAATGACTATGTGTGTTGAATACAAGAAAATTAGTTCAAAAGTAATTAGTATATAGGAGCATGAATCTCAATATGAGGGTGTAACAAGCTTAGTGCTATAAAGGAGGATGCTGGGGTGGAGGGGGTTAAGCTTTACCAGCAGCAGCAGCAACATGGTTCATCAGCATTAATGCAAGCAGGGATTTGTGAGAAGCATATCATATGTAAATACCCCGCTGTGTTGAGAGAAAGAGCTGTAATTGCCTGTGGGGGTTGGGAGGTGATAACTGGGATCAGCTGGCCATCAGCTGATCATGCCTGGGCGTATGACTACCGTGTCCTGCATGAACTAATGCGGAGCTTCATTAGGAAAACCCCTTGGAATGCAGTTTATATTAAAAAGACTTCTTAATTAAAAATTAGTTATAATCTCTCCAGTGGGTCTGCATCTCCGGAAGTTGTTCTGACGTTATTACAGGAAAATGCCGCAGTGTCAGCAGGATGACCAACTCCCCCTGAGACCTTCCCAACCCCGACCCAAGAAGAGGGGCATGGATTTTGGCTCAAACTTGCTCTGGGTCGCAGGCCAGGTCATACCGGGTAGGCTCTGGCTGAGAATTAAACCTCTATCTTACAGTTTTGTATTGATTTAATCCCTTAAATTAACCTTAAATTGTTCTTATTAATGTCTTTACTGTAAAATAAACTTTTTCATATCTTACCTGCTTTGTTAGGATTTTCTGCCACCCATGCAATTGTAATCCCTCCAATCTCAGAGTCACTAAAGCGCAGGAGAAAAGTACCATTGGGTTTGGACATGAGCATGTCCTGAGCCTGCTGCTTGTTTACAAAGCCCAATATAGCCCTATAAAGGGAGACAAATAAACAGGAGAAAAACATTGTAAGTGCAATCTGTGACCACCTATTTCTTTCATTACAACCCCATTTTACCAGGGTCCAGCTCCCCAGGTTGCCATGGAAAAACATAAAACTGAACCTCCGTCTGAGTTGGTGAAATTGACAAAATAAGGACAGGAAAAACATTTCCTACAGAACATGCAGTCCAGCTGCTGGTTTGAAAAAAAAAAAACAGGGGACAGGAGCCAATTTTTCAGTCTAAGATTGAAACTAACAGAAACCTCTGCAGGTTGCTTACCCATCATTCCAGTGTGGTTTGAGATGCTTTTTTGTGAGTTCCATTACACCATCAAACCACTGCCAAAATGTGAAATTCCTCCCTGGCAAGCTTTCCTGTGAGCAGGAAGAGTTTAAAGGAGAATGTTTCAAAATAGGAACACAGGACTTAAATAGACATGTACATATTTGAACATACAGTCCATAAATACAGAGAACAGCATGTTCTCCTCCTATTTGTGTTTATATTTTAACCAAGAGAGCAGCTGTATGGTGTATAAGCTATGTGTTTGGGTAAAGGTTAAAAAAGAGGGGGTGAAACTGTGTGTGGTTTACAGAGCAGCCTGTAAAGTGGCTGATGTTCCTGTAATCGAATGAGAGTGACGGTGCGCGTTGAATGTGTGTGCCTGCTCCTCCATCACCAGCTGCTTTGAGCCAGAAAATGAGGCTCCCAGCCTTTCACTGTGTGGACAAACAGGCACATTAAGATGAAAACCTGGCTACCAATGAGGCACTCTTACTCAACCCGACTACAGAAAAGGGCTGTAGGGACTGAGCAAATGGAGCACGAATTATCTCTCTGTATGAATAACCAATAGTAAATGATTCAATGGAGGAGAAGCATGCTGCACAAATGGCTGACTGAAACTGGCCTGCGGGCATTTTAAATATGCAAGGATGAAACCCTTCATACATTTATACATCAATTCCTGATGATGATAAATAAGTATTACACACTTTATATAAGCTGTGTTGGCATACAGATATAGAAATAATGATAAAGAAAGAGACCAAATGCTGACCCGATTAAACTGCGACCAGGTCATTGTCATGTTACGGTAGTCTTCAGGGTTGTTGCTAGTGCTGCTGAAGGCCTTTTGAGCAAGGAAGACCAGGTTTTCCTCAGATAGGCCTCGGTTACTCTGCACCTCTGCTTTGTACTTCATGTTAATGGCGTCACACAGCTGAGGCCACAGCACTTTGTCTGGTACCAGAAAAGGCACCCGCCCCTGTGGATGGAGAGGAGACAAAAGAGTAAGCAGATGAAGGTGCAGCATTATTTTAAATAAACTCAGCACAAAAAGTAAGGAACTTTGTGTTTGGTAGATTATTTCTTTGTTATAACAATGCTTCTTGGCAATAAAACTTGTACAATTGGAAAGCCTGTTTGTCTCCCTTTAAATGGTCCCACATTTGTAAGGAACATGCATTTATGGGATGAGCAGCAGAGCTGAGTATGCAGGTTGCTTCCATGAAAAATATTCCAAATCTTCTCTGCCAATGCCAAACAGCTTATTTTGCTATTGATTCTTGTTTTGATCTTCTGGTACCCCCAGGTGCTGACAATCAGAGGCCTGAGTGGCAACCGAAATAATTGACCAAACACAAATGTCCTTACTTTTTTTGCTAGGTTTATGTGGCTGTTCACAAACGGACCTCATCATTCTGAAACCATAGTAAAAAATGTTAAAGATGAACAGCTTTCATTTCTGCCTCCTAGTAAGGGTTGAAACTGACATTTTTAAGGTACATAACATAGGTAGGGCAGGAATTTAGTTTTAAAATGGTGGTGTTATTTTTTAAAGTTAAATGTGAGCATGAAAATATGGACTTTTCATGGAAATGCAGACATTTAAACATAACTTTTTACATTGTTGTTTAAAGTCTGCTTTTTCTTTGTCAGTTTTGCTACAAGAATTGAATTCCTATGTTTTGATCTGAAGGGTCCATTTGTTTATCATCATCATCTACTTCTTTACACATTAACCATCATAACACTCAGCAGAAACATACTCTTGCCAAGCCAAAAGATTCATCGTAACAGAGGCAAACCACCCGTTACTCCACCTGTGTCATGGACTCACATTCAAACTGAAACATGTACTCACTGGCTCTGCAAAAGCGTTGTCCCACAGTACAGTAGCTGTGGCATTATTGTCTTGGCTGCCATGAACTATTACCACTACAGGAAGTGATAAGGTCTGAACAAAGACAGAAGAAAGAACCATTGGTGTAACAATGCAGCACATAATGAAAAATACACATGACCTTCAAATAGTATTTGTATGTGTGCTAGAAGAAGGAGACCTTTTGAAATATCATATAACCACTGGGAATAAGAGAGGAGGAGTGGAAATGAGCAGATGTGTGAAGGAGTATTAGTAGATGCTCTATGCTCATTTCTAAGGCATAAGAATAAACTGATTCATTCTATTGTATTAGTAAGAATGATGTGTCATGTAGTTCAAGGCTAATGCAGTCTCTTTTTCTGCACTCCTCACCTTCACTTGAAAGACAAGCTCATTGCCTCCGACGCTAAACTGCGACTCGAACAGAATGGTGAACTTCTCTTCTGTGACCGATTCTGCTCCTCGCCTGTCCGATCGCTTGATCCTCTTCAAAGACTACATGAAAGATGACAGGTGTAACAATGAGAACAAGAATGGATTTCCTGTATTCACACTAGCATTATATGCACAGTGCTTGCATGCCTTATCCACACAGACATGTAAATAATCCATAGAGGTCTGGAGGGAATGCTGCTTACAACATGTGTGATGTAGATAGAGGCAGACTGTGTATGTGCCTGCATGCTTTGCAATTCAATCAGCGCTGCAGTCGTGACATAATAACACTGCAGCTTCAGTGCATCTAGTTACTTTGAAGTCTGACTAAATATCATTTCAACATATAGACATTTTATTTGAGCAACTGAAGATATTTCAGAGCAAGGAGAGATATTTACAGGAAATTATGTAAATAAAAACAATGTTTAAGCACAGCAATGAGCCACTTTTGCATTATATTTTAATACAACTGATGGAAATGGCAAGCATTTGAGAAAATTGCCTGGCTTGAGAGCATGTAATTGTGTGTCTGAGTCCCTGGTACCTGTACACAATGAGATATTAAACTCACCATGTTCCTGAAGTGTGCGCTCAGAGTGCCTGTTGTCTGGTGATACTCCATCACACAGTTATTGTTGAGAATTTCCCCACTGCTGTCACTGAGTAAGAGAGGCAGTTAAGAAGCAAGTCAATTAGCCATAATGTCTGCTGTAAGGCACTCCAATTCTGAGAACCAAACTCTTCCATGAACAAATTAAAATGACACAAGCTGTGTGAATAACAAGTGGGTTAGGGAATAGGGCTCATTTTCTGTGTAATTATAATAAACGTTAACAGCCACCATCTTTATCATTTCAACATGAGAAAACACCAAACAGATGTCTTTGGCCTGTGGATTTAGGTGCCATAGCGATTGGTTTGTGTGTAGAAAAGCAGATGCTGTCCTAAGCTGAGCTGTTGTATCGCTAACCCATTCAACCGCTGGCTGCCTGGCTGACCTGCTGTCTTGGAAGGTTTCTGTGAGTCAAGAGGAATGTGGACTGAGGTGGTGGCGCAGGCTAAATGTGGATTCAGCATCCACACCAGAGATTCCTCTGAGGCATTGTTCAAGTTCCGGACATGTCTCTGTGGTGAGCTCTGGAGACACACTAGGCCTGAGTTCATCCTGGGACCCTCTAATCCCTGCAGACAACTAAGAATTCTTATCTTAACGGCGCCGTGGGAGCTCATCAGAGTGTCCCCACTAAAGAGGTGGGGATCCCAAAAAAATGTGTACACAAGGAAGAGGATTATGAAGTTGATGCTACCATGTAAATATGCACAGCTTCTTTGGATAAAAGTATCAATGACAGATTGATGCCTGGAAAAAAAAAAAACTTACAAAAGTCATCAGAGTGGAGATGTCTGTCATTAACAAGTGCACTGGACTTACTTCCTCGTGTTCTCGTTCTTTAGCAGGGCTTTGGCTTGCTGTTCACTGATGATGGTGGCTTTGACCTGTGGAGGGTTCATGTGTACGTTCAGTTTACCCCCCACTAGGAGGCGTACTGTAGCAGCAAACTTGGTTTGGGTTTTTAGCACCTGGGGAGGCTGTTTCTCAATGATGAAGGTGCTGTGGAGATCAAGAGGGAAAAACAGAAACAGAGATCAGTGTAACTCATGACTGTAGCTGAAGCAGTCATTGAAGAGTGATGACATAATGTCTAAAATTCCCTCGTCAGAGTCTGAAGGTAGCAAATGCTGACTATGGAATTCAGAAAACCCATGGTTCCTTTAAAGTTAAGGTGGTAACCATATTTTATTTTCAACCTGAACAATAACCACTCTAATCAAAGCAACAAAAATTAATTTTATTTATTATTGCTGTAGTACAATGATATAAAGATGTAAGACGCTTTTCTCAAAGCAGAATTACTTTTTGGGTAATGTTAACGATGTGGATCGGCACATTGAACTACTGTTAACCATTTAGAAAGTAATGTCAGATGTAAGGATGCCAGAACATAAAGTAGAAAAAAGTGAGACAACTGTAGTGGAAAAATATGAATGAAATATGTGCGAAATTATGCAAAAATTGGTGAAAAGTGGAAAAACTTGGCTCAGAGTGGCAAAAAAATTGGCAAAAATGGGTTAAAGTGGCAAAATGGGTGGTAAAAGAGTGGCAGTAATGGGTAATAGTGGCAACAAGAAGAGGCATTAATGGTTTAAAAAGGGCAAAGAATAGTGGAAAAACTAGGTTTAATATGCAAAAAAGATTAGTTTAAAGTTGTAAAGTAGGTGCGAATGGTGCCATGGTTGGAAACTGGCAAAAATTGGTGGAAATGGAAAAAAATCACAGTAAATGGTGATAATAGGCTAATAGTTGCAAAGAGTGGTGAAAAAGAGTTAAGAGTAGTACCAAATGGCAAAAATGGTTAAAAGTGACAATATTGAGTTAAGATGGAAAAAAGGTATTTTAAATGTGTAAAAGGTGGCAACTAGTGGCAAAAATTTGTAAAAGTAGTAAAAAATGGCCAAATGGGTTACAAATGGAAAAGCTGCAAGTTGCAATAACAGGTTAAAATGGCAAAAAGTGGTAAAAATGAGTTTGGAGTAGCAATTGGTCACAAAAATGGGATAAAAGTAACAAAAACTGGTAAAACAGGGTTAAAAGTGGCTAAAAAGTGGAAACACTTCTTTTAGAGTGGCAGCAGAGTGGTAGTAATGGGTAAGTAGTGTGCAATTAGCAGCAGTATTGGGCTAAAAGTGGGTGGCAAAACTGGCATAAATATGACCAAAATGGTTTGATAGTGGGAGTGAAAATGGCATAGAAAAATGGCAAATAATGGTGGAAATGGGTAAAAAAGTTGTAGTAAGTGGTGTTATTATGCTAATAGGGTTAATAAGTGGCTAAAATGTGTTAAAAGTGAAAAAAGCAGGGAAATGGGTTGAGTGCGGCCAAAAAAAAAAAAAAAAAAAAAAGGTTTACAAGAGGCAAAAGAAGTTGCAGTATTTGGTTAAAAATGGAAAAAAGTGGTAAAAAATGAGTTAAGAGCTGGTAAGAAGTGGCAAAAAGTGGCAAAAAAGTTAAAAGTAGCCAAAAAAAGACAAATGTTGGTTAAAAGTGGCAAAAATGTGTGAGAAAAGTGGAGAAAATGGGTTAAAAGCAGGCTTATTTAATAATATCACCATTATAAACCATAGTAGCCTGACACTTTCTTCAGCTACAAGATGAAGGAACTTTTAGCAAGGATGCTAGCACCAATGCTACTGGTCCAACACGCATGCACTGACATCATCAGAAAATCACAACCGAGGAGGGCCCATTCACTGGGTTTTTCAGGGACCCATCTGATTCTGTGGACAGGCCTGTAGGTGACTATAAGAATGATGCATACACTCAAAAATATAATCTGGCCACTTTTGTCAGTTTTATGTTTCAATTACATGACAAATGTCCATCCAACTGTAAAGGCTGGCTCAGACTACACGATTTCTTGGTCGTTCACAACGGCACCATGTCAGACTACGCAACAAAAATCTTGTCCTATCTTGGACAACTGACTGGCCACACTACAAGAGCAATCCCGACTGCTCATTGTATGCCACCACAGTCTCTGTGATTGAGTGTAGGTCAAAGAGTGTCAACCACTCTACAACAGAAGCGCTCTACAGTATGTGCTATAGCTGTCTTTTGCTCATAGAAGGGAAAAACAACAAACAAGAAACAATAATGGATTGGATTATGGATAACAGATATGGATGTATCAGGTGGAGGACAATATGGACTGGCTATACTTCAGATAGAACTTCAGGTATGCACGTAATAACGTAAATAAAATAAAACAAAATGAAATGTACACATTAGTTTTCCCCGAGGCATAAAAAGTAGGGAATCTTGTGAATGATGAAACAAAGTAGCAGTGTATGCATGCCTGCTCTACCAACTGAGCTAAACTAGCACCCAGGCTGTGATTTAAATGAGCTGGTTAAACCTGCTGACCACAAAACAACGTTACGGACACATGACGCCACCAACTGACTGAACGGTTATGAAACCTAGTCTCATTTGTTTTTTGGGTTTTATTTAAATTCACTCTGAACTTGAATAAAAACACATACATTTTATATTCTTGTTATAAATAAAAGTTGAAAATATGTCTAACTGAATATAATCAAGCAAAATCATGCCAAAAATGATTAATATTGTGTATCAGATAATAAATGAGCTCAGCTCCAGTTGTCACCCTGATCTAGCTGGCACGCACCGCTCCATTCATCCTAAAGACATCTTTCGTTGTAACCCTGCACACCAACAGAAGGTCATAAAAAGACCAACTACGACTTCCTTCTGACAATGTTACCCCGATTCCTCTCAAGAAGAAAAGCTTCAGGGGACTTCCTGAAGGTGGGTCAACCATAAGCCTGTGTTTCTACTCTGCGTGATAGCAGTGCATTATTGTCTGGGCTCAAGCTTGTCCTGGGCCAACCAGGAATCGCTGTAACAGAAACATGGCCTCTCAAGTGTTATGAGTCCCTGCAGGGACAATCTTCAACAAGAGTGGGAGAGGATGCTGTCAAAAACTTCAGATCAACCCCAGGCTAAGGCAGGCAGACAGGGCTCATGCTTTAACTTTATAAATGTGAAAGCGTCTGATCGTTCATTCAATGTAATTATTTCAAAACCATTCTACTGCAGTTCTAAATCAATCCAAACCTTGATTATGATACATCTCCAGTGATAAAACTGAAAAGAGCAGGATTTTTCCCCATCTTAAAACATCTTTATCTGTGATTAAATCTTAATGTAGTTCCATTGTAAATACTGAAGTCCTTTATTGCTGTGCAGAAAATAATGGCCTTCAATCAGATGAGGGATTTACAGGAAACAAAAAATCCATTAAATCAAGGAAAATGATCTCACGAATGAGAAACTGGCTTGTGTGCTTCGCATTCTTTCTAACCATTATGAAGCTGTATACAGTTGGAGATAAAACACACATCATGCTGCCTATTTCTAGTGTTCAATCAGCCAACATAGATTGCTTTTCTCATGAAATGACCCCTTAAGAATGCAAATACAAAAGATTCAAAGCATTTTCTAAAAGTTGCACAATTGCACATAACAACAGGAGAATTTGGGTGTGAAATGGTCATGAATGGTCTTTATATTAAGTCTTGAATGCACTGAGAATAGATGCACCAGTTGCTCCTCTGTTGTGCTTCTGATAAGGTTGCTGAAAGACTGTTTGCTTTCGTTTACGTCATGTCCTCACATTAGCAGATGTGTTTTATTACTCACACAGTCAACACTCTTACTGAGCGTACACAAACAAACATACTGGGAGATTCCCACACATCATTTTTTTTACAGCATACAGTACGGCCTGTTGGTGAAATCGTGAAGTGGGTAAACTGAATGCCACAGTAATTCAACTTTATACATAGACAATGTCTCAGACTCTAATGACCTAAAAAGTAACTATGGTTGTGTAACCAGGAGTGGCTTGTGTGAAGGTCAACAATAAGTGCATAAAAGGACAGTGCCTCAATGTACATTCAACAAACAACACATGAGGATGTTGAAAATCTCTAAATGACATTTGACATCCACATTTGTGTCCTAATTTCAGATCTTAGCCAACGGTTTGAAAAAGGGAATAGCTTGGCCCTTAAGAGGTACGACTTTTGCTCTGCTAAACGCTTCATCAAAATGATCACGCTCTCCAACAGATTCAACTATTCAGCTACCTTGTTCCAGTCTCAAACTATGCTCCCAATGTATAATCTAAACTAGTGGTTTTCTTTTTTTTTTTTGCCTAAGGCACACCTAAGGTTAAGCCAAAATCTCAAGGTACACCATATTTAAATTGATACAGAATAGACTTTTTAAATAATGTTACAATGAAGGTGGCCTATAAGAGGAGATAAAGGGAAGAGCGTTCTGGGGCCCAGCCAACTGGGGGATCATGGAGATGGCAAAATTGGGAAAAAAGTGGCAAAACAAAGTAAGAAATTGGCAAAAATTGGTAAAAAAGTGGTCAAACAATGGGTTAAAATAGGCAAGAACTTGTTGAAAGTGTCAAATGGTAGCAAAATTGGGTTACAAGTGTCCTAAAAGGCTTAAATGTTGTAAAAAAGGTGGAAAAAAATGGGTTAAAAGTGATTAAAAACAAGGACAAAATAAAGCAAAAAAGTGGTCAAAGGGAAAAGTGTGGAAATTGTCAAAAATGTTGAATTGTTGGGTTGAAAGTGTCAAAAAGGTGGCAAAATAGATCACAAGCGGGCGAAATGTTGCAAAAAATGGTTAAAGTTTCAATAAAGTGGTAAAAAGGGGTAAAATGTGGAAAAAGGTAAAAAAAAAAAAATGTCCAAAATTTGCCAAAAGTGGTAAAAAGAAGTGGTAAAAAAACAGCAAAATAGTTTAACCTGTCAAATGACACAATCCAATCAACCCAAAATTAGCTTGCCATCCTTTTCAGCTCTAAATGAGGTAACTGCTATCCAGGATGCTAGCACCAATGCTACTGATACAACTCACATACTCTGATATCATCAATAAATCACATCTGGGGAGGGCCTTTTCTGAAGGGTTTTCCAGCCAGATCTGTGGGCAGGCCTGGATACAGCTGGCTACTTGCCATAAAGTCATAGTAATAACGTATGGTTGGACAAGTTCCCATGGCACACCTAGACTTTCCTCAAGGCACACTTGTGTGGCCAGGGGAAGTTTGTGTGCACACAGACAGATCATCATGTATAATATATAATGTATCATCATATGCTTAACTTTATGATTCAAATTTAATAAAAAGTACTGAAATAAAATACAACAAAGTAGTATTAACAAAACCTAGTCAAAATATTCAAAGGCCATTTGCAGGTTCTAGAAGGACTAACACACTGAGTAGACTCTTAATAAAAAACCATTTCAAAAATTTAGTGTAAAGGGTAGAGTTGTAAGAAAAAATATAATTTATCAGAGTTGGGTAAGGTTTAATTAATTGACTGTGTTTAAAGTGGATTTATAATTGCAAATGCCTTTGCAATAAAAAGTTTTTTTGTCCCATTACCCATTATAGCTTTTTTTTTCCCTCCTAAAAGTTTTGATTCAGGCACAGTTTGGGTACCAGTACTGTTTAAAAAGTATCAACTTAGCACTGGTATCTTAAAAAAGCCCAAACGATATTCAACCCCAGTCGTTTTGAGTTGGATTTAAACGGAATTTCTAAGTACAGGAATGTTCTCACTGTACAGTTTAAGCAACATAAATGTTCAAGTAATGATAACTATATCCACTACTTAAAAACTTTGACGTAATCAGTTTCAATGATAATTTTGAGCAGTTTTAAAATGCAAACAACTGTATGGATGCTTTGTTTATTATGTCTGTTTTTTTCTTCCAGGGTACAAATTCAAGCCAATTGAAAACAGCTCTGCTACCTGCTTTTTGGTCAGTTAAGAACCTCTGTTCTAGAAAGATTTTGATCTATAAATAAAATCTAGATGAAGAAACATTTACACATGCATTTTATAGATTAAGTCAAAATTATTTTTATTATTAATTATTTTCTCTGAGGCATATGGTTGA
Organism: Cheilinus undulatus; assembly: GCF_018320785.1. Classification (NCBI taxonomy): domain Eukaryota; kingdom Metazoa; phylum Chordata; class Actinopteri; order Labriformes; family Labridae; genus Cheilinus; species Cheilinus undulatus. The sequence goes on from NC_054885.1 coordinate 19,401,905, forward strand.
GGTTAAGGTCAAATGGTGGATTTTACAGTCCCACACCATGGCCAAATTCCACCATTGCTTATAAAACTTGTCCTGTCCTGGTTACAGCAGCCAAGCATGAAGCCAACCAGATGATTCTCAAACATACACAACAAACAGACAACAGCTCAACTACTTCCTCTTAATCTAGACAGATTAGTCACATAAACACACACACACCTGGTGACCAGTGCTGAGATGATATCGGTGATGGTGCTGTTTAGTTCGTTAAGGAGCTCTTCGATTGGTCCGGGGATGGGTAACTGTTGTCTTAGGTGCTCTGCTCTCCGGATTTGCTGCCTGTTTTGCCAGATTGTTTCAGCCAACTTCTCACACCTGGCACACAAACATACATAAAGAATGCACAAAAAGTGAGAATTAAACTTAAGAACAGACAATGATGCTCCAGCGAATGCAAACTTCACTTAATTTCAGGAGAACATAGTTTAAACATCTATGAAAATCCTCAGTGACAAGTTTAAAGCTTTCCTCTCCCAGAAAAGAAGAAAAGTAGTAAGAGCTTGCCTAGCAGCCAAGTCGTATATCCCTTTAATCAAGTGCCAAAACTTGAAAATAAACCCAGTGGCAGTCAATTGAAAGCTTGTAAAGCAGTGACCCTTTCTTTTTGTTGGAGTCCAGTGGCTGTGATCTTGGTGGGAGGTGGAGGAGAACTCACCAGGATTGCAGGATGTCCAAGCTCCCCTCCGGCGGGCCCCCGTTGCCTGCCAGCTGTTGCCGTCTCTTCCACTGGATCAGCTCATCATCTAGTATGATGGTCTGCTGTTTCCTCAGCAGCTGCAGTGTTTTCTGATGCTTCTCTGCCAAGTCCTGTGTGTGAACACAACAACAGAGTTTGACTTTTAATCGCATGCACTGCCTTTAAAAAGTATTCCCCCCTTGGATGTTTTACCCTTTTATTGGCTCAATAAATCAGTCATTTATTCCTTCTTACATATTTTCATTTAATTTACATTAGTTTTGTGTGATTTTTTTCTGCCAAAAAATCAAAATTATATTGATCATGACTGATTTATAAAATCAATAAAAGGGCAGAATATCTAAAAGTGTGAAAACTTTATAGGCACTGTAGTCACATGATACTAAAACAAACAGAACATTAATATGAAGTTAAGGTGTGAGTAAGTCTTACCAGTCTGTATTTCTGTAGTGTGTTGGCTTCTCTGGTCAGCCATGCCTCCACAGTGGCTCTCTTGCTAAGGAGGGCGGGCTCTCTGAGCTGTCTGTCAGCAGGGGGAAGGGTGGCCAGGCTGGTCAGCTGAGCTGAGCATGGGTGGGATTGTTGCCATCCATATAGGTGAATGATAAGAAAGTGAAAACAAAACTGTGACCTGTGCTCACACAGTATGTTTACATATATGTCCAGGTAATACAGATTTACTCATGAGAGTGCACATGTTATTAGAGCTAGGTGTCACTCTGAATAATGCAAAGGTTTGTGCATTGTCAGTGCATAATGTGCTGTTTTCCATTGCTGTAAAATGTATGCAGAGAATGTGGTTCTTCTGTGCCATCATGAATTTTAATATTTCAAATCTAAAGCATATACTAGACTCAGATGATTTACTAGCAGCTGGAAAAGCTTCACAACAAACCAATTAAAGCTTCAATTAATGATTAATGGCATTACCATGATTGTTTTCTTGATTTTTTTCACTTAATCAGTTAATTATTGAGCTACAAAAAATGTTAATGAAGTGAAAATTTCAAAATAGTGTTTATTTTTTCCTCTATTTAACAGCAAAAGATATGCATGTTAACATCTTGCTGCTGATAAAAGACCAATATAATAGCATTGCATGTTCAAATCATTTAAAGTCTTCTCATTGTCAACACTGTTCCTCCTGATGTTTTATAGCAGCAGTAACTGGTTCAGTCTTTCTGGCTCACCCTGGATGCGGAGGCTCTCCTGGTACTGGATGATGAAGTACTCCTGGTTGTGCTGGAGCTTGCGCAAATCATTCTCAGTGTCCTGGGTGAGCAGGCGGAGCTCCTCAAAAGCTTGGTTGATCTGTTGGTATTTCTGAGACATGCTGTCCATCATGCCACCCACTGGGGAGTTTGACTACAGATGTGAAAGCCAGATACAGGCATTGTCAGAGAGGCAGAGGAAACGGGAGTCTGGTTTGGGGTTGGTTTTTCACTAGATGCTGCATGGCCTGTATATTGTCTGTCACTGGGTTGTTTATGATAGTAGTTAAAGGAAATAGCTAGAGACTGGAGAGTTAGGAGAAGAGGCAGGTTTACAAATCTGAGCTGGAGCCTGAATGTGGCTGGGAGAATGTTTCTCTGCAAAATCCAAATTAGCACAAACCTAAATGTTAAATTCCAAATCATGAATCTGCTTATCATACCCAGGCAGAGAATGTGGTCATTTAAAGGTCTGTAGAGAGAGCATTATGGTTCCTGAACAGGGTGAAATTCAATCAGTCCAAATATGCATTCCACTAATAGAAAAGGCATGTTATGACTGGAAATCAATTCACCCCAGGAGTTACTGAGGGTCACATGTTTTTTACGCACTACTGGCTTTATGCTTTTATAACCCAGTGCCTCTTACAAACCATGAAACATCAGACTTCTATTTGACTTCCATCTGTGTTAGGCTTTAGCAGTGGAGAAATAAAGTCTGCAGCTATCACGTGCAAAAAATTAACAGAAAATTTACATATTCAGCGACTGGGAAAGGATATCAAATAAACCAGTCCCTAAGGCAGTGAGTCAGAGATGGGATCTATCTGTGTTACAAGCTTGTTACTCGAGCATGAACACTGGCCAGGCCAGACTTCCTACTTCTATGCCTACTAGACTGTGAGAGGTCATTTTGACAGCTGGACCACAGACTCTGATGTCTCCTATGATAGATAGTCAGTACAAACAGAAATGTATTTATTATGTTAGGATTTGTATTGAAGTAACACCAAAATGTTCATTTTAACAACAAATTTGGGTGTTTTTAAATATTATTTGTCATCATCTAACATAACTCAGAACATAAAAATAAAAACTATTTGTATCTGATTTGTTTATGAAATATTTAATTGTCCTCCCCTTTTCATAAAAAATAATCATGTCTAAATAACATTCACAGATGATTAATAGATATCTTATTTTGGGTCATACAAAGGTAGTATATTTGTCCTAATTACTAGAGAATGTGAGTAGGATTTTTCTTATGAATACTGCACTACAGTTACCACCTACTCTCATAAATCTAATTTTTCACTACAACAGCATACACTGTAAGACTGAACAGTAAAAGGCTGTTTAAAAAAGTTGACTTAAAAATCCATAAGTAGCCATTTCAGCTCTATTTTTCTGAGTTCATAAAACACAACTTTAGTTTAAAATAAACAGTTTTCAGTCACTCTAAGTATTTTTAGTCATTGTATTCAAATTATTTGACAAACATCTCCAATCTGCAGGGTTTTCTCAGAATGCCGTTGGGCATTAGACAAAGATGTTAGACACATTAGACTGTGTGGAAGTGCATTTTCTGGATCAAATTCACCTTTCAGTTTATTGCTGTAAGATCAGCAGATAAAGGAACAAACTTGTTCATTTTTAATGTGTAGAGTTATTTGAGGTTGTTTTAGGCTTTCAGTTACTCTAAATTAAGCTTCATGGCACCAAAGCTAAGCCAAAGAGAAATTCTGCAAGAAATGTGCTACGTCAAAGACTTTTATTATTAATATCATTAGTGTTAATAGTAGTAGCAGTTGCAGTAGTATTAGTAGTATAATGTTGTTTCTATCCCTGTTTCTATCCCTATTGAGGCACTTTGTTGTTTTCAGTCAAAGCTAATTTTTAGTGTTTAGTTGGATTGCTCTTTGCTGAAATAAATACTTAAAATTGTAAATTGCAAGTAGAATATACTGTAGTTTACCACACCATTCTGAAATGGTTTTAATAATAACCTAATGACCTAAAAGCTCCTCAGCCTGGTGTAATTAAACATCCAAAACTGATCAAATAGGCAGAGAGACAATGAGAATTGCTAAGCAATGAAGACGTAGCTGCTGAAAAATGCATTATTTTAAGTGCTGCAATATGCACAGTCAAAATGACTGCCAGTGGTCTTTCCAGGTAAATGTGGTTGTATTTCCTTTTTTTTTATATTTTTAGCTTTTGAAAATAGTATCTTCAAAAATATATATATTTTATTTAGGCTGTCAAAATTGACGCGTTAATGCGGATTAATCCATCATCATGATTAATCTGATTAAAATTTCTAACGTAATAAACCCATCTACAGCACAGAATAACTCAAATCCCTGTAATGTCTCTGGCAACGCATTTCGGGCAGTTTGTCCACATAGGGTTACCGTCGAACATGCCGCCGGGCATGCGCAAATGGGCCGCTGATCCAGTAGTGACCAACCAACTCGATATGGAAGACGCTAAACAGCACATTGGCCCTCTCGGTGGGAAATTTGAGTACAAAAAAACCCAGTCAACCAGCATAAAGTATTATGCACATTCTGCAGGAAGGAGTTTTCTTTTCAACGAAGCACTTTCAGCTTACATTAAGGGGAGGGATTTCAAACTGAATTCAACCAAATTTGAGCTGGCTCGCTGGGCTTTTTTGAGAAGTCAGAAATTAATCAAGCATAACATTCAACCACTAAAACTCATTTTTCTGTTCAGGAATGCAAGTAAATAACTATAATTTGACATATTAATCAAGAAATATTAATGTGCTTTACTATTTTTTTCAGTTTTTTGTAAATCAGTAAATTTGAAAATTCATGGATAACAATAATAATTATATTTTAGCATTAAAAATATAATTTCGTTTAAAGAGCTTCTACATTTTGGTGTATTAACCATTGCAGAAACATCAAAAATGATTTTGGTAATTACTAATGCTGTTAATTTAGGGCAGCTGAGGCATAAACCTGACTTTGGTTAGGGTTAGGGTGGTCTAATAAATTTGATAAGCACTGTATATGTGCAGGTTTTAATTTTGCAGTGTACTTACATTGGTGGCCTCTCTGACGAGCCTCTGCTCCGTGTAGAGGATGTGTTTGATGCATCTGACCAGCTCCAGAGGACAGCGGTCATACGTGCTCTGAAAGACAAGAAGCACATGTGCTTTGTTAAGGCTTGTTAGCTCTTGACGAGCGGAGTGGTCGCCGCACACAGGGCTCAGCAATTAAGCCACCTCAAGGAAGCTCGCTAAGTTCTGGAGCCAACCCCGCAGACACTTGGAGAGCCATTAGATGAGTCTAATGAGACCCATCTCTGAAACACGGCACTCACTAATGCAGACAAGACTCTTTGGCATACACGCACACATCGTGGTTGAGCGGTTTATGTGTTACAGTTTTGTTTTTTCCTCTCAGGATTTGGTAATAACTCAGGGTTTCACTTTCTGTTTGAAAAACTAGGTTGTGAGTCAGTTTGTGAAATGAATTGTTCTTATTTCCTGCTTGAAGTGTTTGCAAATAGGTGTATTTATGCAGACATAGACTAAGACATGGAAAGAGCCCTGTGTTAGTCTGCAATTTGAGTGGAAAAGACCCTCTAATGCAGTGATTTTCAACTAGCCTAGTCATGACCCACACCTACCGTCTTCACTTATTTTTAATTTGGGGGCTTTTTGCCTTTATCTGGATAGGCTGAAGAGAGAATTGAAACCTATGGGGAGAGAGTGGGGGAAGACATGCACCAAACAAGGCAGGGACCAGGGATTGATCCAACTACTAGTGCGACAAGGACTATAGCCTCTGTACAGGGGCACCCACTCCACCAACTCAGCCAAACCAACTTAATGAGAAATTTTAACCCAGGTCCAAAACTGTTCAACCACTCAAATGTGTTAATGAAAAACATTGCAGTTTGAAATCTAGGAGGAACAAAACATACAGGTGCATCTCAAAATATCAGAACATTGACCAAAAGTAATTTTCAAAGGTTTCCTGAGCCTTCATTCTCTCATCTAGTTCAGTACTCACAACTGCAGTCATGGGGAAGACTGCTGACTTGACAAATGTCTAGAGGACAATCATTGTCATCCTCTGCTAGGAGTGTAAGCCACAAAAGGTCACTGCTGAAAGGGCAGGCTGTTCTCAGAGGCTGTATCAAAGCATATTCATGGGAAGTTGACAAGAAGGTAAAAGTGTAGCAAGAAAAGGTGCGCAGGCAACAGAGATGATCTCAGCAGATTCAAGAACTTAGGGGAGCTTCACAAAAACCTGACTAAGGTTGGAGTCATGAACTACAAGTGTTGTGTTCTGAGTGCCAAGCCAATCCTGAACCACAGATGTCATCAACATCTCACCAAGGCTAAGGACAAAAAGAACTGGACCATTGCTCAGTGGTCCAAAGTCCTGTTTTCAGATGAAACTAAATTTTGAATTTCACTTGGAAATCAAGGTCCCAGAGTCTGGAGGAAGATCAGACAGGCACAGAATTCAGGGTGCTTGAAGTCCACTGAATCCACAGTCAGTGAAGGTTTGGGGCATCATGTCATCTGCTGCTTTTTGTCCACTGAGTTTTATCAAGTCCAGATTCAATGCTGTCAGCCATCTACAGTAAGCCATAAGTCCTTTTTTAGATTGGTGTTTTGTGATATCATAATATTTTGAGATAATCGATTTGTGTGAGCTTTAAGCGGTTATCATCAACATTAAAAAAAATTAAATCTTGAATTATTTCACTTTGTATGAGATGGATCCAGAATAAAAGTAACTTTCACTCCTTAAATTAAATCACAGGAAAAAACAAACATTTTCATGATATTCTATTTTGAGATGCACCTGTTTAATTTGTCAGAGGGCTGGACAAAACATTGTGTTTTTGAGTAAAATACAATTACAGAAGCCTTCAGAAGACATGTATGAACAGATTGTAGCATGTAAATTTTGGATTTGTTCTAGAGATCTTTGTTATGCCAAGATAAGGACATAAATAAATAAATAAATCAAGATCTCCAAATAACAACCAGCAGTTATCTCAGAAAAATGCATTAAAGGTGCAGTGTGTAATTTTTATCTTTGCAGCATTTAGCTGAACAAACTTTGTAAATATAAACCATAAAACAAGTAAATATGCCTTTCTAAACTGGTGTTTATCAACTGAATATATAAAATTAGAGTCCCCTCCATGGTGTCTACCATGCTAGATTTTCAAAACTTTCATGTATGTACAGTACCACAGAAGAGAGCAAATAACAAAAACAAACATTTCAGTCAGGAACACTCCCATCATACATCTATCAATTTCATTGCAAAATGAATTTAAAGTTTTACTGCAATTAATCCATAGTAGCATGAATCTAAATATGAGGGTAAAACAAGCTTTATGCTATAAAGGAGGAGGCTGGGGTGGAGGAGGTTAAGCTTTGCAAGCAGAAGCAGCAGTGTGATGCATCAGCATTAATGTAAGCAGGGCTTAGTGTTCAGAGAAAGAGCTGTGATTGGCTGTGGGGGCTGGGAAGTGGGTGTTTGACTACCGTACACAAACTAACGCTAGGCTTTATTTATCAAAATGCCACTGGCTGCAACGATTACAATCAGAAGCAAGTATCACAATCTAGAATCTGATTGTTTGATGATGCTATAAGTCCCTAATTCTATACACTGCACCTTTAAATAAAACATACAGTTGTGTGTCTGCCTAGGGCTTCCGTATATCATCAACATTTTTCCAGATTTTGCTCCATGACTGACTTTAGGGTGTGTTCCAACCCACGATTTGAGAACCACCGCTCTAATGTAAAAGAAAAGTAACATATGGACATTAAAGTAGCCAAATAGTCACAGCAGGGAAAAGAGAGTGGTAGGAATTTAAAACTGCAGTCAGTTTTTTTAACAGCCTATTTTTCTGCTGTGAGGGAAGAAGACAAACAGAGGAGCAGGGCGCTCCATCATAAATATCAGGCCTGGCTGGTTCCCAAGGCCCTCACTCAGGCTGTACTCTTGTTCTCAGAGTGGAAACAACCTGTTCTAAAAACATTTTGTCCACTGCGCTCTCTCTCTCGCAGCTATGCAAAGGGAGGTGTTTGGGTTTAACAGAACAGCTGTACTTTCTACACATCTGCTAATCACTTTCAAACTGACCAATGATTCAGATTTTTATGGTCTTATTGAAATATTTTCTTCATTTGTCTTATTTGAAAACATGAAAAGTCACTTTAACGCTACTTTATGAATATTTTTTTACCTATATTTTACCTAATATTTTGGCCTACAAAGCGTCTTTGTTCCTGATATGAGCTCCCTGCAACCCTCCCTCCTTCAAACTCAAAGTCTCAGGCTGCATGAAAGGCCAAAAAAAATAAAGTTGTATGGTGCTATATATGCATAGGTATGCTGCTCTCGCCTTATCATAGCTGAGGTAAAATTCCAAGAGACTTACCTTTAGCTGACTGGCGTAGTGTCCCAGTTTAATTTTGAGTAAGAAACCATCTTCCCCCACTTGGTGCTCAGCCTTGTTCTGCAGCTCCTGGATTAGACTGTCGAGCAGGCGTTTGGCTTTGAACTCCTCCTGCGGGTTCTCGAGGTCTATGGCATCCCTATTGACACAAACAAACAGACACATTTAAGTAGACTGGATACATAACAACCTCAGACACATGCATGATGAAAAGCACATGATAGAAGAATGATGTCCAGGATTTTATGACAGAAAACAAGTCTTTGCCTCTCTGTCAGTTTAAAGTAGTTTGTATGAGTGTTTCACATCGAATGATAAAACAACTGTGACTGATTTGAGGAGGGAGAAAAAAATGCCATCTTCTTGCTCAAGGGATTTATCATGCCGGCATGTGATTATCATTAGACCCTTTTACAGCAGCAGAACTAACAGGTATACAAAGGGGAAAACAAAAGGACAGAGTTCAGTAGTTGATCATAAATTGCATTAATCCAAACAAAAATTCAGCTAAAGGGAACAGAATTCCCTCAAAGAGTTGCTACAAAAGAAAGTAGTGTATCTGCTGTTATGGATAAACAAACATGCAGGACAAATGTTTGTACATAACTGAGCAAGCACACATCTACAAACATGCTCTGTAGACAAACTCACCAGAGTTGGCCCTCTATCCACTGTGACAGGTAATGTCGCACCTCAATGGGGAAGTGCTGTCCGTACAGGGACTGCATCTGGTGAAGAGCATCTCCCTGGAGCTGCTGGGCCTGGATCCACACTGCCATCTTCAACACCCTGAAATCAAAACATTTTTATTGTGAGAGTTGTAACTACATCTTAGAAAGTGCCTTAAAGTGCATCAAGTCGTTTTAGTGACACACACCTATCCAGAGAAAATTATTTCTGTATCACATTTTTTCGGATTGAAATTTGCAGACATCCCCTGCAACTTAAAGCCAGCACATAGAGGACAATGTAAGCTGTCAAGCCCAGACGATGGTTCATTTTGAGAAAAATCAGATTGTGGCTCAAAGGTCCACCTTACAGAGGTTAAAAAGAGGTGTGGATTTTGTGAATGTGATGTTCTGCTGCTCAGTTATTGGCCAAGGAAGGCTGAATCTGTGAATACTTTTCTAAATATTCTAAGTTCCTGCAGCCTGCATCACCCCCCATCCAGAGTTCCCTGCCTTGCTGAATGCTGGTGCTCAACGCAACGTCTTCAACTTTCTGAATAAACTAACTCCAACCAGAAGAGCTGAATGAAAATTCGTCTTTCAGATAAGTTTATGGCTGTTGATTTATTCTTCTACTGGACGATAATTAGACAAGCTACGGTTTTCTATGTTTATCTTCTGAATTTTTTTCAGCTATCGAAGTGAAAAACCAAGTAAAAACTTGTACAAATAACTAGTTTGGTCAATTCTACTTTGTCAAGAAACACATGATTTGCAGTTTATACATTTTCTTTATTAGAGCAGGCATCATTGACAACAGAAAGACACTGAGTCAGATAAAGTATAGAGGAGGAGCTGGGGTGGAGGAGGGTTGCAAAAAGCAGCTTGCAGAAGGAGCAGCAAAGCATAGCCAGGCTAGAGCAGTTTAAATAAGGCAGCATGAGTGCAACTAGCCAATGCCGTGCTGAGAGCAAATCAGCTGGCTGTCAGCTGATGACATTAATCTGACTCTAACTCAGTGGCCTGCCTGAAATAACACTATAGGCTTGATTTTGAGCATAATTTGGCGTGGGTTTTCTCTCTGGTGAAGCCTTCAGATGCAAACAGCTGCTCAGATACACTGAAGGGGAAGAGCGTGTGGACAGTAGCCAAAACTGGCATTGCATTCTGGGTGATAAAATAAAATGCTCCAAAAAAAGATATATATTCAAATTGCATCAAACTGAACGAACATTGTTTTTTTTGCCTGGCTTCCTGAAGCATGTCCCATTTGGAGGAGTAATGCTCACTGAAATCTCTGGAGGTCAATGCCACTACTATCGCCACTACCTTCAAAATTACTGAAATATCCCTTTAAACAGACTCTGAAGGAACATGTCTTCTATCTATCTTATTGGCCAAATAAACGTAAATAAAAGGTTAAAAATGCACAAATTGAAAGCTTGACAGTGGAGCCTGCAACCTGTAATTCATCTAGCCATAAGAGATGTTGTGTGATTAAAACAAAGCAGCAGCATTTATTAGAAATTCCACATCTTAAACATAAGCTCATAGTAGACAGATGTAATGAAAAACCCCCTCCAAGTATAACCTTCAGATGTTTTGTGTCTTTCTTTAACTGCAGCCCTGAGCTGTGGTGGATGAGCAGGTTGAGTGTCTTCACTCTGAACTTGTTTAAAAGTGTAACAGGCTCCTCTGTTGAGCCAACAGCTCCACGTTGAGAGTCACTGCCGCTTGTTTCCAGTCAACACAAACCCCTTAACCTTCTCAAAAGTGGCACTGTCAATTTCAGTAAAACACTTGCGTGTTATGAGTATGCGGGAAGTTTGCAGTGTTAGTATGTGTGAGTGTTTGTGTGTATTGGTAGGTGCTGTGGTGTCAGTGGCTCTGCTTGTGTGCGTCTTTTGTGCATCACTGTATACAGAAATTGACAGCAGCAGACCAAGGCTACACTTAGCACACTTAATGCAAAAAGAGAAACAGAAAATAGAGTTGATGTATTGTAACTATCTCTCTTGCCAATGTGTCACTACTTCTTCTACCTTTAGCAACAGCACTGAATATGCTTCATCTTATACTACTTCCTGAACAAGAAACTGCTTCAAATATGAGAACAATGACTCATTCAAGTGACTCGACTGTCTAATAAGGCAATGATCCTGTTAGGCACTAAGTGCTTTTAATGAAAATGAACTCAAAAATTGTGCATGTATCAAGGTTATAGTTTTGGATTTTTCATTAGTTTTATTTTTTATTTAGTTTTCACCTATTTTTTTTTTTATTTTAGGTAACGTTTTAATTAGTTTTAATGTTTTTTTTTAAACTAGTTTAGTTTTTTATTTTGCAAAGATGCTTCGGTTTAGTTGAGTTTTTATTAGTTTTAGTGAAAGTTTTAGTTAGTTTTACAGTTTTAGTTAGTCTTTGTTACCTCCGCCAAGGAGGTTATGTGATCGGCAGTGTTGGTTGGTTGGTTGGTTGGTTGGTTGGTTAGCAACATATCACCGTCTGGATCTAGGAATTTTTTAAAGGATTCTTTACCATTGGGAGATAGGGCTAATGGCGGAGGTCTACGCTGTTACCACTCTACACCAGGAGATGGCGGACATGAGTAACTTCAATCCCAGCAGCATTTTTGGGTGTGTTTCTATTCAAAGTTTTGGAGTTTATAGGGTTTGAAAGACGCACGCCTGGTTGAGGAGACGAGTCGGAGCGTAACAGAGAGAAAGACAGCGAATTGTAGCGACAATGCTCACAATGCTGGGAGGTATAGAGGAATATTTACCCTCTGCCATGACGTTCAGTCGTCTGTTGAGACCATGGGTGAGACTGTCAGTGCATCTGTTGGCACCGGCAGGCAATGCTTCTGCCATGATAGTCCACACATAGTGAAGCCAATGCTTTGTCTCACAGTGTTTCCACCTCACTGGGGAGGGAGTAATTGGCGAATGCCACGGTGGGAGGTACATGGGGACAGATCTAGGAATTTTTTAAAGGATTCTTTACTATTGGGAGATAGGGCTAATTGTTTTTCTAGTTTTATTTGTAAAGCTTAGTTTTTATTTAGTTTCAGTTAACTAAAATGATTTTTACATTTTAATTTAAGTTATTTAGTTAGTTTTAGTTAACTATAATAACATTGGCATGTATTTGCTGCTGTAGCAATAATTTAAAAAACACAGCGCCTGTATGCCTGCTTGTTTATCTACTTATGTGTCTTTGGGGGATGAGCTCCAAAGATAATTGCCCTCCTTATGGTATTTGTGTGTGTTAACACTAATCCTGTCAGCTCATGTTAATGCTGCTGCACTCATATTGCCCTGTATGTGTCCTGAACTTCAACCTCGGACTTAATAGCTTATTCACAGCCAACTTCGTGTTCAGTCAAAAGTACAGACTTCAAAAAGCAGCCACATTTATTGAGCTAGTGTTTGCGGTTTTGATGTTTTTATTTCATTAGTTTGTCATAAATGCAATCATGTGCCCAGCCCACGTGGGCTTACATGACACTACCAATTTAAACTATCAGAATGCATCAATGTTTTTTTCCACCGTCATGGAAACGGAGACATAATGATGTCAAAATTTCAAATCTTGATTAGAACTTCTATGGCATTTGAAATTAATTAATCAAGTCTGATACTCAAAAAATGTATTTGTACAACATTAACACTGAAGTCCCTGTGAAGTAATAAAAATTATCTGTATTTTAGGTTTGTTGTAAGACAGGCCACTGTTTTATGAACCACCAGGCCAATTTTCAGTTGTGAAAAACATCTCTAAGTTTCTAAAATTAAACTTCAAAATCATGAAAAAATAGACAGCATGACCTGCTGGATGGTGTGGGCGTGTCAGTTAAACGTGTTGAAGCCACGCCCACTTTCAGGAAACAAAATCCTGTCAAATTGTTTGGAAAAAGCTTCTGATCAGAGAACACACCTGGCTCTGTTCCAGAGCAGAGAGATGGAATAAAGGGATTAAATTTTCTGTTTTCTGGCACATATTTCTCTGTTATGATGCTTTTAATGACCCACAGGCTACTGTGGCTGATAAGAGTTGGGAAATTTACCTCACAATGAGCAAACAAAAACTTAAAAAAACAAAAACAAAAAACAAGAACATCAGCTAACAGCATATGAACTGCTCAGTGATGTCTAATCGTCGTGATGGGGGGCAGGGTAATTCCACATCAAGACTGGTGATGTCATGGGCTCATGTGTTTTCCCTGCTGAAATAAAGCCAAGCCAGGAAGAGATGGACAACTTTCAAACAGTCTAAATCCAAAATTCAGTCACACGTAGATCTCAGTGTTATCACATGTTTTCAGCAACCTTATTCAACCTTATTAACAAAAACCTAGTCCAATCCTACATAAAGAAATTTAACTTAAAAGCTAACCTAAAAAACCACCATGAATTGCTGTAGTAAAATTTTTTGTTTTGGTTTGTTTTTTTTGTATTCACATAGTATGCTGTCTGGACATTATTAACTATGATAGGGGCGCAGATGGCCTCGTGGTTTAAGGCGCGCCCCACGTACACGGACAGCCCGGGGTTCGAAACCGGCCTGAGGCCCTTTACCACATGTCTCTCCCCCACTCTCGTCCTTGTCTCCAACTCTATCCACTGTCCTCCTCTATCAAATAAAGGCACAAAACTGCCAAAAAAAACATGATATAAAGAGATCAACAGTGCCTGCCCATTTTTTATGGCACTGGTTCCAGAAGTGAAATTCGCCATTTGAAACCCCCATAGCTTTTTGACAAAATCATTGTTACAATGCTTCTAAGGCATGAACCAAGCACATCTAGCTTCCTAAGTATTCATGACAATAAAAAATTTGATTTGGCACCATAACAGCGTCTGAAAACGGAGACAAGAGACATTCCCACGCTTGCTGTGACACTTAAGAATCGTGGGTATTGTAGTATCTTTGGCTGAGATTGCAAAAAAGTTTTTCTTTCAAACTTCAGTTTTCTACAGGAGCATGTATCATTGTGGTAAGTCTAACTTGGATACTTCTGATAAAATGACATAATCAAATCCATAATGGAGAAAATGAATCTGAGTTTTACTTCCAGAACCACACTAATGAATCTGTTACTAATGTTTCTATGATTAGGTCAAATAAAATGGTAAGTGCCATGGTAAGTAATGAAGCAAAGCAACAACAAAGCCGTTGTAACTTTAGCACAGAAAATATAAGATCCAGATTTTCCTTCTTATTAGAATCCTCAAACTTCTGTGTTTTGGCATCATCTCTTTTCTAATGCCCATAATTGTAAAGTGTATGCCAGGCTTTAGAAATAAATTCAATTCAATTAGGAATGAAGAGGAGAATGAAAATGATATAAAGACTATAATCAGGAGAACAATTGAATTAACTATCTTGTCTTCTTTTCCAGGCCTTTGAGACTAAATGTGAGAACCCAAACCACATCAAATTTAAACAGCCATTCTAGTTTTTATTATGCCTGCCCCATATTTCAAGTTTTTGACAAGCTATTTCATATAACTCTTTCTCAAGGCCATTGTATTTTATACAGTGAAGAAAATATGGCAAAGTGTGTTAGTTAACTGTTGGTGGTGTTACAATGAAACAGGTGCTTGGATCCATATGTTTGATAGGACAGTTATAGAGAGCCTGGAAATATAGGGAGAGAGAGAGCTACATACACCAGACAACACCAGGAGTAGATCCTGTGACCAGTGCATCAAGGACTGTACGAATGATCTGATTGTCTAAGCCAGTTGTCTAAGACTTTGGTGACTTGTGGAAAAACGGATCCTGTCTTGTACATGTATAGTAGCGCTTTTCAAGAAAAAATTATTATCTTGCCTTATTTTAACAGTTAAATGTATCAGTTGTTTTGAATCTGCAGAGTGCAGTTCCTCACTAACATACAGCGGTGCCTTCAGACAGAAAAAAACAACAATTAAGCTTTCATCAATTTAACTGCTGATTTTCCACTTTGCTCTTGTACACCATAACCAAAGATCAGCATCAATTTCAGTTTGTCTCATTTCCTCATAAGCACTGTAAATACCCTGTTAAACTGCACTTATACATCTGTGAACTCAACTTTTGTTTGAATGTGCAATTATATTCTGACTGTGCATATCAAGGCAAAATGAAAGCATGTGAAGCCACATTCACAGCAGACAATTAAATCCACTTCAAAAAAAAGGTGCTGTGCACATGTTTTATCTTTAGTGGCATCAGCAGCAAGCATCAGCATTCATACTATCAGCTGATTGGAGGAGGAGCCGAACAGGAAGAGACCTTTTCTACCACCCTTTTCCAGTGACACTCATTGTTGGTGCAGGGCTGTCTTTCTGTGCCATCCTGCATGTAACCAACATACAATGAGGTGCAAGAGCATGCCAGGTGCTTCAGCTTGAAACACAGAGTGTTGTGCAGCCATAGATAGTGGGCTGTTTACCAGTCTGTCATCTCTTTAGCAAGTCTTAAAAGTGTTTGCCTGCCATTAGCACTTCCGATCTCACCTCCAAAAGGAGTACGAGCTGCCAGCCTGCAGTTGTTTCACTTTGACCAACCACAACATCCAGACACCCTGACATGACCCTATAAATAAAACCATGGAAATTAAAAGCAAGCCATGCTCCTCTCTTTACAAGAAACTGAAACCTACTTCACCGCAAACTTCACAGCAGAGTTCTAAAAAACGAAACTCCAGCTTACCTCTTGGCTTCAGCTGTGCATTACCATGTAACAGCAGGAAACTCTAAAGAGGAGCAACACAAACCTGACAGGCAGAGAGCGAGACAGAGAGTCAAAGAGACAGAGGGAGGGAGAGAGAGAGAGAAAGCAAGAGGAGGAAGTGAGTCAACTTTGGGTACTTCTGAGGAAGCTATCTCTTTTTCACAAGGACCAGCACCAACGAAACGTCAGACGAAGCTGAGAGAGCTGCAAGGGTGCGAGGGAAAGTCCACTGAATAAATTTCACTCTATTCCACTTGTCGAGAACACGTCAACATAATAACGATAAATGTTTTAGATTCCCCGAGGGGAAGAGAATTACACACAGGCGAAGCTGTTTCACAGATAGTTTGAATTGATTTTGACACTAATTAAAAAGACATTTGCAGCAAATGTCAGCACATACAGATATGTAAGGGTTGCTGCCAGAGAACAGCAACTGCATTAAAACATTTTCTCCAAATAGCTTTATAAAAAAGCAGAAAACTATTATGTCCCACCACTTCTCCAATACTTTCTGCCCTGAAGTGCACTGTGATATCATTAAAATATGGTATTTAGGGCTGCGAGCTTTGATGCATTAACCACAATTCAATAAAGGCAGAAAATTATTGCATTATTTTTTAATCACATTAATTGCATGCTTCATTGTCCCTTTCAGCGCACTTTAGTTGAGCTGCAACATCTCTCTGCCACCAAAGTGATGTAAAATAAGGACACCACTGCTCCTTAATGTCTCATTTCACTTGAAAACTCACAGACAGCTTAGCAGATAAGTCAGAGTCAACTTTTTTACCGCCCCCTTATTTCCTTTTCAATCCATACCAAGTTCCTTTTCCCTGTTCAAGTCTGTATTATCTACCCGGAGTCGCTTACTGTCTTAAAAATAAAAGCAGGTCTGCATCTGAACAGGACGTCAATGATCGAATATTCAAAATTTAACCATTGTAAACGCAAAAACATACCTGTCAGCTACAGCTTCATACACAGCAAAAAATTAAAGGGATATTTCAGTATTTTTGAGGCCAGGCTGTATGAGTAGTGGCATCAGCCTACAGTTCAGTGAGCATTACTCCTTTAAGAAAGACTCACTTGGTTGTACCCTCCAGCAAACTAGGCTATACAGCGTAACAAATAAGTACAGTTTCTCAGTGGAATTTAGTGAGTTTTTGGTAAAAATGGGCTACAATTAAATTACTTTCCCAAATCATTCAACCCTAGTAGAAACTCAGTATTTTTACTTATACTTTAAATGGATAGTTGTGTACTTTTTCCACCCCTGCAGAAATGCAGCAAAGTGAGTACCTCTCACCCAGGCTGCCCCTGTTATGAAGGACAGCCCATCAGTTAGACTGCAGGGATTCCTTTGCTATGTTTCTGGTGGATTGTTGTTGTTTTTGATGGAAGATACTTTTACACCATGAGTGAAGTTATCCACTTTGTTAGTAGGTTCCTTTCTATGAGAACAGGTGGAGCAGAAGTCTGACTGATGGGCTGTCCTTCATAACTGGGGCAGCCTGGGTGAGAGGTACTCACTTTGCTTCATTTGTGTCATAGGATACTCCTTTTTTTTTTTTGGCTAGTCACCAGCCATTAGAGCATAGGCAGTGGCCCGTTGGTTCTTGTTTTTCATTGACAGTTGCCTGGCTGATTCATGTCACCTAAAGGTCAGTTTACTCTCTCTCTTCCTCACTCTGCTGCAGCTTTGACGGTGACATTTTTAAATCAAATTTGTCTTTATCTACGCATCAAGGGGGGGCAAAGGAATGGTGTCTATAGTAACATCATATTTGACCCATTGTGAGGGGCTGGTTCAAGTCAAACCAGCTAGGGCTGAATTTTCTTTCCAGTCCAGCTGAGGATATCAATAATGACTCAAAAAACACAAAAGAAAAATCACTCAACTGTCTCCACACATTGCTGTCCAATATCTGCTTCACTAAAAAGAAAACTGCAAGAAGAGTGATGAATCAGCGCCTCTCTTTGCTGTTATCTGCCACATCTTCATATTTTAGGTGAAAAAGCCTCTTTCTGTAAAGCAGCCTTATCTATTCAACCTTGTGTTACTGCCTTGCTCCATGAGGAAGTTGTGCTATATAGAGTGAAACTGGTATCATACCTGTCAAGTCTGAGCGAGCCAGAAATGATATGAGGAAAATATGCAGTGTGTGTGATAATACTGTTCAATATTGCCATGATAATATGACTTATAATTAATAATTGGGCACCAAATGCACAGATTTTTAAAGCTTCATATTTGTGACCTCTGGTTAGCAAATGCATGCACAAATTTTTGAAACCTTGTGCACAGATATGCAAACTGTGGGTATGGATTAAGTCAGACTCAGCTTCACAAAGGCATCCTGTCCTCAGACTTGCTGCTACTCAGCATTTTTAAATTTTGTTTTAATAGTGTTGAGAGTTTCCTGTAGTTCTTTAAGGTGGTGGCGTTGCAGGTGGTGACAGATGTCTGTGACATTTCCTCTGGAATTAGCCAGCCAGCTTAGTAAGATTTACATCGTACTTCTGATTGTCACTCCTTAATAATAATTTTTTTTAAAAAGTCATCTTTTACTCACAGGCTGTACCCAGTTATTTGAATAGTATGGAGATTTATCAGACTGGCCAGTGTGTCCGAAACTTCATCTGACTGGTCAAAAGTTACATGCTTTAAGGACAACTTTCATGCACATTTTCACATCACCATGACAACCTGAAAAACATCTTTCCTGCTTCCATGAATGAAACTGGACTGTGACTTCTGATATTTTCTCAGACAATAATAATATCTCAGACTTGAGAATTTTTCTTTACTGTTAAAGCTGAAATGTCAGGAGCACAAATTATTTCATGAATCTGACCTTGAGATGGAACAAACAGTGATGGCAAAGCACATGAGTGAAAGGATGGAATAGTACAGTAAGTCAAATGAGTTCACCTGCCTTTAACTTTCTGTGGGATCAATCCTGTTTAAAGAAAACTCTAAAGCTTTGACACATTAAAGGCTATTAACAGCCTTCTCTAGCAACAAAGTTGGCTGAATTTTTCCCCATATGCTGCTGAAAATGTCCTCAAATGCACCTGTTGTGAGGTGCATGGAAGTCAGGAAGATTTCTGGGCCTGTCCTTAAGTTTTTCTAGAAATTTGCCATCACTTGTGAAAATGGCTGTAAATGCTCAAGTTCAAAACCAAAACCTCACTCCTCATCTCTACAAGAGGCAAGCTCACCCATAAGGAGGGATAAAGGGGAGAGCTTTCTGGAGCTCAGCCAAACTGGGGGCCCATGGAGGTCAGCAAAATCATGAACCATTAAGCTGTGATAACCATTTTCAATTCATGACGTGAATATTAACCACTCTTATCAAAGCAACAAATAAATGCTGTAGTAAAATGGAGCCTAATGTAAAGTAACATCAGACGTCATAGTGCACAAATGTCAGGGTGCTAGAAGATAAAAACTGAGACTGATTTAATGAAAAAGAATTAACCAATTGTAAAAGACAGCAAAATGGCGCAAAATGTTGTTAATATGCAATTTTAAATGCTATAAAGGGTGGAAAGTGGCACAAATGGGTTATAAGTAAAAAAAAAATGCGGGAAAAATGGGCAAGAAGTGATGAGAATGAATTAAAAGAGACAAAAACTGGTGAAAAAATGGGCAAAATGTAACAAATTTGGGTTAAAAGTGGTAATAAAGACAAAAGCAGCATAAATGGTTTAAAAGTGGCAAAAATGGGCAAGAAGTGGCAAAAATAAGGACAAAAAAAAAGGCAATGATGAATTTAATTGGCCAAATGTAGCCAAAGTGGGTTAAAAGTGGACAACAATTAGTTAAAAGGATAAAAAATGTGTCAAACACGGTCAAAAAGTTGCATGGATGTGGTTTTGAGTGCTTAAAAGGGTAAAAGTGGCACAAATGGGTTATAAGTTGCAAAAATGTGGCAAAAATGTGTGAAAAGTTGCAAGAATTAATTATAAGAGGCAAAAAAATGAAAAAGTGCAAAACGTGGCACACTTGGCTTAAGGTTGCAAAAAAATTCAAAAAAAAATTGCAAACCTGGGGGAGAAGTGGCAATTTTTTTAAAGGGGGAAAAGTGACAAAATAGGACTAAAGGCAGTAAAAATTGATTAAAAGTGACAAAAAGTAGCAAAAATATGGAGAAAAAAAAAGAAGAAAAAAAGAGGCAAAAGGCAAAAAGCAGCAACAATGAGTTAAAAGGATAAAAAAAATGGCAAAAGGTCAAAAAGTGGCAAAATTTTTGTTAAAAATGATAACAAGAAGTTTCAAAAATGGGCTGAAGAAACAATGAAATGTTTAAAATGAAAGTGATGTAAAATGTTTAAAGTAAAATAAAAAATATTTCCAACGTAAGAGCCCAAAAACAGTTTGGCACACTTTTCAGCATCTAAATAAGGTTACTGTTTACCAGGACGCTCGCACCAACGCTACTGTTCCAACACACATGCACTGACTTCATCAAAAGTCAGAACTGGGGAGGAGCCTACTCTCTGTCTTCTTGGATGAAACATAACATAACATCTACGCAGATACAAACTTAATGAAAATGATTTTCTTTGCTCTAACTCCTCGTGTTTGCATCTTAGCTTCGTGTTTGTGTCAAAGAAGCTGTATCAAAGTTTGATCTACAGCCTGAAAGTCATGACTGTCTGCTCTGGAGTTATCATATTTGAGGCATCTCTCATTCCTGGTTGGACACTGTGGAGGCAGAACAGGCGGAATCCACATGCTGGGAGAAGTCTCCAGACAAATATGTGCATGTCTTTATTTTACCATCTCAGCCTGTCTTCACCACCTCTGTTCTCCTTTGCTGATCTGTCGTCCAGCTGATTTGTTCAACTGAACTCTCAACACTTTAAGGCTCCCTTCCAGCTGTCATTTTGGGAAGTTTTTATGCCTAGATTAATGTTTTTGGATCACTGCAGGCAGGAAAATAAGTCCAAAAGTCATCTAACTGATCATGATTAAGATCCACCATCAGACCTAAACACTGGAGCTGCTATCAGCTACATGACTCTGGTTGACAAATGAGACTCATCCTTCTCTCAGGAAAAGGAGCTAAAAACATGCTGGCTCATTTTCTGTTCTTATAGGGAGAGGCCGTCTGACTTATCACAATTGTGGATATCGTATCAGCATCTTAGAAGTCTTTGAAGAATGGAATGGGCAAATAAACAGTGAAATATAGTGCTCAATAAGCACTAGATCTTTGTGCAATTAATAAAGTTTTAAGGGAATACCAAGGTGTTCAGTGCATTTTTTACAACAGTGCCACATTGATGCAATACGCCCTGAGGAGTGTTGGGAGTAACACGTTACAGTAACTCTTGTTACTTTTTATGGTAACTAGCAGCGTAATGGATTTCTTTTTAAAATCATTAACGCCGTTACAATTATAGAGAAATTTAAATCACTATCTATATCACTAATATTATCAGGGCAAATCTTTCAGTGGATTAGTTGGCAAAGAGGAGCTATTTACAGGTGCAATTCTTCTGCTAAAGTCATCGCTATAGTTCTCTACATTGTGCCTACTCCCTGTGCAGACCTGCCCACAGACAAACCAAGAGAATGGGTTCTCCCCAGTCGTGATTTATTTATGGTGCTGGCATCCTGGCATCCTGGCTTACAGTTGTAAAGTGTGTCAAACTATTATTGGGTGCTGATTATCATATTACTTATCCATGCCACTTTTAGATTCTTTTCTGCACATTTTAAGAACATTTTTTTACAAACTTTGAACTAATTTTTGCAGCTTTTAACCAGTTCATGTCACTTTTAATCTATTTTTGCTATTCTTTAACCCCTTTTTACTACTTTCTACACCAATTTTCGTGACTTTGTTGTCAAATTTATCCCTTTTGCACATTTTTTCCTCTGTTTTCTGCACATTTTATCCCTCTTTTTTTGCATTTCTTAGCCCCTTTCTTCTGCTATTATCCCATTTTTGCCATTCTGTTACTACTTTTCACTATTTTTCTACCATTTTTTGCCACTTAGCCAACTTCTCTTGCCTCTTTTTGCAATTATCAAATTATTTGCTCTTAAAGTTATTCTGGTTCCTTCTACTTCTCTGGCATCCTGACGTTAACACACATCAGCCTTGCCATGAAGTCTGACTTTACTTTCCTAATGGTTTAGTCAGTGTGCCCATCCACATTATTGACATTACCAAAAAAGGCAATTTTGTTTTAAGAAAAGGAGTTTACTGAATTACAGCACAAAAATTCTTTTTGATGTTGTGATACGACTTGCTATTATTCAGGTCAAATACAAAAATTAGTAATCACATATTCACTTTTCAATGGACCATAGTTTTGCTGACCTCCATGGGCTCCCCCATTCGGCTGGGTCCCCAAAAGCTCTACCCTCTATCCGCGCTTATGGACGGCCTTGACTATAAGCACACCCACACTTTAAGACACTTGACAGATGATCTGTAGAGGGTTAAATGAGGTTTTCTACCTTGACTAACCCTCCAAAGATCATCACTTGGCTTTTTCTTTTATCTTTATTGCCATTATTTTCCAACAGAGGGAGGGGACCTTAGCTCTATCTCCAAAGCCTTGTCTCTCTCACATACGCTTTCTGTTGTCCTCTTTGAATTTTCAGCACAGCCAGAGGATGTTTTTCCTATCTCCCTGTCTGCTTTGCTTTCTTTCTTAGATGCTGCACCAATTGGAATCATAGGCATGTATTTAGTGAATGAAGTCCTCCTTTCAGAGACGGCTCACTAATACACCCTCTCTGTCAACACCTTTATGCAACACTGACGTAAATACAAACTAGTTTTCTTCATCACCCACTGTGCAGAATCCTGTTTAAGCTCTGAGTTATTAAAAGCAGGAAGAGAAACTGTCAAGCATCAGAGTCGTCCTTATCAGTGGTGAGAGGGTGAAAAACAAAGAGTTTGATTAATCAATACTTCAGTCTTTCTGATGTCTATTTATTCCATTTGATTCGGCTTTTACAATATTTATGAAGCCCAGCTTCATTCAGATCAAACAAAAATGAGCGTGATACTCACAAGCATGTTAATGTTTTTGGATCCAGTTGTAATTCTTGGCATATAACGCACATTTATTTATTTGCTTTGAATTTTGGGATGTCTGATACTCAACAAGTCTCTCTCTTAGGATGTAGAAGCACAGTAAGCGACCTAACACTCATCCTGACTGGTTACTTGCTGTCGCTGTTCCTCGAACCTCAGAAATGCATATTTCACAATCCTTGGGAGTTGTTTTTTAAGAAAAGGGGCTCTAAAATCGCCATCCAACATTTGCTGCATCTGAAGCAAGATATCATGCAAAGCTTTATTCTACCCAAACATGTTTTCATAGACTGTGACACAGATTTACGGTATCTTTCAAAACACTATGGCATCTTGTATCTGTTCCAATCACAGCATCTGGTAATACTCATTAGTTTCTGCAGCGAATAGAAAACAATGAAACTTCAAAGCCTGCCTGAGTCAGTCAGCCCTCAATGGAGGAGAGAGAAAAACCCCCTCGTACTCTATGTTAGGAGATCTCCATGAAGAGGAATAACATGTTTTTTAGCCAAGTCTTTAATGGTTTGTTCTGCCAAACACATTGCGTATTCAGTGCAACACAAGTAACAAAACAGAAGGGGTTCTGGGTAAGTGTGCTTGTGTGAAAAGAGACCAAACATTGAGCAGCAGACATCCTCCTCTTCTCACTAATTTGTTATGATTATCTTCCCCCATGAGTCAGTGTATGAAATATTACAACTACAACCAAGGCAACAGAAACAATCAATCTTTTACAAGCCTTGAACTATCGTTGGCATCTTTGTTGTCCTCAGTAAGCTTGTAGTGATTATAGCACAGTCTAAGCAGCATGACATGAGTGTTTAAAGCTCAGCTGACTGTTTTTGTTCTAAATTACCCAGGGGAACATGCATTCATCTGATGACAAAAACAAAGAAAAATTACACACAAACTCCTGTCACCCACTGTTTCCTCTCAGGAAAAACTGACATCCATCAACATAAGCACTTCCTGTTGAAATCAAGTGCCACCCACCATTCACAGCAATCCTACTTCTCTTTTTATAACCCAAACCCACATGAACGCAAGGATAGAAAGGGTGCACATGTAAACTCATGCGGCAGGTGATTTAATTTGGTTTTTGAAATAAGCTTAATATCACTTTTACCAAGCTTAAAAGTACATTTTTGATGCACAGAAGAAGTTTTCTGATATGCCAAAGTGGTTTCTAATGTTCTGTTCATGTGAGCAGGTTTTAAAAGCAGAGTTCAAGCACCTTTTTCAAGGTCAAATGCAAGCAGGATCCAAGCACTTTCAAGCTTTTCCAGCATGTAGCAGCCGTGTTAAATAGTAAGTTTATATAACTACATTCAGTCCAAGTTTTAGGCATGTAGGGTGCTAAGGATCCACCACAAATCACAATTTATTTTGTCCAACTGTAAGTGATTTATTAGAAAGTGGAAGCATTTAGGAACAACAGCAGCACAGCCACAAAGCAGAGTCAATGACTGCATCTCCAAGGCTCTGCTGAAGAGTTCTGCACATCCACTGGCAACAACCATCTGAGCCCTGTGGTATTTTTAAACCACTGTGTCTCTCCTGGACTTTTTTGACTTAAACTTGTAAAACATCAACGCTGTGGTGCAAAGTCAAGATCTAAACTCTCCTTCAGCCTCAACATGTTTGCACATGCACTGTTCCGCAAAGCATGATGTGACGACAGAACAGGCAGACATTGGTTGTCACAGCCCAGTCACAATGCATTGTGGGATACAAACAGACAACATGGTGGATGGAATTAGCCGCTAGCAGAAGGAACGATCGAAAACTGATTTATAAGATGGATAAAAAGAAATTAATATCAGAGTTACTTGTGTGGATAAAGACCCTGGAAAGTCACCAAAGTTCCAGGTCCTCAGAAAATGTTCTATAGGAGCGACGAGGGCATAGATAGATAGTCATTAGAATAGCACAACGAAGGTCTTTCATACACAACAGGCCAGGCTCAAAGGGTTAATGTAAGCACAAAAATTGCAGCAGGAGCTTCATGGCAGAGCATGGTGGAGCAGCTGCATGCAAGCCTCAAATCACAAAGTGCAATGCCAAGCATCTGATGTAGTGATGTAAACACTGTGTTCTGTGGAGTGACGAGTCAAGCTTCTCTGTTTGGCAGATGGGAGGATCTGGGTTTGACGGAAGCCAGGAGAACATTACCTGCCTGACTGCATTTTGGTACGGGGCAGGTTTTTAAGGTTTGGATCCCTTATCTCCAGCAAAGTGTAATCTTAATGCTTCAGCACACCAAGACGTTTTGGACAATGTTACGCTTCCAAATTTGTGGTAACAGTTTGGGGAAGGCTCTTTTCTATTCCAACATGACTGTACCCCAGCGCACAAAGCAAGGACTATAAAGACATGGTTTGATGAGTTCAGTGTGGAAGAACTTGACTGGCCGGCACAGAGCACTGACCTCAACCCTATCAAGAACCTTTGGGATGAACTGGAATGGAGATGCAGGCGAGGCTTTCTCGTCCAACATCAGTGCCTGACCTCATAAATGCTCTATGGAATGAATGGACACAAATTCCCACAGAAACACTCCTCCCAAGACAAGTGGAGGCTGTTATAGCTGTACAGGGAGCAACTCCATGGTAAAGTACATGTATTTGAATATAATGTCATTACAGTCCCTGTTGGGTGTGATGACCAAGTGTCCAAATACTTTTGTCCATATGATGTATGTCCAGTTTAAGGTTACAATCAACTCTATGCATTTTTTGTGTATCATCATTATTATTTGCTGGGTAAATCTGTATTAATTGGCTTGTACAGACAGTTGTTTTATATACTACTGAGGGAATCCATGCCTTTCAGACTTTTTAATCATACGACTGCTAAAAGGGGCTATTATGTTGAGAAGTAAGACACCAAACAGCATAGAAAGACAACAAACAGTCAAACTAGTTTTGAAACAGTCATTTCATAATCTAGAGCGTACAGGTTGTATCAGCTGGAGTTCATTCACCCTCAGCTCTCTGCAGAGTGAACTCTGCTTGTTGACCTCCTCGTCCATTGACTTTTTCAGTTTGTCTTATTGCTTTTTTTTCATGAGCTCACAGATTGAGTCAGAAATGATCCTTATCAAATTCTGCTGTATTTTCTTGCTCTTAGTGAAGCTGACAGATTTATGTTGACGTATGTAGGAGAAGGAAAGGATTGGACAAGTCCTTTAGTCACAGCTAATACAACATGGTTCATTTCTTGAAAATAAACATTAAGATGAGGAAGTCATCTTTTCTGATGTGACATTACTTTAAACATATTACATTACATTTTGTTTATGAATAGTGAATAGTGTTTCTGATGATTGATGGTCTTTGAACCAATAAAAGTTACAGCCTGAGGCTTGAAACCATACTGACTGCTCCACAATAATGATGATAAAGGCCCCTAAACAGTTTTTGTGAGAAGTGTCAGCAGAAGAATAGCATAAGAATAGATGGTAGTTGGTGGCCGGTCAGAGGTCAGGGCAGGAACATGAGTTTCAAAAATGCTGAAATGCACTGAGGTGAAGAGCAGCAGCCAGGACATGACACATAATCCCAGGCCAGGCCAAACATCCTCATTACATCACCAGCGCAGAATTGGCTGACCACTCTTCTGCATGCAAACACCACAGGCTGGCCAGAGATCAGCTTGTCAACTCTTCAACTTTTTCAGCAGACAGTCATTGCTGGAATCTTTTCCTGACTTGCATGTGAGACTGTTTGAACTCCACAGCCCTGTCAGCTCTGAGTCCAAACATGACCGTCCATATATAGTATGACACAGCTAGAATCAAATAAGGAAAGAAAAAAAAAATGAGAGACTTGCTGTTGCACAGGAGCACATGACAAGCCTGTGTACGTGCAAAGGGAGGGACAGATGACTACAGAGGTTCTTTGTGCTGTCCGACCTGCCCCGAGGTCCTGTTGCTGTGCTCCAACCCACATCCTATCACGTTGTCACCGTGAGAAAGATCCCTTATTAGCTCAGTGATGTATCCATTTAGATGTGCACAGATTATCAAGGTGGACGTCTATGGTTTGTGTATTGTCTCACATTCGAATGTAAGAAAACCTTAAGTAAACACAGCTCACAAGACTGAGTAGAGGAACAAACTTAATGGGTAAATTTTATTCTTGGTCAAACATCTCTGCCCTGCAGGCCTTTGCTGTGAGCCTCAGTGTCAGCTGCTGTTGTTACACCTCCATGAAACCGGCTAAACAAGCACCAGGGAGAGATAACTGTCACCATCAAATCCCCTCATTAGTAAGATGAGTGGATATTACTAAAACCCAAGGGGTGAAAATTCAAGGGGCAGGAGTGAAATACAAACGGTTGTTAGAAATTTGCTAGAAACAAACATGACGTCTGTAAAATGTAATCTTACTTTTCAGTGTTTAAGAAGCATACTGATAACTCAAACAGTAGAGAAGTATGTCTGGATCAAAGTGAAAAAATTAAAAACATGTCTCACACAAGCTGATCAAATAGGTTCTCTGCAGTCATGTGGTTCTGATGACGCACAAATGTCCACTGGGGTTCAGGAAGTGGGGGACAGTCATGAGGAATGAATGGAACAGAGGAAAGTTTGTCCTTTCATCCAGGTCATGGTTATCTGAATCTGAATCTTTGTCAACTGGACTCAATTGAGGTTCAAGATGTTTCTCCAAAAAGCTTCTTCAGTTCCAAAGTGATCAAGGCCAGAGCTTGAATTTAAAGCCTCTGTAGACCATGCTAATGATCCCTTGAGAGTCGACACACCCTGTCCTCCAAGGTTGCACGAAGCTGGCTCCTGTGATCCAGCAGGAAAGCATTGTTTGGATTGCTGTTGGAAGGAACCCAAGTCTGCATTGTCTGTAGGGGATAGGAGGTGTCTTAAGGCTCAATTATGCTTTCCACCATGACGGCTGCATGGACACAGAATTGTGACGTTGAAACATTTATACCTTGCGCCGGCTACCTCCTTGCCAAAAAAACAATATTCTCCCAAAAGCTAGGGGGCAGTGTCGTCAAAAATCCTGTCTGTAGCATGTTTTGACATCATGTGTTTTGCCACATGGGCCGCACAGGGGCGTAACTGAGGATTTTATGAAAGATCTGATCCACGGAAATTTGCTACTCTGTGAATGCATCAGGCATAAAACAGTCCGCCAGAAAATTTCCACATATTCTGAGTGTGATCCTTTAACCAATTTACCTGGCATGGAGGCAAACAATATCACAGTTTGCTCCTGCAAGCCTACTAGCGTCTAGGATTGTCTAGCAAGATGAAGGGAGACAAGAGCTCTCTGGTACTGACCTTAGAGGCTACCCACATCCTTTTAACATATAAGAAATCCTAATTTTGTCATGAACATGCTGGCGATATGCTGTCAACCACATAAACCTTGTGCAGTAAACAACCAAGTAAAGATGTGCAGTTCACAAACGAGCTGGTGCTACAACACGGCTCTTTGACGTAGGCTGCTGTAGCTAGCTCTCATTTGAGTGCCAGTTTCCTTTCCTCCATCCTTTGTGGTTATTCAATCCACATTTACAAAGCCAAACTGTTAAAAAATGAAGAGCCATTTGGGAGCCAAACAACCAGCTCTACTGAGCTTACCCAAATGATCTGGATCTCTAAAAAGAGCCAGTTTTTCCATCCATACCAGACTGCTGTGCTACACTGCATGTCCAGGTTTTAGATGAAGGCGTTTTAATTCCTGTTTCACTGTATTGTTTTTTAACTAATCTACCAAACACAAATTTCCCTACTTTTTGTGCAAAGTTTATATTTTTTCCCCGAAAAAGGCCTTGAAAACTCAACAATTTGGTAATAAATGGAAAGATAGCTTCCATGTATCAGCTTGAAGACCACACATCAGTCAGTTTGACTCAACAGTCTGCAGGACATCTTCTAGTGATCATTTTTAGATACAATCACATCTGTACGGCCTCAACGTTGCCCTTTGTTTTTTCCTTGTACACACAAGCACACAGAAACACTTCACACTGACAGGCCAAATTCAATTGTGTTAAGAAGAAAAAGGAGCCGGCACATGCCCCCAGGAAGCAGGTTTCCCACAGTGCTGCAGCGGATACTCTTTGGATACTAGCTGTGATGATGAGCCACTACAAATAAAGAGAGAAGATCGCTTCCGACAGGCGTTATACAGCCACTTTTATAGAGGTGGTCAGTGGACTGTAGGGGGGTATTGTGTAGGTACAATCAAACTGTGGTGAGCCCTTGATGGCCTCAAAACATTTGCTAAGAACTAAGTATTTCCTTTGCCTTAAAAGGGCACATCCTGAGCATAAATGTGCTGGGTGTAGTGGGTTTAAAGGAAAAGTTTGGACGAATTTAGCATAAAGCCTCATTCGCAAGCCTATTTTGGATATTGGCTAAAACTATTACTTCAGAAAATTAACACATGTTGCATGATGCATGTTGCATGATGCATGTTGCATGGGTTAAGTGAGCAAGGTTTTGGCTATTTGTGTTTTTAAGTGAGCAAATTTGCACCATCAAAAGGATGCTAAAGTAGCTGCAGGTAATAATGAAATGTATGAACAGATGCAAAGCAAACTATTCACCTCATTTTTTTTAGAATAAGAACCCTTGAAAATGTTTATGATGCCTGGACTATCATTCTGACTCTGCTGGTTAATTTGATGCCTTACAGTTTTAGAGGATTGTTTTTCCTCAGAAGAAGACTGCTGCTGAGGCTCACAAACTCATTTCCTAGCCCATTAAATTTCTAAACTCTAGCTGTTAGAGGACAATGAGAAAGCCTTTGCTAATGGACTGTTTATGTTGTTGATGATATTATAAAATTACATCAGCTCAACCACTTATCTTGCATTTCTTTATTTCAAATGCTAATCAGACCATGACAGGAAGTGAAATTAAAAAGTGAACCCAAGGCTTAAGAAATGCACATTTTCTTAAACACAGTGGGCTCACTGCTGCACAGATGCTTTGTTTATACATGTTTCTCCTGTTTCTCCGATGTAATGTCAGCTGTTATTTCTGTGACTCTGGCTGGAGCTGTGAGTGAGCAAAGGCCTGCAGGCTGAGTGATGGAGCAGCAGTCAGAATGAAGTGGAATCAATCAGGAAGTCATAATACACTGCAGGTGACAGCATCCTACCGGGCTCTGCCATCTAGCATGAAAAATAAGGATGTGTGTCACTGGCCTGCCTTTTACCACCTGCCCTGGATATGACTCGACTTCATGTGGCAGGTCAGGTAATTCAGCATGCTCTTGTCTTTTTGTTAAGATTTATTTATGTGCAGGCTCGATTTGATTACAGAGAAAGGCTTACTTTACGTGAGCTCATATGGAAGGGTTTTCCGTAACCTTATGAAAGCTGCAGACTATTAAAAGTGTCTGAAATATGTACCAAAAAAAAACAGAAAAAAAAAAATCTGTTTCCCAAAAGGCAAAGCGACTGAACACCATTTATCAAGACTGAAGGCTGATTGCTATTTTTATTGACACTCTCTGGCTCCACATACAATTCATAAGGTTCATAAGTAATATAATTTCATTAAACTAGAAAAACAACTATCACTTAATATTAAATACTATTAATACACTACAATGACATTTTTGACCACACATTTTCTTTAAGAGCTTTAGGCAGAGATTGATGATTGTTTCTGACCTTAACTCACTGTCAGGTGAGCAGGTCAAAGATCTAACTAAAGGCCACCCTTGTTTACATTATGGTGGAACTAGTCATCTATACCAATGAAAAACTGAATGTATACAAACATTTTGCACCTGGCCTGCCACTATTTAATCTGTCAATTTAAAGGGGACATATTACGGTATGCAAAACTCACGTTTTCAGGCTTTTCTAACAAAAATATGTGCCCCTGGCCTGTCCACAATCCCCTCAAATACCAGAAAAATCCATTCCTTCCCCTCCTCTCTTTCTCCACCTTTCAGAAAATGTGTGCTGATAAAACTGTTCTTCGATTTTCCCCTCATGATGTCATGTGGGGAGTTAGCACCGCCCCCACGTTCGGTTGACCCTCCCTGCTTGGAAGAAAGTTCCGCCCTCCTCCTGATCTTCCTCTTAGCTGCCAGCTGAGATGCTGGATAGCTCAGTGGGTTACCCTGCTGACTTTGGTCTGGGAGACTGATGGTTCAAATCCCAGTCGTGTCCTCTTTTGGATAACAGCATCTGTAACATTGTAACATCAGGAGAGCCACATCCATTTCCTGAGAGGGGTGTGGTCAGGGGTGGAGTCAGACTGATCATTAACATATACAGACACAGAAACAGCTCGTTTTGAGCAGGCTGAAACCAATATACACTTGTCTCAAAGGAGTAAAATATGTCCCCTTTAAAGGCCATTAATCTCTGCACTGTGCTTTCAAGAGCATCTCCAAAGATGGTTTTCTACAAGGACAAGTTTTTTTAGGGCCATCAGCAATAATACTATAATTATTATTGAGGTGAAATAGTGCATTAAAAAAAAAAAAAAAAAAGCATTAATGAAATGCTTTATTGTCCCTTGCAGCGTACTACATATATTATTAGATTAGTAAATTACATACACTGTTCCCCAATGTCTCATTTCACTCTAAAAAATGTGTAGATAGTTAAGTGGATGAGTCAAAAGTCATCTGCATCTGTGTTATCATACATTTCCCTTTTTACTGTTCCTTTATTTCCTTTTCAGTCAATAACAAACTCCTTTTTCCATGTTAGAGTTCATGTTCAAAGCCAAACAGTCTTTCCCCTGGGATCTTTTCTGCTTCTCTCTCTCTTCACTTCCTTCTGCTATTTTTCTTCCACCACTACGTGCATATCACTATTGCGATGTTATCAAGACATCTGCTCTAAATTGGTCGGGGCATGTAAACTAATTCGCAAGGTAAGACAGATACAGTGGCGTTATGTGGCTTGTACAAGTTAACCCTTTAAAAAGAGGCTGAATTTTTTTTCCCTCTGCTGTAATCATCAGTTTCCCAAAGAACATTCATTAAAGTCTGATGTTTGACAGTGAATCTCTTTATTCATTCATAAATACTCGCAGACTATGTAACTGCTCTTGTTCATAAAAGTCTCACGAAAATGCTTTTAACAGTCTCCTGTGTTTGTGCAAATTGAGAATTGTAAGTATTCTTTCAACAGTTGTCAGATGTCTTATTTAAGAATGAAGCTCACTACTGCACAGCATACAGACCACGCGCTGTCACTCCGTGCTTTACAGAGAGGGAATTAGATCCTCATTGCTGTATTTCTGTACTCGCTGAGTCGCTGGCAGTGTGACCTCATTGTGCTCAGCTGGCCTGCTAGTCTCTGACCCCCCCACCCCCCGCCCTAAACCCTTTGCAGCCAGAGCTTGAACAGCCAATGATCTGCTTTGTTCCACCAGCTCACACTCTCCAACCATCTGGACAGACGTCTAAGAGCAGGGCAGGGTATTTGAGGTGAAACGGCTGCAGCCTGCATGTGAAAAGGAAACAATACAGCTATGAAGTGCTACCAAGTGTAAGACTGAAACCTTTGTTTGTTCAAGCTCAGGACAACTTTCATATTTTACAATACGTGTAAAGTATTTAACAGGATGATGGCTCACTGAAGTGCAAAAGAATATCATCTATCCTAATACCAGAGTACATGATGGACATCAATAATTTTTTTTTAGTCTAGACTGTTAT
Source organism: Cheilinus undulatus (assembly GCF_018320785.1). Classification (NCBI taxonomy): domain Eukaryota; kingdom Metazoa; phylum Chordata; class Actinopteri; order Labriformes; family Labridae; genus Cheilinus; species Cheilinus undulatus. Next base: position 19,434,437 of record NC_054885.1, read on the forward strand.
GCTGCATCAATATGCTCACTGTTTGTAGAGCAGATAGCTTATCGGTCAAAGTACCGATGGAAACACTGAACACAAAGAAGCAAAGCAGGCTTACAAAAATGCATAAATGTGCATTGAATCAGTCACATATGAAATAATAAGTCAAAATAATTCAATCCAAAATAATCAAACTCTCACATTATTACTGTTCATCCATGTAGCTTTGTAAAATTGATGAAAACTCATGCTAAAAGTAACATGGCCTTTTGATTTTGTTATCATTTTATCCGTCTTAGTGATCAGCACATACAGGATTAATTAATAAGACAGCCTATCTTAGTCTCTCCTCTTCTCCAGCCTGTGTGCTTTGACAGAGCACACACTCATCCACATAGAAACATGCACGGATCAAATTCATGTTCAAACTCTGAATCTATCTATTGATGTTCCATCTTTTTAATATATAAATATATTCCAGCTGTTGTTGCAAAAGCTTGTACAAAGTTCTGGGGCGCAGGTAGCCTAGCGGTCAGGTCACATCCCATTAACGTGGGCGACCTAGGTTCAAGTCTGGCCTGCGGTTTCTTTCTCTCATCCCTGTTTCCAACTCTATCCACTGTCCTCCTCTATTAATAAAGGCATAAAAAGCCCCAAAAATAAAAAATCTAAAAAAAATGTGATGTTTTAGAGGCATGTCTTTCCCATCACTTCATTACATCACGGTACCCTGAATGCGTGAATAGATACCCACAAATATAAAATGTGTTAAACTTCTGACACTGAGCTGTCAGTCAGTTTTCACACCTCTGAATCCTGTTTTCAACAAAGCATTTCAGAACAAGAGAGCATGATATCAGAGTAAATGCAAAATACAGAAGTGACACATCATGCTCAAAACTATTTAAAGCAGTTACTCCTGTTTTTGTCTTTCTGTAAGAGGTATCCAGCCAGTACATTTACATGAAAAGTAAAGTCTAACTTTCATTACAACTTGTGTTGGGTCTTAACTAGACTACTCTGTTTGTCCCAGTATATGCATTGGAGAAAAATTGACTGTTTGACAGAAATATGTTTGGCTCTGCCACACTGGACAGCAACATGCCTTTTTCAGCTATAGGTTGTTTGAAGTAGCTTGATCCTACTGAGATGTAAATGTCAGATGAGGGACAGGGATTGAAAACATTGATTAGAATCAGTGGGAATGGAGTAAAGTTAGTGGGTTAAAACTCTAAATGGTCCTGCATGCTAAAATGATCATTACTACATGCGTTGCTGATTTACCTGGTGTGGAGGCAATCGACATCACATTTCACTTTGTCCTGCTAAAAGGAGATGATAGTCTGGAGGAGTTCAGCAGTGAGCTAAGAGGATAGCTGCACCCCTTTAACAGCCTTTCTCCCTCATTTTGTCTGCAACTAAACCTCCTGCTGTAAGCATCTGGGTAATGTGTCATTCATGAATGAGCCAGTTCTATGAGTCAACATTGTCATAGGAACCACAGGAGACCCCTACCATTTGATTTTTGCAGCTTTTTGTATGTTTTTGCCTCTGTAACCCACTGTTGCCACTTCTAACCCATCGTTGCAACTTTTAACCAATTTTTGGCACTTTTTAACCACATTTCACCATTTTTTTAACCTGCCCATGCTTTGCCCTGTTCCCCCTTTTGCCACTTGTTGTACCAATTTTTGGCACTTTTTAACTGCTTTTCACCATTTTTCCACCTATCTTTTCCCCTCTCTTCCTCAGCTCATTTTTGCTGCAGTTATCCCATTTTTGCCACTTTCAACTCATTTTGCCACTCTTCTGTCATAAACATGTTTTGAATAGGAAAGGTGATATATATTTAGCAACTAAACCTTCTGCTGTAAGTGTATAGATAATATCGTCCAAAATGAGTTTTTAAATATTGGCAAAAATCCAATATCATGCGTCCCTACCAATGATGTTCCGGGGTGGAGCCAGTGCCAAAGCTGACCAGGGCCCTGTGAAATCTGATTGGCCTCCCCAAAATCCTTAAAATGATTGGCTATTTGCCTTGTCAGCCATCAATTAGTCATTGAAGCATACCCAATCACTGAGCATATCTTAAGCTACACTAGTGTTTTTACAAACTTTAATATCAAGGGGAGGCATATGAAAGTGGCCCCATAATCCTTATATAATACCGTATGTAAAAAGTAAAAAGTTTGGACACCCCTGGTATAGGTAATATATAGTTCATAAATGAGCAAGCTCTATGAGCCAGCGCTATCATATGAACCAAAGGAGACTGCTACTATTTGAGAGCTATTTTTCTTTTCTTTGTTTTGTTGTTATTTAATACACAATGGAAAGCCAAACTGTTACCAGATGGGGAGCTTTTTTGAAGCCAAAAGACTGTCCCTTTTTTCCAAACTTAGCCAAATGATCTGATAGCTAGAAGAGATAAATTAACTATTGCAACAGCCTAGGCTGGAAGCACAGCAAATGTGAAAACACAACCAAGTCCTGTTTTAGTCTGCCTGACATAATAATTTTACTTTTTTCTAACTGCATGTAAACATGACTGAGCCGCCTTGTCTGGATGTTGAATTCGGTCTCTGTCACGTTTCTGCTTTGGTGCATGTAAGAGTCCCTGCATGCTCACAGCAGTACATTTGTCTATGTGTGTCCACACATATGCGTGCATCCATGTGTGTTAGTGTCAACCATAAAGAACCAGTGGGCGGCATTATATAATCCACTGCCCAGAGGGAGTGTTAAATGTGGACATGGCCTGAAGCTCATGTCTGCAGCAGCAGGAATGCCAGTTTGTTGGAGAGGAGCCACTTGTGGAACAGAAGCCTGCAGCCAGAAACCCACTGACAGACAGCAGAGACGACCAGCTAGCCAGTTGTCACTGCTCAGCAGTCTGCTATAAAGACACATCAGTGCAGGATGGTGTTAGTCCAGTTGTACAAACAGACATTAGTACTAAACCTGACCTGTGATGCTTATGTGAACTGTTGACAAGCCTCTTTTGTTATTAATTGTTATATAATAAAACAAACAGAGAAGCTCCTTCATTTGAAGATCAATCTCTGGCCACAGAGCAGAGGGCTTAGGACTGGCTAGTAAGAAAGAAAAAAATCTTTTCTAAAATAATCACCAAACAAGAAGCTTAACCAATGTACAGCATGAACTCCAAACAAAGAGCATGAAACAGATTCAGATGATTAAGTTTACTAGTCCTCTTGTAAGCTGAGGGCACTTGAGGTTACAGACAAAACATCTAGTCCCCGTCCCCCCGTGGACCAAACAGAAGCAGGGGGAACTCTAATCTGCTAAGACAAATCTCAGTCAACAACATGTCTTTAAACCTCAACTGCTGCGTCATTTCCACATGCATGACGGGGGTTTCTTCCTGATCTCTGCCTTAATTGAAATTGAATGTTTCATAATGTCAAACCATTGCCCTCTGTTCGTCCAATCATCTGCTACCTGTTGCAACCGGTATGATACAGTCTGAAAATGGGGTTTTGGCACATCTAAAAAGAGTATCTCTACACATAATGAGATACTGAGAACCAGCCACTCTGTATCATTGCATCAACAGCAAATATCTACTGGTGGAGTAGAGCTGAAGCAGTAGGTTTGAGGCTTTTGTTCACAGTCAGGACCAGCTGCAAGGGCTCAGTTGTTTATCTACTACTGGCAAGAGGGGCCCCTGAGGAGAGGGCCCCACATAAACACAAGCACAAGAAGGCTCATACATGTACAAACAGGGGGAATAGGAAAATAACAGTTAGCTTTATGTTGACAGTGGTAATGCCTTTATTATTTATTTGTCAAAAAACATTTAGGTCTGTATGCACGCAAGTACAATGAGTTATAATCCAGGAACCAATGTTTTTGAATAATATCAAAATTACACACTATAACGTTTTATCTGCAATGTACAGCATGTATCATATAGAATAATGATGTGATGAGCGCAATACACTTTTATATTAAATTATGCATGATGGAAGCCTTTTCTTTTCTCTTGAAATTTTTTTGTTTTATAAAGCCGAGCGTACACTGGAAAATTTCACGCCAACTCTACGACAGCCATGGGGGAAAGACAGCTCACACTGGGAATTAATCATTTATGCCACATGACCATCAAGCAGGATTGCTGTACAGTCTGGCTGTTGTGAACGATCTGGGTGAAGTCAGGACAGACGGACTGTAACAAACATCAATGGAGTTTCCTTTGAAAAGTCTCACGGACTAAGGTTGGAGTCATATTAAATTTTCACACTTTAAATAGCTACAAACGGCCACAAAACCAACCTCTTCATATCTCTCCCACACAGATAAACAGCATCACCAGCAAACACAACTAGCAGCTGAATAATAACAAATATTCTTTATTAGCTGGAAGTCCACGGTTAGGTCTATGTCCTGCTCATTCATTTCCTTTTTATAGGGAAGGAACTTCTAAAAGGCATTCTTGCTCTCTTCATGACGATTTAGGAAGCTGTCCAATAGTTACAAAGGAAAATAATGACCCAAAGTTTGTGACAAAAAAATTTGTGCCTAAATAGGCTGAACATCGCGCAGTGTGCCCCCAGCTTAACAGACAGAATAAAGGAATAATCTATTTTTCCAGGAAGCTCTCTTCCTATACACTCAGGACTAGTACTTGAGGTTATAAAGTTTGTGGGAGTTAAGACATTTCGGAAAACAATTAAATAATGGAAATCAAGTGTAATATTTTCACACTTACCATCCTAGGTCAAAAAGTGACAATAAAGGCCAAAATGCTGTCAGTTAGGAATTAAAATAGCCCTTATTCCTGAGCTCTGAAAATGTTGCTGAGGAGTCCTTTAATTTGCACTAGTATTTGGTATTATGAAAAATATCACACATAAGGTGTCCTGTTGACACTCTGAGGAAAATCCCAGGTCAGCTTCGGGAGTTTTTTCCACCAGACAGGAGATGCTTTCTCCTATCTCTTACCTTCAGAGTAAAAAAAAATAAAAAGATAATAAAGAAGGTAAAAGTTTAACAGTAAATCTGTGCTCATATTGTAACAGTTTAATCTTCCCAAACGAAAGTTGTTTGAATCTTTGCTAAAGCAAAGAGAAGCATCTCTGCAACAATCTGCCATGGATAGAGGACACATCAATCACTATTAACGGTGATCTTCTGTTCATCCATCGACCATCTCTTACAGAGTCTACCTATGTTCAACATGTAACCAAGAGGATTATTATAATCCACCAGACAAAAATATATTCCCTGATCCCTGGCATTAAAAAGCATTGAATGTGTTTTGTGCTATCAAGACTATAAATAGTGAGGAAAGGTCATGCTAACTAGCCATGCTTTATAATATCATGTTTAACTTTGGATTGAATACAAGTTTCATTTTATTTTGAAAACAACCCACGACACCTAGCCCCCCCCCCCATCAGACCTCCCTGCACCCACGGGTCATTTGACCTCCTTCCTCTAACACCAGCTTTGTTGTCTTCCCAAACAGCGTGTCAAATGCCATCTGACAAGTGAACAAACATCATAGGGGCCCTCCACTGGGACCTCAGAGCTGAGGATGCCCCAGACAAGCCCTGATTGAGGGGGTATGTGGGGGGTCAATGAGGAGTTGTGATGAGGCCCCTGATGAGGGTGTTGTTTACATATCCCTGTGCATGGGGCAAATGAGGAGGCTGGACTGTAAAACCCCTAGGCTTAAGCCTGGATCTTCAGAGACTACCGTCTGATAGAAAGACACGGGAGGAAATGAAAATGTAAGGTAAATCTCAGAGAGAAGAAAAAAAAATTTCATTATTTCTGGACTGGGCTTGAAAGAGAGCAGGCTGGCATAGGACTGGGAATTTCCTGTTTGAAAGCTGAAGTGGACTTTTTGGCTTAATCTTATGAAAATTGTTAAATTTCTAATTAAATGATGATGAAGATTCATTGGACTAAAACAGGCAGGGATTATGCCTGGAGTCAGATATCTCCTTTCCCAAAAAATTATGCTCCATTATGGTTAAAGTTGCAAGATTGTGTTGACTGGGTGCTATCACAGCTGCTCAGGATGTCACTGCTGATATCAGTGGGAAAGCTGATACGCTGAATGAACTCTGACTCACTACCAATGACTCACAGATTCAGTTGTGATTTTAAATATATATATTTTTAACTCTCCTTAAATGCCCTCGCTCTCAGTTTTGTAAGGAATAAAGAGCTGCTGAGTCTTCACCCCCAGATGCCCCTTCTCTAGGATTTATTAGTGTCCTAAGGGGACGCATGATTGAAACAATTCTGCACTGATTTAAAACAAAGCCAGCTTTTATTTCCATAATCACTATATATTATTCCATCCATCTCCATCATTATCATCGGTTCAGACTCCTGAACCCTCACTTCCTCTTTCTATGGATCACTCTTTTGCACTCTCAGGCTGCATCATCTTGTATCATTAACTCTTGCATTTCATTTATACTGAATTTCCACTGACTGGCTACCTTTTTTATCACTTTGGCATTTTCTAATCTTTATCATGCTGACTTTTTTCTCTTTTCTGTTTTGTGTAACATCAATTCTATTTAACTGACTGGCCCCTGTCTAACTTTGAGCTCCTGACAGTCATTGCCCTGCAGATATATTTAGTACCAGGGTTTTGCTGCATACCCCTGGCTGGTATGGACTTGGCCATCATGCTGTGAGAGGAGCAGGGAGGAGACGAGCATGCACTGTGTGAGCTCACATCCATGAGGAAGCTTCAAGAAAATCGATGCTTTTCATCAGCTGGAATAAAGGGTGCACTGCAAAGCCAATCACTTGACATTTACATGTGATTGCATAAGTCAGTCTAAGTCTAACAAAGTTAACATGAGTAGTTCTGGTCTAAGTTACACCTGATTGGTGTATGTTTGATTGCCTTAACTTGGTTAAGCTTTATCTCCAGGGCCTGAGTTCTGGTCAATTTCCTTTTTCAGTCATGCAAAGTCAATCTTAGTATCATCAATGCTCACTCAGAGTGTACACACCATCATTCTCAGGGAAAGAGCAAGTACACATATACAGTCTACCTGTGTGGACAGGAGAGGGAGATGGGTCAGGAAAATAAGGGTTATGCAATTTTGGGACATCTTCAATCTGTTCTAACTCAGCCTATCTGAACATAAAATCTTGAATCATCTTGAAAAGATTGTAAAAAGTAAAAATGAATAAAAATGTTAATAATTAATCTTTAACCTTTTTATAGCTTCATTATTCAGGCACATATAAATGGTGAGTGATGGCCTGTGCTTCTTAAAGCACACTGCAGGTCAACTTTCACAGCTATTAACTCTACATTCACACATTCACACACTGCTGTTAAGAGTGTCCATCAGTATTCATACACATCCATACATAGACACACATTCACACACTGATGGTGACGGCTGCTATGCAGAGAGGCTATCAGTTCCAGCTTATCCCATTCATAGATTTCTATCCATCCATTAACACACAGGAGCAAAGTGGGGTTAAGCATTTTGCCCAAGGAAACATTGACATGTGACTGTAGGAGCTGGGGGCGCAACTTCCTGTTGTGAGTCTACTTATTCTGTGTACTGAGCCACAGCCGCCCTGACTGGTCAATGGCTGGGAAAAAAAAGGGCATTCCCTGTAATTATCAAATAATGCAATAGTTTTGTCAAAAAAATGAAAGTGTGGAGCTGATCTGCCTGTGTATTTGTTCATTTTTAAGTGTATTTCCATTTAACCTTCTGAGACCAAAGCTGTCATTTATTAAAAGTTAAATAACTTTTGAACCATAAATCACAGCCACTTCCTTTTCCCCCCTCTTTAACCAGGTCACTGTGCCTTTCTAATGCAGCTATCCATGCCTTCATAGCCCTTACATAAGCTTTTATAGCAAGCCTGGAACTTGGGTGACTTTCTTTATTTAAAGACTAAATTCAAACCAGTAAATTGGACATTGAACGTAAATGGTAAATGGACTTGAGCTTGAATAGTGACTTTCTAGTCATCCGACTAGTCAAAGTGCTGATGACAGAGGTTGCTATGGAAAACTGCCCATCAGTATTAGCTAATACCATTCAAATGCATCCATACACATTCATACACCACCGATGACATGACTGGTTAACACATAAAACAGGGTTAAAACTCTTTACTGCAACAAATAATGTCAGTGAGACAGAGAGAGGCAGATGCAGAGTTCCTTTTAAGGATTCCCATGATTCGCATTATAAAAGGTATTTTCATGACACACAGATGGCCGGGAAGAACTATTACATATTAATAGTGGATAAGCTCAGCATAAAAAGACTACCAATAACTGCAATTTCCTCCTGAAAACACAAAATAAACCTCCCTAACTGGACAAATCTCAGATTAGAAGTCTTATTTAGGTTTATGTGGAACTGCAGTAAGTTCAATTGAAAATTATAAAATGCAGGCAATAAGTGAACTCTCTCTCTTATGCATTGGTTATATTCAACAACTCAGTGTTGAAATAATAGTCATAAGAAATTTTTTCAAAATGTAGTTTCAACACTCAAATGAACATTAAAACAAAACCTTTGCTCTCATCTCCAAAGCATCACTATAAGCCGTATCACATTCCTGATTCTCTATAAGCTCTGGTCTTTCCTCTCACTTTGTTATCTCCTTCTCTTCCTCTTCCCTCTATCAGCGCTCCTGTAAACACCAGCGGGCGCAGCCTTTAAGAGTTCTGGCCTTTGATCTCCTCAGCGTGTCATGTGTCAGAGGTCAGATAGCTGCAGTTTCTCACACACAGTATCTAACACAGTCACCAGAGCTCTGGGACCATCCCCCCACTGTGCTGTTGCTCCCCTCCCTTCACAGCGAGCTCACTGCTTCAGTAAAGGTCAACCCCACCTTTACTCCACAGAGGGCTCTGCCCTGTGGTAACGTACGGCACTAACAATGCTTCATGACAGACATGGCTGAGTCAAAATCAACATTAAACAGGGCTTAGTTAAGCTTTAAAATATTCACCAGGTATTTAAGAGTTTACATTGAATCCATAAGCAGAGTAGTGCCTAACAATGATGAAACAAGATCATCATACAGCTGGTGTCACACATAAAACATCTGCATTTCCTTGGAGTAAAGAAAGTTACATACATACGTGTCCCCTGGAATTTTTCTAGAAAATAAGCTACACCATTTCTCCCAGAAATTGTTGCAATTATAAATGTTTTTGGTATACACATGTTTATGTCCTTTATATGCATTGGAACAACACAAAAATACAGAAGAAAAAAGCCTAAATTGACATAATTTTACACAAAACTCAATAATCGGCCCGACAAAACTATTGGCACCCTTTTAAAACTGTGGGTTAATCACTTTATTTCAAGGATGTGATGCTCATTTGAACTCACCTGTGGCAGTAACAGGCGCTGGCAATCTAGAAATCACACCTGAAGCCAGTTAGGATGTATAAAAGTTGACTCAGCCTTTGTGTCGTGTGCCTGTGTGTGTCACACCAAGCATGGAGAAGAGAAAGAAGAGCCCAGAATTGTCTGAGGACTTCAGAAGATATTTTTTTTCAAAATTGTGAAAAAAATATGAACAAGGATCAAGGTTATAAGACCATCTCCAAAGATGTTGAAATTCCTTTGTTACTGTGCGTAATATAATCAAGAAGTTTATAACCCATGGATATATGTCTTATCTACCTAGATGTGGACGGAAAAGAAAAAATGACAAAAGAATGCAACGCAGGGTAGTTGGAATGGTGGTTAAATATGGATACGGATATTTCTTTGTGTTGTTCCAATGCACATAAAGGAAATAAACATGTGTATACCAAAAACATTTATAACTGCAACAATTCCTGGAAGAAATGGTGTATTTTCTGGAAAAATTCCAGGGGTGCCAATACTTATGTCCATGACTGTAAGTATGATATGAAATTATCTATATAATACAATACCATTTATATGATACAATACAATCTATATAATAAGATACTGTATGATGAATTGAGGAAATTTATCCTGGATACCAAGAACTGCACACATACAGCTGCCACTGATGTAACAAATAAGGACTTGACGCCACAACAATCCACATGTAAACATCCTCATGTAAAGTAGCACATAGGTACCATGGGCATTAAATGTAATGTAGTCCATGAGGGAAAGCATGACCCATAACATGATTGAGATATACATGGAGGACCTCCCGTGTACTATAGAGAACATTCTGACTGCCTATTTTGAAGGCCAAACCAGAATCTGAATTATTGTCCCATGTATTCAAAATTCAGTAAAAATCAGAAACATAGAAAGGCGACAAGTTTTTTAAGAAACCTGTAGCCTTAATAATCAGATCGCAGCAGCACTCAGCACTCATCAGTCATTCTCCATTCATGACAGAGGTCATCTTCCTGCAAGTTCACACAGAGCAACTAACTGACAACACTGTAATCCAGCTTATCGCTAAAATAAAGACACTGGGAAAAAAAAGCAAGCTGGTCAGCAAAGGGAAAAAGAAAGACAGAACAGCAGTATATAAAAATAGTGTAATATTTCCGAATGAAAGATTCCATCATATAACATTTTCATTAACATAATACATAACCTTATCTGATATGTCCTGTCAGTGGACACACTACTCATTATGTCTGAGGCACATAGATTGCTCCCTTTTTTTCTGCACACACACACACACACACACACACACACACACCATCCTCACAGATGTAGATCTGATCAACCAATAATCCTAACGTCATACTGTTGCTATGTTGCATTGATGGGATTGCTGGGTGTGGAGGATTCACTCACAACAGAGGATCATCCAAACAGAAAAACAGGGCAGAGCTCTCATCTGTGCTACATTATACAAGGAAAACAAAGACATCAACCTTATGGTGCTGTGTGCATGGTAGCCTCTGAGTGATTATGGTAGATGCACAGGGATAATCTGGATAAAGTGAGCATGGACACTGAGGTAAAACAGAGATCCACAGCCAACCATCTCAACTCTATTTCCCTGCTTTTCCAACGTGAAATGATTTCCTCATTCAGGGTGCATTCATGTCTTAACAGCTTTATTTGCTGGGAGCAGAGGTAGCCTATTAGTTTGAGATCAACAGAGTAATCTAATAAGGTAGTCCTCGGGTAGCTTTTGCAAACTGCACTCACAAAGGCTGGCTACCAGCTGGACAATTTACAAATCTTAACCGATTGCAAAATCAGAGACCAAAAACACAAGGAGAGTTTCAGCTGATTTTAAACGGCATAATCCTCCAAATCGCACACTAGACTACACACACGACATGGCAACCCTACAACCAACCTGGACAGTACTCTAGGCTAAGTTTGCCCACTATAGACACCCCTCAACAGATGGGTTTCTGGAGAGGGTCATCCGCCTGATATGGGCCCGCTTTCCAGGGGTGCTCAGGACCCGGTATGCTTGTCCGGATGGAGGGTCATGGAGGGGGCAGCTGGAAGGATACCTGGAGAGATGGGGCATGTGCCTGGTGCAGGCCTAGAGAATGACCATCAAGAGGCCAGAGCAGTACAGGACCAAGGTGATGCAGCAAAGTGCCGAACTGGCATAAAACCTGACCGGACCTGATTATTTACCCATGTCTGTAGTAAAGGCATCTAGAGTGCGACTTGGATTGCGTCAATCTTCCTTCACGCCAAATAGTTCCCTAAGGCAGCTACATCTAAGTTGTACTTCAGCCTTCATTTTTGGCCCAAAGTTCTGCACAATACTGTATATTCAATCAATAAGCATAACCTACATTAAAACCTTTTTAAAAACTAGGTTTAAGTGGTCCAATCATTCTTATATTTTTCTGTATGTTGCCCTTCCATGTGACCTAAGAGGGCATTTTAATTTCATCCTCAAACATCCTCTAAATGCCAGGCCATCCTGTCTTTTTTCTCTTAAGACAGTCTTGAAAAAAGCTGCATGAAAGCCTAAATTGTATTGTGTTTAATGAAGTTTGACAGTGAGGCAACACACCATAATCTGTGGTGATGCTAAACAATGTATTTACACAACATGTTCACAATGTCTTGTCCTAGCCTTCCCCCTCACTCAGTGTATATTTAACAGTGCATGTGATTGACTCACATGGCCAAATGCCTCAAAGGGGTAGCAGGGGACAGAGAAGACAGCAACAGATGGGATCTCATAGCCAAAGATCAGGCAGCGAGGAATCCCTGGTGTCTTTAAAACAGATGTTAAACATTAGATCTACACAGGGAAAGGGATCCACGCTGATATTATGACTGAGACACACTGAGACTACATGGGGCTTCCATTTCAAGCGGTCCCGTGGTGCCAAAAATAGGATAAATTCATGATAATTCTCCATCCTTGTCAATATAGAGATCTGGAATCAGCAAGGCCATCTATAACAGACTAAATGTAGACATTTTTGATTAAATGATGATGTTGCTTATTCCATTTTTGAGAGAGAGAGAAAATTAAGAGTGAGGTTGCTTTATTGTGGGAGTGGCAGAGTGGCTGGAAATGTCATGTTACTGCTGTGGGCTAAGATGAGCTCACAAATCAATACAGGATAACAGCTTCACAAATCCAAACCCTGACTCTGCATCATAGTGAGCCCGCGCCTCTACCAGCAAGGGATACACATATAGTGAGGATTCGATGTTAACTGACAGATCATGAGGTGAATACGTGCAAAAAAAGGAGAGAAAATGCTGCAAAAGTTACACAAGCTTTGATGATAATAAATAAAAGAGTGTTCCAAGACAGTGTTCGTGTTTGATTCAGCCCTAATTCAACTTTAATCCAGCACCCTAAAATCCAATGTAAAACCATAAAAAATGAGACAAAAGCATGAATAATTGAGAAATCCTTTTTTTACTCATATGTCGTCATAATCATTTTTTAATCAAATGCTCCTTACAGTAATCTTTCACGGATGTTAGCGCTGTCCCTCGACACAAGGCAGCATCCATGACCTAAATCCGGAGGAACAAAACACACATGCCATACACACACTGACACTTGCACACAGCCATTGTAACAAGGGTAATGAATAATAGCAGCACAAACAACAGCACTAAATTGTTTATGGTGTCCCTCATATGTGCATACATGAGCTTCGTCTGTGTTGCCATGAGATACATGGTGTTCAAGTACTGACTGCATGTTTTGTGCTTTTTTTTTCATTTCAAGCTGTTTGCTGCCACCTTTTATCTCCCTGTATTTGTTTCTACCAGATCTCCATGGGTTTTCCAATCTGTGTCATTTGTAGAAGATTACAGTTGTAACAGAAGCAAATTCTAGTTCTCATCCACCTCCAGTCCATCAAATGCAAATATGTATTTATTTAATTTACAGTGCCTATAGAAAGTATTCACCCCCAATGGATGTTTTGCCCTTTATTGTTTTTATAGATAAATCATGGTCAACATAATTTGGCTTTTTGTTTAATGAAAAATAGGCATAAATATTCAATGCCTGCAAGTCAGTGTTTAGTAGATGCACCTTGGCTGCAGTCTCAGTCTGTGTGGCTAGGTCTCAATCAGGCTTGCACATCGGGACGCTGCAATTTTACTCCATTCTTCTTTGCAAAACTGCACAAGCCCTGCAAGACTGCATAGGGATCAGGCATGAACAGTCCTTTTCAAGTCCAGCCACAAATTCTCTATTGGATTGAGGTCTGGGCTTTGACTCAGCCACTCCAGAACATTCACTTTGTTGTCTTTAATAATTTCTGAGTAGCTTTTGTTGTATGCTTTGGCTCATTATCTTGCTGGAAAATAAATGTTCGCTTGCTTCTCTTGCTGCTTGAATAAAATGGTCCTGCAGGATTTTCCTAAATTTTTGCTGCATTCCTTTTTCTCTCTGCCTTTTATAAGCCTTCCAGGACCAGCTGCCAAGATGCATCCCCACAGCATGATGCTTACACCACCATGTTTCATCATGTTGGTAAAAAAAAAACTGAGCAGCAGCTGTTGTATGCAACAGCCTTTGGATTTAACTGAACTCCAGGGATGTTCAGTACCTTGGGTTGAATTTTGTATCCATCCCATGACTTATACTTTATAATAACCTTTTCTCTGAGTTGCTCGGAGTGTTCTTTTGTCTTCATGGTGTAATGGTAGCCAGGGATAGAGATTAACCAGCGAGTGGACTTTCCAGACACAGGTGTACAATCATTTGAGACACATTCTCTGCACTCAGGTGATCCCCATTTCACTAATTGTGAGACTACTAGCACCAGTTGGCTGGGGCTCTGATAAATTAGGCCAGTCACTTTAAAGGAGTTGAACACTAATGCAATCACGCAATTCACCTTACATATTTTTAATAGACATTATTTTGTGAAATCTGTTTTCACTTTGACATTAAAGAGTGTTTTTTTGTCAAAAAAGCCAAATTATATTGACCATTATTGAGTTATAAAACCATTAAAAGGGTAAAACATCCATGGGGTAAATACTTTTCACAGCGGCACTGTAACCGAAAATTAGGGATGCACAGATGCATCAGTTTATCTACCCTTCTAACAAACATACTCCAACGGCAAATGATGTGGGCATTAAACAATGCCAGAAGCAGATTTTTTTCTGTTGTGTTGTATCAATGCTGACATGTGGCACACCTTAACATGATTCAAGCAGGAGATGTGACCACTTGGACAAACTCAAGTGAGGTTTTTTGGTCAACAAGAGAGAAAAAGTTGGCATTGTGGGTGTGTATGTATGTATATGTTCATTTGGTAAGTTTGTGGTGCTGTGAACACTTGAAAAGACCCAGTTAAGGCTACATAATATGTTCAAACATGCTACCAATAAATGTGTTTTGGTGTACTTGCCACCAAGAAACTGCACTCCTGGCGTGCTTATTTGGCCACTTAGAAACAAGGTCCCTATTGTCAACTAACTGTAGTTTAGTGAATGTGAGGCTTTAAGAAATACAATGCCACAGCATGTGGCACGTGTTTATTTGGCATGTGATGTAAGGTGATTACTAGTCACTGCGGCTGCTGTTAGCCTTTATTTTTAGATCTATTTTTGGGCCTTCAATGTCTTCATTCAGACAAGACAGAGGACACAGTCAAAACAGAGATAAAGAGAGAGCAGGAAATGATACGTGAAAAGGAGCCACATGCCAGATCCCAACCTGGGCCGCCCAACCTGAGGACAATAACCTCTCACAGACACAACCACCAGTCCATTGATGCCCCAGTCACTGTTAGCCTTGAATGACATGTGCCTACCCCAGGTTAGTGATGGTATTTACTACTTTGAAGGTTACTTTAGGTGACTGTCCTGTTCATGAGCCTCTTAATATATGACATAATGGAGATGCCAGGGTAGCAATGCTCCTAAGTTGCTATTTAGTCAGCAATTTAGTTTGCTAGGATGTCCACTTGATCAATGCTATAAATACTTCCAAGCTATTTTCCCACCTTTTACAGCACTTGTTTTTCTCTTCTAATAACAATGTTGCCTTGTAAACTAAATCTGGACACTGACCCTATGAATCTCCTCAATCCTATAGTACTTGATGGATTTTGGAGTCTAAATTTGGGATCTGTTTCCAGCAGCAGCTGTTTCAAAAGCGTGTCCTCTTAGGTAGATGTTTGGGATGGAGAAAGCAAAAAAAAAAAGTTAAAAACCATTGTGAATGTTGACCAAAAACCTTAACAACAATGAAGGAAACAGTGGCATGTCTGAGTGAGAAGTGTTGGCGGATAAAATAACTGATTGATGAAAAGTGAGAAGTTGCACATTGACGCTGTAAAATAGACTCGACAGAGTCACTTCTGTTTGATCATCCAACCTGAAATGTTAGGAGAAAGATCTGAACAGATCAGCCACAAATCACTGCGTTCCCTTATCTCTGGCAATGCCTTTTTCTTTATCTGGGTCGTCAGGACACATTGTGTAAGCCAGTTCAGGTTGGGATACACCCAGTGCCAAAAACACGAGCAATGCCAATTCAGCAAAACAGGAGGATACGCGGAGAGAAATGTATTATGTTTTGCATCTTGACTCACTCCAAGGGGTATCATTAATTCATAGATAGAGAAAAATGTTCAGAAGTAGCTTATCTAACCCTGTTACTCATGCAGTTTTTGCCACTCTATCAAAGCTGCACAGATCTTTATGTCATATTCTTCGTAAAAATTAAACAATGCTGCAATCTATATAAGTAAGAATGTAAATAAAATAAAAAAAAGATTAATTAATTAAAAAGGGAAGGGAAATTTGTAAGAAAAAACAAGCTAGTCCTACACATCTGAGAGTAATTATCTCAAATTCGCCATGATCAATAAGTGAGTATTGATCATCAAGGTCCTCTCATGCCATAGCATTATATAATCCAGTGCATGACTTCATATTGTAAAGGCATACACTGTTACACACTGCTGTAAAAATACAGCCAAATATTAACAGTATTATACTGTTTTCCATTAAAACAGTATGGTACTGTAGAAAACAGTAAATTCTGGGAATTTATTTTGAAAATCATACTGTCTTCCATAAAGTACAGCATTTTACTCTTAATATCACTGAATCACTTTTAACCCTTTTTGGAATTGCAGTAAAAGTATTAAGACTCTCAGACTTCCTCTGACTCCTCATCAGTAGTCATGTTTCTTGGTAGGTTCAGTAAATATGTCAAACTCAGTCACAGCAGGGGCTGGATTCTGGATTCAGGACTAACCTGACCCCTAACAGGGTCACCTTTTTAACCATAAAGTGTCAACCTCATTTCACCAGTAATAAAATATGAAAAAAAAAAAAAATCTTAGCACTGATCATAAACGATTTTGACATTTAAAAAGTTAAAAAGATAAGATTAAAGGTAAGTAAATATATTAGTTCAAAAAGATCAAAACATGAAATTGAAATTGAAAAATAAAGTTTTTTAAAGGCAGATATATTCCAAAGAAAGCCAAAATCATGAGTTTAAAAGGTCAAAACATGAACTAAAATTTGTAATCATGAAATTAAAAGTCAAAATATGATTCCAAATTTTAAATTGCTAGTCTAAAAGGTCAAACTATGGATTCATGAAGTCAAAGTTTAGAGTTGAAAATATGATATAAAATACAAAATAATTGATCTAAAAGGTCAAAATATCCCTTAAAAATTAGAATTATGAATCTTAAAGCTCAAAATAATATATGAGAAGTAAAAATTATGAGTTGAAATGCTCAAAGAATGAAATTAAAAGTCAAAATCCAAAGTTGATTCATAATTGTGAGATGCTAAATTGAAAATGTGAAATTAAAACACAAATTAAGTTCTTTTCCCACATTCCTGACATCTTATTTAAATATTTTTACCCCTTACCTTGTCAGATTCTATGACTTAACTAGGATATCTTAAATCATCAAGGATAAAATCACATTTGCAGACCTCATACTGAGGGGTCAGTTATAACAGAAATATGAGATCATCCTACAGGCCGGATTTGGCCCCTGTGCCTTGAGTTTGACACCCGTGGCATAAGACTGTAAAATTATGGTAGACAGCTGGTGTCAGCTCTTTATCAATATTTCACAAGGACATTGACAAGGACAGTGTAGCCTTTACACAGCTGCGTTTTATCCATATTAGTAAAATGAAAAAAATGCGGCACAGACACTTTCTGTTAATTGCTGTGGTTGTATTGTCCTGCTGTATAACTGACAACATGGATGGATGGATGGATGGAAAATAATCTAATTGTGTTTTTATTTCCAACATTGTGAATCTTTTATATTTCTCTACAAAAAACTATACATCATTCTATATTATAACAAGCAATATTTGGTAGATTAGATCAGTGGTTCCCTAAGTGGGGGTCGGAATCCCCAGGAGGGTTGTGTGAAAGTGAAGGGGGGTCATGAGATGCTTTCCAAAAATCAAAGAGAAATTTCATGACTTAAAAGCAAAAATTTTATCTATGTTTTCTAAAATCTTGTTACTATGAGTTCAAATTAAAATAAAAGCATAGCCATTAAGTGATATTTGTGTTAAAATGTAAGTAAAAAGTTATAAAACTACTTAACATGCGCTTTATCTTCCTCAAGCTAAGATGGGGGTCCCTGATCTCTGATTCCGCTATTTTGGGAATCACGGGTTGGAAAGGTTGGGAATCCCTGGATTAGACACAGTTGAACAAATCTTTAAAAGTATTTAATTATGATTATTTTGGCTCATCAAATGATTGTATTGTGTTGTACTGAAGGGAATAACTGTTCCCTTCAGTACAACACAATACAATCCAATGTTTTCCAGAAAATATTGACACTTAAATGTTTATATGATACGTAGCCCAAAAATTTATTTCACTGGTATTTTGAAACACATTTCAGGTCATAAAAATGTGGCATCTTAAGCAATTTGATTATTGCAGTAGGACAAATTGAAATTTAATCAACGCCTCAATTAATTGCCAAGTCCTATTTGTTACTACAGCACTATTCAGACAGCACATCATCAGAGAAAATACACACATAATTAAGTAATTAAGTATAAACACCCTTAGCAGATTTTAATCATTAAATACTAATAAAGTAACATTAGCAGTGATTGAAATTACAGTATGTCTAAATGTACATATATACCATCTGATAATACCAGAGAGAGCAAGGATGTACAGATTAGAAGTGAAGTGGAGTGTGGAAAAAGTGCTATCTGTTACTAATTATTAAGAAAATACATGCAAAAGCGAAGCTAAAACATATTACAAACAAGCCTTCAAACCACTAAAATCATGTAGATTAAATATAATAACGGCTGATTTCACAGTGGCAGCATTGCATATCTCTCTTATACATTCTACCAGACTGCAGAGCTCATGATACAGCTTCCTGGTCATCACTCCATGGGTGTTAAACTACACTGCCCCCTCAGAAGTAGGCCAGCAGGTCAGGCTTTTAAAGGTTTCCACCCACAGCATTCACACTGTGGGTGTGAAATGAAGAAACATTAACATCATTCAAAAGAATTTTCAGCCACAAAAACATGTATAACCTCACTTAAATTATTTATGGGATTTATTTTAAAAATCCAGCATCAACAGGCACAGTCATCACTACTGAGAACTCATGTTTTCATCTTCTTAGATACTGATAGCATCTTTTTTTTTTGTAATGCAATGCAGTTGAGGAATTTGACAATCAAACAACCCAGCTTTATTCCCTGCGTATGTTCTGGTCCTAAAATTATTTGCCCCTCTTTCTAAGATCCAAGACTTCACATGATTGAACTTCCTTTAGGGCATGGGCTAGATGAAGCCATTCATTCACAGAATTCATGCATGAAAAGCTGAGCATGACTCAGGGCTCAAGGCATCAATAAAACACAGAGATGCTCTGCAGAGTCAAATTCAAACTCCAGAAGTCAGAAATCAATAACTCGCTGAATTTAAGACTCATCAATAAACATGCCTCTGAAAAAATAAACTGAACTCACACAAGCAGCAACAGCCTGAGACGAGTTTAAATGACATGACATTTTTACTCCAGAGCTTGGAGGCTAAGCCACAGTTGTCTTCTGTCGGTCACTGAGCGTCTCTTAGGGTAATCCAGGGGTTAGCATTCTTTTTTAAAAAAGCAAACTCATGCTAGTTTGGGAGTGAAATCTAATTCTCTTTATTCATCCTGAGTTCCTAGGGAATCCAAGCAGGCAGCTTGCCAGGCCCTCACAAGCTGGCTTTGCTAACCTTTGAGCTACTGACAGTGAACGGGGTTTGTGCAGCTACTGAAGTTAAGGGGAAAAACTTCAGTGGGATCAAGCAATACAATGAGAGATATTGTTCCATACTTGCTAAAAAAATTAGCTATAATCCTACAAAAAACATAATCCCATGAGCCTCTGGATACAAAAAGAAAATGGAATAATTATTAAATGACTGAGCCTTAGTCAGAATTATGAATTCTGATAGATACAAAGCCTCTGTGCCTTTGGCTTCCAGGCTATTCTCCTGACTACATTTATCTCAGTCTAGGCTGAGCTGATCTGAATTTACAATCAAAGCAAAAACAGGGGGAGCACCTGAGGTGATAGTGATGGGAACTGGCGGTAACTTCCGGTGGCTTTCTTCATGTGTCTTTGTTTAGGCTGAGGCATTCTGGACACTCAGATTGTGTCACTGAGATAACTACGTAAGGCCTTATCGTGCTTCTCAGTGCCGTCAAGGTTTGACCCACATCCTCTTCCAACTGACTCATACACTTAATAAGAAGAGGGCTTCAAGCGAAGTTCTGACTGAAAGGAAGGGAGAGATAAAAGGAGACTAAAGGCACTGACAGAGGGAGTGACAACGATCTTGGATCAAACCTGGCAGATATTAATAGATGGCGAGAATCAAAGTAGAGTTTCTGTGTGTGGTGATCATGGGACAAGAGTGCAAACTGTGGATGCCAACAATCAACGACTATTCGACAGATGGATCAGAGCGCTCCTGGCCTAGACCGGGCTAAAAGCTCATGATCATGTGACCAGTGGATTAGCGTTAGCCCAACTGAAAGGGGGAGGAGGTGAGGGTGGCTGTCACCACATGCTTCCTTATCACTTTCCTTTGAATGTGTTTCCCTTTCCCTTTCATTGTGAACCTCACGTGGCCACCTTTGGTCTTTAAAGCAGTATTAGCTACATTTGTGTAGGGACTTTTATCATTTTTATAACTTTTTACAACAGAGCTGAGACTGACAAGAAGTCCTGCTCTAAGCAGTCATTAGTGATTCTGACACATTTGACTCAGTCAAACCAAAACTACAGATGGAATTGTGCCACTTCCAGCTCCTCATGTTGTCAGTGCTGAGAAAACGTCTCCTGCACCTCTCCACTTACAGAACTCATACATCCCTCCTTCCCTGCAAACTGAACCCTACACTTGTCTGGCAGTGCGGAGCGTAAAAAGAGAGAAGCCATGGCATGAGCACATGGCACAGTGGGCTTGTAGGATAACGCACTGGGTTCCCCATGCTTCCCTTGTGGGTCTCTCTGTCTGGGACACAGTGTTACAGCCAAGTCATGCCTGGCCCGCATGCCGTGTCCCCTTGCCAACCCTTAACACCCTTAAGTTCGCAGAAAACCTGTGAAAGCCCCTCCCCTTCCATGCAACACTCACTGCAATATCAGGGGTAGCATGCAGGGTAATGTAGCTTCTGCCAAGTGGGTTAAATGATAAAAGGCATTGACCTATATTTCCTCTGCTGAACTGATTGAAAGAAATGCAAAAAATTCCTGTCACAACTCCCAAAGCCTGTTTTGAACCTTCATCCAAAACCAAAGGATTTTCAGATGCATAAAACAGAAAAATGCAGCAACCATAAAAAACTTCAAAATGATTTAGGATAAAGCGACTAATTCCAGCTCCTCTTAAAATGCAGATATCAGCACACAAATGATTCTTAAAGCTGTACTTAGGTAATAGAAAGGAGCAGCATCAACACAGAGGGCATAGTTATTACACCATGCAACTCTTCACAAGAAGAAGCCACAGAGGATAGTCTGGAGGGGATTTTACTGGGTTATACAAAGAAAAACAGAAGCACATGGTCTTAGTACTAAGCCATCAACACTGTATTGAATGGAGGACGTTACTCCTAGCATCGGCAGCACACCGTACTCTAGGAACTTCTATTAAAACGTCAGTGCAGCGCCAGGTCTGTTGGTAAGCACAGCTACATGTCTGTATTCACTATTTATTAATTCAGTTGTGCAGTGCAGCGCTGACAGGCAGCTTGAACTGACCTTCAAGCACACTCCTTTGATGCTTTTTCAAAGCACATATTAACAAGTTAGTGATAATGAAAAATTACTCTCCATATAGCAATGCAGGAGCCTTGAAATATTAGAGAGAGCAAACCCACATCTGTTCTACTAACACTCATTTGAAATGTAAAATGAGACCATGACCTGAGCTGACATTTATGTAAGACTCTGAGTCTTAATTTGACACGTCTTCCCTTTAGTGCAAATTGCTTTCAGTGGCTATAAAGCTTTACTGTGTGTGTGTTTAGAGCCCTTTCTTGTGCCATTTTTGGGAAATTGCAGCTAATGCCTCAGAGAGTAGTTTCGTGATATACATCAGTGAGTAACCTTGTTTCACTTTATAGCTGTTTGTTTATTCCTATAGTGCTTTCTTACATTCTGATATTCTTCCCCTTTCATGGACATCTGTGTGCTTTTGTAGAAACATAAATGAGGGGAGTTTCAGCTAGACACGAATAAAACGAAATATTTACCGGCAAGCCTGTCAACAGAAATGGTTGGGACCCTGAAAACCCAGTGAATGGGTCCTCCTCAGTCGTGCTTTGTTGATGATATCAATTCATGTGTAATCAGTAGCAATGGTGCTGGCTAACAGTTACTTTATTTTGGGACTAAAAAGTATTTCAAGTTTTTACTGAGTTATGATGTTTGACGTATTTGTTCATGCCACTTTTTAACCGCTTTTTACCACTATTTCTACTCAGTTTCTCCACTTATCTTCACTTTTGCCACGTTTTAACCCCTTGTCGTGACTTTATTTGGAACCATTTTTTAGAAATGCACGATACTGGATTTTTGCTAATATCCGACATGCCGATATTTACAGATTCATTTAAGCCGATATCAATACAGATACCGATATTTAAATATGTTTTAAATAACTAAAAATTCAGTCCTTTGAACACAATTTAAGGTTTGAGGATGAAAAAGGAAACTTTTTTTTTGCTTAAAACACACTTTAAAGTTTAAAGAATAAAGGTGAATAAAGAATAAGATCTCAGCTTACATAGGTCTGTTGATCCAACTCCAGTAATTTATTAATATTTATGGCCAAATTTTACAGTCAATATATGCTTTTATTACCAGCCAAAATATCGGATGTAAATATCAGCAGAAATTTCGATATCTGCCAATACTTAGAAGCGTTTAATGTGTAAGCTGAAGCATGATAAAAGTTAGAGCCAATCAAGATGTCAAAACTGATACACATATGAGTAGTTTAAACCAGTGGTGCTCAACTGGTGGATCAGGACCCAAAAGTAGGTCACAAATCTAGGCTGATTCCAGCAGGTTGCAAATGTGTGCTAGAAAAAAACATGGTAAAAAGTTTATGTTGAAAAGCCATAAGTGGACATACAGAACATCACACATTTTTTTACTTTTTCTTGATGGCAAGTAAATTTCAGTCTTTTTCTGAAGATTTCAACTTATCAGTCTGCTTTACCTGGATAACAAAGCAAGTTTTCCCAAGATTATTCCATCAGAATTTGCCAAATTTCCATGCCGTCTTAAGAAAAAATGCATACTTCACTATTAAAAGTCCAAATTGATAAATGCTGAGTGAAAAAAAGTTGAAGTATTGCGTGAACTAGTTGAGACAACACATTATATTGAGTTTCTTCAGTTATGACAGATATATATTAAGCTCAGTTTAAGTTAGTTGGCGCAATTGTTTAAGTTGAGCCAACTGATAAAAACTCAATATTGAATATCTACCAATACCAAGTCCTGATCCAATACTCATAATTACCTTGATTAGGGTTTTAACTGTTTCTAACAGAAGTAAACTAAATAACTACTAGATATCTCAAACGTATTCATTTAACTCAGCACAGCCAACATTTTTATAAAAAACACAGAATCACACTTATGCTCAGAATGGTGTTATAGCTCTGCTTTAATCAGTCATCAAAAATTTTCATTCAGTGCGGTGTTTGAATTAAATCAGACAATCACTTAAAGGTGCTCAAAACAGCTGACAGACCTGATCAGTCCAAAAAGTGAACTCATATAACCTCAGTTCCACTTAGAGGTGGTGAAAGCAGAGTCTGCAGTCACAATAACAAATTAATTCAATAAATGAATTTAAAACATTATAATTTCACTTAGAAGTAGTAATTATCGATCACAACTATCACAACAAAAACTGATCTCAAAAAATGAATTAAAAACATCCCAGCTCCACGTTAAAGTGGTGTAAACAGTTTAACTTGAATGGGATCAAAAAAAATATGAATCATACAGATTCAAAACAACAATCCCTGTTGAAATGTACAAGGCACTCTTGTTATTACAGTGAAATTTCTAAAGTGCAACTAGAGCTGCAACATCACTTTTTCTTCCCTCACTTTTATCTCTTTACCCAATGTTACTTGAACATGAAGTGAAGGTTCTTGTTTAGGAAAACCAGCATCCTCGGTGTCCTGCTTTACACGCTCTGCTGTGTGAGACCCACGAAACTGACGTGCATGAAATACTGTGCACTTTAACTCAAAGGTGAACTGTGTAGTGAGGTTCAGCAGTGACATGGGGCAAACATCAGAGCTCTACATGTCTTTAGTGAAGCTAAGGGCAGTGAAGATGCTTTTTAGATTCTTTAATATGCTGTCACATACTTTGTTGTACAGCTCCAGTAAGCCACTGTCAGTACTGTAATATCGAGAGACCAGGGCATAGCACGGGTCTAAAAGCTCAAGAAGACAGCAAAAACTCAAATTCTCCTCCATGGAGATGGGCTGCTGCAAGTGGCCACTGGACTGTTTTCACTCTCACGTTTTAATTTTTTCCACACCGCTGACATTTTAAACAGGAAAGCTAATGTCGCTACTGCTACTGGTTTAATAGCCAGTCCTAAATTGTGCTCTGTCTACAACAGCTGATGTAAACGATCAACTGGGCTGATCGGATCAAATTGCCAATCTGTGATCAATTAAAATACTTATATCGGCTCCGATTCAATACATACGATTGCAATCGGGACAACCTTGGTTGTAACAGTGCTTCTTGGCTATCAATCTTAATGAAGTCTGAAAAAACAAGAAATACTAGCGATTTAACAATGTATTCATTCAAAAAACAGGAACCTCAGTAGCATGTAGTAGAAACATACACAACCACAGCAGCCTGGCACCCTATTCCACCAGCCTGGTCACACACTGCATTTGTTTCAAGTCAGCCAATGCGGTTGAATAAATTAATAAATTTCCAGTAGCCTATATATTGATTCTTCAGACATCAAACATCACTTCCACCAAACAAAATCAAACAAGTTTCAATGGTAGAATAAGCTGTTTAGCAAATTTGGTATATTTTCAACCCACATACTCAGCTCTGCTGCTCATCCCACAAAGGCATGTTCCTTACAAATGTGGCACCATTTAAAAGGGAAAAAACAGCCTTTCCAGTCGTCTAAGATGTATTTCCAAAAAGCATTGTTATAACAAAGAAATAAAACACAAACGTCCTTACTTTTTGAGCTAGGTATATCTATTTTAATTGTAAAAATGTCCTGCCAACTTAACATTTTTAGTTATGAGCATGTTATGTCAACTAGTAAGCAACATGAAGTGTTAAGCTTTCCCCGTTGACTCAAACAAAGCTTGAAACTTGTTACTTGACTATTTTATATTGTGTTGTCCCTTTGTAATGATGTGATTTTAAAACATAGGCTATTCCTTTAGTTCAATTTCTTATGTTCCATTTATGGTTCAAATTGAACATTTTTCATTAAAAACCTTTAGGTGGTTGAACATGTTGAAGAACTTGAGTCCAGGTCCGTCCTTAAGTGGTGGAGGAGGGTTGAGATCCGCTAGTTTAAACTACAGTGAAGCATCATCTTTATGAACTTGTCTCCAGGCTTTGCTTTTATCTAACCACAGCACTCTAACAACTGTCATGGAGTGCAGAGTCTAAAATTTCTCTTTGAAATATTAAGTGAAAGAACTTTCACTATATTCATTATCAAAGCATTACAATAGACTACTGCACTTGGATGACGCAGGGCATGTAAGTGCAGGAAAGTAAGAGAAGGGAATGATTCTAAAGCTGTCAGGCTTTCACCTGTCAAGACTTTTTGAAGCCATAATGACACTCTGGAGCTCTGTAGAGCAGCTTTTACTGCTCTGTGTGTGCCGTTATCTTTATGGCCTTATTTCACCTCAGTGACAATTAATGCCCCGTTTAGGTTAAATTGAAGTCCTGTGTGACTGGAGGGAGACTTTTCTGAATTGAAACTTATTCAGCAAAACTATGACAGAGCGGTGCTTTAACAGCAGCGGGTCACATGCGACAGTAAACTCCCTGACAGCACCGACACGCTGTCAGTCGATGGGTATTACCGTAGAAATACCACAGATCTGCCTGTTGATTCGGCCACATAAAAGAGAAGTAGAAAAAAAGTGACAGAAACAAAGTCCGACAGAAATGTTTTTACATGCACGCGAGCGGCTGTCTCTCCTCCTCGACTAGCGTCTAGAAGGCGGCGGAGCGACGCCGCACTCGCAGTTTGTTTACAAAGCGCTGTCAGAACACTCTTTCGCAACGAGGACAGTCAGTGGGACGAGACGAAGACATTCACCTTTTCAGAAAAATGACACATTCAGCAGACGGTAGCGTGTCACACTTACCTCCGTGGAGCGACCGGGGCTGCTGTCCTATCTCATAAAATGCGGGCAGGGGCTACAGCGACGTGAGCAACGTACACTGCACGGAGCTTTCAGCAAGTCCGCCGTCTAGTTTCTAACAGTTCGTTTCACAGTTCACTGCTCGCTCTCTCTCTCTCTCTCCCTCTCTCTCTCTCTCTCTTACAAACGCCCACTTCCGGTGGCTCTTTAATGCCTGGAAGGGTTAACAGTTTCTATGGATTTTTCTCCCTATGATAATTGATTCTGACTTATGACAAATTCAGGCCTTAGGTGATGCCAAAACAGATAGATAGCCGTAGGCTAAATTTTATTTTGAAATTGTATAAAGTGAATGAAAAGCAGTCTCGTGGTCTAATCTAAGAAAAAATAAAACTCTATAAATGAAAATTGAAGTTATACGCATCGATAGGTTTCTAAGAATAACATAATTAAGAGTAAACTATAAAAGCTTTTTTCATTCGTGTCTCATGTCAGTTTTATACTTTACACGTGTTTTTGTAATGCCATCTTATTTATCTGCACAAATTCATCCGACCATTTTCGTTACAATCGTTTTATTTTGAAGGATGCAGTGATTTTATTTTGCGCTTAATAAAATTACTTCCGTACAGTAAATACAATAAAGTAGCTCTGTAGTGGTAAAAAAAAATAGTAACTAATGTTCAAACGCACGCTTCAGTAACCCAAAGGGCCAAATTAAAAAACACAAATTATGATAAGAAGAAAAAGAACAAGTGATTGTTAAATATAAGTGTTCCTCACACAACCTTACTGCTGCTTGTCATTAAGCTCAGTGTCACTTTTTTCCATTTCGCTGTGATAAAAGCTCTCGTCTGCTGCAGATAGTTACAAGCAGACCAGTTGATTAGATTAAGTCTAATCTACTGTACAGTAATCTTCTATTCATCTGAGTGCATCCCCCACATCTGCTGACCTTGATTTGCAAAACAGCGACGTCACCTGGCACAACAGTGGAAGTTATCATTATGAACATTATCCCAAGATGAAGGGGGTAGGGATACCTACAACATCAAGAACGGGGATTGTACACTGCAAGAACGAACCCTCTCAAAATTTCCTAAAATGTATATCAGAGTGATAAGATTGTCAACCGAAGTAAATCCTTTTGGGCAGAAAAAAGACAGCATTGTGTTTCTTTCTAAGTCCAGAGTTAACTAATAGGTGCTGACCTGTGTTGTACCTCATTGCCTTTCCACGTTAGTAATATTATTATACGTCATTATATCATTAAACCTCCGGTTGCTTCTTGTAGTCACAACTTCAGGTTGCTACGGTGGCCTGGAAGAGCAATACAAAATAAAAAGTCTGAAACACATTAACAAGGCTTGAAACGAATTTACATTACCAAGACACGTTACATTTCATTAATCAAATTTACATTAGTAAAAGCACTTTTATAAATGACAAAATAAGTTCAGAGATTACAAAACAAATTTGCAAAAAGTCCTGCACAAATTACGAACACTTTGACAGAGCTTAAAACAAATACACTGTCTCAAACTCTTTTTGCAAAGTGGATAACTAATGTACAAAGTAAAGTCTGAACCACTTTTACAAAGCTTAAAACAACTTTCCATAAACCGATTTTTTTTTACATTTCACAGATGACCAAACAAGTTCATTTTTAAAACAAATGTGCAAAAAGTCCAATACAAAATAACAACAATTTTACAAAAACTGAAAGAAGTTTACAGAATCTAACATACATTAATCAGAACATTTTTGCATTTAATAAAACAAAACTGAAATGATGAAACAAATTTACATTTTACGAAACAAATTAAGAAGTATCCTACTAGGCCTACAACTTTTCATTTTTTCAGTTCATGTAAAGGTGTTTGTTTTATAAATTCATTTTAATTAAAATTTTAACTGTAGTTTTTAAAATTTGTTCTACAATATGAAAAAAAATATGTAGTTAAAAGTGTGCTAGACTTTGTAATTTTGTATCACACTGTGTAATTTTCTTTCAAGTTCTGGAAGTGTTTTAGAATTTGTAAATTTACATTGGATTTTTGCTCATTTGTTTTGTAAAATGTAAATTTGTTTTGACTTTTGTCAAGGTGTTATGCAAATGTTAAATTTGTTTAATGAAATTTGAAAATAGTTTGGTTATTTGCATTTGTTTCAAGCTTTCTAAAAGTGACTTTTGAATTTTTGTATTGCACTTCCAGCCTACCACATGAGAATGTGCTTACCCTCGAGCTCATAAAAACACCCAGTGGTTGGAATATAATCATGATGTCAGCTATGCAATTTTTCTGTGAAGAACAAAGGAAGATAAAACAGTCATGAATGTATGTGTACCTCTCTATCCACAGAACATACTTCAGTGGGTATGTGCACACATACGGGGAAAGTGGGCAACTAAACCTTTTATACAGACATGGTTTAGGGGTGAAAACTCTCTTTAAGGCTGCCCAAGCAAACAATATACACAAATAATCAGAGAGTATATGTATATCTCAAACAGACTTTGCTGAACACAGGTCTACAGACCCTTTGAAGACAGACTATTATCAAAAGGCCCTTCCTAAGGCCTCCCACTTAGGCATTTTACATACTGGTCTTTATAAAGTATGTTTTTGTAGCCTATATCATGAAAGGACTTTTCTGCTATGAGAAATCCATAAGCAGATACAGATTTGGAATTGCATTTTCCTAGCCACTTCGAATACTGCCAGTGCTGAGCTCATGGTGATCAGCACTGGATTTTTATAATAATGTATCTAAGAGTACAGTCTAGACCTGTCCTCTTTGTAAAGTGCCTTGAGATAACTTATATAAACTGAGTGTGCCATACAGAAATAAGCCTTAATTGCAATGCCCTACTGAAGAAACAAGCTCACCCCTGGTAGGTAAGTAAGTAGCCCTGAGCCCTCTGCTCTTCTGATTAAAGCATTAGAAGGACAGAATATACATTTTCTTTAAGGCCTAGGGGAAAAGAGGAAAGTTGAAAAAGTTTGCTCAGGTTGGTCTAGGAAGTCATACTTCACTCTGACATGTTGTAATAAGCGTAATGACTGTAAGGGAATTTGAACCAGAGAAGCTAGTTGTATCTTGTTTTCATACTGAGCGTGTTCAACCATAAATGAATATCTGAGCTTATTTACTGCTACAGATGGTGTTTAAATCCTGGACAGAGAGAGAAAGACAGGGTGGCAGAGACCAAAGATAAATCTGGCTAAATAAGTCAGAGGACAATGGGCACCTGAGGCACATCCAGACTGTAAAGGAGCCACATGATGCTGCCTGAAACAAATTAACATAAAGAAAGTCAACGAGAATAGTGTGGATTCTGATTTTTTTTTTTTCCGTTACTGTTTTGATTACTGGTCAGATTTAAAAATGCAGACAGCCCTTGAAAATACTTAAATAATATGTGATGCATCATTAATTATATAGCATTTACAAATTGAGCAATACATGTTTTAGTAATTCACAACATGTACAAAAGTATTTGGCCACACCTGTTTCAGTCAGACCTGTTGCCACAGGTGTATAGAAGCAAGCACCTAGCCACGCAGTCTCCATTTGCAAATATTTGTGATACAAAATGGGTCGTTCTGAAGAGCTCAGTGACCCCAAGCATAGTAGCTGTGATGGATGCCACATTTGAAATAAGACAGTTTGAGAAAATTCCTCCCTGTTGGATAATCCACAGTCAACTGTAAGCAATATTATTGGAAAGCTGAATCATTTAGGAACAACAGCAACTCAGCTATGAATAATAGGATATTAGTATTGGGCTGTTTCTCAGGGTTTGGATATGTTTTCCCTTCCTCTTTGTGACTTTATTCCTTATGTTTTAAGAAAAAAAAATAGATAAAAAAAAAAAGTCCACAGTGTGACTGTTGCTGCTGACTGTAACTGACTGAAAATTTCCCATCATGAACTCATAAATAATGACTTCATTTCCACACAATCACGTCAAAATGCCATTGTTAATAAAAGAACATGTACAAACATGGATTTAACCATAAACAAGCACACTCCAACCAGCTAGTCATCACACTGCCATGAGCTGAAGGTTTATTGATTCTTCAGATTGATTGGCTGCAGGCCAGAGGCGACGGCTGACAGTTGCCTCCTCAGACAGCTGACTCAGCAGCTGCTGACGGTAATAGCTATAGATCTCCACGCCCCCTCATCTCCTCAAACCATTTCCTATCACCACACAACAAACAAGAGACACGAGAGAGAGAAGCAGAGCAAGCTGTGAAGAGCCAAGTGATGCAGAAACTGCTTCCTGAGTGGGTGTTTGTTTAGCTGCTTTATCTCAGCTGGCACATATTCTCTGAAGGACTCATGGGAATCCCAGCAGTCACACTTGAACTGATCACATCAGCGCTGTGTAGTAGCCTCGATGCAGTCTGGCTGCCCTCATGTAATATGGGGTTTGCAAACAGGGAAATCAAGAGAGGCTGAGAGATATCATAATAGGCACTGAGTGACACTGGTTGTTAGAATCAAAATAAAAAAGGAAGCCAGAAAATGCTGTACCAATAAACATGTAGATTTCAGAAGCTACAAACATGTAACCTTGTGTTGTAATTAGTATTGCATAAGAATATTGCCATGTGCATTCATTTTGGGCATGTAAGGCGCTAAGGATTCATCACAGGGCCTGATGTGTCTCAACCTGGGGCTGGAGAGGGGTGGGAAGGTGGCCAGGGTTTAGGTTTATTTCTGCTCTACATTTGAAACACATGGATATAAATGTACATGTCTGTCCCTACTCTGCATTCATTTATGCTCTACATTTGAACCACATATGGATATAAATGGACATTTCAGTCCCTACTCAGCATTCATTTATGCTCTACATTTGAACCACATATGGACACAAATGGACATTTCAGTCCCTAATCTGCATTCATTTTTGCTTTACATTTGAACTTCATATGGATATAAATGTACATTTCTGTCCCTACTCATCATTCATTTTAGCTCTACAACTGAACCACGTAAGGATATAAATGGACATTTTAGTCCCTACGTGTTCATTTTTGCTCTCCATTTAAACTACCTATGGATGTTTTTTAGACCCTTGGGACTTAAAACCTTTCAGATGCATAGGTTTTGTTTTGCAGTTATGCATAATCATTCATTGCTAATCGTTTGCCTATAATAAATAAAGGATTTCTGCTACTCAGTAGTTTACTTTTGAACATGAAATGACAGCATAGAAGGGCTAGTTTGGTTCTTTAGCAAACCTTAAAATGTTTCCAACCTAGGGGTGGAATGTTACAGAAAAATTTCGGTTCAGTACGTACCTCGGTTTTTGAAGTCACGGTTCGGTACTTTTTCAGTACATAATTAAAGCAGATAATTAAAATTTAATTTTTTTTTTTTTAAATAAAATTATATTACAATAAATAAGCTGAATAAATTACATTTAAATTATCACTAATGCAGCAACCTCCTTCCAAAAGTTCTTCAATGATTAAACATATTAATAAATAAAAACATTTTTGAATTACTAGGTTATTTTAATTGATATACTGAAATATTTACACCCATTCTTTAAACACTAAAATTTCCCAACCAACTTGAACACATCATCATACAACCATGCATTAGCTTGATCAGTATGCTAATTAGCATCTATCCTATTGATTTCAACACGGACTTCAGCACTGGATTACTTTTTTAACCAATGGGACCTACTACAAAGTTTGGGAGAACTTTTCACAGCCCACCTTGGCGGATAAAGATGTTGGAGCCGTGTGAAATCTGAGGATAACTTTACCTATGACGCAGCTGCAGACATGATGGAGTCCCCTCTCCCCCTCCTCCGACGCTGATTGTTGAAGGTACCGTGTTTAGAATTAATTTGATTCACAGAGCCAGAGCACCAGTGTTATAATAAAAACTATCTTAAATAATGGGAAATTCATTCTGGTGAGACTTGTTGTTCCTCCTCGTTGCAGTGACGTTCTTGTTTGAGTAGAGCCTTTTTCAAATGCTTTGATTAGTCCGCTGGATGCCGTGCTGTCACGTCACAGCTGCTGAATAATGTCAGCGCTACTGTCGTTGTCTTTGTCCACTGTTGTATTTGACTGGGAAACAAAGTGTCCCTAAACAGGACACTTTTATCTGGGAATATTCAGGCTGTTGCTGTCATTTGCTGTGGTTGTGTGGTTGCCAGGACAGTGTGACAGTGAGTTGTTCTCAGGTTTTCTGTCTGTATGTAGGCTTCATTTCACATGCAGGTCTGTACAGGTCTGTACCATACCGAGAGGCCCGTACCAAATCAGTAAGGATACGAATCTTTACAGCCCTATTCCAACCCCATGACTCAGCCCCTCAAGCAGACAATAAGTAAATTATATTCCAATTTTACAGTAAAAAAAAAACATGAAAATATGTTTCATATTTTGTCTAAATGATGTTGCTAAACAACAGTCTGAAGTGTTAAAACAGGACTTCACTGAGCTGTTGAATACAGTGAGCTCTGTGAAAGCAGATGTATTTATCAGTGGACCCATACCACCGGTTAGAAACGCAGAGGAGAGATTCAGCAGGTTGCGGGGACTAAATAAGTGGCTTTCGACTGCATGTACTGCCAATTTAATGCATTTTATTGAACATTTCCATATCTTCTGGGAGCGAAGACATCTTTTAAAAGCAAATGGACTAAAATTGTTGGCCTCTAACATATTTTACTTCCTACGTCACCCATCAGTCCCCTCTGCCAAGAGCTTTAAACAAAAGGAATCAGCCTGGGAGAAAGACAAAACACAGTGGAATAAAAACCTTGAAGCGGAACAACATCCACCTCCACCAAAGGAGAGCTCTGAGCCAAAGAGGCATCAGAGTCAAGAGGAGGAGGGGTCTCCACAGGCCTCCATCACCCTCAACAACAACAGCATCTATGACGGTCGGCCTGCCTCACCCCCTCTAACCCCAACCAGGTCCCTCTCCTCCTTACTCTCCCTCCTCATCCCACTTGGAGTTCACTGACCAGATGAAGGAGCTGCTCAATGCTGGACTAAGATGTACCCCCCTGTCCCTCTCCCATTTTCTCTCCTATTAGCACCCCACGTGGACCACCTCCACCACCTCTGACACAGGCTCCTAAGCCCCAGCCCCCCCAGTCCTTCCGAGGAAGCATCATGTACTGTCTCCTCAACCCGACAAGGATGATAAGGCTGCTTGTGTTCAAAATATTACAAATACAAACTGATGTGTTCTGGGTCCAGGCTGCGAGATTATCAGCAGTCATGAGTCTTCCCAGGCCAAGCCGGGGCCCTGTATGCTAGCAGGTTGGAAAATTCTTGTCTTGATTGGTCATAGAAAAACAAAGGTGAATGTGCTGAGAAACGGGGGGCACAAAAGTGATGGCACAAGATTGTCAAACTTGAAATGCATTCCCTATGAATCACAGTCTGTCACAAAAATGATAGATGTTCCTGTGACACTAAGACTTGCTTTATTGAACATCAGACCTCTGGCTTGAAAAACCTTTTTAATTAATGATTTTATCACTGAGCACAACCTTGACTTTATGTTTCTGAGACTTGGTTGGATCAAAATAATAGCACAGCTGTTCTTATTGAGTCAACCCCTCCCAACTATAGTTTTATTAGTGAGGCCAGAGTGAATCGTAGAGGAGGTGGAGTGG
Source organism: Cheilinus undulatus (assembly GCF_018320785.1). Classification (NCBI taxonomy): domain Eukaryota; kingdom Metazoa; phylum Chordata; class Actinopteri; order Labriformes; family Labridae; genus Cheilinus; species Cheilinus undulatus. The sequence continues at coordinate 19,468,426 of NC_054885.1, forward strand.
CAGTTTTATTCAAAAACTCTTTCCAACTTAAAAAATTATCTTTCAGTAATTTTTCTACTTTTGAATATGTAGCTCTTCAGCTGAAGTCCTCCCCTCAAGCCGTGTTACTAAATGTTTACAGGCCACCTAAATACTGTGCAGACTTTTTTGATGATTTCAATGAACTGCTGTCTATAATCTGTATTGAATATGACTGTAGAATCATTGTTGGTGATTTTAACACCCATGTTGACAACCAGAGGACAGAGGGGCTAAAGAACTGTACTGTACTCTTGACAGCTTTAGGCTGAGTCAGCATGTGTCAGAACCCACACATAATAGAGGGCACAGTCTGGACCTGCTTATCTCCAAGGGTCTGAACACACACAAGGTTGTTGTGAGCGATGTGGTCCTGTCTGATCACTGCTATGTTTTCTTTGAGAGCTCTATCTCTGTGCATACAAGTCATCAGAGAGAAGTTATCATGAAACGATGCATTACTGACAGCACCAGTGAAATGTTTAACCAGCGTTTTTCCTCCACAGCCACCCTGCCCTGTAGTCAGTCAGTGAACTGGTAGATAACTTTAATTCTAAAATGTTAAATGTTATTGACTCCATTGCTCCCATTAAGTTGAAGGTTGTCTCTAGCAAGAAAAGATCTCCATGGGGAAACGCCACGGTGGTGAAAAATGAAAAAAGAGAGTGTCGAAAAGCTGAACGCAGGTGGTGAAAAACAAATCTCCAGATTCATTTTGACATCTATAAAGAGAAACTTCACACATAATCTACAGCTGAGGAATGCAAGGCAGTCTTTCTTCTCAGACATAATCACCAGAAACAAAAATAATGCTTGAGTGTTGTTTTCTACTGTTGAGAAATTAACAACTGAACTTCATTCTACCAGGGCCTGCAATGAATTTGCTTCTTTTTTTTAGAGAGAAAATTCAGAATATTAGACAGGCAGTGAGTCCCTCCACACCAAGTTCAGGATCTGCTCTATGTCCATTAAAAAACTGCTTCAACACCATGACACAGTTTAATCCAATCAATGACAAAACTCTGGAGGACATTCTACACCAGTTGAACTCTTCCTACTGCTGTCTGGATGTTTTACCCACAGATTTTTTTCAAAAAGGTTTCACATGTCATGGCATTGGATCTGTTACAGATTGTAAACATGTCTCTAATCTCAGGTGTCTTACCACAGACCCTGAAAACAGCTGTTATTAAGCCACTCTTAAAAAAGAACAACCTAGAAAAGACCTTAATGAACAACTACAGGCAGATATCAAATCTTCCTTTTTTAAGTAAAATTATTGAAAAGGCTGTGTTTCAACAGCTAAATTATTTCCTAACAGTGAACAGCTGCTTTAACGTCTTCCAGTCAGGTTTTAGACCACATCACAGCACTGAGACCGCTCTGGTCAAAGTATTTAATGACATTCGCTTAATTACAGATCATGGCAGAAATTCAGCCTTAGTGTTATTGGACCTCAGTGCTGCATTCAATACAGTCGACCATAATATATTACTTGACCGACTGGAAAACTGGGTGGGACTGTCTGGAACAGTTCTTGATTGGTTTACATCCTACTTAAAGGGCAGGGATTATTTTGTGTCAATAGTCAACTTTAAATCTGAGCAGACCAAAATTACATGTGGAGTCCCCCAAGGCTCAATCCTGGGACCTCTTCTATTTAACATCTACATGCTTCCACTTGCTCAGATCATAGAAAACAACAAAATAAACTACCATAACTATGCAGATGACACACAGCTCTATATTTCAATGTCCCCAGGTGACCATGGCCCCTTACAAGTACTGGGTAAATGCATGGAACAAATTACTGAGTGGATGTGCCATCATTTTCTTCAGTTAAACAGAGAAAAAAATTGAGGTAGTTGTTTTTGGATCCAAGGAGGAATCTCTTAAAATCAGCATGCAGCTTCAGTCACTTCAGTTAAAAACCTCAGATCAGGCCAGAAATCTGGACGTTGTCATGGATTCAGACCTGAATTTTAAAAACCACATGAAAACAATTACAAAGTCAGCTTATTATCACCTCAAGAATATTTCTAGGATTAAAGGACTAATGTCACAGCAGGACCTTGAAAAACTGGTCCATGCATTTATCTTTAGTCGAGTTGACTACTGTAACAGTACCTTTACTGGTCTGCCTAAAAAGTCAATCAGACAGCTGCAGCTGATCCAGAATGCCGCAGCTTGAGTCCTCACTAAGACCAAGAGAGTGGACCATATCACTCCTGTTCCGAGGTCTCTACACTGGCTCCCTGTCTCTAAAAGAATAGACTTTAAGATACTCCTGTTAGCTTATAAAGCTCTGAATGGCTTAGGCCCAAAATACATCAGAGACCTTCTAGTCCAGTATGAATCATCCAGACTGCTCAGGTCGTCTGGTGCAGGTCTGCTCTGTGTCCCTAGAGTCAGAACCAAACATGGAGAATCAGCATTCAGTTACTATGCTCCATATATCTGGAACAAACTCCCAGAAAACATCAGCTCTGCTGAGAGTTTGAGTTCTTTCAAATCAAGGTTGAAGACACACCTGTTCACTGCTGCCTTTGACTAAAAACTTTATCACTTTTTAAATTTTCTATTTTCGCTCAAACTCTTCACTGTAACTTTTATATGTGTTTTTTTTTTTTTGTCTTTTTTGTTTTTATCAACTTTTACATTCTTCTTTTAAATTTTTTTAAGTTAAGAGCTTGGAGCTCAGATAAGGATCTTGCATTGGCCAGAAATGTCTGGGACAGAATTCAGTCTCTGGACCAAGGTTGAGAGGAACCCAGGTTTTTATCTTTTGTGGATCTTATTTGCTGTTTTTAATCACCTTTTACATGTTTCGTTTAAATTTTTCCATTGTTTCTTTTTTTTCTTTGTCAATGTATTTTAATGTCCTGTGTGAAGCACTTTGAATTGCCTTGTTGCTGAAATGTGCTGTACAGATAAACTTGCCTTGCCTAAATGATTTACCACGAGAGGTGTAGCAGTTCTTAACCCTCATTTTTCACTTCCTGTTTTGATTCTTAAGCTTCTGTGATTTTCTCATGAGTCTTTCAAAACACCAGTGAATTACCAAACGACATCTCACGCTTACTTTGTTTTATTTCTTTCCACCAATTAATGAACAGTAACAGTATTTACAGAAAACTTCTTGACATTTCATGGCAGAGAAGACAAATGTGGCTTGCATTTAATTGGGTTAAAGATGATTTAAACCATTTATGAAATCAGGTGAATACAGGATTCAAAACTAATAAAAAATGCATAATTTTCAAAACACAACACACGTGATCACTTATAACAATTATGTAAGGGGAAGAGGAGAACACATTAACAGGTAAGGTCACATTATTTCTCACAACACTAAAAGGTGGAGCTTACAGGAAATAACCTTAATGTTTAAAACTCCATGTGTCATCCCTCTTCTGTACAGTTTAACACTTTAAATGTCTATGAGAAATATAAGAAATATTTCATTTAGAGAAAAGGCTAAAATGACACAAAAACGTGTTACAGGTAATATGAAACACCAGTGACATTTGGCATTTGATTCAATCTGCAATAAAACATACTAAAAAACATTAAACCTTTCAAAGCATGATTCTTAAGCATAGCTTATACAAGAAATACTTGAGCTACTTTTTTAAAACACAATCTCTTTTGAAAGACATCAACACAAAAATACATTGCTCTCAAAAAATAGAATTCAATATAGTGAGATATTTTTGAGGATGGAAAAGTATTCAAGGGAAAAGTATGCTGCTCAAAATACAACAGGTCAGTATCAGTCAAGGACTTCAAACAATGAGCTACGAGTGGAAAGTCAAAAAACCCTTTTTCAAAGGAAAGTCTTTCAAAATCATCCAATTTTCTACAAGTGTAATTTAACACAGGATTAAGAAACAAACTGTACAGGCAAGAGAAATCATCATAAAATACTCAAACACAAGATCTTATCAAATACAGACAAGAAAGAATGAGAATGAAGAGAAATGGCGCGTCTCTTTACATTGGGGACTGTACATCCATGTCCAAAGTGAGTGAATCTGAAAGAAATAAACATACAAGATTCTAAGTGCTTTTTCCTGTTTTTTCTTGTTCTTGTATCTTTGAGAGGATAAACAGTTTAAGAACACGAGGTTCAAAAAGGGTCAAGATTATAATGAGCTTTAGTTGAAAAACAAGGATTGATTGGCCTGGGTGAGTAAACTTGGGGACTTCAGAATCACAAATTAATGTGTTTTAGTGTGTATGACTCACCCAAATGTCCTGGATTAGTTTCAGCTTCATTATGCATGAGAGAATCAAGGGTGCGAGGTGACATGGGGAACAGGTCGCTGGTGTTTCCAGAGTTTGTGCTGTGAACAAAGCAGACAAAAGACAAACTGTAAATGACAAACTGAAGTGTCCAAACATAGTCAAAAAGATGCTTGTGCAAGTTTCCCTTCTTAACTTTTCGTGTTAGTTGAAATACTCCCAGTCCAACTAAAATGAAGGAAGCTTGTTATCCAACTTTACTATGAACTAACAATCCTCTAGCTTGAATGTTAGTGTTTGCGTTCATCACAATTACAGTGGAGCTTTCAGAAGTGACAGAGCTGTGATTCAGCTGCAATGTTAAACCCACATATCCAGCATTGGTTCATGGCTGAAAAGGCCAACCAATCAGACCCATAATAGAAAGATTACATGAGCATTCACGAGAGCCAGGCCAAAAGTCAAATGTGTGGACAGAAATTAATCAAAAATATAAATCAAACCAGGATACTTTTATTGTTTTAATCTACTTTATACAAACTCCCTTACACTAGATTTCTTCATTTAGACTGAAAAGATATAAATAACAGCATCTCTACAGACAGTATTACAGAGGTTAGCACAGTTAATTACGCGATCAGCCATTATGTATCAAGGCAAGAGATGTGTTCCTTTCCCTTCCCTAAGATGACTCTGGTTTCTGTCTTTATCTGAAAGCTCATTTCCTCAAACCCTGATAGTAAAACTACTTGAACTGTTGAATTCAAAAATAGCTCAGTCTGAGGAATTATGACACAGATATCTAGGAAACGTTTAAGTTTGACTTCAAGTGAAAAATGGATGAATGGCAGGGAGATGCTCTTGTATTAGGACCAGGGAAAGTGGCAGTGAGTCAAAACAATAACAGGAATTATGAAGGTGGGGGAACAGCGGCTATTCCCCCGAGACCCACCCGTGGAAAACACACAAACAAGAGTGACAAGATGCACACACAACCCTACATGCCACCTCTCCCTCCCCCTCCCCGAGGGCCTACCCTGGGAATCCGTTCCCAAGCAGCTCACTGTCTGGCAAGTCCATGAACACGGAGGGACACCTAAGGAGACAGGTCAGGATCTCACTGATAGTCTCTCAACGCCATCAAACTCACTACCGACAAACAAAAATGGCTGACTGTCCTGTGCATACACTGTGTGTTATTTTGTTTTACTTCTGCACGAACATAGATTATGCTCTATCGGTGACTAATAGAGTTAGAGGAGGGAAAATCGACTCAGCATTTCTGTTACATAAATGCAGTTTCCCATTCTATTCTACAGCAAATTTTCCAGGACTTCTCCAGGACATTTTCAGGGACAATTTATGGTTTGACAAGAAACATCCTGCCTATACACCAACATGTTTCTTTCTACCTGATTCAAAGAAAATAGCAGTCTATGGCCAAAGCCATGATCGTTTGAATAATTTCCCAGGAAACTCTGCTTTTACTCTCACTGTCCATTTGTTTTCTATGACTGGAAATTGGTTGTTTTCAAGATTTTCCAAGGCGCATGGGAACCTTATAATTAGCAATATTAGTTTTTACTCCAGAATATATGTAAATACTGCAGCTATATTTTTTCTGGGAACGCTTTAAGTTTCAAAGGTTAGGTTTATACCAGATCTGCTCTCTCCATAGATATACAATTAAAGGTGCATATAAAGAAACTGAATATCATGTAAAAATTCATTTTTTCCTCATGATTTAATTCAAAAAGGGAAATTTTTATGAATTATGGATTAATCTCATACAGTGAAGTGAAAGTGTCCCAAGACTTTACAAAATCTTAAGAAAGCTTCTCTCTCAAAAATCCACTGTCCCAAAATATTAGAATACTGTGATAAATTCCAATTTGAAAGGGTTTCCCGAGCCTTCAGTCTCTCACTCTGGTTCAGTACAAACAACTGCAATCATGGGAAAGACTGCTGACTTGACTACTGTCCAGAGGACAATCACTGACATCCTTGACAAGGACAGTAAGCCACAAAAGGTCACTGCTGAAAGGGCAGGCTGTTCTCAGAGGCTGTATCAAAGCATATCCATGGAAAGTTAACTGGAAGGGAGAAGTATGGTAAGAAAAGGTCCAGGGATGAACCCAGGCTTCAGAGAGTTGTCAAACCAAGCAGATTCAAGAACTTAGGGGAGCGTAACAAGGAGTCAACTAGGGCTGGAGTCACTGGATCAAGAGCAACCACACATGGACAAGTCCAGGAAATGAGCTGCAAGTGTTGTGTTCCTAGTGTCGAGCCAATCCTGAACCAAGGACATCATAAGCTTCTCACCTGGGCTAAGGAGAAAAACAACTGGACCGTTTCTCAGTGGCCCAAAGCCCTGCTTTCAGATGAAACTAAATTATGCAATTAAATTGTGAATCAAAATCCCAGAGTCTGAAGAAAGATCAGAGAGGCACAGACTAAGGTGCTTGAAGTCCAAGTTCAGTTTTCACAGTCAGTGATGATTTGGGGTGTCATTTCATCTGCTGCTGTTGATCCATTGTGCTTTAGCAAGTCAACAATGTCAGCCGTCTACCAGGAGATTTTAGAGCACTTCATGCTTCCATCTGCTGAGCACCTGCCCACAGTGAAGCCAAAACAACCAGGAACTGGTTTGCTGATCATGGTGTTACTGTGTTTGATTGGCCTGTCAACTGGTCTGACCTGAACCCCGTAGAGAATCTCTGGAGTATTGTCAAGAGGAAGATGAGAGACACCAGACTCAATAATACAGATGAGCTGAAGGCTGCTATCAGAGCAACCTGGGCTCCATAAAAACCCAGCAGTACACTGATTGGCTCCATGCTCTGACACATTGATGCAGTAATTTGTGCAAAAGGAGCTTCAACCAATTACTGAGTGCGTAAATGAGAATACTTTTCCAGAAAGTCAAGATTTCTAAATTATAAATCCTTTATGGAGTGCTGTTTTTTGATATTCTAATAGTTGTACATTGTGAAAGCTGCTGAAAGTCATAATCAACATTTTTAACATTGCAACAATAAAGTCTGAAAATATTTCACTTTGAGTGAGATGTATCTAGAATAAATGAAAGTTTCACCTCTTGAATTAAATCACAGGAAAAAAACGTATATTTTTTTGAGATGCACCTGTATGTCTTCATGTTGGTTTAATTGAAGGCAAACTTTTCTGTTCAGGTTTTAAAGTAATATCTTTATGGTGCCAGGTGTACATAGAACAACAACTTCAACGTAAACTCCAGCAAAAACAACTCTAGAATCATCTTGACCGGGTTGGTTTGCTTGTTTAGAGCTGAGAATACACACTAGTCTAAACTAGTTTTACTTTTACAGCAGAGCTGATCATGCCACTGGTGAGCCGCATCCTTTACTAACTACTTCTTCACTTATTTTGGAAACATCTGGTTTATATCTGGGTGATAGTTTCTCCAATGACAGGAATGTCTTAAGAGTGTGAAAAAACTTCTGTTCCTCTTTCTTTGCAAAGCTTGTGAAATACCGTGCAGTATGTATACAAAGGAAGTTCAGCTCTAGAGCAGGAACATCCAAAGAAAACTTCCTGTCACTATAGAATGAAACATGGCATGCATACTTTAAGTTTAATACTGGATAGCATAATATTCCTGTAAATACATCATGACTTGAACATAAAGAAGTAACAGATACTTACGGGGTAACGCAGATGAACTTTGTCTTCAAGTACGGCTGAATAGCTGTCAATGGAAGAAAATGTTAGCACTCCACTGTAACAACACAAACCATAATGAGAACCATTTAAAAGTAAAATACATACTAAGCATTATTTGTTGCCTCTTTTAAACCTAATAGAGAACAAAGTAAAGACATACTGCTTGTAGAGTCTCCCCCCATCTCAGGTTCAGGAACTGCTTCAGGTCTGCAGTACTTCCCAAAAGCTTCCTCTTTGGGGATATCAGGGTAGAGATACACGAGTGGGGAAACCAGAATGTTGGTGGCATCCATGATCTTGTAGCCCATGATGATGTCCGCAAAAGACATGCTGTTGAGCTGCTGCTTGGTGTAGGGCTCCACTGACTGGATCTGGGTCTTTCCTGTAAATATTTATGAACGTTGAGTGTTGTGAAAATGAGTCAGTTAGATATTGAAATGTCAAAGGTAAGTAAAAAATACTCACCACTGATGTCTTTTTCTACCCATGTAAATGTGATGCCCCCCTCTTTGCTGCTCTCACTGAAGCGCAGGAGGAAAGTGCCTGGAGGTTTTGGACTAAGAATGGCCCTCTCCCTCTCCTTGCTGATAAAGCCCATGATATACCTGTACAAAAACAACAGGAAGGAATATGAGTAGATGTTGAATATCAAAATAGTACATGTATTTAGAAACTGTTGGCAAATGCTTTTCAACAGCTTGAGAGTTTCCAGGTCCTGCTCAGGGACTTGACTGTAAACAAAGAATGACCTCTCACCCCTCATTCCACAGTGCCAGGATATACTTCTTCACCAGGTCAATGATGTTGTCCAGCCACACCCAGAAGGAGAAGCCTTTGCCTGCCATGTTTTCCTGGGAAGAGGAAAGAGAAAAATAACTCACACTGAACAATAGCAAGGTAGAAGTTTGACTTATGTGTGGTTGGTAGGTGGCATACCTTACAGAACTTGGCCCAAGTGATCTGACAGCCGGAGTAGTTGACACATGGGCCTGGAGGGAAAAATACAGAATATCAACATACATCCATAAACAAAGGACTGAGAAGCTGAAGGTCTGAGGAGACTTTCAGGCATGACATCTCACCTAGTAATTTCTCAGCTAGGGTGGTGAGCTGTTCAATGGTCAGGCCCCTCTTAGTAGTGGAGGAAAACTGCCAGCTGAGAACCTCAGCTACCTGATCCCATGTCCCCACGGGAGGCTTGGTGAAGAAGTTCACATTCTGTACAGAGAAAGAACATCACAGTTGAAAAACAACTATTGTTGACCCTGCATATTTGATGTGTAAATAATGTGCACCACCTTTCCACCAGGGGGTGATGTCTTACCTTTGGGTGGTTAGTGAGCATGTTGTACCACAGGATTGAAGCCCAGGCGTTTGGCATCTGGCAGATGTTTGAAATAACTACCACAGGCAGGGAATGAGTCTGCACAAAAGAAAGAAAAACATAGTGCTATATTTAACATATTTTGCAATATGTGGCCACTTGCTAACATCATGTTATTTCCTCAACACTGACACCAAAACATTCAAGCTTCTTCAAGAAGTCCTTTCAGTAGCAGTAATATTACATGTAGATGGCATGCTGCCATTTGTAGCTTGAGATATTATTGTGTTAAAAGGATGGGGATTGGGGCACAGATGGCCTAGTGGTTTAAGGCGTGCCCCATGTACATGGACGGCCTGTATTCAAATCCAGCCTGGGGCCCTTTGCTGCATGCGCTCTCATCCTTGTTTCTGACTCTATCCACTGTCCTTATTTATCAATTAAAGGCACAAAAATGCCCAAAATAAATCTTAAAAAAAAAAAACGAAAAAGAAAAGAAAAAGATGGTGATGGACGTCACTCACACGAGTTGTATGGTTATGAGATACTGTACTGAATCAAAAAACTATAAGAAATAACCAATCAGTTCGATGCAGAATGCAAATAAAGTGGTATTTGGTGAAAGTTTAAAGTGATAGAGGATGTGTACTGATGTATAATGTGCACTACGCAACCTACTCAAAAAAGTAGAAGCACCCCAAAACACGACTCAATTACAGTTATTTAAAAGAAATGTCATGAGCTACTTCTACCCCTGTTTGGTACTTGTATAAAACAAAACACTGAAATTCAAAATTCAATTTAAAAATAATACCGTTTAAAAATAGTACAGTTACTTTCAATTACTAATCATGCAAAGCAACCTGTCAACACTCTTGATTTTGAAACAAACACTACTAGAAAAAGATCTATTTTTTGCCATAAAGGTAAACAGATTACATTAGACATTAGACGAATTGTTCCCAAGACCACTTGTTCTGAGTCAGCGTAGCACACTTGTAGGTGTGAGCTTTGAGTTGCGGTGAAGGTTAGAGGAAATACAAAATTCACTGTTATCTCATAATGACCTATTTTAAATGAAACTAGCATCTCCCTTTTATGAGCTCTTAATGAGTCCTATTCACAACCACAGAGGATAAGGAAAAAACATTAAAATTTAGCTTTGTGTTGAAATAATGGGTTAAAGGTGCCATAAGTGGGTTGGATTGGTTACGGGAGAGGTTTTTGGATTAAGTAGGCTGCAATGGTGACAGTCTATGAAGGCGGGGAACTTAAATGACTCATTCCGCTGATGGCTTACATTCAGGGTGTCAAGGAAATAAACTTTCATTCTTTCAGTACGACTTGACTGACTGCAACTTCAGCAAGCAAGATACACTGAAAATACAAATAAGTGGCAAAACTCACACAAAGATGTGATACTGACCTCCAGATCAATTTTTAAGCCTTGGTGATAGACTTCTGTCTCAAAAGTAATGAGATGTAGCTCCTCTGTGACGATCAAAGAGGCCTAAAAGAGCAGATAATTCAAAAGACACTTAAGTAGGAAGTATTTATCTGCATGATATTCATGTAACAGTGGTGAATCCAATACTTTTCATCCTTACATAAAGAATACAGACATCTTTACAACAGTTTGAGCTTTAAATGAGACTTGCCACCAAATGTTAGAGATAATACTCACATCACTATTGGTCCGGCCACCATTACCACACCTCTGTTCCCTCAGGGTCTGTAATAAACATGATGTTAGATGTCAGATTTTTCCATCTTCTATCTCCTGTAACCAGTATCAGTTTTAGATTTAGAACTCACCAAGTGTTTAAACTCTGCTGAGAGGCTGCCATTGTTGGATTCCTCCATGTTCATAACCTTTGTGTTTGTACCGAGGATGTTAAACTTCCGTGACCTGAGGAAGTCAAACAAAAGCTGAATGTGAGAGCCTTTTATAGAACAATAAACAGTTAATGTACAAAGAAGGGTTCTAAAAGTCTTACCCTCGAATTGCAGCCACATCCCCAGATTCCCTGAAAAACAAAGAAGTGACATTAGCACCGTTGTTATTTCTATTAGTGCCTTAAACAAATTAAAACTGATTAGAATATGAAAAAAAAAAACGTACTTGTCGATGCAAACTTTAATTTTCAGTTGATAATTGAGTTCAGGAAACTTCACCAGTAACCTGGAATATAATTGAAATACAATATCAACTTATAATATTAGGACATAAAGGGATGCAAGCTTTGTTATGTCTAAGGAAATGTCATATGCTGTGTCTCATATTTAAGTGGTTCAGAATCTTACCTGACTTTGTTTGTGAACTGAACTCCTGTTTTTATGACCAGTGGTCTGTCTGGATGCATGGGCATGCAAGGCTGTCTCTCAACGACAAAAGCACTGGAAGACAAGAGCAGTTCATGTTAAAGAGAGAGAGAAAAAAGCTGCTTATATCAGAATCACATCTGCTGCAAAGAAACTAAGATTGCAGGCCTGATTAACGATAAATTCACCCAAGACTTCCTTTAGAGCAGCGGCTCTCAACTGGTCTAACCTCAGCACCAACCATCTTCATCATGAGAAATGCTGCAGTTTGGACCTCAGATGGAGCAAACCGAACACATCTGCATAGGAGTGCGCGGTAAGATGATCTCAGATCATGAAGAAATAGAATGTATTGGTGATCTGCTTAATCTGTTTTATCATAGGATTGGCTCTAATACTTCTCACTCTTTGCCCCCCTCCCCTTCTGCTCCTCGATGCCGCGGAGACTCATGCTGTGAGTGAAAGTGAAACTAAAGATTAAGTTCTCACGATGATTTCTAACTCTTATACAAAGCTTTGTCTTGGTTTTCTAAACCATCAGTGTGCAAAAAACTATTTATTTGCACAATCTGCACAAAGGTTATCAACGTTTCTTTGATGAACTCTGACGACAGCATCTTTAAAAATGAGTTTTAGTGGTTGAATGTTATGCTTGATTAATTTCTGACTTCTCAGAGAAGCCCAGTGAGCCAGCTCAAATTTGGGTGAATTCAGTTTGAAATCCCTCATTCCTGTTCAAAATGGTAAAACGCGGAGAGCTGAGTAAAAATGAAAGAGTCCGCATTAAAGCACTTCATGATGCTGGATGGTCTTTGAGACAAATATGACAGGTGGTCTAATAAATTGGTTTAGCACTGTATATACACACACATACATATTCTGTGTTGGCCAACAGGATGGTGTGGAAGAAATACCCACAAATCAGAGAAAAGGTTGTTTTTTCTGGTCAATAACTTGCAAATTTGTCTTAGAAATTTAATGAAAAAAATCATGATAAAATCGAGATCGTCATCTGGCCATAAAAAAAATCGTGATATGATTTTTTTCCATATGGCCCACCCCTACATCTGCATGTTTTTACAGCAGCCCATGGATAAATTGAATGCGTGCATTTATTTTGATCCATTTCCTTTGATAACCAGTACTGTGCAGGACTTTAAAGCATTTTTTAAAAATCGAGGATGAAGTAAGGTGATGGAAAGAAAGCATGTCTGAGGCCACCATCGGGCACAAAGGAGCATTGACACAATTCTCGCAGACAGCTTAAAGGTCCTCCAATTTGTTGCATCAGGACAATTACATGCCACTGGAATCTAAATATAATCTAAAAGTTGGAGAGAACAGTACTAGAACTACAAATATTAATCATATTAGTTACTATCAGCAGAATGATTAATGGCATTGCATAATCTACCTCCATACAGGTCAGGGCAGATGTACACAGAAATATTCAGCACGTGCGGTACCTCTTCATCAGGTTTCTGAACAAGTCGACAATCTTCTCCTCCAGGGCGGGCCGGTGTTGGATGATGGGGTCTCCTTTGTAGGACACCTTCTGCTGGAGCTCCTCCAGCTTTTTGATCTGCTGACGGATCTGCAGCTGGGACTCAGCCAGGGATGTGATCCTGGTTATGAAATCAGACCCAGTTCATGTCAGACAGCTTGACCTTATTCACTGTCTCATAATACTGGTAACAGAACACATATGCCCATGAAAAACCACAGAAATGGTAAACTAATGTGGACATGACAAGAACTGCAAGGTATGAAAAAAGAGATTAGTTACAAGGAAAAAAATTTAAATCACAATTTGTAAATCAATACATTTTTACATATGAAGAAAAAGAGTTTAAGAACATTGATTACCATTGTGATCTATAGCATACTGCAGAAATAGCCTAAGATTTGCATCCCTTCTTACCATGTTTCAAGGCGGTCCAGGCAAATGTTTGGTGGACCCCCAATACAGGCGATTTGTTGCCTTCTCTTCCAATCTGCCAATTCTTCATCTGTCAAATTCTTCTGTACGTAATCCATGGCTGTTAGCAAGCCTCCCATCTCTGTCACGATTTGCTAAAAGATAAAAAACAAACAAACAAGCAGTTTACATTAAACACAACCATCTGCCACTGAAATGATAAACACAGTCTGATTCTGTGATATATTTAGATATGAGAAAAAAGAAAATTGGACCATTCTAACCAGATTGTTTTTCATTGACTAATAATCTAAGCATTAACACTCACCCTCCTGAGCTGGTCCAGGGCACTCAGCATCTGCTCGAGCTGAGCCATCTTCTGTCTGGTGGCAGCTGCTTGGCTGTTCCCATTAAGGTCCTGGGACAATTCTGTATAATGTGCAAACATTTCATAGGTCAGTAATCTAACACAATTTCTTCAATTTGGACCAGATAAGACATTCTCTAAAAAAACAAAAAAGCATCACTTGTAAAAGTTTTAATATTCTTTATAATATACCTCCTTGGCTTTTCAGTGTCTTGTAATTAAAGTCAAAGTCGTCCTGCAGGTTCTCAAGCATTTTCATCTTCTGTTCCATATCCTGAGAGAAAAAAAGGACAATAGAGCATGTTTACAAGTCTTTATACTCCCAAATCAAGAATATAATGTGTGATGCTCTGATGGAAACCCACCTGCACCCGCTTCCTGATGTCTTGAAGGTTGTGCTCCAGTATCTGCTGCTTCTCTGTCACTACTGTCCCTGTGGGATGAGCTGCCTGGCCATCCTGCAGAAAAAAAAAAACATAGAATCATTGTTCCTACATGACTATGGCCTCATTTCTATCAAAATGCCTTTGATTAAACTTGAAATATTTCTTATTGTAACATTCAAAATGTATGAAGCAAAGTTCATTGATAAAACATGAATAAGACGCAGTGTAGCTCCCATCTACCTGTGCAGCCGTGGTGGCAGTCTGCAGCAGTCTCTGCTCCTCCCACAGACAACGGGCAACAATGCGTGCAATATCCATAGGCTTTTCCAAATACTTGCTCTGCAGATGCTGCTTGATCCTACGCAGATTATGCTGGTAGAGTACGTTGTTTTCCTGCAGGAAACGGCTGTATTGCTGGTCTATTTCTCCCAAGAGATTGTGGAATACTAGTGTGGCGTGGGACTCTTTATTGGCAGCATAAGCCCTTGAAAAAAAAAAAACATGGAGTAGATAAAATATGATTATTTTCAGGTGAAGAAGATAATCAGGATACAGTTTTTCTAGTTGCGCTTAATAGTTGATAATAGCTGAACTTACAGACATTCCTGTCCATACAAACCAAACACAATTACTTGTCTCTTGGTCTAACGTCAAAATACATTTCAGTGAACTTTTAAAGCTTTCAATCTCGACTAAGCCCACTTTTTTAACTGCTAAAACAGCATGAAATATTTCTATTTTGCCCATCTCTTATATTGCGTTTGGGTGAAACTGAACCCATTATTACATTTGATAGTATTACAAAACACCCTAAATGTTGGGAGAGGAGGATTAGTGCTACATGGGGTGAAAATAAATATCTGATGTGGTTAAAAATAATTAATTCAACTCCAACAAGTCTTGATTAGGACAAAAGAAGAATCGTGGAAGTCGAAATGTGTAGACATCCCAGTTTCACAAATGATTTCTAGTCACATCAGAGCGCCTCAGATCTTCCATTTTGACTGCCATCTCTAGCATAGTCTCTATTTGATAAAAATCTGTCAAGTCATTTGTTCATTTTCTGCTGTTTTTAACACCCTGAATGCTACTGCTTCAGCCAAAAAAAAAGACCCAAACTCAAATTCACAAAAATTAAACTATTTTTCAAAGTTTATACCGTACTTTTGTGTAGGTGCTATACATTTTGTAAACTAGAGCTGCCCAGGTCAAATTCAAACCACATCTCCAATCAAGGAAAACGTGTGATGTAGGGAATCTTTAAAGATTTACACGTGGCAGGTCGGTGTATGACTCAGTGACATTAAAGGCTTCATTCATGTGCGGTTGTGCTACCGGACAAACCAGTTGATCCGCGTTGATTCGAAAGTGAACACATAGATTGTTTTAATTAAATGAAGAATTTTATGGTAAATTTAGCTGTTTTCCTTGGTTGTACCAACTGACATAGAGAGTACCTGCTCACCTGAGCAAAACTGTAATTACTCTTTTTTTTTTCAATATTTGGTACCTCCTTTACCCAAAGAGAATTAAATATTCTTGGAGCTTTAAATATTATAATCAATAACATACAATGACACTTTTTGCAGCTGGACCACCTAGTATACTGGTTGAACTACTACAATATCAAACAGGCAAATAATTAGACACATTTTACTACATCTGCTCTTGTTAGAAAGTGGACACTTTTTTTTAAGAAAATCAAGAATTTTAGGGTTAACAAAATTGCTAGCTCTTTTTCCATTGGTTGTAACAGTGAAAGTACACCCCCGCCCCCGAGACTGACATGATTTTTTTTTAAATCTATACTGCAAAATGATGTGCAAACCATTTCACTCGGGCATGAGTATCAGCTGGAGTCAAATGGAGGATAAATTATGCTACAATCTTTAATTTTATCACTTTACTTCAAAATAAAAGTCCCATAATTACAGTTGTGCCACCCTGACTTTTAAGAACTTGCATATTTCGAGTTAATTTTTTTTTAGATGATCTTACTAGGTTTATTTCAAAAAACCTTAGTAGGATTTGTTTATTTCATAGACTTCAACCAAAGAATCATGCCAAAGTATTCTAATTTGAATTTCTCACTATAAAAATGTCATTTTTGATGGTATCCATAATCTGTTCATTCACTTGGACATTTGAGCCGCCAGACAGTTTAAGGGTTTGAGATGCCAAAATATGAAATCAATGATATTATTTAACAAAATGAGTATATATACTAACAAAGTAGGTTTCATAGAACAAATTGATAAATGCTGTGCACTGATTAATTTATATAAAGAAATATGCATACCATGTCTCTGAGCTGTACACATCTATGGGAAAATACACCACAGAAACCAAAACAAGTGAAGTTGTTTAATTTCTGGTAAAAATTAAAAAAAAAAAAATACACATATTTCTGGGCAGATGCACCAGGAAACTCCAGAAAAATATCTTATTCCAAAATATTAAAAAATCTGCGACGAGGGAAGCATCACTTTCTTGCTCAGTGTCTTGAAATGACATTCAATGACTAATTTAGACAAAACATTTCATTTCAAGACTCTCAACAGGTTAAGCTTTCTTGTCCCATTTGGGAACTTTTTTTGACTGACAAGCAAATCAGGCCTTGATTGTTTTGTGATTTGTATCTCAAAAAAAGTTTTATCTGGACTTTTCTGGTGAAGGGGGCTTAAAATGAGTCTTAAGGCTTATTTAAAACAAGTAACTTAGTAAAAGCACTGGCTTAAATTTAAGTTTTTGCAGTGACCTTTCTCAAGGGACACTGTCAAGAGAACTGCCTGCGCCCTCACCACATTTACCCAGGCTCCCTCAGAGACTGGCAACTGTCAGTTTTAAAGTGTCATAGGGAAATTGAGAAATGGTGAAAAAGCAAAACTGAAGAGGAACAATCAAAGATGTGGACATAAGGAACAGATGACCACCTGCAACTGCTCTTCTGTTCCTTTGGGAACAGAATAATCTAAAAATGTACCAATTAGTATGAATTAAATTAACATTAACAATTCTGTGCTAATTCACATAGGGGTTGGAGGTAATATTATTAAGACACCTGAGATGCAGTTTTAGTGACAGCAAGACTGACTGTGCATGAGGTCACGGATCCAATCTTGAAAGATGAAAATGTAGGCAGTCATTTAGAGGATGGCATTTTAAAAAAAGCACATAAGGAAAGCTGACTACTGCTCATCTGTTTGGTGTCATTTTTACATCTTGTATTCTTACATCTTCTTCAACAGTTTCAGTATTCTCATTTTAATATAAGTACGCTTTAGTAATAATGCATGCTGTGTTTTCATATTTTGGATAACTTTGGACATAACTTTATGAGATTGTAAATGTTTTTCTCCAAAACAAGAGGTTAGAAATCTGAAAAAATACACTCTCTTCTCTCTGAAACTTTAGGTAAGGAATAGTCTCCCATTTGTTAATGTCAGTTTAGCTGTTAATACATGCTAAATAAATCAGTAGTTCATATTTGGTTGTATGATCTAAATGATAGTGTAAATGGCATAGAAAATTACTAGCATCTAAGGTTTAAAATGGAATTGATGCACTGTAATTAACAACATGCATATTGTTTCTGTCACTGTGCCATGAGGGAAGGTGAGGGCATGACAAAGTAGTCTTACAAAGCATGTAAAAACACAATAGCTGTCTGCGGGACAAGTTTTCAGCAAGTCATGCTGAGTAACCAAAAGGAAGTGCAGGAGAAAAATCAATTTAAGTGCATATGTTGGCATACAGGAGAAATGAAATGCTCCTTTTAATAAGACCCCATATGAATCAATCTTCAAACCTTCTTACCAGTCCTGACTCTCAATCCAGGGGGCGAGGAACTGCCGCAGCTCCATTGGGAAGCTGTCACTGTACAAGTGATAGAGCTGCTCCAGATACCTGGTCTCCAGCTGCTGTAACTGGTTCCACTGGGCCATCCTGACTGACCTCCTCAAACCTACACAAAGAAAATTAAAGGGTAATGACAAGAATTAAGTTCAAAGTATTAAAGACATTTTCTTGGAAGGCAAACAGTGAGTGTTACTAAATGATAATATAACAGTAGACTATCTCCTCAACTTACAGGACAGAAATTGCTAAATGTACTATTTCTCTGAAAATGAAAACAGCCCCTCGGGAGGCCGCCTATTCTGCACAGTCACTTCCTGTTCAGTGAAACACTACGCCTGCACCAAGAAGTATAGGGTGACATGATGAACAGCTGTACACTCCCTTAGCAGATAGGAATGGATGATCTTTGGCCACCAACTGTTGAGGCAAGAGACAATGAAACCACACTTCCTTTTTTTTTAAATTTTAACCACTCAGGGTAAAGATTTAAAACCAAAGAAAATGGTCTTTATTATACATAACTTTTGATTCTAGCATTTTTTCATAATCATGATGTAGAGAGCAGCTGCTAATAAAGACAGCCATCTATCAGATCCACACAATAACATCTGCTAGCCTTCTAAATTTACCAACAGCAGGGTAGGCTCGTCCCCTGGGGGCTGTAGACTGCACTCGAACAATAACCGCAACAGAAAGTTGTCTCCTCCATCTATATTAAATGACCAGCTAAAGCCGTCTGAACCTCTTACATAACCCCTAAACACTGGTGCATTAAGGCTCAGTGTCTGAGCAGACTGTGTCTGACTGTAAAGTGAAATTTGCTATTTTTTTTAATGCAGAGCACTTCTCACAGTTGAGACCAAAGAGAAGAAGTATAGACTAGGCCCAGCCCTTGTTAACTCATGAGTTAGACAAGCACTAATAAGGACACTAGACTCATCAACCACTAAAACTCATTTTTCATTACATCTCCCACTGGAACCTCTTTATAATATCTACACGGAGCAACCTTATTTCATTAAAAACAGTCCGGCTCCCTTGTGTAATATAGATTAGGGATTTTTTTTCAGTGTACTACATAAGATGATGTGAGGTGAAAGTTCTCATGACCATTGTTCCTCTTTCACTGAAAAAGGTGCATCTGCACAGAGCGGGAAAACACACAGGGTCGCATCAAAACTCATCATCACTAATAGAATGACTGATTTCTTTCATTTTCCTCATCAAATGACTCTTGCAGGATTTTTTGTTCAATAATTAGAGTTTCGGCTACAAACAGAATCTCAATTGGAAATGCTACTTTTCATCCCTTTGATACTTGACGTGGGAGGACAGAGTACACCAAGATGGGACTTCAACCTGCTTGATTTACTTCCAAAACCTTAATCATTCTGTTATCATGAATTACAGTCTCATATAAACCAAGCATTACATGGCTGTACCGTTCAAACACACAGTTCCATTTTGAGTTTTCTACAGGAATCCAGTGCTGTTTTTCCTTTTTTGTTTTGATCAGTGATACCCTCTTGAGGCTCTTGAGCCTCATTGGTCTCTTTTAAGTCTTACTTGGAAAAATAATTCCCCCAGAAAACCTGACCTCAGAAATGAACTGTTTCGAGTCACCTCAATCAGTATGTTTCCCACACTATACGGTTGTTTTTTAATGTCAAATTTAATTCACAACCATTATTTTTTCTGTAAGTTTCCATCTGATGTGTGCAAGAAAGAACAGACAAGATAAATATCACTGATTCTTCAGAAAAGGAGAAAAACATATTTTGAATTCGACTTTGTAGTTTCGTTTAATAGAATAATTTGAAGTGGAGATTTTTGTAGGTTGAGGTCTCAGCTAGTAGTTGTGTGTAGGAAAAGATTTTATATTCAATTTTTTTTTCTCAAAAGGACTTTTTTTTTTGGCCAATCACGTTTAGATTTTTGTCAACTCTGTCAGACACACTGAATGCATCTGATTTTCATTTTAATAATTCAAGATGAATGTCAAGTTTTTAGTCATCTAATACTGGTATTTTATAATAACCTGAAATTTTTTTCAGAGTTTTAAGTATGTTATTAATGATTTTTGTTTTTAAACGTTATCATTATAATTAACCATATTGAGCTAATCTTTTTTAAATAAATCAGTTATAACTGCATACATTTTAGCTGGTATTCTAACAAATAAGCAGTATGAAATGAATGGAGAATAGCCTAATGTTTTGGGTTTTTTCTGTAAAATTAAAAAAAACATCATCTGACAGAATTGACAACAGGGAGTAATGACTTAAATTAGCTTTTAACCCAAATCATTATTTTAATTGACTATAGATAATGAATGATGGATTTTCTGATTTATAATGACAATTAAAAGCAGAATTTTTGTAGTTAATCGTTATTAATCTCACGCTTTCTATATGATTTCAAATTTCTACTATTTTGCATTCTAAACTGGTTTGGTATTATTTTGGATTTTCCTACAGTCTTAATCTAAGGGTCAACTTCCTGTTTGACTCCAAACCTGCTTTTAGAGGTAGATCAAAGATCACAACATGATTTTGACACAAAAAAGGAACTTGTTCCAGACTGAAAATTTAAAAAAAAGACCATTAAAAAGGTTCAGATGCTTTTATGGTGAAATAAGACATTGAGGAACAGTGGTGGATTTATTTTACATCACTGTTGCTGCAAGGAGACGCTGATGAGGATTAACCAAAGTGTGTTGAAATGGATAATAAAGCATGTGGACCACACACTTTATTAATTAATCACAATTAACTTGATTGTGGCTCTTGCACAGGTATTTTTTTCAACAATTAGGCTCTTTGGTTGAGCAAGGTTGAGTAAAACTGGCGTTAAATCAATGTCCTATGTGAAGTTACTGACTGCAGGTAAATAAAGGGCTGATAGTTAAATGGGTTAAACATTTTGGCACAGGTCAAAGTTTCGAGTAAGCTTTGAAAGATACCAATTCTCTCAAATACCAATCCACATGCAAAGACACAGATTTGGCCTCAACACTGCCTTTGCTACATCTGTTGTAGTCTGTGTTTGGAGCTAATTCATCAGATTCTGCCAGAAATTTAATAGGTCTGACAGATGTGCTCTTTTTGACCAGTTTTGATGTTTGCAGACCTGGCACAGCCTGATTCCTTAAATCATTTCACGTTAATTCCAGGAAGTACTTCATGAACAAACAAAGAAGCAGAAACCAGGCCAACTTTGTAATTTGTCTCTGTCAGAACAGTTGACAACAATGGTGGTAGATCAAGCACAGCCACAATGCATGTGGTTAATCATAAAGGTCATGCTTTGAAACCGAAAACACTCAGTACAATTATATTAATACGCTAAATCACAAAGATGAAACTGTCTGCTCCAAGGATGGGTATGTGGAAAAACTACCATACACCAACAGTAATGATGGTAATGGTGATGCTATGGACAGAAGGTATCTCTAAATTCTTATAGAGGAAGGGCATCCCAATGCATGGCCACAGACGTGTTGTATTGCAGATGGGAAGGAGATGGGCGTGACAACTGGAGACCAGCAACAATGGCCAGGAATTCACAGACCATACATGCAACCTAGTCAAGTCTGAACAACTTTACGTCCTTTTTCATGAAAAATGTTTGCGAATCAATACAAATAGCCTTAGCAGAGTGAAAACCGAAACAGAAATTCACGAATCCAGAAGGTTCGTAGTATTTTCAGCTCCATTACAAACTGGCACGAGCAAGCAGGGAACAGGTACATACCAAAGTGACGTTAATACATTCATATTACAGATTTAAAGGTTGAAACAGTATGTGTAAGCCTCCTTATTACTTAGTTGTAATGTTGCAGAAATAGTTTAACTTCGTTTATAGGGTCAAAGATTGTAGTATAAGTACACGCTACGTGTATTAAATGTTGTCTATAATTATACCATAAAGGAAATTAATCTGACCTCTCTGACCAAGCACAACGTGTTATATATATGTCAGGACCAATAGTCGTGATAGCTCCTTACCTTTGCTCTTCTGGAAAGTTCCTCCGGGGAAAAGTGTTAATCTTTCGATTGTCAAATCCTGACAATCTCAGTAAAGACTTTTAAAAAAAGTGGGTTTAACGTATCAACACGCGCTCTAACTGTGTCTTTCTGTCTGAAAACACTTCTGTGCTGCACGTACAATTTTTTTTCACCGAGCCAATCTCCTACATTGCAGTCTTCCCAGTCACACAAACCCTAAAAAGTAATTCATTGGCACCTCGAAAGGCCAATGTTTGTCGTCAGTACCGTTGTAGCCAATCAAAATATAGTTTTGAGTCACAAGGGCGGGACATCAAGTTAGGTTGGTTGAGAACGCCGTGTTTACTGCTGTCGCAACTGCGCTGTTCCCCGCTTCACACCCTCCCTGCTGGTGTTCGTTAGAGCAGGCCAGCCGCTTGAGTGGTGCGGAGGGAGTGCAGGCACATGGACGAAACAGCCAGGCTGGAAGTCATCTGAGTTACTGGCAGTGGCGACGTCATCAAGAGTGTAATAACACCAGTTCTGTTCATTATTGACCTCTCTTTTAATAATAGTCCAGCGGCTTCTGTGCCCACGTATTTAAACGAGGCGAAAACACAAACTACGCAAATTAATTGTCTGGTTTTCAACGAAAAGCTTTCAAAACTACCGGAAAATAAAAATACTAAACAGTATATATTAATCAGAAAACTTTTATTGATAAAGAAGTGGCAAGCAAAACGAGGCTTTAACACATCAGAGAAGGAAAGCTTGAGAATTAATCAATAACACCAAGAGTAATGTTTAATCACATTATATTGTACAGTGTGACAGGTGTTATTTTTTCATTTTAAATTACAAATCTACAGGAGCTCTGCAGATCCCACCCCATGCTGATAGCAAACCTGATATTCAATCATATTGATTATAATGCAGCAAAATATACATGGTGGAAACCACATACATTTAATTCAAATGGGGCTAGTATGTTACAAATGTTTTACTGTACAACCTGTTAGAAATGTGGATATTTGTGTTGAAACACAGCTTCATAATCACAGCCAACAATTGATTTTAATTTCCTTTAATGAAATTAAATGTTAAGGAATATGGTATGCACACTTATTTCTCAATTTCACACATGTGCTATATATACACAGACATCCACAACCTTTCTTCCTGCCCTCCAAACTGTTCTCTCCTGGCACACAATTCAGATGGAGCACTCTCTGTAATTGCATTCCCCGACCCATTGATTAGTTTAATGGTGCTCTATGCTACACAGTGGGCCTCTGTGTGCCTGTGCCCCATCAAGATCACACACAGGCTCTCGGGACAAAAAAGGAAGCTGTATATTCTCCTTGTGTGCCTTTTCCTTAGTGTATACCTTACATGATCAACAGCTCCCATTACCCCTGCACCACTGTCCTTGCTAACTTAAAAAACATAACCTTGTCATATGAGTTATAGTTACAACTCATCAGTGTGGACATTCCTTGAATAATTCAGGGGAAGTGCAAAAGACTGCACCCTGTTTCCACTGAATGTTTGAGAACTGGACAATACTGTTCAGGCATTCACAATAAAAGTGCAAGTCCATGCATACAAAATGTAGTTCCACTTTAGGGTACTTTAGGATCAAATTCTCATCGTCATCAAACTGTCATCTTGCATCTCGGACCATCATTTTTCATTTTGCAATTACATGGCAAACAAATAGGGATGTGCAAACTTGCTGTGTTGAGCTGTGACAATGGTGACCTTAGATACAGTACAGTAATGATGACGTTGTCATTTTTTTTCTTCTCTGTGCAAAGGTTTTCAATGTGGAAGAAGATGAGTATAACATGCACGGATGAACTGAATATACAGTTGTGAATTAAACATGAGAGCACTGCTGTGAATGGGTTTAAAGATACATGACAGCAAAGGGGATGTTCTTAAGTTCTCTGACTTTTGCTTTCACTTAAATTTTGAATCAGTAACAAGTTAAAGGCATGAGATTATGTAGGAAGATATCGCCCAACAAAATATTTAATGGTGAACTGCTACATTTTGTGAAGATTCACAATTCTTTGTCACTCTTCCTTTTCAATCAAAGCACATATAGTATCCAGTATGTACAGTGCTTAACAAATTTATTAGACCACCCTAACCCTAACTAAAGTAAGGTTTATGCCACAGCTGCCCTAAATTAACAGCATTGGTAATTACCAAATCATTTTTATGTTTCTGCAATGGTTAATACACCAATATGTAGAAGCTCTTTAACCCAAATGATATTTTTAATGCTGAAATATACTTATTATTGTTATCCATGAATTTTCAAATTTACTGATTTACAAAAAAACTGAAAAAATAGTAAAGCACATTATTATTTCTTGATTAATATGTCAAATTATAGTTAATTACTTGCATTCCTGAACAGAAAAATGAGTTTTAGTGGTTGAATGTTATGCTTGATTAATTTCTGACTTCTCAGAGAAGCCCAGTGAGCCGGCTCAAATTTGGGTGAATTCAGTTTGAAATTCCTCATTCCTGTTCAAAATGGTAAAACGTGGAGAGCTGACTGAAAATGAAAGAGTCCACATTAAAGCACTTCATGATGCTGGATGGTCTTTGAGACAAACATGACAGGTGGTCTGATAAATTTGTTAAACACTGCACATGTAGACCCTATGTGTGCATCACCATTAATATAGAGAATGTGAAGTTGCATCATGCCTCATTGAATGTTGGACTACTAACACCATCATAGAAAACCCTGCCCATTTTGTTTGACTGAAAAAGGCAAAACTGACTTAGTACAGCAGGACTACAGTATTGCAGAGATCCAAAGGAGATCGCAAAATCAAGCTGGGTAAAACTGATAATGGAACACATTTTTCTCAGAAAATGATTTCTAGGCTATGAGTGATGCTGCAGCACTTGATTTTCCCTGATGAAGATCAAGAAAATATTAGTCTTTTTTTTTTTTTTTTTTTTTTTTTAAAGGGGCTGTAGGCGACATAACCCAAATATTAAACATTCCCATTTTCTGCCAGGATGATCTTTTGAAAGCTTTGTATTTTGTCTGGTTTAAGCCACAAAGAGTTTGCTGAGTACAGCTGTGCTACTTACAGGTCTTGCACTCATTCTCTGCAAAACTGCTCATGAGCACAAAAAAATGTATAGCATGTAAACTCACACAAAGTGTAAGCACTCAGTCCAAACAGAAAAAAGTTAGAATATGTGACTGGTGGTTCACACAGGGGTGGAAAGTAACTTATTATATTTACTATAACTACTGTAATCAAGTAGTTTTTGTGTACTTGTGCTTTCTGAGAACATTTTGAAATCAGTACTTTTACTTCTACTTAAGTTTTAACTAGAGTAGCTGCACTATTTTACACTACATCTGAAACAGCTGCTGTCCAGAGCAAAAGTCTTGATAACTCAGGGCTAAACATTTCTGAGTTGATTTTAAGTGTGAAAGTGTAATTTTGTCTCTATTCTGAGTGAAATGGTCTTCAGTATCGATCCATCAGTGTTAGACCAATTTAGTGGAATTAATTGATCTGGTGGAGTTCCCCATCATGCCCTTGGGCAGTGTTTAGATTTGTTTTGTATGTATTTAGTTGTGTTGGGATGTTCTCTGTTGTACGGTGACCTTGCTGGAGTTCTTTTGCTCATGTTTCTAGTGGATTGTTGTATTTAAGATGTTAGACACGTTTGCACCATGAGTGAAGTTATCAACAGAGTTTGAGTTCTGGCCTGTGACTTTTGACCAAAGGATGTTTAGTGAAAATTCTTCATCAGTATGTATTGCCTTGCTGTGTGGCCAATTCTCAGCTTTGCTCTTTCCACAGATGACCAACCTTGCCACAGATTTTCAAGAGTTACAGCAGTTCTGACAAACTGTAAAGTTCTTAATACTTTCAAAAGTGTAATTTAACTATAATATGGATCAAAATAGATACTTTTAAACTGTTAATTTGAACTCTATACGAGTTTAATTAACAGTGTCAATTTGCTTTGTATTTTACTTTATTATAGAGGTGTGGCTTTACCTGAACAACCTGTTTGTAGAGCTATTTTCTTATTTTTGCCAATAAGGAAAGGTACTGTTTACTTCTTATGATGAACTATATTTCACTATACAACTCCTCAATAGCCGCTCAGTACTTTTTACTTTTACTTGAGTTGATTTATAGACCAGTACTTTTATTTTAACTTAAGGCAATTTTAACTTTTACTTTACTTTTACCAGTGTACAATAGTCATGTGCGTTTACCATCTCTGGGTTAATCAGAGTTGCAGTCCTGTCCTGAGCTGCCAACTTGTATGAATCTGTTTCATTTTTCATGCACATTTCTCTTTATCCATCTGTTTCAGGCTGAAACTCAGTTTTCCTGATAGATTTTTTTTAGCTTTCTTTTCATTTCTTTCTTTACTTTTAAATCCTTTATTAGCCATTCAGTTTTTAAAACATTTTTCTTTCAGTATAGATGAAAGGTGTCAGGTAACTCAAATTAAGCAAAACAAAGTATTCCTTTAAATATGGCACCCAGCACAGCGCAGTTTGATGTCATCCTCACATTCACCTTATGTTGTATGACAACACGGCGCTCATGCTTCTCATTGTTATTGGCTGCCATGGCAATAGTCAGTATTAAGATGTGACTTTGTGCAAAATTTAAGGAAAATAGCGGTAAGTAGTATTTAATGCAAATCAGGTTTTCATTCATTGTGTCAGTTATTTTTTATTCTGTGAGAGGATTTCCCAATAACCAGAAGAAAAAGAGCTTCAGCGGAAGACAATTGCATCAGAACAGAAGTGGGTCAAGTGGGATGGGCTACTTAAGGTGAGCAAGTGATAGGAAACTGTTCTAACTGTTTAAATGTCCACATCTTTCAGAAGAAATGAAGTATTACAACAATAATGAGTTAATTACACCATGTTTTATTTGATATCATTAGAAAGTCCACATCTAATGGTCTCTGTTATTTTGATGATCAGTTGTAACAAAAAAAATACAGCCTTTTGTTTGAGCCTTTTGTCAGAGAACATTGCCAACGTTTTTGTGCATCTAAGACAGTGGGTGTCAAACATTTTTGAAAATTAAAATTACTGTTTTGTTGCTGTTGTATCCAAACCAATATTTTTTGGCTCTACTAGAAAAGTTTAAAATTCTGGTATTGTGACAACCTCATGATGCTTCTGTTTGAATTTTATTTCATTTTCAGACGCATTGATTACTTAAAAGATGCTCTATAAATAAAGAAAAATAAACATATACTTTCATTACTATCAAACAGAAACATTAGGTCTTAAAATAAATAGTCACCTACAGGTGTTGTGATTCATAATTGTCCCTGTATATTTTTCCTGCGTCTACTTTCAGATCATCAGCATCGTAGCTGATGCGCTCAGTCACTAGATTATGGACACATGTCTGAGTGAGTGGCAGTATAAAATCTCTAAAGCTTTTAGTATGTAATAATACTGTTTTCTTCATTCAAAATCTATTTCAACTCCAGTCCAACTCATATCCTGCCCTTCTGCATCATCTAATCTTAATTTCCATATCTACTTCTCTAAATGTTGCCCATTTGTTCATAATTTTACTCTAACTGTGCAGAAAACATCCCTTAAACCCTCTATAAATGCACCCAACAACTTCCTGTTTACACGTGACAATGTGCATATCATTCATAGAAAATATTACATTATACATAACAGCTCAACAATAGAAACTATTTATACCTTTTTCTTTGTTTCACTCAATTAATCAAACTAACAGACCACAAACACTCTTAATAGTCAAAGCTAGTATAACCAGTCAGCCTGAAGCATGCCTCAATGTTAAAGTAAGTGCTGTGTTTTTGTTGTGTTTTCTTATTTTTGTGCTAAAGCTAAGCAAATATGAAAATCCTCCCTGTTTGGTACAATAAAAAGAGAACAGAAAACAAATGTTATCATTACTTGAGAACACATCGAAGAAGTCTCTACGACTAATATTGTGTCCTTGTGTTTAGACCCTTTTATCAAACTCTCTTCATTCTTCCTTCTTCTCCTCACATCCGTGCAGACATGGGACACTCTATTCGCTTTGGGCCTTCTTTAGGTGGTCTGCATCCACGCTGACCAGCTGAGAGTCTTCAGTCACCTCCAACAGAGCCTCCATCTCTGGGCTGTCTACACTCACTAGCTCTCCTTCCTCCACCTCCACATGCACACCGAGCCCGTTCTCCTCTCCCCCCGGCTGGCCCTCTGCCTCGGTCACCTCCACCATCTCTGTGTTCTCCAGCACCTCCTCCTCACCTTCTCGGATCTTCTTCACATGAAACGTGAAAGGAGGGACGCGGTACACGGTCGTCTTAGAGCGAGCGTAGACGGTGTGGTCAGGAGTTAGAGACTTCTTCACTTTGTCTTTGGAGCTCTTCAGCTTCGCCCTGCGCTCTTGGTTGGGTGTCATGCGGGTCCCAAGCTTGCCAATCTTCTTCTCCAGGCTGTGTTTGGTTTTCTCCAAGTTGTCACGGGTCCTCTGTCTCGTCTTCTCCAGATTCTCGCGGGTTCTCTGCTTGGTCTTCTCCAAGTTCTCCTTGGTCTTTAGTTTGGTCTTCTCCATTTTCTCTTTGGAGAAGGCTTTCTTGATATTGTCCACTTGCTGCTTGGTGGAGCGTTGGAGGCGCTTGGTACGAGACTCCTCGATGATCTCTTCAATCTCCACCTCTTCATCTGAATTGAGATTATCTGTAACGCCCTCTTTTCCCTCTTCAGGTATCTGCTCAAGCCCCTCTACGACTGTACCCTCAGCCATCTCTCCTGTCTTTGATTTGGACTTTGGTGGCTTCACTTGGTCCTGAGGGAGCAAAATGGGAAAGAAAGGAAAAACAATTATTATGAAGCCACCGCATCATTCTGTTAAGGGCTGACTGAGTGAATTAAATTATTCAATTTGACATTCACAGCAGTACAGCTGATAAGGGACACTAATTGTATGAAATCCCATTTAATACGTCATTGGATAATTATCCACACAAAGTAGATTTAATAGCCTTTGGCTGAGAAATTAAATTGAACATAAGAATAATTCCTCCCTGATTCATAGTTATCTGAATATGTAGTGCTCACCTCAGTCAAGTGGTTGTAGAGTAGCTAGTGTAGAGTGCCATCTAGTGGTGACACTAAGGACAAATTACCAACTACTGCATGGCCATACTCAAGCCAAGGCTTTACATCTAATCATTTATATTTCTTGCGATTCTGCCAGCGATTCAAATAAAAGTCAGTGCAATTTCATAATTTTGACTACAAACCTTTTTTTTAATGCAACTGTAAACAAGCAAGACTTCTTAATTTGAATATTCAAATATGTTTGAAAAATAAAAGATGTGAATGAGTAACCACAAATTTAATTCTACTGGAAAGAACCTGAGAGTCTCAGTGTAAGTAACAATGTACAGGAAAGATTGCAACAATTTACAAACTGGACAAATTAATTTATGTGTGTACAATACAGCAGTAGTGTCACGAGTCACTTTAACATACTGATTGGCAGGACAGTGTCAGTGTGATCACAGACATACAGAGGGGTAGCATAACACTCCCCCTGGTCTTACTCTTGTTCATATGATACCACAACCATCTGCTTCTTTATCCTCCTCACAGTAAATCTGGGATCCCAGAGATTAGAGGTCCCATCCTACTACACCCTAGTACCAGATTTCAACACACCTCTTTGTACCATTTTGATTTAAATAGACTCATTTACACGTACACTAAGGACTGTAACATTATTCTGGTAACAGTCTGAGCTATAATAAGAATAAGAGTTATAGAAGAAAATAATTTTTGCTGCTGTTTTGGGAATCTGCACACTGTTATGCAAATGAATTAACAACTGCATTCTTGACAAAGAATTTTAACACATCATATACTACAAAACCTGAAATTGAAGCAGTATCTGCCTTTTAAAATTTTGGCATTACCTTGTAAAGAAAAGGATCATGAAGCACTTAAGGGTCTGGCTTTGATCTATAGTATAATAGAACTTTTTAACCCCCTATGTGCCAGTCCGCAGCCTTAGATCCTCAGGTGGGGTCTCCTAGTTGTTCCAAAGTCAAGACTTACAACTAAAGGTGATCGAGCATTTTCCATCAGGGCTCCTCAACTTTGGAACAACCAGCCTGAGGATATAGAGTGTGCAGAATTATTCGCTTCTTTTAAATCACTTCTCACTTATTGTTTCAGACTTGCTTTTATGTGATGTCGTCTTGTAATTTGTTTTTTTATCTTCTAACAGATTGTTTTATGATCCTTTTAATTATTTAGCATATTTCCATTCCTCTTAATCTCTCATTCCTTTTTAATTTTATTTACCTCATCTCTAAAATGCTTGTCTCTTTTACTGTATTCCTACTTTCTACTTTTGCTATAAAATGTATTCATTGTAATGCCTTTATATTTATAGAGCTTTATTTTACTCAGATTTTTCCCCCTTCATTGATATTTTATTGTTTTCACTGGCTCTTGTTCTGTTTCTCATATTATATTTGACTGCTTATATCCTCCTGTTATTGTCTTTATCGCTCTTGGTGTTTATACAAATAAAGTTATTAATAATAATAATAATAATAATAATAATAATAATAGTGTCATTAAGCAAGAAATTTGCAAATAAACAGGTGTAAATAGAATTTTCGAAAACTTGACCTATAACTTCCCTAGCTTTATGTAACTTTGCTCTCATGTGTTTTTACCAAATTCGAAAATTACTTGTTGAAGATATTTTAAAAACAAATTTGCATAAGGCTGCAATAATGTGTCAAATTAATAAACATCATCATGTCATCACACTGCATTTTTGCCTCATTTCTGACACTGATGAGCACCTCATTCGTTTGATATCACTTGAAGCATAATCACTCTTCCGCCCCCTGCCTTGCTGTCACTGCAGATTAAATTTGCTTTTACTCTATGGTTCTATTTTTTGACGTACCTCCTCTCCTCTCATCCCATGTGATGCATAAAACAACCATTTGGTGTTCATGTATTGCATTTTAATGAAAGGCCTACTCCCTGAAAGGCGGCTACTTATGTCAGAAGAAGTATTTTGCAATTCAGCCTTTTGACATTTGCGGCATCAGAGGCATATCAGATTATTCATATGATCGTTCTGGAGTTTTGCAGTGTTATGGCAGTAATTTCAAAACTTACAAATTGATCCTAATACTACGTTATACTTCTGAAACAATAAAGAAGCACCTGTTGATTCATGTGATTGACACATTTCCCAAAGTAGTTCAAATATTGTCATCTGATCTTCTCATAAAATGGACATTGCCTCCATATCTGATGCAGTGTATGCGGCTGGCCTGGCTGCTCTGCTCTGTGTGGGTTTATTTTGGGCTGGCCTTTCCCTCTCTCTGGATTCCATCTACCGTTCTCTGGCTACCAGCCACTGCAGCTTTAAGTCCTACCGACAACAACCCCCCTCACACAACCACTGCCACCTCCCCTCCCACACAGCAACAGATAAACAAGGCGCACCATCTCCATGGCAACCACCTGCTCGTGTTTTCTCCAGAGGGCGGTGAAATTTAGCTTGATAAACAGCTGATATCTCTGCAACAATTTACTGGTATGGGTTCTCAGTTCCTCTGAGTGCATTACATTGTAATTATCTTAAACACGACACTTGCTTTGCCAACATACACTGAGCTGAAATGACATCACTTACAAGATATTTTTAAATGCATGAGCACATAAGCCTACCACACTTTCCATGAGTTTATTTAAGACTTCAAGAAAAAAACAATAACAAGAACCGGGTATATCACAGTGGTTCTCAGCTGGTCCGGCCTCAGGACCCACCAGCCTGTCTTACGACAAATCGAGACCCAAGTTTCAAAGAAGGTTTCTACAACATATGTTTAGTTAATTGGATATGTCGCCGTTTGGAGCATGATTGGACCAAAACACCTGATATAAAAAAGAAAAGGGACAAAACTGAGGAATTTCCCCATCATTATGTATCAATTTTTGCCAATTTTCCAGAGAGCTTGTGAAATGACTTCATTATCATGGGAAAAGTAGCCATTTATTGCAAGAAGAGGAGATAAATTAGTTGAAATATCAATCAAACATTTAAATTTACCCAATTTTACAGTCAAGCAGGGTAAAATAAAAGGTATCGATGCAAGTCCAATAAAGACTTCAGGACTTGCCACCTTTTTTTTTTCAGACAAATAGGCGCGACCCACTGAAACTGCTCGGTGACCCACTTTTGGGTCCAGACCCACCAGCTGAGAACCACTGTCATATTGTATTGTATATGACATGAAATAGTACAATGTGACGAGGCAATGTGACGTGATATAATATTCATATCACATTGTGCCCTGTCACATAAACATGACACGTCATACTGTATCACGAGGTGCCCTCTCCTGTAATTTAATTGCGTACCTTATCATTCCCTTTTATTTTGCCATGTCACACCATGTAGTTTCTTGCCCAATTTTGCCATATTTTATTGTGTTGTGTGGTGTGATACCACATTGTGTTGTGTTTTAACGTATCATATTCTATTATACTGTAGTGTACCATACTGTTTCTTAATCTATTCAATCATCATCATCATACTGTGTCCTGTCACATCATTTTATACTTAATTGTATCGAATTGTATTGCAGTGTATTGTAACATATCTTAATATATCTTATTGTATTGTTTCGTCACACACCGCGGGGTTAATCCTACTCCGTCTCATCTGATGTGTCCTGTCACATCATTTCATATTGTCTTGTCGGGAACACTCAACAGACATTTAACTATTTTATTGCAGAATGGATGTGCATTTTTACTTGATGTAGAAGGCTCTGCTCTAAAGATGCTCCCTGGCTTAGTCAAGCAGCATGCTCTGACTTTCCACAGTGAAAACAATGAATATCAGAAGCAATTAATCCATAGTAGCCTGAATCTAAATATTAGAGTGTAACAAGCTTTAAGCTATGAAGGGGGCAGCTGGGGTGGGGGAGGTGAAGCTGGCTGTAAGCTGAACTAATGCTAGGCTTCGTCAATACTAAATAGAATGAACTCGTTATTTTTGCTCATATTGCAAATTTGATACCAGCTGCTTTATTGAAAGGGATAATAATTTTTATGCCACTCATTTCGACTAAAACAAAACATACATAAAACACGAAAAGGAGGATTTTTGTAAACTATTTTCAAAAAATTGACACTTGAATGTTTGCATAATGTGCTTCTGCAAAAAATGAATGTATTAGACACATGCTATTTTAATATATTCCAAGTTAAAGAAATACTGCAACTTCTGCAATTTGTAAATTGCAGCAGACCATATTGTGAATTAATCTAATTTGCAGTTAATTGCCCAGCCCTAGTAAGGACCTTCTGTAGGGTCACAAGTAACATTCTAAAAAACGTAAAGAAATTTAAAAATAATTTTTAAATTGTAGATTTTACTCATTATTGTAAAGATATACACATAAAACAAGTATAATGTAAAATAAAAGCCTTCCTATGAAGTGGGATTTATACTGAAATAAAAGTCATGTCAAAAACTGCATTGTGCAACATCATATGTTTTAACCAGCTTCAGGGATCTTGGGGGTACCCAGTCTCTGGCACTGTACTTTTGGGGTTGTGGATTCAAGAATCTGGGAACTTCTGTCATATCTTGTTGTTCCTTTTTACATTGTTTCCTATCACATTGTATCATCATTCTTACAGGGACTTCAGGGTTAGCTGTTAAACCCACATTAAAATATTGGAATTTCAATTGTGTCCCTGTGATTCTGAAGAAAAAACTCAAAAGCAGGAGCAGCTCTGGAGACATTTCCAGCCAATGGAAAAAAAACATCCTAGGAACAGGTGAAGTCATAAGAAAAAGTAAAGGAGAAATTACATCATCACTAGGGTGATGTACTGCCTAATAATGATTATACATCATTAGCCACATTCCTAATGCAAAATGACTGGACTCTTCTGACATAAAGGTGGAAAATAGAGTTCACTACATACAGGAGAAATTCCATCCAGGTCTTAATTATATATGACTTAATGGTTTCACATAGGCTAGACTTTTATTTTTCTACTCAGGTGGAAAACCAGTGTCAAAACCAACAGGTCTCTGGTGGGCTTCTCTGTGCTGGAAACCGTCTTTCTAAAAGTTGGTTCAGCAACACTTTAAAAGTACTTTATAGATATCTACTGACACCCCAGGATGCTTTATTTATTGGTTAAGCTCCAAAACAGAGCATCAGAGCTTACATTTCAGTCACATTTAAACAAAAAAAGATATTCAATCTTTTTTTAGATTCTTATGGAAACCCAGATGCAAAAATAGCGACATTTCATGTTAGAACATTTTGTTTTTGATGTTCTAAAAAAAAACAGTTTATCAGTGGAAACTTTACCAGTACCGCCTGTTTGGGTTTCCCTGCTGGATTAGAAAACAAGATACTGGGAGCTGAAGGAAGTAGCTCATTAGAGTCTCTGTGCTACCTTCCTCTCTCCTCCCACGTACATGCAATGGAAAAGTCAGCAGTCTGTGTTTGTGAGTGTGTTTACAGACAGGTGCCAGGGGACTGGTGACAGAGTGCGAGTGCTCCCCTCAAAGAGGAGACTTGTAGTTAATGTCCAAGAGAGACATGAACCAGAACTCATGGAAAAGTTGGCAAGAAAGAGTAGGAACTCTCACTCCCTAAGTGCGTCTGTGTTAGGGAGCGCTTGATCAGTCGAACAAGCCAACAACTGTTGAGCGGGCCTTCAGAGGGAGGCAAACACAGGGGATGCCTTATAAAAATCCCAGCAACAGGAGTTTAAATACTACTCATTCAAATTTTAGGTTACATCATGCACATGAGGAAAAACTTCAAAGATATTTTCCTCTCAAAACTTGACACAATACAAGATACAACACGAATGGTTCATCACTCACTACAGGATATAATTAAAATTACTGTGTGTGCCAGAGGGAAGATCTCCACCTCACATGACCTCACATGATCTAGTCTTACCTCAGGAGAGCTCGCAGCCAAGAGATGTAAACTAAGAGTGCAACAAGTACAACCTGCTTTAAAAATGCTTTGCAGTAAGTCAAAACTAAAGCAGGGGGCTAAACAAGAAAACAGTGGCTGTAAACATGGATCGTCGAACCTTGGTCTGCCACTCCACAGGTACTGTCCCAGTCTTCCATGGGACACTGAAGAGGTGTGTCAGCCATGACAGCCCCACAACGCCCAGGTCCTTTAGTCTCAGGGCAAATCTCATCTACACCTGGCACCTTGCCACTGAGGACCTTTTTAAGTCAGATGGTTTGCCAGAATAACCTTGAGGCCAACCAAAAGTACTTCTCTATGGCCTTCCCATACTCCCTCCACGCCTGGGTTTTTGCTTCTGCAACCGCTGAAGCTGCAGCCCTCTGAGAAGCCCGCTACCCATCAGCTGCTTCCAGGACCCAGGCTAGCCAGGCCTAAAAGGCCTCCTTTTTCAGCCTGATGGCTTCCTTCACCACTAGTGTCCATCATTGGGTTCTACGGTTGCCGCCACAACAGCCACGGACGGTCTTCTGGCGACAACTTCTAGCAGCCACTTCCACAATGGAGGCTTTGAACATTGACCACTCGGACTGCATGTCCCCAACTTACCCCCAGATGCACAAGAAGTTCTTTGGGAGGTGGGGGTTGAAGACCTTACTCATTTGGGTTTAACAGGTCTTTCTGGCAGCCTCCTCTGCCATCTGATCCAACTCACCACATGGTGGTGATCAGTTGACAGCTCCACTCCTCTCTTCACCTGAGTGTCCACAACATGCGGCCACATATCTGGTGAAATCACAACAAAGTGAATCATTGATCTTTGGCCTCAGGTGCTCTGGTATCAAGTACACTTATGAGCATCCCTATGCTGGAATGTGGTGTGTTATGGCCAATCTGGCTAGCACAGAAGTGTCTTAACAAAGCACTGCTCAGGTTCAGAATTGGGCAGGTCGTTCCTCCCAGTTACCCTACTCCAGATGTCTCTGTCATTGCCCACATGGATGTTTAAGCCCCCCCAAACAACAAGCATGCCAGGTACTCCAAACTGCTGTTCGGTGTATATGCACCGGTAACAGTCAGAGCCTTCCTTTCTGCAACCCAGAGCTGCAGAGAGATGACCCTCTAGTCCGCTGGGGAAAACTCCAACATGGAGGCTTCCAGCCGGGGTCTAGTGAGTATCCCCACACCTGCCTGGCACCTCTCACCCTGGGCAACTCCAGAGTCAAGCCTCTCTTTGGGGGTTTGGTTCCAGAATTGGTGCTGTGTGTGGAGGAGAGCCAGTATTGCTCCACCTCCTGCACTAGCGCCAGTTCCTTCCCCGCCAGAGAGATGACATGCCAAGTCCCTAGACAAGTCTCTGATGCTGAGGTTCAGGGCACCTAGGTCCTCATTTCTACCTGCTGCTTCAATGCATCCTATCCCTATGCTCAACCCTGCAGATGGTGGGACGACAACCCTTCACTTAGTTTTCAGTTTGCTCTACTCATCAGGCTAACGTCATGATGTAAAATGAAATTGAGTACAGTACATGTAATGTTTTAAGAGTACTAGTCTGAGCATTTAGGCTCAGTATCAATGGCATCAATGGCATCAATGTTATCTGTACCAGTGCAACCCTTCTCATGACTGGTCCAGTTTGTTAAAAGGGGTGAAGTGGATTAAAATCGCCTTTACAAGAAACATCTGCATCACCCTCTATATTTGTAAATGTAAGATTATTTAAAAGTTAGATAATGAATAAGACAATATAATCCTCAGAAGATACTTCAGTTAAAGCTGTCCATATAAGAACAACAATGATTTTTAATCGTCCAATCATTATCAGAAACAAAATGTTCTCTGGGTGAGTCACTGGAGGGAAAATGTCATCACTGTCTGTTACCATGGACAACAGAGCAAACTGTTCGCAATCAGCACTATATAAAGACATTCTGTGTCTCCCCATCTGCTGTAACAAGACCATCACTGATCCATCATTCCTGGTTTATTTAAATATGTTGTCATGCACAAATACTTTATTTATGGCATTAATTTTTTTTTTTTTTTTCAGTTATGTTTTATGGATTATTGCAAGCTAAATTCTCTGTGAAAAATGTGGTTTTAAATTATGTATATTGTGTGTGGTTAAAAATAGCTGTACTGTGTGCTTATGGTTGTGGATTTGGTTTAGGTTGTGTTATTTCAAATGCATTATAATGATTGAAATGCATGTACAGTCTTGTACCATTAATATATATTGTGCATTTATAGCTGTAGAAATCTTGTGATCAACAAATGCCAAGCATTATCCAAGCAAATCAACATAAGGGATATGCTTTGAGTATACGTTGTGTTTTGGGGGTTGAATTACTTTATTTTGTTTATCATAATCTAAAAAAAGCAACAGTCTAGTCCCTTGAGCTGATATCAAACCCCATGCATGTAAATATTCACTGTTACATGAACATATATGTATATGCAGACTCTTAACAACTTGTTTCCTTGCAGACCAATACACACACCATTCCCTTTAAGGCAGTGTGATGAAAGGCCTCTCCGGTGAGTCACAGAAGCAGCTGTCTGATCCTGTCCAGTCCTCGCAGCTGTGCACTTAGCTTTCACAATGAGTGATATCACTGACCCATGTGCCCCTCCTGGATGGAAAAGGCCAAATGAGTGATTGACAAGAAGCAGAGGTGGAGGTTTGCGTGTAAGAGCCATGTAGAGGCCTGAATTGCATTGCTTTGATCTCTGAAGAGTGCTCGGAGTCTAAAATAAGGACGCTAATGTGCTCTGGCCATTAATATTTATGCCACCCACACTCTTGAATAAGTCACAAACAATTCACAGATGAGTAGACGAGACGCCTGCCCACTACATTAGGCATTTTTGGGCAGAGTCATATTACTGAAGGCACTTATTAAATTTCTGTTTCGTTAAACTTTCTTTCCATTTTTAGCATATGCTGCTCAGACTGTGCCATGATGAAGTAGCAGCAGGAAACACTAACAGACAATCCAGCTCTGTGCACAGACATTCAAAGAGAGGGGGGCTCTGTGCAGCATGCAGGCAGCATGGCCATGTCATGTTACAGAGCACACCACAGGAAGGGAGTTACTTGGGTTTTTTCTGTCACAGGGATTTGTGATTTCACACATAAGGACCTAAAGGGGGAAGCCCTTTTCCACAGCTCACTCTTCCCACATCCATAACTCAGAAACCGCTGGAATCCCAGGTCCCACGCAAAGACAGAAAATGTACTTTTCCATTTACGCCTCTGTGTGAACAAGCACCAATAGGACTGGAAGATATTATATAACCCCCCCCCCCCCACCACACTAAAGGACATATGGGTTAAATTTGAGTTTTACTCTAGAAAAATTGCAAGAAAAAGAACAAATTTTAAATTCTGCCGCAGTGAGCCAATCAATCAATTCAACTATATTAAGAAGCATGGTTCAGTCATTCAGGGTTTCCCTTTTTTCTGGCAAACCATATATATATTTCTTTTTTTCACTGGCTAATGTAATGTGTGGATAAAGTGAGGGCATGAATAAGCTGCCATCATGAAAACACTACTGGGCTTAAATCTAGGAAACTATAACTACTGAATTACATAAGGCCAATATAATGATTTATGATGAAAGACGACCGCTAGTAACACCTGGGGGGAAAAGCAGAGAGGCCACACTGCTTCACTTTGTTCTGAATTGAGCTATTGTTTGTATATTACTGACTAATGCCACATGACCATTAAAGGTGGAAAAAGTGACGGGCTGTAGAGCTTCTAGTCTGTTTTGATCAGGAGGGCACCTTTGTTGAATTTAACATGAGCCATTCAGCCATCTTAAATTGCACTAAAAGGTTTTCTTTCTAACAGTGTTTATTGCCCCTTAGAGCACACTTTTGGTTGAGCCACTGCAGCCACAGTTATCTACAAAGACAGTGCATTCAAAAAGTATTCAGACCCCACTGAATTTTTTCCGACTTTGTTATGTAGCAGCCTGATGCTACAATCATTTAAATTCATGTTTTTCTTCACATTAAACTACACTCAGTCATTACCCCATCATGACAAAGTGAAAACAGGATTTTAGATTTTTTTTTGCAAATGTACTAAAAAGAAAAAACTGAAATATCACAGACATTTCAGACCCTCTGCAACAAAATCTTTCTTTGTGTTTATTGGAGTCCACCTGTGTTAAATTAAACTGATTAGACATGATTTGGAAAGACACAAACCTCTATATAGAGAGCCTCACACTTGACGATGCATATCTGAGCAGAGACATTTTTGCAAGGCACAGATCTGAGGAAGGCTACAAGAAATTATGCTGCACTGATGGTCCCAAGAGTAGAGTGGCTTCCATATCTCTCAAATGGAAGAAGTCCAGCACAATCAGGGCTCTTCCTAGAGTTGAACGCACATCCAAACTGAGCAATGTGAAAAGAAGGGCCTTAGTAAGCTGACCAAGAGCCTGATAGTCATTCTGACTGAACTCTGGAGATCTTGTGTGGAGATGGGGCAAAGTTCCACAAGGACAACCATGAGGAGTTTGCAAAATTAAAAGCACCTGAAGGACTCTCAGACTGTGAGAAACAAGATTCTCTTGTCTGATGAAACCAAGACTGAACTGTTTGGTCTCAATTCTAAATGTTATGTCTTGAGGAAACCAGGCACCACTCATTACCTGCCCAATACCATCATAACAGTGGAGAATGGTGGTGGCAGCATCATGCTGTGGGGGTGTTTTTCAGCAGCAGGGACTGGGAGACTGGTCAGGGTAGAGCGAAAGCCTAATGGAGCATAGTACAAAGATAATAACAACCTGTTCTGCAGTGCTCAGGACCTCTGACTGCATCGAAGGTTTTCTTTCTAAAACAACAATGACACTAAGCACACAGCCAAGACAACAAAGCTTAGGGACAACTTTATGAACGGCCCACCCAGAGCCCTGACTTGAACCCTATCGAACACCTCTGGAGAGATCTGAAAATGCCTGTCCACCAACAGTCCCCGTCCAATCTGACTGAGCTTGAGAGTGTCAAATTTCATCCACACCTTGTTTTATCAAAGATGTACCTTTTTAATGTCCCCTTGTTTCTTTTTCAATCCATCACAAGTTCATTTTTCTGTGGTTAAGCTCATGATAAAATCTTTAATCTACCTATAAAAGCATGTCTGTATCCAAACAGAAAGTCAGCTCCCCTTAGTTTAATATAAAATGACACAGAAAGAGTGTTGAATGCAAAACATGGAATCATGGAATTTTAAAATGCCATTAAAAGGATGTGATCAATCACAATTACAAAATTCTGTTTGACAGCCCAACAAAATAATAATGCAGCACAAAGCTTAAATAACTTAACCAACACGAAGAAACACAAAAGTATAAAAATATCTAATAAGTGTATAAGAGGGATAACATAGTCAGATGTTTCACCTTCAAAGCTCTGCCTCACACTATGATAACATAATTGAAGTGTGGTGCCTATTATTTATAGATTCATCATCCTGAACATCCATGTGCATGCAAAATCTAATCCCGAGGGTACCAAACCCACAGAGAGTCCTGGCACTATCTCAGTGACAGCCTATAACTCACATGCCAGTGACAAAAACGGCGAGCTGCCACAGCAGCAGTGGGAAATATACCACCAGGGTAACTTGACTGCTGCACTTTAGACCACCGGTTTGTACATACCAGACTGTACTTTCTCACGCAACCTCTCTAGGTGTAAGTGTCACAAACTTATTTTGATAGCAAATGTATAAATGCTGAGTTTACAGCATTTATACTAAATCAAGACAGGCTTTAAAAAGAAAATGTCTGGTTGTATGTAGATCTGCAGGTAGCTTCAGTCCAGGTTACACAGTCAAATTAAGTCCTAACACATTCAAAGATAACAACTAATCAGTCAGTCGGTGCTGTTGATGGCTAAATTCATACACCCACTATGAAACAAGACACTATGCTATTCCATTGCATTGCTGCTTGTGTATTTATAGTCAAAGGAAACATTGCACTTTCCTCTTATATGCTAACTTGTTTGGCCAACTTTTTATTTGGGCTGTGATGAAAGCTGCGCCCACAAATCTTGCAATAAAAAGCATGGAGGGTCTCAGCAGCTCAAGTGTGATGTTGTATGAGCATGAGGACACATTTCTGTTTGCCAGCCAAGGTGCTGGATGACAACTAAAACTATTGGAATCTACGGGTGACCCGATCAGTCTCCCAGGTGGTGCGGCGGCACGCTGAGGATGTTTTCAGGACACATGATTTTTTTTTAAGGGCTGTAGGAGGCTGATTAAATCATTTATAAAGTTGTCAGTATTTTAAAAGAACCAGTCCAGTTATAGGCTGCAATAATGCACGTGCAGTGTTTCCACATGTTGGGATCATCTTTCTGCTGTAAAACTGTACATCTACATGTCAGGACCTCAGGAAAGGCCACTGTAATACTATCAGCTGATCCCCTCCTCCAGTGTACACACAGCATAGAGTTTTGTACACAATCTGCAATGCAGAGCAGTGAGCAAATGTGCTAAATATAATCAAACTACAGCAGTCTGATCATGCCACAACACTTTTCTTCTTTGTCAGTTTTAAGAATTCAGCCAGTCATGAACTACAACAATAAAACAACACAAACAGTGGAAAAGGATGCTGTTGCTTTACGTCACTTATTTTTCATATGCAACATCAAAGACTGAAGGATTTTTAAATAACTGACCATATTTCTGAGTCGGGCTGAATGATTTGGGAAGGTAAAACTCTGCCCCCCCCCCCCCCCCCAAATATTGCAATTGAGATTTGATAAGTGATTATGTCGAGTTCCTGATTTAATGTGTTTTCTCTTATACAAAAGCCATAAATAACTCTAAGCTATATTGTAACCAACACAATATCAGATTAAACAATGCTCTTATATGCACTGTCGCCTGTAAGGCCTTCTCTAGAGAGGTGTGTGCCTTTCCAAATCATGTCCAGTCAATTTATTTTACCACAGGTGGACTTCAGTCAAGGTGTAGAAACATCTCAGCAAGACTGAGAGAAATGGGAGGAACCTGAGCCAAATTTCAAGTGTTTCTGGAGAGGGTCTGAATACCTTCTGTCAATGTTATATTTCTGTTCACTGAGTGTAGATCAATGAACGTTACAGTGAACTTAAATGACTGTAGCATCAGGCTAACCTGACACCAGATGGGTTTGTTTCACACATCCATCTGGAAAACCACTCGTAGAGAGCGTTTGGGAAAGGGCAGAGCCTTTTAAAAAAAAACTTGGAGGGTGATTGAATGAAAGTTCTGTCTGTCACATCTTTACAGGCCAATCAGAGCAACAAAACACGTGACGCAGCCACTAACCGAGGAGTAAACTCCATACAGAACTGCATAATGTGAACCATGGTGACTGTAGACATGTCAGTACATGACTTTTGTCATTTTTGAAAAGAAAACAACTCACTGCTGTTCTTTGTTCTTCTTTTAATAAAGAAATGTCATCAACTTCTGCTAAAACTGGTGCTTTAGCAGCAGCCATGCTAATGTCTTCTGCCATATCTGCACTGGCCTCTTGTTGCTGCTTGCTTACGTCACGTCTTCGCCGCACTGGATAGTACTGCCCCTCGTCGCTGATTGGTCCTGTCACTGTCTAACCGGGCCCAAACAGTTCAGATGGGAGTTTTGCAAGATGGATTCACCAGTGAGAACCACAGAAATGGGCATATCCATCTGCTTTGCAAGGTTAACACTTCACTGTATTACTCACTTCACTGTATTACTCAAAGACTTGCAGTCACTTGGTGCTACCCAGTGGACCAGTCACATGGCTTGTGGTCTGCACCATTTCATAGTTACATCAGGCTACGTCAGGCTTCATAAGGTACGTAGCTATGCAAATATGGTGTGAGATGCAGAAGTCAACCGGCCTGAAAACTTGCTAATGGATGGTATCACTGAACTTTCAGGGTTTTCTGTCTGTGGTAGTATCATAATTAAACTCCATGCAAGAAATGCAATAAAAAATGATTATCCCATTCGGCAAACTATCCCGTGCACAAAATGAACACTGTCTGGTGTTTCCGACATGTATGTCAACGTCTGTATCCATGCAACCTATTGACATGATCTATTGGACAACATCTCACACCACCAAGTAATGGAACTCAGAACTGGCCCAACATAGAAGCTGACATGCAACAGTGAAATGTGGAGCCTGCCAGATATCTTTCCACTAGCACGGGAAAGAGGAGTGCACCAGGAGGGAAGGACAGAGAGGAGAGACTGGTGTGTAAAAGTGGTATGACAGCAAATACTGAATGAGCTGTGCCCTTGGTTCAGAATAAGATCACTGCGTGGGAGTAAAACGGGCTAAACTGATAAGATGGATACAGGAAGGGACAGGGGGAGAGAAACTGAGAAGAAGGGTGGAGAACAAGTGGGCGTTTTGGCAGGAGGAGCAGGGAGATGCCGGCGGAGTGAATCACATCACTAACTTGGTGCTGGTCAAGTGCTTTCTGGTTAAGATGGAGCGTCTTGACTGCGAGTGGTTGGCTAAGTGTTTCATAACCGTCACTTTCTTTAATGAGGCTGAGATCTGATTTACACTGGAAAAAAGATTCAGTGGGCTGGAGAGGCAAAAAACCTTGGCTGGAGCCCTGTGTCTGGAGTAAGAGGAATTGAGTTATTACATAGTCTGGGCAGGGCTTAAAGGCTATTAAAGAGAGGTGGGCTGGGCTGGTGGCAAGGCTTGTTGGCAGGGATTGTAACTCTGGAGGCTCTGTGAAGCTGCTGTGGAATAAGCAGACTGTTACTGAGAGAGAGGAGTCTCACATCTCCCTGACAGAGTTAGCAACATGGCTATCACTGTCCTTGAGCTGCAGCCAAACACACCCTGATTCCAGACACACTAACAGCACTGTCTCACACCCTGATGGACACACACACACCCACATGGCATGTCCTCGATTAATCCTCATAATTAAATAGATAATTCACATTGTGTATCCTGCACGTGAGCTCGTGCTTATGATGGTCTGAGCCACGGTATAAACAGAATACCTTAATAAAGAACACCTACAAGCTTGTGCACCGGTGTTTGTTGTGCATGGAAACCTCTGGTTAAGTATTTCCAACGAATGATACCATTTAAGGGCACGCTCACAACTTTTCCACTTCTCAGTCTGTTTACAGGTCCACTAGAGATGCATACAAAATAAGATTGCAGGAAGCACATGTATTGCTTCTGCCTCTGCAGAAGACTGCACAAGAGCAAAACAGCACTGCTCAAAAAACAGAAAACAAAAACTTTCACAAGCATTTGTGCACTTGCTTCACACATGTGTGGAGCTAAGTCACGAGGGTGTTTAAGCCTGCTGAAAGCCAGTACAAATGCTGCCCTTCTCTTCCCTATCTGTCTGATGATGATAAGCAGGGGGGCTTAGCTATTGATGCAGCACCACCACAGCAGCCATCTGACAAAACAATACATGATTGTTATCTCTGCCTTTTCTTTCCTCCAATCATTCATTAAAACACTGACAGTTCAACTTGTTTCAGAGTGGCTGTTTTCCTCTGATATCACACTAAAGATAGGGATCTCAAATGCTGTTTCATTGTGCTGCTGCTGTTTCTCAAGTTGCGGGTTGTATATATGAAAAGAGCCACATACTTATTATTCAACCCCTCTTCCACAAATGGACAACTGAAATAGTGAAAATCAAGAAAGAAATTTAGCATTTTTAGAGTCGTACAATATATTTGATGATTAGTTTGCTAGTTTTA
This sequence comes from Cheilinus undulatus, assembly GCF_018320785.1. Taxonomy (NCBI): domain Eukaryota; kingdom Metazoa; phylum Chordata; class Actinopteri; order Labriformes; family Labridae; genus Cheilinus; species Cheilinus undulatus. Next base: position 19,513,371 of record NC_054885.1, read on the forward strand.
ACAGTTGCTAAATAGCACCAGGTGCTCCAAAAACAGCATTTAAGAGTGAAAATGCAACATTTTTGAAAACTATTTTTAGCTTTAGCCTTTTTTTCTTTGGACAGGGCAGCTAAAGACAGACAGGAAATGTGGGGAAAGTGGATGACGACATGCATCAAATACCATCTGGATGGGAGTGAAACCTGCAACCAGTGGGATAAAGTCTGCGGGGTTTTCACATGGGATGGCTGCTCTACCAAAACAACTACCAACATCCCACTTAGTCTTAATAGCTTGAAAGATATCATATTTTAGCTGCTTGAAGCAGAACCTGTAACTGCTAACACCATACAAACTTTGCCTTCATAACTGGCACTGTAGTCCTAAATCTGGTTTATTCATTGTTGTTATTGATCTGTTTGTCTTTGACTCTCTCTTTCAGTCTCTCATGTTGATGGATTGTATAGGGAAGTAATATCTGCAGATTTTAACAGCAATTAAGAGTGGAACAGGGGATTAAGTTAAAAGTTTCTCTGTATTGTCACTGACAACAACCTCTGATTAAATGGAAATGATGTAGACTAAAAAATCATGGCAGCAACTGCACAAACGAACCAGTTTGGGGTGTGACGCTGTTTTACAATTCCATGTTTTGCCTTTGCTCTCATCACCTAGGTTGGTAATCTTTTACTAGGAGATGGAAAGAGGTCAGAACACATAGATTAAGCTGCCGTTGAAATCATTACCAATAAAGCCTTTGACTGCAGGCCAAACTGACCTGTATGAAAAGTTTAACCCCTTAGAATTCTGGGTAAAATAAGTCAAAAAAGCCTATCCAGAAAAACCCGAAATAAGTTGAATGCTGTCTTAAAGCCATGTGGAGTACAAGCACAAACAAGGTGTCTTTAGAAAGGCAACACTGTGAAGTTTCTTCCCAAACTGTCAGACTCACTGCAGCTGGTACTGATATTTGAATCTCAGTACCAGCTACAGTGTATTGTGAATTTGTATTGTAAAATAGAGGCCTGTAGATGGCTGCAGCTGGGAGGTATTAGCTGAAAACTCATCTGGACTTAAGCATGAAGCCTTCGCTAGTTCAGGTACAAAGCTGATAACAATAGAATAGTATTTTACACCTGGTTTAATGAGGAGGAATTTTTGATTGACTGTTAAGATCAGGAGAGTAAAGGGGAGACTTTCTAACGGTGAGCTGTTTCACTTTTTTATTGCTTTATTTGTTTGTAGCCTGACAAAAAAGGCTTGCAGTGTGCAGCCTGAGTTACCTGATTTGTGACAAGCCTTTATAAGAGAATAAAATCAAAGTCTACTGATATCCTCTCACACTGAATTTGAGTTTCAAACAGGATATTTAGATTACCAAAGGCCAAATTCAACAAGATAAAACATTATTTCACTCAAGCCACAACACAGAACAAAATATAACAACTAAGAGTGATCCAGTAAGATGACTTTTATGTGTAACTACTGATATTTGTCTGTGCTTTTTTAAGGCTAAATTTACTTTACACAGTCAAAGCAGATAGTAGTTCATTAAGAGTCTGGTTCTGCTTTACTTAGCACGGTTAATTTACCAAATGTTGCCAATTGCTTGACTCGTGGTTTATGTTGTCTTTAGATCTACAATCTCTAAACCATTTCATTACAAATATTGTAAGGCTCCAGTGAGATAGCCACAGAGTTGTTGATAGATCATTTTATCAACGTATTTCCTGACAGCTAAAGCTATTAAAAACACTTAAACAGGAAATTAGGCTTGAGACTCCGGCTCTGAATGGGTGGAAATATGAGACTAACAGTAACAGGCAAATAAAATTTGATTTGCTTGAAGTGATGGTGAATCTCACTGTTCAGGCTTAATAAAACCAGAACAGGAGACTTGAATCAGGGGCCACTTGTGTTCTTAGAGCTCTGATGACAGACAGGTTGTTCCTCCTTGTTCAGAAGTAAACTCCAGCAGCTGCAGGGCCACTTCTGAGGCATATGCAGTCCTAAAAACCCATAGGGGCCCATCTAATGAGGAGAGATGTGCCACAGTTGTCCCTCACATTTGTTTCAAAGTCTACAGTCCCAAAATACACACTTAACCAAAGCACAGTTGTGTTTTTAATGAGGAAATTCTCTACTGATCCTTTTGAACAGGAGAGACAACATCTACAGTAGACTGCATCAGTTTCAGTCTCAAGAGAAATTACTATTATAAGATTGCTTTAGCATTTCTAAAGTATGTAAAGATAAATGATAAAATAGCCTGAAGGCTGATTGTCCAAATTACTGATTCATTTGCAATACAACAGAGTTTAAGGTATTTTAATTACTTTGGTGTCGGAAACTTTTATGTATCTTCATTTTTATGCCTATTTTTCTAGCTTGGTATTGCAAGTAATATTATTCTGAAACCTTTCAGTTCATTCTGGAGGAAAACAACAATTTCTTCATTTAGAAATGTTTGAAAATCATTTAAAAAAGTGAGATTTATAAATGCCAAAAGACATCTTTTCTCATTTAAAGCAGTCCAATGTGAGATTGATCAACCAGAATCAGACTGAATAAAATAAATGTGAATTTGGGGACATGATGTACACTATATGGACAAAAGTATTTGATCATACCTGTCAATTATTAAATTCAGGTGTTTCAATCAGACCCACTGCCACATGTGTATAAAATCAAGCACCTAGTCATGCAGTCTCCATCTGTAAACATTTCTGATACAAGTTGGGTCATCCTAAAGAGCTCAGTGACTTCAGGTGTGGTGCTGTGATGAATGCCACCTTTGAAATAAGATGGTTCAAGAAATGTAATCCCTGTTGGATATTCCACAGTCAACTGTAACTGATATTATTATAAAATGGAAATGTTTAGAAACAACAGCAGCTCAGCTATGAAGCGGACGACCACATAAAGTCACATTTTAGAGTGGGACTAACAACTGCCAAGGAGCATGGCGCGTAAAAGCCACCAACACTGCTGATTCTGGCATTAACAGAATTACAGAAACTGTGCAGAGGGAGCTTCATGGCATTGGTTTCCATGGTTAACAAGCTGCACAGCAAGCCTCCCATCACCAGATCCAATGCCAAGCGTTGGATGGAGTGGTGTAAAGCACACTGACACTGGACTGTCCAGCAGTAGAAACGTGTTCTGTGGAGTGATGAATCACGCTTCTCTGTTTGGCAGTCAGATGGGCGAGACTGGGTTTGGCAGATGCCAGGAGAACATGCCCAAATGCATTATGGTTTGATGAGTTCAGTGTAGAAGAACTCAGCCAGGAAGTCCCATTTAAGTTTAATATCTTTTCACATGTAAGACAAGGCCAGGGCGACCACCACGCAAAATCATAAACAAATAAGAAAATAACAAGTCAAACAGCAAAATCAGTGAAAAATACATCAATGAACAGCAGCTTCTAAGAGAAACAACATGCTTCTGTCACCAACTTCTTTATAGCATTCTTTAATGGATCAGGGATATCAGTGACTCTGATTTTGGCTCCTTTTGAAGATTATTCAATGCTCAAGGTGGACATTACTGTTTACAGCTACATTTTGGAGAATTAAATGTACTGCACTGTAAGAAAAAATTAGTTGAGCTTACTTAAAAAAATTATGGAAAGTCGTTGCCTCAAAAATAACAAGTAAACTACACTTGACTTTTGTGAGTTAAAAAACTTGTTTGTTAGCAGTGTGCAGTACTTGTTCTACTTGAACTATTTAAGTATTCACTACTAGTTTAAAATCAATTATTTTAAGTTTTCACAACTGAGATTCAAATGTTAATTTAAGTTTGCAGGACTTAGCCTAAATCATCTACTTTGAGTGTGTAATACTTGACATTTTTAGTGCATTGTAAACACTGATAAGTTAATAGCACTCAAAATATCTTAGATAACTGATTACCTCAGAATATCAGCTAGTACAAAAGTTTTGTAAGTCATCATTTCATCTAAGGTGGACTATCTTGTGCCACCATTTGCAACAATGGCTGTTGGTGACCCACTTTATCAATGACAGTGTGCCATACAACTTTCACTGATGCTGATAACACGATCAGTGCCCCCTATGGGCGGAACATCATTAATTGAGACAGCAACTTCACTTGTGGTGCATTTTATTTATTTATCTTATTTCACCTTTTTTTTAACCAGGAGAAAACCTCACTGAGATTAAAAATCTCTTTTTCAAAAGTGTCCTGGCAAAGACAGCTGCAGCAAACAGAGTGCATAAAGGTTTAGTGCCCAAAGGCATTCTGGGAAAACTGCAGATTTGCCACAACTCAAATAATATGAGTTATAACAAAAAATACTTAAATTGTTTGAGTACTGTTCACTTAAAACTGAAAAAAGTTCTATCAGCTCATAAAAATAGAGTTCAAATCGCTGTTTTGGATTTTTAAGTTAACACAACTTAATTATGCCCCCTTTTTACTTAATTTTTTTAAACTAAGTAAACTTAAGTAAATCAAGCCCTTTTGCTGTTATGGCCAAGAAGTACAATTAACTTGTTTATAATAAGTATTTAGAACAGGTTAAGAAGAACTGAGTAATTTCAACTCAATGTTTATGAGTAAAATGGATGTTGCTTTTTAAAGTGTGTCCACTACAATTAGAAACCTTAAGAAAGAAATTCTTTTGACATTTGTGATCTAAATCTATTTGGGTAAAAAAAAAAAACCTCAGCACTTATACTGTACTCTATTTAACTGCTGCTTCTTCCAGTCTTGCTGATATGTACTGTACATTTAGTTAACATGCCTCTGCAGCTCTTCCCTGCCTGTTACAGTGTGAGCGTGCTACCACTGCTGCAGTTTTAATTATAAAGCATCACTGTCAAAGTTCTTGCGTGACAGAAGCTCTGCAGTGTGCGTCTATTCCCAGACTGAGTGACAGAGGAGAAAAATACGGCACCTGCAGCTGAAGCAGAGGAAACGTCTGCACAGCAGAAGTAATGCTGTGAATGTTTCACTTGTCTTACTCAAATTTTAGCTTCAGTTGACATCGACACCATGAGTGAAAGCCAACACTGATCAGGAATGGCCACACACGCACTGACACACAAACACACACTCCAGTGTTCAATCTTGCACAGACACTCCTACACTGATTCCATGGACATTAAATGCAGCCTTTCTGGTATCTGCATGCCTTCCTTAACCCTGATTTCATCCCTCACATCTTTCTAAACTGGTCCCACTCTAACACATTAACACACAAACAGACGGTGGAAAGGGGTGAAAGCTGTCTGAGAGCCAGTGTTGATTTGCAATGGTGCCAATATCTGACCAGCCTATGTATCGCTTAATTAAACTGCAACCAGAAATAGATCATGGGTGCTCAAAACAGATTCTGTAACATGAATGTCACAGCTCCTACCTCTAAAGTTCAGACAGTACAAGAGTACTGGAAATGAGATGATGACAGCAGGAAGTGATTAGGAATGATTTATTATCTGTCCATGAAAACAACAGTATAACTCTGATTTTGAAATACTGTTTGACTTGGCAATAATCTGGTAAAACAATATGCACCACAAAGAATGAAGTTGATTGCAACTTCTTATGATGTTGCATTGAATAGCATTACATTCCTATTTTTAGTTTAATTTGAGAAAACTGTCCCCCTATTTTTACTATTTTATGAAGACATTTTTTTTATCTAAGTCCCTGTGAAATCAGATATTAAAGCAATAATATATAGTGAGCCTAAAACATGTTTTACACCTCATAGACAACGTGCATTTGTTGACAAACAGAGGGAGGCAAAGGTGAAGCCAAAGAACCGTGCAGACTGATGAGACACAGTAATGTAAACGGATCATGTACAAATAAGACTCTGCTAGTGTCTACAGCCTGTTGTTATGTTTGCAAACTGTTTGCATGAGTATTCAGCTGTTGCCATGATATCTGTGCTTCATGTTACATTGGAGAGGGAATCGTTTGCATGCCCGTTGAGACTGATGTGTAAGGTTCCAAACTTAGAAAACCAACACTTTTTAGTGTAAGATAGATCAATTTATTTGTGCGACATCGAGAGACATACCAAGAAATCTGGTGTATTACCTACACTTTTAAAGTCCCTGTTAAGTGATGAAAAAAATCTTTATTTTAGGTTTGTTGTATGACCGGTCATTATGTTATGAACCATCAGGCCAAATTTCATCCATGAAAAACATCTTTAAGTTTATAAGATTAAACTTTTAAAACCATGAAAAATGAGGCAGCAAAATCTGCTCTAGGATAGTGTGGGCATGTCTGTTAAATGAGCTGAAGCCACACCCACTCACAAGAAATATGATCCTCTCAAATTTGAAGAAAAGCTTCGGATCAGAGAGCAGCTGCATGGCTCATGCCAGAGCAGAGACAGAAAATGGAGGATACAGTTTACTGTTTTCTGGCACAAATCTCTACAGCCTGATTTGGGAAATTTACCTTACAATGAACCAAAACAAAGCATGGTTGGCTGTTAATTTTCTATGAAGGCAGCTTACAACAGACGTTACTGAGATTAACTGCTTGGTGGTTTTATGTCATTGTAGCGATGGGGGGCAGGGCAATTCCCCATCAAGACCGATGACGCCATCAGCTTCTATATTTGCCCTGCTCAAATAAAACCAAGCCAGGAAAGAGGTGAACAACTTTCTAAAGGTCTAAATCAAAAAATCCGTCACATGTAGATGTTTACAGCAACCATTTCCCAACATATCCAGTGTGATGAAACAAAGTTTGGATTTCATTTTACAAAGACTCTAACTAAAAAGATAACTTACATCAGGGCCACTGATATACCAGTATAAAGTGCTGAGACATACAAGGTCATTACTGCAAATACATGCAGCACGAGGCCCAATGGGATTAAAAAATTTCTCTCCATTCATTGTGAATTGCATGTGCTTCAGCTTTGGCTTCACTGCTCAGAACGTGCTGGAAAACATAAAGACACAAATGACATTAGCCGAGATTGTTGTCACTTTATAGTAGCTTTGCCCCTCGTTAGGTCATAACTTTACATTTGAAGGAAAAGACAGTTATATTGCCTTTAAAGGTTCAGTGTGTAATATTTCGCCTAGTAACATTTAGCAGAACAAACTTTGTAAAAATGAAACATAATATCTTTAAGAAGTGTTTAATCACCCAAATGCATAAAATGGTTTTATTTTATGAACTTAGAATAAGCATATCATCCATACATGGGGAGGGTCCCCTCTCCACAGACTCCACCATCTTGGACTATTGCATCTTGCACGTTCCTACAGTACCACAGAAGGGGCAAAATAACAGATACATGTTTTCTTTTTTTACCACTGGCTCCACCAAAAGTGCACATCACAATCTAGAATTTGACTGTTAGATTGCTAATATTCCCAATTCCCAATTCTCCTTTGGGAGCGCTGGTTTGGCTAAAAAACACTCCTCATCTGAGTCTGAGACATGCCAAGACATGCTACCTGGCTTCTTCTGAGTTGAAGGCTGGTGTTTGAACCCTGAAGCCAGCACTTCTCATCTGAGAAACACAGCCCACTACAGAGCTATATAGTGCTGAAAACAGCCAACCGTTGTGATCTGTTGAGATGGGGTTTACTTTATTCTCCCTGTTGAAAGTTACTGTAATACTGAGTCGACTCTCAGGCTTCTATTTTAAGGTGGAAAACTTACATATTGTTGCTTTAAATCAGTCAGAAAAAAATCTTAGCAAATGAAATATGTGCATGGTCCTGGACAAGAGATGCAGTTCTACAAAACATAACACATCAATACTGTAGTGTTTTGATATATTTTTGCACCCCTATCCTCTGCTTTAGAAACTCCTGTTGAAACGAGATATGGCTATATGAACCATCACCAGGTTTAAGTGCAGTCTGTTACACTGACATCTACACACAGACGTGCAGTAAACCGGCCAACAGTGTCACAAACAGCAGGAGGCACCTGCTTTAAAGAGTAATTTATTAAGGCCCAGTATCTATGATTGGATTTCTGTTAGATACCAATAGTGTAACCTGCTCCCACAGTGGACAGCCCAGGAGGGGGGAGACCCGTCCGTCTGTCATGACAGATCCTGCAGTGAGCTATACATGAGAGAATCTTGCACCTCACAGAATGAGGTCAGTAATGATTTTAAGAGGAAGCTATAACATTTTTCCAGTTCAATAATAGCATAGGTTACAATGCACAGAAATGTGCATGAGGAAAGTATTAGTGGTGATTCTTTCACTTTTCGAACTGCACATGAAACAACTGCATTTAACCTTTTCTTCCTACTAACATGCTCACAGCCTGAACTGATTCTGTAGGATATTCCATCCTGTCCTGAAACTGTTGTCAGGTCTGTTGTGCACAATAAAATCACCACTTCTGAAAAATCTAAATATCAAAATCTTCCTCATTCAGGACAGCAGCCTGCCAACAACCTATCTCTGAGCACCACAGAGCTGGGGCGTTGGTCCTGTCTCAAGTAGCCCCTCATGCCAGTGTTTATAGGCCTTATATTTTTATTTGCACCCACGAGTCTTTATATAGTGTCACTGGTAATGGAGGCCTGTGGAGTCTGAGAGATCACTAGCTGCTTTTGTTTTTTCCACTCAAGCTACAGGTTCTGACTGAAGCCCACCTCTCACTGAGAATAAAACATACACAACACAAAACATGCAGCTGTGCCTGAATAGTCAACGGTGGCGTCTGGCTCTGAGGCAGCGTTACATCGGCATTTAGGAAAAAGTTGTTCAGTCTTCTATGTCATGGAAACCACAGAGCTGAAGCTTTTGCCAGCATGCTCAGAAACTATTACGCCTCTTTCAGTTTTCACTGGCGACGGTGAACTCACGCCGCAGTGTGATTCTCTGTGAGGTAATGTCAGAAGTCATCGTCAGATGGTGTGATAGCTTCTTAGGGAAATTTCATACTCAGTCCAGACTTTGATAGGGTAAAGTGTGGGGGACACTAAACACCCTTTTAGAGGACTAACATGTACTGTGAAGTGACTTAAGTAATTTATCTTTTAAAACAACAGACAATAAGCTGAAGCACTCAGTGCAGTCTTACCTGGTAGATGAGGACTTTAAAGTTACGCCTCTTCAGCAGCTCGCTCTCGTTGCTCTCCAGCTTCTTGATCTGACCTGCCTGCTTCTCCAGGTTGCTGCGTACCGTCTTCACATTGACGCTGACCTTGCGAACTTTTTCCAGCATCTTGTTGACCGTGTTGGCCGTTCCGACGTGGTTCTTTGACAGCTTGGCCAGTTCCCCCTGGATGGTCGACACAGACTTCTCCATGGCCTCCTGCCGGGCCTCCAGCCCATTCTGGGTCACCTGGATCTGGTCGACCACTCCGATAATCTTGTCTAGCAGAGACAAAACCATGACCCCATTCATCTGCGCTTCGCTCTTTCCTCTGGGGCCAGTGGCCAGCACCAGGTCCACCTCCTCAGCTGGGTCGTCTTCATCGACTGCCGGCTCAGTAGCAGCACCCACAAGACCGACCTTGTCGTCATCATCATAAGGCACTTCTGCTTGGTGCTCCATCTTGACACCTGTATCCGCCATGGCTGTCAACTCCAAACACACAGCACCTGCTCAGTACAGATAAAAATACACGACAGAAAAACAGCCAGCAGGAGCCGGTCCCTGATCCTCTTCTTTATCTCTGAGTAACTTTCTAAAACCTTTCTTTGCCTCTTTCTACTCTACTTTACACTAAAACTTTCTCTTCACCCTCGGTCTCACACACCGTCTCTCTCTCTCTCTGCCTCTGCTCTGGGATGCCAGCCAGCCAAGGGGAGTAGGGCCTCTCACAGCTGAGGCATGTGTGCCCCGACTCAAATGCCTCTGCTCCCTGTGAAACCACTCAGTCAAACTCTTCCCTTCTTACACTGGCCCCCCGCCCACAGCTCCCCCTGCTGCTCCACCCAGTTCTGTCCCCACAGGGTAGCCTGTGTCCAGACTCCACCTCTGTGGTGACATGACACTCCTATCTGACAGTGGGAGGCACGGCCACCAGAGGCCAACACCTTTACATAAGTGAAGTTTAAACCTATGGAAGTTTCTGACATTCAAATAAGACAGAATTTGAAAGTAAGGAAATTCTTAGAAAAGGACAAACCTCTTAAATGAAAATCACAAGATAAAAAGTTCAAATTATGAGATAAAAAATTCAAATTAATGAGCTATGACACAAAAGTGAAAATTATGAGATAGTGGTTAATTATATAAAAAAGGCCAAAATATGAGCTAAAAACTCTCAATTGTCAGACAGTCTCTCATTATTATGACAGAAAAATTGAAATTATTAGAAAAAGTCAATAATGAGACAAAAGTCAGAACTAGGCTATTAAATAAAAAGCCATTACTATGAGATAGTTTCTCAAAATGATGAGATTTAAATTGAAAATAAGAGAGAATAGGTAAAAATGAATGGGTACTTTATCAAATTCATGAGACTATAGTCAAAATTATAAAAAAAAAGGTTAAATTATGAGACAGTCATAATAATGAAATAAACGTCATAATTATGAGGTAATAATTAAAAAGAATCCAAATTTTAAGACCAAAGTTCAAAATTAACAGATATCAAGTCATAATTACGAGATAAAAGTCATTATTAGTATAAAATGTCATAATTATGAGATAAAAAAGTCCAAATTATAACATTTAAATATTAAATTGTGAAATTTTGAGTATCTAATTCCTTTTTTTTTCAAAGTTAAACATTATTGTCATCAAAAAGTCTAAATTATGAGATCAAAAGACAAAATATGACATTTATATCATAATTATGACTTACTATCTTAATAGTTATCTTCACAATAAACATCAAAATGAAAAATGTGCCCTGTATTATTTTTCATTTCTCACAACAATAGAAATTACAGCTATCAAAACCAGCACATATTTTTTTCTCCCAAAATACAAATGAGCTGTATGTCACTGAAACGCTGTAAAACTATGGACTATGAAAACTGATGTTACCATCTGCATTTTCGCACTGTGAATCTTTGAATTTTCTCATTGTCACTGGTAGTGACTTTGAAACAAAACTATGCCTTTAAGTTTTATCATTTTATTTTGAAAGTACTTATTGGAAGTATGGCTTTGTAAGAAGGAATTATATCTTTCTCATCACTATATTTTTTGATAATTTCTTAAATGGCACCAGATATGCTACTGTTTCAAAAAATAATGTACAGCTAATGTAAATATGCATACTGATATCATTACTAGTTTTCCCAGTGTTAATATAGAGAATGAGGTAGTTTTACATCAACAGTTGACCTCAGTAGCCCTTCAAATTAGCACTATATAGTAGCATACTGTAACCTCTTGTATGCTAGCACACTAAAAAAGTATTTAAACATTTACAATTTCAGTGTTCATTTAAGTATTTACAAAGAAAATGATAGTCAATACTAAATACGGTACTTTACGAATATAAAATTACTTTACATCTGATTATGTCTTTACTCACCGCAACTGTCTTTTTAGATGTTGAAATTCTTGAGCTGGGAAAAAAGTTTCAACACAAAAAAAGGTTTTTAAAACAGCTGTTGAATACCAAATACAGTTATGATATTGTAGCTACTATATGAAGTAAGCTAGAACGTATAGGTGTTACTTTTAGACATTTGGATGAATAAATCCTGCATGAGTAAAATTGTTGACAAACGTGTTTTAATGCTTCTAATTAGTGACTGTAACGGTTGGTGCCCCCTAGTGGCCAAGCCAAACTTTGATCTATTTTGCATTAATAATAACATAAAGCGTACTTGGATCCAGATTGCATCTTCAAAATAAACAAAAAACGACTTCAAATATTTAAGACTTACCCTGAAGTTACATGAAGTCAGCATTGCTGAAATGGAGCAATCGGGGCCGGCCCAAGCTTACTTGAGGCCCTAAGCAAAATTTGATTGGTGGCCCCCCAACCGCTGATCACTGTTACTGATGCAGTCAATGCTAGATAATCTGCACATATACGACTAATCTAAACCCCAGTGGAGAAAAAAATGAGGTAACAGAACTATAGATTTTGTTCATCTTATTTCAAACCACATTATAGATATTGAGAGAAATTCAACATATAACGTTGCATACATTACTTTAGTTTAACCTGAACTGATTTGTTTCAGTTGATTCTTTAAATGAGTTAAACTAGACTCATGCATTTGACCAGTGTGTATGAACTGTCTTTTCAGTCCACTGATGATCATCCTTGTACATAATGGTAGTGACTATTAGATCCAGACTCTGGACCCACTGGAATTCATGCAGTAAACTGAGCCGTCAGCTGGACTGTTGTGTATCTGGGAAGGACTGTGATTGTCTCTGGGAAATCAGGAAGTCCTCCATTCCTCCGTCTGCTGGGATTTTCTGGGTTTTACCTTTATGCACACAGATGAAGAAAGTTTCCTGTCTCCCCTCCCTTTTCTGGACTGTCTGTTAGGAGGTGGCTGTGTTGGTCCTGAACTCTGTAGGAGTGGACACTTGTGAAGGAGATGGACCTCTTCCTCTTTTTCTTATCATTCTTTTGGAGACCCACCTCATCAGCATGCACTCAAACTAAAAAAATAAAATCAATCTTTTTAATGGGTTAATGGTAATAACTTAGATTTATGTACAAAAAACACAGAACAAAGGGGTGGAAAGTAACTAATTACATTTACTCAAGTTATTGTAATAGAGTAGCATTTTTGTGTACTTTTACTTTTTGAGTACTTTTCAAAATCACTACTTTTACTTTTACTTAAATACATTTTGAGGGAAGTATTGTTCTTCACTACATTTTAAAAAGTATTCAGTACTGAGTAAAATAAAACACTAAAAGCCAAAATGAGGCGATTTTAGCTTTCAGCCAACAAAAAAATGGCCGGAAGTTTGACTTTCACAGCACATGATAGTCAGCAGAGAATGGTTTCACATTTCATCCTAAAACAACTGTTGAATTTGACTTTAAGTTAAGTTTCACCTTATAACAACAAACTGGTTATAGATACATATTCTTTTGTAGGTGTTTCACATTAAGAAAAGATCATATTTTACTTAGAATCACCTCAGGTGTCAAAAATAGCTACTCAGTACTTTGAGTAAATTTTAAATGACTTAATTTTTACTTTTTCTTGAGTAGATTTACAGATTACTACTTTTACTTCTACTTAAGTATATTTTATCCAAAGTAGATTTACTTTTACTTCAGTACAATGTTACAGTAACAGGGAGCTAGTTTTATATAAGAAGCATTTACTTTGCAGCTCTTTAATGATCAATATGAACATGAAATCGCCCCCTTTAGTCAGACATTATGACTTGATACAAGCTTCGTTTTCTTCATTAAACGCAAAAATAACAGGCTATAGATCTATAAAGTCACGTCGTTACCCTCTAATTATGTTAATCTGGATAAATTCATTAAACCGTGTCTTACCTGTGGTCGTATTTATGTATCGCTGTGGTCTGCAGAAGCTGTCTGTGTACATGGGAGCATGACGACAATTCTGCTGTTATCCGTTTTATGTCCTTTCTCCCGGTCCGTACTAAAACAGTTAGACTCTTCACAGCTCGGCTTCCCGCTAAGAAGAGACTAAACTGTGTGTGGAGTCATTTCGTAACAGAAACTTAAGAAAAATGCGAGTTTAACGGGACTCTAGTTAATGTTTAGCATGCCTGTGACACTTCTCCGGTGCAGAGACGCTGTTTGACTGTTGTGTGGTGCATTCAAGAACATTAAGTAAATATTCGTTTTATTGAACAGAGTTGAGAAACAGCCTAAAACAGCCTTACACGAATCCCCCAATGTAAAACATCAACGTGAACTATTGAATCTGAGGTGGGGCTCTGTTTCTTCCTGACTTTTACTCCCAGTACCTCATTCCCTTTCACAGCCTGGCTGATCTCACTAGTTTGCTTCTGAACTGCTTGTGAACAGTAACAATTACTTCTTCGCTCTTGGGGGCCTCCTGGTTGCTATGGGGCGTAAGAAGCCGCCTATGGCTTATGCCTCAGGCCGGCTCTGGGAACAATGAAGAAACACATTGTCATTGTTATTTAAAGGGCTAAGCGTGTAGCGTAAGACCAAACGGTGAGTGCCATCTTGCTGTTAAACCGCAAACCATCAAACGTATATCAGGTAATAATAATGATTACATTACTAACATAGCAACATATTTTGACTTCCATTGAGCACCTTAAAAATATCTGACTAGATATGCACTACAACATTGAAATCAAAGACTGTTAGAGAGGGCATAGTCATCAAATCAGTCATGCAGACACAATGCTAGTGAAAAATGTAACAATAAATTCGGATTTTTACCCTTCTCAGAATTTTTAGTGCTCCTTAAGTCACTCCCATTGCAATGATGGCACAGCGATTTTGAAACATTATTGGAATCAAAATGTGAAAATTATGAGATCAAGTTTGATTCCCAATGTTAAAACAGTATGCTGTCACAGTAATACCGGGGGAATCTACAGCACGCCAGACTCTACCGCACTCCAGCCGGCTTAACACCCAGGCGCGCACGGGTTTGCTTCCTATCTATTCAGTGAAGCCACTGAGTTGCGAACCCGGTACCTTGGGTGTGGCGGGCAAGTAACGATACCACCTGACTATGCACACTGTTATGAAATCATAGGGTCAGCTGGGGGGGTTTATCTTTTGTTTATTTTTTCAAATTCATAACATTCCAGCCAGCAGACGCTCGCATGCTGCGGGAACTGGTGAATCGTTTGGAGAACGACGATTAAAACTCTCAGTTGTCAGCAACGGCCCGAAATCTGACCGGGGTCAGACGGCGAAAGGGAGTAGGTACACCCAACGGTCCAAAACATCCCAGAAGGGGGCTAGCTTGCCCGGCTCCCTTAGGCGGCGTCTGCCGGTCATTGAACCAGATCATGCGGTTTTACGCACATGGTTGCCCTGAAGATCAGCCTGCCTAACACCTGTGTAAACAAAGCCAGACGTGCGTCTTTTGTTTTACAACAACTGTCGCCAAATCTTTGAGGTTTTGCAAGATCCTCGCTTTGATCGATGTGGGAGCTTTTAACTTCTTGCACATCAATCAGTACTTATGAAATTTACTTTTGGCAACAATACGTTGAAGCACCCCCCCTCCCCCCTCCATCCAACACATAAGCACAAACCCGGCACAAACAAACCTGTTTCATTCTAAGTATCAGGAAAAACTTTGCACGCTCGCACACACGCATACACACATACACATACGTGCGCACACACCAACCAACACACACGCCCACACCCCCCACACCTCACCCTCATCAGCGCACACACACAAACACTGACACACACCAGCAGTGTAGTTCAGTGTATGAAAGGGTTAAAAAACACTTTAAATTTTAAAATTCAGCCCAAAACACACCTGGGGCAATTTTTATGACAATCGCATCAACACAGCCAAAGTTATCCACAAAAAGAAGCCTTAGAACATCAAAAAATGACCCAAGACAATAGGAGGGCTAGATAAAAATTGAGATTAGAGAAAAAAGTTAGTAATGAGACAAAAGTCAGAATTATTAAGTAAAAAGTCATTATTATGAGATAGTTTCTCAAAACGATGAGATTTAAATCAAAAATAAGAGAGAATAGGTAGAAATGAATGGGTAGCCTACATTATCAAAGTCATGAGATTACAGTCAAAACCATTTAACAAACTGTCAAAATTATGATATAGTCATGATTGTGAAATAGACGTCATAATTATGAGGTAACGATTTAAAAAAAAAAAATATATATATATATATATATATATATAATGAAATTATGACTATCTCATTCCTTTTTACACCATAATTAAGTTTAACATTATTGGAATCAAAATGTGAAAATTATGAGATCAAGTTTGATTCCCAATGTTAAAACAGTATGCTGTCACAGTAATACCGGGGGAATCTACAGCACGCCAGACTCTACCGCACTCCAGCCGGCTTAACACCCAGGCGCGCACGGGTTTGCTTCCTATCTATTCAGTGAAGCCACTGAGTTGCGAACCCGGTACCTTGGGTGTGGCGGGCAAGTAACGATACCACCTGACTATGCACACTGTTATGAAATCATAGGGTCAACTGGGGGGGTTTATCTTTAATTTATTTTTTTCAAATTCATAACATTCCAGCCAGCAGACGCTCGCATGCTGCGGGAACTGGTGAATCGTTGGGAGAACGACGATTAAAACTCTCAGTTGTCAGTAACGGCCCGAAATCTGACCGGGGTCAGACGGCGAGAGGGAGTAGGTACACCCAACGGTCCAAAACATCCCAGAAGGGGGCTAGCTTGCCCGGCTCCCTTAGGCGGCGTCTGCCGGTCATCGAACCGGATCATGCGGTTTTACGCACATGGTTGCCCTGAAGATCAGCCTGCCTAACACCTGTGTAAACAAAGCCAGACGTGCGTCTTTTGTTTTATAACAACTGTCGCCAAATCTTTGAGGTTTTGCAAGATCCTCGCTTTGATCGATGTGGGAGCTTTTAACTTCTTGCACATCAATCAATACTTATGAAATTTACTTTTGGCAACAATACGTTGAAGCACCCCCCACCCCTCCATCCAACACATAAGCACAAACCCGGCACAAACAAACCTGTTTCATCCTAAGTATCAGGAAAAGCTTTGCACGCTCGCACACACATACACACATACACACACGTGCGCACACCCCAACCAACACACACGCCCACACCCCCCACACCCCACCCTCATCAGCGCACACACACAAACACTGACACACACCAGCAGTGTAGTTCAGTGTATGAAAGGGTTAAAGAAAAAAAAATTAAATTTTAAAATTCAGCCCAAAACACACACCTGGGGCAATTTTTATGACAATCGCATCAACACAGCCAAAGTTATCCACAAAAAGAAGTCTTAGAACATCAAAAAATGACCCAAGACAATAGGAGGGCTAGATAAAAATTGAGATTAGAGAAAAAAGTTAGTAATGAGACAAAAGTCAGAATTATTAGGTAAAAAGTCATTATTATGAGATAGTTTCTCAAAACGATGAGATTTAAATCAAAAATAAGAGAGAATAGGTAGAAATGAATGGGTAGCCTACATTATCAAATTCATGAGATTAAAGTCAAAACCATAAAACAAACTGTCAAAATTATGATATAGTCATGATTGTGAAATAGACGTCATAATTATGAGGTAACGATTAAATATATATATATATATATATATATAAAATGAAATTATGACTATCTCATTCCTTTTTACACCATGATTAAGTTAAACATTATTGGAATCAAAATGTGAAAATTATGAGATCAAGTTTGATTCCCAATGTTAAAACAGTATGCTGTCACAGTAATACCGGGGGAATCTACAGCACGCCAGACTCTACCGCACTCCAGCCGGCTTAACACCCAGGCGCGCACGGGTTTGCTTCCTATCTATTCAGTGAAGCCACTGAGTTGCGAACCCGGTACCTTGGGTGTGGCGGGCAAGTAACGATACCACCTGACTATGCACACTGTTATGAAATCATAGGGTCAGCTGGGGGGGTTTATCTTTAATTTATTTTTTCAAATTCATAACATTCCAGCCAGCAGACGCTCGCATGCTGCGGGATCTGGTGAATCGTTTGGAGAACGACGATTAAAACTCTCAGTTGTCAGCAACGGCCCGAAATCTGACCGGGGTCTGACGGCGAAAGGGAGTAGGTACACCCAACGGTCCAAAACATCCCAGAAGGAGGCTAGCTTGCCCGGCTCTCTTAGGCGGCGTCTGCCGGCCATCGAACCGGATCATGCGGTTTTACGCACATGGTTGCCCTGAAGATCAGCCTGCCTAACACCTGTGTAAACAAAGCCAGACGTGCGTCTTTTGTTTTACAACAACTGTCGCCAAATCTTTGAGGTTTTGCAAGATACTCGCTTTGATCGATGTGGGAGCTTTTAACTTCTTGCACATCAATCAGTACTTATGAAATTTACTTTTGGCAACAATACGTTGAAGCACCCCCCCTCCCCCCTCCATCCAACACATAAGCACAAACCCGGCACAAACAAACCTGTTTCATTCTAAGTATCAGGAAAAACTTTGCACGCTCGCACACACGCATACACACATACACACACGTGCGCACACCCCAACCAACACACACGCCCACACCCCCCACACCCCACCCTCATCAGCGCGCACACACAAACACTGACACACACCAGCAGTGTAGTTCAGTGTATGAAAGGGTTAAAAAACAATTTAAATTTTAAAATTCAGCCCAAAACACACACCTGGGGCAATTTTTTATGACAATCGCATCAACACAGCCAAAGTTATCCACAAAAAGAAGTCTTAGAACATCAAAAAATGACCCAAGACAATAGGAGGGCTAGATAAAAATTGAGATTAGAGAAAAAAGTTAGTAATGAGACAAAAGTCAGAATTATTAAGTAAAAAGCCATTATTATGAGATAGTTTCTCAAAACGATGAGATATAAATCAAAAATAAGAGAGAATAGGTAGAAATGAATGGATAGCCTACATTATCAAATTCATGAGATTAAAGTCAAAACCATAAAACAAACTATCGAAATTATGATATAGTCATGATTGGGAAATAGACGTCATAATTATGAGGTAACGATTAAAAAAAAAAAAAAAATATATATATATATATATATATATATATATATATATATATATATATATATATATATATATATAATGAAATTATGACTATCACATTCCTTTTTACACCATAATTAAGTTAAACATTATTGGAATCAAAATGGGAAAATTATGAGATCAAGTTTTTTTTTTTTTTTTTTTTTTTTCCAAATTTTAAAAGCAGATTCAACAATTTGGCTCTTTGGTGGAGCAGGGTTGAGTAACGCTGCTCTACTTAATCAATATTTCTGAAAACAATAAAGTTCTTCTCCAGAAGGGGGCAGTACTGTCACGTTGTTCATGACTGCAGGACAACCTCCCAGGCACGGAAGAAGAGTCTCCTGCTCAAACTGTACGAACAGCCAACAACAAACAGCAGAGGACACCAAGGCAGAGAAAGACGAGGAGACACTTTAACCAACTAAACAGTAAGGATATGTGTCTTAAAACTGTCGTTTAGCCCTAAGATTGAGACTATAGAAAGTTGAAACAACGTAAAGTTGTATATTAGAACTGTGAGTTTGATCTAATGTTGAACAACAGGTGCGCTTAGTTGGCGTTAGCATTTTGCTAGTGTCACACAATTACATAACGTTAAGTTAAACTGACACTCTAATTCGTTCAGATTATAAACTTGTAACAGTTGACGAATCTTTTTTTTTATCGTCCTTTAATGAGGGGGTGATTTCAGAACCGATTTCTTCGAACTAATATCGGCCAAAGTTTCTCACAGTGTTGAGTCAAACGTTATCCAGCGCTTGCTAATCAGAGTAGCATCTGTCTAATAATAATGTTTTAATAAACGTACGTGTTGTTCGCATTAGTTAATAGAGAAAAGGCCTTGAGAAGTCAATAGTTAGTGGTTTTTGGAAGATAGATCCCTTGATCTGTAACACTGTCTCATTGTTTGTCTGTAAATTAGCCGTAAACGTCAACTGTTAGACATCAGGTTTGACAGGTGACAGTGCAGATAGAAACAGGTATAGGAGCACTGTCTGTTTGAGCTGACCTAAATGTGAAATGTTGAGCTAAGTTAGCCACGGTTTAGTCATGGTTCAAACCTGTTTCGCTCCATTAAAGCAGTTAATGTGCACTTTGCGTTGATGCAGTGGGAGTATGGAGGCTTACAGGTCACATGCTACCCTGTAATCCAAAGATAAGCCCTGTGTGGTCGTTTTACAGTTGGACGCTGTGCTGTTTAGCTGCTAGATCACCACAGAAAAAAAGTAACTTAAAAAAAATAAATGTCAAGATGTACCTGTGGTATACATACTTGTGTGCTTAATTTCAACAATCTACATTATAGCCACTTTAAAGTCCAGGATGCTGGTGTAAAGTGTAGGCCTATTCTTTTCATTGTAACTACATTCCTGCACTGATCATGGGATCAGCATGAGAGCAAGCTGACTGATATTTTCTAAAATTCTCTTTTCACCACATGCCATGCCTCTCAACACTGTGCTAAACTAACACACAACTGATACAGGCCTCCTTCATTAGTGCTCTTAACACTAATGTGCTAAACAGTAAGTAGTGTTGAATGTAGAACTTCACAGTTAACAAGGAGGTTTATTTTTTATAAAGAATATAAAAGCTTTCAGTCTGCTGAAGCATGAGTTTCACAAACAAATAATGCTGATTTTTCTTGAGGTTTTGGTCGGGTGCTGAGCGCTCACATCCTTCGGCAACATGGGGGAACTCTTCAGGAGTGAGGAGATGACCCTGGCCCAGCTCTTCCTCCAGTCAGAAGCAGCCTACTGTTGTGTCAGTGAACTGGGGGAGATCGGGATGGTGCAGTTTCGAGATGTGAGTGTTGTCCTTTTTTCACGGTTAATTTATTATCCTAAATCTCAGCTTTGCATCTATCTTGCCGAATAAAAGATGCTTTCCAAAACTGGTATGTGTAAAACAACCACATGTGTAACATTGTTTAGAAAGTGCATGCCTTCTGCATCGTGGTCATCATGTGGTCACAGCTGACTCCTCATTCTACGCATGAGAAAGCTCATTCCTGACAAATCCTGAGGGAAGCTTTGTATTCCAGTATAATGTGGGCTATGACAGAGGTGGCCTGTGTATCTGCAGTTGTATTTGAAACTTTTTACCTCATACAGTTTGGAAAGAATATTCAAAAATCAATCTGTAAAAAAGAAGAAAAAAAAAAAAAAAGTTTCCTGATGGGCTTAGACGTGTGTGGAATTTTGTCACATAGTTCAATTATTTATGTTGGAGCAGCTTGTGTTGCACTTCATTCTCATGTTGCAAATGTTTCCAATACAGTGTCTATCGCTGCGCCCAATTTCTTAAAACTCATGTATGTTTTTTCTGTATTACAGCTAAATCCTGATGTGAATGTGTTCCAGCGAAAGTTTGTCAATGAAGTACGACGATGTGAAGAAATGGATCGCAAACTGAGTACGTGGGCTTCGATGCATCTCTCAGACCTTCCTTCCTTCCTTAGTAGGAATATGCCAGATGTACAACTAAACTCATTTTTTTAAATCTTGCCACTTGAAGGATTTGTGGAGAAAGAAATAAAGAAGGCAAACATCCCGATAGTTGACACAGGAGAGAACCCTGAAGTCCCCTTCCCAAGAGACATGATAGATCTGGAGGTGACTTCTCTCTCTCTCTCTCTCTCTCTCTTTCTTTCTCATTATTTCTCTTTTAAAGATAAACAGTGAACTCTTTGCACCCATACGTTGACACTTCTGTTTTTCTCACCACAGGCCACATTTGAAAAGCTTGAGAATGAGCTGAAGGAAATAAACACCAACCAAGAAGCGTTAAAGAAGAACTTCCTGGAGCTGACAGAGCTCAAGCACATCCTGCGTCGCACACAGCAGTTTTTTGATGAGGTCAGCCTTGCTGTGCTCAGAGGCCTAGCAAAACAGATGAGCTCAGGAATTTTACATTGCCACCGCTGTAGTGACTCACAAGGATAAATTTCATGTTAAACGTCATTATTATAAGAACATATCATATGATGTTTACTTGATATTTTAAATCCCAGTTTTATTTTCTATAGACAGGTTGTGTAAATAGGAAACAAAAACAGCTTTCAAGTCTAAGTTCAACTGTATCTAATTTGCTTTGGCGTGATAGAGAATCTGCAGATAAGCAGTCTGCACTGATCACTGCTACACATATTAACACAAAGGATCACTCAAACTGCTTGATTTGACTAGCAGGTGTTTCACTCGTGATCAGTTATAGTTGTTCACATGACCTAGGCACTCTTACACCAGCTATTCACATTAGTTAATGCCTTAAATCCCCCATTCTATAATATTTTAACAGGCGTAATCCTTTCTACACTCCTCATTAGGTTGGGCAAAGCTCTGCCTGCCCACCTTTCCCCAACATCAACTCCACTTCATTGCTTTTACAAACAAAACTGGCCTGACTTACAGCATTAAAACGTCCTTACACGTTGTTGTGAGCTTTAATGAGGTGAATCATTCAGCCAAACATGTTAACAGTTTAAATATTAACCAGACATTGTCTGTCTGCTCAGCATTCATGTACATTTGATGCCTCAGAAGTTATATAAAGTAGTGTTAAAAAGATTGCATACATGCAGTGTAAGTAATTTTTATTTGTGATTTAGCTGATGGAATATTGACTGTTTTTTTGTAGATGGAGGATCCCAGTTTACTGGAGGAATCATCCACCCTTATAGATCCCAGTGAGGTTAACAGGGGGGCTCCTCTCAGACTGGGGTGAGTCTGGTTTTGTGGTCTTTTTTTTTCTTAATTCAAAAGGATAACTTTTTTTGTTTTTTGTTTTTTCGTTGAGAAATCTCCAATCTGTTCTCATAGCCATGTGTGGCTAAAAGAGGTCAATCACATCCCATACAGCAGCTCAGACTGCTCAGCTTAGTCAGGCTACAAAGGTCACCCAAAAAGGAACTCTGTTGTTCGTGAAGCTATCCAATAAAAGTTTGTGATCATGGGGTTAAAATGCAGACAATAAAAAGCCTACCTGACTGCTTATGAAAAGAATATCTGCCCTGATTCTTTTATTACTTGTTATAACTTACAGAAGCGTAAATCATTTAGCTTTAATTTGATACATTTTCAAGCTGAAGTGATGACCCTGACTTTTAAACATAAAGAAAAGTAAAGAAAGATTAGAAAAGACAGGCAACTTCTTTAAACGATTGTCCTAGCTCATACTCTCTGTTCTGTTCTGCTTTTTTTCATTTTTAAGTTTTTGAAGGCATTAAAAAGAGAGGTTTAGCTGCGCCCTGTCCACACATAGGCGAGTATTTTTGAAAAACTGAGATTTTTCTGTGCGCTCAGACCTTCTGTACACACAACATTTTAGCTGACTGAAAAGGCACCTTTCCGAAAACTCCTTCGAAAACAAAGCAAGAAAACCTCCCTTTCTTAGGAATACCCACCTATATGTAGACAAGGCCTTAGCCACACAGTTCACAAACATCACTGATGACTGAATTTCCTTACATTTCAGCTTTGTGGCTGGAGTGATCGGCAGGGAGCGTATTCCTACATTTGAGAGGATGCTGTGGAGAGTCTGCAGAGGAAATGTTTTCTTGAGACAGGCAGACATTGAAGATCCTCTGGAGGACCCGACCACGGTAAGAGCTCTTCTATGAATACTTTGTTTCTAAAACTATAGCTTTCTGTAGCCCTGCTCACATACGGTAAGAACAAAACTCCTGAAACCCCCAGAAGATTTGGTGGTGAGCTGCATGTGTGAATGTGAATAGTCAGGTTTTTCTGTCTCACTATACACAGAATTTTTCCTGCCACTGCTTCGTTATGCTTCAGTTCCTCTGTGCTCTTTCGTGTGAATGTGCTGAACTACAGGAAGCATGGATTTAAAAAAAAGGCAAAAAAATCATCAGAATGTTTAATTGTGGAGTCATGCTTTGTATATCCACCACTTTTCTGTTATATTTGATGCATCACATCTTTCCACCAACCAGCTCATGAAGATTTCAGGTTTGGTGTGCCTGAAACTTTCTAGATGTTTTTAGGAGTGTATTTGTGAAAATGGCTTGCATAACAAGTGCTGAAATCTGCTTATTTTGGTAAGATGTTTGCCTGATTCAGTCATCCTTTCTCTCAAAGTCTGAAATGTGCAAAAAAAATTTTTCCACAGGGCGACCAGGTCCACAAGTCTGTCTTCATCATTTTCTTCCAGGGAGACCAGCTAAAGAATAGAGTTAAGAAGATCTGTGAGGGGTTAGTCAGTGAAAAACACTTTTATTATATTATGAAATGCTCCTGGCCAACAGATCCTCATCTCCTGTGCTTAATTTTTCTAAAGGTTCAGGGCGACCCTGTACCCATGTCCAGAGACACCCCAGGAGAGGAAAGAGATGCTGGCTGGAGTGAATGCACGGATTGAGGATCTGCAAATGGTAAACACACTAGCAGACGTTAATGCTGACTTCCACAAAAATGCCCCATGACTGTTTCACACTTTCTCTTCTACTGAAGATTGCTTTTAGAGGAAGTTGCTAAAGTCATAAAGACAGCTCATCTGCACTTCACTGTTCACTCTCAGCTTCCTTCCTTGTCCCTGCACAAGATTACTTGGACTTATTTTTCCAATTAGGTTTCACACATACAGCTAAAAAATCTTTTCCCTTACAAGACTCTAATATCATTCAGATAACTGTCACTATCATTTCTTCTACTACTCAGTTTTGTTTGGATTACTTAAATGATTTAAGAGAGAGCCATTTGTAATTATTAATGCCCTTTAGTGAAATGTAGCAAATATTTTCCACCAATATTTTCCACTGATAACTTTACTTCCTCCCTAGTTTTTTCATTGACTGACTGCTTGTAAAAGATACAAATTTGTATGAAAATGTGGCCTCCCAGGTTAATCAGCACTTAGACAGTCCAGCATTGGACTTTTATCATCAATCTTTCCATAGAAACTACTATTGTTACACTACACACTATTGTTATTGTACCTGCATCTTGAAATCCCCCCAGTGACTTGTTATCTAGTGCCACGTAGAGCCCCAGAGAATGTTATCTTCCTGCACCTCCACCTGCATTGCACTTCTAGATCAGAGCACTCAGACTTGCCTGTAACAGAGACAACTGTGTACTTTTCCAGACTGGACGTTTGCAGCTGAAGAAGCTGCTTGCACATTATGTTTTCTTAATATTTGACTTGATTTTTATGTTAAAAAAATTACCAATTTTCTTACACAGCTTTTTGTATTAAAGAAATGTGTTCCCTGTGCATGTTTTGTTTGTTGCCAAGAGAGCTCTATGACAGAATTGCATCAGGCAAGGAAGAATGCAGTGCTATTTGGGTAGCAATAAGCTCTGTGTGGGCTATTAAGCCTCTCTTGTGCAGGCGAGACCGTGCCTGTAGCCAGACAGAACAGAGCTTAAATGTCCTTCTATTTGCTGATCACTGGACTTAGCTCTGAATGTGAGTCATATAGCAGCACAAATAGATATATCCTATGTCTCTTTTGGGAAAAACAAAAGAGACATAGGATTAGACAGCCTGTTGCACGTTATGAATTATTACTCACTGATAGTCATCAGAAGATGTAAATCCTTTATATTTATATCAAGTAATGTATATTCTCTCTTAAGTTTTCTTGCTTCTGAGTGTGGAGTAAAGATCCCACTTGTTGAAATTTGGTTAAAAGAGTATATGAGATATTTCCACTACCTCCTTGTGTCCCACAGGTGCTGAACCAGACCGAGGATCACAGGCAGAGGGTCCTGCAGGCTGCAGCAAAGACAGTCAGAGTGTGGTTCATCAAGGTGAGGAAGATGAAGGCCATCTATCACACCCTCAACCTCTGCAACATCGATGTGACTCAGAAGTGTCTCATCGCTGAGGTTTGGTGTCCTGTCTCCGACCTTGACTCCATCCAGTTTGCCCTGCGCAGGGGGACGGTGAGTTATTAAAATCAAGGGTGACTATAGGAGAATAAATAGGTCAAATTCATCCTCATATTGATAAGGCCTCCCAGTTAGTATTAGACAAAAGACTGTGGCTTGTCTGGCCATGTACTAAAGTAGCAGAACCAGTTTTTCAATGTTAGTCTGAACTACGTCAGTGTAGCCAGTGAGTTTAGCTGACAGTATACATATCCTTTCTTTTGTACTCAGAAATCCATTTATTTACAAAGGCTTCAGGTTTAGGTGTTTAGCAAAGCAATCACAAATGAGAGGAACATTCAAAGTTTCTAACAGTAGTTTCCTTACCTAACCCTAGTTAACTTTTTCAAAAAATTAAATTATGTCAGCTGCAACATATTGATTAAAAGTTGCAGATGCGACTGAGATCAAACGCTGATTTTATTTCAGTTACCAATCTGTTATCTTCAATAGCAGACAGTAGCATTTTTCAGTCAGAATGACTGATGTTTCAGCTCAAATTGATAAGTTGTGGTTGGGAATATTGTTTTTGTTGCTAAACAATTAAATAGTAAGTCATTTTTGTTTGTTTCTTTTTAAAAATATGGCTTTACTGTACCTCATACAGGAAAGCCTGTGTTCCAGGGCTTTGGCTCACTCCTCTTCTCAGCTTAACGTTAACAACTTGAGGCTATGTCGGCTGTCACCAGAAAAAAACCTGAATCTCACTGATACTGAATGCTTGAGCTGTGCTGTGGAAGTTTTATTGGCCAGGTTGTGACAAGTTTCAAAAAAAGTATTCAATTTAAAAAAAGACTTTGATTTATGTACGCGTAGGGTGAGTTTGTGAATTATTTCACAGCTTATTTATTAATACTTTGCAATGCACTGTCTCCACTCTGGATTTATCTCTCAGCTGTTGTTATTCTGTTGCTCTTGAAACTCGAGGCCTCGGTGTGTGTATCAAGATCTTATCTCTGCCTCCCCTTTCACTGTCTTGGCACGTTTTTTTAACTCGGCTTATATACATAATTTATCATTCTTATCAGTTCCTTAAAATAGGATTATACAGAGGATATGATATAATATCAGTGAAAGGATGGGTTGTGTGGCACATTATTGTAAAAGTTAGGAAAAACATGATATTTTTCATTAATGTTCAGTAGGGGTTTGATGGTTCACAGAGGTCACAGTTCAGTTTTCTACCTGAGTTTTGGGGTCCCGGTTTGGTACACATTAGGTTCATCTGTAAAAAAAATGAATTTATAGGCCTATTTCTAGGTTTCCCTCATGTATTACTTTTGAGCTGACAGTAGTGAAGCTTACAGTTTGATCCTGCTCATGTTATTGAGAACTGTATGTGATAGTAGGTACAGCCTGTGGTAATTTAACATGAAATAAACATTTTGAAAAAGATGCAAAACTAAAAGCAACACAGAAATAAAAAGTGTAGTATCACCCAAGAATGATCAAATTAATATGACCTAACAATGAAAAAAAAAGTATGTATTTTTGAGCCTTTTTAGGGTACCATACTTGTGAGCTATGTAGTGTGCCTTGATGCCATCTCACAGTTATTAGTAAACAGCACATTAAAGTCTGTACACAGCCTTTGGCTTTTTAGCCCATTTGAATTGTTAGTGGGTTTTTTCACTACCATCATTTCAGATATGTCCTAGTTCCTTAAACCGGTGAGACAAAGCTAATGTCTATTATCATCTTTTTCTCTCTCTCTCTTAGGAGAAGAGTGGATCCACTGTTCCTTCCATCCTCAATAGGATGCAGACAAAGCAGACCCCACCCACCTATAACAAGACCAACAAGTTCACCTCAGGCTTCCAAAACATTGTGGATGCTTATGGAATCGGCAGCTACCGAGAGATTAATCCAGGTAAGCACACATTCACAGCACATCCATAAAACAGGTTTCTGTCTGTTATTACATGGACTATCAGTGTTATGTTGAAATGTAGCTCAGCTGTCTTGAGCTCCAGTCACTGAAACCCTGCTGCCTCATCACCCATTATCACCATGATGGGACATGCAGCGTATTGGATCATGTTTCACTCATTTGTTGTTTCACCTGTCACCCCGCCCACCCCTAATTTGTTGCCTGCCTCCCTACCTCCTTGTCTCCAGCTCCATACACCATCATCACCTTCCCCTTCTTATTTGCCGTTATGTTTGGTGACCTGGGCCACGGGGTGCTCATGACGTGTGCTGCCCTCTACCTTGTGTTGAGAGAGAGCAGGCTAATGGCACAAAAGAATGATAATGAGGTATGGATACCATCATTGCCATCCCATCATCCCTATATCATCATCATTTGTGGTACTCTGGCCCTAAAGCTGCACTGCTCTGTGTTTCTGTGGACACATATACGATTTCAGCTTCTCTTTTATTGATTGTTTTTGCGGCAGATGTTCAGCATGGTGTTTGCAGGGCGCTACATCATCTTGCTGATGGGAATTTTCTCGATCTACACTGGAATCATTTACAATGACTGCTTCTCCAAGTCTCTCAACGCGTTTGGCTCTGGCTGGAGCGTCAGGCCCATGTTTAATGCTGGAGTAGGAGGAAACTGGACGTAAGTGTCATCGGTTTATCACAGATAGGAGATTCAGCAGAGTGACTGCTGTAGCTGACAATGTTTTATTTCACAAATCTCTCTTTGGTTATCTTGCCGTTTAGGTTTGAAACACTTAAAGGCAACAAAGTTTTGCAGTTGGATCCAGCTGTAGATGGAGTGTTCAAAGGGCCATACCCCATAGGAATCGATCCGGTGATTATTTTTTCCTTACAAACTGTATTTTCTTTTTTTCTGCCCTTTGTAAAATAGTGGAGGCCTTGCCCACATGTAGGTGGGTATTTTTGGAAACTGAGTTTTTCCTCTACCAGTCTCATCCTTCTGTTCAATCAAACACAGAGTGATAGTAACTTAAGAAAGCAACATTATAGTAAAATGATCAAAAGTAAACCTGTTACCCAAACTTTTCTTTACTCTCACAGTCTGTGTCTGCAGGTTGATGCTGCATTGTGTTTTACTACTGACTATAACCATTCTCTCCTCTTAACCCTCCATACATTGCTGTCTGTCTGCGTCATTTCAGACCGCTACATTAATGCAGACACGTGTTGGCTAGTTGAGCAACCAAAGGGACCTACAGTATCTACGGGAGGAATTATTAAGCTAATTGATACTCAAATGTAACATCATTTAGACTATAGGACTTTGTAAAACCTCGAGTCCGTCTGACTTGGGTTTGAAGCCTTCGAGGGGTGATCAGGTCTTTAAGTTGTGACATCAGCTATGTGCCTCGTACACAGACACACCTCACTCTCTTCGTGAGCCTCTGGTGTGGTGAGGTAAAATAACTCATAGCACGGATGAGTTTTCTTAAAGGTGCAACATTATGCCGCACAGTACTGCTCCATGTTGAGCTACGTGACGTTTACCGGTATTTTGTGCAGCTGCTCTGACATGCTTTGTGTTGTTTAGGAGAGGGCGGGATGAGTGTTTGTGAAGTGAGGCACAAGTTGTGCCACGCTTTAGTATTCCCCTGGAACATATTCTCCAGATTTACGTTCCTCTTTCTAAAAAAAAAACAAAAACAGCATTTCAGTCAAATTCATTCATTTTCTGCAATATCCGTGTTAAATAGTAAATTCCATTTTATTGGACAATTCCGTGATTCCAATAACGTGGAAATCATAGGGCCCTAATAATGCAAACCATGGCGACTATAGACATGTCAGTACACGACTTTTGTCGTTTTTGAAAAGAAAACAACTCACTGTTGTTCCTTATTCTTCTTTCAACGAAGAAATGCCAAGTTCTGATAAAACTGGCGCCTTAGCAGCATCCACGCTGATGTCTTCCGCCATAATGGCACTGGCCTCTTGTTGCTGCTTGCTTACTATTAGAAATTGAGAGCTTCTTGATGTTGTGTGTGATGCTGATCTACTCTATCCACAACAGTGACTCCGGTCAGAGAGTAGAGACGTACACAGAGAACTGTTTATGTCATTTATATAGGTCAGAAGGGGAATACAACCAATGAAGAACAGAGGATGGTTTCTGTAAAACAATAAACATGTACAGAATATCAAATGCTGTCCTTTTTACAGTTTAAGGAGCTTATTAAGTCATTGAAAATATATCTCTCTTAATGTTCAGTGCAATGCTGCAGCTACAAACTGCACAGGGGATTAAGCACAAAGATGCTTCATACAAATTGCTATGAATTAGCTTAGTTAGCATTTAAACACACCCTCATCAACAACACATGATAGAATGGAGCTAGCTGATTAGTATTAGCATATAACTAGCAAGATAGCGGGAGAAAAAACACAGCCTAGTAACACAAACAGAGGCTACTATTACGAACAGGATGAAATATAACTCTCATTTTCACTCTCTTAGACACTTTCTCAGGTCATTAACACTTACTTTCTTCCCGAACGCAACCTCTATTCAACAAATCGGGAGTTTCTGCAGGTAATACACACGTTGTCATCTGAGCTGGTCCTCATATCACCCTAGGACCTCAGCTGCTCAACAATATGCCTGCAGGAGATTGAAAGGACCCCAGGCTGTCCAGTAGAATGCCTGACTAAAAATAAACAATAAAACTGCATTTTAGCATTACTAATGGGGAATTTAGAACACTTACGTCACGACTCCGCCGCACCTGAAAGCACTGCCCCTCCTTGCTGATTGGTCCTGTCACTTTCTAACTGGGCCCAAACAGTTCTGACGGGAGCTTTGCAAGATGGATTCAGCAATGAGAAACAAGGAAACGGGTGTATCCATCTGCTTTGCAAGGATACATCACTGCAGGACCCCACTAATCCAGGCTTTATGGCAGAGTGACCAGACGGCAGCCTCTCCTCAGCGTGAAGGTCCACTTGGCTTTTACAAATGTGATAATGTCCCATACTAGTTAGGGATGAGATTTGAAAACCAGTACAGACATGGTACCGGTACCAACACATCCAGTACCTACCGGACTGAGTTACAACACAACAACAATACTCCATTTTGATAACCTGCCAACCAGTGAAAGGAAAGAAACACATTATGGAACTGTGTGATTCAGGGTACACGGGTTTTCTTTTATATCTCATGTTTGACTGCCAACTTATAAAGATATTTCTGCACATTTATTTTTATATCCAGACACACATTTTTTCCCCTCAAAAGTTTTGATTCAGGCATTTTATAAAAATGATCAATATAGCACCAATATCAGAAAAAAACAATACCCAAGTATTGGGTAGTAGGACGTCAAACAGAAGAGAAATCGGCATAGTGTGACAGTATGAGCCAAAAACTATGATTTCCTCATCTACATCTAAATGCTGTAAATTGAGCATCTGAAAATCTTTAATCCAAACCTAGGAGTCCAAAATGCACAGTAAAGCCCTCAATTTTCAAAAATACCCACCTATATGTGGACAAGGCTTTAACAGTGGCTTTTTAAAAGGCACTAACATTAAATATTTAATGGGAGCTCTAAAAAAAACATGCTCACAGCCCTTTTTACTGTTAAAACACGATACAAAAATATAAACCATTAATTAACAAAGACTGTTGAATAAATTGTTTTATTTGTTCTTTCCGGCTCTAAGATTTGGAACATTGCCACCAACAAGCTGACGTTCCTGAACTCCTTCAAAATGAAGATGTCTGTTGTCCTGGGAGTCATCCACATGCTGTTTGGAGTCACTCTCAGTCTCTTCAATCATATGTAAGATCATCACCCACATTAAACTTCATTTTTATGCTCTTCACTCCTTGATTTGCATGATGTACATGGCAACAAAGTGACTGTTTTTGTTTCTCTACAGCTATTTCAAAAAGCCGCTGAATATCTATTTTGGATTCATCCCTGAGATCATCTTCATGTCCAGCCTCTTCGGCTACCTCGTCATTTTAGTCTTGTACAAATGGGTGTCATATGATGCGAGGTCATCCAGGGATGCTCCCAGTCTCCTCATCGCCTTTATAAACATGTTCCTCTTCAACTACAACGACCCCACCAACAAACCTCTGTACTGGGGACAGGTCAGACATACTTGCTGTTTAACTCATGATGATTTTGTTCTGAAATTCACAAGTTGATTTTTCATCTTCACTGTTTCTCCTCTCTCTCTATTTGACTGTGCAGAAAGCCCTTCAGTCATTCTTGGTGGTTATGGCCTTGGCTTGTGTTCCTGTTATGTTAATAGTCAAAACTCTAGCTCTGAGGAGGCAGTATTTGTGGAAGAAACACCTGGTAAGATATAGCAGATTTGCAAGCGCTATCTCTTGAGCCTGTATTATGAACAACAGATGTGGTGAATTATCCCATTTAATTATGTTTCTTATCCTTGACATCAGGGTACACAGAACTTTGGAGGAATCAGAGTGGGGAATGGGCCCACTGAGGATGAGGCGGAAATCATCCAGCATGACCAGTTATCCCAGCACTCAGAGGAGGAGCCTGAGGTAAGGAGACATATCCTTACCTGAAAGTGCATTTTCTCCCATTTATTTGTTAGAGACAGGGAAAAAGCAGGCCAGGATTTTGTTGTTAGGGGTGGCAGGACCACAAGTTATAGGATATACTCACAGTGTTGAATAATTTAGTCATGCAGCCAGGTTTGGAAACTGATACCTCTTGTTTCCGCTTTAGAGTGAATTAGCATCCATAATAGGTTAAGGCCTGGTTTGGTGAAACTGTCCTTAAAGCTCCAAGCTTCCACTCTTGGACTTATGTGAACTCTACGAAGGGTTAACATTGATTACATTTATTATGATTATATAGACATATATTTAGGCGTATTTAAAGATGACATTGTAGTTTCGAATGCCCTGACCAGACTTTTCAGTGTAGTCATCTTCTAATGTTGGGTCCACCCTCTTTTTTTGTGTGAGTAACTGATTTCTCCTGTTACTTTCCCGTTTACTGATGTTGTCTGTCAATCTGCGTGTGTGTGTGTTTGCTGTCAATAACCAAGCAATGCCTTTTGTCACCTGCTGTCAAGGCCCGAGAGGAGGAAGAGGTAGGACAGGAGCTCACGCTGCACCTCCACCCTGCAACCTTTCCCCTTCTGTCAGAGTGCATGTTTTCCAAACCTTTCCCTTTCTGCCTCTGGCTTTGTCGGCTTTGTACAGTGTCAGCCAGTGTCTCTCTTAGCAGTGTCTGTGAGTGTGTAAGATACTGTCATCGGTGTTTGGTCGGTGTTTTCCAAGAGTCTGTTCTTGAAACATTGGTTGCAGAGATTCCTCAGACTGTGGGTGCCAGCAGGACAGTGCTTCCTTGCAGTCGTGATGTGCATGGGGCGTCAGCAGGGCAGCTGATTCTTTGGGTTTAAAGGTTCCTTAGAGGTTAATGCCTCTGTTAATTTGGGGGGTTTGCAGATGCACAGGGGGAAATGGCTTTCCTATCAGTTCCCTGAATGATCATGCACACACAATGATCAGGACTTCTCCAATGTGGATGTCAGGACCTTGTTAAAGAGTTGATATTTTCTAATATAGTTGCATTCTTGTGTCATATCTGTTTCCTGCAGTTTAACTTTGGAGATGTGGCAGTGCATCAAGCCATCCACACTATAGAGTACTGCCTGGGCTGCATCTCCAACACTGCCTCCTATCTGAGGCTTTGGGCCCTCAGTCTGGCTCATGCACGTAAGTCACACTCTAAATTCAGTATCACTGAATATGCTAATTTACAATGACAGAAGGCTGAGTTATACACACATTTACCCTGTGCTGTTGTTTTCTCACACAGAGCTGTCAGAGGTGTTGTGGTCCATGGTGATGCACATTGGCCTCTCCACCACCGGCTTTGGAGGCTTTATCCTTGTGGCCATAACCTTTTACTTCTTTGCTGTTCTCACAGTTGCCATTTTACTCATCATGGAAGGCTTGTCTGCCTTCTTGCATGCACTTCGACTTCACTGGTAAGTTGAGTAACTGTGGTTTTCTGTTTGTACATTTAAAAGTGTTTTGCTTCTTTGCATTATGGAAAAAGTAAGGGTTACCACAGATCCTTAAGTCTTAAATTTGACTTTTGAAATTTGAGGCAATAAAACATCTAACCAGCCTTAATTTTACCTGTGAGAATATTTAAATTTTATATGCACATTGCCTAAGATGTGTCTTTATCAATCTTCATTTTCTAGCTAGATATGTTTGTTTTAACTCATTTTCTTTTGCATGTTTGTCCTTGTTACAATTAATGGCTTTTACAACAGTGCAGCCTGTAAGCAGGCTGTATGTGTGTGTCTGAATTTTTACAACAAACTGTTTTACTTAGTTTCATAAAATGCAGGAAGTTAGGTGTTGGATGCTCAGAATTTCCAGGAGGAAGACACCCCCCCCCCCAATTCATCACTGTAATTAAATAATCCTTATACTGCTGTGAAACACTAGTCCAATTCTTTAAACCTCAGGGTTACCAAGTTGCCTAAAAAAGTTGCTTAAAAAATGAACAGCTCACCCTAATTATGACAGATCTTCCCTTACAAAAGCATTTGTCCCTTTTTTTCAATAATGAGCGTCAGCTCAGGCCACCTGCTAAAAACATGTTATGCTTTATATCAGTTTACAGTTTACTGATAGAATAGAGGTTTTTAATGTGCCAGAAATCATCAAAGTTGTTTATTACCAAAAAACCTCTTTATTTTATACTGTTTGATCATCGTCATTTTTTCTAAGCACAAATGTCTTACAGAGGAGTTAAAACGAAAGATTTCAAATTTTAACCAATCCTCCTGTATTCACGTGTCACGTAAACATTCTGCATTTTTACTAATAATCCAATGCAGGTTTTCCTTTTTTCAATCTATTTTAGCATTCAGAAGTTCAATGCTTTGATACATAGGTACACTGGCTTTGCCTTTTGAAGGAAGTTCATTTCAGCCAAATGACAAAAAGCCCTGCAAACTTCAGACCTCCAGCTCCATCTACTGGCAAAATTTGGCATTGCTGACCAAGACAATCCCAGCATGCTTGAAAAAGATGTTTAAACTGGAGACCACTGTATCTGTGCAGGAGATATTTCACACAATAAGTGACAGTTCCAACCTTTTTTTTTTTTGATTATTTTTTATTATTATTATTATTTTTTTTTTTTTAGAAACTGGAAAAGTGTATTTTTTTAAATCTTGGAACCTCAAGACAGTTTTTGCTATTTTTGGTCCTCCTGTATTTTTTATGCAAATTTGCCAGTAGAATCTCCACCATTTTAAGCACAATTGAATTATAGACATCTGTGTTTTTCAGGACTCTCATATGTGTGCTCCAAGAGTATCAGATGAATGTTTTAAAAGTTATTTGACCAGAAAGACCACTTAAAAGAGCACAACAGCAATTGAATCTCATAGAACTTTATACAAATCCAAGCCACATCAACAATGAACAAGCCTTGTCACATCTGCATTTAGTTCATACAGGCCTTATTTATCAGTAGAAAGAAACAACTTTCTAACAAACTCAACAGAAACTTAATCTCTGTAAAACAAACTCACATTTTGTGCTCATGTTGTATTACAGTGCACATAAATCCCAAATGTCCTCTTTTCATTATGTGGGACTTAGAGGGTGATTTCTGCTTTCCTCTCCAGACTGACAGATGACTATCTTGTGTCTTGTTGATCTTTGGTTGACCTTGATTGGTTGCTACTGCCAAGAAAACAATAGGAGAAGAAATTGTAGCATAGTCATTGGCCAACAAGGAAGACAAGAAATTGTTGACTTTTACTTCCGATGTCAAAATAGATGACTAATAACAACACTGTGAAGGTTCTCATTGTAATAGTCATATTATCATAGATTATGGATGTGGTTTTGTAGTATCAAGGCTGTGAATAAATACCACACTTTGCAGCTGGATTAAACATGTTTTTGAAGGGATGTAAACACCGGAAGCCCTCTGTAGATCAGCAAAATGGTTAGCTTCAAATCACAATTTTCTCCATAGAGATACATCTTATTGTTCCTGAAATTTTGTAAACAACACATGCGCCACTGTTTGGTATTGTCAGAAATCCAGCAGCAACAGTTGGCTTTTGATGATGTCTAAACTAAACTAAAACTTGATTTTGAATTTATTATTATTATTATTATTATTATTATTATTATTATTAATTTTATTTTTGTAACACATACAATACAGACAAAGACCAAGACCTGTAACAGGAAGGACAGGATAGAAAACACACAAGCAGGCTTGATTTTGAAAAATTAAAAGAAAATTTAAATTACTAACCAAGTAGGTGTAAAAAAAACATTGAGTCTTTAGACATCTACCAGCACAAAAGAACCTAACACACTGGAAATGCTCTAAAAACAAAGTCATTAAAATGTGTCTAACATTAACAAAGACATACAGATGTTACAGGCCATCCTGTTTATTTCACATCACTATTCAATAAAAATTTCAAAACAAATTATGTAACAAATAGTCAAAAAAGCAAGGGCGTGTCTGTCGGTAAAAACCAAAGGTGTGTTTCAATTAAGCAGGAACTAGGTGTAAAATACTCTTCTCCCTTGTTCCTCTCCGGCAGCTCAGGACTCGACACAAGGACTTGCCTTTGTTGTCCATTCATTACAGTCTCTGTCTGGTTTCCTGAATGTCATCCTGGTTTTTAATACACCCATGATGACACACTAACAGGGCATGTCTATATTGTAGCCTCTTTTTTTTCCAACATAATCCTTGACATGGCAATGTCTGGTGACTCACCTTTTCACTGAATGGCCCATAAGGACTGTCAGGTGCAGTTTCATAGTCTGGGAAGCTAATAAAACACTCCACTTATGAAAGTTTCTTTTCACTTATTACATCAGAACATAATGGGGCTATTTAATGCGACACGTAAGGCCTGTTTGACAAAGTGTAGGCGAACAAAAATGTTTTTACATCCCACCAGTAAAGCCTTTCTTCCAAAGAATAGCTGGATAGTTCTTCCATTTTAAAGAGCAGTACAGCTGTATGGTTTTGATTTAGTTTTGAACACTTGATAGCAAATAACACCACTCTGAACTTCTTGCAGAAGCCTCCTGCAATAAAAGATTCAGGGTGCTTGTTTCTTCCTCCACTAGACATCCCCAACACCAGACAGACTACAGAATGCCAGGTATTCATGGCACCTCAGTTTAAAGGTCATCCAGCCGTCAATTAGCATTTGCTGTTTAAAAATAGAGCCAGATCAATTTCCAGAGGGAGTGAGGCTCAGGTGTCCAGCCTCAGGAACCGGTCCAGTCCCAGGTGGGTGTGCAGACTGTGGAATGAGTAGCAAGGGTCATCAGCTGCGTCTGCTCTGCTCAGAATTATGCAACCTGACAGCCATCCACCGTGTCCCTGCATTATTGTACCGGACATTTCCGGTCATTGTTTTTGATTTGATCTTTATTTTCCTTACAGGGTGGAGTTCCAAAACAAGTTTTACTCAGGACAGGGCTTCAAGTTTCTCCCCTTCACCTTTGAAAGCATCCTTGATGGGAGGTTTGAAGACTAAGACCTCCACTTCCTCTGTTTCCTCTGTTGTCATTGATGTCTTGAGAATCCATGTGATGTTGAGTAGTGATTTTTCTGTGTGATGCAGTTTACATGAACAAGAGTGAATCTGTCTGACTGATTTTTGTTCAAAACTTTTCATTTCTTTGTAGGGTCTGTAAATCTTTAACATCCGCTCTGAAATTTCATTCCTGAGAAAAAAGAATGATCTGTTCTTTAATATATGTCTTGTTATTATAAAGTGATTTTCTTTTACTTGTGTTTTATTTAGTTAAATATTATTTATACATTTTTTTCCTTTATAAAACCTCTATATCTTCCATGCTGCAGTGTTGCACTAACACATATGAGGTCAGTTAGTCGCAAAGGGACATTAGTATTTACTGCTGGTTATCTCTGTACTAGTATTGTCCTCAAGGAACATCTCACCTGATGAGTTCAAGAACCTTTGCACATATAGACACCTCTCTCACTCTGCATACTGACCCCACAAAAAGAGCCGTGAAGGTCCAAAGGGAATATAATTTCACATTATTCAGCCAACACTGTGAAGATGGTGATGCACTGACTCTTTAACCAAGTGCTGAACTCTTACATTGCCATTAATGCCCTTTGTGATATGCAATTCTGTAACAAACCAACATCAAAATTATTCATTAACATGTGGTTGCTTTTGTCCTTAAGCTGATTTCAGTTGTTTAAGTTTCAGTTGTTCTGGTAACACTTAGAAAGAAGAAAGACAGCTACAAACATGTTTGAAAAGAATGTACTCTTTCGAAATCATTCAACACCTGCATTTATTGTGCACATCTCTCAATAAATTAGAAAGAACTGGATCAAGATCTTTGCTTTTCTCTTTTTTTTTTCTTTTTAGCATGGATGTGTTTAAAGCTTCTTAAAATACTAGAATTCAGACCACTGAATTTGAAGCACCTTTGGCAGCATTCAAGTCTTTTTTAATATGACACAAGCTTTGCACACCTGAATTGGGGAATTTCATGCATTCTTCATTGCAAATCCTCTCAAGCTCAGTCAGGTTGGATGGGGACTGTCAGTAGACAGACATTTTCAGGTCTCAAAATGCCTTCCATTTGAGAATTATGGAGGCCACTGCGTTTTCATAGCCTTCCCCAGATCTGTGCCTTGCAACAATCCTGTCTCTGAGCTCAGCAGGTAGTTCCCTTAACCTCATGGCTTGATTGTATCAGGCCATCAAGCTGCAACATAACAAAACTTAGACAAGTGAGGGGGAGTCTGGATATTTTCTGAATGCACTTTACATGAGTGGCTTTCTACCTATTTATATTTTAAAATGAGAGCAGATAGCTAGAGGAATAGGCGTGAAATCAAAAGTACTGCTTTTCAGAATTTGATTTATTTGCACTTATGGTAAAGTGTTTATAAACTGTAAATTAGTTATTGTCAGGAGTAAAACTGATCTAGCAAACTAAAAATATGCTTCTCTGAGGTGTTGTGAGGAAGTAAAAAGTACCCAACAATGTACTGAGGTACGCTAAATAAATAAACCTAATGACCTAACATCTCTTAACTGTGCTGGCTGATACATATGACAATATTTAAAATTTAAAAAAATCTAATAGAAAGCAGTAGTTATGCACCTTATCAATATCTTAACATGGGTTTCCATATGTAAATAGTCCTCATGGTGGTGCTGTTGACCAAGCTGTGCAGCTGTAGTGGTCTATGGGGAGAGAGAGTTGTCCCCTGTATGCTTTCATTAACACTGCTAGTGTTGTCTCTGCAGAAGAACATTGCTACATTTTTGTGCCTGAAATATGATGCATGCCATTCATTTGGCTCGGTAACAGGAAAGTAAACCAGTTAGGGCACTTTCTTTGTTGTGTATTATTTGTGTAACTGTCTCCTTTTTAATTTTGTCCCTCTATCCCAGTGATTCTCACCGTTTCTAGCCTCAGGACCCACCACAGACTCCTGACTGAGACATCACAACCCAAATTTTCAAAAATTTCAACCTCTCTAATTTATTTAATGAAAAACATCACAGATTGGATCTTAAGCATGTAATTGAACAAAGAGACAGGATAAAAAAAGGCCATGGAAGAACATATGCACAAACATTTTCTGTTTACATACATTTTGGTTGTTTTCCTAAAATCTCAGGAAGTTTTTATCACAGTCATGGGAAAACCAGCTTTGCTGTCTCAAGATAAGTAAATAAATACTCTCAAGAAAACAGCCAACAACCACTAGTTGTCACGACAGA
This sequence comes from Cheilinus undulatus, assembly GCF_018320785.1. NCBI lineage: Eukaryota > Metazoa > Chordata > Actinopteri > Labriformes > Labridae > Cheilinus > Cheilinus undulatus. Next base: position 19,552,605 of record NC_054885.1, read on the forward strand.
AGTGGCATAGAATATATGGATGTGTGTCCCCTTTGGGCTTCCATACTTTCTTCCAGGTATACATTTGTGACCCACTTTGGATCTTCACCATTTATTTGAGAATCACTGATTTAAGTACTGAATTTTCCAGAATAATAACCTATTTTGTTAAACTTCCCAAAGCTATAATGATTTAGAAGGCATAACTTATTCCTTACTTTGAATTAGGCAAATTTTAGGCTGGGGGCATATCACTTGGCATGCCAGATAGATTGGGGGTTAGAGTATGGATTAGGGATAGGGTAAGGGATTTGGGGGTTAGGGTTAGGTGGTTGGGGGTTAGGGTTATAGTTAGGGTTAGGGGGTTGGGGTTCAGGGAGTTAGGGATAGGGTAAGGGGTTTGGGGGTTAGGGTAGGGTTTTGTAAATATGAATATATACAAAAGAGTACAGTCTAGACCTGCTCATCCTCTGATAATTACGCAAGTGTAATCATCTGGTTTTGCACAGTCTTGCCAGGTACAGACAATTTTTTTTCTAATGACTCAAGACAGAATAATACCTATTAGTGCCTCCACCCATTTTTGACAGGTTTGTTGGACTCTTCTACTCCTCTGAAAAGCAGCAGGGTTATGATACAGTCATCCTCATAATTAATCAAGTGGTGGAGGATGTAATAACTCAGTGTACTCTGTTACAGTAAGTAAAAAGTGCACGAAGTCCAGACATATCAGCATGAAAATATACCAAGAAGGGAGATTTCATAGGACAGCATGAAACATTTGAGTACAGTGTGTATGTTTGTGGATATGAACTATATCACACCATTACTGTAAATAATAAAGTTACAGCAAATTTAATCACTATATATTCCTCCAACGTGTACATTTCCCTCTTTCTGTATTTCAATTAAAATAGCTTTTCCTTTTGAAAGATAAGTAGAAGTTTAAAGTGAGAACACCGTAAAAAAAAAAAAATCTTAGGTTGTGTGAAAGTATATTAAAATTTACAGAAGTTTATTATTGGATGTACTTACTCTCCACGATAATGATCTTGGTCTAAAATAATTAAACTGTGCCATCTCATATAAGCTTTTCTTCATGTCTCACTTCCAGATTTATGCAAACCAGTTTCTTAGACGACGGGAGGCCCACATAAGGAAGGAGAAAAGATAAAGCTTCTCAGGGCCTAAAGTCACAGAAGAGCCCCTATTTGTCTTTGCCCAGGACCTCCAAATGATTAAAACCGCCCCTGGTCCTCTACTTGCAGCTCCATGGGAGGCCTCACTATAAAAACCCTCAGCTGCTCTCAGATGAGGAACATCATGTTCTCTTTTCCGGGGGGGTTCCCTCCATTAGGCAGAGCAGCCCATTGTAATAATAGCACTCTTTATTTATCTTTAATTTTTTTTCAACAAGCTCATTTAATTTGATATTTCCCAGCGTGTCATGTACAACCAAGGGTGAGAGCAAGCTTGCATAAGAGCCCCAGATATCCTGACGTGTTTACACATTCAGGGAATTTTACTCTACACTTCCAAAGAATGAACCCCATTGAGACTGAGATGACTATTTTGCCCCTTTATCTAAGTCAAACAGTAAGTGCACTTTAGTTTGGCGGAAAATGTCTGGAGGAATGTTGTTTGTGTTGTAAGGTTATAGTAGATTTTCATCGGGATAACAGGGATGCTTTTGCAGCTGCTCCTCGTCAGGGCTCAGTGTCCATCCAGATGCTAAAAAACAGCACTCTGAATGTTTTATCACCCAGCTAGCAAGAGTGGCATCTATTAACATAAAAAAAATGTTTTATGTAGGGGTAATACCAATACCATTTTAGTCGACGGATCCATCTGATAGTCTGAAGAATACATGCTGAAGTTTATTTGACGTTTTATCGCTGGCAGAAGCCAACCATCCTCTGCATCTCTGCGAGGCGACAAACTCATGAGAAAAATCTTTCCTTTCTAAGGTTCTCAGTTTTTCAGGCACTTGGCAGCCGTGGAATAACATCGATGTGCTCTTTTCCACCCACATGCAGTTTCATACCCATTGCAAGACTCCCAGACTAACAAATGAGAACATTTAAAGAGCAGCTTGCATATCACACCACTCTGCAGTCATGGAATAAATCATTAACACTGTCTGTAACAAACTGCTGACAAAGACAAAGCTTGGTCATTTTTAATTTAAAGGATTAGAAGGCATGAAAGGTCATCTCTGTCTCTGAGTACGTTTATCTACAGGTGCATCTCCATAAAAGTCTTAAAAAGTTGCTTCGTGAAAGACGCAGATGTCTCATGCCCACAGTAAAATTCAATTGTGAACTGTTTCCTCTCTATTCATCCTTTATTTCATTATCACTATTTTAATCGGCTGCTGTCGTATTTTAGATTCTGTTCTCATCTCCTCCCCAGCCAGTCAGATTTTTCCTCCTCCACCCCAGCTACCTCCATTAAATTTGGCCTTCTGACAGTTAGGAGGTAAATGTTACCCATCCCGCTCTGCGTGTATCCGTTTTTTTGGTTTCATCTGGCTGAAGTTGTGGATGGTACCTGATGACTTAAATCATTTTTAAAAGTTGGGTTGAGTAAAATACACTAAGTGGAGTTTAAACCCTGCAAGCATCATGATGGTCAGAGAGAACCATCAAGAGAAACGTGGAAAGCTGACCAAAGCCATTTCTTTTTAACTATCCTAAAAGTGTAGATTTAACAGTATTACTGAGGTGCTGGTCAAACAGACTGACAACATGTGCTCTTCTGAGGATGTTTGCTATGAGCTTGTTTGGTTTTCACTGTTCAAAGGGCTTAATAATAATCCATCTTCATCCTGATGTTTTCATCCCTTTTGACATTCATTCAATAAAGCCTGTGGTGTAATTGAGACAGGCGCTTTAGGAATGATCCTGTCTGACGCAGAGTACAAACCGCTAATGAGTGACAGTGAGGGTCCGTTCAGCTCATAGGAGGCCAGGTAAAGCTTACAGAGAGAGGAAGCTGCTCTGTGTTCAAAGCTCTTGTACCTTCCCACACTGATGGGATTTTATTACCAGGTCCCAAAATAACATTGCCTTTCAAAGAGCTCAGATCCGCCTGAGCTACAGTTATTGTTTTCAAACTCTTTCATTGCACAGTAATTGGCTGATTACATCAGGAAGCTTTGAACAATATGAAAACATGACAGCGACAGCATTGCACAAGGACACACAAGCATGCACAAATCTGGATTCCTCTGAATAAGAGTTATATAACACAAGCCACAAGAAAAAGAAAAGTGACAATCTCATAAAAAGATGTGACACTTGATTTTTTTTTTTTACTAATCCTTGCTCCAGGGAAGATTTAAGATACTCCCGTTTCACTAATAAGTTACGAAGTCCACAAAAGGGCATGTTTGCTTCCAGCTTGGGCTGAAAGTCGCTTAAACGCTGACACATCAACAAGTGGCAGCTCGCACTGCCAACACAAACAAAACAGAATTAACTTTAACAGCTTAGAGACGCTGCTGGAAAGAGCCTTTATCGCTAACACAAACACTTCTTACAAAGTGAAAAGCCCTCCTTTCACCACTTTCTGGGGACCTTCAATGACCTGTTGTCTCTGTGTATAGTTTAAAATTAAGAAAGAGCTATTAGACTGTTTCTGCCATGTATTCTTCAGGATGACTTTTCTTTTTAACATTATGACCTTCAAAACAAAGTCTGTCTTGTTGTTGGACTTCAAAATGGACAGTTATCATCTTGGCTAAAAAGTGCAAGCTCTCAAACTTGAACTTTTTAGCCTTTAAAAATAAACTAATGAGGCTGACAGCAGGATATGATACCCCACTATGGAGTCTAGACACTGGTGGTGGTGATAGAAGGAGTAGGATAAGATGAGGAGGGAACTTCTGAGGAGATTGACCTGGACACTCATGAGATGTAATGGAGGTAGCTGGGGGGGAGGAGGGTTGCAGTGGCTGCAGAGGACAGAACAGACTGTAAAATATGACAGCAACAGGAAGTCCTGGCAGTATACAACTGGATTAGAATTTAGGTGAGGAGACGCCAATACCAGCTGATTACCAGAGCGGAGTAAGCAGGACGTGTGAATGATAAAAAAGATAAATTGAAATGAAACAGTCTTCCTGCTTAAACTTATGTTCAGCTTCATAAAATGAGGTAAGACAATAATAACTTTAGTCCTAGAGTACTGCACGTGTCGAAACCCTCAGTGGAGGAACCTTGCCTATGTGTGTGCTCTAAATATCTCTCTAATCCAGTCCCATAGTAAACAAAAAGAGCAATGTGGTTTAAAAAAAAGTCAAGCGCTATAACAGATCCAGACCACCACAATCTGTTCCCTGTCAGTCTGAAAGCCTTCACTCTCTCCCAAGCTTGTGGCGACTCAGTGGACAGAGTTCACTGTGGGTACTCTGGTGAGCGTGTATTTGTGTCAAACTACAGTTCAGGCACATGTGAGTGGGTATTCGTGTGCAGTGCACCCTGCAAAACCAAACAACAGCAATTGCAGTGTTTTTATTTCTTTGCCCTGAACCTCCCCACATGGCAGCTGAACCTTAAAGGATTAGTTTAGCTGTGTCCCTTGTTTTGGTTTGGTTCCTTACACAGCTTTGGAGTTGAAAAGTTCTCCCAGAGTTGAGTGTGTCCTCTGTGTGGCTTTCTGAGGTATGATGTGTGCCAGCGGTGCCCCCACGTTGAGGGAGGATATAGTCACCGCAGACAGAAGAAAACAGGCAGCAGCATCAGGTCGTGCTTCTCTTTGTTGAGAATGCTTTTGTTGTTCTTCGCCTGTTTCCAGGGACAGAATAAATAGCTCTGCCTGACCAAAGGCATTCGCCTCCCTCACTGCTGAATGCACCACCATGAGAAACGCATTACCAGTGGTTACAAGTGTTTTGCCTCTTCGGGAAATTCTGCCTTTGTTAATGTTTTCTTTTGAAAGCATTGCAGGGACATGTGAAAGAAATGTTCCTCATCATTTGAACTGGTCAACATTCAGTCAGCAAACATGGGGAATTTCACTTTAGGCTTGATCTGTCATGGTTGGTCTCATCTTTATAAATAAAGTGCATCAGTTTGTGACTAAAATCCTGGTTTCCAGGTATCTGGGAGGATTTCCCCTTCTGTTTTCAACCTCTCAAGGCCCACTTCTGCTAGCTCCTGATATTCATCAGTAAAAAGAAGCCACAATTCTTCAAGTTATTGAGGGCTTTATGTGGCTCTTTAAGATCTTTATGAAGGTTTGCACCGAGATCAACACTGGAATGTAGCAGGAGTGAGTGACTGAGAGGTCACGGTGTCAAGCTCACTAGAATATTTTATGGTCAGGATTACTTTTCTATTTCTCACTAAATAAAGGTGACTTGAGGCTAAATTTTTAAAGAGGTAGGCTGTTGCTGGTTATCCAAACCTTTGAGGATAAATATTTTTAGAATCCCTCCCCTCTCTTGACTTCTGACATCAGTTTACTTTCTCCATTATGGTAGTATAATCAGGAACATAAACGCGGAGGAATTCAGTTATTATATAAGGTGCAAGAGGAACTACTTCTAAGAAAGTGGGTGCAATGGGAGAGATCTAGTGATCTCAAGATTAAGAGAGACAAGGGGAGACAAAACATGAGGAAATACAACCCAGAAGACTGTAAGTAAGGCCGATGAAGAAAGAGAAATGCTAAAAGAGGCTGTTAACACCTCATTTATTTTCATATAGTGATGGCAACAGATCAAGCATGGAAGCTAGAGGTCAGCCTGGGATATAAGAAAACAAGGGTGCTCCACCTGTTGGATCACATGGACTAAATGCTTGTGGAAAAAGCCATTTAAAACTCAAAATCCACACTGGTGACTGAAAAAATGTTGTCACATAAGACAGTTCTTGAAATTTAATTCCTGTTGGATTGTCTGCAGTCAACTGTAAGTTGATCATGTAAAATCGCAGAGCGAGGTCAACGACTGCCAAGGTAGTGGGGAAAGACTCTTTTCTGACACAACCATACCCAGGTGCACACATCACAGATTGAAAAGACATGGATTGATGAGCTTGAAGTGCAAGAACGTGATTGGTCCACATGGATCGCTGACCTGATGAATTAGAATGGAGATTGTGAGCCAGGCCGTCCTGTCCAACATCAGTGTCCGACCTCATAAATGCACTTCAGAGTGAATGGGCACACATTCCCACAAAAATACTCCAAAATCTTGTGGAAATTCTTCCGAGAAGAGTGGAGGCTGTTATAGCTCTGAAAGGGGGGATGTTAAATATATGGATTTGAATACAATGTCATTACAGCCCCTGTGTCTGAATACTGTTGTTCATGTAATACTGTATATTGGTATTTGGATTTATCCTGTTGTCCTGGGGTTTTGTTAACTAAAAAGAGACACTTCTTAAAGTTTTGTTCACTGGTTAGGATTACTTTAAGTGAAATAGGGAGGTGTTACACATTGTTTTTAGTCTCTGGCCTCCAAATGACTTAACCCCCCAACTAAACACATCATAAAAAAGTCACGTAGCAGCTTTTGGCTGGAGGGATAACCACAAAAGTCCCAAGTGATAGAATGAGTAAGGAGACCAAATTCAAGTTCAAAACAAACAAGCTCCCTAAATAATGCTTAGATAAGTGGAAACTGAACCACTGCATGTGAGCAGCTGACAAGCAACTTCACTTTTAAGGGAGTAAGGAGGCATTTCTTAACCAAAACACAATGGCTTTAAGGCCTGCTGTTAGAGAGACACAAAAAGCTGAAGTAGAGCAGACCTACCACACCAAGACACTGCACACATAGAGAGAAGTGAAAAAAAGTGAGCAAGTCATGCAGGACGGTTATTACGGTGCTTCTACAGAAGCACCTGATACTTTGGAGATGAGTCCCTCAGAAAACTCAAAATGGATAAAATATTAACTGCATAGTATGATAACAGTCATAAGCCCATTATCTCCATGTCACATGACTTTAATCTTTATATATTTGCTGTCCAGGTTTTGTTGCTAAGCTAGCAACAAGCTAGCATTGGTCCATAAATAGAACTCTGCAACATTAAACGCGTATGCATTTTTAATACAGCAAGATACTGTAATGTTTGAGGCATTGTGGTGCAAAATAGCATGACTACAGCACTCTTCTTTCAGACCAGAAACCTTCCAGCTAATCCAGTTAATCCAGTTTACATAGGGTTTATTGCTAACATTAAATTGCACACAATAAAAACTGCTCAATATGGTGTCCCTTTTTAGTATGGATAGTGTAAAAGTAGTAGCTATAGTATGGGACATAGCTGATAGCTTTAACAAATTTTAGAGGCTGTATTCTTCAGGGATTGATTGAAGGCTGATTACATCACAGCTACATGTTAAAGGTCATTTCTAGAGAAGAGTCAGCTATCAGACGCCTCCTCTTGTAGACCACGACTGTGATATGCTGCCTCTGTCAGGATTTGACATAATGTTCCTGTACATTTTTTTTTTCTAAATTCAAATTTATTCATTAGCAAATTCTGCCAGTAACAGAAATAACCACATTGCACACATGACAGATTAAGCAACATTTCATAACTGAACGAGAAAAATAACGTCAGGTGATTAAATTATGTAGAGACCCATTTAAGACGTAGTTACATGAACAGAGCTAAATTTAACTTTGTTAGTTTTAGCTTAAACTAACGTAGCTACACTAGCTATATAGTTAATTCTCTTTAGAAAATGTGGCATAAGCTAATAAAGCTAGCGCAGTATTGTCAGCCTAGGCTTTAGCTAATTTAACTACATAGCTATTTTACGTGGATAAAAAATGGGTTTACCAGAGTTGCAAAACTGTAAGCATTGTACAGTCTTCAGTCACATTACCCATAGCTTACACGTCTGTGGTCTGCAGACAGATTTTTGGGGATTTCCAAGGCTACCTTAAATGCGGCCACCAGACTTCTTCCACTGAAGGATCCATCAGGTGCGTCCTTATGCCCCAACATGTCCCGAGATTCATTGCGCACAATTTCCCATGAGCTAGCAGACTCTGGAGTGGCCGAGTAATCTAATAACAAATATAAATGGTTTCAAATCAATCAAATAGCTACCAATACTAGAGTTAAAAAACAAAAAAGGTAACTCAAAACTTCTAATCATCTTTCAAATTACTGGTTAGGTTATGTGACATTTGTTATGTTTGCTAGTTTCTGTGTTGTTGTGGTTGCAAGTTGACCAGATGGTACGAAGAATGGAAAGGCTGAGGGGCTGGGAAAGCTGGGGGTGGACACTGGAAATCCACCAAGTGTCTTATGCAGTTTGGCTAGGTGAAGGCTTCAAAGGGTGATATCCCCAAAATGAGGCCCGGCTAAGGTACTAGCTTGTATGCTAAAGTACAGACTTTGAGGGGGTTTTCTTTATCCAGACTGATAGGTGAACTTCTGTCAGCATGTCTTGTGTTTCATAAAGCTTTAGGACTCCTTAAAGCATATGCTAGTCTAAAAAGCTACAAAACTACATGCTGACCATTTCAAGCTAACTTTCTAGTGACACTTTGTGTAGAATAAGATACCAAGCATCAAAGACAACAGAAACACGCTTTCTTAAAAATCCCACCCAATCTGCTTTCAACCAGTGAATGGAAGAAGGAAACTATGTTGTACTGTTAGCAGGCTAGTGCACAAGCTTTTGATAGCATTCCCTAGCTAGCTAAAATGTTAATAGCCGTTACAGCAGATTTCAATCAAGAAAAAAAGTTTTTGAGTAAAAATAATAACACTTATTTAAGTGAGTAATGTTAACATACAAGTTTAATCAATTGAATAGTGAGTGAAAATAGCCATCAAATTTGGATTATATTCAGCCAGCGTCCATGTCTAACTTTCTGTAAAAAAACAAGTAGGCTAACTTCCTGTTAGTACAAAACAGCAGTGAGTGATTTGAGACAATACTAACGTTCTGTGATTAAGTGTTCTGTATTGCATTTACGTGTTCTGTAATACAGTAATCAAAGAGAAGATTTTGGTCTGAGACACATCGTAAGACTGTGCCTCCAGCTATATGCTAATGGCAACATACTAACATGCTCGGGGCTGCTAGCATGCTAGAACAGACAAAATGTTTACATAGTGTACATCATCTTAGTATGGCATAAGCATGCTACTAATTTATCAACATGTTATTAAAAAATGTTGAGGTTAACTGGTAAGTTTCTAACTTCTATTACTGACTAAAGGTTTGTAGCTGTTAAAAGTTCTCACACACATTCATAGCGGGAAAAAAAAAAAGTCATATGTAGTTCTCCGTGCTGCTCATTCTGAACTTCGTGTGGTAATATCTGTGTCTGCGTGGTTTTATTTAAATCAACAGGCCTCCCTTTAAGCTCTTACATAATCTTCAGCCTGTATAGGCAATTTTAGGCTTCTCTTACATGCTTTCTTCATCTACTCAGATAAGTAAAATTTGACTATGGCTTCGCTGACTGCTTTACATAAACAAATCTTTGATAACAGTCACAACACCATTTTTGTAATTCCCTCCCTAGCGGTGAGTGGCACACAGATGGGGAAAGCATAAAGTTCAGCCTGCTGTCAAACAGTTTTTGGTTATATAACTGACGGTGTTGGCGTATAGAGTAGATTGTAGCCATTCCAGAGTCCCAGGAGCTTAATGTTTTGTAATCGCACCTCTGGATTTTCTCGTACCTCAGGGGATCAATGTGTTAGGGTTAGAGGCGCTGACAGAGCTGACTTTAGGATGTGCAGCTGGTTAATGTGAGATGAAAGACTTCAGCGAAAACATTTTACAGGGCAGCAGATGTCAGACATAAAAAATGGATTTTACTATAAAAATATTTATGTAGTCTGACTATTTTCAAAAACCATTAGGCCTAAGTGACTCACAGAGAGACTGATGAAAGCAGGTTATCTGGACTTAGTGTAAACTTTTTGTCCACTCCTTGTTTATTTGGATCTTTTGAACTCAAGAGCTCTTATACAAAGCCAGATCTGGAGGACATTCTGCAGTCAGAGGATGGCTCAAACTCCCTCACATCTGTCTTAAATCATCCTGTAATGGTCACCGTAAATATCAAATTCACATCTCCTGATCCAGAGAGTCCTTCAAAGAAACAGGCACTTCATCAGCTTCTTCAATAACTGCGTATGCTTATGTTTGTGAGGGGGTATGTACTGGTGCTGTATGCAATATGGAGACAATACCACCTCCCACTGAGAAAAAAAAACCCCATGGAGGCCAGGAGGGAAAAGAGGCATAAAGGACAAGGCTAGAAAAAAGGAAGGAGTCCAGTTATGAACATTTCTAACATTCCTCAGCCCCATGCAGCAACAGGATTTTCTTTAGGGGAAGTGGACGGTCCGGCCAAGAGCCACCGGAGCAGGACCCTGCAGGGAGCCCTCCCTTTCTGCTTATTGGCTCAGCGCCAACCATAGGAGGAAGAGCACAATAAAGCAAGCATTCAGGATACTCGCAGGCAGGGGTATTGTTCATCCTGACACAAACAAGCGCTAAAGTGTGTGCATGTGATAAAGACAAAGGGAAAGAGACTTTACTACAGTGGAAAGCATTCCTCTGTTTTCCTCTTCACAGGATGCTGGCATTTCCTGTTCAGAGGCTGCTGGATATTTATGGAAGACCGGCTCGAGAGAGGATTTTTATTTTCTTTACGGTACTCTGTTTCTCGAAATAGACATGCAGAGAGGAAAAGCAGATGCTTCACATGTGATCCAGCACAAACTTGAGGAAGCTGTTTTGGTTCAGAATCACCATTCTCTTGAAGAACTATCAACACAAGAGCAACAGAAACACTAAAAGTTTTGGCCTTTATCATAAGCGTTATGGTATTTAGCAAACTTATAGCATCATAAAATAGAATAAAAATATATGCAAGATGATATGAAGGCTAAAACATTACATAGAAATAAGAAAGTATATGCTAAAATGGATTATGGTTAAGGTTTATCAGTGTTTGGACTCAGTAAAATTTGCTATCTAGCAATAAGTCCCAAACAAATTACTGCAAGAACAGAAAGGAATGCTGCTGGCTCTGAAGGATAACTTTGATCAAGACTCTAGGACTTATCATCTGTGTAACATGACTGTAAAATTTAATGACAACCCATTCAACAATCACTGAGATATTTCAGTCTGGCCCTCAGTTGCTGCCTGACAAATCTTTCCTTCACAGCAGGGCTGTACCAACTTTTTTCATTCAGGCCACAAAAGCATACAACCCCAATTTCAAAAAAGTCAGAGTGCTGTTTCTTAAAACGTGATACAATGATTTTCAAATCTCATAAACCTATATGGGTATACACTAGAACATAAACAACATATCAGAAACATTTGACCCATTTCATGAAAAATATCAGCTCATTATGAATTTGATGGCAGCAACATATATCAAAAAAGTAGGGACAGGGCCATATTTGCCAGAGTGAGGAGAACTTTTGCTGGAGTTTAAGGAGAGGAATGTTGTTCCATTCTTATTCATAGGATCTTATTCAACAGTCCTGGGACTTTTTTTAGCCAGATTTTTAATTTCATGATGCGCTAGATGTTTTCTGCCTATGAAAGGTAAAAGGCCATATCAGAATTAGGGTGAAGCCATGGTGTTGTGATGGATGTGGAATGTGGCTTAGCATTCTCTTGCTGTATAATGCTAGGCCTTCCCTGTCTGTATGGAAGCAACATATGCTCCCATACAGACTAAAACCTCTATATGCCTTTCAGCATTGATAGTCCCTGTCCAGATGTGAAAGCTGCCTATGCCATAGGCTCTACTGGTAATGGACTTGAGCTTGTATAGAGCTTTTCTACTCATTTGACTAGTAACTACTCAAAGTGCTTTTACACTGCAGGTCACACATACCTACTTACAACCTTTCACTCCATTCATTCAGAATTGGGGTTAATTGTCTTGCCCAAGCACATTTTGACATGTGACTGCAGGAGCTGGGGATCGTAACCACAACTTTCCGACTGCAAGATGACTGACTCTATCTACCGAGCAACAGTCAACCCCACACCCCATACAATCAGAGATGTAGGCTTTTGAACTGTGAGTTAAAGAAGCTGAATCCACAGGACATTGTGTCTGTGGTTTCAAAAAAGAATTTGCAATTTTGATTGATCTGACCACAGAACAGTTTTCCATTTTACCTCAGTCCATCTTAAAGAGGACATATTATGCAAAAATCACTTTTCAGGCTTTTCTAACACAAATGTGTGCCCCTGGCCTGTCCACAATCTCTTCAAATACCAGTACAATCAATTCCCTTCCACCCTCTCTTTCTCCACCTTTCAGAAAATGTATGCTGAAACAAGCCGTTCTCAGATTTTACCCTCATGACCTCATGTGGGGGGTAAGCACCGCCCCCAGGTTTGGTTGGCCCCCTCCCGTTTGGAAGAAAGTGTCACCCTCCTCTCCTGATCTTCATCTCAGAGGCCAGCTGAGATGCTGCATAGCTTAGTGGGTTCTCCTACTGACTTTGGTCTGTGAAATTGATGGTTTAAATCCCAGCCAGGTACATAATTTCGGATAAAAGTGCCTGTAACATTGTAACATCAAGAGTGCCACATCCATTTCCTGAGAGGGGTGTGGTCAGAGGCGGAGTCAGACAGCTCCATAACATTTAAAGCCACAGAAACAGCTCATTCTGAGAAGGGCTGAAACAGAGGACTTTATAGACATGCCAAAGTCCAATACTAGAGTGTTTTTTTTTTTTTTGCAACAAACTTCACAGGCATGTTTTTGGGACCTCTGAGAGCAATATAAACTAGTCTTAAAAGGGTAAGATATGTCCCCTTTAAAAAAGCCCTCGCCCAGCAAAGAAGACAGCATTTCTGGATCATGTTTACATATGGCTTTTTCTTTGCATGACACAGCATTTACTTGCTGATTTAATAATTTCTGAAATTCCTGAGCCTGTGGAGTTATTTCCAGTACAGAATCATGCCTGTTTTTAACACTGTGCTGCCCGAGTACCCGAAGAGCATTACTGTCCAATATTGACTTTCGGCCCTGTCCTTTGCACACCAGATTCTCTAAATCTTTTGATATTTTAAAGTCTTTGCAATTTATGTTAAGGAACAACTAAAATTGCTCCATTTTTAAATGCAGAGGGTTTTTTTTTGCAGGAATGTGAACTTCTGCACATCTTTACTTATCAGAAGATGGGAAAATACTGTTTGCCATTAGTACCACTTACTTTTCCAGCCTTTTGTTAACCCATCCCTTCTTTTTCGGGATGTGTTGCTGCCATCAAATTCAAAACAGGCTTGTATTTTTTAATGACTAGTAAAATGTCTCACTTTCAGCATCTGCCATGTTGTTTTTGTTCTATTGTGAATAAAATATGGGTTTATGAGATTTGCAAATCATTGCATTCTATTTTCTGAACATTTTACTCAGTGACCCAACTTTTTTGGAAGGACTTGGCCACTTCTAAAACTCCCCTTTATTTTGAAAGATAGTTAAGTTAGTAAAACCAATCCATCATAGGTTTAGATATAGAAATAAGTTGCTATAGTATGTAATAGAATAAGCTCACTTAAAAAATCCAACACACTGACAAACATATGTGTATAAAAACAAACCTGGAATTGGTTTATTTATTATGTCCAAATGTAGAATCACCTCTTTTCATTTGTTTAGTTCCAATAAAGCTAGACCCTAAACTGCCCATTTAGAACATTTTTGTCTTTTCCTATTACTGTTCTGAAAACAATCACGCAAAGCCAAGAGAGTTTGATACAAAATGCACCTGTATTTTTTTCTTTACATTTCGCAATGCATGCCATCATCATTTATTTATTACAACAAAACGTCCTCAAGGACAAGTGCAAACCTGCCTGAAAATCAATAGCAGAAAACAACAGGAATAAGTACAAGTTAATGTACAAAATAAGACATTTTTATTGATGTTAACATTCAAACACTGGTAAAAAAAAAATTATCTATTATCTTAATACTAACTCACAATAGACATTTCAGTTCTTTATAAGAAGTTCTTCTGAACATTTTTGCTCCCAAACATTTGAAGGCAAACACATCACATAATTTTACAAATCTGAGCCCTTCAAATAATCACAAAACTTTACTTTAACTTCACTCATCTCTTTCCAAGACTGATGTTTTAATGAGCACAAAAATCCTGTGGCAACCTTGCATTAAGTACAAAAAGAAAATTGTGCAACTTGTGCAAAAGCAAAAGAAAAAAAACAAAACAAAAACAAAAACAAGTGAACAAAAAATAAGTTTACTATTAACACAGATGTGAGGTTGCAAAGTGGCACTTTGTGACAAAAAGTAACGTCCCCAAAAGTTTGTAATGGAAAATGATGAATATGTACAACACACTGAGTGAGAGCTGGCTGTGCTTGGTGAGCCTTTGGTTTTTTAAAATTTGATGGAAATCCAATAGTAAAATAGAAAGTGCTGAAGATTGTCCTTTAAATAAAAATGCAACAATTTCCATCTAAACTCAGGCATTTACATTGGCAAGAAAAAGTATGAGAACCTTTTGAAGTTATCTAATTTTCTTCATAAATGTGATCTGATCGGTATCTAAATCACAAGTATAGACAAAAACAATGTGCTTAACCAAATATTTCATGTCGTTGTTGAACACAACAACTACTAAGCATTCATAGTGCTGTGTTAACATACTTTTTCTTGTCACTGTATGTGGCTTTAAGGAGCTGATGTGGTACAACAAACACTCATAAATAAACACAAAACAGTGGATTAGAAAACTTGTGGCTTCAGCAAAGGTGCTGCCCTTTGAATTAAGTACAACCATCTGTCAAATCTCTTTACTTCCTCCGACTAAACTCATCACAGAAGGTATGTCTGGGTCACTTGTCATGATCACAGTGAGTGAAGTCATTTCTCATAAAGCTGCAGACTCTCTGAGATGGTTGTGAAGGCTAATTGGGTAAAAAGAGAGACCAGCGTGCTTGCCGTGACCTAGCCGCTATGTAATGCTGAGCCCAGTTCAGTTCTGTCACTTTTAAGGCAGTAGTGCAGTCCTGCAACAAAGTCGCACTGCATCTTCAGTCCTCTTACATTCTTTCCGTGCAATCATAAAAGAGCGCGGAGTGGTGTGTATTACTCAAAAACACACAATCAGAGGTATCAAAGTACACTCAGACATCACAGCAGTAGAAGCAGCCCGCAGCAGGCATACAGCCTCTGTAAAGCATGGCTCTGAGTCAGACCAGGACCAAAAAGCTGCAGGCGCTGCAGGCAGAGTTTGAGTTCATTCAATATCTCTCCACCTGTGAAGCGTCTCTCAGCAGATGAGCTCCTGCTTTATCTCAGTCCGTGTGGAAAAGGGGGGATCGCTGAATGAGAAGGCGTCACGCCCCGTCTTCAGCTCACCCTGGCCCGGGCACGTGAGGTACGAGTCGATCAAGTCCAGCTCAGGTGAAGGGGCCGGGCTCTCCGGTTCTGACTCCGACAGGCTTGTCTCCGGTTCGTCCAAGGAGGAGGTCGGGCTAGGGCTGAGGTGCGGGTGGGAATGGGGATGAGGAAGCGAGTTCAGCCAGGGGTGGTTCAGGCTTTCCTCTGCCGTGGCTCTCTTCCTGTACACACAAACACAATAACACTGTGGATGAGTGGAAATTTTCGGAGAGTTTACATAACCGATGAATTGCCTGGATTATCGGATTCACTCAATCCGTTCTCACAGATGTCGACGATATTCCCTTTCAACATTTAATTCTAAAAACCACAGAAAAAAATCACTTTTGCACTCAAGATTCTTTCCCCTCCATCTCTCACCATTACTCAAACACTGAGGAATCTTCTACATCTTCCAACTCTACCAGAAATCTGCTGCAACTAAATGATACTGACTGGAGATTATTGCCCTGCATGTGAGACAGAAGCTGCTGGTATTTTTCATCATCACATTGTGGTGACAAAATTAAAACCCAGTAATGGAGCTCTCATGCAACCCCTTTTGTTTAAATATTTCCTTATTACATAGCTGAACCTAAAGCTGATGCATCAGTGTGATGTGAAAAAGGACACTGGTTTTAACCCTCTGAACCCAAAACTATTTCAACCATTTGTCTCGCCTGGACTTATTGTCTTTAAATCTTGTAAAAAATCAACCCTGTTGCGCATATTCGAGATCTAAGCATCTTTTTTTTCAGGACAACCTGGGCTTTAAGATTATATGTGCTGGAGTAATGTAATTTGAATGTTTAAAAGGTAATGAGTCTACAAAGTAAACGGAAATAAAACTCCTCTCCCATATCTTGGGGACCAAAAAAAAAAAAATATATATTTCTGTGAGATAAAGTCTTCCAGATATCGACTCATTTAAAAAAAGTCGCTGCATCTCTTTTTGTTAGCTTTGTTTGTGCCCATTTCTTAAACTACATCATGCCTTCAGTGACACAGAGGGACACATCACAGACTCTCTGTCTCTCTTTCTCTCCACTTTGAGCTCTTCACGCCATCTCCTCCATGATCTAAGTGCAAATACCTGCACAGTTTGATAAAGCATAACAGGATGACTAAGCAGCCTGCCATTGGTTGTCACAGCCCAGTCACAATACAGACAATATGGCAATTAGCATAAGCTGCTAGCAGATGAAACGATGGGAATAAAGTAAGTGGCTATGATTTATGATTTAAAAGTTATGTAACTTTTTGTGACCAGTATCTCTTCTTGTCGTATATGATGTTGGTCTGAGGGTTAAATGCAGCTGTGCAGAGATCCCTACAGAAGTGGGTATACTCTTAAATCATACTCCACATATTTTTTTCAAGGCTCTTTGATATGTCGTACACCTAAAAACAGGCCATCTAAATTTGCACATTGACACTAAGCTTCCCTTTTTTGTCTTCCAGTTGTAAGGATTAATAATATATTATGATGAGGAAAGCAAGCTGAGACCAAGTAGTGCAACCAACACTATTTGCATCAGTGAACTGACAAAGGAAATTATAAGGACTAGCCAATAGAGAGGCAGAATAAGGCAATTTCCTTCTCCATCCCTGGGAAAAATTTGGCCTACTACTGAATAAAGTGCGATGGGGTGTGGAGGTGGGTATACTGTATAGAGAGTAAAAAAGAAGTAGGTATACTGCTTATACCTGCATTTATCCTTCACTACACCACTGGTTTGTGCAACATCTTTTCTCTAAATGATGTGACTGTATTTGCAAGAGGAAATTGCTCGCCTCAGTGACATAAATCAGTTACCACATACACTCATTTCGACGTATGCGGATGTACTTCCGTGTGGGTGTGAAATTTGCTCACATCCTTTCTGTGTAAATGAGCCCAAAACGCTGATGTCAAATGTCAGGTTTTAACAAGAAACAGACTTTGTGATTTTATCTGAATACCATACAAAGCCTCACCTGGGATTTTTGATCAGCAAAGACTTGATGAAGTCAACAGCCAGCGGGGAGATCCCCTCAAACGTGTCCTCTGAGTAGTCTACGTTGACCTGGGAGATGTTGAGGAAAATCTCCTGCTTGTCATCGGCCAGAAAAGGAGACTCTCCCGTCAGCATGACGTAGGTCAAGACCCCGATACTCCTGGAGGAGGAGGGAGGAAGGGAATCATGAGGCAATTTGTCATCTTTGATGGTGAGAAATCCTCTGCAAGGCTAATATGTCTGTCTTTAATTCCATTACTGATAATTATCTGCAGGCCTGATGCAAAGATGATGTTGTGGTCAAATGTCTAGACTGTCTCTTGCATGCATGGTTGGTACTGTCTGTTCTGAATGTGTCCAAATTCCAAGACAGACTAGATGAGTTCTGCAGCAAACCTATTAAAACGAGTGGAAATAGTTCTTTAGCACACTTACCACATGTCTGTAGCTGTGCTAATGGGTTCATAGTTCAGGATCTCTGGTGCTGCAACACAAACACATGGCCCAGATTAGTCAGAGAAAATGGCACTCAAATTGATAAGACACAGAGCAAGGATTGGGAGCAGGACTTACCCACATACTCTGGTGTGCCCAGGATTTCCCTGACTTCTGTGATGTTGTCCATACATCTGGACAAGCCAAAGTCAACAATTCGGATGTCCCCGAGGGGTTTGGCACTTGTCAGCAAAATGTTCTGGGGCTGAAGAGGAAGAGCACACAGATTAGATGGAGTGATGTTACATAATCCCTAATGATTCTTCAAGGTCCTGGGTCTGACATTTTAGGTCTACAGAACATTTTGAACGAGTCAAAGGGGATGAGTTAAATTATCCCAAGTGGACTTATGGTCTGGTTTGTCAGTCAGCATCTTGCTGCTCCACTAAGATAATCTTCTAAGCCAATGAGATGAATCCTTTAGACAAATAGGATATCCTGTAAACCGCTATGATGGCTACATTGTTCGAGTGCTCAAGATGTGTGACTATGAATTAAGCCAAGTTGTAAGTTTGCCAGTCTGGCCAGCTGCCACCACTAGATTGTACATCTAAGATAAAAACAAGAGGAAAGGGCAGGTCAAGGCCTGGATTAAACCAGCCTATTTAACTACAAGTGCAAATAAAGAATGCTAAAGAATCAAAAGTAGTCCCTCACACTATAATCTAACGTGTTTTAAAGTTTAAGTCAGCGTAAACTAAGGATGTGGCGAAGCTCTTTTGTTAAGAGTCATGCAATTTGTTCACCAAGAAACAAGATACGTGGAAAGAAAATCTCAGCGATGCATGTTACCTCAGGGCCCCTTTAATGAAAAGATGTTACTTTAGTAAGAATCCTTTACTGATTGATTCCTCGTGGGAACAGGGTCGTGACACACTGAATGACTCGTGGTTGCATAACAGAAATCATACCTCCCTCAGCCCACCACTCGAGGGAAAACACTGTCCTATATAGCCATATTATCTTTCAGCTTGCTTACTTTCAGATCCAGGTGCACCACATTGTTCCGATGCAGGAAGGCCACACCGTCCAGGATCTGCTTGGCCAGCCGGATCACATCTTTCTCTGTGAAGGCGTCATCATTATCAGCGACGCACTGGTCGAAGATTTCACCACCGGCGGCGCTGGAAGGAAAGCAGAGGAAGGAAAACTGAGAAAACAAAACAAGGATAAGATGAGAAGAACAGAACTGAACACGAAGAGCCACCCACTGGAGTTTTGCTTGGCTTACTTTCTTTTTTTGATTATACATTGGAGCTTGTCATAATAACTTGCGCCTTAAATTGTACAAACACGCCCTTCCTCTTAGTTTGAACTGCAGAGGTTGACAATAGCAAATTCCAACCCATGCCATTTATGCAATTTCTTGAAAAAAGCTCACAGCCATTTCCACACTTTTTTGAATTATGTAACACCCATCTCCTCATTAGTATACTTTGGCTTGGAGGCACAAAGTTCAACCACATCTACACTGCATGTAAGTCCAACATGGATCAATATTATTTCAGGTAGCCTGTCTCTGCATGTACCTTCCCCTTGTTGGGAATATTACAGCAGATAAGAACGGTTGTATCAGCTTACAGTGGATGATAAGGCCCACTATAGATTGATATACAGCAGCTTAACTTACTCATTTAAACAGAGGCAAAAGCAAACACAGTTGAACTAATCAAAGTTTTTCTAAGAGTAGAAAACCAGACATATGAGGTGGCAGAGGAAAAGTGTTATGTAGCTAACTATACAGTACACGAGCTTCAGCCTGAATAAGATTACCCTTTTATGGAATCTAGTAATAAAACGACTCAATGGTTACTTCTCACATTCTTGTGGAGGGAATCGCCAGATTCCTGCCTTGTCTTGCAGCTCTTGTGTAACAACTTCAACTGAAGTGGAGGATTTGCGTTGGATGCTCCATCAGTCAGATCAATGCCTCAAGCTGACAGCTCACCCTAAAAACTACGGCCATGTGTGTAGGATTTAGATGGCACACATGCTTTTTATCTTCAGAGGAAAAACTTTGTGACCAGAGCCTGGGCATGACTGTTACATAACCGACCTCCCAACTTTGCGCTCTTTACCATCTTCAGCTGTGAAAATATCTACTATGTTTTCTGGGATTTTGGGGATATCCGTCACTGGTCCATATAATCTTTTTAGTTGCTCCCGGCACAAAATACTTGACCCACCACCTACCCTGTTTGCTGCAAACTGACTTAATCTCTCTGAACTACCCCCAAGTGTTTCTGCAATGAAAATCTGGGCTCATTCTGTTTACATTGATCGGCACATTATACTAAAACCAAACAAGCCTAGTGTTAGTGTTTTCATTTAGGGGAGGAAATTAAAGACATATGAGTGTGCTCTAAGGGATGATTTTACTGTTAAAACTGCATAGAAACACTTAAATGCTCTGAATTTAACATGGATTTGACCTCTTACAGTACCTGTGCGAGCAAAAAAGGCTTGAGGTGACTCAGTATTTCAATAGCGTCATTAAGCTGTCAGTGGAACGCCTGAAAAGATTTAAAACCTTGATAAAGTCAATCCTGTTTAAGTACAACAGACTGCACACATTCTGGCTAAGTACTTAGGAATGATCTGACACTTCCCTCAAGTCTAAATACTGTCCCATTGCTCTACATTGCTCCAAGTGTTAATGTACACATTACTTAAGTGTGTGGGAGGTTTCCCCCACACACACTGAGCTGCTGTACAACTATTTGAAAAGAAGTGGGGAAGACAGAAAAATGATTCCTGATTTAAAGGAGTAAACAAAGTCAACCTAGTTGTAGTGGGATTACAATGTCTTATCCATTTTTGGCTGTGATGCATCTGTTTTAGTGTCAAATACTCAACAGCAGGTTTAACAAGTAATACCTCTTTGGCAGATCACCAAGCTAGATGCTCGATGACGTGAGCATCCAGCTTTCCACAGGTTTATCATGACTATGGCAGACGTATATTAACAGGGCTTATACTTTAGCTGTGCATTTAATTTTGGTACCCTAAACCCTGACCTTACGTGCGTTTCCAACAACACCCTTAATAGATAGTTACACTTGGTACCAAAACAGAAGGGAACCAAAAAGATTGATTGTTTGATGTATTGTTTTGTGGTTGATGTTATCTTCATGTAGCCAATCACAATGTGCCACATGATCATACTAGCCAATCCCACTGCATAATGTAACTCAAGGCCACCCATAAGGGGGTTAAAGGGGAGAGCTTTCTGAGGCCCAACCAAATGGGGGGCCCATGGGGGTCAAGAACATCATGGTCAATTCAAAAGTTAATCTGTGATAACTATATTTCATATTTAACATTAATAATAACCACTCTTACTGATGAAACACATAATGAATTTTATGTATCTATTCTGTAGTAGAATATAGTCCTTTTCAAAATGTAAACCCCTTTCCT
Organism: Cheilinus undulatus; assembly: GCF_018320785.1. Classification (NCBI taxonomy): domain Eukaryota; kingdom Metazoa; phylum Chordata; class Actinopteri; order Labriformes; family Labridae; genus Cheilinus; species Cheilinus undulatus. The sequence continues at coordinate 19,573,881 of NC_054885.1, forward strand.
GAAACAGAATTACCTTTTTTGTTAATGTTTCCAGTGTGGATGGGCACTTTGACTATCCCAGTTGAAAAGTAATGTCAGATTTCATGGCATGAGATGCACAGTCGTCAGGATGACGGAGAATAAAGAAAAAGAAGCTGAAGAAACTTGGGCAACATTGACCAAAATTGATTAAAAGTGGCATAAAGTGGTTACAGAGTAGCAAACTGGGTTGAAAGGGACAAAAATGGGTAAAAAGGGCATTTATGGGCAAAGGAATGGTGAAAAGTGGTTAAAATGTGGCAAAAAAAGTGGGAGAGAGTGGCAAAAATGTGTTCAAAGTGATTCAAAAAAGCTAAGAAAAGGCATACAAGGACAAAAATTTCAGGAAAACACACATACATGGATATCATCAATAAATCAGAACTGGGGAGGGCCTATTCACTTGTTTTTTCTTGGGCCCAACTAACTCTGTGGGCAGGCCTGGTATCACTGAGCAGACCTGTCACCCATGCAGATATGGTACCTACTCCCACTCCAGCATGACAAACTCTTACCCGGCCCCAGAGACCACAAACATTACAGTAATGCAAGGCTAATTAGATTTTAAATGTGACATAATTGCTTGCTGGACTTGAGTTTTTTGCTCTCTGTTAACAAATGCATACTGTGTCTAAAATTCTACGATAGTTTTGCACTGTGACCTCATTACAAATATACCTGCACATCTGCACAGCACCATCGTGCTTTTTGACTTATTTTCTGTGTTCTTTATATGCTATGTTCTTTATTTATATGCTTTTTTGTTCCATCTTATTCTAATTGTGTACTTGTAAATTGTTTCAGACCATAACATCAAATTCCTCATATATGTACTGAACAATTAAAAAACAGGCTCTGACTCTGATTCCTTCTCAACTTTTGACTGTGGAAACATAAATAACTGGGTGCTGTAATGAACTGAACTGAACTGAACCGGACCACTTCACGGAAAAAAGCATCATCCTATAGTCCAATTACAATGCAACTTGTGGAAAAGCAGGTATTAAAAGACTATTCCTCCTGGAGAACTCATCATTTCAAACCTCTTAGCTACTGTGCACATAAAAGTTTCAGTAATCTCTCAAAGTAATAATTATGCTGGGGGTTTCTGTGGTACTGACGCACACTGGAGATACACTTTCAGAGATGATTAGAATTCAACCTTCGCTTCAGTTTCTCTGACATTACAAAGGATGTGGTTGTGGCTGTAAGAAGTGTATGTGTGTATGTGTTCGAGACACCGGGATGGTGTTCTACTTTTGGGAACCTTGCTTTGCTGCTTACATTTAAACCCACAGGAAATGGAAAATGGTTTGCAATTCTTCAAACTAAAGCTGAGGTCAGTTGTTCTGAAGATGCAGTTTTTCATTGGATCTGGAATCTCATTTTGTTAGAGATTCTGCAGCTTTAAAGACAAACTTGCAGTGCAACACTATTTTAAAATATCTTTTTTTCTCTTTACCACTAATATAATTTGCATGCATAGGCTGCTTCATTTTGCACTCTCCTTATGCAGCTGATGAAGAGGAACAGTGGCCCAGTGCTGACTGACCTCCTGCTATGTTTTCTCTGCAGGCATGCAGGGGTGAACCATGGTGCTACTTCCCTTTCACACTTCAGTCAGAGGTCAAATACAGCCTCCCCCCTACAGAGAGCCCTTTGTTCTGCACAGGCATTCCACGTCTGGGATGGGAATGACGGCCGAGGACCGTGCAGACGAGGGCTTCCTGCCTGAACAGTGTGCAGTTAAGGAGCAGGGTCAGACGCTGGTGGTTCATGAATAATTACCAAGAGTTATCTCCCTTTAATGAGCACGAGCTGGGTAATTAGGATGCTAAGTGTCCTTTCCAAATCCTAATTAGAGGCCAACTTAAGGGCGGTCAGTGAACACTTAGTGAGATGCATAATGTCGTTTAACACCAGACCATAACAGACCAGAGGCAGACGGACCGGATGGCATTTTATGGGTCACTGACCAAGCAGCTTTGCCTAGCCAAGTCACCTGCATGTTGACAGGCAACACACGGTCGAGACTACTGAGCAATATGTTCTCACAGTAAATCTAACTGACTCATTTGTTGTTTGACATTGTAATTTTCACACAGTGAGAATACAGCAGCTCTGCCACATTGGTATTTGAAGTGACAGTTCCTGGCAGCCGCTCAACAAGAAACTGAGGTGTCGAGGCGGCAACAAGACGAGCCGCAAGCCACTGCAAGGGAGAAAATTTCCATTTAAAGGCTATGCATTTCATGTGTCTTCTTTTTTTCTTTTTTTGAGGTGAGGAAGGTTTGAGCAAAAAGCAGCTGCACAAGCAAACAAAAGCTTTAAGTCAGAAAGGCTTTTTCTTTTTTAAGTCTGTCAATCCACATGAAAATTCTGAAGCATTGACATTTGCGTGATGCAAAATAAATTAAGCTATGTTTACTTGTTAAGTAGAAATCAAAGAGTTTTTCTGAAGCCACTTTGGTGTCCTCAAATACCTCAGACATTCTGCTTCAGAAAGTCAAGCGGCGGAAAGTTTTTAGGGACTAATGATTAAAGGATTTTTATCTTTGAGATGATTGAAAGCCTAATCATTTCATCCCAGTTTTTCCTGGCATCGTTCAAATACTGACAAGTGAGGAAAGTTTAGAAGGCCATTAAGATTACAACCATCATTATTTTCTCATTTTAAGGGCAGCTCATTGGTGTATGAGCGCTTGTGCACAAACAAACTTGGAATGACAGACATGTGATTTCTTTTTCAGAGAACTTCGAAAAGTTGTCACAAAATCTGCAATATTTCCTTACCACTCCAAAACGAGGATGATTTCCGTGCTCGTCTCGTAGACTTCATGGAGTGCCACCACAAAGGGGTTTGACTTGGCCGACTCCAGCACGGCGATCTCGTTGAGGATGTCCATGCGGCAGTCCTGGCCCTTCCGTCGCTTTCGCTGAAACTTGGCCGCATACTGTTGCCCTGTTGCTTTCTCAATGCACTTTTTCACCACAGCAAACTTTCCCCTGGGAAACAAAGAGGGGAGACGGTGATAAGTTTTTATTTAGTATTTCAAATATATTTAGTAAGAGATGGTTCACTTCTGTTCTGTTATCAAGTAGCCTGCTGGACCACTGAGTTAAACTAAGGTTGCAGTGAATGAAAGGCTTGGATTACATTTGGAAAGCCTCCTGGTTGGCAGGTTGAAAGAACAGCTCAGATATGGGGAGGTCAAGTGGCATCATTTAAAAAACACAGCCCCTGCCTATGACCACTGATAGGCTCAGTTTAACGGGCGTCATTAGACATTCGTTAGAGTTCCCCCTTCTCCTCCTCTTCCTCTAGCCTTCAGGAGGGTCTGACAAGAGACAGATAAGGCTGACAGTTTTGGCATGATCTGCTGAGTTGTGGGCAGAGACATGATAAGAAAAAGGCCAGATGAAACCATTTAGATGTCACTTGTACAACTTAAGAAGGATACAATGAGGAACATCACCTCTATAACCCCATTACTACTGTTCATTTTTCTGCATAGGCGTTGATTGATTCATGTGAGGTGTTAAGGGTCAGCCATGGGTGTGGGTAGGATGTCCTATGTGTGCAGAATTGCCTCTCTGTGTCAAGTCAACCACAATCACCAGCCGTCCCTCCCAGGTTGATAATGAGGCCTTGTTCGCTTCCCTTTCTTCACAGCTGACAGCAACAAGGACAAATGGAATTGTGTTGACACCTCCGCCCAGACCCTCGGCCAGAGCCTGCTTCTCCTTTTGACAGTCGTACAAAAGCTGACCAGTCAGCTAACACAGCAAGCCCCGAGACCAAGACCACCCACCTGACCGCGGCTGGGTAGGCCAGGCAGGGGTCAATACTGTTACAGTCAGGTTGGAGCCTATGCAGTATGCTAAAATGGACACTTCACCCACAGCATCTTTATCCAACTGACATGTCAGTGCTTTAATGAGCCGCACAAAGCAGACAGCTTGGGAAAAGTGAACCCAGGATGTGAAAATGGACAGAATCTAAATGAAGTGGCTGAGTCACAAAGGGTCCCATCAGCATGGTGCCAGTCATTTTCCCACACAGTGTAACTCCAAGCCCACTGTGCTGAAGACCAAAAACAGTTTTGGCTTGAGCTCAGTTCTGTTTTGGCCGGCTGCTGTGAGGTCTTTTTTAATTCTACGCCTGCTTCCAAGTCTCTCAGAATAGCGACAATTCATTGTTCAAAGTGAAAACCCGTCAGAGCCTTTTCATCCTTAAGAAGCCAAGTTCAGAGCTGCTCAGTGTGGGCTGGGAACTACATATGGAGAGAAAAGAAATGACCGCAGGCCATGGAAGAGAGCAGCAGGAGGTCTTTTCAAAAAGCTGCAACAGGTCAGAGGTTACTGAACTCGACCATCTTCCAGCCGGCTCCGTTAACACTATGAAGTGTTAGACAGCAGATGCACAGGACCTCCAGCTAATATGTCACATCAAATTGCTTTAAATGGCATATTTACACATTGAGTCAGTTTCCTTAAATCATACTGTTAGCTCTGTGACTGTAAAAAACTAATGAGTGGTTCTCACACATCCTGCCTGATCTAATGCATCCTCTACAGAATCTGTTTAAAACAAGTCTGCATCAATCATAAACTTTTACTGGGACACTCAAAGCTAATCCCCCTCCACTTCTGGAGATGGTGATAATTTGATTGAGAAGCAGGCTTCCTGTGGAGTCTGGGTTTTGTCTTGCTCAGTGTGGCTCTGACTCATGTCTGAAGTAAACTGAGAAATGACAGCTCTCACAGTTCTTATTTGTCTATTTCACAGACAGACTGACACGCACTTCCTGCCACAACACATTTTTGGTGCAGACGTCTCAAGGGAACCGCAATTTATGATGCAAAACCCGCTGATGAGAACGCTCTGAAAATACGGACTTATTGCCCCTTAAACTTCAAAAGAATCATGTGGCGAAAGAATTAAACTCGGGCAGTACTAATATGGTCGTCATCCCTCCTGATGTACAGACTGTGTAGCTGATCTGCTGGTATGCAGCGCTACGTACATTCCTGCACTTAATGCGATTATGAGGCCTGATCTCAGGATGTTGTTCGGGCAGACTCCTGGGAAGAGGAGGAAAGGAGGATGTAAGGTTAAGGTATGAGTGTTAGGGGGGCATTCAGGGGTTGCTATGGCCTATACCTCATAGAAAGCTTCAATTCAAACCCCCCACAGGCCCTGGCTGCTGTCCCAGGCTGTCCAGTGGAGTCTGACAAGGGAAACAGCAGACTCTATTTAGCCCAAAACACTCTGCTTATGCACAAACTTGCAGGAAATAAGGGAGTCATTAAGACATATGTAGATTAGGTAATGAAACATCTGCCTGGTTCAGTCAAACTGAAGAATAAAAATGTTTTGTTTTGAGAGAGTTGTTATTGTGTGGGGAATCCCTGCATGAATACCAATGGAATGTATTTGTCTGTAAAGTAGATGGCATATTTGAAGCTGCATATTCTGGATGAACAGGTACAGTGTTGAGGAAGGAGAGCCAGTTTGAACTCTTTGGGATGCCATATGTTCTATTATAAATGTTGTCATTAGCATTACTCCTTTAAATACTATGAAACATCAATGATATGAATGCAGCTTGGGGCATGTGGTATTTTCATCACCATATACACAAGGCTCTATGTTGTCTCTTCATATGAGTGAGAGTTATCTAGATTTGACATCTGCGTTGTGGAGATCGTAAATTAAAGAAGTCACTATTCGTCTCACTAACCTTTCTGACTCGAGCATCTTTAAACAATATTAATAGCTTCCAAATTTCTTAAACCGCTGGGTTAAAAACACCTTGTACATTGCAGAACCGCTCACCAAATACGCACAAAAGCGCATTACCTTTACGCGTGCCAAAGCGCGTCTCCATCTGAGCACAGGCTCGGACTTTTTCAATTAACACGACTTCAATGAACACGTGCAGCGTGTTAATCTAATGCGATTTATCACAGATTATCTAGATATAGCAACTACTTCATTCATGAGAAAAAAAAGCAGCTCACAGCATGGCGTTTCATTAATGAAACCTGTAAATCATTCATGCAACAGACAAACTCACCTCCCCAGCTCCTTGCCCACCAAGTCGTAGTTAGCAGTGAAGGGGTCACTTCTTATCCTCGTGTGGATTTTTGTCACAAGTCCGTTTCTGCTCATGGCTGCTGAGTCTGGCATTGATGTCGATGTGAAACAATCCTTCCGATCGAAAAAAAAAACTGACCACAAAGATGATTTTCTGGAGCGCTCAAGTAAAAACTCGCATTCTAAAAGAGGAGCCAACTGTAGCCGTGTCAAACTTCAGGGAGATAATCCAGAACAAGAGGATGATGACCAGCGGGAAAGCGACAGTATCGGTGAGATAAATGAGTTTGAATGCTACTACACATTCCTGACGATAAACTCCTCGCCAGGACCCGCCCCTCGCTGTGACGTTTAAATGTGCAAGCCAATGAATTTGCAGAAGAGGAAGGACCAGAGGTGAAGCCAGCTGGCAAGTGCTGCGTTTAAGTGGCATGAGCTTTTCCCTGCAGGTACACAAACATAAACACCAGTTTAAATTAGTCTTACTTTAAATATTCTCAAAATGGATGCTGTCCTTTCTCAGACTCACAAATAAACATGTAAACAACACAAACAGTCAAACTATAGCCCACTTTAAACTTAACAGCTATTATAAACATTACAGGCTACATTTAGGTCTACAGAAGTTAATCCTTTGATTCCAATCAAATAAAAAAGCATGTAAATGTTATCATACCTAAACTTCATCTATCTTAACCCCATATAGTATGCATCTACCACAAAACAAACTACTTGTACTAAATAAATGTCCAAATTATATTTATATTCAAATAAATCCGCATGCCCAAACATGTGGTCACAAACATTTTAGGCATGTCTGCAGTTATTATTGGTATGAGTTGTCTCGCTGGGCTTGGCTGTACTGCAGGTGAGACTTGCCTTGTTCTCACACAATGTGCAGTCATGAATGTGACGCTGCCTTTAGGGTATGAGAGCTCTCTGCTCAGCTTTTTTCACATCTTATCGTGGGAGAGTTGTTTGTCTGCCCCTTGAACCTGCGTGTCACTAAAGAGGAATGTCGAGCATCCCATTAGATAACTCATCAGGTTAGGAGACACAGATGAAGACACTTTGATTGTAAGTGAAAGTTCAGTGATGATACATACATTATCTTATATTAACATAAGAAATGAGAAGCAAACTTCATTATAAGTCAAACTAGAGTAAAAATAGTCTCAAGCCCTTAAGGATATGTAACAATGACCTGACCTTGTGGGGAAATGTGTGGGGGCAGTTATAGTAATCTAGAGGATCTAGGCAAGGACCAACATGAGGCTCTTTTCCATTTAACTAAAAGCCGTCATATCATAGATTGAAGTATCTCAACATTGACCAGAAATCATACCATTATACTTGGTAGCTGAATGCCAATACAGGTCATTGTTTTCTGTGAAGAAGAACCAAATGGTTGTCACAATATGAGAAAGATAGCCTTGATAAGATTCTACTAAAAATAAAACCACACTGAAACCGGTTTGGTACCACAACAATATGAATAGAAGTCCTACACGTCCATTTTTGGCAGTTTTAGTTTTCAAAAAGTGCAGTCAAACCTACAAAATAGTCTGGCTGCATATTTATCACACTTAAATGTTTTGGATCATCAAACCAATTTTAATATGTCACATAGACCACCCAAGTAAATACAACATGCAGTTTCTAAATGATGATTTTATTTATTAAGGGGGAAAAATCCAAATCTATCTTGCCCTATGTGAAAAAGTAATAGCCCCCTGAACCTAATATCTGGTTGTGCCACCCTTGGCAGCAATAACTGAAATCAAGCGTTTGTGATAACTGGTGATGGGTCTTTTGCATCGCTGTGGAGGAATTTTGGCCCACTCTTCTTCGCAGAATTGTTTTAACTCGGCCATATTGGAGAGTTTTCGAGCATGAACTGCCCATTTGAGGTCACACCACAGCACCTCACTTGGATTTAAGCCCGGACTTTGACTTCGCCACTGCAAAACCTTGATTTTGTGTTTTGTGTGGGTTTTTTTTTTTTTTTTTTTTGCCATTCAGAGGTGGACTTGCTGGTATGTTTCTGGTCGTTGTCCTGCTGCATAACCCAAGTGCAACTGAGTTTTAGGTCATGAACTGATGGCTGGATGTTCACCTTCAGGATTTTCTGGTAGACAGCAGAATTCATTGTTCCATCAATCACAGCAAGTGGACCAGGTCCTGGAGCAGCAAAGCAGCCCCACACCGTCAGGCTGCCACCACCATGTTTGACTATGGGAATGATGTGTGCTAACTTTATGCCAGATGTAACAGGATACCACAATTTTTCTCTTGCCAGTCCACAGAATATTTCTCCAAAAGTCTTGGGGATTATCAAGATGTTTCTTGGTAAATGTGAGATGAATTTAAAATGTCAAGAAAACCTGGCTGCAGACATCAAACATCTGTAAATGCATGCTTTGTTGACATATCTGTGAGCACATGCACATTCAGGTCTCAGCTTTGATTGGTAAATCAGGAGGACTCACTGATGAAAGCTTTTCTCATTAACCTGATTTTCACAAGTTTTAACAGTTTATAGAGTTTAAGAGTTTAAGATCACCCAATGGCAATCCATTTGGATGTTTATAACTGAGAAATAGTTTCCTTTGGGTTATTAAATAAATTGGGTGTATGGTGCTAGCTCAGGCAGGCTACAGAGTCAAGCACTGCCATGCAATTGAGATCAGCTGATCTAAATAACTATTTGCTAATCACACTCATGCTTCCTTATTGTAGCTGCTCCAGCCTGATTTTGCTGTTCCCTCTGTGAGCCACTTTTGTAACCCTCCTCCACCCCAGCTCCTCCTTTATTCTGGTTCTGACTTAATCAGTGTCATTCATGTTGTTATTGATGCCTGCTCTACTCTGGGGTTTTTTGCTGCTTCCCTCTCTGCCTCAGGCAGGAACGAGCTGTTCCTGCTTGATGCTTTCCACTTAGACTTGAGGAAGAGCAGGGGGATCCCAGAGCAGCCACACCACCAAATATGAATAATGGCAATAAGTGCTTCAAAATGTACCTACCCATAATGCCGATATTCTGAGGTCTTCATGGATTATGAAGCCCCAGGCAACTGCTTACGTTTGCTTGAACAAATATGGAAATGTGTCACCCAAGCTCTGGGTAAGCTAAATCGTTTAACTGTGAGGCGGTTCAAGACCAAGGCCTGGACTGACCCCGAGGAAACAGCACACAGGCACCCTCCTTATCACTCCTAGACGACAAAGAAACTGATGGTGGAAGCTGTGGTTTTCTGCCTCATGTTACTCCTTGTGCAAGAGGGATCATATGAGCCAAAGCAGGACTTTTGCCTTCCTCAAAAGCTTCATTCCTGCATGTTTCCCTCATGTGTCTGAATCTGAGGACGTGTGTTTGCGCTGCCTTGAGGGGAGGGAAGAAGATGACGGGATGACAGGTCTCATACTGGTTTTATGGCCCATGGCTACACACACTGCTAGTGGTTTGTCACATGCCCTACATCGCTGTAATGGAGCACACAGAGCTGGATTTGTCCTATCTAATCATACTGAAGCTAATTTTGTTGCCATAAACAGCAACTGATGTAGAAGGGACTTATTGAAAGTGAACATTCCTCAGCCTCTATGGAGTCATTAGCGACCAGCAACAAGGTTACATAACCTGTCACGCCTCCTCAAATTGTTACCTTAAGTCTAAGTGAGCCCACTCTGAAGCTTTGACCCCCCCCCACCACCTGCCTTTCCATTGAAGCTGGGGTCAGAGTTCAGAGGAGCAGCGTTAGTGAGGGAGCGCTACCCAGCCCCAGAGACCTAATGAAAACACATACCAGCGAATTAGCCTGCCAGCCTACAGTTTAGCTAACGTAAATATGAGAAGCACAGCCGTGACCTGGGGAGCACGATGGCTTTCCAAGCCACTGGAACAAATAGGCCTTGTCATGGGGGTCAGAGAACACAGCTTTTGTTGGTTTTAAACCTCAGCTATAGAATTAAGTCTGCAGCCTTTCTAAAAAGGCGACAAAATTATGATCTGATTGAGGCAATTGTTGGATTTTAATGGCTAACAAGGTACAAGGTATAGAGGGGCTCATTCTTTTGCAACTTTTTGTACATTGGGCTCATCAGAAGCCAAAAAAGGGAAGAGGTTGACCAATACCAGATTGCAATCAATGTATCCTCTCTTAGGAAAATGTGGTAAGGAGACAAACTGGCTTTTGTCCCCACTTTAAAGATGTCCTTTTGATTTCATTAGCCACAGGCATGTAGAAAGGCTGGTACAGGGGGGTCGTTCTAATTACGTAAGTGTTTTTCTCTTAAGACTATGTGACACTGAGCTGTAAAGTGTTAGCCCCTTTTCCTTTTATGAGTCTGCTTTTAGGCCAGGTTATGTAAAGATCTCCTTCTCTGATAACATCCTAGACTTTTCCTTTCTGTTTGAAGGAGCACAATGAACTGTTTCCACCCCTGCTTTTAACAGAGGAGGAATTATTGAGTTAGTATGTCATCATCTGGCACCAGGGAATGTCCGAATGATGAGGTGTCCTTGTTAGACAGTTTATTGGAGAGGTTATGTATAGATCAAAGTACATCAGTCTTATTCATTGCTTCCCTTGTTTTGCTCCATCCTTGACAGTTTAAACAAGCAGCGTTTCGTGAGAGTGAAAAAGCCACCATCCTTTCTCTTGACATGTGCTCTGTAAACAAGGCCTTGAAATTGCAACATGCTGAATCCATGCACGGAGGGTGATTGCAAGTTGTCTAAAATCACTGTTTGTACTTCTTAGTCATAAACCATTGTTTGTGCAGAAAGGGGATTCCATGTAATGATTGGGTTCAGACTCCAGGGGGCTTCTGGGTAATCTCCCTTTATTCAGTAAGTGTTCCCTGACTTCTCTGGATGCTTATACAAGACTTTAATAATATTTTATCTGCCATGTTGTGCAATTTGTAATTAAACAAGTGATGCTTTAGCAGCAGCACTCCATGTCTTAGCACATCCTAATTTGCTTGGCATGTTTGGTATCACTTTGGGGGCTAGGGGACGTCAGCGTGAATGATATAAAGCTTTCTTTGACTCTATAAATTATTCCTGCTGTGGTGTAAATGTGTTGAGCCTAGGTCACACTATGGTGTGATCTCTAATCCTTTTGACCTCAGTGTAAAGCACAGTGAATGGAGTGGCAAAGGTCTCGCACCTCATAAAACCAAACAGCCCAATAGCCCAATAGCTCCAGTTGATTTAAATGCTTAACACACCACCCACGTTTCACTGCCGGCATCTCTTCCACAACTACTGTGGATGACAAAAAAAAGCACAAATATTTCTTCTGCTGGCCTGACAGGAGGAGATGAGTGGGTGTCCAAACATTGTTGCAAGAAGATGTTCCCCTCAGGACTGCTGGGTTGAGGTGACGTAAAGAGCTGACGCTAAGCGGTCTTAAGAGATAAGTTACTAATCCTTTTGGCAACAGAGAAGACAGTGGTGGAGAGGGTTAAAAATAAGGCATTGAACGGGCTCAAAACCTCACCACCTTGTTTTCTATTAAAAGACAACACACAGCAAGGAAACCTGGTGATGAAAGCTTTTGTGGAACAGCCCCCATTGCATGAATTAAATGTACAAAAAGAACTAAGATCCATTAACAGCATCTACAGACCATTTTAAAAGGTTGTCTACAGGCCTCTCACTTGAATTTAAAGGGCACTGCTTCAAACTGAAACTGGAAGATGCAATGAAAAGTCTAAATATAACAAATAAAAAAAAAACTGTGGACTCAAGTATACAATGTGACATGTGATCATTCCCTGGGTTGAACCTTTATGATTAGGATTACTAACCTCAGCTTTCTCTGGCCCACACCTTGACTGTTTCGGATCACTCTATCTTTTGCTTTTCGCCAGAGCAGGCAGCTGTAGTCAGTAGCCATTTTTTATAGGATGATCCCACAATCACCCCTCTAAAGTTAGGCCCCTTTTTAGGCTGCCCCATGACTAAGGTTGCTAACTGTCCCACATTAAACGGGATGTCCCGTATTTTGAGCTGAATTTCTTTGTCTGAGCAGGGCACCCCTTGTTCCACACATTGACATTACCTCTCTGTATTCACTAGACCCTGGGGTCCAGAACCTCCTTGGTGGGGGGCATGAAGCTCATATTAGCAGAAATCATGGTATAAAACTTATGCAAAATTCATGCAATGGTTTTTGGGTAAAATAACTTGTGTTTAGGGCTACTTTGTTTGGATTTAAACAACAAAATAATTAAAATTTATCTTAATTTTGGCCTCAAAGTATCACTGTTGTTGTTGTCGTGTCGTTCCGGGGGGGGGGGGTGCTCATATATTCTTAGATACAAGTAGGAGGGGTTCAAAGGAAAATAATTTTTGGAACTACTGTACTAGACGACACTTTACTGATCCTAGATCAGATCATCTGACAGCCTGTAGCCCCTCATGCACTGCACTAGAGCACATCTAATCTTGTTAGGGTCCACATTCAAAAAAAGCAGACTTAAAGGCCTATGAAATCAATGTCAACATCTAGAGACATAATTAAGCTCTAAAGTCCCCACAAACCATCACATTTAGGACAGACAGTAGTAAAAGAAAATTCTAAGAACATATTCTTTGCATAAATCAAGACATTTTAAGAAATACAGTTTACAGTTGTTTCTGTCAAATTATAATTTAACCAAAAGACATATATTTAAAGTTTCTAGAGTTAGTTCAGGCAGGCCATATGACCAAGATCAGCTGATCTCATGCAAGCCCCAATCAGCTGATGGCCAGCTGATTTGCTTCTAAGCACGCAGTTGGCTAATTGCACTGACACTGTTGCATTTAACCATCTCTGGCCTGGCTACACTTTGCAAGATGCTTGTGGCAACCTTCCTCCACCCCAGCTCCTCCCTGCCTCTGACCTAATCAATGTCATTCTACTGTCAGTGATGCCTGCTCTTCTTCAGGATTTTTGCTGCTTCTCTCTCTGCCTCGGGCTATCCTTGTAGGCACAGAAAGAGCAGGGACACTGAGTGGTTTTACATGTCTGGCTGATGTACCAGAGGCAAACATTTCATCTAATATGACAGTGTCTGCATCTAGTCTGTCTTCACCTCTAACAGAGTATTTCTCTCTAAACATTGACTAGGCTCTTGTCAGTTATAGAGACATTGTTGTCTTTCCAGTTTCCACATGGTGTAGTTGCTGTAAGCTGGCTGTTTTATGGTGGGTTGCAGAGAAAAATGTATATAAAATCTCCTGACCTATTTTTACAGCTCCCCAAATTTAGTGCAGTTACTACCAATGCTGATGGCTTGATGTCTGAAAAGCATCTCCCCTTTTCTTCTTTGTTCCTTAAGTCTATGCAGAGGAGGAATAAAGGTAAAGAGTGCCTTAAGAAAAGTTCCCATTAAGTGGCAAGTGAGCCGTTGGGGACAAAAACAAGAGATAAAAGAAACTGCACCTCTGAAAGAAAAACTCTCTCAGTATGAGAAGTGAACACATTTTTCAAGTCCTCTCAGTCCCAGTAGGACGGTTTGTCACATATCTCCCTCAGGGTGTATAGTGATACACACGATAGGTAGCTCACCAATGTTTGGGTGCCACAATCAGCTTAAGAAATAAAGAAAGTACCTTTAATGTACCATTGTACTTCAAAAAGGCACAACTTAAGGATGTTAATCAACAACTCAACAGATGGTTTCTGCTCGCTAGAATAAAATATGGGAAAAAACTGATATGATAGATATGATAAATGCAACTCAAAGGAAAAACTGAGGACAGACAGAGGGAAGCACTGGGAACATTTGTGTCAAAATTGCAGACTGACTAATTGCAGTGGAAAGCTTGAGTGTGAACTGCACGTCTTGCTTTTTTTGCCCACAAATTAAAAAAAAAACTGCCTTTGTACAGAAATCCTTCTCCTGGTTGCTGCACCTGATTTGTTTTCTTAGAACTCATGCTGTGCAGACTGCAGCAAACCAGCAGCACAGGAAGAGCAAAGTGAGCTGGTGAGAAGATGAAAGCAGCATTTTGGTAGAGACTTTGTGCCACATCCTGCCTCACTTTCTGGTATGCGATCTCCCAGACCAAAGGAATCCATAACTATAGCTGTTTACACGCAAGCTAGACACTGTTTGCACGTCAAGGCTGTGATTGTGGTATGATGTGCTTATTTTGCTTCAGGTAAAGTACAGTTAAAAAACACTTTCAACACAGACAAATTCATGACATGAAATCTGGTTGTGCAGAAAAGATATGACAGAATTACATCATCTTTTCATCATTCCAAGTGAAGCATAATGTTGATAAAAATCTGCCACATTGACTTCATGTGCAAGACCTCCTCAAACAGCTCAACAAAGCGTGTCTAATTTGGCAAAAACAGCCACATGGAGGTTCAGATATTGCGTCGCTCTAAAGGCAGTTGGGGTGTGGGCATTAACAGATGCAGACAGGCTTGACTACAGACACACGGACCAGACAGACCAACTTAGAAACTGAAAGGGCTTTCTCAGCTGTTGCCTCTGTCTCCGGCCTCCATCCCCCCAGAACAGCCACATCATTGTCTTATTGACCCAACAACAGGCAACATGAAGCCTTTTACAGCTCAATTCACTGTACATGCTTTATGCCTGTATAATACCAGCATTCTTCAGATATACTCAGTTAAGATTAAAGCAAGTTTGTGGATACAAAAACGCAGACATCTCCTTGGACTAAATGACAAATAATCAGGGTTTGCACCCGTGGCTATCCGTCAAAGCTTATCTACGTGGGTTGGTTGCCAAAACAAATTTTGTTGTCTCAGTTGGACTCAGTGGCATGGAAAAATATAGTTCTAAAAAAAAAGCAAAAAGCAGTGCAGTCTGACAGTGATAAAGTTGATTTCACAGCAGGACGGGATTAAAAATTCAGGAGATTTGCTTAAAGAAAGGCACAAAAGGGGCATCAAAGGGTGAAAGTATGGTGAAAAGCAGTTAAAAAAAGGTACAAATTGGGCAAATAGGTAAAGGTGCATGAAGGTGGAAAAACTCAAGCCAAAAAGGTCAGAAATGGTCATGAAAATGGGTAAAAACAAACACAAAATTAGGTAATTATGACAGGACACTAACGCCAATACTACTGTTCCAACATGCATGCATTGATTAATCATTAAAACGCAACTGGTTAGGGCCCATTTACTGTTTTTTTTTCAGGGACCAATTCTGTGGGCAGGCTTGTTCAGAGGTTGTTGTTGGTGTGTTTCATACCATTGTCCTGATACGATAAGAAATCAGGAAGGGGTAAATACTTTTTCACAGAAATGTAGATAATATAAGACATGCCAGCTGTTAGAAGAGGGATGACAGAAGAAGACAGAGGAAATGGGGAAGCAGAGAAATTCTCTTGGAATGTCTGACTCAGGAGGGAAATGGAAAAAATTTATTTTAATTGGCAGCTGAGCATGGAGGTAGGAGGAGGTGAGGTGATGAGTATTAAGACATACACAGGGTGAGTCTTGCTCACAGAAACTAGTTAGAAAGCGATTATGAAAGACAATAAATGTTGGGGAAACTACTTGCAACAGACATTGATTTGCTTTTTGTTGTGGTCAGCTATTACCAAGAGAATTTTCTGATGATTGGATTGCTATTGGTTTGCTCCATAGAAAGAAATGTTCCTCTTGGACATCTCTGGGAAAACAATAATGAATGGTGAAAAGCACAAACTGTTCTTTCTCTATTTTGAATTAATATTTAGCACTTAAACAGGCACCCAGAGTCTGTGAAACAATGAGATGCTGCAGGTCACTGCATTTCCATCACACTGGGCCCAGTGACTCCAGTAACAGCAGGTAGACGCAGCCATATGTCATCTGAGGCATGGCAGTGGTCAAAGGTCAGCCTGCCACTAATGATTACCTGCTGAAGCGTGCCGCTTCTCTCCTTTTTGGTTGTGTAACCGTGGTTACAGTGAAAACAAGCTTCACACGCACAGATGTAAACTCCCACACACATTCAGTCAGCGCCATCCAGTTTTCTTATTGTCTTTGCATCGGCTTAAGAAGTTATTAAGACTTACATGAAACACTAAAAAGACAATTATCAAATTAAAATAATTTTCTCCAATGATCACAACTTTGTTTTTCTCTGAAAGAATGACTGCATGTAGGAGGAGGAGTTTGCTCTAAACTACCGCCAAGCACATCTCACCTTGGTCTTTAATTCAAAACACCACAAGGACATCAGGGGGGGCTGTGTGGTTTGGGTTTGTGGGATGGTCTCAGCCTAAAATGAGGTGAAAAATCATGACAGACCCCATAAATAAATATAGTGGAAGACTTCATGAGGTAAAATCTACAAAATATGGGCCAAACCAGCCCAAAGGTCACAGGTTTTCCTCACACTTCTCCAGCCTACATTTAGGTTAATCAAAAAGTGCCCCTTTTTGGTTGAGTTTGTTTTGCTTCTGTATTTGTCTGTGCTTGTTCTGTTGTGTTTGGTTTATGATCACACTTAACCTGATTATTGGTCTCCCTTTCTGGGTGGCTCTTTCAGACCTGGGTGAAGGGAGGACTGGGTCAAAGGTTGTGACATAGTGGGCAACTGTCCTTTAACTGCAACTGTCACGCATCAACGTCACTCTTCTTTGTGAATAGAGGCATTATATAATCCAATAAGCAAATGTTTTAAGATTTTCTTTGATTTTTGTTGTGAGAAAATGTGATATTATGTCTTCAAAGAGGCTAGAAGGTTGATTCTCTCATCATTTTACAAGCCGCAGTTAGCCCTTTTGCTAAATTTAGTGAGCTAGCTAAGTCATGACTGCTAGCTTTAGCCTTTCATTTATTAGAAACAAAAGTAATCAATAGCTTTTTTCACACACGCACTGTCAGAACAGAAACACACACTTAAATTTTCTTAAAACAGAGTCTGACTAAACCTCTGGTTAGCATAAGAAAAAGTGGTATGGTAAGGGTTAGGTAAGGATTAGGATACCAAAAGTTAAAAGTCAAAAACCTGACCTGCAACTCCTGTCCTAAACAAAAAACACTAACACAGCCGGCATAGCTAAAGCTAAAGTTAATGGAGCTATGTAAGCTACATAAATAGCTATGTAGCTGACCATAGCTCTCAGATGCCCCCCACTCAAACCGTTACTGTGAGATACTGTCTCTGTCAGAGTGGAAGTGACATGATTTGTCAGTACAATGTACTTCCAGTTTTAGATTTAAAAAAAAAAAATTAACTTCATTCATGAAAAAAGTCTGGCCGTTACGTTCATGAAATGACCACATGGCTAACATGACAGACTAAGCATAGTTAAAACAAAACAAAACAAAAAAATGGTCAGGGGTCTAATCTGGGCTTAATACCAACCAGTTTTAGAGGTAGTTAAAAAAGGTGGCTTGCTTAAGTTTTGTTAGCTTTAGCTAAAGCTAACATAGCTAAACTAGCTACATAGCTAATGTTACTACTTAAGTGTAGTGTAGTGTAGCTAAAAGCTTAAGCAATCTAAGCTTTGACAAACATAGCTTAAGCTTCTATAGCTACATAACTACATAAAGCTACATAAATAACATAGTTATGAAGGAAATGTAGCTATCATCAGTATTGTTGCTTTTTTCATGTAGATGTCCCTGAATTTTGTGAGCTTTAGCTTCAGCAAATTTAGCTTGTAGCTACATTATCTACATAGCTTATGCAGCCAAGGGAGCTATGTAACCTACAAAAATAATACAGCTGCATAGCTTATGTAGCTAACACTTTGTACCTAGGTTTGTATAGACATTAACTAGCTTCCAGAGCTTTAGCTTTTGCTAAGTTAGTTATGTAGTTATGTACATAGCTTACGGAGCAAATGAAGCTATGTACGCTACATATATAGGGTAGCTCTGTAAGCTACATATATAATGTAGCTATGTGGCCTATGTTGCTTATGTTAGCTTAGTAGTTCCGTTTGTATAGAGCTTTATGAGCTTTGGCTTAAGCGAGTTAGCTATATAGCTAACACATCTAAATAGCTATAGCCATGTTGTCTATGTGGCTACATTATCTACATAGCTGAAGTAGCTCACAAAACCAAAAGCTTTGTTTGCTGTTAGAATGTTTACATGGAGGACAAGCTGTTTTACTCTAATCAGACTGTTTACTCAGCTTTATTAAATGTTTTGTAATTAAGTTTGTTGAACAGATTTTTGACTTTTAATTTTTGGGGTCCTAACCATAACCTAAAGTTATGGTCAGTTATGGCTATTTTGATGTTTTAACATGTAATTCTGCTCTGACAGGGCCGGCATCTCACATGAACTGTTTGGCTCTTTTCATACAGTAATCACCTATCCCATCCTGTTCAGCCTTGACTCTTGCCAAGTTGCCTATTACTGATTTCCTGTGTTTTTTTCCCTTTTCACACAGACCAATTGTAAATCCCGAGGCTGAGTCCTTCATGAACTTTAATGAGAAACTGGCCACTCATTTGCTCCCATAATTTTGTATTCTGTCCCTTCCAGGACCTCCCAGGGAGATACTTTGACTTTAAGTGTATGCACTCTTAAGTGTGCACTCAAGGACCCCACAGCTATGACTTATAGCTGACTCCAAAAGGTAGTTATTCATTCCTCCCCGCAGGCCTCTATCTTTAAACCACCTTCTTCAACAACTTTTCAGTTTTACAGCCTATCACATCCCAGATCAGACAAGTGACCAGCAGCCACCAATTATTAAAACATTTACAGGCAACATTTCAACTCTAAGAGGCAAATTTTCCTCAGGATATTGTTCAACTGGCTGTAAACAGAAGTGAACAATTTATACTTGTGTTTTACAGCCTTGGTAAGGATTTTGAAGTAACAGAATATGTGCAGAAAAATAAGATTCCTTCAAATATCGTGTAAAGAGTTGGATAGTGTCCAGTTTCCTTTGGTCTGCAGCTCTTTCCTCGGGTTGAATGGGGACATAAAACACTTTGACAGACTGTTTAAGCCACCCTCCAGCCCAATGTCGGTGGTCGCACCGAGGGCGTTTCCCCTCTTTGATGAGACACCCACCCTTGATGGACCCTCTAATTTGAAACCCCATGTAAAGGGGACCATCTGCCAGGTTTTAGCATAATCTACCCAATCAATTCTAATGATTTTGAAGATGTAGAGTTAGATTTTCATGTTTCATTCATGCATCTCAGTATTTATTATGGACAGGGGTTCTTGTGTTAACAGAGACTGAATTGCCCCTTTGTCTCATTTCCTCATCTATTGAGTGGGGTGTCTGTTACAGAGGGGACTATCGTCACTGTGGGACGGGGTTATTTGGTTCTATGCTACCGTTCGCCTCTCTGGCCATAACTCTGAGCTCAGTGAGCATTTTTCTCACACCCATCACCCCAGCTGGGGGACAGGAAACGACTCTGTCTGTGACTGCCGCTGTTGAACTGTTGTGTCTGGTGAGAGTTTCGATGGCAAAGTGTAGGGAGAGCAAGAATGCAGCACCCAGATGGTGGATTTCAAGGAATCCCCCTACTGACGCAAAGCAAGACCAGAGGAATCTTGCCATGTTATTAACCCAGACTGAGAATCTTGCAAGGAGGAAAGATTGGAAACTACAAATCCCTTCAATGTTGGACTAAAAAATGACTTCAAGGCCCTATGGTCTATTTTCAAAATGCACAAACTGCAGAAGCCTTGTGGGAATAACACATGGTATCATTACAAAAACAGTCAAATAATGCAAGACTTGTTCAAAGATAGGAAAATTCTCATTTTATTTGAGTATTAAAAGCTTTATTGTAGCAAAGGAATGCTGCATAACAGCAATTTTACAACCACACAAGACACGAGATGTTCTCCCATACAAAGGATGATAGAAATCTCGAGAAAATCCCAAATCCAACCTGACGTCTCTTTTGAGAAAGAATTTTTCAGCACCTTTGATGTCATTTCTCTGTTGTCTAGAGTGTAAAGTTAATGAGGAGAGCAGCACACGTCGGCTGCAGTATGTGATCCACAGTCCTGATCAAAGACCCCAGAGACAGATCAGTCATATGATCTGGCCGACTCTGCTGTGTGAGACTCGGATAAGCAAGACAGCCATGTATTTAAAAATCTCTGAGTTCACAGGGATGAGGGCCACATTTTTAGTTAAGGCACTTAAACCCCAAGAAAAATAAAGCTGCACGTCTGAAAATATTAGTGTTTTTCATTTCGAGTGTTTCCAGATAACATCAGTTGGAGAAAGGTAGTGCCAAGATTTGTTATTCGTAACCATCAACCATACCTTTATCTTTGTTGAGGTTGTAACCGCAGTTACACAACTTGAGAAACTCATTACCCTTCGACGATGGATTTGCCAGATTAAGATTTCCCACAGTTTGATATTAGATAACTTTTATCCAGTGGTGGATGATGCATTCTCCTAGGGGGATGCAATTCTCACAGGGCATTTTTCACAACAACAGCACTGAAATAATAATGATTGCTCAAGAAGTTAATAATGATACCCCAAGGTTGTCCCTGCAATGAATGGGGCTCAAGTAATCATAGTATAAAGATACCTGTGTCTGGATGGTCCAATCACTGGTTAATCAGTATTCCTGGCTACCATTACACCATGAAGACAAAAGAACACTCCAAGCAGCTAGGGAAAAAAAATTGAATTTTAGAATTTTTTTTCCAACGCACTGAACACCCTCGGGCTTCAGTTAAATCTGGCACATGTGTAAATCTGCCTAGATCTCCCCACTGTGAAACATGATATCGGCAACATCCTACTGTGGGGATGCTTCTCAGCTGCCATGAGCCCTGGATGGTTGTAAGGTAGGGGGTAAAATGAATATGGCAAAATATATGTGCAACCTGACAGATCTTGAGCAGTTTTGCAAAGAAGAATGGAGTGAAATTGCAGTGTCCAGATGTGCAAGCCTGATTGAGAACTTTCCACACAGACTCAGTGCTGTGATTACAGCCAAAGGTGCATCTCCTAAATCCTGTCCTTTCACACATTCAATCAGCTCTTTTTATGGGCATATTGTTTGCAAAAAAAAAAAAAAAAATCATAAAAAGTGTAAGACACAAACCCCACCATACCGCAGAAACTGATACCATGAAAATAGTAAAACTGCAAACAAATGATTTGAAGTGTCAGCACAAACCTTTTATGGAACACTTGGACTTGTTTTTAAAGTGTTATAATGATCACCCTCTGTTGTTGTCTTCTACGTGTCTATGAGCATTTCCAGTTTTAAAAGTTGTAATTAACAAAAGTAGCATGGATGATAGAATGATATTTGCTCTTGTGTAACTGGCACAGGGTTAAGATGTTTTTTTCTTTTCATCTGTAACCCTCAGCTGTAAGTGACATTAATACAGTAAAATGCTGCCTATAAGCTTGCTGCATAAGTATTAGTGATTTTTGTCACATCAAAAGCATATCACTGATGTCACATGTATTTTTAATCAACGTGCACCTGCACAACTTGAAATCAGCAACTAGTTCTTGCAATTACTAAAAACTTTCTTTTTATATAACATGACACAGAACATTCTCTGGAGGCAAGATCAAATGGGAGTGTCTGCTAAGAGAAGTGATTAAATTTCTTGTAAGTGAAAAGGCGTGGAGGATGGAGCATGTGCACCACCCATGCTGCTTCTATGCTGACACACTAACCCGTCACCGTCCTCAAATGAGACGTGTAAACAAGGAAGCGAAATGTGAAGGTGAGTTCATAGCAGCTTAATGAGCAGAAACCAAGCAAGCTGGAATGCTACTGAGAGTCAAACTGGCCCATCAGCTCCTCACGATGCCCATATTAGGGTGCGATGTCCTGGCATTCACGACACGCCTGTCACTCCCAGAGTTTAGCTGCTTCTTCTCAGGTTGGCCCAAGTCGTGCAAAAAAACATCTTACATAACCACTGACTATGGATCACACATTTTGGTTTCCTTCTTCTCCTATCTGATCTCTCCACAGAACTCAGCATCTTTTAAACCCAAATTATAGGCCAAAAAAGTTCTTATGTAATAATAACTAAGTATGATAAACTGTAGGCATAATGCTTTTGCCCCAGATAAAGTCTAGCGATTAGTCGAGTCCAAGTTCATGCAGCGCAGCACGTTTCCCAGAGCTTTCTCCTGACCTTTGCTCCCTCATCTCATAAATGCAGACCAGATTGAATGATGTGTACCACACACACACATCTGAGAAATACAGCAGCATGTCAACATAACCCCTTTTCATCATCTGTCAGAATGCACCTTAAAGTCACTGTTATCACTTTGAGAGACCAGAGTATTGGATCAGGGTAAAAGAGGGAGAAAAGGGGAAATTTCAATAATTCACAATAAAATGAAGAGTATGACATACCAAAACAGGGAGTGATGTGTGATAAGCACGTATGACTGTGAACACAAGTACACTTAAGGGACTTGGCTCCTATCCTGGTCATTTATGTGAAGGAAATGATGTTCAGAAGTGATAAGAACCCAGATGGTCCTCTGGGAATGTTCTGTATCTATAACTCAGACTGGGAAGTTGTGTAGAAAAAGTATGTTTACATAATCCACTCTGTGTTTAGACTGAAAAGCACCCTGTGACAGTAATGACTCTCTCTGGGGGCTTCATAGATTTTATGAGGCATATCATGCTCCTGCAGTCTCCTGTTTTTCCAAACAACTGTTATTCAATGTTTCTTTGTTTGTGTGGGAAGATATTAACTGCAATGTGTTTCAGTTTCTGTTGCAAATAAAAAAAAAGCAAGTGCAAATTAGTATTTGTATTAAATCTACGTAGCTTGGAGGTGCCAGGTTTAGTCCAGGAGGTTAGAAGGATCAACACAGTGGTGGTAGTTTGTCTATGTGGTAAAATGACCCCCACCCTTTGCCATTTATTGCAATCAATTTTTAAAACTTGCATCCCAATTTTTCAAACTTCAATTCACTGTCATGTACTCTCATGAAAGTATATCCCAAAAAAATGGTCTACAAAAGATCCAGATCCAGTATAACACCAAAAAAGTCTGGCTACAGATCATTTTTCTGAAGGCCAATCCCCCAGACCGTTCATCTGAGATGGGTATATAACAGAACGGACATAAAACTTTCAAAATAAAATCAGATTAAACTTCCATTTAAGGGAAAGGCAAAACCTGATTAAAAACATATGATAAAGCTAAGTAAACTTTTTGTTTACGAGAAAAAAAGCTTTACTTCCATAAAAACTTTCTAACACAACAAGTGTAGCTTACATAGCTCAATTAGCTGTGTAAGCTACATAGATAACAGAGCTATCAAGCCAAGGCTAGACTAACAAAGCAGCTATGCAAGTAACTTACCTACGCAGCTAAGTTTACTTTAGCAATGTTTGGTGAAGCTCACGTTGTAAAGCTAACATAACATGGTTGGCTACAGAGCTATTGTAGCTCTGTAGCTAACATATTTAAAGCTAGGTTCACAAAGCAGCTATGTAAACCAGGTAAATATGATACCTACATAACTACGTCAGCTTTAGCAACGTTTGCTAAAGCTCACATTGCTAAAACTAACTAGGCTACACTGGCTCATGCAGTTACTCTAAATACAGAGCTAGTGTAACTATGTTAGCTTTAGCTAAAGCAAAAGAAAATATTAGGTAATTCAGTAAGTTTCCTGAGTATTCTGTTTTGAAAGTTTTCAGGAAAACTTTGGGTATTTTTTAAGTGCTTGATTTATAATTTTTGTTTTGAAACGATTGGGTACTTGCACGGGAATCTGAATGAATTTGAATGTAGATTTTGGGATGAAATTTCCCTTGAAATTTCTTGGATACCTTTCAGAATTTAGGGGAATTTGTTTGGTTGTTTGGGGATATTTTTTTGGGTAATTTTCCACAATTTTCATGGAATTTGGTGTTATTTTTTGTAATTTGTTTTGAATTTTTTGTTTGAATTTTCTTTGATTTTTTAGGGAATTTAGGAAAAAAAATCTTTGAATCTGTAATGTCTGGAGACATTATCAACTAAAATGTTTTAAGTTTAGAATTTTTCAAAGATTTTTTTTATTATGTCTTGGAAATTTTAGGGAATTCAGGAGATTTTTTAATTTGATAATCTATAATAATTTTCAAGCTGACCACATAACACACGAGGAATTTTTGGGGATTTTTTAAATGAATTTTCATTGATTTTTTAGGAAAAATTTGTATTTGAATCCATGGGCTTATCACTGAAATGTTTGGGGACAGCATTTAAGAACAATTTGGGGGTTTTATATGTTTTTTATGTTTAAGAATTTTCACAGAGTTGTTCAATAATGTCTTATATATGTCCGGGCTGTTTGACGTTTTTAGAATCTCTTATAATTTTAAGGAAATTTTCAAGACCTTTGGAACTTTTACTGAAAATTTAGCTCATGCTTGGCCTTAACAAGTCCTCATCATCACACACCATACGTAACCTTACCACTGATAACATTTCTCAATGACTGAATGGCCCCTTAACAGCTGGCCAACACACATCCGAAATGTACGATCAAAAATCTACTCAGTTAAGAGTTTCAGCAGGAACAGGGCTGTCTGGAAGTGCGTTGTGCTTTTTATGGTTGCTCTTTAGGTTTTTTTTTTTTTTTGTTAACTTCTTAGCTGGTCCCACTTATTTTAGATAAAAATGCATTGCATACAAAAGCTCAGGAGGTATAAATCCTGATACCATTTGTAATCTTATAGTCACCATTAGCTTCTGATCATACCTGGGAATATTAATGCTACACCTCACTTTCAAACATGTCATCAATGTATTTCAGCAATGAGGAACAGTCGCGCCAAAACAAAAACCGTAACCAAGTTAACACGTTTGACAGAAACTTGGCAGGAGTTTTTTTTCCGTTAATGTTTATTCATGCTATCTCCGCTCTATCACAGTTTTTACCAAATGAAGCATTACCAGGAATGCTTTAGGAATCTTCCTATGAGAACACCTGGTTGTAAAACAAAAAAGACAGCCTAAAAAACCCGACCAGGTATGTTGAAAATGAAGACAGGTGACATGTCTTTCTATGTAGGGCTGTGAGAGAATGCTGAGGTAATAATGACTCTCAACTAGGACATAGAGGGCCTCTTCTGAGGGCAGATGAATAAGGGGGCTGAGGAAATATGATCCACTATAGGTGTCAATTAGTAAGTTGGGGAGAAAAAAGGACTCACAGTGACAGGTACTTAACAGGTTTGCACGCCACACTTTTTTATTGTGTTCTTGGCTCCTCAGAACTCAGAGTGGAACGGTTATGTAAGGGAGTTTTGGGCTGGTGTGGTTTGCATTGTTCTGATTTTCAAAGGTAAGTGTCACTGAATGGCTGTGCCAACATTTAACTGATGCTTTCCTGCAATAGTATGCTTATGCAAGCTAATGATATAGTAGGTGTACAGAAGTATTCAGCCACCTGACGACTATATCTACAGGGACTGTAATGACATTATTCAAAAACGTGTATTTTAATATGGAGTTGGCTCCCTTCAGCAGCTATA
Organism: Cheilinus undulatus; assembly: GCF_018320785.1. Taxonomy (NCBI): domain Eukaryota; kingdom Metazoa; phylum Chordata; class Actinopteri; order Labriformes; family Labridae; genus Cheilinus; species Cheilinus undulatus. The sequence goes on from NC_054885.1 coordinate 19,599,446, forward strand.
ACAGCCTCCACTCTTACTGGAAGCATATCACAGGATTTTGTGGGAATTTGTGCCCATTCATTCTGTAGAGAATTTATGAGGTCAGGCACTGATGAAAGAAAGAAGGCCTACATTCTGGGGCACAGTCATGTTGAAATGGAAAAAGGCCTTCCCCAAACTTTTGCCACATAGCTGGAAGCATAGCATTGTCCAAAATGTTTTGGAAGCATTAAGATCGCCCTTTACTGGAGACAAGGGGACCAGCCCAAACCCTGAAAAACAGCCTCATTATTCCTCATTTCTCAAGTGTAGAGCATAGGAGGATTTAACACAATAGAGAACAGGCAATGAGGGATTCAGAGGAAGAGACAATGACAAAATATATACAAAAACTTTTCTTTTAAGAAGTTGTATGACGCGGTGTTTTGGTAGACATGTCGCTTATTCTCATGCATGCCGACACAATTCCTTGTGTTATGTACCCACATAGTTACAGAGTGTAAACAGAGTATCCATGTAACCAGGAATAGGGTGGAGCGCCTCACTGATTTCATCAGTGTCAGTGGGAGGCAAGAGGGCACGCTAGAGGTATTAATTAGACATGATTCAGACAGACAGAGAAACCGAGGGACACTCAGGGAAAAAAGGAGAGTCTATTTTGTGTACGATGAGTGAGGGTGCTAATACCAAAACATGTCTGCATTCAGCGCCAGGTAAATACCAGTATAGCTGAGTCACCTGTGCATTGAGACACCACCCAGCGTGTCATTTCACCACATCACAGGTGAGGTAGTGATGCATTGGCATCCTCCGCCTGCTGCACCTGGAGCACAGAGGAGAGCCAAGACAGCAAAGATTAACAGGAATGTGTTCATGAATGTGGAATGTGAACAACTTTATCATTTTTTATGCTAAAAGTGAGCTCGTCTCCCTGCTTCCACGCTTCATATCCAATTGACCTCTTGTGTAACTTCAATCATCTGATGTCTCAAACGGGACATTTCCCAGAGACTCGACTCCGAACCTTCACAGATGAGATCTGCACTCATTGAAATGTTCTTCAGTATGTTATCTAAGAGCTGGATCTCACAGAGGAACAAACCTCTGATACATAGCTCAGATATGTTCGTGCCTGTCAACCAAACTAAATTTCTCATGATGGTGCAGCTGCAGCAGGTGTGCATACACATGGAAGTTGTCCTGCTTTGACCTGCAGCGTAAACCATCACTCAGACTTGAACATCATTCAGCCTGGGCTGAATGCAGGTCGAGTCTAGTTTCAAGGCAGACTTTTGTGCTTGAAGGAAGGAAAAGCGCTTAAACAGGATGTCCTCTATGTTATAGTGAGAAAAAATGAATTGAGGGGTCAAATCTGAATGGACAGGACATTTCCCATGACAGAATCCCTGCTATTTCCTGGAGCGCTATGGTTTTGTACACAACTATAGCCTCCAAAATGCAAAGTCTGGCAGTGTGGCTGCAGACCCCGGATTTCAGAAGCCCCGTCCCTTGCAGGCCACTGTGGTTAGACACCTGAAATACCCGCCAAACTTTCAAAATAAAATCAGATTTAACTTTTGGCTTGGGTTAGATTAAGGGTTAAGGTAAATGTTAGGATAGCAAAAGTTACAAGTAATAAACCTGACTTGCAAAATGTCATTACAATACATTTAGTACAGCAGAGTAAACAGTCTGCTTACACGAAAAAAGTTTGTCCACAATGAAAACATTCTAATGCAGCAAATGTAGCTTATGTAGCTCCGCTGGCTGCGCAAGCTATGTAGCTGATGCAGCTAATTAAGCTAACATAGCTAAAGCTAAGCTCACAAAGCACCTATGAAAGCTACATAATACATTCTCTATATAGCTACATTAGCTTTAGCTACATTTCTAAATCTCGTGTTGCTTGAGCTATTGCTGCTAAGGAAGCAAAGGCTAAAGCTGATGTAGCTGCATTACTTATGTAGAAAAAACATGGCTACATAGCTAATGAAGCTAAATCTAAAGCTAAATAAAGTGTGAATGCTATGTAGGTTACGTAGCAACAAAGCTAAAGGTAAAGCAAAAAAAAGAAACATTAGCTATGTTAGATAATGCTGTGTGCTAAAGCTAAACCCATTTAAGAAGTAGTTAAGATCTCTTTAGCTTGTTGGCCTTAACAAAAGCTAATATAGATACACTGGCTTACATAGTTGGGTAACTCAGTTGCTAGCAAAGCTATCTTAGCTTTAGCTAAAGCTAATCGAGCTGAAGCAAGCCACTGTCACATAACCACTTCTAAAATGGGTTTACACATAATTTAATTCTGAATTAGACCTCTAACCTGTAGCTTAGTCTGTAATGTTTACAGTGTAGTTATTTCATGAATTTAAACTGCCAGACTTTGTTGATGAGTTAAGTTGAATTAAGATTTAAGAAAAAAAAAATTTGCCCCTTCTGTTCTGACAAAGATGGCATCTCACAATAGTTTTGTGCAAGTTGGGGTGAGATTTGTCATCTGCAGCTAGACCCCCTCTCAAGTCCTGATTTAACAAAGCTACATAAAAAATGTAGCTAAAACAAACAAAGACACATTAGCTACATTAGATTATGCTATGTCTGCTCGAAAGCTAGACCCATTCTAAAGTAGCTTTATTAGCTTTAGCTAGAGCTAATTTAGCTACACTGGCTTAGCTATGTAGCTAGCAAAGCTAATGATGCTAAAGGTAGCCACTGTTGGCATAACTACTTCTAATATGGGTCAATTCACATAATTGTATTAGACCTCGACCTTTCTCTGTTTTAATATGTAATGTTGCTGTGTTTATGTTTGAAATGTGGTTATTTCATGAATGTAACTGCCATACATGTTTATGATTAATGTTCATAGTTTAATGAATAAAAATTTATGAAATATTGTATCAGGGTTCCGTTCATTTCTGCTATCCATTGAAATGTGTTACTTTGCATTTCTGCGAATGGTTGATGGGTTACGGTTAGGGTCAGACTCTGCTATCGTCTGTGCTGCAGTAGCATTGTCAACAAAGCAACAGAAATCGACAGAGCACCGGCATATTACATCCCTTCTGTTCTAACAAAGGTGGCCTTTCACAGTAGTGGTAACAGATTTTCCAGCCAGACCCTTCTGAAGTCCTGTGTGTTGCAGCTTCATGTCCAGCAGGCAACGGGTCTCCATGACTTTACTCTGAGATAAAAGTATAGCCTGATCCATCCCAGCAAGACTTACTCTTGAAATTCTGATTGCTTTTATATTTTTTCCTCTTTTGGTCTTACACCAAGCACAATGAAATATTGCCTAACAGTGTTCTCATCTATATCGATTTACGACAGATAAGATTCATTCCTACATAATGATTAAGTTAAATGTTTTCAGGAAATTGAATCCAGTTTCAGATTTGCTGATCTTGCTGCTGTGTTTGTGTGTTTAAAACCCTTCATACTTTCCACAGGTCCTCTCCTGTTTCAGCCATGATGATTTTAGCAGAAAGGGAGCCAGCCACACTTCCTCTATTTTACCCTGGTGAAAATGCACTGTATGATTGCTAGGCTCTTTCTGTCTTTACACTTTAGTGAGGTATATTTCATCAGAAAAGGGGGAGTTAGTCAGAGCAGCATCTTTTGTCAGTCAGTGTTTTATAAGTAGGCATATAGAATCATAGCTGTTTTTTTAATCTTATATTGGGTCTAACCCTCAGGGTGGGAACTCCCTCTATTACAGCTGACCTGTAGGCTGGATGGGTTTTGCAGAACAAGTGATTCTTCACTCTAATTTTACTACATATTACTGCAAAAGCTAAAGGAAGAGTGTTATGGAAAATCATAACAATACCATGAATAGAATAACTCTCTTGAAGAGATACTTTGAGACATAAATAGCTTAGACAAATCGATGATATAAAGAAAATTTTCTGCAGAAAATGATGCGAATTACATGATAAAAATTTTATATTTTCAACAAGATGTTTTGTTTTATAATACAAGCTCCTTCTTTTTTTTAAAAAAAAGCCAAATTATTCCAGCCTGGCCGAGATCAATTGCTGATCACATAAATTCACTTTGCACAGAAATTCATTACCTTTTGAAAACCTTAGCTTTACAGCTATGTTAACCATGTAACTATGTTAGCTACTTAACTAACACAGCTAACAGGGCTGCTTGAGTTAAGCTTGCTGCATTATCTACACAGCTGGTGTAACTTGCAAAGTTAACGGAGCTGTATAGCTACATTTGCTGTTGGAATAGACAGAGTGTTTACATTTTGAAATCAGGTTTTACAGGTCAAGTTTTTAACTTTTATCTTTTGGTACCCTTACCCTATCCCTATGGTGGTTTAATCTGTTTGTTTTTTTTAGTTTTACTTTGTATTTCCATTGCGAAAGAGCTGGTGTCTCAGACAAATGGAGCGAGAGTAGCCTGCACTCAGACTCCTCTCAATCTTGCATAGGTTCAAACTGATGCACAGTTGTTGTTTAGTTGAAGCGACTGCAAGCCGGCATCCGGTCAAGAGACTGGTAGAAGTTTCTTCAGAACAGGACAATATTTCTTCACTAAAAGAAGAGCAAAGAACCACACTCAGAAGCTTTCTTCCCTACTCTGTTATGTATCTCTCCAAGATTTATTTTTTAAATTCTACTTTCCCAAACACCATCTGTGGGGTGCTGCCCAGATGGATGTGAAATCCATCTCATGCAGTGGAAATGCAAACCAGTCTATTCTGCGTGTCAAGTTAAAGTAGGGCAGCATTTATAAGAAATGTCAAGATCTTTATTTCAGTTCAGTAGAAATGCCTTCAGTACATTTACCTCATTTGACTTTGCTGATAGGTGTAGCGTGACATTTAAGCTTCACCACATCCACCGCATGCACACGTTTTCAGCTGTTTCACTTCCGCTTATCATTCTCACATGGGACATCCTGTTAAATGCTTCTGCTTCTGAATCAACAGGTGGTGTTGCTACACATTGCACATTGTGCATCTACAGTGCATTCAAGAAAGCATCACACGTGACTTATTCAGCATGGTCCTACAACAGGATGTACATATGCATAAACTGACACAAGGGAGCTGTTATTCTTTCTTCCTTCGAACTGTAGCAGATCTTTCCTGGAGTCACAGTCAGTCAAAGACTGACTCTTCTCATAACTTTCCCCACTTGAGCACGAGGCCGGCCTGCTGCCTCCACATCAAACCCTCGACTCTCTCTAAGACACACCACCGTGCACGTGGGATGTCCTCACTCATCCGCAGGGAAACTGTAAGGTCTTAGAGGTCTGTTTACTCTTTGTTCTGTGCTCCTATCTTGTCCAGGAGGTGTTTAAAAGCTTTTCCAGGCAACTGTGCACCAACACTAGACCTTCTCCTGGTAATTACCAGCCCAGAGGGAAACTGTGGGACACGTGTTGCAGGACGGTGCCCAGCTGCATTGGACCATGGACCATAGACTGCCAGAGACGACTCAAGGATGAAGTACAGCCTGTACCTCTGAGTTCACTTCCAATGCGAGAGGAAGTTGGACAGAAAGCAAAATGCACAAGTTTTGTTAAATTATAATTTGATCTTTCACCTATGCTAAACTAATTTGCACGAGACACTGTGTGTGCTGCATTTCCTCCACAGAGCAGTAGGAATGTGAAAAAATGCACAATATTTGCAACTGAATGCATACAGTAAAGCATGACTGCAAGTTCTGAGGTCAGATTTATAATGCCTGGAAGTGGTAGACGTTTGAATGTGGTTCAAGGTCAGCCGTTATCTGTCCCACAGACTCCGGGACACCAGCCAAGCTGATGCCATCTCAATGGGAGGAACGCAAGAAAATGGCAGGAAATTCCTACTTGGTCTGCTCCCACAGCTGAAGAAATTCTTTCAAAGTGTGCTGCTGGAATGGTCATTTAACATACCAGAAACTCAGAGGCTCATTGGATAGTCTGTCCTGATGCACAGAGATGTCCATGAGGTAAAAAAAAAATTGATAACAGGAATGTAAGATCATGTTAGAATGCAACTCTATCAGTGAGGCTCAGTCAGATAATATGAATATCTTTTATAGGATGCACCATGGTGTCAACACCAAAAAAACAGACTTTAAAGCCACTCTTACAGATTGTTGGAAGGTTTTGTTGCCCTCCAGTGCAAACTCTTCAACATGCACGTATTGTCATCTTGCAGTTACACCAAATACTTTCCAGCCATTGCTCAGCACTTGCATGATAGATCACTTAATAGACTTAGCTTTGGTTGGAATTTCTTGCTTTAAAATGCAACTTGATTTTATTTGCAGGTTTGCCCTGCCTTTGTTGACCAGCCCAAGACTTCTAAAAATTGCTTAGGCATTGTAAATATTATTCTGTAATAATTTGTACATCGATTTTACCCATAATCATAAATTCAATGCACTGGAATGTACTATAAAGTTCAGGAAGATTATGTTAAAGAAGGATAATCTCATATTGGCTGTTAAGAAGCGGAAATGCAGCTTAAAGCTTACAGCATGTCTTTGAACTGAGATTATTGCACAGATTTAGATTATTAAAAGCATAACTGTGTGGTTTATAATCATGAATCAACACTATCAAGGCTAAAGGGTATTGGTGGAAAGCAACTTTATACTAAACCTGCCTGAAACTGCAATTTCCTTTTACAGCAGGCCAGGGAAAAGGAAAGATTTTGGATTTTTATGTCTTATGGGATGGCTACTCAGTGATCTCTATGAATAAAACCCCAAAACCATTGTTCCTTTTTGGCTATATTCAGTTTCATAGACTTTATGTGGTCAGTGAAATCAGCAGATAGTCAGTGCAAGTTTTCATGCGCGCAGCAATAGAGGACTGATATTGTGATGTTTGCTGCCACCAAGTGCTCATCAAAGGGATGCATTTAAAAGTGTGAAATTGCAGTGTTTTGTGTAGTAAGTTTTGCAAAGGTGTTTTCAAAGGTAAAATTTAATGGAAATGGAAAATGATATGCAACCTTACAGAAACACTCAATTCTGTAAGTATATATTCTATGTTTAATATACAATATTATCATTTATGTCACTTAAGTTTTAAAAAGTCACAAAACAAATGTTTCCCATGTCTGAATGGGAAAACACGGGAAAAAACGTCTTGTTTAAGGACATGGGAAAACCAGGAGGGGACAGACTCTCTGATAAAAAGAGCTGAATGTCCTTGTGACAGTGAAAAAATGAAAACACCAAGAAGAAGACATTTCACATGACTCTTTCCTTTCCTCTTTCTCCAGTTTCTCCAAGGCAAACTGAACATGAGTAAGCCAGACTCAATGGACAAGAAGGTGGTTCTGATCACAGGCTGCTCCTCAGGGATCGGCCTCAGTCTGGCAGTCCGGCTGGCCTCTGACCCCTATCAGGAATATAAAGGTAACAGCAGCTGATATGCACCACACATCTTCTTTAGCTGGAAGCCCATTCTAGGGCAGGAACTGTTGTTATAGAGATGCTGTGATTTTCTGCTGCACTGTGTTTGGTACTGGACTGAGAGATCTGTTTGACAACTTGTATATGACCTTTAAATGAAAAACAGCCAGATATCTTTGAATATTTTGAAAAGCTTTCACTTTATGCTCTCTGTTTAAGTGAATCTAAACAAGTAATCGGCAACTCTTTTAATTTAAATGAATTTTTTAAATTCATTTTAAGTGCTTCAAAATCAGTCAGTGAGGTGTTGATGTCTAAATTTGATTGCTGCAGCACTTCTGCAGGGGGTTTCCAGGGCAGCTTAGTGCAATGGCTGCTAAAGACTGAGATAAGACCAGTGTTTGAGGATAAGAGGCCTGGCATTAACATTGAAAACATACAAAGCAGATAACTAATCACTCAGTTTGAGGCTATTTTGACATTTATTTTGTGTTTAAGTCTATGATTTTACTGATTGTCATTTTTCATATTTTTTACGTTATACATAAACACATTTTATGTTTTAATTTGTAAAAAATTGTTCAGTCAAGGTGTTGGTTACCAAAAATGGCAGTATACATAACTAACAATTTAAAAAATGTACGTTGATATTTTTTTTCCAACTTCTTTTGTGATTTTTAAAAAAAAAATCAAGATCAGATCAGATCATCATGAATTATCAATCAATTAATTAATTAATTTGGGGAAATTCAACAGTTTAAATGTCAGTTTGAACACAGACACCTGACGTTCGTAATTGTAAATTCTCCCAAACTAAATACTTTTTCACAACAATTTTGAATTGTATGCATCACCATCTTTAAAAAAATAAATAAATAAAAAGATTTAAATATTCTTGGTCACAAAAGGACACCCTACATAAATGGCAATAACATGTATGATTATATAAATATATTATTATATAAAATAATACTGTTTTGCCAATTAGTCAAATGTCAGTTTAAGTGCAAAATACAATTATGTTTGTAATGTAAAAAACACAAAATATGAAATATTTTTCATGTGATACTTAGAAATTGGATTTCTTTGAAGGGAATCATCACAGCCTTTAATATGTTAATAATGAACAACAACTTTGAATTTTGTTAGTATAATTGTTGTTTTCTAATTTGATATTTTAATAAATTGTTACACTCAGGATGAGCATGGCTACAAATGGATGCCATACATACACAACAATAAAAAATAATCCGCATTTTTTTAATGTACTTCTTTATTCCACTTTTTTCCCATGATTTTTTTTTTAAATCAAGATCACACCTGATCATAAATATCAAATACTGATTATTTTAGGGAAATAGCAGTTTTATTGCCAGTTTAAGTAAACTCTTTCAAAACCCTGATATTGTTCATATACTACACACAAATTGGATTTCCTTAAATAGGATTATCACAGTCTTGAATATATTAATGATGGCCAACAACTTTGATTTTTATGCTTTTTTTTAATTATAAGATTTTAATAAACTGTTACACTAGTAACCTATTAGAAACCAGGGAAGAAAGCCTGCAGTTTTCCCTCATGTCAAATGTGGAAAAATGGCTGACATTTCATGTTTTTAAACATTAGTAGCTGTGGGATCAAATTTGTGTCTTTAATAGGTTTAAAGTGGGGCATTTTGGTCACAAATACCCTGAGTGTATCCAATAGTGTAGAGAGGTTATTATTGACGTGTTACAGCTTCTTATATTAGAATTTCAAGATTCTATTGGGAAGAACGTACCCCCCAAAATTTATGTTTTTAGCATCACACGGTCAAAAAAAAAAAAAAAGATAAAAAAGGCATTAAATGGCTCATATACTCTCCATGAGTTAATGTTCACATTATAAATGTTTTGTTTCTAACTCTTCCATAAGCTGCCTTTGTATGAATGGTACTCTATGAATGAATTTTCCTTGTCTGTAGTCTATGCAACAATGAGAAACCTGTCGAAGAAGGAGCGCCTTTTAGAGTGTGTCAAAGGTCTGCACAGGAACACGCTGGACATCCTCCAAATGGACGTGACCGACCAGCAGTCCATCTTGAGTGCGAGGGACAGGGTTGTGGAGAAACGAGTGGACATCCTAGGTATGTCTTGCATCCACATTTCCTGACTTAGATTGTATTTTTCTGCATCTCAATGGGCTTATCTTCACTCACAGTGTGCAATGCTGGGGTGGGACTGATGGGCCCACTGGAGGTGCAATCCTTGGACACAATGAGGCAAATTCTGGATGTCAACCTCCTTGGTACCATCCGGACTATCCAGGCTTTTCTTCCAGGCATGAAGGCTAAGGGTCGGGGCCGCATCCTGGTCACTGGCAGCACTGGAGGTCTTCATGGTGAGGCAGTTTTATGGTTGAGGAATCACTGAATATCAACACATCTGCAAGTTTTGAAATGATTTCATAGGAAATTGAAGAAACAAATCATTTTGGAGTTGTCACCCATGCATAAAATTGCCAAAATAACCATCCTTTGTACTTTATGCTCTCGAACAGGCCTGCCTTTTAATGAGGTGTACTGTGCCAGTAAGTTTGCAATAGAGGGAGCATGTGAAAGTATGGCAGTCCTCCTGCAACACTTCAACATACAGTAAGTATTTTTTTGCTGTTCAGTTTTAGAGGCCACATGTGTGAAAACAAATCTGTAAATATTGATAAAGAGAGATGACGGATTCTATGTGCATCCTGCAGCGTGAGTCTCATCGAGTGTGGACCAGTCAACACAGATTTCCTGGTGAACCTGCAAAAGGCGGAGCTTGGGGATACGTCTCTCCAACAGGTTGATGCCCACACGCTCAGCCTGTATGAAAAGTACCTGCAGCACTGTGGTGCCGTTTTCCAAAATGCAGCACAGGATACAGAGGACATTGTAAAGGTATGTTGTAAGTCCATGAATCATGTCTGCATCAACAGGTTACAGTACGTATCAACAGGTGGATACAGTTAATCTTGGGTACTATATTTTTGTTATAGGGTTGATTTAAATGTAAATTTGTTTTTATGGAAACATTTACACAGCATTTCTTTGGATTGTGTTTAAATTTGTTATTTTTGTAGAAGAAGAAAGAGAATCTTGATGATATACAAATGTTTTGATGCTGATATAGAGACTGTTTAATCATGTCACACCACTCACAAACATTCACTTTTTTTAATCTTATAATAAAAAAAGCTTTACAAAAATTGTTCTGCAAGAGATACACTATATGGAAAAACATATCTGGAGTCATGAGCTCTTTGGAATGAGCACTTTTGTATCATGAATGGAGACTTCATGACTAGGTGCATGATTTTATACACCTGATTGAAACACCTTATTTCAATTATTGGCAGGTGTGGCCAAATACTTTTGTCCATGTAGTGTAGTTTTAAAGTTTTAAGGTGCAGATCTAGATATTTATTGGTAATTTTCCCCCTAAACCCAGCATGAATATGGTGTCTGTTTTCTCTCAGCAAATAGCATTCACAGTGCAGAATCGTGTCATTCTGTAATTTGTATGGGCTTCATCTACAAATCTTTTTGATGAATCAACTATAACTAGCACCTACTGTATAAGCCAGCCCTCTCAGAGTTCCTCCAATGATCATTTCTTGGCTCAGATGCAGCATCTTACCACTGTGTTGTTTTTTTTTGTCTTTGTCTCAAAGGTATTTCTGGATGCCATCCAGTCACCCAGCCCTGCATTCAGATACTTCACCAGTGGTGACGTTCCACCTCTCACCAAAATGAAGATCACAGAACCGGATGGTTCCACCTACATCAGTGCAATGAGCAAAATCATTTTCTCAGATGATTGATAAATCTTTACATGCATTTTTTCTTGCAATGAAAACACTCCTTTCGCTGTCTTTTGCCTTATTTGCAAATGTTTGAAATCAGTCTTAAGTGCTCTGAATAAAGCTGACTTACCTTGACTTATTGGTTCCATCAAAGGAGGACTCAGTGTTTTATATTTTTTATGTTTTATATGCCACTTATCTGAGGCTATTTTACTTATCACAATTCAATGAATGCAAAAATATCAACATTTGACTTCCACATACAATGTTATATCTAATCAGTGGCAATTTTGTTTGGTGTGCTCAACCTGGGTTTTTTACTCCTGTTGTATAAAAGCATTTTGACTGTTTTGTACACAATCTCTAGACTGCTTATCTTGAGAGAGTCCTGGCTTGACTTGAGAGGATGCAGGCTTTCTAGGTCACCCAGCAAAACAGGGCCGACACTTACACACACTCTCACACTGACACCAGGGCAGTCAAAACCTAGCCTAGACAATGTGAGGTACCTGTGCAGTAAATTCCCCACAGCAAGGGTTCTGAAGTTCAAGGATCTAACATGAAAGCAGGGCAGCTGGATAGCCTCCATCCATTGGGTAACCTTTGGATCAGCCTGGGTCTGTTAAACCCTATGATCTCTGACTGGTTGAGATGGGTTATTTGTAAATCTGGAAGTTACGTTTCTGACCTATTTTGGGATTCACTCAGTTTTCCAATCCTTCCCTGATCAGGTGTCCTAATTCCAGTCTGAAGATCCAGAAATGGATCCTGACCTGCACTATGAGTTCTGGCGGTATTACCACACAGGAGCGCTTGAAGGTTTCACCCAAGCTGTCAGAGCCTTTTGCTATTCTGCAAAGAAATATTTTAAGAGTTAGGATGAGGCTCTCGTAAAACAAGTCAGTTTAGTTATCACATTACTTTAAAATGTAATTCTGCTGTTTATGGATTCTTGTTCTCTGCTGTGAACACATATAGGGCTCATTTGAATAGTGAACTTGTAGCAGTGGTAGATTTTATTAAGTATACAAGACAGAAGGTGAAAGCCTGCATCATTACCATAAATCCATTAGTGGAATATTTATATTTAAATCTCCAATTTGTGTGCTACCAAAAGGATCATTATAGTTGAACCCCACTCATGTTAAGAATTCCCATGTGTTGGTTAAAGAGTGATTCTTCGGCATGCTTTATGCATTGTAGTATGGCCTAAAAAGATTGAGAGCATCTGCGCTCTCGGACCAAAGTCCAGGTTTGTCATGCACACAGTGATTGTTTGCTCAATTCACTAGTTGATGATGTCACAAACACATGACATTTAGACTTTGGCTTGATTTAAAAATGTCATATGTCAGTCTGAATTATTCACAAGTCAAAGCTGTATTTTATCTATTAAGTTATTCTGTATGTGTGTTTACATCGAGAGTTTTTCTTGAAAGTGTTTCCACGTATAGGTTGGAGAGATAAGTACAAGCAAGTATAGTTAACAAAGGCTCCTATATTAGCAAAATAATTGTGAGTAAATTAATATTTAAAGACAATGATACTAAACATGGAATGCTTACAGATTTTTTCACGTGATTAAGTGACTAAAAACCAGAAAACGTAAAGCTATTAAAGTAAATGTTGGCCTTTTTACCAAGTTGCACATGGTTCTAAGGTCCCACAATATAAGCCACTTGAAGCCTATTCCACCAGCACCTGCTCTGAATGATCTAAACTTGAAAAAAGTTTTATTAGCTTGATTATCAGTCTATGTAACCTACATGTCTTAAGAATAATGAGCTATTGCTCTTTCATCTTAATGTAATGGCATTTAAAATTTACAACTCCCTCTGAAGGCATCAAGGTCAACTTTGAAACTCTGTCAGGTGTCCTCTCTGATTGGCCAGAGTAAACCTCACCACGCCCCCGTGTTACGTCACCGCTGTCCTCGTTGAGCACATGAGCAACTTACCACGAACAAAGCTGATGTTCCTGTAACACCGGCTTTCTACTGCTGCTGCCAGCCCGCCGAAAACCGGGCGTCTCTCCGAAGGAAACTGTGAAAACTTTCTTACAGAAACTTCACAATGGCCAACAAAACGACTCATCTTGTTTTAAAGACGCTGCTGGACGTTTCTGAAGCTCTCTCTGTTAAAGTACTACGAGGGAACACTAAAAGAGCGAATATCAGGTGAGTGTCAGGTGGTTTCCCCACAGAGGAGCATACAAGTACTCAAACCTGATGCTTTCAGTAAATTTAGGTTTCGGTTATACAGGCTTTTGTTTAACAACTATTTATAAGTTTCATTTCGATAATTTAAAAGTTTATCTTGTGTTTAAAATGCCCTCTTTTATTAAAAGCAGGCTAGAGTTGACTTCCTGTGTTATGTGAAGGAGTAGCTGAATAGTTTCATGTGTGAGTCACTTTCTTTTCTGTCTTGACCTACCTTTGACACAGGCAGCAGATGACCTACCTGTAAAAACATTAATAACGCTAGTTTTTCCACAGATAAAGTGTCAATAAATGCTAAGAGTTACTGATGATCGAATTTGCAGTTTACACAGGCTCAACGTGCAGGAAAATAAAAGTGAGGATCATTGTGTATTTCCCACTAATTCATTCCTGCCTTCCTGTGTATAAATGTGTGTTCTCAGACGCTTGAGCTCCTGTGGGGCCCTGGTAGCTAGAAGGGCCAGCCTGCCTCTCAGCCCGAACATCCCTACCATCACACCAAGCCACAGCTTCATCAACCTGGCTGCTCCAATCAGCGCCCGCAGGATGGAGTACTCCGAATGCCGGACATTAGGGTGAGCATCATGGCATGATATTCACCACTTCTAAAATAATTATTCATTACACCCATAAACAAACAAGATGTAAATAAAAGAAGTGCGCCTACCTGTGCCTCCTCAAAAAAGCTTAATTAAAGAGAAGCAAAAAGTACCTACTACACATTTAATAATGATATATATATATATATATATATAAATGCTGATTAAAAACTAACTAGATTTGCATCTTTCTTCATTTTGTGCACAGGTATACTCCAGAGCAGATGTACAGTATAGTGGCAGATGTGGACCAGTACCAGAACTTTGTTCCCTGGTGCAAGAAGTCTCGGGTCATAAAGGGACCAAATAACCACATCCTGGTGGAGCTTGAAATCGGTTTCCCACCAGTCTTAGAGCGCTACACCTCTGAGGTCACCTATGTTCCAAACCATCAAGTCAGGGTAGGTCCTAAATTACGTTTAAAATCATTACAAACATCATTTGTCACTAGCAAGGAACACAGAATCAGCCAGAATGCAGTATATTACTTTCTTCTCAGACAGTGGTGTGAAACATTTGCTGACATCAGTTTGGGAAAGCTAAGGTGGTCCACCATAGCTCTAGAGCACAACAAACCCCCTTTAGGGACCAGCAGATGGGATGCAAGAGGGACCTGAACCAAAAGGATGGGAGGGAGGGTTGCAGAATACGAGAACGAAAGTGGAGGAGATGTTGAGTTTTGAATTTAAGGAAATGCAGGAAGAGGCGTGGTCCTGCTCCTGAGACTTTGCTATGTAGCATCACTGAAGACAGCTTCCTGCAAATCTGAACTTTTTCAAAGATGAGTGATATAGTCAGGACCAAGGATAGAATAGTTTTGGATTTTTCATTACTTTTTATTTGATTTAATTTAATTTTTTTTTTTGTACTTTTTGTTTTCTATTTCAGTTAAATTTTTTTTTTCTTCTGGTTTGCATTTTGCAGAAATGCTTTGTTTTAGTTTAGCCTAGTTTTTATTAGTTTTAGCGTTAGTTTTTTTTTTTTTTTTTTTTTTTTTTTCGGCCGATTTGGAGAACTTGTCAGGGGCGAGACCCAAAAGGGCTCTTCACTTTTCTCTGTATTCTATTTTTATATTTGAATACAACTCAAGACCCCAAATTGCCACTGTATAAAGTATTTCCAATCAAAATCTGGTGATCAGATCGAGTTTTTCTGGCCTTGACACACTGTGATCTATTACAAAGGTAGTTGTTAGACCTTTTGGTCATTAAGAGAGAAGTTGGAGATTTTTTTTAACGATATAAAGTTCATAGATTTTTTTTCTTGGAAAGGGCATGAGCAGACATTAATGGAAATTTTATTACTCAGATTTTGGGGCTTATTGCTGGTACAGCAACATCATCTTATTTTATGTAAAAGATGTATATTTTTTTTGAAACGCCATTAGAAAAACGAAAAATTGACATGGTTTAAAGAGACTGTTGTTTTTTTCTGAGTAGTTTTTGAAGGTTGCATTAGATTGGAGAGCTTTGTTGTGGTTTTAACCCAGGGTGTGATCATTGTCTTTTTTTGGTCAGTAATGAATAAAGTGGAATTTGTTTTCAAACAGGCCGTGTGTACGGATGGATCCCTCTTCAGCCATCTTGAAACAATATGGAGGTTTGCCCCTGGAGCCAAAGATCAACCGGCTTCCTGTAAAGTGGACTTCTATGTAAGTTTATCAGATGAAGGAAGTTAAATTTTTGCAGATATTTGACTTAAGAAAAAGTGAAAGATTGTGACATTTTGCAAAGTTTAACTTCGTCATAGGCCTTGAGATCAGGTTATGTGCTTCAGTGGTCACTCCTGCTCCTTTGTGAATGGATTACTGACGGAAAGGAAGCATCGAATCAAATCTCATTATGCTCTAAATTTAGCTCAGCGTAGCAGACTAGTGTTCCTGACCTGAAATAGCTGTTGAGCTGAGAACAGTGTTAAGAAGTTAGTGACTAGAGGTTGACCTTAATGTTGGCTTAGGTTGGCTCAGAGTTAGACAGGAAGTGGTTCACTTTTAGTAGAACATGTTGAAAAATCTAGACCAGTGATTCCCAAACTGGGGTATTTGTACCCCCAGGGGTACGCAAAGTGACGTAGGGGGTACACGAAAAGTAAAAATAAAAATGTGATTTGAAAACAAAAAGAATTTTAAATTATATAGAAATTATTCACTTTTATTTTTATTTTCAGATTTAATTTGTATATTATTTTTTATTATTTATCATGTATGCTGGCCCTTGAATACCTGTCAGGTTTCAACTGGTTGTTTCAGTAGTTAAAGTTCAAACTGGCAAATGTTTGTATTGTGAGCTTTGATAAAGGCCTGAAGTGTTGGCAGAGAGGCTGTAGGCTGGATTTGTGAGGCAGCTTGGAAGAGGAAATCTGTCCTGAATTGTCCAAGATTCTTATAGTAATATATGTTCAGTCAGACACCCTTCTGAAAATGAAATGTAAATTTCTTTTTTCAAAAGTGAACTGGTGTTGCTCACTGAAAATGCTGGTAAATAAATCTATTTTGTGAGAAATAATTGACTTTAAGAGATTTTATTTGTATGTTATGCATGGTAAAAGTGGGAGGTGGGGTTGGCAAGAGGCTTACAGACACATTTCTTTTTCTAAATTATATAAGTGCGTGAGAGTAGGGGGTGTATGGCTGGAGGTCAAATGTCTGAAGGGGTACGGGCTGTGAAAAGTTTGGGAACCACTGATCTAGACTTATTAAGAAAGAACATTTGAAAGAAGTAAAGCCTGATTGACTTCATTTGCAATGTTTATCAAGACTGCATCTTTTCACATTTTTCCTTTGTCGTCTTCAGGTGTCGTTTGAGTTCAGGTCTCTCCTGCACTCTCAGCTCGCCAGCATATTCTTTGATGAGGTGGTGAAGCAGATGGTCAGTGCCTTTGAATCACGGGCTGCGACCCTCCACAGAAAACAGCAGGAGGCGTCACTGAGGCGACAGTCGACATGAAGTTTTAGCTCCCTGCAGTTTACCTGGACCAAAGGGCTCCCCCATACTTTTAACATTAGTCTTGCACAGAAGACTGGATCTTCTATTTGCACTCACTCATATCTTCTTCACATGGAATAAACTATTTAAGCTACAAGCTAATTTATGTACGCTCTCATACATATCTATTTATTTATGGATATGATTAGTACATGATTAAATTTATAATGCTGAACAAAGATGTTCTCTTTGTGATATTATGGGGTTGTACATGTTTTTCTGAATGATTTAAAAGAGTTTTTTTCATGTAAAGCATTTTATTTTTGTCAGGAATTAAAAGACTCTTATTTTGGTAAACCTATGTCCAAGTGTCATTTGTAGCATCTGCTTCTCAAAAACAAGGTTAAATTTACTTTTTAAAGTATTTTCTCACAGCCAACAATTAAGACATGAAGACTCAAGCAACTATTTCCTCTTTGTAGTGGATCTTGTCTCTGTTTACTTTGGCACAAGTTAGGCTTCAGGCTATAGGCTTCAGAACAGTTACATAAGCAGAATGCTAATGACCTGATGATACAGTCAATAATTCTCCTCCTGGCTTTAAATTCTGAGAAAGGAACATTTTACTCAGTATGTGGTTGTTTTAATGTGTGAACAAGCTTTTATTTAACAGTATCATCACAAAGTTGAGACAGAACACAGCTTGCTTTTTGATATCTGGTACATAACTTATTACAGAAAGCAGATTATCACAACATAAGCCAGCCAATAAACACATGCAACATGGCATGGAGAGTATAAGTGGCAATAATAGTCTAGTGCAAGGGGCAAGCAATCTCAGTTTCACACCTGATTATTAAAAAGAAAAGATAATTTCATTTCAGCTATACGGGAGACCATGTCTAACTGTACGTAGATTTGCCTGTTTGCTCTGAATAAATAATGCCCACAGCTTATCTTGGTAGAAATATCAACTTATTGATGCAATTCTGAAAGTAAATCTACAAGTTTAAATCAGTCTACTTCACAACAAAAACAATGAACCACTAAAACATACTTACTGTATTAAACTCATAGGTATTTGATAATTGTTTGGAGTAATTTTTATATGATAAAAAGTTGCTGTGACTTTGCTTGCTGTTGCTTGGCTCTTCGTGGAAAAGTAGATTTCATCTTAGAAGGAAAGAATCCCTTACCTCGTGTTTACTGAACCTTCCTTTTGATTCAAGGGAGTCATAATAACTTACAGGCCTGTGTAAACTTGTGCGGTATTTGATTGTGGTTTAGGTGACGGTGACTCAGTAGAGTAGGTAGAGTTAGTCATCTCTCAATCTGTAGGTCGGGGATCTGATCCTCAGGTCCTGCAGGCACATGCTGATGTGTCCATGGGCAAGACACTTAACCCCAATTTGCTCTCATTGCTGTGTCAGTGGCATGTGAATGTGCATGGATGCGAATGAATGGGAGTAATTAATACTGATGGCCACTCTGCGTAGAAGTCTTCATCATCAGTGTATGAATTTAGAGTCAAATTTCAAGTCAATTTACCATTAAACAAAATTTTCAGTGGTTTTTGCCTGTAGACAATAGGTCTGAATAATCAGATTTGGCTGTAATTCCTTGGTTTGGGGGCTCTTCTGCTCCCTTGTTACTCCCTCAGTTAAAGTGTGGGGTTTAAATACAGCAGCAGGCTTTGTGTAACAATAACCAGAGTAATGGACGAAAAGCAAACTCACAAGAAGCAAAGGCAAAAAGTCAAAATCCATTCAGTCAGTCCAGTAATAGGAGGTCAATCAGAACTAGCTGGCAGAAAACTTAGTACTAAAAGGCAAGAAAAAGCTAAGATGTGAGGGAAACACTCTATGAAAAGAAGGCTTCACTTCAATCCGATGTTTTGAAAATTATTTATTTCAGTCATCAAGTCACAGAAATAAACACGACCTGTTTCCAAGAATTCTGATGATGATATTTTGAAACTTTAACCTATAGAGGGTCTCCCATGATGAACAACGGAAGTTAGATCAGTTGAGTAAGTCAGCATTAGTGTGAACAGAGTGGACATGTGTAGAGGGGGCAGTTTGAGAAAGGCCCTAAATACTGGAGTCCAAATCTGAGGTTATGTATAATTACTTCTGTCAATATCAATAATATCAGCCATTTCTGAATGGGACTCATTATTTTGATTATATTATGCTGAGTTACAAAACAGAAAAAAAGCATTAAAGGAAGTTAAACTTGAAAAAAATTGTCACCATGACAGCATGCTTGTCATAGGACACCAGAGATCATAAACCCTTTGCCTGGAGGTGACTCAGCAGTTTTAATAATGAAAGTTTATACTAATATCAGCAGCAGGTCCTCACTTGATTTAGTCAGCTATAACATACAAACCTTACAGCCTTTAACTGCTTCTGCTGTACAAATAATAGCAATGACAATCTGTCATTTGCCTGTGAGCAGTGTTAATTTCGTTGACTAAAACTATGACCAAAAATGCTCGTCGACAGCCTTTTTCCATGACAAAAACTAGACTAAGACAAACCAAAAATAGATCTTTGAAGACTAAAACTTACAAAAAGTACATTTCATTTTCGTCAAGGTGACTAAAACTAGACTAAAATGTAATTTGTTTTTTCTTTTTTGGACATTCAAAATCCATGGTATTTCTCCACTGTGGGTAGATCTGTCAAAAAACAATGCATCTGTAGCTAATTTGCCTCTCAGCTGTAGAAAACAGGAACCCCAGGTTTGGCAGGGTGCGTAGAGCACACCACCATGATTGAGTACCAGATTTAGGCAAGAGAATAAAGGCAAGGACTAAAAGTTAAGACTAAAATGTGAGGACTTTTTATGGACTAAAACTAGACTAAAACTAAAAAGGGTAGAAATTACTAAAATGTGACTGAAACTAAAAGATATGTAATCAAAAGACTAAAACTGAAATCAAAAATAGCTGTCAAAATTAACACTGCTTGTGAGTGCTCATGATAATCAAATCATCTGTTACCTCATTAGAAAATACAAAAAAGAGGAGGAAAAATGATTTTATATTGGCTTTACTATAGAAACAGCTAAGGGTATCATTATAATCTTGTTTGTGATACTCACAATCAAATAATGTCTACACTAATTACCTGAATGGATGTTTATTTCTCTTTTCTTTTAATTTATGATGTATTTTGTTTTTAAAAATTAGTCAAAGACCTATTTGGTGGCTGTTCCTGGCTATAATGAGTTCAGAAGAAATGCACGGTATTGGTTTTTGCTTGTATTTGTTATGCTGATATTTACACATTCATTTTAGATGGTACAATATGCAAGTGTGGTTCACACTGAAAACTTCAGTCCTCAAAGTACACTTTAAAAGTTTGAGGATGAACAACAGACTTCAGCTGATGTACTTAAGTCTGTTAGTCCTGCCTTAAACTCCACAAACTTATTGATATGGCAGATATCTGACAAACAGTGCATTCCTAAGGTATTAATAGATTAATGACAATAAAAAGATTTTTTTACTGTAGTATCAGGCTGCAACATAACAAAGCTGGAAAAAAGTGAAGGGGGTCTGAATACTTTTTGAATGCTCTGTATAGGGCTAGGCCAACAAACTGCAGAATACTTGTTGGAACAAGTTCAATTATCTATTAAATCTGTTTTTATCATTGGACATGAGTTATGCAATGTTTTATTACTCCAGGCATCTAATGCACTTAATGACATTTACCTCACAGTAGGTAAATAAAGGTTTTCCTGACCCTGTAGTCTCATGTTTCTTTTTTTTAAATGAGAGAACTTCATAAACACTGCATAGAAAAATCTTTCAAACACCCTGGGATGAGGAAGATTTGGTGGTTCAAGCATTAAGCTGCTGTTTGTATGAAAAGTAAGATAGTAAAAATTATTAACAAATCTGTCAGAGCTCAGGATCATCCAGTAGTTCTTTTGCTTTCACGTTAACATTAATTGGCCTTTATTTCACCTCTGCCTATCCCATTTTTCTTACATAAGACTCTGTGGATGGCTGGGTCATGGCTTTATGGTCTGATGACATTGTTTGGTTTGGAATTCAACCTGCCAACATAAACCACAACAGACTTTGCAGGCCTTGTTTGACATGAGAACATTTCCTAAGTACCTGCTTGTAAGGCTTTGTACATGGTTTAGATTCACATGCACATTCACAAGCTGTGGACAACCTTTTAAAATTACAAGAAAGAAGAAAAACCAAGCAGCATAGAAGGAACAGAAATTAACAAGTGCAGTTTGCAGAACAAGAAAGTGTCACTGCTGTAAGTTTCATGAAGAAATATCTGCTTTAATCTGTAATAATATTAATCTGTTCACACATTTTGTACAATATTACATGTTTATATATTTCCAGTCACACTACAGGATGTATAGTTAGGTTCATATTTGAATTAAACCACACATGTACAGCCCATCTGTTCAGGCATTTGAGAGTATTATATTAGTATGTTTTATGTGAATCATTCTTTAACTGTGAGTTTGGCTGAGCTTGATGCCTCCCCATGGTCATTTGTGGCTCTACAGGTGTAAACATTTGCATCTTCTGGGCCAACATTAGCTAGAATCAGAGTGCAGCGGCCATCTTCATCGTAGTCTATCTGCACTGTTGGCGACTCCACCAAAGGCTCTTCCCCACACAGCCACAACACCTCTGGATCAGGGTACCCTGCAAGATTGATGGAAGGGATGAGGTCAGGGACGAAAGGTCTTCATTGTGACATTTTAAGGATTTGATTAATGCCACGTCATGACATTTTATTGATTGTTTTTTTGGGCTATTTGTCAGTATGTCTGCAGGATTTCAAAGAAACTTCCTGTCTGAATTTAAGGGAACTTCTAAACAGGTTGAAGGATGGTCAAAGGAACAACCCCCTAATTATTGGAGCTTTTAACATGATTTGGAATGGTGCAATTACCAAGAGCAGACTGAATGCTTATAAAAAAAAATACCTTAAGAGTTATTCTCACATGGGAAATTTCCAACAAAGTGACACAAAGTATCACAGATTTTACTCGGCCTCTGATGAAATGAATATATCAGAATTTGTTGTCATGTACCTGTAAGGTGACATGAGAGTTTGGCACCGGATCCCTGAGTTACTGTCTGGTCCTCTGGGCTCTGTGTGAACTTGGGTGGGCCCTGCATCTGGCGCTCAAGGGACTGCAGGGCGTGTTCTGCCTCCGGGCTCAAAGGTGAGTCTGAAACCAGAAAAGGGAGGAAGAGGGAAGTTGACAAAAGAAAAAAGGGGAAAACCAAGATTTATATGCAGTGCTGTGACAAAAGTGTTTACCCCTTTCATTATTTCTTGTGTTTTTGCAAATTTTTCACACTTAAAATGTTTCAGAACATTAAACAAATTCTGGTGTTAGACAAAAATAACCAGAGAAAGTACTAAACTGAATGATTGGCTGTGCCAACAAGGAGGAATTTTGGATCACTCTTTTTTGCAGAATTGTTTTTATTCAGCCACATTGGAGAGATTTTGAGCATGAATGGCCTGGCCTGTTTAAAGTCATGTCACAGCATCTCACTTGAATTTAAGTCCTGACTTTGACTAGGCCACTCCTAAACCTCTTCATTTTGTTTTTTAAGGTATTCAGAGGCGGACCTGCTTGTGTGATTGGAATCATTGTCCTGCTGCATAACCCAAGTGTGCTTAAGCTTGAGCTCACAAACTGATGGCCAGACATTCTCCCTCAGGATTTTTTGGGTAGAGAGCAGAATTCATGGTTCCATCAACTAAAGCAAGACCTGAAGCAGCAAAGCAGTCCCAGACCATCACAATACCACTTACAAATTTGACTGCTGGTATGATGTGCTTTCTTTGAAATGCTGTGTTAGTTTTTTCCAGATGTAACTGGACACACCTTCAAAAAAATCAACTTTTGTCTCATCAGTCCACAGAATATTTTCCCCAAAGTCTTGGGGATCATCAAGCTGTAATTTGGCAAATGTGAGCAAGCCTTTGTGATCTTTTTGGTCCGCAGTGGTTTTCACCCTGACTCTCTTATGGATGTCTTCTGTGCCCAGTCTCTTTCTAATGGCTGAATCATTAACACTGACCATAATTGAGTCAAAGGAGGCCTGCAGGTCTTTAGATGTTGTTTTGGGTTCTTTTGTGACTATCATTGATGCGCTCCTGGAGTAATTTGGGTAGGCCAACCCCTCCTTGGAAGGCTCACCACTGCTCCAAGTTTTCTCCATTTGTGGATAATGGCTCTCACCTTGGTTTGCTCGAATCCCAAAGCCTTAGAGATGGCTTTTTAAACCTTTCCAGACTGATAGATGTTTGTGATTTGGTTAAATCTGTTCTTGAATTTCTTTAGATGGTGTCATGATGTGTTGATTGATGAGATCTTTTAGCGTACTTCGCTTTGTCAGAAAGCTTCTATTTAAGTGATTTTTTTATTGAACATGTCTGGCAGTAATCAGGCCTCAGTGTGGCTGGTGAAATTGAAATTAAACTGATTTAAATAAAATCCTCATTTCAAAACTCTATTTTGTATTTACTTGGGTAATCTCTGTCTAATATTGAAATCTGATTGATCATCTGAAACATTTAAGTGTGACAAGCATGCAAAATTAAAAGAACTAAGATAATCCTGGTAAGGTGATAAATGATGTGACTGTCTAACCTTCTCCAGGACTGGTTGGGGATCCAGAGCTTTCACTCTTTGACAGCAGAGCCATTCTCTTCAGTGCTAGCAAGGCCTTTCCTGCTTTCTGTGGGACAAAAAAAAATGAGAGCTTTGGAGTAAAGACCCTTAGTCTCACAGAACTACCAACATGTGTTATGCAGATATGTCACCTTCCACTTCTGCCTGGCTAGAAACCTCTTCATCTTCTCTTTGGACAGATTCTTGGTGGTGGTGTGATCTCCAGAGTCAAATGCTGCCATCCAAGGGTGGTCAAGAGACTCTTTACAGGTCAGCCTCCGCCTGGGGAACACACAGTAGGTGGTAAAGTGAAGTTGAAGGAGGAGGCTGGGATATACTGTGGCTCAGTGTTCAGGAAATAACCTTGGGTCCTTGTTGAGCAAGGAGCTGATGAAGTCTTTGGCTTCGTCTGTAATCTCTTCAAAGCTCTCCTCGTCAAACTCCCACTGAGCAGCTGTGACCAGGGCCAGGGTCTCTGTGTCACTGTTTCCCTGGAATGGAGACTCACCACTCAGTCTGAAACAAAAAGAAGAGGGACGGCAGCTGACATTAGACTGACTGTTTCATTCTTTGTCCACAAGGGGGCATCAAAAGTCAGTAAATATTTCAACTTCAAGCACCTGAGTGACACCGTATGGACAAAAGTATTTGGACACAGTAAATCACTGAATGTAGGTGTTTCAATCAGACCCATTGGCACAGGTGTATAAAATCAAGCACCCACCCATGCAGTCCTTGATTAAAACCATTTGTGATACAAAATGGGTAATTCTGAGGAGCTCAGTGACTTCAAGCATGGTACAGTGATGGACACCACATTTGAATAAGACAGTTCGAGAGATTTCATCCCTGCTGGATATTTCAACTTTTAGTGAAAATATTAGAAAATGGAACTGTTTGAAACAGAGCCTCGAAGCAGAAGACCACATAAAATCATAGAGTGGGGTCAACGACTGCTAAAGTGCATGGTGCATAAAAGTCACCTCTGCTGATTCCATAGCTGAAGAGTTCTGAACTTCCACTGGCATTAATGAAACCATAAAAACTGGGTTTCCATGGCTGAGCAGTTACATGCAAGCCTGTCAGCACCAAGTCCAGTGCCAAGAAGCAGATGGCGTGGCGCTGTGTCTTGTGGAGTGTTGAATCACCCCTCTCTGTTTGGGAGCCAGATAGGAGAGTCTAGGTTTGGCAGATGCCAACATGAGAACATTACCTGCCTGACTGTGAAGTCTGGTGGAGGAGGGATAATAGTATGGGGCTGTTTTTCAGGGTTTAGACCAGGCCTCCTAACTCCAGTGAAGGGCAATCTTTATGCTTCAGCACACCAAGACATTTTAGACAATGTTATGCTTCCAACTTTGTGGCAACAGTTAGGGGAAGGCCCTTTTCTATTTCAACATGACAGTGCCCCTGTTTGGCATTGGCAGTGAAGATCTGGCAGTTTTTTAAGGGTGCAACCAACATTCTCAGCTCTGCTGCTCATCCCACAAATGCATGCTCTTTAGACATAGGACACCATTTAAAATGGATATAAGCAGGCTTTCCAACTGTATAAGATTTATTGCCAAGAAGCATTGTTGCAAAAATTATTTAACTACCAAACATAAATTTCCTTACTTTTTGTGTTAGTTAAAGCTTCTTTAAGGTATCTCTGTATAGCTGAAAAAAATCCTACATAAGCATCATTGCCAGGATTGAAAATTATTACATTTTAAATAATGTTGACACTGTTGCTGTGAGGTGGGTGTCAGGCAAATGGATGAATTGTATGATGTTCAAACAGCCTTTTTACATGATGTAAAGCAAAAATTTGAATTTCTGTTGCTGAGAAACACTATTTATACATGTACAGAAAATCAGACAATAAATAACTTGTCTCATTTTGTCAACAGGGGAAGTCAGCATGTTCACAATCACAAAAGTTCCTCAGTGGATCTTTGATAATAAATGCAATTTGTCTGGTCAATGCAAAACTGAGAGTGACTCAAGCTTAATCCTAGTTAAACAGTCAGTATCCACAGTCCCATGGAAATAAAGGCATTAAAGCATATCACAGTTAAATGTGACTCACAGTATGTAGCAGATGACCCCGATGCTCCACATATCAGTGGCCAGACCAACAGGCTCATAGCTTATCACTTCAGGGGCCACAAACTCCGGAGTCCCATGCATCACCTTAAGAGGCGTGTTTCCATCTGATAATCATAAATAACATAATCTGGTGTTGAAACTGATTCTACAATGTCATGTTTATTTAAAGGGAGTTTCATTCCACATACCAATCCTGCTGGCTAATCCAAAGTCAATGATCTTGATTGAGGTGCCAGTAGTGTCAACACACACAATGTTTTCAGGCTTCAGGTCCAGATGAACGATGTTTTGCTGGTGCATGTAGGCGATGCCCTCCAGGATCTGCTGCATGTAGTGCACGCTGGCCGGCTCTGTGTGCTCAAAGTTGTCATCCACGATGCGCTCAAAGAGTTCTCCTCCTGCAATACTATGCACAGACAAACAAGTGAAGTGTTTGTTTGAGTTCCTGATAATGATTTGACAGATTTGGGCTTTTGTGGAGACACTCACAACTCCATGACCATGACCATTTCAGGCTTGTGGTCGTACGCAGCGAGGCACTGAACCAGTTTGGGGTGGTGGAGGTAGTTCATCAGCTCAATCTCTTTACGAGCGGCCTCCCTTTCCTTGGCACGGCGGCCTTTGTAGAACTTCCCTGCGCAGATGCGTCCAGTTTCTTTGTGGGTGAGCTTGAACACCAGGCCAAACTTTCCCCTAATAAAGACCAAATTTTTGTATCAGTAAAATAAGGCTTAAATCTGAGATCTTTGATTTGCATCTGTCAATCAAAGGATACTCTTTCCCAGCCGCTAGCATCTGTACATTTCATCTCTGTAAATATGATGTTTTCAGAGAGAAAACCATGTCTCTACATGCTGATATACAAATCCCCCCTCTGTTACATTTGGCAGGAACTTGGCAGAACAGCCTACTTTTCTGCATGAGTTGCCTGAAGACTCTCCCTTGAAGCATCAACATTTATTGTTAATCTCTTTAGAAAGTGCTTTTTGCACTTTGAAACATGTTTTTTAATGGGGTTTGGTCCTAGCAGTTACTCACATTCCCAGTTTCTCAAGCAAATTGTAGTGATCTGTCACTTTGTGTGAAGAGTCAATAGTGACACAGGAATATGCTTGAGGGGGCTGCTCTTCCTGTGGTTTGTCTAAATCTACAGAAAAAAGAAACAAGAGCTGTAAGACAAACTTCCTTATACTAACCTCTTTCGTAAAAAGTGTATGATTAACCCATTGCACTGCACCTTTCTGCTCCATCCTAACCACTGGTGACTCTGGTCCAGGCTCGCTTACTCCCACTGTGTTGTAGGCCCTCACCCTGAAACAGTAGTCCTGTTGAGGCTGCAGCCCAGAGCACACTCTGTATGATGTACTCTTACACTGAGCAGTGAGCTCTCTCCAGACCCCGGGGTCAGCACTTCCTTGGCTTTTAACCTCAACTACATAACCCAGGACAGCACTGCCGCCATCGTAGCAAGGGCCCGACCAAGAGAGCACAAGGCTGGTGGCAGAGAGGAGGCAGATCACAGGGCAGGAAGCAGGAGGCTGAGGCCTCTCTGACGGGAGAGATAAGGAAAAAGCGCTCAAGATAGTGCAAATCTGTGGTGGTGATGAGGGCTCTAATAATAATAAAGATGTATTATTTCTGCAAAAGTGCAGAAATAACACTAAAACTTACTGTAAATAAAAATAAAACATTTCCTTTGGCAGAAAACTGGCTGCAAAAGCATTTCTGGCTATATCATGTTTTGTTTTGCATGTATTCTCTTGGTTTTGATACTTAATGGTTAATTTATTTGCTATAACTTAGTGCATTCTTTTTGAGCTTTAATTTGCAGCCCTTAGAGGGTCTGGCTGCAGACCGCAGATCTCAGACGCCCCCCCTCTTGCAGACCACTACTGTGAAACTCCACCTTTTTTAGAATGGAAATAATACACTATGCTGATCCAATGCATTTCCAGTTTTTGTTGTGTTTCAGCTCTATTCATAAACTAAGTCTGGCAGTAACATTTATGAAATAACCACATTGCTAACATTACAACCAATTTCAATTTCATGAATAAAACAGAAAAAAAGGTCTGGGCACTAATACGGGATTATATCAAGGACAGACTTGTTTCAAAGTAGGTTTGGAACATTGGCTTTAGCTTTGTTAGCTTTTGCTAAGGATAATATTGCTACACTAGCTACTTAATTAACATTTCTATGTAAGTCAATGTAGCTATGTTAGCCTAACTGTATTAGCACTCTTATAGCTTGTTCAATAGCTCACATAGCTATGTTAGCAAGAGAGGTCATGTAACTAAATTGATCATGTACCTAAAGCTAACACTAATGTAGCTACAAAGCTAGCGTAGCTAGTGTAGCTCTATTAGCTTCAGCTTTAACTATGTTGGCTACCTTGCTATGTAATCTACATATTTTATGTAGCTAATGTATCTTCTTTAGCTTTAGCCTTAGCTAAATTAGGTGCTTTAGATTGTTATCATGAAGGATGAACTTTTTTCCTGTAAGCAGAATATATACTTGGCTTTATTAGACATTTGGGCTTTGCAGGTCAGGTTTTTGACTTTTAACTTTTAACCCCTTTATTTACCCTGACCCTAACCTTAATTGGAAGTTTAAGTGTGTATTTCCATTCTGTCAGAGGCAGCATCTCATAGTAGTTGTCTTCAAGAGGGGTCGTCTGAGAGCTGTGGTCTGCAGCCAGGCTGTCTAAGGTCTTTTTTCCCAGTAGAAATCTTTTTGGGCCAAGAGCAGATTCCTCCTAGCATGACAAGACTAAGACTAGTTACAAATAAATCTTTAATAATAAAAACTTGGACAAAAAGTAAGTTACATTTTCGTCAAGGAGACTAAAAAGAGACTTATGTTAGTGCTGGACTGTCAGTCAAGTAAGGGTAAGGGGTAAGGCAAGGGTTAGGACACCAAAAGTTTAAAAACCTTATGTACAAAACCTAATTAAGAAATGTTTAATAAAGCTAACAGTCTGCTTACAAGAAAAGAACTCCTCTTCCATGAAAGCATTCTAATGTAGCAAATGTAGCTTATGTAGCTCTGTTACTTGTGTAAGCTACAGCAATAATGCAGCTATATAACTAATGTAGCTAATGTTAACTGCGTGACAAGCCATGTTCACTTTAGCTAAAGCTAACAAAGCTGAAGCAAGCCACAGTTCATGTGTCTACTTCTAAAACTTGGCTGTACATATTTTACCCCCAGGTTATGCCTCTGAAATGTTTTTTCTGGGATGTAGCTTTTTCATTAATGGAACTTCCAGACTTTGCATTTGAATAGTTTTACATTTTTAAAAAGGATCTATAGGTGGAAATACATCGTATTGGCAAATTACAGCACTTCTGTTCTGAGTCTCATTGTTACAGACCAGGCTACAATCACTGTCTTGGACTGTTGGACATTCAAAATCCATGATCTTTCTCCACTGTGCATATAGGGGTATGTCAGTATTTTCATCAATATATATTTAAAGTCAATTAAAGTATTGGTAGTGCATAAACATGAGTATTTTCACATTTAAATTGACTTGTTTGTTGGATTTGATTTGTTTAAAAAAAACAAATGCCCTTACTAGAGCTAAGGACTAAAGTTTAATTTCTTTATAATGAACTACAACTGGACTAAACTAAAACTATGAATGTTTAAAATGACTAAAACGAGGCTAGAACTAAAAGGGATCTTAAGCCAAAGACTAAGACCACATTTAAAATTGCTGCCATAATCAGCACTGCCTACTTTCCATCATCCTGATCCCGAGTTGTCTTACCTATGACAGAAAGGGTGAGTGTGTGTTGCGCTGAGCTTCTACGGTCCTTCACTACCACAGTGTAGCGACCCGTGTGCTGTGGTTTCGCCTTTGCTATCACAAGTGTGCTGCTCTGATCTGTGTTTTCTACCCACAGCTCTGGCCCATCCACCACCTAGAGTATTAAGGAGAAGGAGAAAGAGAACAAGATAAATACCAGTGGAAAAGGCAAAAGTCAATGTGTTGTAAATGAGCCTTAAAGTGGCAAAACCTGTTTTTTGTTTTTGATCCAACACGACACAACAGGAGGGCTGCTGCTGAAAAAACACGACACGTGGACAGGTTGTCCCACCTCTACGTTGACGTGCTGTGGAGGGTTTTCAAAGTGTAAGACTGTTCCTGTGAAGACAAAACATGGTGAGTGTTTTGACTCGGTGCCTGCCTGCTCTTTATAGGAAACTATCCAGAGTGGTGTGAGAAGGTGAGATAAGATGGGAAGACAGAAAATGTCTCACAGAGGGATGAGGGGTTTGAGCTTGTAAGAAGGGAACTGTGCTACTTCCCCTGAGACCCCTATTATTGTGGCTGATAGTACAACAGACACAGTGTCTCAATTCAAAACCAATGCAAAACAAAGATGACCTATTCCCTCACAATAACAACCAGTCTGTACGTAATCAAGTGTGTTAAACATTGTTCATCTGGTTCATATGCTCTTTGAATGATATATTCCATGCTTTACATAAAAAGTTATCCTTAAAGCAAAGAAACACATTTAATCCTCAACTGTATTCTGTAGTTAAGTCATGTTATCATGCTTTACACAGACCTAAAAACATCCATATATGAGCTTAAGTCAATAGCACCTTTCATTCTGCAGGCATGCAAATTATTTGGCATCAGGATGAAGAATTTGACTAAAGACAGTCTGATAAAACTGTTTAAGCATCAACAGTTTGCCTTCTTGAAAAGAGGTCACATTCTTAATTATTTAATTTCTAGGTCTATTGAAACTTTGAAAGCATTAATGAGCAAAGACAATTCATTCCAGTCTTATTATATTAGCTTTCATGCTTGTTTTGTGAAAGCATACACCCTAAGGTAAAGAGCCTTGCTATTCAGAAGCATAATAGCTCAGAGAATAGGAGCATTCTTGCAGGAACAAAGGCCTTAAAAGATGATGAAGTTTGTGGGAAAACTTCATCATTACTAGGGGAAACACAAGTCTAGAATCTAATCGATATCAAATGAAAGACAGTAAAGCTTGAGAGCATGAGTGCGTGATGAAAAAGCTGCATGGGCCATTTGGCAGGGATAGTAAGTTAGGTGAAAATAAATGGCAGTGTGTTCATCTTACCTGCCCCTGAGTTTGCCCTCTTCTTCGGGATGACTTCTGCATGAACACATGAAGAGCAGGTAGGTTTTAATAGAGCTGCATATAGGAGTGGCTCCTCTCTAATGTGCTCTGTCCACTTCCCTATATGGCATTCACTCGGGACTGAGAATCTCATGAGGATGTAACCAAAAGCTGTATTGTTGTGGTTGTCTTCCTGAGTGATATGAATGCTGCCTTGAGAGCCAATCAGAAAAGCAGTGGAAATGATGCATTTCCTGGTTGTTTCAAATGTAACATGGACAACTGGAGGAGGCCACAGCAGTGGAGTTAAAGACAGATATGTATTAATGGAGCATAATTTATGAAAGGAAGTGAGAATATAGTAACCCGTAAATGGTAATCTCTGGTAATCTCGAAGACCAACCCTATCCCCTTTTCTAACTTCAGCGTAGAGTTGGCTTACTTTACATTTTGTGATCCAGAAGATACTTCCAGTACTCAAGTATACAGTGCCTATAAAAAGCATTAACCTCTTGGATGTTTTATAAAAACATGTAAGGTAAAATAAGTGACCAGTAGTCTCACAATTAGTGACATGGGGATCACCTGAGTGCAGTAAATGTGTCTAAAGTGATAACTCACCAAGTCTATGACTACTCTAAAGGCGTAAGAAGCTTCAGCAGCTGAGATGGGAGAGACTGCATACAACAACCATTGCCTTAACCGGGCAAAGCTTTATGGGAGAGTGGCAAAGAGAAAGCCACTGTTGAAGAAAACTCATTAAAGCTTGACTAGAGCTCTCCAGAAGGCACGTGAGAGACTCCATGGTCTAGTGGAAAAAGTTTTGGGGTCTGATGAGACCAAAACGGGGCTTATTTGCCATGAGACAAGATGCTATGTTTGGCAGACACCAAAAACTGCACATCACAAACACACCACCCCCACTGTGAAGCACGGTGGAGGCAGCATCATGCTGTGGGGATGCTTCTATGCAGCCTGACCTGGCAGGCTTGTTGAGGTAAAGTATCTTAAATAGGTGGTGCATGTGCAAAAGTACTAAAAAGTGGGGTTTTTTTGTGATATGTCCCATTCAAATTTCCAATGATTCAGTTTCTGTTTACCTCTTGGACTTGAAGCAGGGCTTAACTTATCAGGAGAAGTACAAGTGGATCCTCTGGATTTCTGTAGCCTGTCTTTTGAGGACTCTGGTGACCGTCCATTCTGTGTTACGCTCCCAGATGCAGAAGTTGTGGTCTTTGAGACACGATTTTGTGCACCGTAGATAGTTTCAAAGTCTGGATTGGTTTTCAGAAAGAGGAAAAGAAGAGAGCACACGCCATGAGAAATGAAACTGTTACTTTTATCAGAGTAAGAGGAATTTAGCAACAAACAGGATAATGATCCAGTAAATGATAATCATTCATCAGCTAGCAGTAATGAGAGTTTAAGTCTCAGGTGTGTAACTCACCTCTGACAAACACAGCAGCGCAGCAGGATGTCTTTCCTGCACTGTTGTCTGCAAGGCATGTGTAGGCACCGGCATCTTCAGGTAAGCACTCCGTCACCACAAAACTCATCTTCTTGCCATCAAAAGAGGACTTCCCAAAACGGGCCACTTCACCTGCCCGTGGGAGGAAACAAACACTAGAAACACTCTATCCCATAATAGTGTGAAGAATTTAAGAGTACAACAAGGAGAGGAGGTGCTAGGATAAGGACAACACTCTGTAGAGGACAAAACATGCTGTTGTAGATGTTCAAATTCTTTTGCATTGACAGCCATTGATTAAACACTTTCAATTATAAAACAAAGTCAAATGGAGTTTGGAGGAATAAAAACTGAGACTCATGTTTTGGCTTCATTGTGTTAAAATAGGTTCAGCAGTTAGAGCTGCCTCCTAACAGCATGAAGCTTTTTGTGTGGAGTTTGTGTGTTCTTCCCATGCATGGGTTCTCCGTGGATACCCACGGTCCAAAAACATGCTCCTTAGGTTAATTGGTGACTCCTTATGACCCATAGGTGTTAGTGTGAATATTTGGCTGTCTCTACATGTCAACCCCGGGTGTACCCCTGCCCCTGGCTCAGTGGCAGCTGGGATTGGCCCCTGCCTTCCCATGACCCAGAACAGGATAGGCAGTACAGATAATGGATGGATGTATTGAAGTAAGGACATTCATGAAATCTAAAATGTCATCAAATGTGGAGATGCTGTTGTGTAATTACTCACCATTGTGCAGCCAGGACACTTTGATTGGCTGACTTCCAGAGATAACCCCACGCAGGGTGATATCACTTCCTTCATCCACACAGCAGTCCTGCAGGGGCTCTATGAAAACAGGTGGATCCAAACTTTCACTGGAGGAGAGTTTATGAGGCCCTGAATGTGGAAGAGAGGTATGCAGTGAGTGACTGTATAACATTCTTTACATGACTTTTGCCTCACATGTGAAGCACATCACCATTACTAATAGTCTTACATTTATAATGACTGAACTCTTGGATTGGACTGGAGGCTTACAGAGAAAAGTATTTCATTAATTATACTGAAATCCTTGCTTAACGCACAGGGGAGGGTATTCCCAAGACCTCCACTCCCCCTGATCCGGCAAAGTTTCATGGATCAAAAGCACATTATCATGTCCGCAGGCTGACACTGAGTGGTATCAGCAGTGCAATTAAATACCATTAAAGAACAGAGGCCTGCTGGGGGAAGTTTAGGTGTAATACATTACTAAATCTCATTGAGCTGTTAGTCATATAAAGTATAGTTTTGTTTTAACAAAATAGATTTTTTTATTGTCAACCTTTAGCTAGTGTTTAAAGCTTTGAATGATTTATCATTAACCCTCATGTGTGAGGACAGTCACTGGGGTATCTGTCTATCTAGCTATACTATGCTACACTAAGTATTCTGCTGTCTGACCATTACACTAATGACACCGTATTCAAATATATGTGCTTTAATATGGAGCTGGTGAAGTCAGTCAACCCAGACATCCCTCTCCTCAGCGATGGTTTCCAGTTCCTCTTGAGGCATTCCCAGGCCAGAGGGGATATATAATCCCTCCAGTGAGTTCTGGATGTGTCCTGGGGTCTACTCCCAGTTGGATGTGCCTGAAAGACCTCCACAGAAGGCCAACCAGGAGCCATCCAGATCAGATGCCCGAACCACCTCAACTGGCTCCTTTCAATGTGAAAGAGCAGCAGCTCTATTTCAAGGTCCCTCTGGTTGTCTGAGCTCCTCACCCTATCTCTAAGGCTGAGCCCAGACACCCTCCTAAAGAATCTCATCTCCACCAATGGAACCTGCAATCTCATTCTTCAGTCATTACCCAGAGTTCAAGATCATAGGTGAGGGTTGGAACATAGATTGACCGGTAAACAGAAAGATTTGCTTTCTGGCTCAGCTCCTTCTTTACCACAACAGCACCTGCACACTGCTGATGCTGCACCAATCCACCTGTCAATCTCACGATCCATTACCACCTCACTTGTGAACAAGACCCCGAGGTACTTGAACTCCTTCACCTGGGGCAGAGACTCACTCCCCACCTGAAGAAAGCGATCCACAGTTTTCAGGCAGTTTTCAGACTTTGAGGTGCTTGTTCTCATACAAGCCACTTTGCACTCAGCCGCAAACTGCTTCAGTGCTTGCTGGGAGTCCTCAGCCGAGGAAGCCAATAGAACCACATTATCTGTAAACTGCAGAGATCAAATTCTGTCTGTAGTTGTTGCTTTGTTCACTGGGACACAGCCATGTTGGTAGAGAAAATGGTCTTCCCCAAACTGTTGCCACAAAGTTGGATGCATAGCATTGTCCAAAATGTCTTGGTATGCTAAAGCATTGAGGTTGTCCTTCACTTGAGTTTAAAAACAGCCCCACATCATTACCCCTCCTCCACCAAACTTCACAGTTGGCAGAATGCAGTCAGACAGGTAACGTTCTCTTGGCAATTGCCAAGCCTAGCCTCGCCCATCTGACTGCCAAACAGAGAAGCGTGATTCGTCACTCCACAGAACAGCTCTCCTTTGATCCACAGCCCAGTGTCAGCGCGCTTTACTGTACTCCATCCAATACTTGGTATTGGACTTGGTGTTGTGAGGCTTGCATGCAGCTGCTTGTCCATGGAAACACCTTCCATGAAGCTTCTGCCACAAAGTTTTCGTGCTTACATTAATGCCAGTAGAAGTTCAAAACTCTTAGCAGTTGATTTTACGTGGTCTTCTGCTTGCTGGCTGAGTTGCTGTTGTTCCTAAATGCTTCCATTTTCCAATAACATCACTTAAAGTTGACCGTAAGTTTGAGCCTTCTAAACTGAGAGGTGGTTTTCACACATCTCTCTCTCAAAACTAGCTGTCAAATTTTAAGCAGATTCAGGGTCAGTCACAACTCTGCACTGTTTTAAAAACCTACAGCAGTTAAAATGAAACTGTGTGAGGTCATGCTGGCTCAAGACGTTCTTTGTGTATCACTTCCCGGTATTTTGATGTTTA
This sequence comes from Cheilinus undulatus, assembly GCF_018320785.1. Lineage (NCBI taxonomy): Eukaryota > Metazoa > Chordata > Actinopteri > Labriformes > Labridae > Cheilinus > Cheilinus undulatus. Next base: position 19,634,731 of record NC_054885.1, read on the forward strand.
TAGTACCATAAAAGAAGAAGATATAGATGATTTGTTGGCAGGCAAACCATACACAAGTAAGCATTTCTGCTGTTCAATGCTCTGTTCTTTTTATACTAAAGGCTATATTTAGACTTATAGCTGTATCATGCAAAAAACAACTGAGTATTTCTGAGTCTGATGAAACCGGCTGTTCTGTTTTTCAATTAACTCATACCAAACTAAAGAAGAAGTTTATTTTTGTAAGTGAGAGATGTTGCAAAAGGAAGTGAGCTTTAAGACCTCTGAGAGCATAACATGTTCAGAGACATGAAAATGAAAGGCCAAGAGCCCAATAAACAATCAGAACACATGTTTGGACATTCTTATTAAAGACAAACATCACTGGAGGTACTTACTCTGAGGCAACAAAAGTGCACTTTCTCCTTACTTATGCAGCAACAGAAAACCATGCTCAGACTTGTCTATGGACATGCTGACATTAATAACATGGTAAATGCTACCAGGTTGAGCTCTTACCCAACTCAAACACGCACACACCTAAATCACAAATCCCCTCTCTTTCTTGGTGCTGCTCTTACCTGTGTCAGAGGATTTCTGTGAGGTCTTGGTCTCTGATTGTGGTTCCTTTCCCGGTGCAGACAATGCACAGGGTGGCTTGATGTGCATCCTGAGGGTGGACACATAACGCTGTTTACTGCCATCACCATTCATTTTCTGTTTTTAGTCCTCCCTGCAAAATAATTTACACTGTCATTTCCCCAGCTTGTTATCTCACTTCCTTTTTGCCACAGTCTCTGTAGTGTCTCTTCGGTAAAAACCAACACTCTTCTGACTCTTTCTCGGTCCCAGTGTAGCTCTGAGGCTCACTCCTCACACTTCTCTGCACATGTTCAAAGCTGTGTTTTCTCATCCTACCCTCATCTACACTGACTCCACCTACGAGACAAATCTATCTGTTTTACTCCACTTGTTTCAGGCTGTGGAGCTCTTTCTTTATCTCTCCAGTCACTCTAATGTCTAATACTCCTCCCACAACTCAAACCCTGGGCTTTATTGCCACTTCTGACACAATGTGCACATAAACAAGGAAACGCACAAGAGAAGGGAAGGAATAGGCTTATCTTCCCACCCAGCCAAAGGTCATATTGTGTGCTGTTTGTCGAATGTGCTGCCGTTTATCGATTTTACTGTTTGCCCTCTCACTTATCAATCCTGTAACTGAACTTTGTGATGCCAAAGACGCCTGTATGGCAAATGTTCATTCTAACGCCTATAGCTTTAAAGTTGTGATAGTGAACAACAGGCTCATAAATTCTAAATGTGAAACCAACACACGGTGACACCAGGGGTGGCCGGTCCCAGGGTAACAGCGTCCCTGCACAAAACCACCTGCTGCCGTGGCAACCACAGATGTCTCTTGAGTGGGCTGCTGCGGCTCTAGTACTGTTGTTTTGGCTATTAACACAGTAGATGGTACAAAATGCTACCTTTAAATGATGGGATGCAGGGAATAAATGTGGCATAATGATCGACCTGCAGTGATTCCCCGTCTGTGCTCACAGCAGAAGCCCACTGAGGTGATTATAACATCTCTTTTCAGTCTACTTCTACAGCAGCTTCCACATGAGTGATCACACAGCGAGCTCTGTGAGGAGCTTGTTTTAGTTTCTGTGAGGCAAGAATTCCCAAATCAAACATTTGCCAAAGGGCTGAACACAGAAACAACATTGTAAGGATGGTTTTTGGAGATATGCACTTGCATACCTCTATATTATTGGTGAAATAGCTTTGCTCAATCGATTTTACACAGTACTTATCTCAGTGATGCTAAAAAGTGGCTGCTCTGCTATTATTATTATTATATATATCACATTCTTTCTCCTTTTTTCTGTCTTGTTATCTGATTTAAAAGGGATGAAACCAGTGGAATGCATTTAAACTTCACTATCAACAATACTCCTTTCATCCAAGCTCAAATAAAATTCCAGATTAACCCTTTAATATCCGCCTAATGATGCCCTTTCCCAAAAATGAACAACATTAATTCCTTGTAACTGAATGTGTCAACTTTCAGGAAATGCAAATAAATGACTCTTTATGTAAATTTTTCAGATAAAAAATAAAAACCCAGTTTCAAAAAAAAAAACAGGATGCAATGACTTGCAAATGTCACACATCCAATTTTATTGCAAAACCAACATATGAAATATCAAACTGAGACATTTTGCCATTTCATGAAAATGTCGGCTCCTTTTGAGTTTGATTGAAGCGATATATCTAAAAAACAGTAGGGATGGGGCAACAAAGAGCTGAAAAAAATAAGTGATAATAATGAAAAACAGCTGGAGGAGCATTTTACAACTAATTAGGTCAATTGGCAACAGGTCAGTAACATGACTAGGTATAAATGGAGCATTTTAGAGAGACAGAGTCTCTCTGATGGGCAGAGGTTTACCAATCTGGGTCTGAAAATTGAAGATGGGTCTGGCTGCAGAACATACATTTCTGACAGTCACTCTGCCAGACACCAGATATCTCAGAAAGGAAGTTGTTGATAGCCCACAACAGATTTCCAATTTTTGATTTTTTTTTTTTAATTTTTAAATAAACTTAATTCATAAACATAATCTGGCAGTGACATTCATAAAAAACACACTGCAAACATTACAGACAAAGCAACATTTTATAGATGAAACAGCCACAAAGGTCAGAGGTCTAATCTAGGATTAAATTATTTATTGACCTGTTTTGGAAGTAGCTACATGAACTTTGCCTCGATTTAGCTCTGTTGGCTTTAGCTAAAGCTAACATAGCTATGCTATTTAGGTAATTAATGTTACTACATAAGTCAATGTCATTATGTTAGCTTTAGCAACATGAGCTTTAGCAAACATAGACAAGGCTAACTTAGCTACATGTATAACAGAGAATATTAGCTGCTTTGTGAGCTTAGCTTTAGCTCTGTAAGCTAGTTGGCTCTGTTATCTAAAGTGGCTCTTTAATCTACATTACTTATGCTGCTAATGAAGCTACTGTATGTAAGCTACGCTGGCTGTGTTAGAATGTTTTCATGGAGGATCAGCTTTTTCCTGTAGTTTACAGTTTAGTTTCTGCTTTATTTAACATTTTCTAATCAGGTTTTGTAGGTCAGCATTTTTATTTTTAACTTTTGGTATCCTAAGCTTTACCTTGAGTGTAACCATGATTTAAAACAGAAGTTAATTTCTGATGGTATTTTAAAAGTTTGAGCTTTGTAATTCTGTGCTGAGATATACAGCGTCCCAGATGAACAGTCTGTGAGAGTGGCCTTCAGAAATGAATTGTCTGCAGCCAGACTGTCTTAAAAAGAATTTCAGAAAAATTGTCCTCAATGTACAATTGTGAAGACATTGGCTATCCCACTATCTACAGCTGTTGTTCGTCACCCTGGGGATCATGAAACACCGAGAGGGGGTGTCAGACAGCTTCCAAAAATAAAGTTTTTTTTTTTATTATTTCAAATATGTTTATATATTTCTAAGGCTTATTTTACCCAATTTTATAGATAGAAAATGCAAGGCTTCACATTACTATTCTTGAATGTGCATGGCTGTGATTAACTTCAACTTCAACCACCCTCAGGTACAGTTTTTGTCTCTGGCACCTTTATTTTGGGGGTCACTGCCCAAAAAGGTTGAGAACCCCTAATCTACAGTACATAATATCATCAAAAGATTCAGAGAATCTGGAGACATCTCTGAGCACAAGAGACGAGGCCAAATGTCAATAATGGACAACCATGATCTTCCTGCAGCCCTCAGGCTGCACTGTTTTAAAAACAGGCATGATTCTGACCTGGAAATCTCTGCATAGGGTCAGGAACAATTCCAGAAATCATTGTCTGTGTCATCCACAAATGCAAGTTAAAGCTGTATCATGCAAAGAAGAAGCCATATGTGAACACAATCCAGAAACGCTGCTATCTTCTTGGGGCCAAGGCTCATTTAAAATGGACTAAGGCAAAATGTAAAACTGTTCTGTGGTCAGTTGAATCAAAATTTGGATTTCTTTTTGGAAACCACGGATACTGTGTCCTGCAGACTAAAGAGGAGAGGGACCTTCCAGCTTGTTATCAGTGCACAGTTCAAAAGCCTGAATCTTTGATGGTATGGGGTTGCATTAGTGCCTATGGTGAGGGCAGCTTACACATCTGACACCGTCTTACCCATCCAGACAACGTCTCTTTCAGGGAAGGCCTTGTATATTTCAATGCTAAACCACACACTGCATCCATCACAACAGCCTGGCTTCACAGTAGAAGAATCCAGGTGTTGAACTGGCCTGTCTAAAGTCTAGACCTTTCAACGATAGAAGACATTTGGTGAAAATCTTGCAAAGGTTTCCCAGGACTATTGAGCAGCTAGAATCCTACATCAGATGACAACGGGGCAACACTCCTCTCCAAAACTCCAGCAGCTGGTCTCCTTACATCCCATGTGTACACTCAGACTACTGGTAAAAGAAGACGGGATGATACACAATGCTAAACAAGGCCCCGTCCCTACTTTTTTGAGATGTGCTGTTGCTGTCAAATTCAAAATGAGCTAATATTTTTCATGTAATATTAAAATGTCTCATTTTTAACATCTGATATGTTGTTTATGTTCTATTGTGAGTAAATTATGGGAGATGAGGCTCCTGTCTGCTTGTAATAGTGCTGATAGACCCTGCAGGTGAAGGTGATAATTGTAACAGGGGTGTAACTAAATCATGTCAGCGTTTCATACGTGTTGCATATCATGACAGACATTATTTCTAATAAGATCTGACTCAAAGCTTTAAATGAGAAGTGACAGCTTCCCTGGATAAAGAAAACACATGCAGAGAGAGTTAGCAGAGCCGCTCATTAGGAGGAAACACAGTGATAATGCTGTGATTCTCCCACAGAGCCTTGGCCAATAGGAGCATAATTAATGTCACTTAGGTACAGGACCACTTACTGCAAACAATAGAGTCTGGAGCAGGGGGAAGACATGCGGACTGACCCGTTAATCTACCTCCTCCCTCTGTACAGGACAAGGCTGTAACTTTCACTAGTAGACGGTATGCTTGCAGGTAGTTTAGTCTACAGATGTCTGCAAACGATGGCTGTGATAAAACGAAAAACAGTCCCTGTGTTCCCTAAACAAGCAGCCATGACTCTTTAATTAAGGGCACAGATGTAGACTGGAGATAGACACAGCAGAGTAAAGGAAGAATTCAGTCAGATGATAGGAATCTTTACAGGGGTTTCAAAATCAAACAAATATAATATGAGTGAAGATTAAACCTGAAGTGAAGTTTAAAAAGTAAAGCAAGCAAGGAAATGCAGTTCTGGGTTTTATTTCGCTAAAATGAATCAACATAAGATAAATGTTTAAATAAAAATGTTGGAGCATGTTAAACTAATGGGAGGGAATACCAGGAAGCATCAAAGCAACAGAAACTTCCTTTATTGGTGATATTTGGCAAGCAACAGAAAGCCATTAACATGCCATAGTTTTAATACATGTTCTTCTACATTATCAGTGTTAATATACAACCTACATCAGTCCTTCAAATGAAATTTATGATATCACATAAATGGAAAACATGTGTCTACATGAACTGGTTTTCATAACTAATCTGTTGCCCTCTGGATATGTCTTGGTTGTTTTCTGTAAAAACCTGCATCCACATGTGACGCTCATGTAGCATGGCAGAGTTAAGGTGGCAATGCAACAGAAGAGGACTCTGGCGCCATCTAGAGGCCAACTGTATAGTTCCACTCAGTGCGATTAAATGCTTAAAATGTGTTTTGATATCTTGCATTTGGTTCCCACCCCAGTCTGCAGCACCAAAAATAAGCGTCGCACAACTTACTAATATATCAGAGCCCCTATCTTGATATATGTTTTTTATTATAGAATGAAAGATCCGTTTGGCTTTCCCCCAGTTTTAAAACATACCATCATAGTGCGTTTTCTATAGATATCCCAGCCGTCTAAATTGCTTTGTCTCATTTTACATCTAAGAAATCTAACGTTGCCAGAACCAATAACAAAAACACTGTGGCATTATTTAGACAGAGCACCACAAGGACCTAAAATTGCACTTTAGCACTCCCCTGTAGCAAAACAATAATATTTTTTTGCAGACCACTGAAATTCAGAGCATGGGCTTCAAATATATTATGAATTACGTTTTTTTTAAAGAGAAAAATTGTGGCTCCACTTGGACAGTTAGCTTTATTTGATAACATCACTTAAATTCAGTTTCTTCAACTAAAGTTTAACCCACAGTTTTAGAGAGAGGCATATCAGGCCTCAAATGTGGCTTAAAATCCTGTAGTGTGTGGCCAGCCTATGAATCAAACAGGAAAATGATAGAGTAAAAAGGCAGTTCAGTTTTTTTGAAGTCCATGCAGCCTTTTCTGCTCCTTTTTATATTACAAAGAAATAATAGAGGCTGCGTAAGAGATTGTAACGACGTTTTGATACACATGGGCTATTATCTTCAGTTCACAGTAACAGGAGAGGTTCATATCTAACATCTGACATCTGCCTTTCTACATTGACAGGAAGGAATCTTAACTTTCTCTCTTCTTCTCTGTCTGATCAGCTGTAGATACACACAGCTAAATTACATGACATATTAGCTTATTAGTCATAGACAGCTGCTAGAGATGGAAAAAAGGTTCATGTATATAGAGAGAGCAAGGGAAAAAGGTCTTCTGTTGTCTATAAGGTCTGGTTAACAGAACACCGGAGCACAACACTGCATTTGTGTATGAGCTTTAAAACTACAAATCCACGGTGTATTTTCATCACTGCAGCCATGCAGCACTCTTATGTTTTCCTTTAGAAATGCCTTTGTCTTCCCTGATCCTGTTTGGATGGACTGCACCAAACACTGAGGGCAGGGGTCAATCACAATTAATCTGAGCATTTCTACTCATAGTTTTAGTCATTAAAATTAACCAAAAAATGATCTCAAATGTGTGAAACTGCCGAGAAACATTCACTGCAGCCAGATTCTGAAGCCTCTCCACTCTCTGCTAATTATCAGTAACTGCTAGCTTCATAGAGCAAGCTATTTAGCTGACTAAAAAGACTAATGACTATTCAACATTATAGCCCAGCCTATATGATAGTAAACCTTATCACTTACCCATAGGGAACCAGTCCTGCACCATGGCAATAACTTCACTAGCTAGGTAGAACTTCTGTCTTTTTGAAGTGGCTGCCATCTTGGCCTAAGTCACACTCTTGACTCTCTTCTTTATACTACAGGCGTAGGATCACATGATCTGTTCAGCTGAGGATGCTGGTGATTTTACCAAAGGTGGCCAGCGTCATGAAGAGCTAAGGCAAAAAAAAAAAAAAAAATTGTTAAAAAAAAGACAGGCCATTATTTTAGGAAGGTGACGGTCTGTACCATGGCTCTCTCTCTCTCCTCACTTAATAAAACAGGCACAACATGGCATGCAGCGCAGTAATTGCTTAAGCTCAATCAAAGCCAATTGAATAGAAACGTGACAGCTCATCAAACACTAAATACTATCACCACACACCATGCATGATGGAGGATGAGGAAGACCCTGGAAAAGACCAGATGGAGGAGGCCTTTGGGAGGAAGAGAGCTGAGACTCATGGGATCAAAAATCAGTGCTGAGAGCAGGGGCCCTATATGAACTTCTTAGTATCAGGATTTATAGGACACTCATTCTTTGGATCCAAAATCTGCTGGGAATGATGAGTCTGTCTAACAGAGGAGCCATCAATAAAATCAAAGTTAACTCAGGGAAGATGTCCACATACAGCCGCTTGTAAAAGTATTCATATCCCTTGAACTTTTCCACATTTCTTCATGTTACAACCACAAACATAAATGTATTTTATTGGGATTTTGCATGATAGAAGAACAAGGTAGCACATAGTTGTAAAGTAGAAGGAAAATTATACATGGCTTTCAACATTATTTACAAATGAAAATCTGAAAAGTGTGGTAATCAAAGTCTTCAGCTCCCTGGAGTCTGACACCCATGAATAAAATCCAGTGTAACAAACTGCCTTCAGAAGTCCTCTAATTAGTTAACAGAGTCCACCTGTGTGTAATCTAATCTCAGTCTAAATACAGCTGTTCTGTGAAGGCCTCAGACGTATGTTAGAGAATATCAGTGAACAAACAGCAACATGAAGACCAAGGAACACACCAGGCAGATCAGGGAGAAAGCTATGGAGAAGTTTAAAGCAGGGTTAGGTTATAAAAAAATATCCCAAGCTTTGAACAGCTTATGGAGCACTGTTCAATCCATCATCCCAAAATAGAAAGAGCATGGCACAACTTCAAACCTATGGAGAAATGGCCGTCCACCTAAACTTACAGACCAGGCAAGGAGAGCATTGATCAGAGAAGCAACAAAGAGGCCCATTGGAACTCTGGAGGAGCTGCAGAGATCCACAGCTCAGGTGGGAGAACCTGTCCACAGGACAACCACTAGTCCTGCACTCCACAAATCTGACCTTTATGGAAGAGTAGCAAGAAGAAAGCCATTGTTGAAAAAATGCTATGAGGAGTCTCGTTTGCCAAAAGCCATGTGGGGGACACACCATCTGTTTGGTGATGTTTCCTCTCAGCGTCAGTGGCAAAATAGGCATAAAAAGGCAACAACGAGAAGAAAACATGTAAAAAATTGCTGAGAAGTGACAGCAAATGAGTTACAGGTGACAAAAATGGTCAAAAAGCAGCAAAATGAGTGAAAAGTGGCCACACACCATGGGGGACCAAAAATGACAAAAGTAAAAATAAATAAATAAATGTAGAAATAAATACAGAAATAATTAAGGTTAGAAATAAATGAATAAATAAATATATACAGGAATAAATAAATAAATAAATGCAAAACCAGCAAAAATGTTGAAATATGTATGTATTTATTTGTCTTTTTTGACATTTTATGACTCATTTATTTATTTATATACTTACATATGTTCTTATTTTTGTTTATTTTCATATTTCCATATGTATTTCTTCATTTGTACTTTTAAGTCCACATTTATTTATTTACATATGTGTACAGGTCTTGTAATTGCATTTAATTTAAATTAACAAGTTCATTAAAAAGTCTTTGAAAATGTTAAAGTTGTTTTTTGTGTAAATTCATGTGTATTTTATCAAAGGAAAAGTCGCTGAATAAACCAGTATCTGTTGAGCTAATGTGCTATACTCAGTTTGTCCAGGAGACGGTGCTCTGCACACACAGTGACAAGAAGTCTTGTTTTGGCTAAGGGTAAAACAGCCAGGAAGTGATGAAAATGTCAGAACAAGTTTTTTTTTTGTTTGTTTGTTTGTTTGTTTTTTTACTTTATTTGTGAATACAAATCTTACAAGCAGATCAATTGTATTCCAACCAAAAACCTTGAATGACAGGAGAGGTCAGGACCCTGCTGGGGAACAGGAACATTGCCTTCTGGTCCCGTGACATGGAACTGTACAGTGTAGCCAGGGCAGACCTGAAAAGGAGCATCCGACAGGCCAAACAGGACTACAAAAACAAAACTGAGGACCACCTCCAGAGCAACAACTCAAGGCAGGTGTAGCAGGGGGTCTAGAATATCCCTTACAAACCCAGACCCAATGTTGTGGATGGTGATGCTGCACTGGCAGAGGAGCCGAACTGTTTCTTTGCCCGCTTCGAACAGACAACATCAGAAGCAGCTCCATCTCATCCAACAGCCAACACCAGCCACTCCTTCATGGTGGAGGAACATGACGTGAGGCGTGTACTAAGGAAAGTAAATCCCAGGAAAGCAGCAGGACCTGACGGCATCCCTGGCAGGGTGCTAAAAGACCGGCAGATCAGCTCACTGGGGTCTTTACAAAGATATTCAACCTGCCCTTGGCTCAGGCCACCATCCCACCCTGCCCTTAGTCCTCAACTATCATCCCTGTCCCAAAAAAAACCCATCAGCAGCCTAAATGACTTCTGGCCAATTGCTCTGACTCCAATCATAATGAAGCCCTTCAAGAAACTGATCAGAAGCCACATCATCCATGGACTTCCACCCACATTTGACCCTCACCAGTTCGCATATAGGGAAAACAGATCAACAGAGGATGCCATAGCCATAGCCCTCCACACCACCCTGACCCACACAGAACAAAAAAACAGTTATGCCAGGGTTCTTTTCATTGACTTCAGCTTGGCATTTAACACAATCATCCCTAGCAGACTGGCATCGAAACTTAACAACCTTGGCTTCCTACACTTCACCTGCCTCTGGATTAAGGACTTCCTCAGCGAACGAACACAGAGAGTCAGAGTAGGGCCCCACCTCTCCACAGCACTTAGCCTCAACACTGGCTCCCCACAAGGATGTGTACTGAGCCCCCTGCTTTACACTCTCTAAACACATGACTGCACCCCCACCCACCCAGGCAACTCCATCGTGAAGTACGCAGAATAGTGCAGCATCAACAACCTGGTCCTCAACACAACAAAGACTAAAGAAATAATAGTGGACTTCAGGAGAAACAGATCTGACTCTCAGCCCATACACATTAACGGGGCCTGTGTGGAGAGGGTCTCGAACTTCAAGGTCCTGGGCCTGCACCTGAATGAAGACCTAACCTGGAAAACCAACAGCACAGCACTTATCAAAAAGGCACAGCAGTGACTCCACTTTCTGAGGGTCCTTAAGAGCAACGCCCTGGCCAAGGAGCTGCTGGTGTTTTTTTTACAAATGCTCCATTGAAAGTGTACCGGCATACTGCATCCCAGTCTGGTTCTCCAGCTGCACTGCTCAGGAGAAGACAGCTCTCCAGAGGGTCATCAACACAGCACAGAAAATCACAGGCTGTGCTCTCCTCTCCTTAGAGGAGCTGTTCAGGTCCTGCTGCCACAGGAAGGCCCTTGGCATCTTGAAGGACTCATCCCACCCAGCACATCACCTGTTCCAACTGCTACCCTCAGGAAGATGCGTCAGGACAATAAGAACCAAAACTAAGAGACTGAAAACCAGCACATATCCCAGAGCAGTTTCAATATTAAATGAGAAACTGCTCGAGCACTAAATGGTAGTGGAAAAAAAATTGGTCGTACAATGACAATAAAAAAATGATTCTGATAAAATAGACAATCCATCAAAACAGCACTAAGATGTACTGAAACAAGCACAGAGAAAAGACCTCTGTCTGCAGCTAAATGTAGATCTTTAGTCACTTTAACAAATGTGGTAAGCTTGCTCTCAATCCTGACTTTAAGTAGTCAAACGCAGTGTTCATTTGAAGACAGACACATAACTGGTAAGCACTACTTTCTCATGGATCTTTGCAACAAAAAAGTTTAGATATAGCTCTATGCTTAGCTAAGATGCCTGAACTTCAGATCTTGTAGTTCTTTGACTAACACAGTAACTATAAAGTATTTACACCAGAGGCACCAGAGCCAGAAAAGAGTCTCTTTTGGGCTCTGCTGAGGGCAGAGTGCATATTTGGGATCCTTGTTTCCAGGTTTTCGATGTTCCAGCAGGTGATGGGGCAGCATCCCCACATGTAGAAGCCTGTATAAAAGCAACTCAGTCCCCATGGAAAAAGCTGGGTGTCTTGGATCCAAAAGTCCACCAGGTTACTAATGCAGCAGAGGGAGAGGTTCACCTGGTATTTCAACTCTGAGTGCTGCTGAGTCTGTGTGGATATTCAATTTAATTCAGTTCAGTTCAGAACACTTTATTTGTCCCTGATGGGCAATTACAAGGCACAAAGAGCAGCAGCATGGACAGACACTTAACATTTAAAACAAAACATGCAAATAGCAAAAAAATAAATAAAAAGGAATGGGAGATAGTGCCTAAAGACATTCACCTCTAAAGTGCTATGTGCAGTCAGTACAAGTGGACGACTGTCTTTCATGGGAGAGAGCATCAATATGATGCTAGAGTACAGATGGGTTAGAGCTCAGGAGCTGGACTGCTGTGAGGACAAAGGTAGCTCTCCCTTGTGTCTTGCAGCCTGCAACTCAGTCTGCGACCTGACGGTAGCCACTCCAACACAGAGTGAAGAATGTGTGAGGGATCTTGAGGGAACCAGAGCAGTACAAATGGTCTGTCATTCACAAAGATCAGGTCTCAGTCAGGCTTGTACAACTGGACACTGCAATTTTACTCTATTCTTCTTTGCTGAACTGCTTAAGCTCTGTCGGGTTGCACTGGGATCAGGTGTGAACAGCCCTTTTCAAGTCAAGCCACAAATTCTCTGTTTGACTGAGGTCTGGGCTTTGACTCAGCCCCTTTCAGCCATGTTCCTCTTGTTGATTTTAAATCATTACTGTGTAGCTTTCACTGTATGCTTCTGGTTATTGTCTTGCTGGAAAAAAAAATCCTCTCCCAAGCCAAGTTCTCTTGCAAACTGAATGAGACTGTCCTCCATGATGTTCATATATTTTTCTGTATTCATTTTACAATCTGCCTTTGCAAGCCTTCCAGGGCCAGCTGCTGAGAAGCATCCCCACAGCATGATGCTGCCACCACCATGCTTCACAGCAGGGATGGTGTGTTTGTGGTGATGTTCAGTGTTTGGTGTTTGCCAAACATAGCATCTTGTCTGATGGCCAAAAAGCACCATTTTGGTCTCGTCAGACCAAAGAACTTTCTCCCACTTGACCGTGGAGTCTTCCACACACCTTTTGGTGAACTCTAGTTGAGATATACTATGAGTTTCCTTCAACAGTAACTTTCTCTTTACCACTCACATATAAAGCTTTGTCATAAATGTTGTGGTAGTCTCTCTCACTGGTCTCCTTCTTGCACGGTCACTCAGTTTGTGAGGACAGCCTGATCTAGGCAGATTTACACATGTGCTGCTATATTCCTTCCATTTCTTCATGATGGATTTAACGTAGCTCTGGGGGACGTTAAGTACCTTGGAATATTTTTCGTATCTATCCCCTGACTTATAACCTTTTCTCTGGGTTGCTTAGAGTGTTCCTTTTGTCTTAATGGTATAATGGTAGCCAGGAATACTAATTTACCAGTGGCTGGACCTCTGAGACACAGGTGTCTTTATACTACAATCACTTGAGACACATTCAGTGCATTTAGGTGATCCCCTTTTCACTAATTGTGAGACTACTAGCTTCATTAATTTACCTTAAATATTTCATTTAATTGACATTACCTTGTAGAAATCTGTTTTCACTTTGACATTAAAGAGTGTTTTTTGTCATTTTTTTGTGTCTAAAAAAGCCAAATTATAAAAAACATGACTGGTTTATATTAAAAAAAAAAAAAAAGTTAAACATCCCACTGGGTAAATACTTTTTACAGGCACTGTATATTATTTTATCGTACTTTTTGGATGACAACATTTAACAGTTCAAAAGGAACTTTCAGTTACTAAGGTCGAAAGGTTAAATAAACTTTACTGAACACTGGTATTCATTAGTATGCCATCTTTTCATGTGATTCTGGTGTCTTAGCCCCATGAATGTCTGCCATCAGCCTTCACAGGGATCTTAGCTATCATTACTCTCTGCCCTCCTCCTCAGCTGGTGACCCCATGAATGCAAAATATAAGGACATGGAATCTCTTACAGATATATCAAACTTATTCTTTTACACATTTTAAAGCACAACATCAGTGTGATCTCAGCTTCATGGCTACTACCCCCAGAGTAAATAGCATGCTCACAATTGCACATTTTAGAGTCTACAAACTTGACACTACCATACATGCAGTTTTGAGGGAAAAAAAAAGTGGTGAAGCTTCCAAGGCACTGTGAAAAATGTAACACTTAAGCTGAGCAGTGACCCCTGACATCTCCCTCAGCAGCTCTCAGGCTGGCAGGACAAACAGTCATAAATCGCCTCAGGCTGTAGCAGTGAGAGGGCAAAGCTGCTGTGTGGCCTGTTGGCCAAACCACCTCTCTCTATCACCACTTAAGATGAAATGTTTCTGCAGACCAAAAGGGACTGTCTGATTTGTTGTCAAGTAACACAAAATATCTTCTTACTGCTAAAGGACCATTTAATTTGTATGCCAGAGACCATGAAACAGCAGGGGGTGTTGTTCACCAAAAAAGTATGGACAGAGATGTAACATTGGGATGTTTGAAGCTGAAAATGTTCATCTGGATCATGTTACAATGCCTCTGTCTTTACTTTTTAAGACATGCACATACTTCCCAAAATGCCATCTCTCCTATCAGACACTCTCGTAACTTATAATTTCTCTCCCCTGCAGCTGAAACAGCGATCCAGCTCTGCGGAGGAGTCTTTAAAGTCTGACCCTGACGTGCAAAAGGTCCTGTTGTTTTTCGCTCTGTTGGTTTCACACATTGACCGTGACTGTCTGGCCCTGCAGCCCTGGGGCGTCAAGGCCCAACATGTGTGGCAGGACAAAAAGGAAAGGAAATAAGAAACAAAAAACTAAATCCAGGATATTTTTATGGGAAATTATAAGACAGCATGTAAATGAAATACATGGCCCTACTGTTCCAGTGATTGGGGAATTAATGCCCAAGAGCAGGACTTAGATTTATTAAATCTCTGCACTTTACTTTCTTTATTAAGTCTACAAGGAAAAAATAGAACACTAAGACTAAAGTAATCATGTTTTTAGTCTGTAGAGGAGCTTCATTCATGAAGTCCTTTTTCATGAGAGGGAGCATTTAAAAGCCTAATGCATATGTGCAACTCCCACCTTCAGGATGAGGCCCTCCACCACTCTGTTGTTGGTGTGGGCCCACATGGAAGCGATTACGCTGAGCTGAGAGTGAAATTACAGAGAAAACCTACAGAGCTGGAGCCCTCCTATAACCACTCACTCATTCACTTACACACATGAGCACAAGCTCAGAAGCATGTAAGACCAAGCAAACACACACACAGGTCTATGGAGAGACAGATGGGCACACAGGAGCCGTGCTGCCACCTTGCCTGAAGCTGTACATTTCCACTTCTGGCTGTGTTGGGACAAGGCCGCAGTGTGCCTCTTTCCCTGCCTCCCCTCTTCTGGACTGAGTGGGATTGGGCCAGGGCAGTAAATTCCTCAGAAAGAGCTGTTAAGAGCGCCTCCATTAAAAAAAAAAAAAAAATGGTGGGGGGTGTGGGGGGGCTCGCCAGAGAGGAGCCGGCTCAATATTTCTGCCTGAGGCCTTAGTGAGGCCCACAGGAGGCAGACTACAGCTACAGCCTGGATTAGAGGCACCTCTTTCTGTTTGTCAGGTTTGTTTACCTGGAGATGCAGGTGCTCACTGCTGCATTTACAGACCAGTAAGGAACATGTTACAACTACTTCTGTCCATTTGTCTGCCTTAGACTCAGCTTTTGTATCTCCAGCTGCCTTTTTTGTTCAGAAATATTATATTTTACTTCCCCATTCTGGTTGTTTGGATTACATCAGACTTTGAAAACAGGAGCCAAAATAACAATTTAGAAGCCATGATTAATATGGCATTATATCCACTTGGCAGAAGTGTAATGTGCCTGGAGAAGTCAGATGTAGAAGTGGGTAAACTCTGCAGAGACTGAAGAAGTGGATATGCTCCATACATCTACACTACACTAGTCAAAAAGACCGGTCAGGTTGCATGCCCAATTAAAGATGCTAAAAACTTAAATACTGCTGTTGATATTAAAAATATCAGGGGTTAAAATTAAACTGTTTTTATTATGATTACATGTACTCACAGTATAATATAATAAATGAGGAGTTATTCACTATTTAACCATTTAAGTGAACTTAATAGCACTTAAAGCATTTTCTCAACCGCTGAACATGTACCCACTAGAGGGCACTTAATCCGATTTGTCCACTTAGAGGGGATTTAGAAGTCTTGCTCATGTAAAGGACACCAAAATTTTTTTTTTTTTTTTTGGCAAATGCTGTCCACTCAGAGAGCACCTCAGATGACACACTGTTAAATTTTGTGCACTTGTAGGGCACCCTAGGGGATACTTTATCAAATTTTGACCACTAAGAAGGAACCAAAGAGACAACATTCGTCCACCTGTAGGGGATTAAAGATTGCACTTTGTGAAATTTTGACCACAAGGATGGCACCTTAAAAGTCACTGTGAAACTTAGTCCATGTGGTGGGCACTGTAGGGGGGCATTGTCTAATTTTGCCCACAAAGAGGACACTTGGTCAAAATTTGTCCATCTACAGAGGATCCAAGATGGTACAAGTGGTACAAGCCCACTTGTAGGACACACTAGCACATTGTCAAATTTGCCTACTTGGAGAGCAATCTAGGACGTACTCCTTTCAGGACACCAAAGAGGACGTTAAAAATGTGTTCACTTGCAGGAGATCCAAGACGGATCTTAGCTTTAAGAGCATCCTAGGGCATACTTTGTAGATTTTCTTCCCTCCTTGAAGGCACTGTAGTTGGAACATTTTCAAATGTTGCCACTTGGTGGGCACCCTAGGATGTACTTTGTTAAATTTTGCCCACTTACAGGACACCAAAGAGGACACTTTCAAAAGTTTGTCCACTTAAAGGGGATCCAAGATGACTTTGAGATTAATCATTTTGATGACCAAGAAGGCACCTAAAAGGACAATTTGTAAAATTTATCCCACTTGGAGGATACCCTAAGCAGTACCACTTACAGGACACCAAAAATGAAGCTTGCATTATTGAGGCAATTTGTCAAATTCTGTCCACTTAGAGGACACTAAAAAGGACACATGGTGAAATAAAGCCCATTTGGAGGGCACTGAAGATGGCACTTTGTCTAATTTTGCAGATGTACAGGGCATCAAAGAGGCACTTTGTCAAAATGTGTACACTTACAGGAAATCAAAGATGGCACTTTGTGAAATTTAGCCAACTTGAAGAGCTCCCTAGGTGATACTTAGTCAAATTCTGAGAGCACCCTAGGGAGTACGTTGTCAAATTTTGATTTATTAAAAGACACCATTGAGGCAGTCAAATGCTGACCAGAGAAAAAAGGTAATTTGCCAAATGCTGTCCTCTTAAGTCACGTGAAAGGGCTCTTTATCACATTGGTCTATCAAATGGGCATCCAAGAGGGACCCGTGCAGCAAACACAAGGCAGTTGGGGGAACTGCCTGTGTTTTGAACATCATTGTTCAAACACAAGTTTATTCTCTACTCTTTTTGCAAGAAAGAAATGAGTGGATTCATTACAGGCTGCGAGGACAAAAGAAACTTTACATGTCAGCACCTGTCCGTTTTTATATCTTATAGCTCAAATCCTGCATCCAGTCCATCCTTTCTAATGTTATCTTTTGGTACTTGTGCCATCACCCAGGAAGTTTACGAGTGGTACAGTTGTGTACACACTGTGGTGTAATGTGGATCCACATTAAATGTTAGCTTCCCTCTCAATCAGGCCCATTATTATCCCAGGCGGGCTGCATGCAGGCTCCTAAAATATCTGTCACACAGCTGTCGGCACCTCTCTGCTCAGCAGCTAGAGAGCTTCTGAGGCACTCCCACACTTTCAAGCCCAAAAACACAACTCTGAATGAAGGAAAAAAGAACCTCCCTCAGTTGATCTTTAACAGTTGGTGTTTGCTTTCTTGTCACAGCCCCTTTGAGTACTCAAAGCAATAAAATCCTAGACAAATGGTATGCATGGGGCGTGAAAATGAGCCACCAAGACTGTTAAAAAAAAAAGATTGGGACTGTTTGCTCCAAATGGTTTAAAGGTTTAATAGTGAAACAAATATAAATCCTGTTGTTCTTGCTGTTCTATATTCTGATGTTAAAGTTGAACTTCTCAAAGTTTTGGGGCATTCATCATGTATCTTTCAGTGACAAATATGGCTGTGAAGGAACAAAACAAAGCACTTCAGTGGACAGAGAAGATAAATGGACAGAACTGGACACCTCATGGAGACTGTCAGCGGCAGAATTTATGGCTGCAGGCCCTGAATCAAAGTCAGAAACTGAAATGCTCATTCAAACCTTTCGTCTCCTGCCAACTTGTTACACTCCATCCCACTCACAGCGGAAAGCAACGATAGGAGGAGAAAGAACATATTGCACTTCCTGTAGAGATTTTAAAGGGAGGGCGAGACAGATAGATATAGTAGGAGCTCTGGAAAGTCTCCGCTGCTCTCCTATGGTTAGGATAATATATGACTGCAACTAATCTAGTGTTAGCCTTCAGAGTATGAGTTCTTCTTGAGCAGATGCCAAGATTTGATTAGAAACAGGCTCACTACATGTCTGGGTTTTTTTTCCCCTTTCTTTTTCCCTTTCCTTTGTCTGTTTCTGAGCCCATTCATAGGCCTGACAGGATTCTTATAAAGCCTAATAGTACATTCATGCAAACTTTAAGAGCGACTCTATAGTAACAGTAAGAACTCTGAAGCTTGAACATGATCCCTCTCTGACATGCCAAGGCCTTCCTCTCATAACAGCGACATCATCAATCGGAGGAGCATTCTTCCTGTCTTAGCCCCGATCCCTGGCTTGTCCTTTCTTGCCTTCAATCACACAGGAAATGACTGCATGCAAGATTTGAGTTGTGAGATCAACAACATGGGAGACAGCTGCCACCACAAAACTGGGCACCGACATGAAAGAGGCAAACCAACACCTCTTGTATGAACTGTTTGACAGCTACAAACCTGAATAATAATTGTGTGGTTTTAAGACTTTTCAGTTGGGTCATGCAGCACATATCAAGATCACATTGTGAGAAGCTTTTTTTTTCCTGGCTGGAGTTCTATGCACATCTGATTCCATTTAGTTTTGACAAACTGAGATTCAAAGTTTGAGCTGAAATATTCACAAAATCATTCATGTCTCTCCTCTTTGTTGTTTCACCCCTTGGAGAAAGACAAAAGCAACCAAATAATACTGAATTTTCCATCCCGCTCTCCAAACCCCTCCTCTCCTTAACCCTAAAACAATCTCACTCCCTCTACCAACCCACCCCACGCCGCTTCTCTTCATCCTCTCGCTCTTCGTTCTCTTCTCTGCTTCAGTGCAAAGCCAAACAAGCCAGCCATTAAGTCGAGTTTAAGCGCAGGAAGTGGGCCTTCAGGCCAGGCGGCACTGTTTACAAGGAGCTAGTCAGGTTTCAGCAGGGCTTTGAAGTGAGCTACACACAGGAGACTGTCTGTCACTAGGCAAAGGCCCAGCGCCGCTCCACTGACTCACCCACACTCCCCCTCCATTTGACTGAACAGAAGAGGGAGGCAGAGGGGGTGTAAGAGGGGAGATTTATGTCTTTTTACCACCTCAGAGTATCTGTTTGTACCTTTAATCACCCTAACCTGTCTGTTATTACAGCCTTTCTTTACTTAACCCTTTATGGGCCAAGGAACCATATATGGTCCTTTGCGGCCTCCTCCCAACTCTCTGTGATACAGTACATTATTCTGATTTTTCTCAACCAATCAGTGGAGATCAATAATAGAAGTGACATCACACCATCTGACCAATCATCAGTGGCCCAGAGCGTCACTAACTTCCTGTTTCCTCCAGAACTTGAAAAATTAAGTCTTATGTCTCTTTTGGTCCCAAACAAATGACCCTAAAATCAAAACTAACCATGATAAGTTGATGAAACTCACACTTTATAAAGCTGAACAGTAGAGCTTAAAGGAGACCTTTTATACTGACACTTTATTACTCACAAATAACACTGAACAGTTGAATGCCTGACATGCAGGTAGAGTTTCACAACATGAGAAATGTGCCTCTTCCACGGTTTCCTGTCTCTCTCAGCATCACAATGACCATGATATGTTTTGTTTGTGTAGGATTTTTCACAATCACTGAAATCTAGTGAAAAATGGAAGATGTCTACATCAAAACATACGACAACTCAAAGCAAGACATACTAAGGGTATTATTAATGATATAAATGCATGTGTGTTGGATCAGATTCATTGGCGCCAACTTCCTGGCTAACAGTTAATGTATTCTGGAGCAGAAAGTGTGTCAAACTATTATTGGATTCTGATGTTGCAATTTTTTTGGCCACCTTTTAACCAATTTAACTCTTTATCTGGACATTTTGCCACTATTATTTTCCCCTTTTTAATCAATTTTATGCAGTTTTCACCAGTTTTTTCTATTTTTTACCCATTTTTGCCACCATACCTATTACTGCTATATTTTAACTCATTTTTTCTGCTCTTCTTTGCCACTTTTTAAAGCCATTTTCATCACCTTTTCTGCCATATTTCTGCCACTTAACAGCCACCCCACTAGTTTTTCTACCTGTTCACACTACTTTAAACTTATTTTTTGCCACTATTAACCCATTTTTTCACCAGTTTTTACAGCCAAGCCTACACATTTAAAACTACTTTTGACCTTTTCTGCCTATTGTCTCTATTTTCATCACTTTTTACACCCATTTTTTTCAATGCTAACTTCATTTCACTGTTTGTTATGCATATTTTTGCCACTTCTAACCTTTTTTCACCACTTTACCCCATCTGTTTTTACCACTTAAAACCTATTTTAGCCACTTTAAACACATTTTTTTTACCAGTTTTTGCCTTTTTTTGCCCCCGTTGACCCGTTTATGTCACTTTTAATTCATTTCTTCTTCTAAAATACCATTTCACAACCTTTTCCACCCATTTCTTTCATCTTTTTTCTTTTATCAATAGGGGTTTAAGTCAATAATCCTTACACTCAATGTGTTTATTTCCAGTTATATTTTCCAGTTATTATTACCATCCCTTAGCATCCATTGTATTTTAATGTCCTGTGTGAAGCACTTTGAATTGCCTTGTTGCTAAAACGTGCTATACAAATCAGCTTGCCTTGTCTTAAATGCATAAGCTATGGATTTTTCATTTCTATTTTTTCTTATTATAAACAGGTAAGGAACCATATATGGCCACCTACTTGACCTTGATTTTCACCATAATAGTGAGAACATTTACACATGTGACAAAAGTTTAAAAAAAATGTGATGTCCACCAATAATATTTTAGGGCTTAAATTCTGAATTTCCTAGTATAGCCTACAGAGGGTTAAACCCAGATTTCAGAAAGAAAACTCAACAACTTTTCATGTCAGTATATCAGCTGTAATCTAAATCCTTTCAATATACTGCAGTGATTCAACCTCTGCTTGAGTCTGTGTGCACAACTATAACACCCGTTTCTAACCCAAAGTCTGTGCTTCAAGGCAAGAGGATCAACTTTCTCCAACACACCCATCTGCTTGATGACATCACCGCAGACAAGGTTGAGTTTCACCCATGCGTGGCTTGGGGGATTCCAACTTGGCACGGAGCGCACTGGCTCCACAGAAGTAACACGACAGCAAAGCCGAGCACCCTTGTTTTTCCCTCACCAGACAGGCAAGCAGGAACATTTTCACACCTCTGCATCAGCTCTGACTTCTCCCAGCAGATGAGTCCTGTTGGTTTAACTGAGCCCTCTCCAAAACAACAGGGGGAGAAAGGGTCCTTGTTTAGTTTTGGCCATGTTCATGTGTGAGCAAGGTCGCAGACACATTCTCACACGCAGATGTGGAATATTTCAGAGCACAGATTTAAGTTTGGTGATAAATGTTTCACAGAGGGGTGTGTCTTCATATAAACTCAATGCTAATGCTTCCCACACTGCTGCAGTCTTGTGTAAGACACTAATTTTCATTAAGAATTCCAATAATGTTTTATTGTTGCCTTCCAGTCTGAGGCAACAGATGTTCAGGTGTGACTAAACCTTTAACCCTTTGGGAAACTTTATGGTTAAAGATATGAACCCAATGAAATATAACTTTACTGTTAGACCTGTTTTTGAAAAAACAACTGCATATCTCCCACTCAATTTCTGGTAAAATAAAACTTGGGGTTAAAATGAAAAAGCTTCTTTCAAATCATCAAGCAGGCATTATTTTAATCATATAAAATGTAATTTATGACCTTAAAAAAGGAACATATTCTCTGTCCGCAGCATCATGAAAGTGCAAAAGTAAAGCAGGTACACTGATAGATTAAAGGAGTTTTTACTCTTTAAGTACAAATATATAATTTCATGTTTTTTACAAGGACTATTTACAAGAAAGGTTTACAGAGATGAACCGCCATTCTTCCCCTGCACATTTGCCCACTCTCTCTAATGTTCTTGGCTGCTTGATCGTCCCTTCTTTTGAGTTTCTGCTGGCTTCAAGAAAAGAGCCAGAGAGGGGGAGGAGAGGATTTCAGCACATGGCATCCATAGCCATGCTTGTTATTTGTTCAGACAGTCAGGTTCAGTCTTTGTTTATCCAGCTTGCTCTTTGTCAGAGCCTGACCCTCAGCTTGGCATGCATGTGAGGCTATAAAGCTGAGGAGAATACAAAATGCTGTCAGCTACTTACCTATCACATTAGAAACAGATAATAATACACAAACTAGTCCTTTAAACAGTTATTATTCTACACTGTGGTCTCTCCATGTTTGCTGTTTGTTAACCTTGCGTAGAACTTATGCCATGATTGTAGGGTCTTTCCAGACCAGATCCAGAAACCAGAGGTGATACCCACTATCAGAGTCATCAGGTACTTGATCATGTACACAGTGAAGTCTGGGGTCATGCGGGGCCCGCTTTGAAGAGGGCAGGGGATGGCAAGGCTCCTGCAGTTATGGCTGATCCAGCTACGCTCCCAGTGTGGGCGGAAGGCCTGCTCATAGAAGAAGCAGGCGATAACAATGGTGGCGGGGACGGTATAGAGCACGCTGAACACACCAATCCGCACCATCAGGCGCTCCAGCTTCTCCGTTTTGGTGCCGTCATGTTTCATAATGGTGCGGATCCGGAACAGCGACACAAACCCAGCCAGGAGGAAAGAGGTCCCAATGAAGAGGTAAATGAAGAGAGGAGCCAACACGAAGCCTCGCAAGGGGTCCAGGTTGCTGAGACTGACAAAGCACACACCACTCAGTACATCACCCTCAATCTGCCCAATGGCAAGGATGCTGATGGTCTTGACAGCAGGGACTGCCCAGGCTGCCAGGTGAAAATACTGAGAGTTGGCCTCGATAGCCTCATGGCCCCACTTCATACCTGCTGCCAGGAACCAGGTGAGAGAGAGGATGACCCACCAGATGGAGCTCGCCATACTAAAGAAGTAGAGCATCATAAAAAGGATGGTGCAACCTTCCTTTTTGGTGCCTTGGACGATTGTTTTGTATCCATCTGCAATGAAGCTTTCGTTACACACCACCTTGTCTCCTAGGAAGTATCCAGTTATGTAGGCTATGGAGACCATAGTGTAGCAGCCAGATAGGAAGATGATAGGCCGCTCTGGGTATCTGAAGCGCTGCATGTCGACTAAATAAGTGGTCACTGTAAATAGTGTAGATGCACAACAAAGCAAAGACCAGACCAGAATCCATGTGCGGGAAAACTGTATTTCTTTATCACTGAAAAACATATTCCCACCACTCCTTGATGGCTCACAGGGAGCTGCACAATCCTTCTCCTCCAAGAATCTGTAATTCAAGTATGGGGGTACCTTAAGCACAGGGGGGCAGCGGAAAGGCCTGTCACGTGTGAGGACCATGGAGAGATCCTGTGTCTCCGGCACAGGCACCATGGGGGGCACGGTGGCAGCAGAGGAATCATTTTGGCCCACGCAGATATGTCCATCCCCAAGCACAGGGAAATTTTCGCAGCGAAGTCTGTCAGGCCATTGAAATCCAAACTTGTTCATGAGAGCCTCGCAGCCCTGCTTGGCTCTCTCACATGTGGATCTGCAGGGAGGAATGGCTTTCTCCAGAACTGTGCACACAGGCGCATACATGGAGCAAAGGAAGAATTTCAACTCCGGTGAGCACTGTACCTTAACAAGAGGGTAAAACTGGTGCACCTCGAGCCCTGCGTCCTCCTGGTTGTAGTGGCCCACTAAGTTAGGCATGATAGTTTGGTTGTAGGCTATGTCCGTGCAAAGAGGGATTGTAATCGGTTGACAAAATCCATGCTCTGGGATCACAATTCCGTTGTCCCCCTGATACTGGGTTGATATGAGCAGAGGCAGCAGGAGGGTAACAGACAACGTCTTGCAAAAAGTCATTTTGTTGAAAAAATAGAAGCAACTTCAATCTGAACAATTTACGGTAAACTCGTCAGTTCATAAGCTCTGCAAGAAGGTCACGAGACCAAAAGTTGAAACTTTAGTGCTAAAGATCAGCTCGGTGTTCTCTTAGTCCTTGGTCTGGTCTTTGCTCACTCCTGGCTGCTGACTTTTTTTCTATTCTTCAACTTTGAGTTCCTCGTTATTGTCAAGATGGACTCAGTAGGACATCGAGTTTCCGGGAGTAACCTCCACAATAAAATTCTGATTTCCCACGCGCTTTGGATTTATTTATTTAGTCAGAGATAACTCATAAAAACAAGTTCAAAACTTTCAGTGCCAGAGTGTTTTTACATAAAATAAAATAAATTTAGAACTATTTTCTGTGTATTGATTTGATGAAGACTCAGAGCAATTGTTAATATTAATTAATAAGCCTGAATAAATTCTCGACACCTTCGGTTTGAAACAATAACGATAATAGTATTTTGTCTGCATGTACTGACGTGGCACGTTAAAGAACAAACCATAGATACAGTATCTTGATTGATATGTCCTATGTTTTCGCGCAAACTAACCGTCCATAATAATAATAATAATAATTTTAAAAATAACACTAATAATAATAAACGGCTTTACTGATAAGTTCAACTACAAGCAATTTCATGCTGCGACATTATTGCAAATTCGCCTGCTTTTACTCTGAAAAGTATTGTCGTTTCGCAAAGACCGTCTTTAATTAACATCGTCAGCTTAACGTCACAGCTGGATCGCTTGGCCCAACCTGTTTTAAAGTGAAGGCAAACTAATGTTCACAACCAAAACTATGGTACCATGAAGGGTAAATTAATTGATCAATTCTTTAATGAGTTTCTAACAGTCAGATAACATAATTGGTGGGAAACAAACTGAAAGTGAAAAGTTAATCAGAAGAGAAATTAGTAATAACCCAGCGTTTCACATGTATGTTTTTTTATACTCATATATGAAAACACAAACATGGAAATGCTTCAAAATCCATCAATTTATATTATCATTATTACTATTAAAACGATTATAACTTTATTTTTATTGTTATAACTATGATTATAATTATTATAATTATAACTATAATTATTATTATGTGTGCTACGGTCTAATACAGGGCAAGGTCAGATACTTGTTGCTATGCGCTTTTACACTCTGCTTGATGTTAATTGGACCATAAATCGAAGTCATCAAACCAAACTCCTCCAATGTCCTTAGGTCGCGAGGGGGACATCAGCTCTCTTTTTTTTGACCGAGAAGTGGCACGAGAGCCCTCAACGATAATGCGAAGACAACCACTTTGAGTTCTACCAAAGTCTTAGCTGACAAGGTGAGGCCGGTTTTTCACTCTTGTTTCTTTTCGGTGAAATAAGCCGAGATTTACTGGCAAGGAAGCTGTTTTAATTTGGCGAAAGTTGGTCCATTTTTTTCCAAAGTACCGTTGACCAACCGCTAGCTTAATCCACTGCCGTTAACGGCTAAGTTAGCTAGTTGAGCTGCTTTCTTTGAAGAGGGAGTTCGCCTTTGTTTCTGTTAGAAATTAACCCAGTATGCAATATCAGGTATTAATAAGTAATGTTTTGTGTCTTGTCAGTACACCAACATTGATGGAGTAAAGAATCTGCTCAAATTTAAAGGAGGTCAAAATGGCATTTGATAGGCATCCCAGCGCATCTGCATATTCACTCTTTCCCTCATTACAGCGCCAGGTAAGTTACAATTTTATTGTTACTATGTTTTTTTGCATTTTAAGGAATACTTAAAGCAACCAGTTAAAAATTCTATATAAGGGAACTGCTGAATTATCTAGATTCTGACACAAGATTAGAGGATCGTGCTCTTAATCCATTATATTTTATTGGATATACTTTCAAACTCTTTACTCAAGGTATTTTTCACAATTGTCATTCAAACTGGAGATCGTTTTCACCATTATTGATTTATGCTTTGATTTCGTTCCTTCATTTTTAACCCCTGTTAACCCTTAGGCCTGTTTAGAAAAACACACTCATTTACTGTTAAGAACAAATTCTGTGTAGTCAGTAAAATGCAGTAAAATTATGATAGAACAATGTTTTTCAAATATAATTTTTTCACATTTCCATTAGAAAGGGGTGGTTATTGGATGAATATCAAGATATTGTCAGTCAAAACAAATTTTCCTTTAGAGGCCAGTTTTGTTAGCATGTCACTAAATATGAAAATATAGAGAAAAAACGCACAGAAATTAAAATTATTTAAAGAAAAGTACTAAGTATAGTGATTTAATACAAAGACTTGCTGTTGCATTACTTATAAATTAATTTAGCTACTGCTGCATAAATAAGTATCCTTGAAAATTTCTGAGCCAATTACTTCAATTGTAGTAAGCATCACAGTGATGTTTCTGTTCTTGTTTTCAGGCCAGTGGAAGTGGAGGGGTTGGAAACACGGGCAACTTGGCATCGACAGCCGTTTCACACCCCAGTGTGTTAATGCAAGAACAACTCAGACCATCCATTATCCATCATCAAGGTGCTCATGAAGATCCCTTTGGCCTTGTCAGTTGTGCCCTGAGCAATGCCAAAAGCAGGTATTCAGTTTTAACTACATGTATATTCTGGAAAAATGAGGAATAGAGGAACAACTTGGCCAAATTGAAGTGTTTTATGAATTGACTCTTAATAATGTGGCGGGGGGCTGGAGCCTATCCCAGCTGTCATTGAGCAAGAGGCAGGGCACACCCCTGAAAATGGATAGAAAATGAATGGAAGGTGAAGAATGGTATATAATTAAAAATAGGCAAGTCAAAGTGTCAGTGTAAGCTTTCATCTCTAAGATGCATCCTTATTTTTAAATTCTTCCTGGGTTGCCTATTTCACTGTTTTGTCTACCTGTGCCTCATTCTTAACTTTCAAACAATGCTTGCAGCAAACAGAAAGCTGATACGGGCAAATATGGCATTGTTGTCCAAAAAATGCTGTCATATTGTAATAACCTGTTTTTTGCCATTGAAGGAAACCTACAGATAACACTGACTGTGATGGGGAGACTGGCCTACAGCATCTTGTCTCAAATATTTTGGATGAAGCTGATTTGCAGGACAATTTCTTCAGCAATGGGTAGGTCAAGGTCTAACTTTTTCACATTTTTGGTTTTGGGCAGTGTGGTGTAAGTATAGTACAGTATATGGCAGAATTTACCCTCCAGAGATCAATGAAGTCTTGTCTTGTCTTACTTCTCTTATTGCAGTTAAAAAAAAAAGAAAAAAAAAGAATAAAACGTTTTAAGAAGATAAACATAAAGAAAACTCTTGATTCTTTCAGGAGCCATCCTACCAGTAATCCAGTCTGGTCCCCACTGGCAGAAGAACTATTGGAGTATTCTCAAACAGAAGCAAAAACACAACCGAATTATATTTTTCCTATCAACCATGCAACTTTTGAAGCTTTAGGTAAAACACAGGGACAATCAGTCTACAAGGATTTGGAAAAGTTTGTTCAGCATCACAATGGCATCACTGCAAATCAGCAGTGGCTTCTTAATTTGCCTAATGGAGATGGAGACAGCTATGCTCAACCTCCTAAGAAACAGCCCTCAGGTCAACCAGTGCCCAACACCAGAGACAATTATCTGTCCCAGATACAACAAAGCAAACATGGCTGCACAGTGCCTTTTAAAGACAGGGGGAATGGTCAGCAGAAGAACCACTTCCCTAATCTCAGTAATATCTTGAGATCTGAAAGTGAAAAAAGCGGTCTGTGTTCTCCTCCTTATTATGAAAACCACTTCAACCGGAGCAGTGCAAAGACCAGCACTAATGATGAGTACACTGAAAAAGACATCAACCAACTGGTCAACAGTTTGCAGTCATTCATGTCTGTTGAGGATGATGGCTTGTACTGTGGTGACTTTCCAAACATGCAAAGGCAGTCAATGCCCATGCACTATGATGACACTATGGGTGAACAATGCAAAATCACCACTCCTGCAATGTCATTACCAAGCACTCCTGGACTACAGGCTCAAAGGCCGCTGGGGAGAAAATTTGAGTCCGAGTGGATGGAAAGAAATGGAGGAGCAAATAACCAAACATTAAATTATCATGCCCTCCTAGATCTACCTGGTGTCAGCCCTCAAAACACAGACCACTTTGAGCAACAGAATTCAATCTTTGCATCTTCATATTGCCAAAACCAACACCTAAACAAGATGACCATGCACAGACAAAATGCTTCCATCCCAAACATAAGCATAAACAAGTTCACAAAGCAGCACATCCAGCAGGCTAGGATGGAGGGAAAGACCAAGCCAGCAATGCAGGAGCAAAAGAAGAGGAACCTAATGTCTACTTTTCTGCGAGAAGGCATCCCAGCAACCACATCCCCAACCAGCACTGACTTGAGAGGAGATGACAGACAGGGCCTCTCACAAAACCCTTTTTTTGAGCCCATGGAGAACCTGCAGTTTAAGAGAAGTGATGAAGAAAATAGCATCTTTGGTGTCGGGAATACACAGCAGCTCCTGCCTTTAATTTGCCCTGTAAATGATTTGAGAAGGATGTCGAGCGTTGCCATCAACTCCTCCAACAACTTTAGCTCAAGGTCCACACTGTGCTATGGAAGAGCTGCTCCTTGCATGGACACTGTTGATATGTGGTCAGCCAGTGATTGGTCTTTCAAATCCAGTGCTAATGTCACGATGGCCCACAATAGAGAAAACACTTACCATTGTGTGGCCCCCACAATGACTACTTCAATGATGATGCATCAAGGAGGACCTGTGTTCCAGCTTAACTTGATCCTGGATGAGTGCTTTGAGCAGTGGAAGTGTTTGGAGAAGGAGCGAGAGAAGGTATGCTTTTTGTTTTTGCTTGTTTTTTAAATTGAGGGTAAACCACTTGTTCATTTTGACATCGGAACCAGCAAAATATATTTTCTATATTTGTTTTGGGTGTTTTCTTGTAGGAAAGCTCTCTTACACTGGGCAGTTTTCCATAGCATTAGATTTTGTTCAGTGAAAATGTACAATATTTTCTGCTTATCATGTGCCTGATTATTTTAGTCATGGTGAAAATTTTCCATCTTTTTATTAGTAGTTTAGTCAGTTATTCTTACAGAATTATTCACACACAGACACATAAAATAATTCACTACATAGAAATTCCTATGTGTTTGTATCTCTTTTGCTCAGGATGTGGACAGACAAGAAGGGTTTTTCCTGGCTCAAAATGATACAGTGGTACCTTTCTGACTCTGTGCTGTGTACAAACTGGCACAACCAAACACTTTTACAAGCAACATTAGAAATTCTATTATCAGTGTTATTGAAAAAAGGACAATTCTCACATTAAAGCCTGTTTTATTATTTGATCCCACAAGAAACAGAGGGCCCACCTACAGGCCAGCAGCTGTTTTTTTTGCAACTATTCCTTTATTTACAAAATATAAATATAAAATGTTTTACACCAGCAAAGAGCTCTGATTCCCAGGATTCTGACAATGAAAAAAATGTCAGGATAAAACCACCACAGCATTCAAAATTAATGCATTTGTCAGCCAACAAACAAACAATAATAAAAGTGATACAGCTCACCATTAGAAGCTCTCCTGTACTCTCCTGATCACAGTATTCAATCAAAAACAGTCCTGCTGCATCAGAACGAGTCCACACAATCTAAATCCAGTCAAATATTTAGTCCAAATCAGGAGTACATCCATAGAGATCCATGGACTGATTCTTTATAATTACAAATTTGCCATTGTTGTTTTCAATAGTCCACTGTTTTTGCTGTAATATCTTTTTTTCTAAGCAAGTATCAGACATGTTACATAGAAAAATGTCTGAGAACCTCAGTCCTTTTTGGAAACTCTGGTTTGAAAATCCTGTACTTTTCCTTACACAAAGTTTTCACCTGTTTATTATCATAGGCTGTTTTCCCCCAACAAATACTTGCACAGTACATCAGCATGTTGACATTTTGATCCCACTAAGCAATGCTGTAATCAAGAAATATTAGGACTTATGTTAAAATAACTAATATTTAGACATGGCAGTATTAGATGGCAGACAGAGAGCAACAACATACAAACAGAAGAGTTGATGGAAAATGGACAATGAATCCTGGTATTCCTCTGGTAAACAATCAGGGAAAACTGATGGCTCTACATTTGTATAGGGTTTGACTGCAGTGAAAAACTGATCATTTCCTGCTCAAAACCTTTTACATCTTTCTGTTTGCTTTCTTAGTTAGGTTGCATATTTCTGTTGTGCCATGGCCAGCACTTTGGTGTATTGCTTTAATTTCAGTTAGAAAGGAGACTGTAATCATTAACTTCCCTTAAAGGACAGTGTTCTTTATGTCAACACATGTCAGACTGTGATGAGGGCCAGTGCAAAATTAGGCGTAGGCAGCTGCCTCCAAGTTTTGGATGCAGGAAAAACCCTGAAAAGATAAACTTATTTCACTGTGTTTTGTATCTTGCATGAGCAACAGACATTTTATCATCTATTAGTGTGGTTGTGATATGAAATATGAATGTAAATTAGTCAGATAGTTCATATGCTTGTATATGAATAAATTATGTTAAAGAAATAACCCTTTGTTGCTATTCTGGTTGTGAAACGCTATTTTCTGGCTTGTTTTTCAGGCACAGGCTATCCTGTCCATGACATTCCATGGCAAAAAGACTGCAGCAGTGATCAACACTAACATGTGCAAAACCCCAGCAAACCCATCAAGAGTTGACCACCTGATTGTCAAGCAAATGAGAGAACAAGCCAGGGTGAGGCACTTGAATTTGTTATTGCTGCTATACTGCCACCTACAGGTGAAGTTTGTCTTGAGAGCCTTCAAGCATTCAGTAGATTTTTGTCGCTTTTTTTGCATAGGAAAAGATTGATCTCCTAAGGTTTGCTTAGTTTGGATCCTGCATATAATCAATCTTCTTAGAATCAATCCAAAGAAAGCGGTTAATCTTTACATAAGATTTATTGACATTTATACATGAACCTTCTTTGCATGTTTGTGTGCTCATTACTAAGCATAGAGTCCTCACTGTAAAAAAGTGCAGGGCTTAGGTGTAGACCGTGGTCTTTTTTGTGAGAAGTAGGCCTACCCATGCAGTCACATCTCTTTTCTTATGAAGCTGAATCATCTGCGTTTGTGATTTGGAATATCATGGGAATTTTGAGTTTAAATAAATCATATATCTGTAAGCATATGAATATACTTTTAAGCTAAAAAATATTGCCACTGATTTTTGTTGTTAAACATGTGGATCATCACATGAAGAAATGCATGTCTGATGCTGGTGTGAAATGTGGAACTTGATCATTTTGCTGCTTTGCAGGTTGCAAGTCTTCTTGATAAAATGGAGAGTCTTCACAACATTTCCTTCCATACAAACATCCACACAATACTAAACATGCATAATACGGCAGTCTGCATCACCCAAGCCAGACGCAAGGAAGAGATTGCCAACATGTCAAAACACAAGAGTCAGAGAGCTCATTTCACAGAGGAAAGAGGTAAGTCCTGTTAAAAGTGGATCAATGTTTCTTTCTCTTAAACACTGCTGCTGTGAACTCAGTTTTGTTTCATAGATACAGTGCTGTTGGCAGTTGCACTGAAAGACCTTGCTGTTACCACAAGGAAGCTCCGCACAGCCCTGTGGTGTGCTCACCAGATGACACTCCCAAAACCTGTGAGGAAGCAGGAGCAACAGGCTGCCCAGGATGCCACACACACAAGGAGGAGCCCCTCTCCATTCAAGGGATACTCTTTTTAGTATAAGCCTGAGAAGGCACTTACCATGAGTTTAAAGTCCTTTTTTCCAAAACAAGACCAAAACACATGAGTTATAAATTTACCAAAGGCAGCAGAGGAATCTGAAAAGAGTTCTTACTGTATTTCCTACCTGCAAGTCTATTAACATTTTACCTGCAATCATTGCAGAATATATGAGATTAGCAATTTAAAGCTTGATGGCTGCCCTTTATAGTGCTCAAGAGCATCAGCTAAGTTTTGGTGGGAAGGAATTGCATGAACTATTATGCATGCTACTGCATCTTAACTTTATTTCGTACAATTAGTGTCAGTTCTAAGTTAATGTGCGTTTTCACCACCCTACAGTCATATTTAAAGGCACTATTTATGAGGAAGATCTCTGTGGACTTCTTGTTTTACTCTACTTTGTTCTGTGTATTTCCCAAACAACAGTTTAATCATTAGGGCAATGGTCTAAAATTAATGTGCTATGCACTCTTGAGGTGTTCTTTTTCTTTCTGTAGCTTCAGTCCTTAAAATATTGTGACAAAAAACAAAACAAATAACCAAACATTATTTATGTGCTTTTTAGGGAAGTTTTAACTTATACTTGATACGGATACTCACACTTCTTCGAGTTCAGTGCTTTCAGTTCATTTTGATTAATCACACACCCTCTGACAAATATAGAAGTTCAATACTATCAGTGAAATGTTGTATAGCTAAATAAGAATGTTTCAGTGTTTTAATCTAACATAAAATATAAAATTCCCTTTGAAATGGTTACATTTATTCTTACACTTGTATTTTTCCTGTTATAACTCACTATGTAGGAATAAAGTTGTTTTATCTGCAGTGTCAAAGTTTAAATGTTCTCTAATGGAATTCAATCTTTAAAAGTCCAGTGTTAAAGTTAATGAATCACACTTACCATCCTGTTATTTGGGATTAATAGTGTAGTCAAATATTCTTCTGATCAGTGGGACAGCTTGTCTAGCTACAGCCTGTAGACTTTTCTTGATAACATCAGTCCCCTCTACACATTCTCAATATGTTGTTGCATTCCTTAATTTTATTGTTCATGTTTTTAATTGCTCTGTTGAAGAAAACAAATTAAATAAAGCAATCCAAGTTGCTGAAAATGTGTTTTATTAATTTAAAAAGATGAGGAACCTCTTAAACCTTCTGATGATGGTACAGTCTACTTTCAGGGTATAAATGAGGAAAAGCTCCTTTGTTCTGTTTGTCAGATGAAATATTAATACTGTTGAAGTAAAACCTACAGCAGCTTTGGATCAAAGGAAGGAAAATGTTTTATTCTAAAGTTGAGCAGAAATCAAAAGGCATGAGATCGGCTAGAGGAGAACAGCTGAAACTCATGAATGAGCTTTATCAAACATCCTCCTTTTACCATGCTCAATTTATTTTTGTTTTATTAAGGTGGTTAAATTGGTTTTGAAAGGACAAAATTTAATTCATTGGACCTACATAAAACTTGCTCTATCACAGACATATCAGAAATCTTTATATTTCTGTTTGTATCAGTCAAGAGAGAAAATTTTATTTTCAACCCACACAGCATCCAATATTTTGATCTATTTCATATGATGAGCTTCATAAAAGTAAGAAAGGTCAGATGAAGACAATGAAGGTGCAAATGAGGTTTAGATAAAAAGAGGCAACCGCTGTTTTTGTCTGAAAGCTTATCAAATACAAAGTGTCCTTTCACTTGGTTTTATCTCTTGCGTTCACCTTTCTGTGTACGCTTCTTCTCCTTCTCTTTCCTGTCTTGTTTGGCTAGCTTGTCCTTCTCTCGCTGCATCTTGTCCATCTCTTTCTTCTTCTGAGCATCTTCTCGTGCCTGTTCCCGCTTTTGCTTCTGTCTGTTGAACACCTCTTCCACATTGGTGTTCTTAAAGAGGGCTGACACTTTGAGTAAAGGAACATTTGAAGGAAATAAAAGTGCTGCATGATATGACACGTCATTAAGAGACAGTGTTGTATAGTCATTCTAATTCTTTATCCCTTTACATAATCCCCTTTACATTTAATAAGCAACAGTAAATTATTTTAAATGCTTCTGACTTTGAGAAAGGATACATTTATCACTTGCAGGAAAGTTATTTCCGCTTGATGGCTCCTCGGCTTCAGCTTCAGTGTTTTAGTCAAAGAAAACTGGCACCTTAAGGATCATCACTGAATGTTAAAAAGGAGAACAATCACTGAGGTAAGACCAAATAAAATATTCATGGACAGACTTTCTGCCTGCTTAGGGAGGTAACTGAGCTGAAACATATGGACTACAGCACTACTTTCAGTGCAATAAGCACACCAAGGATATTCCTCTTCATCGGTCACATTAGCATATTGAGCAAGGAGGGCTTCTTTCCGTTTCTTGGACTCCTCAGACACCTCCTTTTGTTTCACCACGATCTGGGCCTGTTTTTCTATCATACTGGCGATGGCCTGGACTTCAGCTTCAGAAAGGAAAAAGAGACACATTAACACAGCAACAACAAAATTATTTAGTACCTCAACTTGCCCGATCTACTTTCTTTTCCTATACATATACATTAAGAGAAGGAGGCACAAAGAATCCCATCTGATCCTGAGGATTCAAGGCAGTATACACACCCTTATGGATATGTGCACAGTAAACACTCAAAATCTCTTTCCAGTTATGACACTGACAAAACACAGTAGAGAAGACTTTTTGGCATCAACACTAGCTGAACCCACAAGAAACTTCCTGCTGTCTAAGGAACTTTTTTAAAGAAAAAGTTAATCTCTCTCTGAGACAAAAGTGTCTTGCACTCTGCTCCAAATTCAAAGCAAACATTTTAAAACCCAAGGATCTAATCCTTCTGTATGTTTACCTGGTGCTGATGACAGACTCTGGAGCAAGCTGTCTTCATTGTTTGGACAAGATTTAAATGACTTGATGAGCCTGCTGGCTCTCTTACATAAATGTTATTGACTATGGAACTTTAATGCAAGTATGGACTAAAAAGTTTGACCCTTTTGAGTCAATGAATAACACAGAATTTAGGACTTTTTAGACTTCAGGGCATTTGGAAACTAACCTTAATACTTTGTCTCCTCAGTGCATTCTGAAAATGATTTACCCTACTAAAGTTAATATTGCATATTGAGAGGGTATGGTATGCCTGCATCCAGATTGGTTTAGTTGTGTAGATGCAACAGGTACTGCCGTGTCATCTGATGTAATCATTAGAAGTCTGCTAATAAACAAAAGGCAGGGCTTTATGTCTGCCCAGCCTCTCTCAGAGTTGTGGGAATTGCAGCACTTTGATACCAGCAGCCTTGCTGCACACAACAAGTAGGGATACCAAGCCATGGTAAAAGAGTTATGGAAATGATACAGTATATACACTGCTGTTTGCATATAAGGCCGACAAATGAGTTCAGTATCAGGTCATCTCTGAAGGCGCATTGTTAATGCATAATCCACATGCCCAAAACACATTGTTAATGCATTGCCCTTGTTTTTCATGTTGTGAAATGGCTTGTTATGCATTTGCAGTAAAATATGTGGTTGTTCCTCAGAAGCAGATGTAGCCAAGGCCCATGGGGAAAAAACCCTTACATTTTCAAATCAATAGTAAATAAATACCATCATCTGCATCCTTTTTGGCAGCTGCCCGACTGCTGCACTCTATCCACTGTTTGATTATCTGTTTGCAGATGTCTGCCACTGTATCCTCATCCTGCAAACATACAAAAACAACAGTGAGGTAGGAAATGGCTCACTTTATGTACAACATCTGTAAT
The DNA here is from genome assembly GCF_018320785.1 of Cheilinus undulatus. Classification (NCBI taxonomy): domain Eukaryota; kingdom Metazoa; phylum Chordata; class Actinopteri; order Labriformes; family Labridae; genus Cheilinus; species Cheilinus undulatus. Next base: position 19,670,284 of record NC_054885.1, read on the forward strand.
ACCCTAAAATAAATAAAAACATACAGTACACTGATCGGGTTCAAAAGACTATGTACAACTCATTTATTGTCAATGATTGATAATAATAATACTTCAGAGTTCTTGCTATGAACTTTATGTGATGATTATGTTTCTTTGAGATGAGAGGGGTAGATTTAGATAAGCTTTTAGATTCAGCCTACACTCTTTTGGTTACCTTGGAAATTCAGAAATTTCAATTTGACTGTAAAATTGTTTAGCCTGTTAAATGTGATTCATTCATGCATATGAAAGTTACAACTGTGCATTCATTGACAGGTGTTATAAAGACATGAGGTTTAGTTAGGTACAACAGCAGCCACTGATTTTACTCAAGATACAAGTGAATCTTGTACTGACTGACTTGTACTGACTTGTAGTGACCCCTTGTCTGATTTGTCTATAACATAAACAGTTGTTGCATAATATGACTTTTGTGAGCAGTGATTTTGTGGTTGTGTAATAGCAATACAGTGATCCCTGCTGGGGTTCTTTTGGTCTTGCTTCTGGTGGATTGCTGTTGGGGTTTTTTTATTTTTATTTTTTTATGTGAGACACATTTGCACCATTAGTGGAGTAGCCTACTGAGTTAGAGCTCCTACCTGTCACTTTAGGTGCTCCTAAAGGATGCACAGAGCAAGTTCTTCATCAGTATAATTTGCCTTGCTATGAGGTTAACTCTGCTTTATTCTTACCAACAGAGACCCAACTTGCCACAGATTTTCAAAAGTTACCACAGTTCTGTCATATTGTAAAATATTAAACACTTTCAAAAGTTTAGCTTTATGTAGTGTGGAACAGTAAACACGTTTAAAGTGTCAAATTGAACTTTATACGAGTTCAAATGACATCAGTTTTGTTGTTTATTTAAATTTACTGTTAAGGTGTGACTTGAATGACCTGGTTGGAGATCTGTTTTCTTGTTGATCTTGCCAATAAGAAAATAATTCTGTACAACTACTCAATAACTTCTCATTACTGAGGAATTAAAGTAAACTTTAAATTAAATATTTTTCACTTTTACTTGAGTAGATATATAGATCTGTACTTTTACTCCTATTGAAGTACAGTTTAACCAGAGTAACTGTACTTTTACTAGAATACAACAATCATGTACTCTAGAAAAATTTTTTTTTTTTTCAGGTTTGTTCCAGTGTGAATACAGCGTATGACTTTTGAATGTTTCAAATTCAATTCAAATAGATAACTAATATGCATTATGATTGTTATATTCTATCCAGCCGAACTTTTAAAGACATCAAGGAAATACATTAGCATTAAATAACAAGATGATAAGCTAAACAATGTTAAGATACTTTCACAATCGAGTAAAATTTGTCATTTTGCAAAAGAGATTCGGTGTATTAGGAGATAACAGCTTCAGTCGCCGCGTTTATTTTGGTTGTAAAAACATTGCTGTGTCTAACATCGTTACAAAGGCTCAAATATATTAGCTGATATTATCACTGTCACTAGGTACAGCCCAGCAAACAAGACGGACAGCAACACATGCAAAAAACACAGGCTGGGTAGCAATGGGTGGCATGCGAATTTGGATATTCACCAAAAATGCAGCTAAAATTTCTTGAAGCGCATCTTCTTTTTCCTCGTCACTTTCCTCTTCTTGCAGGACCCCTAAAATGTACGCCCCGTACACCTCACGGTCCACTTCTAACGAATCCAGTCGATCATTTAGCCAGCCTACAAACTCCCCGGCGTCTGCTACGGGCGCAGCCATCTTGGCCCTTTGGGGTCCTCTGATGGTGTACGGCTGTCTTTGTCATTGCCTGAGAAAAAAAAAGGCAAATGAAGTGGCGAGTGTTCAATTTTTCAACATTTTGGTGTCCAGGTAACTGAATCATGATTGTAATATTTGGCCTTTTTACACATCATAATATTTTACACATATATATATATATATATATATCAAAATATCATTTAAACTACTGAAATCTTGAAAAGTATTTAATGTTGGACTTTGTTTTCTTCAGAAGTGGCTCAGACTTTGCTAGCATAAATAGTATTTATGCTAGCATAAAACGAAATACCTACCATTCTTTTTGAAAACTATAATTGCTTATTCAAGAAAAATGCCGGGAAACGGTAACGTAAATTGGCGTGAATTTGTAAGCTTAACTCTCATTTGTGTCTAATTTTAGTCGTTGTTTCTTTTAGTACTTTTAGTACTTTACTACTTCCCATTGTTTCTTAAATTGCACCTTTTGGCTATACTGCAGCTTGTTCTCTGTGAACACAGGTCTTATCAACTGTCCATTTGAATGAAAATGGCTGTGATAACTTTGTCATGCTGCTATCCTGGCATGTTGACATTATTTCAGCAGCCAAAATTTCAATCATAGTTAAGCTAAATGCTCAGCATTGGCAGTCATGTAAGTCCCCTGGGAGACTGCCACATATCCCAGAGTTCTTGATTGAAAATTAATGTTCAATTGTACCGCAGTTTACAGAAGCACTTGTGCACTCACACGTAGGCTTTGGGCACAAGGCAAGCCACACTGTTCTAATTAAAATGCTGATTTCATAATGAGCAGCTATAGCCCACTTTTTAAATTCAGTTGGTAACTGGCAGTCAATCATCTCTTGGCAGGACACAATCATATTCAAAACATATTACTAAAATATTTTCGCCATTTAAGTATGAGGAAAAAGGAATCAAAGCATTGAAGATGTTGTTATTCATCATGGCACAGAGAATAAGGGAGCTCTCGTAAGTTATTAAGGTAACATTCATTAGTAGCACCAACTTTTGCCTAACTGGGGTCCTGGCCTGTACAAATGGAGGCATGGATGAAATGCAGATGTGCTGTGATCAAAACAGCTTAAGCAAGCGTTAGATTCAGCGTTTGGCCTCTGGGTGGAAGTAGAGGACACACATTTGTGTGCCTGTCTCTTAAAGAAGAGTCAGAGGATACCAGCGAGTCTTGGATTTAGTTGCATGATGGTACTTTGGCGCTTATTTAGTGTGTGATTCATTGCAAATTGCTCCATGCATGTGCATCAGACTCCATTTGTTAAAATTTAGTTGCAAGCAGGGCTGTGGAGCAAGAAAAGGCCCTACCAGCTGTTTGTTCGTCCTTTTTCATTTGACACTGGGACAGCAGACAACACCTCCCAGCTGTTTGAATATATTAAACACTGTTTCCGTGTGAATGGCTTGATCCTGCTTCCAGAAAGCACTATGAGCAAAGGGGTGGTTATTGGTTGCCTGTCTCACACACTCCACACCCTGTTTACCCTCAGAGCACGTGTGCGCGTTCAGACACCCCCACACACACACACCCTCCCTTCCTACTGCTCCCACATAATGGCTTCACACGTTGCTGGCCTTGCAGTAATGAAGTGTGAAGCTTCTGTGACGCCACAGGAAAGCTACCCTGTAGAACTGTACTCCTATTTTGGTGCACCACCTTCAATTCCTTACAGCCAGGATGCATTTGCTCGTATTTAGCTCGCTTTGTCTGCTCTACAGGCAAAATTCAAACTAACTTTCATCAAACACCCTTAAATTGTTTTGAAAGCACACTGATTAGTTTGTGTGCCATGCTCTGTAAGTCCTGTTTGTGCTTTGGCAACAGTTGTTTTATAAATGTCTCAGATTGGACCAAAATAGACAGACCATGTCACAGCATATTACTTGTTCCAATTAAGTACTGTATTGATATAAAATGACAGTTGACAGCTGTTGAAACTGAAGGAAAAGGTGGAAAACAAAAATAAAAAACAACCAATAACAATTTTGGGAGAGTAAAATTTAAATATCAGCCTTTTTGGATGTTATCACAATCTGTAATTCTTTAGTTTAAATGCAAACCTTAACTCAAAATGTCACACACCAATTTAGCCAGTCAGAATCAAACAGCCACTATAAATGACAGTTATAGGGGTGTGACGAAACACTTATGTCACGAGACGAGACAAGATTTGGGCCCACGAGACACGAGACCAGACGTGTCACGTGTCACGAGATCTCATCACACCCCTACACAGTTATATAAGAAGGTTTTTGCACCACTGAAAACTGTAAGCCTGCATAAAGTATGGCTTTAATGCAGTAGGAAGGAATAGCTGTGATGTGACATACTGAATTTAATAAACGTATAATGAGAGCTAATTTGAAAGAAATACTGTCAGGCCAGCCCACAGAATTGGTTGGGCCCCCGAAAAGCCCAGGGAATGGGCCCTCCCCAGTTGTGATTTATTGATGATGTCGATGTAGCCCATGTGTGTAGGGTCAGTAGCATTGGTGTTAGCATTCATCTTAGCTAACATTTACCTCATTTTCAGATGATGGAATTACTTTTATAACCATTTCACCACTTATCCACTCATAATTGCCACTTCCTGCCAATTTTTACCACTTTTTGCCTATTTTTGTCACCACTAACCCATTTTTGCAGCTTTTCACTCATTTTGCGACTTCTTTCTGCTCCTCTTAGCCCATTTCTGACCATTTTAGCCCAGTTTTGAAATTTATATCCAACTAATGCCACCTTTAACCTATTGTTGTCAATTATTTTTGCAAGTTTAACCAATTTTTGACTATTATTTTTGCTATTATTCACACACTTTGGCCACTCTATGCCCATTTCTGACACTTTAACCCATTTTTGACACTTTAACCCATTTTTGCCCCCTTTCAACCTAATTTGCAAATTATTTTTGCCACCTTTAACCTATTATTCTCAATACTTTTTTCCACTTAACCCATTTTGCCAATACTTTTGCTATTATTCAGCCATTTTATGCCACTCTATGCCCATTTTAGCCACTTCAAACCCTGTTTATTGTTGGGGTTTTTTTTGGGTGGGGGGGGGGTGGGGGGGGGTGGGGGTGCCTTTAACCCATTTGCCAATTCTTTTTGCCACTTTTAACCTACTTTTGCCACTTTTACCCCTTTTAACTAATTTTTGCCACTGTTTGCCTGTTTCTACCGTTGGCTTAGTTCAGTGTGTCCATGCACACTGTTAACATTACCAATAGAAAGTTAATTTAATTTTAAATAATGGTGTTTACCTTTTAAAAAAGGTTACTACGGTACTACGGTATACGTAAATAAAATGTCATTTTTGTTGCTTTGGAACGAGTAGGCATTTTTCAGGTTCAATATAAAATATTGCTTTCACAGTTTCACTTTATAATGGTCCATGATTTTGACGACCACCATGGACCCCCAATTTGGGGGCCCAGAAAGCTCTCCCGTTTATCCCTCTATATGGGCAGCCTTGTGTGCTGTTACTATTGACGTTGATATTGTTAGGAGAAGTTGTAAATACCCCTCACAATAAAGACATAGAATGACATGAATAAACAAGATATTAAATTGTTAATGAAAATAAGACATTCCAATATTTTCCATGGTGATGCACAAGGAATTCCTGGAATTTTGCAAGCTGGTTGGGGGTAGGGGTCCTCGCAAAAGTCTAATGCTGTATGGGGATCCTTAGCATGGCAAAACTTGGGAACCCATGTGTCATATATTGTGCTGTGGCTCCTGTAACAACTCAAGAAAAAAAAAATTTTTGGTGTTTCAAATTTAAAACTGTGTACAATTTCTAAATGGACATTTTTGTTTCTGCTTAATAGCCTCATACACAAATAAACAAATAAATAAATAAAATAAGGTGCATTGGCATCATGTACGCTGAATGCCAGTGTTGCACCCTGTGAACAAAATGGTAATTTGGGGGATCTGCTGTAGTCATGTTTCAAGATGAGGGGGCCCAGAGCCCATGCGTTCTGCCATAGCCTCTCTTAGCACTGCATAGCTTTAGGACGCCTGTCCTATTTATATTGAGGGGCTGTAGATTGATGCGAAATGACGAGGGCCGCGAGGCCAGTGAGTGGGTGGGCATCCACATGCTCCTCTCCACAGGCAACAGTCTCCTTCTATACACGACACACACACTCCCATGCGAACACAGATACACACTTGTCTTCATGTTCCTATGCCACCAGCCTGAGAAAAGCCCTACAGTCTCAATGTGCAATGTCCTCTCTATGTCAACATATCCTCCATCCCTACATTAATGTGACAGAATATAACCAGAGCCCAAACAAGCCGGCTCTGCAGAGCAATGAGAACCAGCATGTGTAACAGGCATGTTTCCTCATCTTCTGTAGCACTTCCCCTCCTCGTCCCCAGTGCTTGACTTGTAGCGTTGTTGTAAAATGCAGGGAATTCCACTAAATTATCTGGTGTGCATATTGTTACATCCTGAGAGGCATATTTGTACAACTTGGCTGTAAAAGACGTAACGTCTTGATTAGGCACTGTTGATCGTATAATCCATCGTACTTGACTTTGTCACGTTATGGGTAATCATCAGTGACACTAAATTTAACTGGCAGAACTATCAAAGTCTTGTGTTTCACAAATACAGAGTGAACAGTCTTTATTGTCAGACGTGACGGGTGGATTGACATGAGAGTCATGTCATGGGGTGTTAAAGATGTTTCTCTACAGTTATTACAGCATACATAAGTTAATTTTCATACATCATGTCTCATTTTCATTGATTATTGTTGAGGCATTCTACTTCTGCTTTTATTATTATTAGTTTTCTTCCCTTTCCACAACTCCTTCTTCATCACACACACATACTGTACAATCAGACTCTCTCTCTCGCTCTCACTCACTTGTCTTTTGCCCCACTCGCCCACACTCGCACTTTTACAGACATAAACTGGCTCACTGTGATTTCAAGACAGGCAAAAGTGAATTTCTGTTTTTTGGTTATAAGTTGGAAACAGCTGTTATTAAAACAAGAGTACATTTTGATTCAGTATTATTGATATCAAAAAGATTATATATTACATATATTACACCAACAAACACGCTAGGGGAGTTTCAGGCAAGACTAACAGACCTACGTCAGCTTAAGTCTTTCCCCTTATTCATCATTCATTCTTTAGATTTGATAGTGTGATTCAAGGGCTAGACCTAAAGTCCACAATTAGTGCACTAATATTTTTTTAATCGTGATTAATCATAACCTTGCAAAGCAGATGGATACGCCTATTTCCGTGTTTCTCACCGATGAATCCATCTTGCAAAGCTCCTGTCTGAACTGTTTGGGCCCGGTTAGAAAGTGACAGGGCCAATCAGTGATGAGGGGCAGACCAATCAGTGATGAGCAAGCAGCAACAAGGGGCCGGTGCTGTTATGGCGGAAGACATTAGCGTGGATGTTGCTAAAGCGCCAGTTTTATCAGAACTTGATGACATTTCTTCATTAAAAGAAGTACAAAGAGCAGCATTGAGTTGTTTTCTTTTCAAAAACAACAAAAGTTGTGTACCAACATGTCCATAGTCGCCATGGTTTGCGTTATTCCTCAGTAGCTGTGCATGCGCACCTCAGTCAGGACGACGTCACGTTTTGTTGCTCTGATTGGCCAGTAAAGATATGGCAGACAGAACGTACATCCAATCACGCCAGAGTTTTTTTTCAAAGCCTCTGCCCTTTCTCAAACGCTGTGTATTGGTGGTTTTCCAGATGGATGTGTGAAACAAATCCTTCTAGCGTATCAGGTTAGAGTAATCACATGCTTATTTATTCTTTTTAACACACTTAGGTTAAGGCATGTCAGCGTCTCCCTGGAGCCACAGTGATGTAAAATAAGTCCACTACTGCTCCATAATGTCTCATTTAAAAACTTTAAAAACTCAGCTCAGTGGATGAGTAGGAAGTCCTCTGAACCTTTTTGATCTTCTCTTAATTAACTCTCTGTCCATAAAATATAGTCCCTTTTTTGTGTTTAAGTTCATGTTTTAATCTTCGATCTCACTCTAAGACCTTACTCTAATTTGAAAGCCCTAGTCTGTATCAATATTGATATGAGCTAGAATAATTTTGTAAATATTAGCATATCGGGTATCGACAAAAATCTAGTATCATTCATGCCTTATTATTATTGTTTATTTATCTTGTTAATTCATGCATTCATTTATTATTTATTTAGTGAAATGGTTCAAAGTAAACCTGTTGCCTAAATTTTCTTTACTCTCTCAATCTGTGACAGTCCATGCAGTTTGATGCTGCATTGTTCTACTCCTGGCTGTAACTTTTCTCTCCTCATCTCCCTCCATACATTGGAGTCTGTCTGTCTGCCTCATATCAGACCGCTACGTTAATGCAGACATGTATTGGCTTGTTAAACAACCAAAGGGAGCTACTGTATCTATGGGAGGAATTATTAAACTGTTAGTTGAATTTAACATCATTTAGACAGCAAGATCTTGTAAAATCTCGAGTCCGTCCGACTTGAGTTTGAAGCCCTTGAGGGGTGAGCAGGTCTTCAAGTTGTGGCTTAAGCCTCGCGCACAGACACACCTCTCTCTCCATAGCTCTCTGGTGTGGTGAGGTAAAATAACTTGAAGCACAGATGAGTTTTCTTGTAGGTGCAACGTTATGTCGCACAGTACTAACCCCTGTTGAGCTACGTGATGTTTACCGGTGTTTCGTGCAGCTGATTTGACATGCTGTTATTGTTTAGGAGGGGGCGGGGTGAGTGTTTGTGAAGTGAGGCACAAGTTGTGCCCCGCTTTAGTGTTCCCCTGGAACATACTCCTCAGATATACATTCCTCTTTCTAATAAACAACGCATTTCAGTCAAAATGATTCAATTTCTACGATTTCGGCGTTAAAGAGTAGATTCCGTTTTTATTGTCCAATTCCACGATTCCATTAACGCGGAAATCACAGAGCCTTAAGGACAGTGCACATGGCAGATTATAGCCATAGGCAAATTTCCATCAATAGATACAGGTGCATATAAAAGTATACATTAAACATGTCCTTAATGAAAAATAATAAATAAGCATGAAACCAGCCAACATGCAGAGAACAAACATCGTAAACAGTACATCAGTATGCTAAGACCTACATATACAGCAGCACAGAAGATAGCTATATGACTGTGCTTACGACTGACTAGGAATAAGGTGACCATTACTGTTAAAGGTGTTAAAGTGCATAAGGCAGATGGTAAAGTGCTGAAATGCACATATTGCAAATATTGCAATTAACTATACAACCTTTAAGTTACAAAATACTTTTAACTTATAATTTCAAAGTTAAATATGGAAATTGCATTTTTTTAAAAATTTTTATTGTAAGGGAATTCAAATAAAAAAATTATATTTATTCATAAATGGAATGAAATTTCTGTATAGAAAATCAAAAAAGAAATATGCTAGTACTATCACAAACAAAGGGATGTGGTATGTATTGTATGGTGACTTTAATTTATTGTTCCATCCTTTTAAGATTGGTTCTTTAGCTGTGCCAGCAGTAGATTTATTCTTGTTGAGGTTACTGAAGTCTACACTTCTTTGATTTTTATAAAGTCTTGTTTTATGGAATCAGGTTGCTGTGAACATGTGAAAACACAGAGATCTTTGTGTGACTGATTTTTTGATTTAGACCGTTAGTTGTTCATCTTTTTCCTGGCTTGGTTTAATTTGGGCAGGGAAAAATCTGAGCCCACGACATCACTGGTCTCGATGGGAAATTACCCCGCCCCCTAACGCTACAACTATATTAAATCACCAAACAGTTAATCTCAGTAGGGGGTCTACATAAGTTAAAAATGGACTTCTCCTATGTTATATATTTAGCTGAGTACTAATATTACCTTTAATATTTCAGGAGCTGTGGATCACATCCACAACCTTTCAGTTGAGAAATGGCTGACTCTACCTACTGAACAATTGTCGCCCATCAGCTGCGCATTTCCACATCAGGTAGGACCAGACACACTGCTCTCCTCTGCCCTTTGAATTTTCAAGTTTTGAATCGGGGAGTCTGCTAAATAAAACTGCACTCAGTGACTAAACAGTACAATGATGGTTTCCTTATAAGGATGGTGAGGGAGAAAAGCTGTTGAAAGTGACTGCACTGGTTAATGATGCATGCATGAAGCATTCTGGGATCGCTTGTTATCTGTTTTGGTGGTTCTAATTAAGAGTCCCCTGGTGGGTAAATGTACATAATTAGCATTTGAAAAGCTCTTTAGGTCAAAGGTGTTGAACCAAAATTAAATCAGACTTTACTCCCCTGTTAAACAGTAAACCACAGTCAATAAGTAATGTGTTTATTTTGGACTTTTCTGATGATCTTTGTTGTATCTAGTATTTTATCTGGCCTTCCAAGCAGTCCTATGTGCTAGGTCGTGTGTTTGCTGGAGCCCAGGGATTGCATGTATGTTTTGAGGAGAAAAATTAGCCTGAGCTGCTAGCAGAGGGAATAATCTGGTTATGTGTAATAAAGGCTCCTGTAAGTAGTTATGCCTTTATCAGGTTAAGTGTTCTGGAGGTGGACTTCCCACTTCTCCCTCTCAGGAGGCTCGGTGCTCGCACTCCGCTCATCGAGCTTTTTAGTCTGAATTGCAGGCAATTAAAATCCCGCCATGTGAGTGTGGAAAAAGGTTATGAATATGGAACACTGACTCAGAGAAGTCCACAGAGACCGCTCGTCGAGTTCTGAGGGTTCCTTTCTCCAAATCATCGGAAAGCACAAAGACTATCTGACAGCGTTTCTTTTTGCTCGTCCCTCTCTCGGTGTACATGTGACTCCCCGAATGTCGGCCCTGAGGTTTTAAAAATGCAAAGCCCATTCTTTGCAGGTAGTTGAACTTCCGTGACCTCTGGCAGTGAGGAGAAACTTTTTGTCTTGGGTTTGGCGCCCTGCCTGGCTGACCGTGCCAGCTCTTGCTGCTTCTGAGCAGAACAGAGGAGTGATGGGAAGAGGGATGAGTGGATGTGTCTAGACAGCCAAGTGGATGAGGGCAAATATTTAGCCATGCCACTTGGGGAGGGGATCCAAGCCTCCTCCCCCCACTAAGGCATGCCACTTAGCCACAGAATCAGGCCATGTCTCCATCCTGCTCCCTGTGCTTCTTTGCACTCTGTATTCAGGGTCACGGATCTCATTTCTTGGATCATATTTCAAGCTGGCCACAGATGGGGAATTAAATTGAAGAGCGGGCTTGGTATATGGCATAAAGGATGGATTTTGGGGGCTTCTGTGAGAGATAATATGAAAAGGAAATGGATACTGTAGATTTAGCTGTACTTAGGCGACTTTTAAGGGTCTGTGCAAATAAATACATGAAAAGCTGACTGAGTTGTGCGCTAACTGAAAGCAGAGAATCCCCTCCAGTCATCACTTATTATCCTCTTTGAAATATCAGTCTCCTCATCCTTAAACGGTTATTTCACTCAAAGCTGAATGCATTTTCCCCCTTCTTTTAAAAACACTGTCAGGGTGAAATTTGATTCTGTAGGTGTTTAATAAAAAGCTCTGATATTTTCCAATATTTGAACTAAAACACAATCCAAAAGATTCCCATGGATTTTCTCCCCTCAGATGCCACATTTGAATAAGTCCTGATCTGATGAATTGCTGTCAGATGACAGCCTAACAAGGCTTCTCAAACCAGGATAAATATTGACTCAAGCGAATCAGCACATGACGGTTTATGGTGGTGTGATGTTGTCATGCAGGATGGTGACAAAGAGGGGAAAGTAAAAGCTGGAGTTACTTAGAGACGGCCCGTTGGGTTTCTCCTCCCTTGTTCTCGCTGAATATTGGTCGTTGCTGCAGGCCGGTGCTGGTGTGGCGTCTGCTGATGGGGCTGAGTCCACCCTGCTCTGCTGGTAGCCGTCACTCACCTAAACATCAGACAGTGTAGCGTAGTCTCAAGCCACCTGTGTCTGTATGATCTGTCTCGCTGGCCTTTTATTCCTCATCTGGTCCCCCTGCTCACAGCCAATCAGACGACATCTTCATGTACCTATTGGACAACGCTCAACACTGCATGATAGATGAAGGTCCATCCAGAGATTGTTTCTCAAACCATTAGCAACCATCACTGGGTAGTTGATCAATCAATAATTTAATCAGAAGAAAATTTAAATACACACCGCTGATTAGATCAAGCATTAAAGCAATTCATCACTTCAGAGTGCAGTCTGTATCTACTGGTAGATGCGTTGAACTTGGATGTGATATTTTGCTTTGCTTGGGTTTTCAATCTCATGTTTTTAGACTGGTTTTGTTTGAAAGGGTTAGCATTTCTTTCATGATGTGCAAAGATGTTAATGCTCAAAGGTGATGGATGTATACTTATGAGGCAGAACCCCATTTATTAAAACTATGAAAAATTTTTGTACTCAGTGAAACTTACTGATCAGCAGAGGTAGAAAGTAAGGAATTACATTCACTCAAATTACTGATTTTTTTTTACATCTTCTTCTTTAAAAGGTAAACATTGAAAATCACAAGATGTTTTGTGACTTGTCCACTGAGTTATCTGTGGGCTTTTTAGACCGTAATGAGAAATTGGCACGGTGGGCTTATTTTAGATCACTTTGGCTGCAGGGAGATGTTGCAGTGTCTTAACTAAAGTGTGTTGAAAGGGACAAAAACACATGCAGTTGATGCAGTTTACACAATTTGATGCAGTTATTATGGACTTCAATCATATTGCGATTCATGCTGACAGCCCTTGTTAAAAATACAAAACTGCAGATTTCTCTGGCTTTCGAAGCTCTTGGAAATATTTGAAGTAGTGCAAGAAGTTAACACTATAGTTCTTTGAATTTTTTTATTTTTTTAAATTAAAAAAAAAATCTACATAGTGTTTCTTTAACTATGAAATGAAAGGCAAAGATGACCCCTGAAGACAATCTGTAAAGAAAAACATCTAAAGGTGAAGGGCACTTCTGTTTTAGCTTCACTATTCCCACCAGTTTACATTTTTTCTTACATTTTTTATCTTAGAATTAAAATGACAAAGGAAAACTTTGGAAGACATTTTGATTGTATGTAAATCCTTAAAGTGTCATCAGTATCATGGTATTTCTTTCATAAATGTTGCTGTTCAGCCTGTAATAATTGTAACCAAACTCCTGTTGGGACTGTGTAATGACATTTGTCTTCTTCTCTCTTCCATTAGAACACAATGCTGCACATTTTCATTATGTAACACAGGCCTAATCTCATAAACACTGCATACATACTTGTGAATGCCTCCCTCCTGCAGTAATGGAAGCATTTGTGTCACGATAATGTAAAGCCTTGTAGGGCTCACCCATCTGTCTGCAGTTGTTCTGTTACAGAGTGTGTCATCAGAGTGTACAACAGCAAATTACAGCTTATTAGTACCAATACTAGCAGTGACAACATTTATCAGGGAAAACATCTCCTACTCTTCCTAATTGTCCCCCTCAGGGCTGCGGTTTGGTGGACCAGTATCGACGGAGAAGCAGTCATTAGGACATCACACTCCAGCTGACAAGCAGAGAATTCAGGGGACATGTCTACCCTGATTGGTTAATTTGATGTGAGTAGAATCACACCTCCTCTGTAGCGGATGAGGTATTTATAGCGAAGATGAGGAGATCCAGACGGACCATTGCGAGTTTGTGTGCTTTCCTTTCTAAACTCCTGATATAAAGTGCTGCCCAAAGGGGCAAGTGGCGCAAGCGAGACGGGCCGCGATATGAATAACAGGCAGGGAACAGGAGAAGCCGGGGGTGGAAAGGGCAGTGAAGTTTATATGTCAAAGAACAAGAGTGAGTAGCTGATATCCAACTATATCTGTCAATCTCTTCTGGCCTTTGAGAGGCAGAGACAAAGGGTGCAGGCCAGTCGGCCTGTCTGAGCTTTTTTGTCTCTTCTCAGCAATGGGATCTTGTCTAATACAGATGCGTCGCTGTCTGTCACTTTGGACTCCCTGATACTTTGTCACTTTTGTGTGCAGCAAGTGCCGTACGAGGCACCTTTTGTCTATGTGTGTGTGAGCGTCTGCTTAGATTATAATCTCCAGTGAGGTAGAATTGTCCCCGCTGCTGCCCCTAGTTCATGGCAATACCTCCCTCCTGCCACCTTCCACTTCACGCCGCTAACGTCCCCAGGGAGTGACAGATAGAAATCTGAGTCAGGGCTTTCAGCAGCTCAGCAGCCGCTCGCTGTCTGCTCCCAAATGCATGGATATTTTGAAAGGGCTTTGCGTCTAAACTCTGCTTCACCCCTCAGGCTAGGTCCTCTACTCTGATTCCCACTAGTCTTTACTGTAGGATTGTGCACTAAAGAAACTTGCCTCATGGCCCACATTTCTGTCTTTTTCAACCTCCTACCATGCAGGTTCCATCATCTTCTACACTGAAGATCATGCTTGTATATAATGCTTTTCCACAATTGTTTAGAGATAAAACTAACCTTCTCTGCCAGTTAAAAGCCTTTGATGTCTATCTAGGTGAGACTAGAGAAGCATCTCTCAGGTGCCCCTTGGCTACCAAAGGCCAGACTTTTGCTGGTAGAAGATAATCAGCAGTTCTCACACAAACAAGATAAAAAAGTGAGCGGATTTACTCCCATCCTGCCTGTCAGGCATCTCGCTGAAGACAGGGGAATTATTTTGGCAGCAACACTAATGTGGTGATGCTTGTTGTTTCCTAAACTGATTTCCTTAATCCTCCACTTGTTCCACGCTTTGTAAACACGGGGGCTTGATTTTTGTAATCTGGAAGGTTACACTGATGCAGACACACATGCACACACACACACCAATAAGTTGTCCCTCTAACCCGCTCCTCGTCAGCCGCTGCCCTAATTAGTCAGAATTAAGACGAATGCCTGGGCCTCCCACGATCAATTGGTATCGAGCGGACCTTCGCTCGCCCCTGCCTGGGGGCCTCTCTCGGCCGGCAGATCATTTATATCAATCGCTTTTGTTTTTCTTTCCTTCCCCGTTCCCATTCTTCTGTCCACCAAGTGCAAGGTTCAGTCTATTGGCTGCAAAATGGGAGGCAGGCAAAACAGCAAGGCCTGGTGCGTTAACTGCTTCACTTGTATTGATGTCACAAAGGGACACATTCTCTTGGAGTTCTCAGACACAATGGATATATGAGTCGTCCCACCCATTTGTGTTGGTTAGTGGGCGATTGTTTGAGTACGTGCTTGATGGTTCTCATGTCCTCTCCTCCTCTAACAAGCTAACAATTTAGACGCAGGAGTACCTCCTCTCTGCCCTTTTTCCTGGTCTTGTTGCCCTTCTCTCAAATATCTCTTTCTCTTGCTCTGTCTTTATCTCTCGTTACTCTGGATGAGTAAAGGTGATATGTTTAACATGTTGATTTAGCCCATTTAAATTGTACTAACAAATGCAAACAAACAAAAAAACATCCTGAAAAATTTTCTGAGTTTGTCTGAGCAAACTACATATTTGAATGCAAACAGCAAAATATACACTCAGCTTCAACACAGACTTTCTCCTGTCATCCTGCAAGCATATTTTCTGCATAAAGTTTGGCCTGATGTGTGAACGGAAGGATATTTAGAAAAACTAACTGCAAGCTAGAGTGTTTTTTTTTTTTTTTTTTTTAATACAATCTGTACAAAACCAGCCTTTTTAGTGCCCAGCCTGACCGATCACAGCACATGCAATGAAACTGCCCAAAGTGTTTTTTCAACAGTATGATCTTCTCTGCACTTTTAGGGCCTGAGTACCAACCTTGGAGCAAGAACTCTATTGGAACTAAAAGAATTCATTTTTTTTGTTATCCTGAAGGACTTACCCGGCCCCAAAACAAACCAAACATTGCAAAAAAAAAAAAAAGCCTAGGTGGAAATTTACCATTATAGTGGTTTTATCCCATTTCACTGCAAAATGAATGTCAGTCTGGAGGCTGGGTAAGGGATGCAGCACCACTGAATCCATCTATCCAGCAAGCGGGTGGAGCATTGTACCTCACCTCCATTGTGTACTATGGTTTTTTTATTGAGGTATCTTTTCATTAAAAACTTAACTCCATAAGGTGTGGGTACCACACAGCAAATCAACATTTAATTTTCGTGGATGAATTTCACATGTTAAATGTGGAGAAAATATGTTTCATCATTGTGACTCCTTCTAGCCTTGCACTGTGTCGGCTTTGCATGTAGCTCAAGTCCACTGGAAGCATCCGGCAGAACATTTAGAAAACCTTTGTTCTCTAAATATGTGAATTTCATCCACAGACATTAAGCATTGGTTTACCTACACCATACTGAGTTCAGTTTTTATTGATTTATTGAGTTCAAAAAGATAGAAATGGAGGTGGGTGGAACACCACGCTCAGTCGGTTTGCTGCTTTGACAGATTCGGTGTGGTTGTACTGTAAGAGCTACATATATTAAAGTCCGTACACGCATTTATCAGGTTTAGATGGATAAAAGGGTCCTTTGAGACCATCCTCTGATCGTCTGAACTTTTTAACCTTTTTGCCAATGGACAGGTTTTCACATTTTAAAACACTTGTTTGAGGGATTTTGTCTTATAGATCTCCAGGTTTTTGTGCTCAGTCTAGAAAAGTTGGAGATCAAAAGTTTTTAAGTTCTAAAGACCAAACGTGAGTTTTGGCCACAGGGCAAGATCGTAATCAAGTGCTAGAGTTACTACTGTCTTCGCAGTGCGCCAAGTACAATCATTCCATATAACCTCTCAGTGCTTATGCCAACTTTCCCTAACGTTAAATGGCGCATCACACATTTGATTTTGTAATGTTGTTACAGCGCCCCCTTCTGCCAACACATAATTTCTTCTTATGATTTATGACTTCCCTTCTTAAAGTCTTCAAACATTTAGCCCCTGCAGAGCATGCAGCCTTGGGCCGCTGATTTTTGGCATGCATGGGCATCATTACCAGAGCTACCATAAAGACTTGCACCCATACATGAATCCCAAAAAGGAAGTCCACCAATTTGATTTGAATTTCAAAATAAGGCTTTTTTATGGTGCTAATTGACTTTAATCTGTTGGAACGTTTGTATACATTAGTCTATGCTTTTCCAAGCTAGCTGACAAGACAATAATTTTGGACAAAGCAGGCTCTCATGTAGGGCTGCAACTAAAGATTATTTTTTATGTCGACTAATCTGGCGATCATTTTTACGATTGGTCGACTATTCGTGGCCATTTGGCATACTATTTTGGATCCCCGTTTTACCTTGCCTTCTTATGCATGCACACCTGTGAAAACGTAATGGTTTAGCAAATTGACATGACATGTCAAGTTTCTACATCGTCAAGGTTTGTTTTTCCTCTAATATAAAAGTATTGAACAGATAACTAAAGTAAATTGCACACTAAATAGCATTACTGAAAAAAACGTTACCCTAACAAATATCAAAGATGGTTTTCTGACTGATTAGCGTACGGCACCAACGTTATAAGTAGGCTACTGGAATTAATCCTCGTGCCTGAAGCACAAAAGGCTCAGTAACTAAATGCAAAAGATCTAAAAAATATTCATGCAACTTGCAAACTTGCCCACTCGCGGTATTTGAAGACGCGGCAGCTACAGTGTGTTTACGTTTTCAGGTGTTCGTGCCTTGCCGTAGTGCTGCCATGGTACGAGAGTTTGACTTGACACAGTTTGCAGTTGACTTGTTTCGCCAATTTGTTTTCTGTAAAATGTTCCCAAACTTTAGAAGCTCTGGGTCGGCTTTTTGGTGCGTTCTCCGTGCTTTCCGCCATGCTTAACTTCTTCTTCTCAGTTTCTGTGAATAATGTAAACAGTGGGAGCAATACTGCCCCCACCACTTCCTGTAGTGAACTGCAAGTACAGATGAGTCCTTACCTGGTCGTTACCGGCCGGCACTAGATTTTACCAATACAAAAAACAATAATACAACATGTCGACACTTGAATTCCTGCGTCGACAAATTTTTATAGTCGACACAAACGATTATGTCGACGAATCGTTGCAGCCCTACTCTCATGCTAATGTCTGATTGTAGCGTACCCTAGTGGCAACAGGAAGTAAGTTGTGATTATGATTGTGTAGAGTGCATGTAGCACTGATTTAAAGGCAAAAATGTCTTTAAAACATTGTGTAACAAACTGTTAGATAGTCTCTTACTTCTCCTCCTCAGAATGAGCCCCACCCCTCCAACCACCACGGCTGAAAGTGAGGTATGTATGAACAACAGGATAAGGGGATTTCCAGATTTACAGAATGTTAATAAGCATCTGTGCTTTTCTATAGATTCTCTTTTAAACTTTTCTCTCTGCATATCTGTGTTATTGCTCTTGGATTCCCAGCACTGTTTTCAGACAGAAGAAAGGCACGTCGCAGTGTAGCATGTTGAGAAAAGAAATAGACTTAGGATAGGAATTATCTAACCAACCATGGAGACAAGTGCAACTGAAACACTCCGCAGACCAAAGTAAAATCTTCCTTAAATCTTGTAGGGATGAAATGATCTAATGCAGTGTTGTGGCTATCCAGTCATTGCTTTTACTGAAACAGCAATAAATTGAATTGATATTCCAGAGAATAAATAATGACTGTATGTAGGCGCATGTCGATGGAAGATAGCAGCTATATTTAGGATGGATTTCCATTGTTTTACTGTGGGGCATTATTCCTTTCTTCTGTTATAACCTGCTCTTTGTCTATTGTTTTCCCACTCAATGGCTAGAATCTACACACAATACCATGTAGTGGAATCCTTGTGTTATCCCTACGTTACTCTGAGATCCATTCAATCACAGCACCTTGGGGAAATTGAGTTACAGGACAAATTAAATAGAGACAAGGAAAGGATATAAAGCTCACCTCTATTAGTTCCTTTCTACATGGTTCATGGTGCTGCCGCTAACTGCCTTTAAAATCTCCTCTGTCCTCAGTATGCATCTCTTTAGTTCAATGTTCCTATGAGTGCAGTATCATCCATGAAAGTGTTAGACACTGACTGCTGCTACCCTGGAGGCGAGCACAAACCTCTGGGGCCAGAAGCCTCTTCATGTTGCATGCTTTGTGAGCATGCCTGGTGTATTTGTGATGTTGCAGAGACCAGTAATGGCAGTTCTGCATGCGTATGTTGCCAGGCTTGGATAGCACACCACAGCCATCAAGGAGCTGGCAGCTGGCTTCTTGGTTAGTGTCTTTTTTTTGCCGTGTTGTGGTATGCTACTTGGAGCCCAGTCCAGAGGAATAAACCTTGGCTCACTGACTTAAGCTATGTCGCTAAGCTAAGATGAACCTCAGGCTGCACTGTAAGCTCATGTGCACCAAGTGTGGAGGTGCCAGATGAGCTCTCCATATCTTCCTCTGTGTCCATTTTGTGTGTGTGTTTGAAGGGGTTGAGTGTGTTTCTTTTAATTTGGGTCCCATTTCCTTGATTCGTCCCGAGGCCCAGGCTGTCCCAGCATGACGACCCTCCACACACATTATTCTGCAGCTCTCTGGTTCTTTGCCACCTGCTATTTGGAGACGATGGCTGACAGACTTCACTTCTGCCTCCTCATTTCCCTCAGATGCTGCTGGAGATGGCCCTCATCTGTACAGAAACCAACCCAGCCCTGTACTTCTACTTGACACTCAGGGTCATTGGGGATATAAAAGAGAGAAATAAAAATAGGGGGAGGATAGGGATTGCTTTATAGTATCTTCATGGATTAATGGAGGGAAAATGGGACTATTAATCCTCCTTTCTCACTTTGTGCTGTAGAGTGCATAGTGTATGATAAAGACAGAGTGCCATGTAATATTAACCAGTGTATCCTTTTACAATTTTGCCCATTTGCAGGTCTTTTCTGCTTATTATCAGGTTTATAATAAGTCACAGAGGAGGAATGCTCTCCCTGTGTGCTTCCATGTGTTTGATTGAATGGGATCTATGAAATTGCCATTGTGAATACTATCGAGTTAAGTGGCCTAAGTTTGTTTTGCTCCCCGGCTCCCTGCTGTGCTAGCATTACTTCACCTCTTAGGCTATAAGCAATCAGAAGGAGGGAGAGAAAGATGGATTTAAAGGAACAGGGGCTGCAGTCATGTTTTTATGTAAGGAGTAAAGTGATGCTGATGAAGAAGGATGTTGTGAAGGGAGACAAATACCCGGGCCCTGAAGTGTTGTACCAGTCTTTGAGATGCTCCCTCTGAGGCCCCTCAACTATGGCTCTCCTGTACTTCTGCCAAGCTCTCTGGCAGATGGTTTAGACAGTAGCATTAAAGTGTCAGGGGACGAATTATGGAAGACATCGACACTAATATTTATTCTCTGCGTGTTTATGTATAATTACAGGGAGTGTTTCATTATCAGCTTTGTCCTTCGAAAAACAAGTACAAAAGTCATCCATGTAAGCTTCTGGGTTAATTTGCTTTCTACATATTTACTAATCATCGACTGAAAAGAGAGCTCTCCAAGACAGCTGAATGATATGGACTTGTTTAGAAAATGATGGTATTTTGAAAAATTGCACAGCACAGAATCATAATGATAGGGTCTGTTGCCCCTTCTTCACTGTTTGTTGCAAGATGATGCTGTAGCTGCCCACATAAACAAGCTTGATACAATCCTCCACCAGTTTATTGGAAAGCTATTTTTTACACTTTGGTGTTGATTTTTTTTCTGTTTAAGTTACCCTGACAAACATATATTATATAAAATTCCCCCAAAAAATACTGGAACAGTGAGGCCAATTCCTTTATTTTTGCTGCAGACTGAAAACATTTGGGTTTCACATCACAAGATGAATATGGGACAAGAGATCAACATTTCAGCTTTTATATCCAGGTATTTACATCTGGATTTGTTACACAACTTGGAAGATACAGTAGCACCTTTTTGTTTGAACCCACCCATTTTTCATGTGAGCAGAAGTATTGGAACATGCTACTGACAGGGGGTTTTGTTGCTCAGGTGTGTCCAATTACATTGATTATTTACACAATATGCTCAGTTTCAGGTTTGGGTTTTGCCTGTGCAGACTGCATTTATAGTTAGAGTTGTAACCAACATGAAAACCAGAGAGCTGTTTATCAGTGGAAAAACAAGCAAAGAAGATCGAAATCAATCAGAGCCATTGCACAGACACTGGCCATAGCTAGTACGACCACATTCTTCTTCTGAAGAAAGAAACCACTGGTGTACTATGTAACAGACATCAAACGAGTAGACCAAGCAGCTGACGACAGAAACACTGAGAAAGCTGTGAAGAAAAAGCCTGAAACAACTGTTAGTGACATCAGCAACAACCTCCAGAGGGCAGGAGAGAAGGTATCACCATCTGCTGTTCACAGAACAGAAGTACAGACGCTTCACCAGAAGATGTCAACCGCTCATGAGCAAGAAGAACAAGAGGGCTGAGTTGGAATTTGCAAAAAAAAACCCACCCTTTACCAAAGTGATGGAAAGGCTAAAATTTGGAGAAAGAAAGAATCTGATCATGATCCCAAATGTACGCTCATCTGTGAAACACAATGGAGGTAATGTCCTGGCTTCTTCTGTGATGGGTTTATTAATCTTCATTGATGATGACGGTAGCAACAAAATTAACTCTGAAGAGTACAGATACATTTTGTTTGCCAATTTAAAGAAAGATGTAACAGACAGATTGGGAGAGCCTTTATCATGCAGGAAGATAATGACCCAAAACACTGCAACAACAAAAGCGTTCATCAGGGGCAAGAAGTTAAAGGTTTTACAATGGCCAAGTTAATCTCCAGACTTAAACCCTGTAGAGCATTATACCTGCTAAAGAGGAGACTGAGGGAGTAACCCAACAAAACAAACAACTGCTGAAAGAGGCTATGGTAAAAGCCTGGAAAAGCATCACAAAAAAAAGAACGTAAAAGTTTTGTGATCAGTCACAGGCTTGATGCGATTACTGCAAGCAAATGATTAAATGCTAAGTCTTATTCACTTAAATCTATCTTGAGTCTGTCTGTTCCAGTACTTTTTCTCACATAAAGAATGGGTGGGTTCATACAAAAGGTGCTGTCTTCTTATTTGTTTATCAGATCCAGATGTAAATAACTGGAAATAAAAGCTGAAATATTGATCTCTTGTCTCATTTTCACTTTGTGATGTGAACCCAAATGCTTTCAGTCTACAGCAAAAATAAACGAGTTGGCACTGGAACACTTTTTGGGTGGGGGGGATCTGGAACATCAAAATGAACAATTGTTTAAAGTGGGAGATTTCTAATTTCTCAACACAAAGAATGCCTGTTGTATTCTATTGTTGCTTGCAGCATCCCACTGTATATGGCTGTGAAACTTCAAATGCTGCTATACAGGCTAAGCCTGTGCCCATGTGGACCCAGATGCAACGGCTCTTGCTTTCTGTCCTCCTACCTGAAGCTGCTCCTCCTGAATCTGCTCAGCAACTGAGAGTGTAGCACACCCAGAGAGCCGCAGAAGCAGCAGACAGCCTGTTCCCCTTGCTTCATGATGTATTCACAACCAGAACATGTTGTTTTGAGATCCACATGGCAGATTCTCGTTAGCCTAGATCCTGAATAATCAGTTGTTGAAAGGGCTCCCAGCAGCAGCCTGTGGGGCCACAGAGACGTGCCCCCGGGAACCTTAGGGGTCCCCGCTGGAAGGAGGAGGGGGCCGTTTTACTGCTGCGTCTGTCTATCAGGAGATTTGTGGGGAAGCTTGGGGCACAGAGTGGAGACAGTGTCAGGGCGATACCCTTGACGGTGATGTGATTGAGTAGACAGCTGCGACCCGCTCCTTTCTTTACCCGCCACCCATCTCTTCCGTTCTACATCTCAAACCATTCTTTCTTACACACCCTCACCCCCAGAGTGAGCGATCACTTAAAACAGCGCTGGTTATTATACCTAAGCACATCCTTGTAATTTATGCATGATTGCCTGGCAATCTGAGGCAATTCATCATCCTCTTTCCTATCTTTCTTTTTTTAATCTGTTGGTGTCTTGTTCCCCTGGACCTTAATCTATAGGGCTATTAAGAATGCCTGTATAATAATGGCTCAGCTCAGGTGACAGCATGACATTGGCGCCGTCATTGCCATGCAGGTTTGGGATCCAGGAGGACTATGAGGGCTTGAAAAGAGGGCAGATTTCGTAAAAGCTATTACAGTACCATTGTTGTGTGGCATGCCATTCTCATCTTAACTCCTTCTTTGCATGATGGTGTGACATTGTCATCAAAATTATATCTCGACATTGTCGAAAAGGCTCTTGTCACTGTCAAACATGTTGTGAACTACTGAAAGTTCAGGGGAGAGTTGGTAGAGCCTACAAGTCTTAAGAGGACTTGTCAGCAATGACTGCATTGATATCAGTGTGACACATGATTTTTGAATACGTGATACCCTAATTTATAAAAACATGAGATTTTTTTTACAGCTTTTATCATTCTTGAAAATGTATTTTGACAATATTTCACCATTGTAATGTGGCATGCAAGACGCCTTATTTATAGAGGATACAGGATAGAATCTCGGATGAGAGAACGGTGAAGATTTATGCAAGAAAGGAGCCACAGGCCAGACTTGAACCCAGGCCTCCCATGTACATTTGACACAACCTAACCACTAGGCCATCCGAGTGCCCTGAGACAGCCTTTCTAAGGGCGTTTGCCTATTGGGCATGATTTTTTTGTACCTTGTCTGGCCACAATCACCTCCCTCCCTCCCTTCTTACCAGCTGGTCTTTTGAAGAGACAGATTACAACTGTACTTGCTGGAGAGTGCCCTGTACTTGGGCATGTTTGCATTCACATTACCTACACTGTGCCCGAGTCCACGTGTGTCCCTGAGGCCACTTCTTCAAGCAGACTCAGGCGTGGAGTCAGTTTGTGTTCACACTGATTAAATGGAACAGCCTTTGGGTCAGAGGGTAATCAGATCAGGGACCACTAACCAGCCCAAGACATACAAGCTGGCCAATCTGCATCATATTTTGTTAATAGTACAAAGTGTGGGGGGCAGGATCTAGGAGTTAGGCTGCGCCCCATGTACACAAGAGGCCTGGTTTCATGTCCCGCCTGTGGCTCTTTTCCTGCATGTCATTCCCCACTCTCTCACCCTTGTTTCTGACCCTACCCACTGTCCTCCACTATTTATAAAGGCAGAAAAAGCCTTAAAATAATAAACAAGACCAGGTTAAAACCTAGTACATGGCTGACCATGCCTGTTGAAATGCCTGACTGAGTTGTGTGTTTTGGCACAGCGACAGCTACCTTTGCTCTAAAACCATCTGCCAAGGCAAGCTTTCGATATGACTCTTAGTTCTTGTTTCAAAGGAAAATTGGGTCCAGTTCTGATTAAACTGACACTTTCCTACAGCTACATTCGAGCTGATGCTACCACAGCAGCAGCCATCGGATACACCAGTAGACCCCACCCGTAATGATAGCAAACCTGTGTGGAAGCAGAGCGAAAAACCCTCTTGTCCGTCATGAAAAGCATTCAGTGTGGTTCTTTACTTTAAAGACACGTTCATTTCTGAAGAAAAAAAAACAACCTGCCACTGTGGCTTCATTTGAACTAATTACTCCTCTAGAAGCCATTGTATACAACTACTCAAAATACAACCAAACCTTTCCCTCAGTAGCGATCACAAACTCATACTGAAGCAGGTTGGTAGAAGAGCGACATCTTTACCATTGTGAAAAGCTTTTAGTGTTGTTTTATTGTATTTGATGTGTGGTCTAGTTCTGATACATCCTAGCTAATCAACGCACTGGAGGCAGCCATTGCAATTGGCTAGTACAACTAAACCCTGCACATAGCTACTAGGAGTGTAAAGGTATGTGTATTCGTACCGTATCGTTCGGTACAGGTCTCTCGGTACAGATGTGTACTGAATGGATACATGTTGAAGGAAGCTCATACACGGACGGAAAACCAGAGAACAACTCATTGTCACACTGTCCTGGCAACCACACAACCACAGCAACTTGGTTTCCCAGTAAAATACAACAGTGGACAAAGACAACAACAGTAGCGCTGACATTATTCAGCAGGTGTGTCGCTAACAGCACGTAATCCAGTGGATCAATCAAAGCATTTGAAAAGGCACCACTTAAACAAGAACGTCACTGTAACGAGGAGGAGCAAGGAAAAGTCTCACCATCGGGTTATAAATTTCTCATGATTTAAGGTCTTTTTATTATTTTTAACAGCGGTGCTCTGGTTTAGTAATCAAATTAATTCTAACGGTACCTTTAACTATCAGCCTCGGAGGAGGGGGAGAGGGGACTCCATCATGTCTGCAACTGCGTCATACGCAAAGTTATCCTCAGATTTTACACGGCTCTAACCACTTTATCTGGCAAGATGGGCTGTGAAAAGTTCTCCCCAACTTTGTTGCAGGTCCCATTGGTTAAAAAAAATAATCCAGAGCTGAAGTCCTTGTTGAAATCGGCGGGATATACGTTAATTAGCATACTTCACAAGCTAACTTACGGTTATATAATGATGTGTTCAAGTTGGCAGGTTAATTTTAGTGTTTATAGAATGGGTATAAATATGTCAATATATCCATTGCAATAACCTAGTAATGTATTGGAATCACGTTGCATTAATAATTATTAATAATTCAAGTGCAATTTATTCAGCCTGTTTATTTAAATACAATTTAATACAACAACAACAAAAAAAAACTGTTATTTATTCGCTTTAATTACCATACCAAAAATGTTCTGAACCGTGACTTCAAAACCGAGGTACGTACCAAACCGAAATCTTTCTGTACTGTTACACCCCTAATAGCTACCGCCTCGTTCTCTCCTGAAATGATTAAGCATTGCGTCAACGGAGTTCCACTATGCTTCATGAACCGCCATTAGATGTCGCTACTACTCCAGTGATGCAACTTTGTGATAACACTGATTATCATTCATCATTTGTAAAGGTCAATATGTTTACTGCAGTGCGTGTTGTGTGAAGTTTGTTTTCCTACACAAAGGCAAATGGTTCAAATACATGGCATCAGTATAGGGGGGCATGCCAGCAAACATGTCTGTCGCCATCTGCATGTTACTGTGTACGTGTGTGACACATCCAGTGTGAGACAGAGGTGTGAACAACAGCAGCACAGGCTGACCCTTCTGTTGTGGAGTTATCCATCTGTGACTTAGAGGCATGTCTAATGGATGCCGACCTTGCTCCATGTTCTCTATCGGTTCCATTCAGCATCTATCAACCCGGGGATGTATCTTGATTTACCCCTTTGTGCCTCTTCCACTTCCTGCTTGTAGAGCAGAGCACCAGAGCGCACCTCAGCCTGTTGTAGGCCGTTGTAATCTTCCTGGGCTCAGTGAAGGCTAAATTAAGAATTGAACAGCATGAGCAAGAATGAGACAACAGAAGGCAGGAGCTCAGGAGACAATCAGACAGGCAAATGGGCCAGAGCTAGTGACCCAAACTTATCTTTGTCATTAAGTTTGCTAATCTAACTGGTCAAATTTCATGCTATTTATTCATAGTAATCCAGGGGATATCTTATGCGGCTGGTACTGTATGACATTAGTTAAACTATTCTTTAATATCCTAGAGATGCACAAGTAAAAAAACAGTGCGACTTAGTGTTTCCTTAGCCTTGTGTATACTCCATCTAGTGTGATCTGCAAGACATTTTTTTTTTGTCTTCCATTGAAAATGTAGTTCCTTGTATTATGTAAGGAAAAGTTTCTATTTTTATTTTGTAACTTTTTAGCACATTGTCCCTTCCAATGCTAATTTGGACTTTTTAACCTTGTTTTCATTGATTAAAACAATACATAAGATGCTTTTTAATGAATTTAAAGGTCACATATTGTTCCCTTTTAGTACAAGTTATATTGGTCTCAGAGGTCCCCAAAACATGCCTGTGAAGTTTGTTGCTGACAAAACACTTGAGCACTGGATTTTTGCATGTCTAAAACCCCCCCTGCTCAGAACGAGCTGTTTCTGTGTCTGTGGCTTTAAATGTTACTGAGCTGCCTGACTCCACCCCTCTCAGGAAATGGATGTCGCTTTACAGCTGTGGCTCTCGCGGAACTTTCTTCCAAGCGGGGAGGGCCAATCGAACCTGGGGGCGGTGGCTTGTCAAGCTAGCAGTTCCTCATGTCCAGTGGAAATATGCGGGAGTCTGTCGTATCCATTTTTTTTTTCATCAGGTCACCAGTTAACACAGCCACTGGTTAAACCATTCATCAAAAACCATCAACATTAAAAAACACTGTCAGATACAGAGCACGTGAGAGATGACAATGTCTGAGCGACATCTACATTAAATATTTGCAATCATAGGAATTGTGAAAGAAGAACAATTTTTAGGAAGCTGTTTTTACTTTACTGTTTGATTAATTTAACCCATTATTCTCCTGTACTAGCAGACACACACACCTCTGTCAGTGTGTTTATTAAAATCGTCTTTAGTTTTTAAATTAGAGTCTTGTAAGTCTTTGCTGTTATCAGGAGTACATAAGGACAAAGATTTATGTATCAGCCAAAACTCATATTAATATTTGTCTCTGAACTCACTGTCAAAGGGAGACACCTGGGCAGGTGTGTGTGATGTAAACTTAATTTCATGAATATAATATAATGCACATGTGGCCTGGGATTTAGTCTCTTTCATGAAATAACTCAAAGACACTTGGACTATTATGGAATGATCATGTTTCAACCAAGTTGAATCTTATCATATCGAGCCAAAGTGTTCTGTAATTGAATGAATCATTAGCGAATCAAATCATAGCCTATGAATCGAGATTGAATTGAATTGTCTTGAGAAGGAGAGACTCCCCTGGTAAAAGTGTATGCTAGAAAGTGCAGGAGAAGATCCTGAAATAAGGACCTTTTTGAAACAGGGAATCTGTTGTGAATCAGAAATCAGTTTGAATCAAATCATGACCCCAGAATTGGAATTGAATTGAGTCTTGAGATGTTGAAAGATTCACACCTCTAGTAGAAATGTCAGGTGTTGAATGACAAATGGCATTTGACAAACATTGTGGGCCTCAATAAACATAAAAATGATTAGCTAAAGTTTAACAAGGGTGGCGCCATTCAACCATGTAGTCAGCTGTTTCCCTAACAGCCTGTACTTCTACCCTTGTATTGTTACACTGTTCTTAATGATGCCCTCTCCCTCTGTCTCTTACTGACTTCTTCACCCCTTCTTCTGTTGTTTACTTCTGTTTCCTTTAGAGCAAATGTGTTTTGAGGCCAATCATATTTACCTCTGTAAGTCAAATTTCTTGTTAGGGACTGACACAGATGGTTAGGGTAATGTTAAGAACACCCAGATGGTATTTAAAAATATATGAGTCATATTCTAGTCGATGTGTTACAGTACAGAGCTGCATCCTCTATTTACTGTGGTGTTGCAGTGAGGAAGAATCTTCAAAGTCAAATGAAACAGGTATCACTTTTCCCTACAACTTTTTAGATGTGCCTGGTGTTTATCCCTGGATTTAATTTGGCTTCCTGGGTGTTTTCTCTGAATACAAGCGCTTAGAAAAGTCTTTCTCATGGGTAGGACACAAAAAACCTGGCAATGAAGTAATCCACCCAAAAGATGCCCTGATGATTTGAGCCTTGTTTAATTGTCTGTGTTTATGTGTGTGTGCGTATTAGTGTGTGTCCTCATTTGCTTCTGTTTGAGTCTGAAACCAAGTGGGTGCATTTTTTTGGATTGTACCTCCAAACATTTCACCGACACTCGCAGCAGCAGTCAGTGCATTGATTTCCCATTGGTCGATGCTGGTTGAGTTTAAAGAAGGAGGTGTTGATATAAAATGCCTTTTTTTTTCTCTTTTTTTCTGACTGCAGCAGGTAAATCTTTACAGCGTCCTTCAAATCTGACAGTAAGAAAAGGAACTTTGGAAATCTTGAGTAAGAGTTCTTTGAAATACATTTACTCTACCCACACAACACCAAAACTAGGAATATCCACACATGTGGACAGCTGGTGCTGTCCTTTTTGGAGGAGCTTTCGGTTGACAGAATCAAACTCTCTTTTGTGCTCGTGCAACCGATGCCATCTTAAAAGGCTGAGGCAACATGTACCTTAGATATTTGTGGCTGTGTGGTGAAAACATCGAAGTCTTCTGCACTCGGATACTTCATTGGGATGTCTGGGACCAAAAATCCCTCCTGGTCTTCATCATGGACTTGCTGTCTGCTTCTTTCTATTGTGCTGCCGCTAATAGCAGTTGCTATACTAATATTAGACTCTATACCAGTAGTATCTCTGGCCTGAGCTTCACTCTAAATTAAGGATGTGGGTGATTACCTGGCTTAACAATTAAAAACCCAATCCCTATGTAGCTAGCACCAGAAAAAGAACTAGATTAAGCTCTTGATATTTTCACACAATCCCAGTCAAACACCACTAGTAGCCTCTGTAGCTCCTATTAATGCCAGCTGCCTTGCTGCCATAATTTTCTTTGACCCAAAGTAAACAACAGGGAACTGATAACATGGATAGCATCTTGTAGGAACAGTGCATTTTAGCACTATTTTGGTCAAGAAAGTGAGGATAAAGTTGTACAGTGCTTTCAGAAAATATTCAGTGCCCCCTCACTTTTTTTCAATTTTATATTTGAGCTTGATGCTACAATAATTTCAATAATTTTTTTTTATCGCATCTAAAACAACTCAGGAACCCATTATGACAAAGTCAAAATAGTAAAAAGAAAAAAAAAATCACATTGACATAAGAATTACATTGGATGTTTCTACATCTTGACTGGAGTCCACCTGTGGTAAATTAAATTGATTGGGCATTATTTTGAAAAGGCATGCACCTCTCTATAGACGACCTCACAGTAGACATGCAGGTGTTTTCTAGCAGCATGGACTGGGAGATTGGTCAGGGTTGAGGGAAAGCTGAGTGCAGTAAAGTACAGATATCCTTATTGAAACCTGCAGCGCTCAGGACCTCAGCTTGAACCAAAGTTTCACCTTCCAACATGATGATGACCCTAAGCACACAACCAAGACAACACAGGAGTGGCTTAGGGACAACTGTTCTGGAGTGGCCCAGCAAGAGCCTTGACTTGAACCCTATCGAATGTCCCTGGAGGGCCCTGAAAATGACTGTCTACTGACAGTCCCCATCCAACCTGAGTGAGCTTGAGAGGATTTGCAAAGGAGAATGGCAGGAAAATCCCCCAATTCAGATGTGCAAAGCTTGTTCAGAAAGACTCGAGGCTGTAATTGCTGCTTAAGGTGCTTCAACTAAGCACTGAGTAAAGAGTCTTATATTTCAGTTATTTCTTTTTAATGAATTTGCAAAAAATTCAAAAGTTCTGTTTTCACTTTGTCATGATGGGGTACTGAGTGTAGATTAATGAAAGAAAAAATGAATTTAAACAATTGCAGCATCAGGCTACAACATAACAAAACTAAAGTAAGTGAAGAGGTTCTGAATACTTTCTGACTGCACTTTAAGAGCCTTAAATATTATTGTACATTCATTATATTATATTTGGCTCATCACACTGATGAATTGATGCTTGTCTAAAGACTCCAAGTCAAGAACCAAAGTGAAAGGCGAAAGAAAAAACAGAATCAGACTCAGAATACGTTTTCAATTATGTTTTTATTAAATAAAAAGGCTGCCAGTGATTAAAATTAGAGCAGTGTCTACCCATCCCTCTGTTTATACTGGTGTTGTCAGTAGAAACAGCTTATCGGCCAGTCCTTTTGGTGTAATCTTAAAAGCACCACAGATGCTGACAGAATAGGGAAACAGAACACACAAACAATTAATTAAGAAAATGCCATCACTTTTTGGCAGCTAAGCATCCATTTCCATTGCCAAAACGTCACTACAACTTCTTCAAAATATCTACCTTTTCATCTGCCATAGCAGTTTCTATCCATTGAAGCAAAAAACTCCTTTTTGTAGTTTGAATGATCTGTTGTTAATTAATAACTGCCTTCATGAAATCAAAAAGAGGGATTTTTTTCTATTTTCAAAATAATATCCACCACTGTAACTAAAGCAACCCTGCAGTGAGTGTAAAAGAAATAATAAAATCTTAGGTCTGGTTTCGACACTAAAATGGCCTGAACATGCACAAGGCCATAGGGCAGTTGTGTTGTTAAGCACTGTTGGGATTTTGCTTTCTTGCTGGTGTTGTTGCCCTCAGAGCATGGCAGCTCCTCAGAGGCCATTGTTGTGTACTCCATCATCTTCTCACATGGTACACCAAGCCTGCTGGACATACAGGCCTGTTAGATGCTCCCGTGACAGCTCACTATGACATTTTTCTTTCATCTGTGTCCTGCCCTGCTTCTCGTCCGTGCTCTTTCATCAAACTTTCTTTCTCTCTTTCCCTAAAGGCTCCCTTTACCACTGTCTTCTGCTTTTTTCACAGTGAGAAGTGGATAGAAAAAGCAGGTTCAGGGGCTGCAGAGACATGAATTGTTGATTTTATTTACATCTAAGTTTTTTTTCCCTTTTATAGTAGGCTGCAGCTGGCATGATCTTTGCAGTCACCTGAGCAGTTTTGGTGTAAAAGACAGCCTGGTGGTTGTAGGTATAAGTGTTTGTGACAAGCTGACAAATTCAGAGGCTCCGTGTCACAGCCTGTCTGATCGCACAAATCCTCTCCTACAATCTCTTGATAGCTGCTTTCCACGGACAGATAGGACGGAGACGGCCTGGCAGACAGCTGTGTTTAGGGCTTAAATAGAAGACAGATAGTACAGAGGAGGGAAAGCAGACATGGTGTAATCAAAGAGATAGAGGAATGTTGTCAATCACACCGTCTGGTGTCCTGGTAGAGGAAGGAGGGATGAATAAGGCCAGAATTGAAAAATCTTCCGTGTCAGAGCAGGAACCACCCTGTTCCTGCTCAAACTCCTTAAAGAATCAATCTCTTCTGGCTATAAATGCCCTCACTCATCCTATGCCATTCATCATCCAGCCTTATCTGCCTTCCCTTTTCTATTTGACCCCTTCTCATCCTCATAATGGCAAAACTTAAACTATAAAGTGGTTAAAAGTGAAGGTTGTCTGACAATGATTTCTGTTTTTCTAATCACACATCAAGTGTCAACAACTTCGCAGGCAGCTCAGTGAGGCTACAGTGCTACTTTAAGCAACGTGTTAAATATCAGCATGCTAACATAAATATAGATAAAGAATGCTGATATTTAGCAGGTACAGCGTTTCCCATGGTGACATTCTTATTTTAGTTGTTTGCATGCTTATATTTGCTCTTTGGCACAGCCTACTATAAACATCCTAGCTGATGGAAATATTGTTGCTTTAGCAGGTTTATTTTCTGTATTAATATTAGAAAAATGTGTATCTGATGTAGTAATATTCAAACTTAATATATTTCATCCTGAATATGATGTGAAAATAAACTATACAGACAGAAGTATTTGGCCACACATGCTAATTGTTGTCTTCAGGTCTTTCAACCAGACTCATTGTCACAGGTGTATAAAATCACTACCTAGTCATGCAGTCTCCATAACCTAAAGCCCTGACCTTCACCCCACTGAGCGTCTTTGGGATGAATTGGAATGGAGATATCAAGCCAAGCTTTCTTGTCCAACATCAGCGCCTGACCTCATAAATGCTCTACAGAATGAATGGGCACAAATTCCCACAGAAACACTTCAAAACCTTGTGGACAGCCAAGAAGAGTGGAGGCTGTTGTAGCTGCAAAGTAAACTCCATGCATTTGAATTCAATGTCATGACAGTCCTTGTTGGTATAATGGACAAGTGGCCAAATACCTTTGAAATGCAGATTTTAATTTGTGGGCATGGGTTTGAATTACACCTCTGTCCAGTCAAGTTAATGACACTATGCCTGTGGACATGATTGAGGAAAACCTGGGCACCTGGACGGGCAAGAACGTGGGTGGAAATCATTAAGACAATAAAATAGACACACAAACAAACAGGTCCCACTGAAACAGCAAGAGAAAGGGCGACAGGTGATACAGGCTTAAGGGTTAAATTCCAGAAGGAGCAGAGTAGCATTAAGCACCTGAATATATTGTTTGATTTTTTAAAATTAATTTGTCATAAACCTTTTATTCATTCATAGGGAGGGCCCCCTCAACTGGGTTCGCCAACTTGGATTTTTGCATGTTGCATTTTTCTACAGCACCACAGATGGGAGCAAATAACAAACACATTTTTTAAGTCCCAATGGTTGCAGCAGTTACCATCAGAAGACAGCATGCCAGTCTAGAATGTTAGTTGTTGCAAATATTCCCAATTTTAACACACTGCACCTTTAATAATCTAATGGTCTTAATAAGTGTAATATTGACAATAACTACAGTAATACTGCTGATAAAAGTGTGATAGATTAAGATAATGATTTTCCAGATGAGGGAGCCCAAAAATGTCTGGGCAGATATAAGATTAGAAGAATGCATTTATTAAACATGTTGATATCCTACTTAAAATCCCTGTAAAAAAGGTTTTTTGTTTAACAGGCTATTGTGTTAAAAACTACAAGGCCAAATATCAGTCGTGAAAAACATCTATAAGTCTTAAAAACTAAGCTTCAAAATCATGAAAAATGAGGCAGTAAAAGTTGCTCTAGGTGGTGTTGGCGTGTCATTTGAATTAGCTGAAGCCACACCCACTCATGAGAAATGCAATCCTCTGTAATTTAAAGAAAATGCTTCTGATCAGAGCACAGCTGCCTGGCTCTGGCTCTGCCAGAGCAGAGAGGCAGTGGTTGCATATTAAAAATACTGTTTTCTGGCACAAATCTCTCTATTATGATACTGTTAATGACCCGTAAGCCTCCGTGGCTGATAGATTTGGGAAATTTACATAACAAGGAACAAAAACACAGCATGTAGCTGGCTGTTAATTTTCAGTTTAGGGCAGCTAACAACTGACTGCATTGAGATGAACTGCTTGGCGATTTTAGATCATTGTATCGTTAGGGGGCAGGGCAATTCCCCATCAAGACAGGTGATGTCATGGGCTCAGATTTTTGCCCTGCTCAAATTAAACCAAGCCAGGAAAGGAGTGAACAACTTTCTAACAGTCTAAATCAAAAATTCAGTGACATATGGATCTCAATGTTTTCACATGTTTACAGCAACCTTATTGTGTTAAGACACAAAGTTTGGATTTCACCTTTCAAGGACTTAAACATAGACAGAACTGCAGTAGGCTCATACATATAGAGACACACTAACTGCCATAAGGAAGTGATGCATTTTTTTTTATCATAGCAGCAGCTGAAATGATAGGGCTAAAACACAGAAATCATTGATAGGGACTCAGTCGGAGACATGGGCAGCAGCAGAATCTGAAAGGTTAAAAGGAAGCTGCATTAACATGCAGGAGGATAACATCAGACAGCTCAGCACACTTATAATTGATACCATCTCCTGGCAGTATGTGCCAAAACACTTCTGCAGTGAATACTGACCGAGCACCAGAAAAAACACCACCACCTTACAAAGCATACAACAAAATGGCATCCACGTTCATGAATGTGGTGGCACTACTTGTTTGTAACAGACAATGCAGTCCCATGTCTGAGCTCCTCAGTCTGTGGGATTCAGGGAAATAAAAGGGAATTTGATTTCAGACAGGTGTTTTACCCGAGAACCTCTGAGGGCTCTCTCCTGACAGTGCTGCTTCAAAACCCTGAGCAAAAAAGTGAGGAGGGGCTGTCACCAGCAAGTCCCCGCTGATGTGTCAGAGCACTTCAAACTTTTAAGGATTTATTTATTCATCCATATCTGTTTGTTTGCATTTTTTATAGTCTTCGCTGCTACTGCAGGGCTGTGGGCGACATTTATAATCGCTGAGCTCATCTTGTATAAGTAATTTCCCAGAAGGTGGGGGTTTAATTCTCAATTTGTTACCTGTTCCCTCTGACGACTCCACTGGGAATGCACATAAATTTGTCCTTTTGTGCTTTAACTCACAGTAAGTCCCACATTAAATCCCCACTATGTTAAATATACTCTGAAATTAATTAAAGCTTCATAATTCAGCTAAAGCCACCACAGATAATGTCCCCCTTTTTTTGGTTTTATGATCACATTTTGATTTGTGGGTTTGATAGATAGGCCTTTGGTGCCAGCTAGTCTATTTGCGCTGGCTGTGACGGACTGTGTGTTGTAATTAATCATGCACACTGTACTCATACGATCATTGATACTTTGCTAATAGACCGTTAATTCTTACATTGGAGACAGGATATCCTGCTGATTTCTTCTGTTTCAGTGAGTCATTTTCTCGTCGGCAGGACATTGACTTAATTGTCTTTATCATATTTTATCAGGTTTTCGATCATGCTTTTCCTACTGCTTGCGAAATCCCCTGATCTTATTTTTTAAGCCAAATACATCAGCGTTTGAAATGCTCTACTCCCCTTGCAAAATTTAAACTTCAGTCAACAGATTAGTTTCCTCCTCCCATTTTTCACTCCTCTTTTATTTCACTTTTTGGAATTTTTTTCCCTCTCCCTCAGTCTTCTTTCAGTTTTCACGCATCAAAAGAGCTTGATGGTTTGACAGGACGGGCCCTAGAAACTTGCTGCCTCCCTCCAGACCCTCCCAAGTCTCTGCTCCCTCATTGAACTGTTTTCTGCCCCATTTCTGGGTTTTTCCATGGCAACTCAGAGCCGGCAAGCATGTGAGCGAAAAGAGTGAGGTCTCCAGTGGAAGCAGCATCTTGTCTTAGACAGCTGTCTGCTAAGAAGACAAAGGAAAGAGGAAAAAAAAGAGGAAAAGGCAAAGTTTGGGAAAGTTGCCCCCCCTTCCTTAACATCAAAAACAACTTCAATGGGTGCTGCTGGTTGTGCAGTGATACACTGCAGCTACATTCAGTTAAACCTGCTGACCACTCTCAAACAAAGGGTCTCTGCAGTGCTTGAAAAATGTCCTTTTCAGAAGATTAATGCAGTTTAATGACAAGCAAACTATTGTGTTACCTCCTTAAGAAACCTGTTCACTTGATGCTGTAACTGCTGACTGACAGTCGTCAAAGTTTCATCCATGGGACTTTCTCAGTGGAAGTAACCCACATTTCACTCTATTTTAAGCTTAATGTCAGATGTAAGGCCTCACCAAATAACACGAGTTGTGTGCTATATGTAACAAATAGAGCCCAGTTCCCTAGAAAGCCTACATGTACACTGGATTCTTTTCTTACACGAGAGCCTCTCTTACAATCCTTAGCCTCTTCTCTGCAGGTTCTCCACTTGAATGTGGAGCGACAAGGCGACTTTAAAGTCGGGTTATGCCCGCGTCTTCTGTAGGATTACACCAGAATCCCAATGGTTTAAACAGTCACACTCTGCCACTCAAAGCCCGACATTTTCGTTTATTAAAGGAGCTTGGGAGTCCGCGGTGACAAGTGAAGCGTTTTGTAGGAACGGAATGAGGAAGAGAGAAAAGAACAGGATTCAGCAACTGGGGTTTTCCTTTTTAAAAGTTTCAGTCTTAAGACTCTCATAGCTCCTGTCATTCTGTTTAGAAATATAGCCACACACAATGCCCAAAGACACAAAGACTCTGAAGACAGGGAAGAAATAAACAATCAGAGGCAATCTAAGTTTAATATTCGCATTATAAGAAGTCAGCTTCACCCACTTTTATGCTGATGTAAGGCTCATGACTGTGTGTTTTTTTTCCTCAGAAATCGTTCAAAATCAGAAGAGAGGAGAGAGCAGATCATGGATAAGTAAAGAGAAGATGCATCAGAAAAAGAAAGAGGATGTCATAAGAAGGTAGGCTGTCTTTTTGGAGGACGGACACTGTTTTTTTTGTAATGTATTTTTCTTATTAATTGCATTACTGCTTTTTGATCATGGCTGTCAGGGACCAAAGCAAAAAGGCACTAAGACAAAGGTATAAATAAGAGCAAAGAGCTACTACTTTTTTTTCTACTCTTCTTTTTTGGTCATATTTTTATTATTAGAAATATTAATGGTTTTAAAATAAAGTTTTAACTGTATTTTGCAGCATGAACCTACAATGAATTTCACATAGCTATTTGCAATAGCATGACTATTTCATTAGAGAAATCCAAAATTAAACAGAAAACAGGACGAAACTCAGACAGAAAGGCTACAACCTTCAGTTTCTTTGAGAATAAACATACCTCCCTGCAGGTTAAAAAAAAAAATAATAATAATAATACTTGAATGGCTTCATCAGTAACTACATATCATTGCTATATCATCTTCAACCCAGTGCTGTTGTATACATTCTCAGTAATATGGATCCCACTTGCTTGTTCCAGTTTTTGTTCAATCCATCAAGAATCCAGAGTAAACAATACCCCATCCTTTCTCTACCACTCAAACTAGTTGATGGTTTTAACAATAGGCTAACAATAAAAGCCTGTGTGAATGGAAGCATGTATCACCTTGCAAAAATAAGCTAACAAAGAGGATTTACATCAACATGTCTTTCCCCTGTCTTTGCTTCCTCAGTTTAATTGACAATGCATTCCCTTCAAACTACGTCCTCTGTCAGCGTTCCTGTGTTTATCTTCCCGCAGTCACTCCCTACAAATATGGATCCAGTTCATGACGATCCATCATTCATGACAAGTCCACACAGTAATCTATTTTAAACAGCAGGGTATGATGCTGATGATGCATGGCAGAAGAGGCTGTACAGTATACACACACTTATGGGAGTGCATATTGATAATCAATTTTTGTTCATTTTAACCGCTGCAGAAAAAAATTCATCATTCTAAGATGCAATTCTTGAACGTAGTGACTAACACGCACTGTGATTTTCTGTATTGGCACCTCTCACTGTTTAGAACACTGCAGAATTGACAAGGGCTAAATTGAAACATGACAGTGGAAATGTTTCTAACAAAGTCGACATCCATCCTATTAGTCAGAGCGTAATAGACTGCACGTAGAAGTGAAACAGGTTATGAAGCAAACATGTCCAGAGTGTTATTGTTTATTGATGAGTAGAGACTGGAGAGAAGTTTTAGTAACACCAACAAGAAGCTGCTGTAGGCGGTAGTCTTATTGGTTGAGTTCATTGTAATAGGAGAAACTCTAACGCCACAGTTTACAGAACTGATTAGGCGTATTGGTTCATATGTTTCAACATATAATGTGTTCATATGTATCTGTGACTAAGGACACAGGCAATCTGCTCTGTATCCAGGTATTTTTGACCTTCTAAGTCCAGTGTGTTTGCCTGGAGTGATTGCTCCATACTTCTTTAGCCCAGTATGGATGGAAGAGGTAGGCTTGGCATGAAATTGCCATTGAGTCTCACAGGCTCGGTGACATAATGTCATTTTGTTATATCACTGGTGTAAAGACGTAAATCAGTTCTTGCAAGGGGAACATAAGCTCAAATTGTCAGCATTGTGAATCAAGTCAAAATGTGATAACTTTAGTTTTCCTTCGAAGATTAGGACTGAATGTGGTAGGAGAAGCACGCAATCGTAACACTGGCTTCAGCTGCAACACGACAATTCAATTCTTCATTTGCTCAGATCAGCCATTAAAAATGCTCCTAAACTTTGTAGTCTTTGTAATCTTATAAAAAAATGCTAATCCAGTGTAGAAATCTGTGGTTGGATCAACAGAATTAAAGATACATTTTTACAAGGCCGGCCCCTCATTATGCGCAAGAAGTTTGAGTCAGATTGGTCTATGCATGGCTGAGTTATTAACAACTTCCTGTTTCTTGAAAAATATGCAAATTTGAGGGCTCGCTATGGCCTTGCCTTTAGACTTATTAGAAAGTTTTGAATAACTTTTGATTGTTCATGAATCATCCAGCAGTATACCAAAATTCAGCTTTGTTGGATGAATGCTGTTGGAGGAGTTAATCTTCAAAGGACCCCTTGGAATGGCCAAAAAATACCCAATTTTGCTAATTCCTTCAAAATGGTGGATTTCCTGTTGGAGAGAGGGGAGGGACCCATGAGGCTTTTTTGTAGATCTCCTTAAGCCACATAAGCACACAAAATTTAAAAGATAGTGGAAAAAGTCAAAGGAGGGGGCTTTTACTTTGAAAACTGGGGGCGCTATTGAGGCAATTCCCATAAGTCCCATAAAATATCAAATTTTTCACCAGACCTGATGCACATGCCAAAAATCAGGACTCTTTAAACATGTTTCGTGTTGAAATCTCCAATTAAATGCGTAATATAATAATAAGAATAACAAATGGGAATCCTTCGAATTACAAATAGGTCCTCGCCGACCAAGGTCAGTGCTCGGGCCCTAATTAGTGGACTTAATGAGCTGGAAGATGTAATGATGCGTTCAGGGTGAGCTCAGTAAATTTAGACAAGTGTAAACAAAATGCCAAGATGTGTTCAAATGTCATATCAAGAAAACAGATATTCAGTTTTTGACAAGAAAGTTCAACAAATACTGTTCAGTCAGGACCACATTTGTCAAGAAACATATGGTTTACCACTATATATATATTTGTATTAGTAGTTCTTCATTTGCTCATATTGCTATTATTCATATTTAGTGGTGTGGCTTTTCTGGGGTCCTCCTCTTCCTTCCACGACCCTACATGGAAAGCAGCAAAAATCCAGAGCAGAGCAGTCATAAATGACAAGTTGACAACAGAATGATTACGTCTGAAGCTGAAAGAAGGAGGTGCTGGGGTGGAGGAGGCTTGCAGAGGGAGCAGCGAAGTGTAGCTTGGCTAGAACGGCTTACCTATGGCAGCATACTTTGTGTGATTAGCTTAGAGGTGAATCAGCTGGCCATCAGCTGTTGAGGGCTTTCATGGGATCAGCTGATCTCAATTACATGGCAGTGCTTGACTCTGTGACCTGCCTGAACTAACACTACGTGTATGCTCAATTTGAGAAGATGAGGGAATATCAATAGAAATGAGCAAACTCCATCCCTTTTCATATTAGGACGTGATGACATACAGTATGCACAAGAGGTTAACATGCTCAGGCCCAGCAAGTGCTGGAGCAGTTTGGGTGCAGGCCTAGGTTATAATAGTTTTGGATTTTTTATTAGTTTTTATTTCTATTTCGTTTTCCCTTTCTGTGTTCAATTTCAGTTTAGTTTTTATTAGTTTTGACTGCTGGTTTGTTGGTTTAGTGTCATTTTTATTTTACAAAAATACTTTGTTTTAGTTTAGTTTTTATTAGTTTAAGTGTTAGTTTTTGTTTTTTTATGGATACCTGTTGGGGGTGAGTGAGCGTCATACAATTTTAAAAACATATTGAAACAGGTTATTCTTCACTTATCATTTTATTTACTTAATGATGATGTTTGAATACAACTCCAGGCATAAAACTACCACTATGTGAAGTCTTAACCAATCAGATCAGGCAATTTTACACTGCCCAGACTTAGGTGTCGGCACCAGTCAGAATGGGTGTGTCAAAGACTAAAACTAAGGATATTTTGTCTCCATTTTTATTTTATTACCTCCGCCAAGGAGGTTATGTGATCGGGTCTGTTTG
This sequence comes from Cheilinus undulatus, assembly GCF_018320785.1. Lineage (NCBI taxonomy): Eukaryota > Metazoa > Chordata > Actinopteri > Labriformes > Labridae > Cheilinus > Cheilinus undulatus. The sequence goes on from NC_054885.1 coordinate 19,710,506, forward strand.
TTAGTTAGTTTGTTAGTTTGTTTGTTAGTTTTTTTGCAACGTAACTCAAAAAGTTGCGGACGGATTTTGATTACATTTTCAGAAATGGCATAAGGACGAACTGATTAGATTTTGGGAGTGATCCGAATCACCGTGTGGATCCAGGAATTAATGGCGGAGCTCTGCGTTGTTACCACTTTACACCAGGAGATGGCGGACATGAGTAACTCCAATCCCAGCAGCATTTTGGCTGTGTTTCCATTCAAAGTTGTGGAGTTTATAGAGTTTGAAAGACGCATCGGAGCGTAACAGAAAGAAAGACAGCGAATTGTAGTGAGAATACTCACAGTGCTGGGAGGAATAGAGGAATGTTCACCCATGCCATGACTTCCAGCTGTCCAGTGAGACCATGGGTGAGACTGTCAGTGCATCTGTTGGCACCAGCAGGCAATGCTTCCGCCGTGACGGTCCACCCATAGTGAAGCCAATGCTTTGCCTCACTGTGTTTCCACCCCACCGGGGAGGGAGTTATTGGTGAATGCCGTAGTGGGGGGCACATGGGGACGGATCTAGGAATTTATTACAGGATTCTTCACTATTAGGACAGGGCTAATGGCGGAGGTCTGCACTCTCTGAGTGCTTTTCTAGTTTTAGTTAGTTTTGTAGGCGCACAGTACAGTTTTAGTCAGTTTTCATCTTTTGGAAAAGCTTAGTTTTAATTTACTTTCAGTTACCTAAAATGATTTTTAAATTTTAGTTTTAGTTATTTATTTAGTTTTAGTTAACTATAATAACCTTTGTGCAGGCCAGCAATGGAATAGGGATGGGTTACAATCTTGCCTCTTCACAGTACAGGGCTGCTTTTGGCTTCTCGTGTTTGATTCACAGATTGTGAACCGAGCATTGTGATGCACATCGTATAATGAGTTGGATGTATTGATGCATCCAAACTCAGAACTAGGAGGACAGAATAAGTGGTGTGTGATTAGAAAATTTCCTGATAGCTTACATTCAGGGATTAATCATCTCTGCAGCCTTTGCTTGGTCTCTCTTATTTGCTATTACTTGGATTGTTAAAGGAAGTGGTAAATATTACCATGGAAACATGGAAACTATCCAAATACACTGAGCAACAGTCCTGCCTGTTGCCCACGACATCTCAAAATCCTGGATGTGTGTGCCCTGCAACACTTTCAGAAGAAAATGTGTCATTTATGTTGAGAGATGATGGTGTTAGAAATCTATATATCAAAATGTAATCCCTTACATTCAGCTTCTCATCATTTAAGCCTCCACTCCTTTCTCATCCATTTTTCCCTCCCATCATCCCTTCTCATCCTGGTGCTCTCTGTGGCAGTCAGCCTATGAATTCCAGACCATTCTTTAGAGATATCTGTGTGCCTTTTTCTTGCTCCCAGCCCCTGTTGCGACAATTTCAATCCGCCTGCCGTTTTGAAGGGGCTGCCAGGTGCTTCTGGCTCCACCATATGTCCTGTGACACTCCGTCTTGGGGATGTGGGGAGCGAGGAGGGGTTAAAGATGAGGCTATCTGGAGCTACCTCTGAGAACTCCTCTCCCTGAAACTCAGTTGGCTGACACGTGGAAGAAACACAACCCACCAAAACTAAAACCTGTCCCTGATTCTCTCTTTGAGCTCGCCCTGAGCAGGGCTCAGATATATGGATGGCAGGGAGTTTTTCACTGGGTCTCCATGGGGTTGGAAAAACAGATCCTATTTCCGTGAGCCAGTTGGCTTGGTGTGGCGCAGTGACCGCATCGCCATCTTCCTCTCTGAGTCTGTCAGTCAGTCACAGTCTGCTGGTCTGCAGATGCAGTGGTCAGGCAGGGGTTCATTCTTTTCTGGTGTCTTTGTCGGACGTTTCTCTCTCTGCCAGACACTTCTTTCAAGTCTGAAACCTCAGTCTGTGCCTCTGTCTCTGTTTCCGATCCAGGGCTGTGATTCTGAGCTGAACTGGTCACACAATCCGTCCAGCTGCTCCTCCTGCCTCGAGGTACGGCCTGTGAGAGCACTGATAGTTCTGCTTCCACAAAGGTACAGCCAAACACAAACACATCTACGCATTTATGCTCACATGTGTGCACACACATGTATAATTGAGCTGCAACCACTGGACAGCAGAGCAGCACCACAAACAAACACTTAACATCCTCTTTGATTTGTATCCTAAACCTCTACCAATCAGGAAAGGCTGATGTTTACAGATAAACAGAACAAGGATCAGCCACAACAGACACGCTGTCTGTTCCTTATTCTCTATCTGCTCTGCACTTTATCTTTTGCAGATTTGTACATCCTCCCAGAGGTCCAAGCATCCCACAGTGCCAAGAAGTTCCCAGGACTGCAGATGTATTGTGACAGACATTAAATGTGAGGAAGAGCAGCCCTCATCACCCATCACCTCTGCCAGATGAATGCCCCCCGAAAGCAGGCAGTCGCCCTGCTGGACACAGCTCAGCTGTTATACCAAGTGTTTGACAGGAGTGGCAGGTACTTGACCTTCTCTCTGGCTTCCTCTCTCCCTCACTTCCTCTCTTCTTCTTCGTCTCTCGTTATTTTCCTTCACTCTCTCGCTCTGTGTCACTGCCTCGCCACAGGCTGACCGCCCTCTCTCCTCCCAGTCTCTTTGGTGTTATCAGAGAACTAACAGTCTCCGTGCGTGGCAATACGGCTGCCTTTCTTGTTTGTTTATTCTCTCTTTTCTTCAATAAATACAACAGGGAAAGCCTCTTGGTGCCGATGTTGCTGGTGTGCAGTGTGCCATGCTATACCACATGGTAGCAGGTGTGGTGATGGGAGCAGGCAGCTTGAGGTTAAAGATCAGGGAAGAAAGAAGAAGAACAGGGATGCTGCACAACCTGAGCTTTGGTTAGGAATTTACTTTTGGTTTCTCACACTTGTATAGGATTATTAGGACCTAATATGTTTAAAAGCTTAATCTTACGTTTGAACAGGAACTAGCTTTTCCAAAAAATGAAGTTCGCAAATCTCCCGAAGGTCCTGTTTCTGCAGAAAACACAGCACTAGATAGACTTTAGAGCAGGTTATGGGTGACCCGATCATGATCGTACGTATCAGATCAGAGCTAATATAAGCTTTTTTTAATTGATTGGCAATTGGCAGTTTGATCCAATTAGCCCAGCTGATCATTTACGCCAGCTGTCATAACAGAGCACAATTTGCAGCAGGCTGTCAATGTATGAGTAAGACAACAGAGCAGCAGTAGCAGCATTAGCAGTGCCTTGGCTTAAATGTCAGCCTTATGGAAATACTTCACGCTTGAGAGAGAATACAGTCCAACGGCCACTTGCAGCATCTGTGACATGGCCGCTTAGTGAGGCGGTAGCAACAGGGCTGCGTTTCTTACTATCAGTTTGATTCAGTGTCTCTGAACATGCAACAGAGCACAGTGACTTTGTAGTAGCAACAGAGGAGAAGGCTGTTACACTGATACAACAAGCTCTGGACTTAAAGCGGAAAGATAAACATCCTAGAGAGAGTGATGAGGCAAAAAAGGTCACAGAAAAGGTGATCAGGATGCTGGTTTTCCTAAACAAGAACCTTCACTTCATTTGAAGGTGACTGTGGGTAAAGAAATCAGAGAGAGGGAGAAAAAGTTCTGTAGCAGTTTCAGTGAAACTTTAAAAATTGCACTGCAATAACAAGAATGCCCTGTATTTGATAATCAGGTTTTACCGCAATGTTAGTGTTTTTGCTCTTTCTCAGATTAAGCTGCTACTTTTTAACAGCGATGGTTGTTTTGAATCTGTCTGATTCAGTTCTTTTTGACCCTTCTCAAGTCAGCTGTTTTAACCACTTTAAAGTGGAGTTGGGATATTTTTCTTACGATCTAAATGGTCAAACTAATTATACCACTTCCAAGTGGGACTGTGATATTTCAAATTCATTTATCTAATTTATTTGTACTGATCAAAGCTGTTTACACCACTTTTAAATGGAAATGAGGTTATTTGAATTCATTTTAATTCATGTTTTTTTGACTGCTCAGGTCTGTCAGCTGTTTTGAAGACTTTAAGTAGATCTTTTATTCTTCTCTGATATTATTCTGAGGAGGAATTTGATGTATCTGTTTTACAACAATGCTACCTGTATTAAGTTAAATGTAATAAGCTTGAGGCATTTAGTAGTTATTCTGTTTATTTAAGTTATTTTCGTAAACAAAACCATTGAAACTCTCATCTGAGTGAATATGAGAACTGGGTGGGGACTTGGAATCGGTAGATCATAGGCCAAAAATGCTGATTGGGACACACCTAGAGCAGATGTCTTAGCAGTGTGGGCCGGTTGGTCATTTGTTGTCATTTTGATGATGGAGCACAAGACCATTATCAACAAAGTTTCCACTAAAAGGTCCAAATTTCTTGGAAATTTTCTTTTGCAAAATCCACACAAATTCCCTAAAATTTCAAAGAAATTACCTAAAATTTCTGTGAAAATTTGTAGACATAATTTCAAAGTATTCCATAAAATTACCCCCAAAATTTCTTCAAATATTCCTCAAATGTTTGAGTTGCACCAGATTTAGCGAGTTGCTAATTTCCATTTTTAGTCCCACATAAAAACTGATGAAAAACACATAAAACTCCCATGTAGCAAAGGCAAACACTGGACAATTTCACAGCTGACAAGACAAAGTACACTAGTGGATCATTATGGGGTACAGTAAATAAGCCCTACTCAGTACAAATAGTATTAAAGAAAAAAGTTGTCTGAAATTTTCACAGATTTTTTTTTAAATACATGGGTTGGTTCCAGATGCTTAGGCCTAACACACTAGATAAATAAAGCCATAGATAATCTCTTTTCTATGAGATGTATGAAGTGCACAGGATTATCATAAGGTAACCAGGATGCAATAGCAGCAATATAAAAAATATTGGATGGCAATAGTGATAGCATGACCAAGACACAATGGCAACATTATGTGGTACCTAAAATGCAACAGATTGATAAAGAAGTAACCAAAATTCATTAGTAGCATTATGAGGTACCAAGATTTAATGGCTTCTTTATATGATTAAAGATTTCCCTAAAAATATCCATATAAATTTCTAGAGATTTTTTAAGCAATTCTTATGAATGTCAAAGCAAATTTTCCCTCAAATTTCTCATTAAATTACCCAACTTTTTAAAAAATACACTGGAAATTAAATTTTCTGAAAATTTCTCTAAAAGTTCTCAGAATATTTCAAAGGACCCCTGATCCCTAAATTCCAAATCAAATTTTGAAATGTGTTCATAAAATGCCTGAAAGTTTCCCTGAAAATACCGAACATTGTCAAAGGGAATTTCCTCCAAAACTTCCAATGATGTTCTGCAACATGTAAAAACATATCCCCAAATTTTCAACGGAATCCCTGAAATTGTCATAGTGAATTCTCCCATCATTTCAGGGAAATTACTTGAACTTTAATGTGCATTCTTGACAAATATCTCAAAAATTCCAATAGCAGAAATTATTACCATGATGTAGGGAAGCCAAGATGTAATGTCCTCATACCACATGCAGGGACTTAGGAGGTTAAAGCAATCACAAGAGGGGTCACTGTGCATTAAATTCTTTCTGATATGGCGCTAACATGAAGAATATGACATAACTACAACATGCACAGGCTAAATCAAAGGAGACATACAGTTGCAGCTTACTGTATTGTGAGTTTACATCTGCATGTCTGGGATGGGAAAGGAAGTTAAATTTTTAACAGCCTTGATGCACATTTCCTCTCCTGCAGCAGACAGTGTCCCATGTAGTCATCTTTCTGAACAATGGCAAAATGTCAGCATACTTTCAGGCAGCTCTAAATTAAACATTCATCTCCTCTGAGAATACAGCTATAGAGCTCTTCTGGCCAACACTATTTTTCTATTTACACAAAGAAAGCTGCGACCAAATGAATATCAGGACACTTTCCCCTCCTCTGGAGCAGATAGGATGAGTTTAGAGCTTATATTTTAGGTTAACAAATATGCAAGATGACAACTATGTGGCTTTCTTTTCATGGTCATATCCCAAACGTCCCAGGCTTCAATATGTGCAATGGCCGAGAAAGTTGAAGACAAGACTTAAGATGGGGAGGGGGATATTTTATTAATGGGGACTATTAATATTCCATCGCAGTGGGACGATGGTGTGTTTCTTTTTGCAGAAGCATAATGAATAACTGAGCGCCTCCATGGTACCCGATTCCTCAGCATGAATATTCAGGCATTTGGTGGTGCATCATGGGAGTGTTGAGAGCCTCTCCTCCGCCCTGTAGTGGTGCATTTTGTCTCACCTCTCTTATTTCCTTCCCTGCACTCTCAAGCATGCCGCTAAAGGCTAGTAGCATCTGGGGACCGGCACCTATAGATCTGATCCCTGCCTCTCAATATCAGTCCTCCACAGAGGCCCGACTGATTGATTACGCTGCTGTGGCTTTGTGTGGGTTTTTAATTGATTGATTAATTGTGGGCCTTGGCTGAGATGTGATTGATTATGAGTAGTCAGCAGTGGGTTGGAGTCGAGCCCGTCAAAAGCCGACAGGGTTAGAGGTGAGCTCTTGCGGCTCCTGTAATATGCCCACTCTTTATCTCTTGCGTTCAGTGTGGCCACACTTCATCCTCGCCCTGCTCGGCTCCTTTTTCCCCACACTTTCACACTCTGCGCCTGTGTTCACATGTGGAGCTTTGTATGTCCTGTTCTCTGTTCAATAATGCCAGGTCTTTGGCATTCAGCGGATACAACAAATGGTTCCTTACAAATCTCAAAGACTTATTTCTCAGAGAGCCCACGCAAGGAAGGAAAAGAAAGAGTTCAAATATAAAGAGAAGTGGGACAAAGAGAGGTGAATAATGGAGAATGCATGTGATGGTGGAGGGCGAGAAAGAAGATCGTGACCCCACTCAAGAAAGCCTTTTCAGATGTGGCAGTGCATAAGAAAGACAGGAGAAATGAGAAGAAGATGGAAAACAGACATCAATTTGAAAACTTGTGGCAGGAAGATCAGAAAGTTAAAGGCAATGACAAACAAACATTTTGTCAGTGGATGTGTCATTGTCTCACCAAATGATTCACTGTCCCCCTGGGTCGATTAATAACAAAATCTTTGATTATTCTGACTGGTAATTCTCACAGTCTGAGATTAAGGACAGGCTGGGTACGATGACCAATACACAAGATGTAACACAGCCTTTTCTTTGAGTTTCATTAGATTCTGTGTTGTCTCAGGATGTGTGACAGATTAACAGATGAATGAATTAACAAAAGAACACACAGGAAACAAATGAATCAACAAACAAAAGAACAAATGAGCCAACCTAAACAAAGGAGCAAACAAACAGTCAAGTGAATGAATAAATGCCTTCATGAATGGACCACAGTCTCTAAACTGGGGATGGGAGACTGTGTAGCACACAATCTGTTGTCTGGGTCCTCCGCAGAGAGAACCCCCCTTTCAAAATAAAGCTCCATTCTCCCTTGTTCTCTTGAAGGGCAGGTTGAGCATCTTGACAGTTATAGCTTTTGTCTTCATCACTCATCAAATTAGGGATAAAGCAGGGAGATGAGTTTATTATGCTTGATCTGCTCAACATGTCTCATAGGGAAATGTCAGAAGCAGTTTGGAGCACACAAATGATGTGTTTTGCTAATAAATATCCCTAAGCTGCTGTGGGTTCATGTTAAAGGTTAAAGCATAATCTCAAACAAACACTGAATGTATAAAGACTCCTTTTTTAAATTGAGAGACTTGGGGCCAAAAATGAAAAGGTCACGTATCACTGTGTTATCATAGAAATGCAAAGAGTGCATTGTTATCCTAAAACCTAGCAGTTGGAGGCACAATGACAGGACTCCCTTTCATACATATGATGTCAACCATGGGTGACAGATTTTGAAAGTCAGTTAAACAATTTAAGCTAAAGTACCATGTCTTTACCCTTTCAAGACAGTCTGGTCCTCAGACCCCCCCCCCCCTTTACAGACCACTGCTGTGAAATTCTGTAGCTTTACCCAAAGGATTAGAGTATGGGTAAAGATGAGAGTTAGGACACCAAAAGTTAAAAACCTGACCTGCAAACCCTTATCACAAAAGGTTTAATAAAGCTGAGTAAACAGTCTGCTTACAGGAAAAAGCTTGTCCTCCTCGAAAACACAAACACATAGATAACAAAGCTAAGTAGCCAACATAGCTAAAGCTTTATCAAACAAAGCTACTTATGGTATATGTGCTAGAGTCAACGTAGCCACATAGCTAATGTTGTATTTTTAGCAATATTAGATTTAGCTATGTAAGCTACGTAGCATTGTGAGATATGTAGTTCAGTTAGCTATGTAGTTATGTTACCTAGCTTTGTTAGCTTCATCCATGTTTCCTTAAGCTCAAGTTGTGAAAGCTTAAGCAAACATAGCTACATTGGCTTACATAGCCAACCCAGCTATGTTAGCATAAGCTTTGTTTCTTTGAACTCACATTGCTAAAGCATCATCAAATGTAGCTACATCAGCTTACAAAGTAATGTTAACTTCCCAACTAAAGGTAGCTATGGTAGTCTGGCTAAAGCTAATGTTATTATTCAGATAATATCAACATTGTATCAACATTAGCTTTAGCTACCTAAGCTATGTAGATGGCAAGCTATGTACCTTATGTAGCCAACCTAGCTTTGTGAGCTGGAGTTAAGCTTTCTTAAACTCTCATTGCAAACTAGCTACATTGGCTTGTGTAGCCAACCCAGTTTTGCTGGAATTAGCTTCGTTTCTGTAAGCTCTTGTTGGTAAAGCTAAAGGTAGCATAGCTACATTGGCTTATTTAGTAATGCTAACTTTGTAGCTAGTTTAGCTATGTTAGTCTAGCAAAGGCAAGATTATGAAAGGGGGAATCTGCGGTCTGAAGCCAGATCCCGCTCCTTAGCAGTAGACCTGTAAAAGAACTGTGGTCAATGAAATTAGATTACTTAATGTCTATGTCTGTGTATCTTATTGTGGAATATTTTTGTTACCCTTTTTTCTCATACTTATTATTTATGGTGCAGTAATATCAAATTGTCTTAAATGGTTAGAGTTTCATATTTATCAGGTTACTACTTTTTTTCTTCACGGTCATGGTATTACATTTAACCTGTGGCATCATTTGCTTGATAAATCCATCAGACTGGTTGATGTGATCTCTTCCCTGATCTGTCTTTGTCCTCTAGCCTTACAGAGAGAGCAACCTTTGCTGTGTTTCTTTGCACTTTGAAGAAAGTCAAAAGGGAGTTTTAAACATTTTCTTTCTTTGGCCTTTTAACTTTAACATTTAAACACAGAAATGAATCCTCAGACAGAATAATTCTCCCTTTGTGCATTTAACTTTAGCTTATCTCAGTCTCTGTGAGGCTTTTGACTCAAGAGACTGTCAGAGAAACTATTGGCTTCCCATTTTCAGCTGTTGAACAAACACAAATTATTTGAAATAAATTACCGTGATACATCTTAACTTAAATGATTACCCAAAGTTTGAGACACTGTGACTGTAGGCAGCACTTTTTGTGCTGGAAGTACTCATTTTCAAAATTAAAACAATGTAGTCCAGGCCAGAGAGTCCTCAGAGTGAATTTTTTATTGTCTCTGCATTTCTTCCACTAATTTTTGCTCCAAGTTATCCAATTCTGAGACTTTATGCCCAGTTTTGACACTAATAACCACCTTTTTTACCTTTAACCTATTATTGCCAATTTTTTTTGCAATTTTTAACCAATTCTTTGCCATTTCCTTTTGCTACTTTTGACCCACTTTGTCAACTCAGTGCCCATTTTGCCACTTTAACCTATTTCTGCCAATTTTTGCCCAGTTTTGCCATTTTTAACCCACTTTTGCCCTTGAGGCTCTTTGGGCTCATGACACACGCAGTAGAAAATATTCAAATCAGACGAGACTAAAATACAGAGAAAAATTATGACCATCAGGACTAGATGCTGATGAACTGAAGGAGGTGGCTGGGGTGGAGGAGGGTTGTAGTGTCAGCACTGAAACGGCAAGCTGACTGTGGAGGTGAGGATAACAGATTTTAAAATATGACAGGTTTATGATGACTGGTCAAAAGAAGTTGTGGCAGAATCTGATTGGCTTAGTACGTAAGGGAGTAAACACCCATAATCAGCCTATCACCACAGCAGGAAGAGAGATAGAATGGAAGAAGGGAAACAGAAGTTAAGTAATGTGACATGGGAATAATAAGCTCTGCAGAGAAGTGCTGTGGTTGTAGGAGCAGCCAGTGTAAAGAGCACCATCTAAGGACACTGTCTCTTGAAGATCTTTGTGGTGCGTCCCCATCGAGTATTCTCTAGTGTGGTTCAACGCAGTTTGGTACAGTAATCTCTGATCTTGCTTGTGTGTCCACAGCCAGTGTCAGTCCATCCTTGCTTGTAGTGATGGGAATTCCAGCTCTCTTTAAGAGATGGATCATTAAGCTCAGTTCAGTTCAAGAGATGGTCTTTTGGTTCCCAAATGGCTCCTCATTTTGTACTACTTTGGCTTTTTATGTCTTCTAAACAATGAAACGGGAAGAAAAGAAATTTAGCTCTCAGATGGGACCAGTTTGTTGTGAATTACACATCACCATTGCTCATAACTTATCTTGAATTGAGTAGAGATTTAAATCCAACCAGTTCTCCACAAGGTTTATTTGCTAAATAGTATATCACTTTTTCCTTCAAAACCATGTTTATGGCAAAATGAGGAGAAATGCTGTTCAGCTCAGTAGTAAGCATGTTCTGTTTTCTGCATGTCCATTATTACAGCTGTCATACAGGAAGTGGAGATTCTCTCAACCAATCATTGGACTACTGTGAGCCCAACTCTACTCTTTAGGGTCAGATAGGTGCACTGTTAACCAAGGCCGCCCATAAGGGGGGATAAAGGAGATATTTTACAGGGGCCCAGCCAAACATGGGCCCATAGAGGTCAGCAAAATCATGGTCCTTTGTGAAGTTAAGCTGTGATTACATATTTATTTTTTTGACCTGAAAAATGCCCACTTTAATCCAAGCAACAAGAAATGCTTTCCATTTATTTATGCTGTAGTATATATCATTTTTCAAAAATGTTAACCCCTTTACTTTAAACAGAATTAACTTTTTTTGGGTAATATTAACAATTTGCATGGGTAAACTGAACTAAACCATTTGGAGAGCATTGTCAGACTTCATAGCTAAGTCATGAGGTGCATAAGGAGACGAAATAGAAGAAACTGAGACAACTTTGGCATAAGGGGGTAAAGAAATGTCAAAACTGGGTAAAAATGTGTTAAATGGGACAAAAAAGGGCAGAAAGTTGCCAAAGTGGGTTAAAAAGGGCAAAAAGAATTTGCAAATTAGGTTGGAAATTGCAAAAGTGGGTTAAAAATGACAATAAAGGGTTAAAAGTGGCAAAGATGGGTATTGAGTGTCCAAAATGGGTAAATAGTAGCAAAAAATTGGCAAAAAAATGGGTTTAAAATGTCAAAACAAATGGACACTGATATGTTAAAGGTGGAAAAATTGGTTATAAATATCAACACTGGTCAAAAAGGGCCAGAAATGGATAAAATAGCAGCAACAAGAAGTGACTGAACTGCAAAAATAAGAAAAAAAAAAAAACAAACTGTGAAAAAATAGTTAAATTTTGCAGAAACATATGGCAAACAGCTCCAAAATATATTGGCAGGAAGTGTCAAAAATGAGTTGAAATTGGCAAAAAAAAAAAAAGTGGAAATAAAGAGCAAAAAGTGCCGAATAAGGTAAAAGTTTCACAAAGAACTGTCAAAAATGGAAGAAAAGCTGCAAGAAAGGGTTATAAGTGGCAAACATAGGCAGAGAGGGGCAGAAAAAAAGTGGGAGCTAAGGGCAAAAAGCGACAAAACAGATTTAAAGTTGCCCAAAAAATTGGTAGAAATGAATGAAAACCTGCAAAAAATTAGTTAAATGGCAGAAAAATGTGGCAGAAATGGACAAGAAGCAACAAAAAGGGGTTAATAGTGGCAAAAATAGGTGAAAAGTACCAAAAATTGGTTGACAGTGACAATATGAAGTGGAAAATATGGGTGGAAAAGTGGTGAAATGGATTTAAAAGTAATTCCAACACCTTAAACTGTTAGCTGTGATGAATGCTAGCACCAATGCTACTGGTCCTAGACACATAACCTACATCAACATCATCAGTAAATCACAGTTGGGGAGGGCCCATTCTCTGGTCTTTTCAGGGCCCCAATGAATTCTTAGGGCAGGTCTGCTATCAACAGAAGGATGTCCAACAAGTTGGATGGTACAGATTGGTTATTTTGGTATGTTTTCCAAATTTTGACTGCAGAAATACAAATAATTGTGTACCACATGTAAGTCACTGCATGGTGAACTTGCAGCTATGAAAAATCTCAGTTATTGGTTAAAGCTGTGTCTCTACAACTGCTTTGGTCCTCTTTTCCTGCTCTCATACTGTAACTCTCAGCAACAGCAGACAGTTGTTTTCAGGCTTAAAAACATACTGTACACTACCTCCTCAGCACCAGATGGTGGTTGAACATATAGTGAATAGCTGGTGAATGTTAGCTGTAACAAAGCCAGAAATTTGCCACAGTAGCAGGTAGAAACCAAAGAATGATCTAACAGAATTATTTTGCAGCAACTAAACATAGAAATCATCTTTTTTAATGTGTCTTTTCTTCTTCCCACTAAAATAAATGAGAAGAACTCATAAAAAAGGAAGTGCTGATACAATCATTCCTATGAAGGATAAAACACATCCAATCACATCACTAATACTGATTGAGAAAATTAGTTTTCAGAGTCTTCACAGTGACAACAGTGTCACAGCAGGAAGATTTCCATACATGCACCTTGTTGATGGAAATGATGGCCTGATGAGAGAGCTGATGACAGCCCTGACCCACTCTTAGACCTGTCTCTTGCATGCAGTTTGCACTCTCTCACTGAGCTCTCATGGACAGCTGCTGGACGTGTTTCTTCACTGCAGACAGGAGTGGTCCTGTCATGTGCTGTGATTTTAAATCAACACCATCAGTACATAGCCTTGGGTCAGAGCTCTGATGGATATGCTGCTTAAATTAACTCAGTGTCTATCTCAGCACATGGACTTCCGTCTGCATCTAATAACATCTTTTAGAGTTATAGAGATATGTGTTCTCCCCTCAACATTTCCTGTTTTTTAAGTTAAGGTCAAACTTTTATGATTTCAGCCAAGTTGTGCTTGTAATGTTACAACGTGGGCAGCATCAGCAGTTTCTTGCATCATTAATTTCTCTCAGTTGTTGTCACTTTACTGCTTACACTTTAAAAAATTCAGATTTTTGGGTCAGGCTGCAGTTTGTCACCTTTCCATTCTTCACTTTTTTTCTGGGTTTCTCAGATTTCCATTTTCAGTCATCAACATGAACAATCACCCTTCACCAGAACTGAGAAAAACATGGAGCTGGTAGAATGGCTGCCTCAGTAGTTTTTATGGTAGCTTAGTCAGGACCACTTTGTGAAGAAACACACGTGATTAAAATAAATATTTTTCTCTTCATTTGCAGTTATTAGTTTGTACTTATTGCCTTTGTTTATATTTGGCTGTATTGCTGTTCTGGGATCCCCCGCCCTTCCACAAGTCTACATAGAAAGCATCAGGTAGGAATAGCATGTTCCTGCTCTTCCTGTGCCTACAAGGCAGGGAGAGAAGCAGCAATAAACCTAGAGCAGAGGCATCAGTGACAACAGAATGACATTGATTAAGTGAGATGCAGAATAAAGGAGGAGCTGGGGTGGAGGAGGGTTGTAAAAAGCAGCTTGCAGAGGGAGTAGCAGGCTAAAGCAGCTTAAAAAAAGGCAGCCTAAGTGCAATTAGCCAGTCCCATGCTTAGAAGTGAATCAGCTGGCTATCAGCTGATCTCAACATGGCAACATTTTTACCCTCTGGCCTGCCTGAACTGGTGCTACATGCTAAATTTGTGCTGTTGCTTTTAGAATAAATATGTACATTTTGGTGCACCAAAAAATGTTTCCTGATCTCGTCCTAAACATGTTTAGTGTTTTCTGATGAAAACCTCATCCTGCCTCCTTTTTGTCATCAAATATACCACTCATAATTATTTGCAGTGAAAATGGTGTGACACCTACCCTGTGGCAGTGGTTAAAGAATTTATCCAAGTACTCGGTCTTGTCACTGATGGCTTGTATGTCAAAAAGATTAGTATCATCTTTCATCTTTGGGGGTCAAACATTGAACACTTTACTGCAGTTTTGCCGATATTTAAGCAATAGTTTGTGGTGGAAATTCAGTCAGAAATCCTATATCAAAACAAGGGGGATCACCCTATTAATACTTTGACTGTAGCATGCTAGCCTTGCTTGTCTCTCCTCTTTAAAGCAATGCCTGGTTTTAGTTGTAACGTGTCTTGCAGTACATCAGAGATTTGCTATAATGTGTTAAAATGCTGACTTGTTTACATTAGATGACTATTTTATCTAAACTGTAGCAAGCCATGGTGCTAAATGTTAATTTATTAAATAATAAGGCATATTGTTTTACAGGAAGACTGACAGAGATACAGACATGAGGAAGTAATTAGGAACATCTGGACAGAGAACTTTTAGCCCTTACTGTACAGCCATCACCTTGCTACCATCATTTTTCAGCTATTTTCTGGGGCAACCTTTTAATAACGTTGAGTCTGTCTGTTTAGTGAGACAACTCTTCTTCTTTTCTTTATTTATTTCACTGATCTCTCTAACACTGAGGCTCCACTCCGACCTTGCTCACACTGGGGGGCTGACTGACACAGACGTTCTAAGATTGACCACACACCAGACGATTTCCGATTTCTTAAACAGTTTTAAAAATGTGGGAGACCAGAGACAAGTTCAAATGATTTTTCATCTTAAAATCCTCTGAGCACACACACTAGACGACCAGCCAGACTGTGAGTCAACCCAGATCACACACCTGCCGACCTACCAACAACCTGGTATGATCACATGACTTCAGAAGAAAAACAAACATGGATGTCTATCGATACCCTCAGCTTGTTCCTCCATAATGAGCTTTTCTGGCATGTGTTAGATATATATACA
Source organism: Cheilinus undulatus (assembly GCF_018320785.1). Lineage (NCBI taxonomy): Eukaryota > Metazoa > Chordata > Actinopteri > Labriformes > Labridae > Cheilinus > Cheilinus undulatus. Next base: position 19,725,588 of record NC_054885.1, read on the forward strand.
TATTAGACCCACTCTTATCAAAGCAACAAATGTCTTCTTTTTTCATTTGTGACATATTATACAGCCATTTTAAAAATGTAAATCCCTTTTCTTGAAAACAGAATTAAATGGGTAAAAAGTGGCAAAAATGGCAGAAAAGGTTCCAGAAATGGGTCAAAAGTGGCAAAAAAAATAGATAAAAATGGCAATAAAGGGGAAGGAGGCAAAAATGGGTTATGGTGGAAGATAGGTCTTATTTAGTGGTAAAAGGGGTTATCAATGGCAATAAGAATCGATTATAAAGTGGCACTATTGGGGTTTAAAATGTGTTAAAAGTGTCAAAACTTGCAGGGAAAAAGTGGTGAAAACAGTTTAAAAAGTGGCAAAATTGGTGTAGAGTGGCAAAAATTGGTTAAAAAGGCAAAAATGGGTGTATAAGGTGGTGAAATTGGATTAAAAAGTGGAAAAATGTGGGTTAGACTGGCAAAAAATGCTGAGGCAGAAAAATAATACTGACAAAAGATCTAATTGTGATTTTTTTTTTCCAATATTGTGATTGCAATTTAATATGTGATTTGTTTTAGGTACCTCATCTTATGTATTTTTAACAAACACAAGCAATAAATCATTGTATTATAACCAGCACAATATCAGATAAATTAAAATGAAAGGGATGAAAGGGTTTTTTTTAAATATCTAATTGCAATTTTGGCTCATAAAGCAAATTTGGTACCAATTACAGTACTGAAGGGGATGATAATGTTTGGGGTTATTTTTGAAAATATTAGATTGTCTGTGATATGAAAATTGCAGCAGGCCATATTGCGATTGAATCTAATCTTGGATTAATTGCCCAGCCTTAGTTTTAATGGCCTTAATTTTTGAAAGTTTAATTTAAGACTTTTTAATGATCCACAGCATCCCTGGGCCTAAACTCTTAATGGAAAAACAGATGGTGGGAAAAGATCTCATGTCAGTGTTTCTGTGCAGATGCAGCTGCACAGAGACATTGCAGACTTTGTTCAGCACACAAGAAATGTTCAAGCAGGAAGGCAGTTAAAACCTTTATTCCCTTTGAGAGAGGCCCAAAAGCAGACTGCAGCTTATATACGTGCGACCTATGATGCTGATTTTACAGTATTCAAGTAAAACAAGGACAGTGAGGTGAAACTTTAATTGGTCCCTTTTCAGTTTAGCCGTGCAGCAGATGTGTAATGATCATAAATACTCTTTACATCACCAGCCATTGACTCCTTTGTCCTGAACTTGTCTCAACAACAACTTAAGTTACATGTTAGCAAGGCCTGTGGTGTCTTTGGAAGTTGGTTGTTCTGTGGATCAAGAGGTGTGTCAGACTTTGGCTGTGGACAGCCTGAAGGTTCCCTGTGGGGCCCGGCAATAGACACAGTAACAGAGTGAATGCTACTAACCCTTCCTGCTTCCATTAGAGACAGAAACTAGAGGATTACTGCCAGGGGCAAGGCTAATGACTGTCATGGCCACAGAAAGCCGATTTAGGAAAAACCGTGGCAGGGAGGCGTGAAGCCAAAATCTCCCACTAAGACCCAGTGTGAGGGGCCTTAATAAAGGAGATACTCTGCTCTGTCGTCGGCTTTTTGCAGGGAAAAGTTGTTAAAATCCCAAAGAGTATGTAAACTATATATCCTTTACAGTCTTATTTTTTAGCAGTGTTAACCAACAAGTGAACATGAAGACAGAAGCGTAAAAATACAGGTGTTTATTTGTGTTAAAGTGATTTCTTACACGTTCATATAAAACTCATTTGAGTTTATTCTCTCTTTTTTTGGTGTGCGAGCTGAGAGTCTGCAGGATAAAACAGTCCTATCCTACGGTCTGCAGACATAAATCACTAAAATGGATAGTTTAAGTGAGTGGGAGTGTGCAGACAATAAAGGGCCTCCTTTGCTAACATTGTAAAAATAGCATGATGGATTTGTTTAAATGTTAATGCTGTTTGAGGCTCCATGACAGAACTTGACATTCATGTTTTACTGTATGGTTTTGCAAATAAAAGTATTACCTTAAGTAGGACGTGATCATTGAATAAAGGGGCTGATTTTTTTTTTGTCCCTGGCATGCTGAGAAGCTTAACCCAGCAGGGAACGCAACCAGAATCATCCCTACTGCCAGGACGTCTTTATATTCCACACGACACCATCCAGAGACACTTCAGCTCGGTGACATTTAAGAATATCTGATCTGAGGAATTTCTTATCGTTCACTGCCGCTTCTCTTACTCCCTCCGTTTTTCTTTCTCTTTCTCTGCGTCTCTTCCGCCCTCGGAGTTGTCCTCCCCTGCTCCCTCTCCTGTCTAAATAACATGCACACACAAACACACATGCCTGAGCATTGATTCGGCTAGTTCAGAGAGTACAGGGGGGCAAGGGAGAGCACTCATGGAGAAGTTTGTACAATTGATCTCTGGAGGGCTTGAGACGTGGGACCTTTTCTCTTCTCTGTCTCAGTCTGTCTCGCTCATAACCTCTCGCGCGCTCTCTCTCTGTCTGCGTTCCTCCTTCTCTGCCCCCTTGTTTCCTCTGGCTGAATATGCATTTCCTGGATAAGAAGAGTAAAGGCAAGTATAGGAAAAGGAAAAAAGGAGGACTTTGACTGTGGGTAAGGGATCTGGGCTGTGGAGTTTGTGCAAGAAAAAAACAAAACTCTTCTATCCATGGATGAAGTATCCTGGTTGACTTGGCAGGAGGACTTTAGGATGTTACACAATGTGTGTCAGCAAGCAGATTAGCGCTTTCTCCGGTGGCCCCTCTTTTAGAAAATCCAGGCAGCTGTAAGATTAAAACAAGAAAGAGACTTTATACTTTTCTGCTACTTGAAATTTAGTGAAACACTAAATATACCTGCTTCTTCCTCTCTTCTTCAAAATGTCCAAACTTGATTTATCATCCTATAACCATGCCCTTTAAAAAGCTTCTTTATGTCAAGAGTATCACATGACAGCCTTTGTCACAGGGTACACTCTTAATGTCCAGTCCATAGACAGCTGTTTACTGACTCTGCAGTTCAGCACAGCCTCATTGAGCTTTTAAGTGTCTGTAAGCTCATTGTTTAGCAGCACCAGCCTGCAACTTCACAGCTTTGGTCCTCTCATAGCATTGTTTCTATTTGCTGAGCAAAACCCTGTAAAATCCCGTCATGCCAGGACTGAAAAAGCTGTCCTAGCAAGTTAACCGGCATTTAGTTTAGAGACCAAAAGGAGAGGACAAAACAGAGGAAATATACAACTTTGATTTGCTTTTTATATACAACTCAAAATAGAGTTATAGTGCCTTTTCATGTGTTGTTGTCATTTCTGTAACTCAATTTAGAAACATCAGAATGCGAGAATGGACAACAGGAGACTGGAAGGTTTTATATGTGGGCCCACTGAGTCTCCCATAAATCTCAAGTGTTGTATATCATTAGAGAGGTTTCCCTCCAAGTTTATAGAAATATTGAATTTTTTTAATACATTTTGCAAAAAGAATTGCAGATTGCATTCAGGCTGCATGACATATTGACTTATTATGATCATTATTATTAGCCTTTCCACAATCAAAAATTATTTACGGCATTTATTTACCCTAATAATTTGTGCTCCAACCCCAAAATCTCCCACTCATTCACTGGAAATACATCAAGAATACACTCACCGGCCCCCACAATGAGTACACCCATTCAATTGCTTGTTAGCACAAATAGCTAATCACCAAATCACATGGCAGCAACTCAGTGCATTAAGGCATGCAGATGTGGTGAAGATGACTTGCTGAAGTTCATGCTGAGCTTCAGATTGGGGAAGAAAGGGGATTTAAGTGATGTTGAACATGGCATGGACTAGTCTGAGTTTTTCAGAAGACTGGTTCAAGATGATAGAAAGGCAACAGTAACTCAAATAACCACTTGCTGCAACCAAGTAATGCTGAATATGTCTCTGAATGCATAACATGTTGAACCTTGGGGCTACAGCAGAAGAAGACCACACTTGAAGCCAAACCTGTCAGCTAAGAACAGGAATCTGAGGCTACAGTTCTCACAGGCTTGTCAAAATGCGATAACAGAAGATTGGAAAAATGTTGCCGGGTCTGATAAGTGTAAATTTCAGCTGCAACATTTAGATAGGTGGGTCAGAATTTGGTGTAAACAACATGAAAACATGTATCCATCCTGCCTTGTATCAACTGTTCAGGCTGCTGGTGGAGGTGTAATGGTGCCATAGATATTTTCTAGGCTCACTTTGGGCCCTTTAGTACCAATTGAGTATTGTTTTAACACCAAAGCCTACCTGAGTTTTGTTGCTGACTTTGCCAACCCCTTTATGAAAACAGTGTATCCATTTTCTGATGGCTACTTCCAGCAGGATAATGCACCATGGCAGAAAGCTAAAATCATCTCAAACTGGATTTTTGAGCTTGACACTGTATTCCAGTGGCCTCCAAAGTCACCAGATCTCAATCCAGTAAAGCACCTTTGGGATGTGGACCAAAATCTCTGAGGGATATTTCAACACCTTGTTGAAACTATGCCATGAAAAATGAAGGCAGTACTGACGGCAAAAGGGTGCCAGTGTCACCTGTCAGTGACAGGTGACGGCAACCTGTCACTGGCAGGGTGTACCTAATAAAGTGGCCTGTGAGTTAGCTAAGGCTTTTTCATAATGCCACTTCAAATTTACACTGTAACATGCACCTTAATAATACATAGCAGGAACCTATGCAGACATCTATGCATGCTGCCTGATGTGGACTGCTTGGTTTGTATTGAGTGACTGTTAGTCTCTCAGTGGCAACAAGTACAAAAAATGTCCCCATCCTCTGCCTCAGATGATTCAACTGCTATAAATTCATAATATTTAATCTTGTCTGACGCTTTTTCTCTTTTCTTCTTTGCAGTAAATATAGTATAATTAACTGCTGTTCAATATTTATCCAACATAATGCGCTCTGTCTCAGTTGCCATGGCTTACTGTACAAATCAAGTAGGAATTGTGAAAGAGGAGCAGTAAACTGGCATATAAAACTCACTACCAACTAGCATTTAGATGCAGTATTTCAGATGTAGCAGTGCACATCTACTGCACTGGATTTATACAGCTATAGTTTCAAACTAGGTTTAAGGAATACAAAAGAATTGTACAATTTGATGCCCGTCTAGTTCTGTCAAGTATTTAATCACTCTTAATATGTGTGATTTATCTTTTTCAGGAGTCCTAATCTCCATGTTTAAAAACACTGCAACAACAGCCATTACAACATTGACAGTTAAAGTGTTTTTTTCTGTTTTTCCTGAGCTATAATATGATATAACAATATACTAGCAATATGATGTGCTTGGCTCACCTTCATATATTAACCTGATATCCTGTGCAGTCTCTGACTTTTAACACTTATAAAAACTGTATATCACAAGCTGCAGTGTTTTTTTTTTTGTTTTTTTTTTTTGTGGCCATCTGATGTCTGACTGCTTTTTCTCTGAAATCCTTGTATATTTGTGAAGGAGGAAAGTCTGGCAAAGGATTAGGGGAGAACAGCAAACTGCCAAAATCTGCACAGCCTGTCAGAGTTTGGAAAAGAAAGAGACAGGAGAGGAAAAAATGTCAAGAAGGAGACTGCAAATGAGGCTTGTTTCAATAATGGGATCGATGGGGATGCAGGAAAAGATGTTGTGTGCATCAATGATAAGTGTCCACACAGGCAAACTTTGTGGGGATGGGGGGGCTACATGGGTGTGTTGGAAGGATGTGCAGAGCTGCAGAGACAAAAGGTTTAGGCGCTTGGAAACAAACAAAAGATGCTTGATTTGGAAACAGAGGAAGTGTAATAAATGTTAGGGAGAAATAAAGTCGCACACTGTGATGTTGATCATTCACATCCTCTGTATGAAGCAGGGTATGTCCACAGACTCTACTGTTATTTTTAGTCTTGTTGTCCTTTGTGTAACTCTGTTCCTTGGTCTGGCTCTTGTGGAAGAAGATGTGATTGTTGGGGACAGCCCTTCAGCAGTCGTGCATGTCATGGAGCCTTAAGGGGGGACGCACTTTTCACCATTGGGCCCATCATGGTAGACCAACCCCAACATCTGTAGTCACCCTATTGATGTTAACCTTCATTTCAGGACTCTATTATTTATTTGCACTGTCCTCTCCTGTAGAGCAGCCTATTTTACATGTTTTGAAGGAGAAAAGAAGCCCTTTATATCACCAGCCTTTTTCAGACAGCTACTTTTGTTGGTGCTTCTAGATAGTGTGTTAAGAAGTCGCTGACCCTGAGCTTAAGGATGAGCTGCTGAGAGGTTTTCCTTCTCGTCTCGTCATGATGCAATTAGTCACAGATCGCCTCTGGAGGTGGATCTAACAATGGCTAACTTTAGACTGTGTGAAATGTCTGCAGGCTTTGAGATCAAAGAATTCCGCTCACCTGTTTGGTTATGTAGAACAATAATTGAGCACAATGCAGAGAGATTTTAAATACTCAAAGAAATGTATTTTTTAATGGAAAATAGAAGAGATCTACAAACATTTCTTGATAGCTGTCACTGCACGTTTATCAGAGACTTGTTTACTGATGTGTTCACGCTGACAATAAGACAGATCAACTCCAGCAGAGTTAAATTTTTCTCTTTTTAGGGTGGATGCTGTCGGCAGTAGGAGGAGATCTCCACAGTGTTTCTCACTACATGCCATCCTGTGTTAAGAATAGTCGCACAAAGGGTGACACTGAGCCATCATGGCGTGTCATCTTTGGGATCGCTATGTGCTGAGAAGCGGCAGGAGCCCTCCTGTCTTCTCATCTGGACTGAAGAGAAAATGTTGTTTGTCATTGTTTGATGTTCGTCCACCTGTGCGTGTGGGTGTCATTTGGGATTTTTTGGGATCAGGACTGTGCTCATAAAAATAGGACCTTGTATGGTTTGGTGCTAGCAGCATGTTTGACTCGCTCTTGAACTAGTTTTTCTTTTAGGGATGTTGGATGATATTGTACACAGAGCCATTCATGTGGCAAGACCAAAATCAAGATTTAGACTGGCAACACACTTACAGCTCACATCAACACGTCTTTATCTCAGTCAGGTTTTACCCATTCTTTTTGTTTTTTAATACAAACAGAACGCTTGCCAGGGCAGCCAGCAGGTGACTTATTATCCTCCATGTCCTCCATGTTTGTTTTTTGTCTGAAGTCTCACTTAATCTTAACCTGACACGCCAGATGGATTTGTTTCACTCATCCATCTGGGAAAGCTTCAACAGGAAACGTTTGAGTGGGGGAGAGGCTTTGAAAAAAACTTGGAGAGTGATTGGATGAATGTTCTGTCTGTCACATCTCTATGGGCCAATCAGAGCAACAAAACACGTGACGTAGCAACTATCAAGCTGAGCGTGCGCCACTACTGAGGAATAACGTGAAACATGGTGACTATAGACATGTAAGTACTCGACTTATGTTGTTTTTGAAAAGATAAGACTAAACAAGTAACTAAAGAAGTTCTGATAAAACTTATGCTTTAGCAGCATCCACGCTAATATCTTCCACCATAATTGCACTGGCCTTTTGCTGCTGCTTGTTTACATCACGACTCTGCCTGCCTGAAAGTACTGCCTCTTGTCGCTGATTGGTCCTGACACTTTCTAACTGGGCCCAAACGGTTCAGATGGGAGCATAGACTGTAGAAAGAATTGGACAAACCCCGTGTGATGTCAGTCGTCTGCTTACAATAGGCGGACTCAAATGGCTTATGAAGCCCATTCGTGGATGCTTCCATATTGAAATCCCGGTCTCAACCGAACTTTAGATCAACCTAACGGCCCGCCCACTAAGTACGACTTCCTGTCAGCCTGCTAGCTAGAGTTCCGGTTGACAGAGATGGAGCCTCTGCCTGCCGAGCTATCTGTCATCAAATGAGATGCGCCAATCACCGTGAAGTGAGGTTTATCCTAAATATAATCCAAACGATCATGGTACAAAAAAATTCACCCCCCGTACAGTGGGAGCACAATAAGACACTAGCTAATGAGACACGTTTGGTGTTTTGAACCAGGCTGTAAACCAGTTTATTTTGTATGTCAAAACCGGCTGTTTAACATGTGTGCAGATGGAACTTCCGGTTTTCCTGCAGCCAGCCTCAAGTGGACACTCGCGGTATAGCAATTTTTTGCACTTCCGCATTGGCTTCATTTTTTAGGACTGGAGGTTGCCACTTGGATGGGAGCTTAACAAGCTGGATTCACCAGTGAAAAACAAGGAAATGGGCGTATCCATCAGCTTTGCAAGGTTAACTTAATCTTGAGTTGGTCTGAGATCACCATAGTGAAGCTGTCACTACTAGCGGCACATGTGTGGCCTCATGGTCTAAACGATTCATTTTGTGTGTTGATTTCTACTACATTTTTGTGGTTGAGACTGTCCTTATGTCTGTGCTCTCCCAGGTTTAAAAAAAAATCTAGGTTCAAATTAAACATCGTCCTAGTCTTATTTTGGTATAATAACATAACTTACAAAACCAGAAAGGTCTTTGTGTTTATGGCATGAATTTTGGCAGGATTTTGTATTTTTATTTGACCTCATTATTTCCAGCTCAGCTCCTACATTAAGTCTAAAATACACTGTTTACATGTAAGAGTGACATTCAAGCTGTTAAGTGCAACAAATGCACCATTAAAACCCATTCAAACTGCAATTTTAGATCTCACTACCATTGAAGCATAATGCATGCGTTATATCTGGTTGTCGATCTGGGCTTTTCCTTGGAATTGATCATTTTCACTACTTTCCACCAGATGGCATCTTTTTGACCATATCTGGCACATGGAGAGAAAACATGCTAAACATGCAAAACAAAACAAAACAAAACAAAACAAAACAACAATAACAACAAAAACAAAACAAAACAAAACAACGCATAAAAATCAGTGCCACTGCTTATTATTGACATATCCAAGGCTGTGATAATTCAACACAAAAAATACTTTGCATGTAGTATAGTGAAGAAAAGGGTTAAAATCTTTACAAATTAGTGGATATTTAATATCAATAATAAGGCCAGCTGTAGGTGAAAAAAAAAAATATTTTTTGTAGCCACTGTATGAAAAGCGCATCTTTTAGCGCTTAGCAGCTTGAGCGTGACTAATATTAAAACAATCCCAAAGGGTTAATAGAAATAATAATTTCATTAATCAAGAGTAATACCTAATGGGTCACCACCCTGAAGACAGTGTAAAACAACCACAAAGGAGTGAAAAACATCTCAGTTAAAATTCAAATACCTATATCATTTATATTTGATTAAATGAATAGGTGTGAAATTGTACACTGATTCTTACAACCAACAGTCATTATGATGTGTATGCACAATAATCACAGAGAATTTCATTTAAATTCATAACAGAATTTACTACACAACACAGCATCAGTTTTTTATCAATGACACTTAATATAACTAATTACTATTATAAAACTAAACTACAATAAAAAAAAATCTGATCACTGTGTGTGATGTCCGACTAGATCCAGGAGTGGGCAGAGATGTGTTCATGAATGTTTCTTTCATGTTTTGGTGTGCCTCTTTAGCAAATGAAAAGTCTGTGTCAGCAAGGAGAAGAAAAAAACTATTTGTACTCAACCAGCTGATTGCTGACTGTGCCAAACTTTCAGGTGAAGCTGAGAGCATGATGCAGCACAGTGGAAGGCAGATGCGATGGCGATGGAATGCCTTGGAGAGATGGTCAGAGGGGCTTTCATAACCCATACCGTATCATACACTGAAAAAAATAAATCTGAGGAGAAGTAAATTTAACTTAATTGAATCGGTGAAATCAACAATAAAAAACCAAGTTAGTATCTTTACACAAATATATCTAGTATTGAAGACAAAAATATTTGTTCAAAATACGGGACTTTGTGATTTTTTTTCGGAACACGAATAATTTAAGTAATGTGGGCCAGTATTTTTAAGTTCATCCACACAACAAAAAACGATCTTGTTTTCTTTAGTGTGTTTCCTTCAGGTATTTAGAAACACCAAAAGGTGGTGGGCCAAGGCTGCCTATCTGCTTTAGTTTCTGAAAATAATGATCTGCACTGAGGGAGGAGCCAGATTTCTCAAATTATAAAGAATATTTTACTATGAATTACATTCTGTTTGTTGTCACTCGAAATACTTGCACATTTTTTATTATCGTAACCTAAAGTTTGTTATTTTTTCAGGCAAACGCTGCTACCTACTGTAACGTTTGGCCAATAGCAGGTTACGATTCATATGGCATGGGCACTATTGGCCAATCAGAGAGCGCGTTATATTGAGAACTGGTGTTCAACACTGGAGGACGGTGTCAGTACACCTATACCTGCAGAATCAGTGACCTAAAAGTTGTGCTGCTGCGCTCAAAAAAACTAACATGGATGTCTGTTACATGGGAATGGTAAAAGGTGTGTCCCTCCCCCCTCCCTGGCAAAGTCGAGGAGCATTCATCTTGAGATGAAACATCACATGTGGAACAAGTTAAGCTTAGTCCTTTATCATCCATCGAACAGAAAACAATAAGGGTGCTGAAATGTTATCAACAATTAGTTATTGTCTTCTTTTGCATTTTGGATGATTTTTTTTGTGACTGAGTGTTTTATTAGAGTTCATTAAATCGCTGAATATATAAATACTGTGTCAAAAACATCTTATTTTCTCAATAATTACTATTATGATCATTTTCATATGATAAAAAGGTAATCTCTTAACCTAAAGCATTAAATTAAGTAACTCGGTATCATATTGTGGTGATCCAGGAGTCAGTCGCCAGGAGCAGGGACTTCTGGGATTGTTTTGTGCAAAAGAATTCGCTCATCTACTGTTCTGTAATGTTCATGTTTCATTGCAAAGTTATAATTATATATGTTTTGTTTATTAGTACATGTTTTTAGGGGAAAATGTTTTTCCAAGTATGACACCATGAGTGAGGGGGTTAATGCTACAGACTACCCTGTCTGTATGTGTCTGTATTTGTGTTTTAAATAAAGTGATAACCAGTGATAACTGGTATAGCTGCAGGGATCTGCATATCCCCAAGAACTGATTAGATTTTGGGACTGATCCGGACCACCGTCTGGATCCGGGAATTTTTTAAAGGATTCTTTACTATTGGGAGATAGGTCTAATGGCGGAGGTCTGTGCTGTTACCACTTTACACCGGGAGATGGTGGACATGAGTAACTCCAATCCCAGCAGCATTTTTGGTGTGTTTCTAATTCAAAGTTTTGGAGTTTATAGAGTTTGAAAGATGCACGCCTGGTCTAGGAGACAAGTCGGAGCGTAACAGAGAGAAAAAGCGAATTGTAGCAAGAATACTCACAGTGCTGGGAGGAATAGAGAAATATTCACCCTCTGCCCTGACTTCCAGTTGTCCGGTGAGACCATGGGTGAGACTGTCAGTGCATCTGTTGGCACTGGCAGGCAATCCTTCTGTGCTTCAGTGTACCTGTAGTGAAGCCAATGCTTTGCCTTACCATGTTTCCACCCCACTGGGGAGGGAGTAATCAGTGAATGCCATGGTGGGGGGCACATGGGGATGGATCCAGGAATTTATTAAAGGATTCTTCACTATTGGGAGACAGGGCTAATGGCGGAGGTCTACACTCTCCAAGTGCTTTTCTAGTTAATACAAAGACTAACTTTGTTTGATCTACATAATAAAATCAAGTTGGTTATACTTGCAAATTTCATTTACTACATTGAAAAAATTAAGTAAGTTATACAAAGACTAGTTTTGTTTGATCTACATAATAAACTCAAGTTCACTTCACTTTACTTATTTTCATGTAAAAAAATAAGTAAGTAGTTTTAACAAAAAACAATTTTGCTTGTTCAGCATAAATAAATAATGCAAAAAGTGGCCTGATTTTTTAAAGTAGATCAAGTAGAAAATTGTGAAGCATGCAAAGAATTTCTAGGCCAGTTGGGACTGATAGAGATATTTCCAGACCAATAAAATATCGCTCAGTAGAATTTTGTGTTCAGCAGCAATTCTCAAGCGAACCTACTCGAGAGAGTAGTCGTTTAATGCTGCTCTCATACTGAGGTCGTTGACAGACACACATGAAAAAGCTGTGAGAATCAAGACTCTTTTATGCCTAGATGTAGAGTAGGAGTTCTGCTGGACTAAATGATTTGGGATATGGATCACCTCCATGCATGACACATCAGTCAACCTGTGAGGAAAAATCACTTCTTTCATGCCCTGTGTATGCAGAAATTTTCTGATGACACCTGCTATGTGCAGGTCCGTCTAGAGTTTCATGTGCTCACTTTCCACCATTCCCAGTGATTCCTGTTTGTAATTCCTGCCCCCCATCTGACTTATGTGCATCATCGGGGCTATGTGACTGCAACCAAGCTGCTGCAAAGGGAGTATCCTTCTGCTAATGATTTAAACAATCTACTGTTGTGCCCTGAAACTATTACATATATCCAGCGCTGTAATAAATAAGTAATTCTGTGGTGCATTTCAGCTTAATCTAACTCTGCCTGAAGAGATCCTTTAAGGCTCCTGTTTACTGAATGAAGATAGAAAAGGCAAAAAGGCTCAATCACATCCCTCACCCAAAGGTCCTCTCCTCTCCATCTACTGTCTGCAGCAGGGCTCACGAGCAGCGTCCACACAGAGGCACATCCATCTTCTTTTTATCCCAAATTACCTGCTGTCTTTGAATCCTCCTTCCCGTTTAAATGGAGTGAGCGTGAGTGGGCTGGTGGATCTTATTAGAGGTGTTGCATTGATAATCAGCGAGAGAGAACAAGATACGGGCTAAGAGTGAGAGAAAGAATAGGGAGAACAATGGAGATGTGTGCATTCCCAGTGGCAGAGTGCCCTTGGGAGGACAGAGACAGAAAAGGCAGAGACAGTGAGACGGGCAAGAACAGCGATGGAGGAGCATGTTGAGCCATCACAGATGTAGGAGTGATGTCACTTTGGTTTATCTCCATCAGTGCATCTGGCTGACCGAGAGGCAGCTCCACATGTGTGAGCTGAGTGAAACTCCATGTTTATGGAGGGATAAACGTTTGCAGCGAAGGCTTTCCCTCTCTCTCGACTTCATTCCTCCCCCTTAGTCTGTCTCCTTAGGAAGTGAGAAAGTACACATCTCTATATATCAATAATGGAGCTCACATATCTTCCACTTGGCCTATTTAGTTACATTAACAGAAAAATTCATTTTCTTTTCTCCCTTTTCTCTTTGGGTTTTTTTCTGTTGCTGCCGGGGGGTATCTTTCTCTGTATGATGTCATTGTTCTCTCATTGTCTTGTTTATATTGACTGTTGTGTTACAGTACATAGAACAAACTTTGACAGGGGACTGGTAGCTTGGAGGGGGCAGGCTGTCTGTCATCCCTCCAGAGGATCATCTCCACCTGCTTACTTGTTTGGCCTGAAGGAGGAGCACAGGGGAGGAGCAATGGAGGAGGGGGTGATTGTGGTGACAGAGGACTGGGATATGTTTTCTTTTGAGAGAATAAGGTCATTCTTTTATTTCTTTCTAAAAAGTGATGAATTATAGTAAATAGAGTTAGGGTGACAACACAAGTTTGTTGGTTGACTGTTGTCATTGGCTGTCACTATCTTTTTAAGTCAGAATTGCCCAGGGCTGCCGAGTGAATCACCCTGTTTTATAGATAGATAGATAGATAGATAGATAGATAGATAGATAGATAGACATTGCATACTCATATATCCTAAATGATTTTCTGTTTTATCTTCTGTTTTACTTAAAATTAAACCAAAAAATCCCCCCAAAATTGACATGATATGTAGGGGAAGACTTAGGAAAAGGAACTGAGCCCCTAAAATAATCAGGAAATGTTTGCTTGAGTGAAATATAAATATATATATTTTGTCATCTGGTGCCAGGCATTTGATTCATTTTTGCAATCAAAATTACACCCTGCAACTATTTAAATATAAATTTAAAGGGACAGTTTTTGGGTTTTTGAAATTCAGCTTGTATCAGGTGCTGTAAAATCTGGAATAGAAATTGACCCGGCATATAAGCCACAGTCTTTTTTTGGAACTTTCCAACTGTCTTTAAGTGTAAAGATTTCCATTTCATTCAGTGTGCAGTTTTTGTAAAGCTGAATTGAAATGGCATATATGCTTTTTCCTTGAAATGCACAATTATGACCTAAAAAGGGAGAAAAGTGGTTAAAAAGTGGTGTCAAACCCCGTCAGTCTGGTGTGTCTTTATGTATTCCTGCAGGTTCTGAGTAATGAACAGCCTGTTTGCACTACAGTGAATAGTGGAGATTTTTGATTGTGTTACATCTCATGCAATATGTGACAGTTGCACACACTTGCAGTAATGATGTTATCTTTCTCAGCACATTTTATACTAGTAAATAAGTCACAGGCAACTTTTAAAAGTAAAAATAGGCGTTAATAGTGCTTTTTCACCAGATTTTTTTGGACTTGTCAAGTGTATTAGCTGCAACAGATGCTGGTCAGCTCAGCCCTTTTTAAGAAAAAAGCCACTGTGTGGGCACAAGCACACCACTGCAGCACATATCAACTCTCTTTCTTGCTAAATTGTCACTTTTAAAACATAAGCTGCCTAAATTAACCATAAGGTCTAGTTAAAATAATGAATAATCACAATATGAACATCATTCATCACAAATGTCTTGGCTGCAACAACTCCAGATGCCTTCGTTTCTTAAGTCATGGCTTTTACTTCCCATGGACTGTGACAGGAAATGTCAGCTTGGTTGTCACTTGTTTTGTGGCCGCCTCTCTCCTCTCATTGTGGGTTAAAAAAAGCTCCTGCGAGGGCTAACTTCCTCCTTGGGAAGTTGAGTTGAGGTGATGTCGGATCAGGGAGAGAGGAGAAGCATTTGGTGCTTGTAGAGGAGGTATTATACACACCCTGGTTCACTGCATGCTAGAGAAAACACACTGAGCCTATGAGCTCGGCTTTATTAGATCCCGGCATAAAGGCAGGCTTTATGTCATCAAACAGCCTGAGACAGTCAGCCAGCTGCAAACTAACACACACATGTTCATATCCAAGTAGACAGAAGCAGCCAGAGGTGAATATTTCTGGACTCCATGTGTGCCCAGGTGTGATGATTTAGAGTAAAGTAAATAACATATCATGGCATAAAAACACAAAATGTTTCATTACCTGGCTAAAACAAAGACAACCATCTTTGAACCCTGAATGCTGGCATATTTTTGTGTCACAGCTGAAGCTAGTTTAGCTAAGCTAAGTCCTTACCTTAGAATGCTAACATGCTACATGCAACAACAATGTTAATAGATAATTTGCAAATTATTATAATATTATAATATTTTAAAGTGTACTTCCACAATCATCTGACTGTATTATAAATGTTTTAACACATTTACCACATTTTTATAAGGCTAAATATGTTCACGCTAACTGTTAATTATGTCTCACATATCTAAATCAACACAGTTTTTAGTACTTAGCCACAACTTCTGTATTGTAATGTCTATATTCCTTTGTTATAAATACTGTATGTTCAAGTTGAGTACTCTCATTAAGGGCTGTACAGAGAGGTTAAGCTTTGTTACCTCACAGAAAAAGGTTAAAACAATAGCTTTAAAAGCTTTATTCAAGTTGAGTAGATATGCATTGTCCAGCATCACCCATCTCTGCCGCTTACTTGCTATTTTGAATTAAGGACTCTGTTAAATAAAAACTGCCTTCCATAAGATGTATTTACTAAACAACTGAACCCTCCCTTTCATGGATGAATTTCAAATAAAGAGGGCGCTAAACGTGGCTTTAATAGTTCACACTGCATGCAGTCCCAGTATGCTTTGTGCTTTCACCATGAACAGGAAGGGCACTTTTAACAGCTTTTCTCCCTTAATATTTGAATTTATCCATTATCAACTTTGTTTTTATCTTTATTGCACAGAGTCCTTAATTCAAAACCTAGATGGTTTTGTTGTTGTTGTTGTTTTGATTGAGAGCCCCCTGGTGGTGGAATTTACATTCTATCTATTTAACCAGGTCATTAAGGTTATTTGCATGCTTTACTACTGAACATACATCATTTTTCTTTGATGATCAGAAATCTGATCTAATAAACTGGATAACTACGCCCATTTACATGTCATATTTTGAGTTTTCTCCACAATAAATCTCCTCTGTTGATTGCAGGGAGCATGTTGTTGTCACAGAGGAAAGAAAACAGCAAGACGCCACATATGAGGAGTGAAAAAACAGAGAAAAGAAGCGATTAAAGTTTCTCTCACATCATATGTCTTTGTGTTCGATCCCTCAGGGCCTCTATATAACAGTGTTTCCCCCACTAAATTTCACATGAAAAGGCTGGGTCATTTTGTATTCTTGGACTACACATACATGTCATTATCTATTTAAAACTGTATCTCAGTGTTACTCTCGCTGTTATAGCTCTGCCTCTCTCAGTCTCTCACACTTTCATTTGTTTATTCCTTTGTAGAGGGGAACCTGGAAAAGCTGGAGTCATGAGGGACTTGTTACCTGGCTTTAACTCGATGGGATGATTAAATGATTATTTTTGATGGTGACTTCAGACACTAAATGCACTACAATAATACAATTCTTTAGGGAACTGAATGAGAAACACTAAGTGGGTTTGTTTTTGTGACTATGTCATTATTTCTGTAGCTTTCTTTCATTTTTTTTTTTCTCACAAATTATAGACCTTTATATAGAATCAGGTGCTCGAATATATGTCCATCCCACATATGGCTGAAACCATGTGTTTAATGCTCTTTTGACAATGGTTGATTGCTTTTATGCCACGATTTAAGGATCTGTTTACATGTTTTGATAAGACTGCATACATGAAGTGGACATGTTGTCTCAGTAAACCTTCTGGTGATGTAAGCTATTTTAGAACCAGGTTACTTAAGTACTGTGAAAAAGTATTTCCCCCTTCCTTATTTCTTGTTTTTTGCATGTTTGTCACACTTAAATGTTTCAGATCATCAAGCAAATTTTAATATTAGACAGATAGAAACCAAGTATATATATATATATATATATATATATATATATATATATATATATATATATATATATACGGCTGACTGCAACTATCTGGGATGCCTGCTGAAATGCTTTACTGGTGAAATGCTTTATCTGGTTTTTGGGATGTGTAAGTGTGCTGTCCCTCATGTCTGTCGGTTGAGAACTGAAGGATCCCAAAAATTAAAAACATAAAGCCCTGTTGACAGTAAAAAGCTAACCTGACAGACTGTCATATATTCATGGCGTGAATGTATTTCACATTCATCTGGGAAAGTTCCCTTGGAAAGTGTTTGGGAAGGTCATGACTTTTAAAAAAATTCTTAATTAATTGGAGGAGCATTTTGTATAAAACATTCATGAGGAGCCAATCAGAGGCAAAATGAAGTTATATGTGCTACTCTTGAGCTGACAGGCTACTGCTGCCTTACACTGTTAATGGTGGTGCTTCTGATGAATTAAATTGATGCCAAGGCTGGCCCTGGACATGCAAAATCATCTTCTCTGCTAAGACAAGCTCTCCATGCTGCTCTATGCTCTTGTTTTAAAAAGAAATATGGTCCTGTTTGGCTAAAACTGACACTTTCGTACAGCTACATCCGAGCTAACAGCTACCATGGCACCTGCCATTGGATGCACAGGCAAACCTACCCGTAAAGATCGCAAACCTATGCCGAAGCAGACCAGGAGAAGAGTGAAGACATTTTTTCTGTCATGAAAATCTTTCAGAGTTTCTCTCTGGCGGTGTTTTAATAAAGACACATTGTCCAGTTCTGAAGAAACTGCCACTGTGGCTAAGTCCAAGCTAATCACCACTCACCCAACAACTGACTCTTTCCCCCTAACTATCACATGCTCATGGCAAAGCAGGTCAGCAAGAGTTTAAATATTGTTCACATCATAAAATGCTTTAGTGTTGTTATTTATTTTGTACAGGAACGTGGCCTAGTTCTAGTAAAACTGACGCCATGATAAAGATATATTTGAAAAAGAAATGCGTTTCACTACTAGTTACCATAAAAGGTAATGGAGTTACTGAAACACATTACTTAGTAAGCTGTTTAATGCTTATTCCCTGCTGATTTCTGTCACTCATCCTCTCTACAACTCAGCAGCTGGTCCAGCAGACTCGCGCTGCATGCCTTTATAGCTCGCCCACCACGTGAGGGTACTGGTGGCTGTGGAAAAGCAAACCATTTCGGTGTTTAGCGTACTGAACCATACAAAATGGTACTCAGTCAAAAGGGACTACCTAATGGAAACGTGGCTATACAGACCCATACATAGGGCTGACCCTGGTGCTCAGCCAAAAAGTGGTTGTGCCAACCCTTGGCAACAACGACTGCAAGTAAGTGGGTCATTCACTTTGCTGTGAAGGAATTTTGACTCACCCGCCTTTGCAGACTTATTATAATTCAGGTACATTAGAGGGTTTTTATACATGAATGGCCTATTAAAGGTCATGCCACAGCATCTCAGTCAGATTAAAGTCTGGACTTTGACTTGGCTACGCCAGAACCTTAATTTTTGTTTTCTGGTAGAGAGCACAATTAATGGTTCCATCAGTGACAGCAAGCCATCGAGGTCCTGAAGCAGCAAGGCAGCCCCAGACCATCACATGATCACCGCCATGTTTGACTGTTGGTATGATTTGATTGATATGATTGTTTTACATCAGATGTAATGGAGCACCAACTTCCAGATCAACTTTTGCCTCACAAGTCCACAGCATATTTGTTTACCCAAAAATCTTGAGGATCTTCAAGTTTTCTATTTTTGGTTGGCCAGCCACTTTAAGGAAGGTTCACCAAGTTCCTGTTCCAAGTTTTCCCCATTTGTGGATAATGGCTCTCACTGTTTACTGAAGTCCCAAAGCCTTAGAAATGGCTTTGTAACCCTCTCCAGACTGATAGATGTCAATGACTTTGTTTCTCAAGTCGCAGCATGATGTGTTGCTTTTTAAGCTCTTTTAGCCTACTTCACTTTGTCAGACAGGTTCTGTTTAAGGGATTTCTTCATTCAGCAGGTCTGGCAGTAATCTGGCCTGGGTTAGGGTTAGGCTGTGGCTGCGGCTAATGAAATTGAACTCAGCTTTCCAAAAATGGGCTGGATAGGTTTGGATGTTTTTGGCCTTAATAAATGAAATTATCATTAAAAATCATAATTTTGTATTCACTCAGATTATCTGATCTAATATTAGAGTTAATCTGATAATCCGAAAGATTTGAGTTTGACAAATGTGCCAAAAAAAGCAAAATTAGGAAGGGGCACTGTGTAAGCCTTCTTCACTCATAACTTTTGTCATGCAATCAATATTCATAAAATTCACAGAAATAAATATACGTTATATAGTTAGGTCTTAGAAATCATTGTCTCTCCATCAACATAAGAGGGTTAAACACAGATGCATCTCTCCCTTGGTTAAATATCAGCCCTATACAATTGCTCAGTGTCTTTTGAATAATGGAGCAGGGTGTCATCTTAAATAAGTATTTGCTGGTCTGTGGCACAGATTGTAAGCATTTGACATTTTCCCCTTCCTATCTCAGATATACAGGGATTCTAATTACAAAATGATACAGCAGATATGTCTGTGGCTCTAAAATATCCATTTAAGTGGATTAATGAGCCATGTGACATTTGTGCAAAGCTGATGGTCAAGAATGTCTTCGAACACTGGCAGATGAAAATGTGTAGGCCGATTGATTGCCCGTATTGATTTTTATGCGAGCCGCTCCTTGATGTCTCCACAAGTCGCCCATTAGCTGAAATGTGAGCAGATATACGTTTGACCGGGCCGAGCGCGACTGCGAGTTTTCTCCTCTGCCCCTCCTGAGTCAGTAGAGTTGTGACACAAGCGCTACGACACCCTGCTCTGCAAATGTCACTCCCGTCCAATTAAATGCTTGAGTGATGCCGTTTCCCACAAGGGATCCCCAGCCATAAAAGTTCCCTGTTTTTTTTATTCTCTTCTGAAGACAGACAGAACTCGCCTTGGTACACACCCTTACAGTGACAGAGACGACGTGTGAGCTGATACAGTACCGTGTGAAGCCTCACGCTGTTCCTGGGATTCTCCTGGGTCATGTCTGTGCTTGTTATTCATTTGCAAGCAGTTTTGACCACCTACACGTTGGCTATATTTACAACAGTGTCAGTCTGAAGTCTGCAGTGTTGACTTTTCTTTGATTATCGGTTGCTCTACTCTCTGTTGAGCACCCACATGATGCCGCTCGGTTGCAGTGATGAGATTCATCCCTACAGTAACAGACTTCAGCCCCGCTGCCTGTTGATAGATAAATGAACGTTTTCCTTCTTTGCTCAGTTTTGTCTGCTGGTACAAAGGTTATCTTTTGTTGCCTTGGTGATTGAGCTAAAAATTAGTTTAACATTTGCCTCTCCAGAGTCTTTAGGTACAGAAAGACAGTAGGAGTATATTATCCTCTTCATTTACCCTCAAGAAACTTTTATTCTAAAGGCATTTTGAAATCTTTTGCTTGCTAAAACTTTTCGTTACATATCACTGCCTGTCAGTGCTTGCCCTAAAAGCCAGGTCAGCCGATGGACGTCTTAGAGCACATACTGTACATCCACTGATTTTTACAAGCAAAAAATAATTTCTCACAGACTACAAACTATAGCATTTTGTTCTTGGCTGGCTGTCAGAGCAAAGAGGGGTTATTGGCTGAGGAGAAATGTGTGCTTGTGTAAATCCCTCATTACCCGCCACAGCCATTTCCACATATTAATTAAGCCAAGTTAAAAACCTGCTGCTGGTAGAAAGCGTGCCAATCTGCCACTCTAACAACAAGAAGATAAGGCGGGGGAGAGAAATGTGCAGGCTTCTGCGTCTCCTCCGACTGAAGTTCTTAATTGGTGAACTTACATAAATACGAACATGTGCTGCTTGGATCTGGAGGCAGATTCTACAGATGCTAAGCCCGGTCCTGCCCTTTTCTGATGGAGGAGGATACACGTTTCACACCCGCACTAAACTCATTAGCCAAAGTCCTTCACACTTTGGCATGAAGAAACTCTGCAGGAAAGTGATCTGAGCTCCACATTGAGCTTTTTTTCCCTCCACTAGGCACAGTGAACTCGCCGTTTATTCCCTGTGCAACTCCGAGTTAGAAATAGATTCAGATAGTCATTAAAAAGGGACAGGCCATTATGGGAACATTGGAAGTTTTTTGCTCCCTAAAAGGAATTTGATGTTCATTCCAGCATGTTAACACTTCCACTCTCTGCGAAAGGCTGAGCACTACATTACAGGGCTGTGTTTGGGAGAGGGGCTCCTCTATGGGTCAGTGGGAAATGTTCATACTTTGACATTTACTCAGGGCATCTCCTCCACCTCTTAGTGCTCAGTTAGTGAATTTAAGAGACCGCAAATGTCGGTATTTACTCATTTCAGACTTGATGGATTTATTCTGTGGGAATTAGCAGGCTAAATATTGTGAGGCTGTGTGCAATGAGCCAAACATGGACTACATTAATAGTGTAACTCTGTTATATTTTCCAGTCCGACTCATGAAATGCTGGCTAATTGACAGTGCAAAGGCCATTCTCAAACACCTTGGGAGAACTAAGCTCTCCGATAGCTCCAGAAAAAATAGCACAGTCTTTGTTTTCATTTAGCCTTGCTGAGTTAAATTTGCAAAGGACAAGAGCTTCATATTGTTATTCACAAAGACAGCATTTGAACGAAAAGGTTTTTTTTAATGAAAATTAAGTGTTGAATTACAAAAAAAATTGATTTTCTTCTTTGTACATGCTGTTTTTATCATATAAATATTACAAACAAATAAGCCAATGCAAACAGAAAACAGAAATATAAAAAAATGGGCTTTAAATGCTCTGTCCAAATACAAAACATTAAGTAGGTCTTATTTGAAAACTTGTATCCACAAGGTTGATTTCAAGTGAATGTAATTACTTTCTTTCAGCTCTCCAAATGAAGAGAACTGAGGAGGACAAGCTGACCCGTGTGAGCTCTCGCAGGGGGAATAATTCCATTTATGGGAAAATTGGGATGAGGCAGCATTGTGCTCAACTAATAGTCCTTTTTTTATAGTTGAAAGTTGTACAAATGTCTTCCTTGCAAGTTTTAAACCCACTGAAACGAAGGGGCACTTTGTTTCCAGTCATGCCTTATTGTAGGGCACTCTTGGGCATGTTGACTAGGCATGTTGGCCCTTTAGCTTGGTATATCTATTGGTACATCTACATATTAGGACTGTTAACATTAATGCATTGATGCTTGTGAAAACCTTAGCGTGTTAAAAAAAAAAAAACAATAACACAATTTAATCATATGACTAAGTTTGACCACAACTTAATCCTATAGTCCTCCAGCGTGGATGTTTACGTGCCTAGAGGTGAAGAGGTGAGAGGCGGGTCAGACACAGCGAGCAGCGATGAGTTAGGAGACAGACATGCAGAGGTCAGGAAAGGCTTTTATGGTCTAATGCTCTTTTCAACTTCAGTGATGACTCCCGCCACTAGAAGCCACTGTAGCTTCAGTTAATTGCTGCTGCATGTTCAGAGTCTAGTGTGGAAAAGCGATGTATGATAGTTTTTTGTTTAAACTAGAAAATGAAACTAAAGAGGTATGTAGGCTGACAAGGGTTGTACTCATGTATAACTACTATACTGAAGTGAAAAGAGGCCACGTACCTGTATCAAAGCATAATATTATCTGCATAGAGGAATGATGGCTGTTGGAGCTACTTGCCAACTTTGGCCACGCTCTACAGAGTACTATATCAGGGTCACATAATACCCGCTGACACAGTGACCCTGTGTTGAATTTCACTGTTTCTAAGGATTTTCCCCTCTTAAGGTTAAGATTCAGCTGAAAGGAAAACAGACGTCTGGGAGCATTCTTAATTTAAGCATTTTCGATGTAGGTCGTGTCCTCCAGGTGCCGCAGCAGCTGTTCAGTATTTTATTGACAGCTGCCTGCAAAAGAGAGGTCAAACCCAGCCACCCTTCTGAAGAGTCTCATCTCAACCACTTGAACTTGCAGACTGATTATTTCGGACAAAGATCAGCTAGTAAATTTAGAGATTTGCCTTCCAACTCAGCTCCCACTTCAACACAATGGACCAGTACAACGTACTGTTGATATTATACTATTCCGCCTGTCAATCTCACGCTCCATCTTACCCTCACTCATGAACAAGACCCCGAAATACTCCATCACTTGAGGCAAGGGCTCACTACCAACCCTTAGGCAGCACCTTTTTCCGGCAGAGAACCATGGCCTCGGATTTGGAGGCTATCCTGACCACTTCGCACTCAGCTAGAAACCCCTCAAATGCCTGTTGGAGGTCCCCGGCAGAAAACGCCAACAGAAACACATCATCTGCAAACTGCAGAGATGAAATTCTGAAGACCCATGGGAATTTGTCCGACTTTTCACTTAGGATGCGAACACAGCTCTTACTTTGGTTATACAGGGACCTGATGGCTAACCGCGGCCGCCCTGGGACCCCGTATTCCTGCAGTTCCCTCCACTTGATCCCTCGTGGGGTACAATCGTAAGACTTCTCAAATCACATGTAGACTACTGCTGTAAATCTAAATGTAAACATACAAAACTTAAGGTTAGGGCTAGGTGGTAGGGAAAACACTGTTGTGTAACTGAGCCCTCCGTCTTTTTCTAGTGGCTATCGCTGACTTTCAGACAATATGAGCTGATTATTGAGTTCTAAGATCAAGACATTACAAAACACAGTCATGTAAAGGCAAGATTTTTCTTCCTCTTATTTGTGAGAGTATTTTGCAGTGCATGTGCATCCTTACAAACCCTTTCCACTTCGATCTGTTCTTGTTATTTGAGAATAGGTAAGCACTACCCTTCATCACATGAAGGGTAATTTTCTTTTTGTTTCATAATTAAAAATGTTTGAGCGTGCAAATACAACATCTTACCCTTGATAATGGCCTGAATATGCAAGGGAAAAGATCAAATTGAGCTTATTTGCTTCTGCTCCCCCATCATTGCCCTAAAACTGTCATTTTGATGAGGTTTCAGATATTTCAGGCCTCAAGTTATATCCTCCAGTATCTGCAGTCTACATATAACCAATGTGTTCATGTGTGAAAACATTAGGTTGATGTTCCTGCAAAGATGTGATTGAAAGAAGCCACATTAGGTCCAGCGCTAAGATTAAAAAGCAATGACTTGTACAACAAGCTGAAGTTGACAAATGCAGCAAGTCCCTGAGGGTTACAAAGTGTCCGTCAACTGTCGGTGTGTGCCTCGGCCTCCAGCTTTTCTCTCCTCTATCAACGTCTCTTGCTTCAAAGTGTGAAGTCAGGGAAAAGTTGCTTTAGACGCTGGAGAGTTTACTTACTTAGTGGTTGCAGCTGTAGCCTGAGGAAGGTTTATTAAATGGTCTTTAATTTTGTCAAAACCAAATGCCACAAAAGAAAGCAAACTCAAGGCTGTGCTTTGATACAGAGATCTCTTCAAAGAACTAGGCATCCTACTTTGATAAGCTTTATTTGATTTTGATGATAACATTAATCTGTAAGAACATGCTGAATAAAAAGGCTGGGTCACTTTCTGTTTTATATGTATTTGGAAAAATACTTACTTTGAGTATGAAAGTTTCATCAGTTTAACAAGTTCAAGTAGACCAAGAGCCTCGAGGTCCTTTCAACCATTTAATGTGGCCTCACCTGAGAGCTCAATAGCACTCACTGAGGTCTTCAGCATCTATTTCTAGTGGAGTGGGCCAGAACTCTTCTGTACACAATTATTTGTCCTCAGCTGTAAGGGCTTAGATCCTTGAATTAGAACATTTTGATTGGAGAAGTTTGGTGAGCATTAAATTTATCTGTAAGGTACTCAAGCTTGCACAGTGTCAAAATAGTGGAAAGAATACAGACCTTTGTTTTCTGATTTATTTTTGTTGCATTGAAAAGATCCTCTGTAACAAGAAGGGCATTATCTACATCTCCTCATATTCATCTTCATCAGCAGAGATTTTCTGCAGCTGATCCAGCAATAAGCCTGATTTGATGTTACACACTGTAACACAAATGGCTCTCAAATTTCAAAGAGTGAGCTGTGTTCCTCATCAAAGAGTTGAGAGTCTAAAAATGTTTATCACAGGGAGACATCACCTCTGGCTGAGGCACTGTGAGCTGAGGCTCAGATTGGACTTTTGATTAAAAACCTTATTATGTAAATACACAGCTGTAATAGTTTTGAGACTGTTCTACAGAAATGATAATGTCTGTAAGAATCAATTAACCATGAAGCAGTTAATTTGATTAACTTTTTAACAGATTGCTTAATCATGTTTTCTGTTTGTGGGTTTGTTGTTGATGTGAATATGTTTAACTACACAAAACATCTATATGGGGGTAAAAATTGAAATAATAGTGCCTGATTGTTTTCCTTAGTCAACCGTTTCCTTTTATTTACACCATGTCTGTGCGAAACCTCACACTAAATTCTACTACTAACATACTTAAGCATGTGCATACTTACTGCATACTAAGCTGCATACTGTGTATAGTAAATAAGCTGTTGTGTCATACATTTACAGTGCCTATAAAAAGTATTCAGCCACTTGAAGGTCTCATCCATTATTGATTTTATAAATCAATCATGGTAAAAACAAAACCTCTTTATAGTCAAAGTGAAAACAGATTTCTATAAAGTAATGTTAATTATATAAAAATGTGTAATGTAAAATAAGTGACTGCATAAACATTCACCCTAATTCAACAGAGGCCCAGCCAAGTGGTGCTAGTAGTCTCACAATGAGTGAAATGGGGATCACCTAAGTGCAGTGAATGTGTCTCAAGTGATTGTAGTATAAAGACACCTGTGTCTGAAAGGTTTAACTGGTATTCCTGGCTAGCATTACACCGTGAAGACAAAAGAACACTCCAAGCAAATCAGAGAAAATATAACTGAAAAGTTTAAGACAGGGAAAGAATACAAATAAAATTCCAAGAAACCCAACATCCCCCAGAGTTCAGCTAAATCAGTCACCAAGAAATATAAGGAGTATGACACGAGTAAATCTGCCTTGATCAGGTCGTCCTCACGAACTGAGTGACCGTGCAGGGGGGCTAGTGAGAGAGGCCACGAAGACACCTTCAACTACTCTGAAGGAGTTACGAGCTTTAGCAGCTGAGATGGGAAAGACTCTGCATACTAGAACTTTTGCCAGGTTGTTCACCAGCCAAAGCTTTATGGGAGAATGTTAAAGAAAAAGGCACTCATTAAATCTTGACTAGAGTTCGCTATAAGGCATGAGGGAGACTTCATGGAAAAGTGGGAGAAATTCTTTGATCTGAACACTATAAGTCACCACAAATACACCATCCAAACTGTGAAGCAAGGTGGTTGCAGCATTATGCTGTGGGGATGCTTTTTGGCAATCTGCCCTTGAAGGCTTGTAAAGGTAGAGGGTAAAATGAATGCTGCAAAATATAGAAAAACAATAAACATGTCTTCATTTGTAATGCACCCTTAAAATGCTTCTTAACAACATTTAAACATTTTGGTCCAGTTACTTTTATTTTTATGCTACTCATGGGCCAGCAAGCCCCACTTGACTGGTAACACCTCATGGGGCTTCCTAGTATGACCAGTGTAGTATACATGTGGAAATAGTAATAGTATGCAAAATTGCATACTATGAAGTTTGATATTTATTCATATTGATGTCACATTTAATATGGAAAGTGTGGAAGTATGCCGTTTATGGAAACAGCCCGTGTCTTGTCCCTTACCCACCCACTGACAGGGGTAGACTCCCACTGTTAGGTTAATTTTTTTTTTCTCTCACATTACAGTTTGGTTGGGTTTAGACACCAAAATATTTATTTATTTGGAACTGGATATTGTTTGCAGTCATGTTAGGGGTCAGAGTCGGGACAGGACATTAAGAATACCAATATCAATGGCATTATTTTTGTTGTAATTTTCTGGGCTTTTTAGCCTTTATTCAGATGGGACAGCTGTAGACAGACATGAAATATGGGGAGAGAGTATGGGAAGACATGCTCCAAACAGCGCCAACACAGGAATCAGTCCTGCAACCACAAATAGAGGACTTGGTAGTGCTGGCATTTTGATATCGTTTTTGATCACTTTCTGCCCCCAGCTGGACTTCTCTGCTGTGATCATCTGCAAACAACCTACTTTGTTTAGAAAATATTGGTTTTGTTATGCATGTTACATTAGTGAAATAAATCTGATGTTCCCAAATCCAAGCAACCCAAGTTCCCCCCTGGTTTAAACTCACAGCCTCACTGATAAACTTAGGCTTGTTTGATACAACTCTCTTAACATTTTTACACCATCTTCAAGCTTCCTTCTTCGAGCCATTTACTAAAAATAGCCATAAAAGATGATTTTATGACCTTGTGCTTGCACTAAATTGACACACTGAGCTTGTAAAGGATGCTTTAAAGGATAATTTGGCTGTTGGAGCTGATGGCACATATGGGCACAGTTTCTGTTTTCTGTCTTTGTTCCAGCAGAATTACTTTTAAATTAGTCTTGTTACTTTGAAAGACACAAAATGACCGGTTTAAGTTTTCCTCACCCACACTTGATGTTGGAGAAAAAAACAAAGACACCATTTGGACCTAGCATTAACATGGATCACAGCTGCTTTGGACATCAAGATCCCAAGTGCTGGACACACCACAGTGTTACTGAAGACATTTTGGTATCCCATATCTCAGTCTAACCATAAAATTGGTCTGGGATACCTTCATCCTGATTGGTTAGGTAGAATAGATGCCATAATACTGGAGAGCTTTAAAGATCAACCCCTCAACTAAAGTAATCTATGGAGGTTGACCAGTAAAAAGATAGCATGGCTTTGCTTATCTCTGTCTAGCCTCTCTGGTCTTTCAGTTAGTGAGGACAGTCTGATCTAGGCAGATTTACACATGTGGTATGTCCCTTCCATTTGGAGTGTTATTTTGTCTTTGTGGTGTAAGGTTAGCCAGGAACACTGATTAACTATCACTTGAGGTATATTTGCTTCCTCAGGTGGTTCCCATTTCACTAATTGTGAGGCTACTAGCACCAGCTGGACCTCTGTTGAATTATAGAGTTAGAAAAAGTTGTCAACAAAAGCCAAATTACATTGACCATAATTGATTTGTAAAATCAATAAAAGGATAAAACAAGGGAGTGAACACTTTTTATACGCACTGCAGTTGGCAAGTCTTGGACAACAGTTTTGCATTAAGTGGATGGGTATCATAGTGATATCAAACTCCCTTGTTTCTTTCAGAATGAAATGAAAGGAGTTTACTAGAAAATCAAACTTTTTTTTAGAATTCATCATAGTTCATGCTCTAAATCTTTAACAAAAGATGAGATGGAGCATGCTATTAATCTTCACCAGGTGCAAGGGGTGGTTCAGTGAAAGGAATATCAGTGAAAGTGCCTCCATGATTCACTGAAGTTCTCTTGGCTCCTGGAATGACATTGACACCTTTCTCCAGTTTGTTATCTTTGCTGCTCAGGTATAAAGGCGCCATCCTGACATGGAGAAGCAAAGAGTGATCTCTGAATGGAGGAGCAGGATGTTGAGAGAAAAGTAAGAAGTGGCTGAAGATAAAGGAGAGGGTGAGAGAAAAGGGGAAAGAGACAGGGAGACATGCTGTAGGTAATGGGAAAGGCTTCAAGTGAGACAGTAATCTGGGTAATATGTCAGTCTGCTTTCAGCGGGGAGAGCTTGACGTTTTCCCAATTAAGCTTGGGTGCAAAGGCGGCCTTTTCCCTAATTGTTTAACATGTAGCCAAGCGGCCAACTAGCATGACCCACACGCAAGTTGTGTAGATCACAGCGTGGTGATTGACGGAGACGTCCCTGTGGGCCTCCGGCAGCATGAAGTTCATCTACCTTCAGTTCACATGTGAAGTCGAACCTCTGGCTCGGTTTAAAACGAGGAACTGAGGATGGAAACAGAGTGGGATAATGAAGCTGTTATCAATACTGCAGGTTATTAGACATGGGAGGTTTTGAAGGAATCCCATTTATCTTCATTATGACTCTAAACATGCCATTCACGGATCTATTAAGACCCTTTTTCACACCATATGGACCGATTCATGTCTACAGTAAGGGACCTGCTTTATCCGAGGTCTTCATTCAGGCAAAATAAAACACTTCTCCTGTCTGCGCTGTCGGTACCTTTAAGTCCCATGGTGTGTTCAGCCATTGTCACAGAAGCTGCGGGGCTCAAAGAAGGGACACGTCCAGTTTTGCACTGTTTTCAGTCTCCAGCAGTCCTCCATTGGAGAGGCTGATGACTGCTGAGTTTCACTCTGTTTGGCCAGCTTAATGAAACCTTGATTTCCCAAACTCCCTCTCTGTATGTTTCTTCCCTCATCTCTCTGCCCAAAGTCTCTGTGCCTCAGCCAGTGCCAGGAGCTGCCATTTGGTTTTGTTTGTCGAGTGCTCATAGCCAACTGAACCAACAAGCCGACTGATTAAAATGAAAATGGGCCCTCACTCTTGGCCCTCTATTTCTGTCTCTTGTTTTCTCTCTGTGTCGCAGAGGGGGGGGAGAGGCTATGCTGCATACATTCTGCTCTGTTGATAAACCTCAATATCAACAGCTCTGCAATTGAAATATAAACTCAATAAAATATTAGAATTGTGTGGATGTCAGAGTGCGAAGGCTTGAGTGTTTGGGGATTTGTGCTCTAGCACTTCAGCCAAGATTTTTGCAAGAAATGGGCTTACACTGCAGACTGGAACATGCAGAAATCCATCCTTATCTGTGCACGTGATAACACCATTTCTCTGTGGTTTTCTTCAAATGAAGTTTATATAAAGCATGTTAACCTGGAGGTGCAAATTGGTTCAAAGAGGCAGCAGACTTTTGATATTAATTAAAATGTGCCTGAAAGGAGAGGCTTAATAAGCATGCAGCGTATTTAAGTGAGTTTCTACCAGTCATAATTGTCAGGTTTTTTATTTTGCAGTGATTATCACAATATACTCCAATCATAAATGCATTCAATTAGGTTTTTACATAAAAGGTTTTTCCAACATTTTTTATTATGAAGTAGCTGTGGCTCTAGTGAAGACATTTATCCATGCCTGTTCTAGTCTGTAAGATAAAAAAGAAACATCAGGCTGAGTCTGTATAGCTGCTCAATGAATGATGTCAAACACAAGAATTGTCATGATTTAGCCTCACACGACTGGGTCTGAATAATCAGAGTACTCATCATAATAATCCGTCTTTATTTCTATTTGCTCGAGCATCTCTCGGTCTGTTTATAGCCACTAAAGTCCACACTCAGACAATCCAAAAGAGCCTCTCCAGCTCTTTGGGGTGCTGCCCTTGTAAGAGGACAGTGGCCGCCTACGTTTCTTTAGTGACAGCAGACAAAACCGTGGATAGCTTCATCAGACCACTCTGCAGAGTTCTGTGCTTCCTGCCACAGTCCAATGCACAGACCGCTGGCTGCTGGATGTGCAATGATGCTGAGAGCCACCCTACTGGTGTCATGCAACTTTCTTGCTTACTGACTGCGGGACAAGTTTTGTCACACCTAAAAATATGCCACAGCATCATTGTGCTCTCTTTTGCTTGCCGTTTATCAGAGTTTATTGAAACACATACACTGTTAATGAACTGTACATAAACTGTAATTTTATGTTTTGTTATATCATAAAAACAGTAGTACCTAGAATCATTTGACTAGATTAACTTTCAAACCCTTAGATAATAGATAAAGTTGTAATTCATTTAATAAGAAATGTTTACACAATGTACCAAACTTTCACTCCATCCATGAAAACACTTTGCATTTACAATAGATTTTAACCCCACTTTTGTCATAACTCTACGGTTCTATCCACTTATCCATGACCCTGCTTTTCACTGAGGCCCATACGAGCACCAGCGTTGATTAATAATGTTTTCTTTTACATTTGCAGGTGTTTGCAAATAAGTTTTAAATCTAAGTTGGCTCTCTATTTCTCTGTTTTCTTCAGCACATCATCTTTGCATTTTTTTGTGTATTATATCCTTTTTATGCAACAAATGACTCTCTCATTTTGTTTTTTGAACCCCTACAGAGTTTGCAAGGGCAGCCATCTAATGTCAAACAATATGATATCCAGAGTCAGTGGGTTAGCTTTTCACTAGATATTTGATCTAGTCTAGTGGAGCAACTTAACATTCAAAAATAAATTTAATCTTAACATCTTCACAATCCATGATTCAGGCTTCATGTCTGCTGCCATGGAGGGATCAGTTGATAAGAATGTTAAAGGATCTATGCCGGTGACTTTGTCAGGTATTACACAAATGTTCATTAAGGATTATAAAACCTAAGGTTCAAGAAAGGTTATAGGTGAATTATACAGGTACATCGCTGAACAAAGAGGGAACTCAACAGATTATGTAAAGGGAGAAGGAACTGGGGCTGGCTATCTCCTCTGAGGACTGGATAAATATAATCAACAAACAAATCACTACTACAGCCTCACAATCATGGAGGGATTTTTCACCATAGTTAGAAAATTCATCTGCTGTGGTTTTGACTTCTACTTAGGAAATGTAGATCAAAACTCCCTGAAAATGACAGATACCTCCTCAGAATATTTATGGCAGCAAGCAAAAAGGCCATAACAAGGTGATGGCTCTGTATGGAACCACTCACGATCAGTCAATGGGCAAGTATAATATAAAAAAAAATTCAGTGCATGGAAAACTTGACCTTCTGACGAAGGCTGTGGAAGGAGAAATGTGATGCTCTGTCAAAGAAATGGGAAACGTATCTATCACAAAGAGGCGATAGCCTATGCTAGATGTGAAATACTTCTATCAATGGAAACAATGTTCATATTGGAATGATCTGTGTTGATCCACTTGCACCACCCCCCAGTTACTACTGTTATGACGGAAAACCTATGTGCATTATGTGTCTGGAAGCTATATAGATATGTATGGCTTGGCATGTAACTGTATTTTCTTCTTCTCCTTTTTGAACCTGTCTGCAACAGTGTTGTTCTGTATTCTGTCAACATTAAAAATGAGGAAAATAAAGTATTTAAAAAAAAAGTACTACTTCAATGATGTAAATTTAGGTCCTCAATCTTGTAACACAACACTTTCTTGCCATACCACTTAAATCTTATAAAATTGAGACTTGAATTTGGTCAGTTAAAAGGAAACTTACATGTTAAGACATGGTCACCTCATTGGATTGTTTTTATCTTTTATATGAATGTTGTACAAAAACACACAATACTTTTTGAGTGTTAGTAGTGTGCCCCAGGCTGATCATAGCCATGCAGCTGGTCTGATTGTGTATTGTCATATCCCAGTGTCTCCAGTGATGACTTGATCACACTTTCTCACTTCCTCATTATTGTTCTCTTCACCAACAGTGCAGTCAGGTTCATCTTATAAAGGCTTGGAGGGTGACCATCACATACGGAAAGAGAAATGGTGGGAAAAATGAAGGTGCCAGGTGAAGTCACACTACCCAGAGTGCACTGCGGATTAAAAACATGGTCACCTACGGGTAAGTTTGTCATTTTAAATTTTCTCAAACATCTGGTGTGTTTTTGTGTGGCATATATAAGAGATACAAATGTTAATCCAACATGTCTTAACATACATAGTTCCTTTTAGAGCTTTCTCTTCCCAATCCAATACTAATTTATTTATGAAGCACATTTAAAAACAACAAAAAGTGATCCAAAGTGCTGTACAATAAAAATTAAAAACACAAAACAGGATAAGAGGACATTAAAGGACCACTGAAAATAAAGAGGATATAAATCCAGCAGCAAAAATGCCTTGGGAATGAAAGTGTGATTTTGAGTTTGATTCAAAAACAGGCAGTAAGCGGGACAGCCGAACCGCTGAGGTAGAGCATTCTAGAGCTTCAGTGCAGCTACTGAAATGGCTTAGTCACCCCTGAGCTTCAACTTTGACCCCGGGATAGTCTGAGACAACTGATCCATGGATCTAAGTGTTCGTGATAAAATAGGGGGTTTAAAAAGGTCAGAAAGATAGGAAGAAGCCAGCCTGTTTAAAGATTTATGAGTAGGTATTAAAATTTTAAAATCAATCCTAGAATGCACAGGAAGCCTGTAAAGAGATAAAAAAAATAGGGAAAATGTGCTTGTATCTACATTTACCAGTTTAAAGATGAGCTGCACATATTGAACAAGCTGTAACTGATTAAGAGAGGCTTGACTGGCACCAAAATAAAGTGCATTACCGTAATCAAGGCTAGTCCTGATCACCTTTTCAAAATCTTTGAAGGGTAAAACAGATAGATAGATAGACAGATAGATCAAAAAAGATGGGATAAACTGGCTTTCGTAACTGCATTTGGCTGCAGATCCATTTCTGTTACATTTTTTTTTTGTAGAAAGTATCTTGAAAGGGCTTGAGAAAGGACACATCTGTACTCTCACTGAGTATGAGAAAATTAAAGCCATTCAGGCTTTAATGTCTCTGAGACAGTCCCAATGGTACTGTATACATCGGATATGACTTAAAATGCAGGTATTGGTATTGGTGAGTACACATTCTAATGTGCATATCTGATACAGTTTTGTTTAACTTTATATTTTGCGTTGTTCAGCCATGCTGAATTTTTCTGTAATAACTGGAAATCAATTATTTTCACTGCCAGAAATACACTGCATGCAGGAGCTATCATTTTCAGAGCAGCAAAGAAGAACCAAAGAACTCACTGCAGCAGCAAAGTTTGGAGGCTGCAAGACGATTATTCTCTGACGATGTTTGTTAAAAACCTTCCAGATCGGCGTTGTTGTACACCAAAACGAGTGCTGACTCTTGCACCTTTTTTCATGGCGAATGACTGAGATTTTATTATTTTTTGTGGCTGCAGCACCTCTAAGACCTCTTTGCTTCATTAGGCTTTTAGCATTATAATGTGATTTATGAATACCGTCTACTGTGCACAAACTCGGCTGTGCTTTAACATGTCAACAAGGATGATTTCTTAAACAGAGGTCACACAGTTAGCCTGTGCTACAACCTGAGTGTGAGGGAGACTGTAAATTAAGTGTCTGTTTAGGTGAACATTTCCTCTATCACCTAGTGGGATCAGGCACACACTGTGCATTTGTGCGCTTGTCCCATTCACATACCTTTATGTGATCCCACGGGGCGCAATGGGTGACATCCTTAGTAATCAGCACCTGCTGCCTGCACCAACAGTGTGTATCGACAGATGACACGTCATGTGATCACATGCTGTGGCAGGATATGTGAGTTTGACAGAAGAGAGAATGGAGGTGAGAGTCTAGACACAAGAGAGAGGAAATCTCAGTGGGAGAAGGGGAAGAAGTAGCTCACATGCGGAGTTGCTGGTGTGTGTGTGAACGGCTAATGACGAACAAAATCAGCTGCGATTCTCAGATGGGATAGGAAGTCATGGGCGTTAGCTAGCACCCTTCCAGATGCACCAAAGCGTGAATGTCTCATGTTGGCAAACTGTTACAACACCTCCCACTGTTTGCACAGATTTGGCTTTCTATATTTGTGTGTGTGTGTGTGTCGTGTGCATGAAGAGGGGGTGGAACCTTTCTTATTAAGGCAGCCTTAATTATGTTGCCCACTCACAAAGGTTTGTCATACCATTTAGACACTGAAATGCACACAGGCCGGCTGTATTAATTATGAATATACTGCTCTGTACTTCGATTAGAGCACTCATCTCTATACAGTCTTGTTTCCCAAACTCCTTATCTATTTCCTCTCCTGTGCACTGGAGTTCAATTAAATCCTTCATTATCATTTTCTGCTTACCTTGGGGTTGTCAGATGCAAATTGATCTTCTCTTTTCCACACTTTCTAATCAACATCAGCCCGAAGGAAAACAATGCCTCCTACAAGGTAGCACTGTTTGTCTTCGATATGTAGAAATCAATCCGTCCTGCATTAGTGCAGGCTCCATTTATGTAGGAAGAGTTGTGGTATCTGATCGCTTTGGAAGGCTTTGACCCTCTGTTATTGTGGATCCCAGGCTGGGAATGAAGTAGTTTGCTCTTTTTGAGCTCTGAAGGTAGAACATACACACTGAAACATGCCAGAATACACTCTGTCCTTGAGTATTTAAGTGAGCGTCTAGTTGAGAAGAGGACTTTCTTTCTCTTCTGCCTTGTCAGTGGTTTTCTGCAGAAGCACACAGAAGGAGTTTCTTTCTCTTCCTTTTTTAAATATAACTTTTTCTTCACTGTTTTTGTGTTACAGATGATAAAAGCTTGCATGAAGCAGATAGCCATATCCAGGGATGCCCACAGAATTATCTGGGTCCTTTAATAAAACAGAGAATGGGCCCTCCACAGATGTGATGTAGTAATAGTATCAGTGCATGTGTGTGGGATCAGTAGCATTGGTGCTACAACCTGGCTAACAGTTACTTCATTTTGGAGCTGAGAATTGTGTGAAGCTACTATTGGTTTCTGATATTGAAATTATTTATTTCTGCTAGTTTTTAACCTATTTCAACACATTTTCCATTTTCCATTTTCCCAGTCTTGTGACTTCTTTTTTTACTTTTAGTCCTTTTTTTTTGGCTTTTTGTGGCCCTTTTTCCCCCCACTTTACGCCCATTTATGCCACTGCTTTGTCATATTTTTTTACAACTTCTCACCCATTTTGCTTCTTCTTGTCAATTAATCAATTTCTGCTTTTTAATTGCCATTTTTGCCACTTTTGACTGAAATAATGCTGTTTATCACCTTTTTTAACACTTTTTTTTGCCACTTTTAACCAATTATGTGCTAATCATGCCCATTTATGCAACTGTTTTGCCCCTTTTTTACCACTTTAAACCCTTTTGCTGTTTTTTGTTGTTTTTAAACCAATTTTAACTGGGTTTTTTTTTTGCAACTTTTCTCCCACTTTGCCAATTATTTTTGGCACTTCTATCTAATTTACTTTCAAACTATTTTTGCTGCTTTTTATCCATCTTTTGTTACAGTTTGCCACTGTTAACCCATTTTTCCCACTCTGCACACAATTTTCAGTTTTTTGCCCTTTTTAGCAACTTTTTGCCCCTTTACACTCATTTTTGCGACTGTCTGCTACTTTTACACATTTTTCTGTTTTTCACCTTTTCTTTAACAAATTTTGTCCTTCTTTTAACCAACTTATTCCCCTTTATCCCCATTTATGCCACTGTTTTTCCACTTTCTCCAGTTTTTCCACTTCTTTTTAGCACGTTTTCCACCCTTTTTTGCCAGTTTTTTCCACTGTTTACCAATTTTGCTGCTCTATCCCCATTACTACCCTCTTTTTTTTTCTAACCGTTTCAACCCAATTTTGCTCCCCCCGTTTTTGTTTTTTGTTTTTTAAATCATGCTATAATCTTCCATCAAAGTTGTCTCAGTTTCTTCTACTTTACTTTCTGGCACCTTGACATTTGTGTATATCATGGCTTAGCTATAAAGTCTGACTTTACTTTCCCAATGGTTTTGCTCAGTGTGTCAATCCACATTGTTAGCATCATCAATAAAAGGTAATTCTGTTTAAAGAAGTCTGGTTGACATTTTGAACAAGGCTATGTTGTACAACAGCATAAATAAATACATTTCCTTTTCTGTTGTTTTGATAAGAGTGGTTATTATTCAGGTTGAAAAATAAACTTTATAATGGACCATGATTTTGCTGACATTCATAGGCCCCCAGTAGGTGGCCTTGGCCATATCTAGACTCTTTTAAGGGTTGTATACCACTTCATTTTTGGCCAATCAGGCTTGAGGAATTTCGATGTGAGGAGAGAAGAAAATCTCTGAATGCCTGATTAAATTAGTTAGAATATATAAGTCAATGTTGTTTTCTTCACTTCAAATTGGGACAATGTCCACTCTTCATTCCCTGTCATGCATTCCCCATGTTTTTCATGTGGTTCCCTCAGGCGGTAATGTGCTCATGGACATATTGGATTGTGCACAGCCTTAAACCTTATAGTGATAACACGAGGTCTGTGTGCATGGATGTGCTTTGCTGTCTGGTTCACTAAGTTCCCTGCCTGTCATTGTGCATGTATGATATGTGCACATGCACACAAAGAGGCAGATGTAAGCCTATGTGAGCACATGCAGAAGCTCAAGCTGCGACCAAAAGATAGTAAGTCCTTGTCCAGTAGAACACAGTAAGAAAGATGTAGTGCAAAAGAC
This sequence comes from Cheilinus undulatus, assembly GCF_018320785.1. Taxonomy (NCBI): domain Eukaryota; kingdom Metazoa; phylum Chordata; class Actinopteri; order Labriformes; family Labridae; genus Cheilinus; species Cheilinus undulatus. The sequence goes on from NC_054885.1 coordinate 19,762,789, forward strand.
AGCAGGGGGAACTGGGGAAAATGCCAATTTTCAATGTAGGACTGGAGGTGAGTGCGGATTATCTTGTTATGCAAGGAGTTTGCACCCTAAAGTCACAAATCACACTCCCTGTGCTGAAGACCTGAACAAGCAATGTTCAGTGCACATCATAGTAATGATAAAAAACCTCAAATAGTGCCAAATAATAACAAGCAACCATTTTTTGCCCAGATTGAACCATCTTATACAATGAAAATGTCCAATTCAACAACAAATACTTGGGTTTTCTACACAGTGCAGTGTCACATACAGTTGTTCATGAACTATCTGCTACCCATTGTGGTATTGATTGTCTGTGCCTTTGAAAGCCAAAACACTGGTTAAAAAAAACAACAACAAAAAAAACACACACATTTTTTGGTCTGACAAGGCCATGGATAGTCAAAACAAACAAAAAAAAATCACAGTTTGAGTAAAATAAAGAATCTTGTGGAATTTTGGAAACTCCAATCATTGCATAGGCTATCTTTGTGCAGTTTACAATATATGCCTTTTGGAACAGAAGTGAAATTCTCAGTTATTCCGGTGAGGCCAGTGATTAGCATTGAATGACTTTTAGGCAAGACTCCTTTCTGTGCTGTCATTTCTTGGCACACAATCTCCAAACCCATCGGCAGTCGTCAGTCATGGACTGATGGATGCTTTATACCTTTGGGACTGCAGGTGAATTTTTCCTCAGTTCTGGTAAAGCCAGAAGTTAGTGTTGAATAAGACAAGACAGACAAGATTTCCTTTCCTATGTGGCATATACAGTGCCTATCAAAAGTAGTCATCCCCTTGGATGTTTTACCCTTATATTGATTTTGTAAATCAGTCATGGTCTGTATAATAAACACATTTTTTTTTTGACCAAACAATTCCAAAAAAAAAAAAAAAAAAATGTCAAAGTTAGAACAGATTTCTAAATTACTGTCAATCAAATAAAATATGTCATGTTAAATAAGTTACTGCATAAATATTCACCCCCTTCAAGTCTGTATTAAGCAGATGCCCCATTCAATCAGGCTATTATGTCTGGACACTGCAATTTGACTCCATTCTTCTTGACAAAACTGCACAAGGTCTGTCGAGATGCAAGGGGGATTGGGCATCAACAGCCCTTTTCAAGTTCAGCCACAAATTCTCCATTGGATCGAGGTCTGGGCTTGACTCAGCCACTCCAGAACATTCACCTTGTTGTCTTTAAACTATTTCTGTTTGGCTTTCACTGTATGCTTCAGGTCATACTCTTGCTGGAAAATAAATGTTCTTATGTCTTGCTGAAATTAGTTTACCCTCAAGCTTTACAAGGCTTCCAGGCCAGATTGCCGAGAAGCACCCCCACGGCATGATGCTGCCACCACCGTACTTCATAGTGGGGGTGGTGTGTTTATGGTGATGTGCAGTGTGTGGTGTCTGCCAAACATAGCATCTTGTCTGATGGCCTAAAAGCACCATTTTGGTCTCATCAGACCAAAGAATTGGAGTCTCCCACATGCCTTTTGGTGAACTCTAGTTGAGATTTAGTCAGAGTTTTCTTCATCAGCGGCTTTCTCTTTGCCACGTCCAAATATTTTATCAGTAGCCATTATGATCTTATCTATGATCTATTATGATCTATTTCAAACTTATGAATTGCTAAAGACCCCACCTTTCTAGACTGACTGATCTTATGAGTGGAATTTTTTTTATCTGTATACACAAAATCCTGCTGATATGTGATTTGTCAGTAATACTCAGACTACAAATTAACTTTAAATTGAAACCAGAGGACTCAGCATTTTAAAACCACAACCCCTTTGCACAGATTCTACATCTAGAATCTTATATGACTATTACTCAGTTCATAACATCCTGTTGTAAGGCTGATTAATCTGTTGAGGCTCAGCTGAACTGTAGTACCTTCACTCTGCCTCACTTAAGTAGAATTAGCCCTAACATGGAACTGGCTCCGTTGGGATTTACTTGCAATCAACAGGAATTACGTATGCCAGAATAACAACATCATAATGCATGATTTGGAGCATACAGGTGCTCTTCTAAATGGGGTAACTGGATGCTTTTTTTTAAGGAAATGTGCAGTTTGATTTTTTTGATTGAACTCTTTGTACTCATGCCATAACCCCTGAACAAAATGAGCTGGTCATCATGATGATTCATAAAAAGTCGACTGTCAAACTCCATCAGGTCTGCCCTCTAGTTGAGAGGAGAATATTTAAAATGCTTTGTTGTTTAATGGAGATCAAAATAAACACATCTGATGCCTCTCGGGGAATCCAAATGTTGATTGGCCTTTGTTACACAGCATCAAACAAGTGTTTGACTTAAGTTGTTTTGATTGTAGCTTGTCTAGTTGAACCACATGACTCAACCATTAGAAGAATAATGCGACAACCATAAGATAACTTGGATGAAAATTTTTCATTCAGCTCCTCTGGTTTGGACAGTTTCTCCAATTTATCTTTGTAAAGTTGAAGAACTCCCGGAAAACACCGCCATTCAGTAATGCAGGGAACTCTGGATGGGGAGTGATGCAGGCTGCAGGTGTCTGTCAGACGCTATCCTTGATCAGAAATATCTTAGAGAAGTGCTGTGAAGACCCACTCATGACAACGGTCGCTATCTATGTTCATAGGCAGTGGCTCACAGTTTGCACACCTACACCACCAGGCAAATTGGGATCTCTCCTGCTAACCAGTCCATTAAAGCCTCTCTCTTTCTTCCCGCTGAGTCTCCATATATAGGAATTGTTCCTCTGTGTATCCAAAGTAAATGGCACATCAAGCTGACATTGGTCATTTAAGTTTTGTTTTAGCTTCGTTTTTTGTTGCCTCTGCCGAAGCCTGCTTGCCCTAACAGCTTTATAGATACACTAAGACGGAGGAGCACGGTGCAAAGTTTGTTTTTTGATATAGCGTACAATTGAGATAGCATTGTTTTTTGGCCCATTTCTACCTAAGACTCATATTGATGTCCAAACTCTGGCCCGTGGTCCATTTTTTATTGGCCTGCAGCAAATTTTTAAAATAAAATGAAATATGGTAGAACATTAAGCTTGTGCTTGACTGTATTGTACTTTTCAGCACAAAGCAGTGCTGCCCTGCTAATTCAGTAAACATTTTAAAAAGAAGAATATATTGATGTTGTTTAAGTGACTAAATCTAGGCAATACTGTAAATGGTTAAAATATTGGCAGGCGAAATGAAAACAATATCTGATGGATTACCAGTACCAATTGCTTTCAGAGGTGGAGCAAGTGATAGCCATGGCCGACCAAGGCCTCCTGGAATCTGATTGGCCTTCCCCAAATCCTTAAAATGACTGGCTATTTGCCTTATCAGCCATTAACTAGCCACTTCAGCATACTCAATAACTAAAAATATCCTAACCTACATTTGGCTGGTTTTGCTTGCTTCAGTATCTTCAAGGTGAAATAGCAACTGAGGTAATAGTGGCCCCGCCATACTTACATATTTCTGTATTTGGCCCTCAGTGGCCAAATACAAAGGGGCAACACCTCTGTGGAGTCTAATGCCACTGCTATGCCATGTACTATATACAACCCAGCTTAAAAAATACTGAAATATCCTTTCAAACACCTCCCAAGTTGGAAATACAGGCTCCCCAGTACAGATCGTACATTTCTAGAGTCTATAAATAGATTTTGTTTCTTAATAAAACCACACTGTGTTGTAGTAACTGAGATTATCCTGATGTCAGTGACTTTAGCAGGAGACTCTAAGTTAGAGCACAATGTAAAAGTTTCATCTGCTGTGAGCGTTTTTAGCCTCCAAGAGACAATAACTGTGTCAAGCCTTTGACTCAGTCTTGTTGATAAAGATTTTACAGTTCAACCCCTGTCTGTCACGGCTGGTCAAATATTTAAGGCTGTGTTAGCACAGCAGAATAAAAAGCATGAACAAGCACCGTTGAACAGCAGCGCCGCTAATTCGAGTGAATAATTCCTCCACGTGTGCCTGTGAAAATGATCCTCTGCGCATAAGCAATCATTCTTTTTATGAGATGTGGTCTCAGTCATTTTACCGTTATCCTGATGCACATGGTAAGAGATGCAGCTGTCAAGAGGCCAAATGGAGAGGTTCAGTTCAGTAGTAGGTCAACCCTGAAACAATTCATGGCAAAGTGACAGCGCTGTCATCAGCCGCTGCATTTCAGAGACGCATTAGAGAGAATCATTAGGGAATCGCAGTGAATGTCATCTCAGAAAGCCTTGCATTCAAAACACATAGCGATGTTGTTGTAATTATTGTAGATCCACAGTGTCACCTTGAGTATCTGTTTTTGAAAGGCACTAGGAATCACTGAGCTCTGCAGGATAAATCATGTATTAGTTTGAATTTATGGAACAAGACAGTGGTGCTGAACACAAAAAACATCAATTTCCCCTCTGTGGTAGATGATTTTTGTCACAAAATTGTTCTTTCTGTTTAAATCACAGACTGCCGAGCTCAGAAAGTCACACATCCACATGTTGTTGAGTTTTAACGACTACCCAGCTGTCCCATGTGTTTGTAACTTGAAAAATGGGAAAGTGGGCCAACTCCCTTTTAGTGGAGCTACACTTTGGAGGAAAACAAATGTTGAACTGTCCCAAAGATTTTCTATATTTTCACCACGGTGGGTCTTTCTGTTTTTAGTTGAATATTGTAAGGCCTTATGCATAGCAGGCTTTTGTATTAAAAGTTGCATAAGCACTCAACAGCATGAGTTTTCTTTTGCACATTTACAGTAGATATGTTTCATTCCTGCAGAGATAAAGATTTATTCATTTAAGTCACCAAGCCTGTCAACACACAAACACACAGGCTTTGATTTACACACAGCTGTTTTGTGCTCAACATATGTCACCACTAACCCAGACAATGAAACAAGGGGTTTGAAGATAACCAGAAAGCAATCAACATTTGGCGTCAGTTGTCAACCAGCGAATGATTTATGTCCGATCAGGGCTCTGGTTCGCCTCTCCTCCTGCCACTCAGCGGCCGGCAGCGCCGTCGTGAAGCTGAGGTGCCGCTCGCCGTGTGATTGGAGTGGCGTGGAGCCACAGCACATGAAAAAAGAGCCAGTGTCACCTTGTCACTGTCGGGCACGCCGCCAAACTGCTGGCGGGGGGTTGGAGCGGGCGTGTTGCCGAGGAGGGGTGTGTGTCGAGAGCTGGTGGTGATGAATCATTGTGCTGCTCCAGTCTGTCCCACACCCCCCACCCTCCACCTCACCCCATCACTAACACTGTAATTATCCGCCTGTGGAGGATGGGACATCTGCAATAACACTAGAGTTTGATCATCTTAGTGTGTGTGGAGTTTGTGTGTGAGGGTGACTCACTGAGGAGAGGAGAGCGCTGTCTGAGAGGGTGATTTGGGCTGAGTTGGTGATCCTGTTGTTCTTTATTATGGAGTTGTTTTCATAAGTAGCTCCTGTTTTTCACAACAGAAAGTTGGCAGCAGCTGGGCTCTCCTCACACCTTATCCATGGAGGACCTCACCGGTCAGAGGTCCTGTGTGCTTCTTCTCCAGCTCTGCCCATTAGACGCCTGCTCTCCATCATCCCTCAGGTCTGCACTTATGGAGCTCCTGCAGCTGCTCAGGCCATGCTTTATGTGCCACACATCTTATCACAGACTCGGAGTGGAACGTGAAGTCACCCAAGATCAAGGCCTGTGCCAAAATAGATGCTCCCAAGGCAGCGGGCCTGTCACAACAGCCAAAGCTCAGTGGTGGAGCGGAGAGGTGGGTGGAGGTGACCCTGAGGGACTCGGGGGTGCTGGTGACACACGTGCTCAGTTGCAGCGGTGGCTTCTGGCAACGGGGAGTGATAGTGATGGTTTGTGATGCTCGATCATCCGGCAGCTCTGTGGATGAATACCCACCAGTTCACTGATCGGGCAAAGCAGTGTTGCTTTTAATTTGTTAACTACTTCACTGACTGTTTCATGCCAGCACAAATGAAAATATCTAACATATACTTTTGTCTTAAGTGTAAGTCTAAAGATAAAACTCCCCAAAAATAAAAGTTTGCATATTTTAGTATTGTATATAGATTACAGAAGGCTCTTATTAGGTTTATATTTCTAAATTCTTTGACATTTTACTCTTTTATTTAAAAATAACAAACATGTAATGTCCCTGCTCCTGGATAGTCTCCTTTACTCTTTTGAAGACATTGCTTTTTGCTTCTTAAAAACAAGTGACTAGCATTTTTAAACGGTTTTTGTGAGACTTTTGGTTTTGTAAATGTCCCACATTAGTGTCAGTCTCTGAGACAAAAACTGTTTCAGTGCACCAGTTCTCCTGCACCCCCCACCATTCACTCAGTGTCCTGACTAAGTTCAGCCATTTGTTAGGACTGAGCTCCATGCAGATGCACAGCCCAATATTGATTCAGCTCTTTTTTTGTGTTTCAGACCAAGAAAAATTTTCTCTGGTTTCAAAAGTCTGTTGGTTCTCCTTTAATTTTACTCTTTTGATAAACCTCTACAGATAATATTACAGAGTGGGCAAGGCCATCTATCTTCCTGCAATTGGTGGCTGGGCTGATAGTTGGAGAGAGAGAGGCTCACCCAAATAAAAATGACATTAATGAAACATGTTTGAGACTCTGAGGAAGGCATATAGCTAAATGAAACTTCACCCTGTCCGTGTGATCGCAGAGCTGAGAACAACAAACCCAGAGGGAGCCAGACTTCGCTCTTTTCAAAGTCATAACTCAACAATGTACTCAGGACATATCTGATATTTTAATGTTTAATAAGCCGCGTATTATCCTTTTATGATATGATACCTTATGATCTAACTTTTTTCATGTACGAACTGAAATGAATCAGGGATGCAGCAGCTTTCAACATGTCTGTTTTGACTAGCACAGCTTCTCTCATCTTTACAGTAGCTATCTGTGATGCTACCCTGCTAATCAGAAGCTTCACTGAGACAACTGGGACAGGTGACAACAGTGGGTGTGAGAACAGCCTGCAGCTGCAGAAAGACACAGGGAAGTCGGGGAAGGCTCAGAAACATGGCAGAGAAAGTGAGTTAGGGAAAAGTAAAAATTTTGTTCTTTTTAATAGGAATCCAATAATAGCCATGCCTTTGATTTCCTTACAGAAGCTTCACTGGCAAGCCTGGAACTTAGGTGAAGTGCTAACTTAGAAAAACACGTTTTCAATGTTGGTAAATATGTTGCACAAAGTCCCTTTATCATCAGATTAAAATGTACCTGTTAGCGTTAGTGTCTGTTACAGACCGTCAGAGAGCAGAAGAGAGAAAAGACGATGTCTCCTGGTCATTAAGCCCCAACCAGTGGACTCTTTCCCTTCATCTCAGTAAATAATTGTTGCATGCTGTGTGATATACATCACACAGCATGGGCTGGATCAAGTGGTTCTGTTAATAGTTATAGTTATGAATTGATACACAAACAATTATATAATTGGCTTATAGTCAGGTGCATGTTGATTGTCTTTGAATAAATCCTTATTTTAGTGCACCTTAATGAGGTTGAAAATAATTGATAATCCCCATCTTCACAAAACAATCAACGAAGCATGTACACACGTAATATTTAGAGAACAAGAAGGTGCAAAAAGGAACATTTTTCTTTGGTTCACTACGAGTTTTTGTGCCCTTTCTCAAAGCTAAGAAAGGATCATTGAATGGCTGCTTTAAGGGCTACTAAGGATACTACTGATGTCAAGGATCCTAAAAATTTTTAAAAGGACTGAGTCCTTTTAACAGAGATTTTTTAAGGATGCACATATGTACCCTCTGCTTGCATGAACTACCCACCATCCAATGTGTGCTGCTGTCCTTCTTTTCAAAAAAAGAAACAAGTAGTGCAGTATCAGAATGAAGCTGTGTATTGTCCTGTTTCTACCTCAAATATATATTATCATAATTCAGTGGCATCAAATCAAAGCATAAGAGGTAAAAGCAGTGCCATAGGATAGTATTAAATTATGTATTTAATATAAGATGATTTTACGAAGATATAATAGCTATGAGACCCACTGGGTAAAAGTCTTACGATGCTTTTGTCAGTACTGTCACCATTTTAGTTTCTGCTGCTGCTGGGTATATATGGGCACAACCATTCCAATAACGCTACAGAGTTAGAATTACACTGAATGAATCAAAACTGAAGGCCATTTACTGAGCAGCATTAAAATCCCATTTTGAGAGTTAAAATCAACTTTTTACACACTGAAATGTTCAACAGTTTTTTTCTGTTTATATATTGATCTGTCAGCAGAAGTTTTCAAATGTGCCAATACGATAATTCACTTTTTTAAGATAATTACAGATATCATGCTGGATCTCTAGGATTAATATTAAAACTGCTTTAATAATCCAGTACTTTTTACTTCAACAGGTGTCTGCTCTGCAGTCTAAATTAAACATTATCAAGTGTGTAATGTTCGATGAGAACCATGTAGAATCAACTCTACTCCCCCTCCCTTCTTGTTCTTCACCATGTTTGAGCTTCGTAGCTCCGCCCCTCTTCTCACATACCTCCTCGCAGAAATGCATGTCCACTGAATTGAATACTGACGGTGGCAAAGCACTTGTGGAGTGATGTTGCTCTGCTTTTCCACTGAAATCAATGGCTGGATTACAGGCAAGAAAACACTTTGTCTTGGCATGAACAAATTTCGACATATTACCAAACACCGCCGGTAACTCCGCCAGTGTATCAACTGCTCACTGAGCTGAGAGGCGGAAGCGCACCTACTGCAGCGACCAATAGGAACGCTCCCTCTGACCTGAGCCATGATTGGTTGTGAGTACTAGCCTTCTCATTGGCTGGAGCATCGTCCCTTGCTGGTTTTCCTCAAGTGAGAGTGCAGCGTGAGGAGGCGTTGCAGAAGTGTTTTATTCTGTTAGATGGCTTTGATAACAAGACCCTGACGAGTTGTGTTGTTTTTGTGGGCATGCGACACTAAAAATAAATCGCTTACTACAGCTTTAAATGACTTACAGCCTAATAGCTCAAATGTGTGTGAACTAGACAGTCTCAGCCTTTTTTTTTCTTGAAAGGATATGAGTATCTGTTTGACTGTTGAAGCCCAGCTTGTTGTTTTATTTCTGTATTCTGCTGGTATCAACAATTCGCTCTCGACATGCTCTGTTGCTTTGTTTTTCTTTAGATTGTACAATATGTGCCAATGAAACTTTCAAGGCTCTTTCTTCTCCCTGCCGAGCCACAGCAAGGTCACTGGACTACAGTACTAATTATCACCTGAGGGTGCTAGGGACTGGGAACCTCCCCCTTCCACCAACATCCTCCCACCCAGCCTGTGCTTTTAGAACCTGGAGTCATGTGCATGTGAGTTTGCAAGCGTGCCAGTCATACTGTATGTTTGCTCTTACTGCAGTCATGAAAAATGAATATCAATCAGTATGTTTGTTGTGTTTTCTGTGTGTAGAATGATCCCTTAGGTTTTGTTAAGCACTTCTTAGGACAGCTCTGCTGTCAGACTGTCTCGGTGGATTCTCCCCCTGATTCCTGTGAAATGAGACAATACGAGGGAGCAGCCGACGTCTCATTTGAAGACTAATTAGGTTATTCAGGGGGCAGGCGAGGGCGTGCGCCGCATTAATGGTTTAATATGTGCTCTTTGAGATGATGAATATTGAGTCCCATTAATAGTGCATGGGTGAGTGAATATACATAAAGTTGTGTGTCGGGTAAATGTTCCATTGAGGTCTTAATGGTGCAGCCAATCTGCATATCTCAGCCTTTAAAATTCTCACATTATGATTGGTCGGATAGGCTGAATACAGCACAGCAGCATGTTTGCTGACACACAGCTGATTTCTGAAAGATGATGGGAAAAAAGATGACTGTGAAATGCATTTAGACAGCAGAGGCAGAAACATCTGTGGAGTCAGGAGAGATGAAAAGGCTGTCTCTTTGTCTCCTCTCTAACCACCTCCTCTGAAAACATGACAAGGTTAGGAGAAGGTTAGAAGTTTAAGGCAGCTGGGATGTGATGGCTGATTTGAATCAGTGACAGGCTGGCTGAAGTTTTCCTCTGAATGTGGGGGACATTAATTGAGCTGCCATGTGAGGGGGAGATGACACATCATGACAAACATGTTATCCCTGATGAGCCTCTTTATCTTTGACTTCTTTGTCTCAAGAGGAGGCTTAACTCATGTCATCATGTGGAAAAAGACACGGAGACAGAATAACCCTGAGGGGGCGGATCCTTCTGCTGACCTCTGTGTTTTTCCATTGGTGCTACCTGGAGCACAAACACTGGCACGGCATCCAGAGGATATGGAAATTCACCCATGTCAGTCATTGTCAGCTCATAGGTTTCCACTTTAAAAAGGAGCTCTCTTCATTCACCCCGTGGAGAAGCAGGGAAGTCTGAAGTAGAGACAAAAAAGTAGGGAAAGGGTGGAAGAGAAGGAGTGATAACCTCCTGTTATAACCCACTGTGTTAAGCCATCAGTCTTTCTGACCCCTGTAATTAGCACACAAAGCACAGGGGTGGAGAGAGCAAGTTCAATTGGTCCCTGAGAGACTCCAGTCTCAGCCTACAAATAAGATATTGCCGCATAGACAGAATTTTACTGAAAGCACAGAATAGATTTGTCTCCTGGCAGACACAGCAGATATTTCATCCAGGGGATGCCTGCGGCTTAGAGCCTTGTTGGTATTAGTGCGCCTAAAAGTTGTTGGGAGCTTACAGTCCACACGGGAATACTTTTGCAATATCAATTACTTCAAACACACACAGCTGCTCGCTGGATTTTACACACGTTTTCTTCAGGCCATGAGACGGAGAGAGGAGGAAACAGGTTGGCGGCAGTTAGGGAAATGACATGACAACTGAATCTTGTTTATCTAATTGGCTAAATCTGAACTAATTCTGCTCTGCTATGGAGGGAAATGAGCTTGATATTGCAGGGAGGCCTGCATCTGTGCCTGCAGCACACCCATCGTCCCTGGCATCCCCCCCACCACCAGCAGACCCCGGGGGAGCGGAGGCCAGCCGGGTGGAGTAATTGAATAACTAACTGCAGATCACCATTTGGCTGACTCAAGCTCGCTGGATAGACAGGAATGCTGCGACAGACTGGAAACCAGTGGACTGTGTGCTGGCAAAAGGCAGTGAGTTCTTGAAGCCTGGAGTCTGTGTAAGAGCAGCGGATAAAGCAAGAGAGGGTGTAATCTCACAAGGGGCTGATTTACAGGGCTCGTCTTATCGCGTAGCTTAATGACTTTAATGACTTGTAGAAAATTCTGAAAGTCATTAAATGCTTTGAGAATCAAAGTCGGCTTTTGGATGTCAGGGAATTATCTGTTTTTTTTTGTTTTTTTTACCCAAGCCTGGTTTGTAAGGAGTCCACTCAGGGTTGAGGCTGTAGCTCTTTGTCTCTGTTCCCGTCAAAAAGGACAGGAAGTGTGCGGCAATGTGGAGGAACTAGTTTACTTATTCATCAGGTTTTCAAGTTGTAGCGGAGGCAAGGTTTCTCAGGGATGATAAATGGCCTCTGAAGGCCCAGGTGGACGGGAGAGGGGAGGAGGTAAATAATGGAACAGCCTGACAAACAAAGGAGGCTCCATGATGCATTGTCTGAATGTGAAACAAAGCCACAGGTGTGTGTCTGTGTATGTGTGCAAGGAGGAGGAGGAGGAGGACTGATGGTGGCTTCCTTGTCTCTCCATCGTTTCCAGACCCCTGCAGGAGGCTGCTTTTTGAAGTGAGCCTCTCTGAGAAGTGACCGGCTGGACAGACTAGGTGTATTTGGGCACAGATAGAAAATAGAATAAATAAATAAATATATATATAAAGGAAGGAACGTCCCCCCAGAGTGGAAATGTAACTCTAATGCAGCAGGAGGAGGTGGACAGGAAAGCTATTAAGGCTAAGCGAGGGCCTGGGGTCCACTCAAGTTTTACACTCCTACTCAGGGCTGCACCGTATGTATTCCTGAAACACACACACTCTCTCTCCCTCACACACACACATCCTCTCAGTCTCCCCGTTCCTGCTCCGTTCCGTCTGAACTCTCTCTCAGCGCTGAGCCGAGCAGACTCAAGGAAACGGTTCATTTAAATGTACATAATTTGCTCTCGGAGGCTCACTCTTGGTCTCAGTGTTCCCCTGCGGCGCCACAGAGAAGCAGCCCAGGAGAGACAGAGAGAAAAAAGATTTATCCTGGAAGAAGAATTCAGTGGCCTGGACAGAAACACAGACTGGTAAAAGCCGGGCAGAGTGAGAGCTTCAGGTACACTGGGCATCTATCCCCCAGAGACTCTGATGCCAACATGTTTTCATCTCAGCTGGCCATCACACTGTTTATAAAGAAAGAAGATAATAATTCAGGGTATTTATCACATGGATGGGTAACAGACACATTTTTATGGATTGTCACCTCTTATTCTGGACTGTTTAAAAAAAGAGTCTATCAAAATATTCACCCCTTTGGATGTTTTAGTCTTTTATTGATTTTATAAATCAATCATGGTCAATATAATTTGGCCTTTTTTGTTACAAAGAAAATAAAACAAAGCTCTTTATTGTCAAAGTGAAAACAGATTTCTACTAAGCAATCACAGCACTGAGTCCGTGTGGATAGGTCTCAATCAGGCTTGCACATCTGGACACTGCATTTTCCCTCCATTCTTCTTTGCAAAACTGCTCAAGCTCTGTCAGGTTGCTCAGAGATCTGGTGTGAAAGGCCCTTTTGAAGTCCAGCCACAAATTCTCTAATGGATCAAGGTCCGAGCTTTGATTTTGCAGCTCCAGAACATTCACCTAGTTGTCATTCATTTTACCCTCTACCTTTACACACCTTCCAAGGCCGGCTGCCGTAAAGCATCCCCACAGCATGATACTGCCACCACCATGCTTCACATTGGAGATAGTGTGTTTGTGGTGATGTGCAGTGTTTGGTGTCCACCTTTCTTCCACTTGATCATGGATTCTCCCACATGCCTTTTGGGGTACTCTAGTGGAGAATTTTCTTCACTCCACTCTCCCATAAAGCTTTGACTGGTGATGAAACCTGGCAACAGTTATTGTATGCAGACTGTCTCCCATCTCAGCTGCTGAAGCTTGAAAGTCCTTCAGTGTAGTCAAAGGCATCTTGGTGGCCTCTCTCGCTAGTCTCATTCTTGAGTGGTCTGGGCAAATTTACACATGTGCCATATTTCTTCCATGTTTTGATGATGGATTTAACTGAACTCTGGGGGACGTTTAGTGCCTTTTTACGTTTAGTATCCCTGACTGATACTTTTCAATAACCTTTATTTGTCTGAGTTGCTTGGAGTGTTCTTTTGTCTTCATGGTGTGATGATTGCCAGAAATCTACTTCTGTATATCAGGAATCTATCATCTATCTACCCATCTATCCTCGTTAAAAATCTGTTTTCAAGTTGACACCAAAGAAGAAATAAGAATGATATTAACTCCTCATGATATCTGAGGAATATTGGGAGGAGATGGTGCGGTGGACTGATGTAGTTTTATTGTGATCTTAGAGACCGCTGCTAAAGGATCACATCAAAACTTACATATTATAGCCTTGATGTTGAAATATCAATACAATGATACTATAACGTACTTAAAAAATCCCCCCTGTACCATTGTCACAGTTAGGTAAATTAGCCTAAGAGGGTGAAAACACTTTTGCCGAACATACTATTTAAGATTAAACCCAATGGAAGTCTTTGGCAGTAATACCAGCATCAAGAGAACACTTGAGGATGTGCTTTGTTAGTATATTTATCTGTTATATCACAAGTTTTGGTCTTGTGTCTTTGGACTATTGAATTGAGAAACTACAATGTTTTATGACGTTTGACAGCAGAACACTCTGAATAATATTCTTAAATTTACCTAATAGCAGATAAATGAAGTTTCTAAATAATCAAAATTAATCAGCCCATTAAGAAGGCATTTGATGGAGCTTAGCAAGGCATCATTAGGAATTAACATGATTACAGAGCATAAGAAGAACCAAGAAAGTGCAAAGAAAAACACGTACAAGGGTGAGAGACAGCCCAGGGTGAAAAGGAGATGACAGGAAGTCGGGGAATAGAAAGGGAGGGAAAAGCGCCTTGGCCTTTGTCAAAGTCAACACTTGGCCTTTTGCAGATCAGGAGGTGATTGTGTTGATTGTGTTGCACAAGCTTGTGTGTTGTCAGAGCGTGCAAGATGTCCGCTGTGTCAGAATTACTGCTGGATGTCAGAATATCAGTCATCTGTTTGCTTGTTTCTGCGTGAGGCTTTACATAACCTGGGGATTTCTACAGGCTCAGACTTTACACTAAAAGTGACCCGTATTAACAGGGGGGAGCATTGCCGCTTCTAGCATTTGTCTGCTCAACAACAAAGGAACAAAGAAAACTAATCCTCATAATTGATTCTATTTGGGCTGAGTCAACTCATATCAAATAATGAGTAAACAACTAAAGGGATTTGAGGGATGTAAGACGTGCTTCTTGTCAGCATGATTTAGTCATGCCGTGATAGAATAAAGACAAAACATACAGCAATAACAGAAAAGTCCTGGCAGAGAAAATAAATATGCTGAAATCATTCACACCACAGGTAGATTAGGTGGACTCTGAAGGACCCAGGGGACGGAAGGGAAAAAAAATCAATGTGTTGATGTGTGAAGAGAGTAAAAGTGTGCTGTTATGCTGCTCACAACTTGACAAGGTAGAGCAGAAAAATTATGTTGAAATTTCAAACCACCTTTCTCCTGACCAAAGGACACAGCCTATTCATCATGTTTTTCAAATATTTCAACTCTTTCATTGTTCTGCACCATTCTGGGTCTCATACTTATAATTACATCACTTTAAAGGCACATCTTAGATCAGTTTTAATATAATAAAGCTATAAACATTAAGGCTGACATACCTACTCCAGTTTGAGTCACTGTGTTGTGCAGCTCCATCAGAGCTTTTAGTGAAAGCTTGAATTACTGAGGAGAATATGGCTGCTAAGAAAACTTAGCACTTAAGAGAGTCCAGAATGGACTGAAATGTGTGCATAAAGACTTTTAGTCTCTTCAGCCAACCAGTAAGAATATCCTTTATACACTTTCTGCTGAATATTTCTCTGTTTTCTCTTTTGATTGAGAAACGTGTAAGCAAAACCCTTATTAACCCTTATCTTAGCCCTTCCCCTTGGTTTTGCATGTTCACTTTAGGTAAAGGGGTGTCTCAATTCTCTTTTGAATTGAGGGGTTGGGCTAAGGGCCAAGGGCTACATAGCCCTTGAAAGAAAGATTTTTCAGGACCACACTTGAAACCAAGGGGTATGATGAGTTTCCCTCCATGCATTGCGTTCAGTTATGAAATGGCACAACAGACTACGAAGGAGGTACATTAATCTAAAAATATTTATCGGCATAATGATTATAAAAAACACGACAGTTGCGTTTTGTCATATATTCGATCTCTAGCCACTGGAGATGGGAGTTTATTGTATTTTTGGTATGTGCATGTGTAAATGAGGGCTATTAACTGTATAAATAAATGGAGAAGGTCAACATGGAGATGAACGAGATGGTCAAAATTGTCACCTCTGATGATGCAGCTGTGTATTGTCAGTGTGTGATGATGAACAGCAGTCAAGTGGCGTCTCATTTTTTAAGGGAAGGTTTTCACCCCTACCCCTTAGCACTCTGTTAAGGGACAAGGGGAAGGGTAAAGGGGGAGAGATGCGATTGACCCTAAGACATCTTGTAAAAAACATATTTTCCACAGAATATAGCCTAGGCAATAAAGGAAAAGTATTTTGGATAAGTGACATGGTGCTGTACCATTAAAGATTGAATTATTTAACCAAATCTGATGACATCATGAAACATAAATGTAAAAGGTAACAAAGCAAAGAATTCATTAGTATAGACTGTAATGTGTAAATGAATCTGTGTAATTCTTCTAGCTAGTGAGATTTCAAAGACAGGTTGTGTGTATAGCAGTTACCAAATACTAAGTAATTCAAAAAGCTTAGTTTTAGCTTTTTAAGACGTGCCTTCGAGCCATTTAATCATGGAAGCAGTGGCATTTTTAAGTGTAATGAACTCTGTGGCCTTTGTAACCGTTGTCAATTACAGGGTTTTAGTCAACGATAGTAATTTATCACATTTCCATAATAATAAGTCAACTGTAAGCATCTGTACCGCCTACTGGAACACAGTCAGCAACTGCCTCACACAGCCAGAGAGCACCGCACAAACACAAGAAGCTGTATTAGAGTTGTACAATTTATCATTTGGAGAAAATTACAAGGGGCGGCAATTTGGAAAATGTCATTATTTCCATTTTAATTTGCAACAGATTCTTTTTATTTGATACACATGAAAGAAAATAGCAAGTGTTTATGGATGAAAGTGTTCAAATTTGATCACTTGGACTTAAATGTGTGGGTCGGCATTGACAAGAGGGACGCTGAAACGACTGTGCTCATCGTTAATCATATGCAGATACGCCTGCACCTTCAGCCACATGCTACACCCAGGGTAGGGTGAGAGTTGATCCTTCACTGGTTTACTGATGATGAAAGTGATTTAATACAGTTAAGAAAGAAAGAAAACATAAAATAATGGTTAGCTTCATTTGATGGAAACAGTGGTTAAACATATGAAGGCATTACTGCATTTTATACGATGGACTATGTCTCAGTTGCCTGCTGAAAAATGCAGTTTCACATATACCTCTCCAGAGATGTTCAATAGGGGGCAAGTCAGGGTTCTGGCTGGGCCACTCTAGGACATTCACAAGTTGTCCCTTAGCTATTCATGTGTGGTCTTGGCTGTGTGCTTTGTGTCAATGTCATGTTGGAAGGTTAACCTTCGACCCAGTCTGAGGTCCCGAGCACTGCGGAACAGGTTTTCATTGAGGATATCTCTGTATTTTGCTCCAATTAGCTTTCCCTCAACCCTGGCCGGTCTCCCAGTCCTTGCTGCTGAAAACCACCCCGCAGCATGACGCTATCACCACCATGCTTCGCTGTTGGGATGGTATTGGGAGAGTGGTGAACTGCCCCTGATTTAGAATTGAGGCCAAACAGATCATTCTTGATTTTATCAGAGCAGAAAATCTTGTTTCTTGCAGTCTGAGAGTCCTTAAGGTGCTTTTTGCAAACTCCAAGTGGGCTTTCATGTGTTTTGCTCTGAGGAGAGGCTTTAGTCTAGCCACTCTGACATAAAACCCAGATTGGTGGAGGACTGCAGTGATGTTTATCCTTCTGGAACTTTGTCCATCTTCACACAGGATCTCTGGAGCTCAGTCAGTGACTATCAGGTTCTTGATCACCTGTCTTACTGAGGCCTTCTCCCCCAAATCGCTCAGTTTGGCTGAGCAGCCAGCTCTTGGAAGAATCCTGGTTGTGCCAGACTTCTTCTATTTGAGAATTATGGAGGCCACTGTGCTCTAGCGAATTTTCATTTCTTTGATTGTAGCATAAGGCTGCAACATAGGGTCTGAATACTTTCTGAATGCATTGTACATAGACACATTTTTTCTCTAGGGGAACATTTTATGACCTTGTTTGGTCTCAGAAATCTGCATCCAAAGTTTTTACCTGTAAATGTAGCCTAAGGGTTGGTTTACTGATGACTGATCAACAGGAACAACCACTGAGACCCCGTATGTTTCCTTTAATAGCTTTCACCTCCATCCATCTGCCCACCTCCTCCAGGTTACCTTCCAAAAACCTCTCCAAGCCTCGCCGACAACTAGCTCCTGAAACAGGTCTGTTTTTAGTTTCTTGTGTCTGACTCATTTCTTCTGAATGATGATCATCATTAGTGGAGTCTAATTAAAGTAAGTGTTTGTGTTTTATTACAGAGAAATACATATTTCCTGTATCTTTTTATAGTCCACAGTGTGTACACTCAGGCTAAATTAGCTGTAAGAAATAATTGTGCCTTTGGCTGAAGCTCTATAGTTCCTGCCAAACTTTGCCAGCTGTCATGGCAACGGGTGACACTGTGACATTTTCAGCCGAGCGCGTTTATCACCTCACACCCTCCCTGCTATGTGTGCCTCTGACATTTTGTAAGGGGCGGAGCTGGCAGCGGACACAAAAGCGTCTCTGCTGTTGGCTCAGGGAACTTGTGTTGATGTCTTCATGTGTTTGCTAATGAAAAGACTTTTACTGCATGTTGTTGCGCTCATGTGTATGCATGTATGTAGATCACTGCTGTCATGTGTTTGCTTCCCTCAGGAGCTCATTTCTCACTTAAGCTTCTGCATCTTGTTGTTGTGCATCTTTATGCCAAGTGCTGAGTTTAAAAAAATCCAAACAAGTGCAGCTACCATGCTAGTTATCCATGATAGAAACATTATGAATAACTCAGCTGTGTTTGCATGATTCATCTCCTCTCATATTGGATGCATGTGTGAAAATATCTATTCTATTAGTGTGTGTGTGTTTAAAATGTGTGTGTACAGACCTTGTGCTTAAGCCTCTAGCCCAGTAATTGAAAATTGAATAGAACAGTGAAGTTGCGGGCTCATGGCTCATGGCCTAATTTGGCAGATGGCTCACTGAATCTCTCCGTGGAACCATTTCCTCAAGTGTGTATGTGCGCGTCTGCGTCTGTGTATTTCTGCTTGTGTAGCTCCTCAGAGACAAAGACTCCTCAAAGCGTCCTTTTAACGATTCAAGTTTACGTCAGGATCGACACTGGAAGTTGGGAGATACTTAAAGGTGAGGGAGAGTTTGTTTTTTTTTTAATCTCTCTCAACCTTCTCCTGTGCTCTCCTTCACCTTGCAGGGACTCATTACTGCTTCTGTTACCCTGAAATGTTGCCTTAATCCCAGCTCTTCACCTGGTTAATGTATGCACTTAAAGAGATGCCATCATGTTGCTGCTGCAGTTGCACATGTGTTGAGTAAATCAAGCCCAGAGGAACAGCAGTGCTCATGTAGTCAGATTGTCGCCACATAGCTAACAAGTTGTTTGTGCTCACTTATGTACATATTGAATTTTAGATTGAACAGCTCTTGGTTTTGGTTAAGGTTGATGTAGGGGTCAAATTAATGTAAAAAAGTTTTTTATACTCCACACAGACCTGCAGGACAACAAAGAGATGAGTTTTCAACACTTGGGCTTGGTAACAGGCAATACTCTGAGCAGAATGGTAACACCAGGAGGTCTAAGAAAACATAAATAAAATTCAGTCAGGAACACTGTCATTTTACATTTTACCAATTTATTGTGAAATAGATTTACTTGGCGGAGTAGATTCTGCTCAGAACTCTGGGTTAGTCAAGCAGCATGCTTTGACTTTCCAGGGAGTACATGGCTAGAAACCCCCATATGGATAGATACATTTATGGCAATGTGTATTGAGTACTATAAAATAAGTTCTAAAGCAGTTAATCCATAGTAGCATGAATCTGAATGAGGGTGCAACAAGCTTTATGCTATAAAGGAGGAGGCTGGGGTGGAGGAGGTTAAGCTTTGATAGCAGCAGCGGTATGGTGCATCAGCATTAATGCAAGCAGGGATGTGCATGATATTTAGATATACCTTTAATGTTGAGAGAAAGTTAATTGATTGTGGGAGCTGGGAGGTGATTATTGGGACTGGTCGTCAGCTGATCATGGCTGGGTGTTTGATTACTGTGTCCTGCATGAACTAACACTAAGCTTCATTATCAAACCAGGAGATTAAAACTGTCTGACAGTTCAGCAGGATAAAAAGTTACACTGATGGAAAATATATTCTGTGATAAATACTTACAACATTGTATATTTATGGTAATTTGTTTTCCATTTTTATAGGTTTTTAAATCTCTCCAATCAAACATTTTTGTTTTTTTGCTGTACTTGTCGTCACTCTTTAAACATGTGATTTGCACCGGGAAGTTTGATGTTTTTTAATTCCTGATCAGAACCAGTGCATGCATGAGTTTTATCTTAAATTCACAAACTAAGCAAAGGCTGAAGTTGACGTTTGACAAGAGAGAATTCAGACCAAGTGAATTCAGAGTACAGACGTGATGTGCAGCAATGTGTGTGTCAGTAAGAAGGAGAGAGAGGCAGAGCAAGCAGGCGCTGCACACTCAATTGATCATGTTTGGTGCATTGATCTCCAAAATACATATCTTGAGGGTTAATTTACTCATGTGTGAGGCCCAGGTAAAGTTTATGCTTGGTCAGCGTTGTATATATGTACATTACCTTGATTATATTTATCAAAAAAACCTGGCCTGATGTGAAGAAGAGAAGGAGAACAAAGAAAAATGCTCATATCAATACTGCTATTGAGTCTCGCAGGTTCTGTGATGCAGCGTTATTTCATGGTGCAAAAACAAGGTCAGGGTTGACTCCATTCTGGGTGAAATGGTCTTCAGTGTTATTTGACAGTGTATGTCCACCGGTGTTAGTTTACCTCTGTAGAGAGTCAGCTGATCAAAGCTCCATCCACTTCGAATTCAATTCTGGGGGGATATGTGGGTGAATTTCCCCATCATGCCCTTGGGCAGAGAGTTTAGATGTGTTTAATACGTGTTAAGTTGTGTTTAGATGTTGCCTGTTGAACAGTGATCCTTGCTGGGGTTCTTTTGATCACGTTTCTCATGGATTGTTGTTGTTTTTGATGTGAGACACATTTGCACCATGAGCGAAGTCATCCACTGAGTTAGAGTTGCATTCTGGGACTTCAGGGGTTCAGTGTGTATGCTTCATCAGTATGTATCGCCTTGCTATGAGGTTGACTCTCTGGTTTGTTCTTTCTAACATATTTACATACGACATATTTTAAAAGGTGTAGTTAAACTATACGTAGTGTGGACTAAGATACTTTTAAAGTGTTAGATTAAACTCAACTAGGAATTAAACTAACACTGTCGATATTGCTGTGTTTTTTACTTTATCATAGAGGTCTGACTTTACTTGAACAACCTGGTTGGAGATCTATTCTCTTGTTGATCTTGCCAATAAGGAAGATCTTATTTTACAGTGCAACTCCTCAGTAGCTACTCAGTTCTTAAAGTAAACTTTACATTAAATACTTTTTACTTTTACTTTAGTAGGTTTATATATTAGTGCTTTTAATTAAGTAAATTTTAACCGGAGTAACTGTACTTTTATGTAAGTACAATAGTCATGTACTTTTTCCAAATCTGCAACCACCAGTTCTTGCAGAGGTGAACATAAACTTAAATAGCTGTACCTTCAACTACAGGCTTGAAGAAAAAAGATTTGCTGTGCTGGGAGTAGCATGCAGTCATAACACTGGCTTCAGCTACAGGACAGTTTTCTTCCTCATCTTCTCTGATCAGCACTAAAAAGTTTTTCCGCACTTTGTAGCAAGTGAAAATTATTGATTCAGTGTTGAAATCAGCAGATTAAAGTTGATTAACTCACTTAACAACAGCAACGGACAGTTATTTTATTATGCATGGTCAGTTCGCTAAAAATGTCAGTAAGGCAAATGTAAATAAAATGTCTTGAGGAGTTTGGATGTCACATCAAGAAAACAAACGTCAGTTAAATAATCATAGTTTTAAAGATGAGGAATTTGTCATTGCATCGATATAAAAGAGATATAATGGATGGAGGTACTTTTCTGCAGTACATGTATTCTTATAGCCCAGTTTAAAGGATATTTAGAGCTTGAATGTGCACCACAGGGTCAATGTTTAACAAGCATTATAAGACAATAAGTCTAGGTGAGACAAATTGGTTAAAAAATAGCTGAAGGCTTTAGGGGTTAAAAGTCATTTTGTAATAAAAAAGTCAGAAAAAAATAAGAAAAGGCGATGTTGGAATTGTCAGCTAATTACAATCTCTGCCTCCTACCCCCTTCTGTAGTTTAGGTGGTTATAATAACAACATTGATAAATAATTGATCGTGCCGCTCATGATCTCATTTAATCTTGTATGTCATAGAGACATCAGTTTTAATTTAAGCCTGTTTCATAACCAGTGAAAAAAGAAACTCCCCACTGGAGCTTCACTGGGCAATGGAAAGCACTGAGTGTTGATAAATGGCAAACATCACAAGTATGCTGAGAGCGAGAGAGTGCTGTGAAATCTGAACATATGGTTATGGGAAGGAATAAATGAAATGTATTTCAAAACTGCAGACAATTAAATCCGTTCGTCTCCAGAGGTCCTTTCATGTATCTAAACACTTCACTACAAACATTTCTTGTTCCAGCTCATGCCAAAGGGAGCTGTGGGATGAGTAAATGCATTCTTGTGTGTTTGTGATATGTTTGCACACACTCACCTGTGCAGAATGAATGTGGATCTTTCAGCCATTCTCTTCAGAATCTCTTCAAGGCGTCTCCTCCTTTTATGTGAGCCTTTATTTAGGCAAACTTCTGCTGTCAGGAGCAGGTTGTGTGTGAGCGTCTCCCCAGCGCGCCTCCCAGACAATGCTCTACATGGACACGTGTCCGTACGTGTTAATCACAGATGCCTATCTCTCCCCCTCTCTTGCCTCCCCTGGACCTCCCATGGCTCTCTCCCAGTCTCCCTGCCTGGAGCGAGCACGGCACAGGTGACACAAGGCGGTATGACTAGCATGCCGTACATCCATCAGGCTGTGAGAAGCAGCAGGAGTGAGCTAAGGGAGCTAAATTTGGGGAGTTATTTCTCAGTACAAGCAGTCTGCTCTAATTCTGCAGGAATCTGGAGGCTTTTATATTCCACTGAACGTTATGTGTGGTTGCCTTCAGAAATCACCTATTGTTAATATCTCTATTTGTCAGATAAGGTGCTTACTTCCACTTGTCAATATCTGTTTATCTGCATGCTAATGTCTGAAACTCACTGTGTAATGGCCTGTTCTGCTTGAGTGGGAGTAATGTGGAGGGTAATATTTCCTCTTTGACATTTGCCCTCTGCATTTCTAACCTCATCCACCTCGCCGCGGTTCCCTGCTTCAGGCCCTGTAGCGCTGTCTGATGTCCGCTCACGCAAACACCGCTGCACCACGTGCACACGAGCATGCACGCTCGCACAAACACAGATTCACTGCAATTAGAGTCATATGGTGTTAGCTTACTGCCTCCTACGAATCTAACCAATAAGGTCATTTAGTAGATGAAGAAAACAAATACTTCCATTTCTGCAAGTTGGCCGTCTCGAATGTACTCCAAAACCCTGTCTTTCCTTGAACCAAGCAGCACTCTTTTTAATCCTGTTGTGTTCTCATCTCACTATATTTGCATTTCTGTTTTAGTGGGATCCCAGTCTTTTATTTCCCACATGCATGTCACACTCAGAGTGAAAGAGGTGAGTGTAAAGTCATGGATGGTTTTGTAAAGTGTTGTAAAATTATATAAAAAACAGCACATTAGAAGTAAACCTCTATTTTTGCATATTTGTGGTCCTCATTCTGCCTAAACCTTTACACATTTCCTCGCTGTTTTTCTACAAAGATGTTTGTTTGTCTTGGCTACATAATTGAATACCATTAATGCGGCAAGCACTGCCTCATAGCCAAGAAACAGTTTGATCTTTGTTTAAAGTGTGTCAGCTTTTTAGCCCTATTAGTAGTTTGTTCTTCTTTGGGGTGTGTATGTGAAAGCACCAGGGAGACGGCACTTAAAAAGGTCACTAATGCACTCAGCCTGCTGAAGGGGAAAAAAAGCATGTTGGATGTTTGTTTGTGTTTTTTTATCTTTCTTTACAGTGGGATCTCTGGAGATGCAGCACTACAACATGTGAGGATGCCATGTTTTTTCTCTTTTTTGAGTGTGGCGGAGGAGGAGATGGAGAAACATTTACAGAATTGTATTGTCTGTCTGTGCCTGCAGCATTTAAGAGCCAACACAGACATTTACAAAGAATAGAAGGAGAGTGCAAGACAGCAGAGTAAGGAATGAGGGTCAGAGGTGTCTGAAGTTCTGTGAGTCAACTTTCATTCTGCTGCTGCCAGGAAAATGACGTCACAAAGTGCATGCAAGGCAGTGGAGCGAGGAGGTTAGGTCACGGTGTCACACGGTTCCAGGGTGAGCCTGCGGATAAGTGCCTGGGTGACTCAGCTTGGGCGACTCAGCGCGGCCGGCATCCCCCGGCTCAGGTAGTGACTGCAGAGAACACCTGGCCTGGCAGCTTCAGAACATCCAGGGACAACCTGAAAATGGCTTCCTCCTCAGCCAGAACATAAAGTGACAAAGGGAATCATGCGCCGTGGTTTTGGGAGAGCAGAGTGAGGTTGACAGTGTTAATGTGTGACTGAACTATCATGCAAAGGTTTGTCTGTGGATGTCTGTGTGTATAGGAAAGGCTTTGGGCAGCAGGAGGAAACTGGTCTACTAACAGCTGTCTGCGTTCTTAACCTTTGAGTTTGTCATACCAGGTTAGAGGCACAGCGCACTAAGGAGGAAAGAAAAGGTGAAAAGAGAAAATGAAATAAAGAGGTCAGGCTTTAATGTGGAAAGAACAGAGAGTGCATGCAGGTCAGAATCTAAAAAGTCAGTTTTTAAGCCTAAATAGGGTCCAAAGTGGTTTGGAGCAAAGCCCCATAAAGGTGGTTCGTCATTACATAACAATCACATTAATCAGCACCTGGGATCGATTAAATACAGTGCTGTTAAAAAGTCTTTTCCCCCTTCCTGATTTCCTTCATTTCGTATGTGTCAAACTTAAATGTTTTAGGTTATCAAACAAATATTAGAATTAGACTAAAATAACCCAAGTAGATACAAAATGCAGTTTTTAACTAATGATTTAATTCATTTCGTGATAAAAGGTATCAAAACTTACCTGGCCCTATGGGAAAAGGTAATCGCCCCAAACCTAAAAACATTTTGTGCAAACCTTGCAGGCAACAACTGCAAGCAAGCATACGCCATAAATGGCAATGAGTCTTTCACATCGCTGTGGAGGAGTTTTTCGCCCACTCTTCTTTGTAGAATTTATTTACTTCAACCACACTGGAGGATGAACGGCCTGTTTAAAGTCATGCCACATCATTTCAATCAGATTTAAGATACAACTTTGACTAGGCCACTCCAAAACCTTCCTTTTGTTTCTTTTCAAGCCATTCAGAGGTGGACTTGTTGGTGTGTTTCAGATCCTCGTCCTGCTGCATAACCCAGGTGCTCTTGAGCTTGAGGTCACGAACTGATGGCTGGACATCCTCCTCAAGATTTTCTGGAAGAGAGCAGAATTCATGCTTCCATCAATTACGTCACATCGTCCAGGTCATGACGCAGCAAAGCAGCTCCAGACCATCACATGACCACCACCATGTTTGACTGTTGGTATGATTCCTTTTTTTTTTTTTAAATGCTGCGTTAGTTTTACATCAGATGTAACAGGGCACCACCTTCAAAAGAGTAACATGTTGTATCTTATTAGTAAAAAAAGTAATTTTCTAAAAGTCTCTGAGATCATCAAGATGTTGTTTGGCAGGTGTGAGACAAGCATTTGAGTTCTTTTCTGTCAGCAGTGGTTTCAGCCTTTGAACTATCCCATGGATGCCACTTTTGCCCAGTCTCTTTCTTATTGTTGAATCATGAACACTGACCTTAACTGAGTCAAGTCAGACCTGCAGGTCTTTAGCTGTTGTTCTCTGTTCTTTTGTGATCTCATGGATGAGTTGTTGGAAAAATCTTGGTAGGCTGGCCACTCCTTGGAATGTTCACTGGTGTTCCAAGTTTACTCCATTTGTCGGCAATTGCGCTCACAGGGGCTTGATGGAGCCCAAAAGCCTTAGAAATGGCTTTGTAACCCTCTCCAGACTGATAGATGACAATGACTTTGTATTCTTATCTGTTCTTGCATAATGTGCTGCTTTTTTTTCGATCTTCACGCTTACTTCACTTTGTCAGACAGGTTCTATTTAAGGGATTTCTGGACTCAGCAGGTCTGGCAGTAATCAGTCCTAGGTGCAGCTAATGAAATTGAACTCAAAAATGTGGTTGATCACAGTTCTTTAATTATTTAACAAGTGGCGCAAAATACCAGGCTGGTTTGGATGTTTTTTTCTCTTAATAAGTTAAATCATCTTTTAAAAACTGTATTTTATGTTAACTTGGGTTATCTTTGTCCAATATTGATATTTATTTGATCAGATAAAACATTAAAGTTTGACAAACAAGCAAAAAGAAATTCAAAATCAGGAAGGGGGCAACTACTTTTTCATAGAACTGTAAGCATGACAAGCTTCACTTGATTAAATATTACTGTGTACTCAACTTGAAACTTAAAGAAGCTTAAATAAGCTGCACAAGACAATTTTATAATCTATGAACACACAAAGAAAGATAAAATATATTCACTATAATTGGTTTTACTTTGCATTAAATCTGTTCCCAATCAATTTAGATTATTACCAAATACCTTATTTCTAGTGAGCAGTAAACTGTGACAGAAGACACATAAGACATCATCTTTTGCGTCAGAGGTGACATGGAGTTACACAACAGAAGTTTTCACATCCTTTTGGCAGACAGTAAATGTCGTTCCTTATATAGTAAATAGGCAGTGATTTTGAACACAGCCTGTTTCTGCAGGGCTAATAGAAAAGGGACCCCCACGGCATAATGATACACCCCAGGGGTCCTCTTAGTTTCTGTCATGATGTGCAGGTGACATAACAAGCCCAGAAATCACCACAGTCACTCTGTTGTTCAGAATCTGCCAGGTGCATTCAGAGTGAAATATTCTGGCAGGGTACATGATGTTTATGGTAAATACAGAGCTGGTGTATAACTTCAGTAGTTATATAATGGTGCTGGCCTTAATTTCTTCATCATAACAAGCTTAGAGATTACACAGGCTTGATTTGGGTTTAACTTAAAAAATTAAATAGGCTATGGCGTGTTCATGTGCTGTAGCATGTCCAGATGTTTACAGAGGTAATGTTTCACAAATCTGTGTTTTCCTTAATCTGAGCAAATGTGTATTTTATTACCTCCACCAAGGAGGTTATGTGATCGACAGGGTTTGTTTGTTCGTTTGTTAGTTTGTTTGTTAGCAGCATAACTCAAAAAGTTATGGACAGATTTTGATGAAATTTTCAGGAAATGTCGGAAATGGCATAAGGAAGAACTGATTAGATTTTGGGAGTGATCCGGATCACTGTCTGGATCCAGGAATTTTTTAAAGGATTCTTTACTATTGGGAGATAGGGCTAATGGCAGAGGTCTGCACTCTCCAAGTGGTTTTCTAGTTTACAAATGCATTTTAATGGATATGAATATTAATAGGTATAAATGGATTTAAGAAAATAAATACAGCCAATAGCTCTTATTTCTTACAAAGTACTATAAATATAAATCAGTCAACAAGGATTATTGTATTTCTACTTTTTATCTTGGAGCTCAGGTACACTTTTTTCAGAAACCCTTGCAGAGAACTGCTGTGACAAACTCTGTTAGATGGTTAAGGGCTGTTATAATCAAATCAAATTAAATGTAAATCACACAATAAGTCATCTTGCAGTTCTAGTGGTGCACCGATTGCAATTTTCTGTCTGATCACCGATCTTTAAAAAGCCTGACCTGCTGATTCCGATTTTGGCCGATACTGATTTTTTTTTTTTTTTTTTCTTATGACTGACAGCATACACCTTCAATGTTCCAATCTTATTTTATTGAATAACATTGAACAATACCCGTGAAACAATACAAACTTGTTGTTTTAACTGCACATGAGGTAGTTCTCTCAAATATAAATGAAAAGTTTAAAGCATTGCTGTCCATACTACTAAATTATACCAGTTCCTTTAGTCTTTCATTTTTCACATTTTAGTAGATAGAGGCATATGAAACCGATCTTATCCACCGATCTTATTTACAAGGATCGGCTGATCACCGATCTCCTAAAATTAAGGAAATTGGCGCCGATTACGATTTTGGCGGATCGATCGGTGCACCCCTATTACAGTATAGCTACATTTAAATCCAAAAATGAGAACCTTTTGTTGTATTTTTGCTGTTATTTTTAATGGCGGTGGTGTTTTGGGTGCTTGAAAAAAAGAGCATTTTGAAAAACAGGTTCCAGAGTGCAAACTTATAAACTTTTTTAAACATCACTGTTTCCCCTGCCATGTAAACTGGCAATATAGAGGCATATGGAGACATTACCACATGCACATGATGGTTCAAGTCAATAATGATGCATGGTTAGTTCTGGTGGATGGTAAGCCAGTATTATCACCATCATTTCTGTCATGCTGTGGACTTTTGTAACACCCTCATCACAGGTTTAAACACGTGTGTTGTGTTATGTTGCACACACACGGCATAACTGATGCCACCATTAGCGTAACAAATTGATTTGTTACAGGCAGTCAGAGATCGGTTACCAGCATGTCTCACTCTGACACTAAAGAGCAGCCAGATAACAAGTCAAACATTATCCATCTGTATACATGTGATCAATGTGAAGCACAGTAATAAGGTAAAAGTGGTGTTTTCGCATCCTGAAGTTTGATGTCTGTAACAAAAGCAACATGAAGCCAGTGTTTGCTTTGCAGAGCATCTCCGTTGGTCTGTCTGGGGCCTAAACCACTGTTTAAAGGTGTGTTTGAAATGATGACTTTCTCGTTTTCAGTCCATTTTGAGTCAAAGCAGCTGGCTGTGGAGATAAACAAGGTCAAAGAAGACGCAGTAGACATTGCAGTAGCGTTAACTCGCTGCGAAGCTAAGCAAGCTCAATAATAAATGTGGTGCCACCAACAAATCCTTCACAGTAAAAGTCTGTAATTATAGCTTTCCCTGAGTGTTTTTACTGTGAAACCCATGATCAGGAAATGTGGTGCAACTTGACACACCTCAGCAACAAAGATTCTCAAGAACTGCAAAACGCGTTACAACCGGGAAATTGGGAAAAGTTTCAAAAACTTGATAAAGTGGCCAATTAAAGTGGAAAAAATTGGCTGAAAAATTATTTAAAAGAGGTTTAAAAGTGTCACAAAACATGTCTTCAATATCAGACCCATTAACTGCTTGGCACTCTTTTCACTTCCAAAATGTAGAAACTTTTCACCAGGATAGCTAACACCAATATTACTGATCCAACACACATTGATATCATCAATATATCACATGGGAGATTCTCTCAGTTTGTTGGGGGCCAAGACAAATCTGTGGGTTGGCCTGGTCACACATAAGTTCTGATTTCTGAGTAGTTTTTTTTCTTTTGTCTTTATAGTACCATAACTTTTTAAAAATTCCAGTGATGTTACTGTAGCACACATATCATAAAGCCCGGTTTGTCCTGAAAAAAGGATATTTAGAGCTTGATTGTGCACCACAGGGTTAATGTTTAACAAGCTTTTTAAGACAAGTTCAGGTGAGACAAATGGCTAAAAAAGCAGCTGAGGACTCAGAGGGTTAATTTGGCCTCTTTTAGATTCTGTGTCTTGATATTTTGGCACTTTTGAGCTGTCACATTGCCATGTAATGATAAAGATGCAAAAATAAATGCATGCCTGTTGTATTGTGAATGCACTATGAATCATTTAAATAGCTTAGGTGATGTTTAGTACCAATAAGGTATGATATTGAATGAATTAGCTGGATATGTGCCCAGATGTGCTGGTTTGTGTAAGCCAGAGGATTTCGATTAAACCTGGCCATGTGTCAAATCTTAAATATATCTGTAGCTGTTTAAGAAATAATGTCTCCTGTATTGCGAAAATCCTCTCATTGACTATAGCGTGCAATCACTTGTTATATGCCAGAGGGAAGTAAACAAAATGATACAGATAGCAGTGACCAGCTCCCGTAAGAGCAGAGCAGTGTGGACCAACACAGCCGCCGGTGTCACATCCCATTCCTGCCAGGTCTGAGGAATGTCCACTCCTTGACACTTGTCCAATCCAAGCCATCCCTCGCTCTCTCCTCCAGCTTCACGCCTGCTAATCTCTCCTGACACCTCACACAGCTCCGACAGAGAATCACTCTACCCTGAAAACAATCCAGCCCTCCTCCCTCTCCTCCCCAAATCTCCACCAGCTCTCTCCTTTCTGTCTGTCTTCCTTTTCTTTCCCTATCTATCCATCTATCCCTTCCCCATTACTTCTCTCCGTGGCCTACTCTTTCTCTTATGTCTCCATCTGTCTTTGTCAAACCACATCCCGCTCCTATTCTATCTCGCTCCATCTTTCCTCCTCCTGTCTTTCCTCCCTCATCCACACTTCCTCGCTAGTATATCATGCCTCTGTTGATGAGAATCTGTGAAAAGATGCTGTGATTGCCAGTTGAGGAATAGCATATCCTAAGGGACTCATCAGCATTCAAAAACTGCATTTTACTCCACTGGTTGGTGTTGCTAAAGTTGGACGGTCTTTATCTCTGAGCGCACCTTTGCAGCTCCTCAGGATCAGTTTAAAAAGGGACAGAGGGAGCATAAACACAGATTTCTCTCCCTCGGTACCCATCAGCCCAAATATACTCCACTTTTTTGAGAGAAAAGAGAGATGAGGGACTTATTTATAGGGTCTCTTTTAATGCTTGCACTGACAGGCCATTGTTAAAACACATTTTTAGTCACATAGGTAGTCTCACAGAGCAAACCAGATCTTTACAGATCATTTTCCCTAATTAGGGTTACAAGAAGTCTCCCGAGACAAGTCACTCAAAAAATCCCATTTATTATTTAAATGTATTCAACGATTCCAAAAGATAAGATAGACAAACATGTCATAGATTTCATTTACAAGCTGTTTGTTCTTCTCATCATATCTATAGAGGCTCCCCGCCCAACAGAGCACAATCTCATTGGCTGCTGAGTAAAATATCTTTCATTGGCTGTAGCGCAGAATAACTCTGGAAAAGAACGGTGTAGCTATGGCACGGCACATGCTAAGAATGCAGACACTTACAGACACACGTACAAACACGCGCACAAACGTGCAGTCATAATCAACCAAGTCACTCATTCAATCAGTTTCATTCCCAAGCAAGCTGTCAGGCCGCCATGTTGAGTAAATACTACCGTATTAATGCCTGTGTGTCAGTGAGGATGCGACTAATAAATGGATGACATTCAGTGAAGCCCAGACACGGAAAACAGCAAAATTGCACCGTCAATGTTAGCATGTCTGAGCCCCCTCACCTTCTTCCATCCTGACTTTCTTTCTCTCTCTCTCTCTCTGACGTGTTGACTTTCTTCTCCTCCTCTTCAGAAGCCACATGTAACAAGGCTTGTAAGGTTGGTGCAGCAACGAAAGAGAAAGCACAAGTGCTTTTCAAATAGACCCTGTCCAATCAAACGGCTAGTTGTGCTGAGTGGAGTGTCTACATAAAACTACAACATAGAAGAGACAATTTGAACTCTACCTTGAATCCCAACAGGAACAGGATGTTTGTGTGAGAGCAGCGTGATGTAGAAAGGATTTTGTCTGTATGAAACGCTTCCTTTGTCAGATACATTGGAAAGTACAGTGCATTGTTATTCTCCACATTGACAATATAAAGTTACTTTATTGCAACCAGCAATGAAGAATAAACACTCACTGCCTGAAATATTTCTTTTTTAGCTGTTATATCTCAAATAACACATCTTCATTTCTCTCAGTCAAACAGGATATCTTCACAAGGGACAAATATATTCTTTTTTTAAAATCTAATCTGTGTAGAATATAATGCATGTCTAAAAAATAAAAGCACACTCTAAGGAAAAATTGCACGTAACAACACTACAAGTTTCAGTCAATCGAGTCCACTGACGGTACAGCTGACTGTTGCCACAGTGGAGAGTAGAGGTGAGATCATCCACGTTAGCAGGGTTTTTCATTTTTCATGTCGATATTTCTGTGCAATGGAAGCAGGGCTGCAGAGGAGAGACACTGAAAGAAAGCGGGGAGCGTCTGACACGTCGGCATTGTGGCAAGGAGTGAAGAGAAAAAACACGTCCTCTCATGCCTCCTGCCCCCGGCCCCTCTCAGTGTGTCCCCATCCAGGCTCGGCTACAGAGCCCAGACATCTCGGCTGATGGATACGAAGCAGAGGTGTCCGTGATGATGGAGAGAATTAGGAAAACTAGAAAGCATTCCGGCTTTTAACAAACACACCCCTCCCCTCCCGTTGTCGAACAACTTTTTCTCTCAATCTGCGTCTGTCTGTCTGTCTGACTGTCTCTCTGTCTCTGTGTGTGTGTCTGTCTCTCAGTCTGCGTAGAGGATGAAGCCAGAGAAGGTGCTGTACTTGTTGTTGTTGCCTCCGTGGGCTTTGCCTCCATCCAGTTTGATGTAAACCTCGTCTCCTGCATCTAGGTGGAGGATGACGCTGTTAGAGGCGTAGTCGTAGTTCTGGTCGGCATCTTGGGCGATGGCGCTGGCACGTACCTTCAGGACCAGGGACAGACAGATAGACAGACATAAAAGAACAGGTAGGTCTATTAGCAACTGAACATTCAAAGGTCACTGGATTCAAGAATTTAGGAAATTCCTTCTTTCATACCAATCAGATCAAGACTTGGTTTTCACTGTTGTCATTCCCTGTCACTGTAAAAAATTTCAACATCAGCTCCAGTATCTCCAACACTCTGCATTTATTTCAATACAAATAATAAAACTGAGACAGTGATCTTAAAGAAAACAAAAGCCTTGAGGCCCATGTAGTGGTCCATGCAAACACTCTCTTTTTAATGTTTCTTTACACCTTATAAGTCCATGATCATGTCAGCGTGACATCATCATGTGATAGCATGCAAACAAAGCCACATTTTGCATTGCACTGTTACTTTGTGTTGAACGTGTAATTTAAGTTCTAATAATATTCTAGTAGTAATAAGTTCTCTTTCAGCTTTTGTTTGATGTCAATAAGTCAATTAAAAAAGGAAATATGATCATCTGAATTTACATAGAAATTAATTTTACACAAAGAGAAGTGTTCCATACTGCAGGGGTTCCCCAAAACAAATAAATCTCACCAAATGACCATGTTGTATTATAAATTTAAATGATTTCATGTATATATTTATAAAAAAATGGTTAAAATATACAATATGAAATCATTTTAATCTTATGACCTCTGCTCAGGGGGGTCCTGACCCCCACTTTAAGAACCACTGCCATAATGTACTGGACTGGCACTAGTAATTCT
This sequence comes from Cheilinus undulatus, assembly GCF_018320785.1. Classification (NCBI taxonomy): domain Eukaryota; kingdom Metazoa; phylum Chordata; class Actinopteri; order Labriformes; family Labridae; genus Cheilinus; species Cheilinus undulatus. The sequence continues at coordinate 19,795,828 of NC_054885.1, forward strand.
TTCATAATTTCAGCATTTTACATCTTTTTTGATAAAGAAAAAATATATATTTTTATAATCTGCTTCTCATTCATTCTGGAAAAAATGCACTCCTAGTAATTTAATTCTCTTTGCAATTGTGTTCAGAAAATATGTTTCAGTGGGAAAGTAAAAACAGGAAAAAAAAACTCCTATGTATATAATTGTATTTTTTTGCATTTAGCTTGATTTTGGCTCATGTATTATGTTTAATTTGCACTGTTTAGGAATCCTCACTCTTGGAATGCAAAAAAAAAAAAAAAAGCCATATTGTTCTCTGTGTACTTAACTTGGACATTGATTAGTGGACATAAAACACCTATGTATGTTTCTTTGTAAAAATAATCATTTTTGGCATGATTTATGTAACTTTCAGGGCTGTCAAAAGATGAAATGTTTTAATCCCAATTAATTTCAGGATTTCTGTTATTGATTGTGATTACCTTTTTAATTCCGTTTTAAAATGCCACTATTTTGCATTGAAAAAGGTTCTTGTCATCTTGGATACTGTCTTAAACTAAGTGTAATTGACATCCTTTTTGCATACAGACCTTCTTTGTGGATTGAATTGAACAAAAAAAGGTAAATGTTTGGTATTACAGGGTTCAGGTGACTTTTTGCTTTTCCACTGAGCTGTCTGTCAGCTGTAAACAGGGCAGTGATATAAACCATAACACTGACATTTGCTAGCTTTAGCCTTAGCTCAGTCAGTGCTTCTGTTGTAAATGAGATATTGCTATGGAAAACTTTTGCTTCATCGAGAGGCAGGATTAGTGACTGGATGGCTAAATGGATAGCTAATTTCATATTTCTGCTGAAATAAATTGGTATCTGGGTGCACAGTTGGCCCAGTGGTTAGGTTGCAACCCATATGCCGGTGGCCAGGGTTCAAGTCTGGCTGCTGCTCCTTTACCGCCTGTCACGCACCAAATCTGTAATCCCTGTTTCCAATTCTATCCACTGTCTTCCTCTATCATTAAAGGCATAAAACAACCACAAATAAATATTTAAATAAAATGAATTTATATTTTTATATTTAATGAAACAAAGATTAGAATATCCCATTTGGTATCTAATATTTTTTGTTTTTTCTTCAGTTACATTAGCTATTAACAAACAAACAAAAACAAGTCTGCTCAAAATTAGATTAAAACAGTATATCTTTTTTTGGTGCAATGAAAAGGCAGCTTTAAGAGTCCTTTTTATTAAATCAAAGTTCTGCTGTGCCACAAGAGAACAATGCATTAAAAAAGTTGCATGAAAGGAAAGTGATTCAGCTTGGTAAAACCTATAAATAAGCTTGATGTCTAAGTTCATGTTTTGAATCGAAATGTTTCAGAATAAACAAATCTCTGGATTCAACTGTGGTTTAACTGATATTTAACCTACAAGACCTGACATCTGGTCTGTCAAATCTTAGGTCAATCTCTGACCAGCAGATTTTGGTTTCGATCAAATCAGTGGTCTGACCTTCAAACTAAAGGTCTGAAGAGAAAGAAACTCTCAACAGAGCTGAGCAGAGCTTATAGTGGAGGAACTAACAAAGAAATCACAAAAGACAGGAGAGGTTAAGAGGAGTCATTAAGCCTGGATTATACTTCAGCATTGAATCTTTGCCGTACCTTTGCTGTGGTGGCCTTCAGTGTAAAGTGAGCTCTTTATACCTTTGCATTGATACGTGCACATAGCTCAATACTTGGCCTTCTCTCTGCTTGTTTGTGTACAAGAACCCATTAACTTAAACAGAGTGTATTATGTTAGAGCTGTTGATTATACTGCAGTTATTGCTTAGAAGAGAGAGGATCTACAGCTGCTGATGAAAGTCTCGTACCATTACTCAGAGAATGGTAGTCATCCAATGCTACCCAGCGGGCCAATCGCAGAGGGTCCTATCAACATGTATTTTTGAGGAGATGCATTCAAGGATACTCAGACCTACGCTAAGGTACAGATTCAACGCTGAAGTACAAATTAGGCACTAGAGTGATTTTGCAACATTTTAAACATTTACAGTGCATTCAGAAAATATTCAGACCCCCTTGCACTAAGGAGAGGCATCCGTCTAACCACTCTACTATAAAGCTCAGATAAGTGGAGGGCTGTAGTGATGTTACTCCTTCTGGAACCTCGTCCTGTCTCCACACAGGATCTCTGGAACTCAGTAGTGGTGACGATTGGGTCACATCTCTTGCTAAGGCCTTCGCCCCTGATTGCTCAGTTTGGCCGGGCAACCAGCCCCTGGAAGATTCCTGGTTGTGCCAGATCTCTCCCTCTGGCCACTGTTCTGCTCTGGGGAAACTGTAGTGCAGCAGAATTTTTTGCAGCCTTCCTCAGATCTGTGCCTTGCAACAATCCTGTATCTAATCTCTGCAGGCGTCTTTTGAACTTGTGGTTTTGGCTCTTATATGCAGTGTCAGTTGTAAAGCCTTTATATCATGTCCAATCAATTTAATTTGGTGTGAATTCAAGGTGTGGGAAAATCTCAGAATGATCAAAAGAAATGGGAGGAACCTGAGCTAAATTTCAAGTGTTTCTGCAAAGGATCTGAATATGTAAATGTGGTATTTCAGTTTTTTATTTTGAAAAATTTGCATTACATTTTGTTTTCACATCGTCTTTACAGGATACTGAGTGTAGATTAATGAGAAAAAAAATGATTTTATTCACTGTAGCATCAGGCTGCAGCATAAAACATTTCTAAGAAGTGAGACGGGTCTGTATACCTTCTGAATGCACTGTGTATTTTAAAACATGCAGACCAATGCAGACACATGTGTTTATTTGTGTGTCTCTGTGCATATGTGTACATGTGTATTCTGGCAGTCTGGCTATAGGACATTTGGAACCATTTCTAAATAACCTGTCCTGGCTAATTAAGACCTCCAGTACAAACATGCGCTCTCTCTCAGGGGAGGAAATGTAGCTGCTGTGCCAAATGGGCGCTGAAACAATAGCTGTGTTTTCAAGCATGAGTGCCTGTGTGTGTTTATTTGTGTGACTCACTGACTAATTGTGCACTTTATTGCAGAGAACGACAACCCTAAAAAGCTGTATCCGAACTTGCAATTTCTAAGACATGAAACGGTGTGTAGCCGCGTTTTTGCCAAATACAACTTAAACATAAGGAGAGTGAGTAGAAAATGACAGTATGTGAAAGCAGCACTGACATACAGTGAAGGTCATAGACTGTAGCCAGCACTGAGTGTCTGTCTTTGTGCCAAGCCAACACGACTAATTAAATGTGATCCTGCACAACAGTCATAAACCTTATACTCTACACAGAGCACTGCTGGGATACAGTATTCTTCTGTTTGGCTCTGAATTCCAGCACATGATATTTAATATAAAAAATAAACACACATCTGATTCAGCATAGCTTTCAGCTGTGTTGTTGTGCTTCAGTAGGAGGACAATTGAAAGAAGAATCACTGCTGCAGAGAAAGAGTTCGAACCTTTTTTAATTCTGTGGAGTGTTTTCTTTTTATTGAGACCTAGAGCCACCGGCATGCACAATGCACCACCTATGTTACCCACAATGCAATGCAGCTCCAAACACTTTGATCAGGTATTTGGGTTTGTATGCCAGTAGTGGCTAATGAAGCTTCAACACTGCAAAAACTCAAATCTTAGCCAATGTATTTGTCTGTTTTCTTGTAAAAATCATCCCATTACTCTTCCTTTAAGCCACAATCATCTGAAATAGTTCAAGATTTAGAAAGCAAAAATGAGGCATTGCTTCTAAATAAGAAGAAATATTTGCCAGGCAGGCAAGCGAAATTTACTTAAGTGTGTTGAAATTGGATGGATTTAGATAGTGTATGTTATTTTGCTTACCCCATTGTCAGATTTTATACTTGATATCCGGATTGCAGGCCTCATTTTTGTGCTTTATTTATTTAAAATTAGATTTTCATCTGAAATTAATCGTTCGAATGTAGCTCTGGTAATTGTGAAAGGATATTTGGTAGCACTTTAGTGGGCCCTGATAACCAAGTAATTTTACATTAAGTATAATAATCTTGTAGCTAAACAAGATTAAGGTCGTTATTACCATGAAATAAACTAGCATTTTAATGTGTTAATAACATGTCATATAAAGGAAGTATTGACTTTGAAATAATGTTTTATTTATCAGGTAATTCCTGGTAATATTGTGGCAATTCTCTGGTAGTATTTACACTATACCTTAAACCTAACCCTTGTAATATTGTGGAAAATTCTCTGGTATTAGGTTGTATTTTTCCCTTTTCCTAACCCTCTAACCTAACCCTAACTCTTGTAATATTGATACAATTCACTGGTGATAGGTGGTGTTTTATCCTTTATCCTAACCCTCTTACTCTAGCCCTTGTAATTTTGTGGCAATTTTTTGGTAATAAGGTGATATTTAACCCTAACTCTTACCCAAACCCTCTTTCTACTGTAGCATTTCTTTGGGAAAAGGTTGTATTTTGCCCTAACCTTACTACCCTAAACCTAACCCTCCTCATATGATGGCAGTTCTCTGATAATTAGGTGGTATTTTACCTCACACCTTTACCCTTACCCTAACCCTTGTAATGTTTTGAGAAATTGTCTGGTAATTAGGTGGTTTATACTTTTTATCCTAACCCTCTTACCCCAACTTTAACCCTGGTAATGTTGTGACAATTCTCTAATAATAGGTGGTATTTTATGGTTTACCCTAACCTTTGACCTAACCCCAACCTTTGCCCTAACTCTTGTACTATTGTAGCATTTCTTTAGGACAGGGGTGTCAAACTCAAGGCCTGGGGGCCAAATTCTGCCCATGGTGCAGTTTTACCCGGCCCACCAGATCATAAGATTTTTTTATTAGAACTGGCTCACCAGTATGAGGTCTGCAGATTTACTCCGGTATAAAAATGTAAACTTAACCTTGAGGATTTATAATACTCTTCCTGAGTCATAAAAATTAGAAAAAGTAAACAGTAAAAATGATTTGATACAAAGTCGGGAACATGGAGAATTTGTGTTGGGTTTTTTTTTCAATATTTTTAATTTTGCATCTCACAGTTATGACTAAAAGTTCTGGTTTTGACTTTTTGTTTCAAATTTTAACCGTTGCATCTCACAACTTTGATGTTTAATCTCATATTTTTACCTTTAAGATTCATAATTTTAAATCCTATTTTGACCTTTTAAAGTCATGATTATGATTTTTATCTCAGTTTTTTTCCCCTTTAAAGTCATAATTTTGACCTTCATCTCACGTTTTTGAACTTTTTCAACTCCTTACTTTGACTTTTAACTCATGATTTTTAATTTTATTTCATATTTGACTTTAAACTCATGAATTTCAAATTTTCTCTCATATTTTGACTGTTGAAAATCATGGTTTCAGCATTCTAGCTCATATTTTGCCTTTTAAAACATTATTTTGACTTTAGATGTCATGTTTTTACCTTTCAAACTTTTAAGTTTGACTTTTTATCTCAGATTTTGAGTTTTAACCATCATGTTGACCTTTTAATCTCAAAATCATTTAGGTTGACATTCAGTGGTTAAATATTGACCCTTGTTAGGCCCTCAGGTTAGATTCAGAATCTAGCCCCTGCTGTGATTGAGTTTGACACCCCTGCTTTAGGATTAGGTGGTATTTTACCATAAACCTAACACTCCAAATATTGTTGCAGTTCTATGGTAATAAGTGGTATTTCACCAAGGAATTTCTTAGAAATTACATGTAAAACTTCTTTAAAAGATGAAACCTTATATTTTGGCCCACCTAATTAAGGTGAGGCCTTCCTGAATTATTTTCAACATATTTTTAATGTCAGGGTTTGGGTAAAATACGAACGAATTACCAGAGTTCCCACAATATTATAAGGAATATAAAATTACTTGATAACTAATACATCAATACCAGGTGAATACTTTCTTAATAGTAACATATTTCTTATAACTTGTAAAATGCCAGCTTGTTAAAAGGCTATTACATTACTCTTGAGACATTCAGCATCATTTCTACATATTAGTATAAAATCATAAGGTAAATTGGACCCACTGAATAAGTGTCACTAGATATTTTGACTTGAAATTATACAAATTCATTTACTCAGATTTGTATTTTGCTGTAAAAGAAGCTCCTGCAAAGAGGTAGATGAGGAGTGTCAACATAAGTGTCATTCCACATCCCTAAAATTATATTGAAGATTTTTAGCCCAAACTAATGCTGATTCAAATGACATCACCCGAGGCAATTCACCAGCTCCCTCTGAAGCCTGAGGACTCTCCCTCATAGGCACACGGGTGTAAATAGACTTCAATCATGTTTATGACACATATGAACAAGCAAGTGGCTGCGTGAAATGAGCACAAACATACAGACATCCAAAAAAGGTTTTATGGTTGTTGTTCTTTTTTCTTCTAGTCTAGGACTTGCTCTCAGTAACACTTTCACAAGAATAAATTGGCCTCACTAGATTGTAGACAAATAGCCTGGGCTGCCTCAGTGCTTGTCTATAGAAGTCTGTTGTCTCTATTACAAGTAGTAAAGGACACCAGAGGGTTTCAAACTAAACTGAAAGAAGCTACATTAGCCCATAATGCATTGTTTGATTTAAGCTCTAATGGATGGGTTGGAGTACAAATTAAACATTAAAAATGTGTTTGTTCTCCAGCTGCATTTAGTTGGTGCTGTATCTCAGTGAGTCACTCAAAAAAGAGAGCGGGATCAGACCAACTTGAATAGAATGAAACTGAAAGAAAAGATTATTTTCTCCTGAGATACTGAAAAGGAAAGTACTGTACATGCTTTAAAGTAGCCACTGGTGAAATCAGCCAATTAGTCACTTAGTCTGGTCAGTGAGGTCGAATTGAATCAATATTTTACGTGCATTTGAAGTGTTGTCTCGTGGCTCATTATCGGGTCTCTAAAGTCTGCTCTGGCCCTTTCTTTGGCTCTGTATTTTGTCCACACAGCTTTAAATCTGAACTGGTATGGGATAGATGGACCAACTGGCAGCGTATGGAGTGCCTGATAATTAGTCAGCCTATATGAGGAGGACACACAACATGCAGGGATTGTGACAGATGGGAGAGGAGACCAGAGTCTGAGTGAGAGCATGTTCTTCTCTGGTGTTTATTTAGATTAGTTTTTGTTTTTGTTTTTTTTTTTCATTGTTTTAGTATTCATACCCAGGGGGGATTGCACTGTCAATCATAGTGTTAAGTATTGCACTGTTTTCTATGGAGGTTTTTTCTCTGATAATCCACAGCCATGATCAGCTCACCCCTCGCTGACTTTTTAACAGGCCATATATTAAATGCTGTGCAGAGGCGTTTTAAAATGGCTAATGTAGCTGATATTTAGTTGTTTACAGCACACGATAGGAGGAAAACACAGTAAGTGTTAGTTAAGCAAATTCTTCTAGAATTTTTTTGCGTGGTAAAAGAGTTGCAAAGCTGTGATAGAGCCCAACTGTAATATTCCTGAAGAGAAATGCTTGAGAGTCTTAAGTGCTTCTCTGAGCAACACAATGACAGAGACAGACGCACACTAGAGGCTAGGGCCAGCCTTTACTCCAGCACTACTGTAAAAGCATTTAAACGGTGAGGTGTCATGTCTGTGACACCTTTTTTGAACCCAGTAAACCTACTATACAGCTTTTCATTAGACATCATCTCTTCACAACATTTCTCTGGAGCGACGTTTCCACAAATATCTTTCATAAAAATCCATGATTCTCTGTAATCCTGGCTGACATGGACAACTGCTCAGCGGATGTTTTTCAGGATTCAGTCGAACATGGACTATCGAGCATTCCTCAAAAGTTAACCCACACTGAAATGTTGAATTTTAATTACCTTCAGCCTGACTCTGTTTGTGCGTTTGTGTTTTTAGCCATGAGCCAATATTCTGACATAGTTTTTTTCCGTCTTGCAATCGATCAGACACTCAATTCTTCAAATGTTTTTAAAGGGAGGACTGTTCTTCAGCTCGGTGCATTGAATGATGGGAGCAGAAAGTAGCAAGGCTGGCACTCTTTCTTAACAATATTGTCAATAATTTTAAAAAGACTCAGTTTTCTAAAGAAGATGAAACACAAAGAAGAACAAAACTTCCATGAGCATTTAGATAAATCTTAAAGAATGTCGAGCATGGCCTTCCACAGGCTGAAAAAGAGCCACTCAGACTTGTTCAAATCCAACTGCCTGTGAAAGTCACGTTGATGTGACATGTGCGTCATCTATAAGGGCTAATCTGGATAATGAAATTCTGAGGAGATGTTTTAAGATACAGGAGTGATATATGGAACATTCAACATTTTTTTATTGTTTATCCTCTTGATTAAATCTAGCGCAGCTCATATCGATGTGCAAACAAAGCCTCCTGTACCGACGCTGCGATGCCGCCGTCCAGTGCATATTAATATGGTATGATGTGCCCCAAGCGTGCAAAGTCAACAACATCCTATTAGAGGGTTACAGCTCTGAGTTTGTGCTGGAGAGGGTGACAAGGGTTCAAGAGGATTTGTCAGCTGGGATTTTAATGAAACTTTATTTAAATATTTACACTCAAAGTATTCACATAGAACCTGAGAACCCTCGGCAAAGTCACAGATGTGTAATATAGCTTAAATTATTCCCTTCATCTGCTCTTTAAGGGGCTAAATTTAAATCAGCTTCATTTTCCCGATTGATGTGGAGGGGAAGGGGAGCAATACAAATGAAACCAAATATAACCTTTTTTTCTTTCACAAGACAAAAAATGAGCAAAGCCCTGGTGAAAGCAAAGTTCCCAGAAATCCTTCTACTTCCTCCACAATGATATTTTTGTTTTGTTTTGTTTCTCTGCTCTAATGGTTTTTATCCCCTTCTGAGACTATAACTGCCGCAGTCTAGGCCTCCTTCGTTTGCTTCCAATGATAAGCACGCATGAATAAAACCTCTCACTGTTTTTGAAATAATGATCAGGGAGCTCGTGTCAGAGCTTTTTTTTTTTTTTTTTGTCTCCCATGCACACAAGGAACTTGTTAGGCAGATATGAGCCAGAGGTTCAATTCCCGGGAATGGCAGATGTGTAGCGAGGAGATGAGCAGGACAAACAGCCAACTGGCAGTGCGTGACCTTGACACCCAATATGTAGAGGAAGTTTGACAAGACAAACAAAGCGTGAGGCTGTGAGCGCCGACTCCAGCGATGCTAAATGAGGTGTCGTGCCATGTTGTCTTCCTCATGGCTGCTCGCGCATGTTTGCATCCGTCACTTCGTCAATGTGATGGCTTTGATTGAATAATATTCTAAGTGGAGACGCAGAAAAATCAGGGCTGCACTTCAGCTTAATAGATGACGCGTGCCTGGGAATGTAAAGTGTGGATTCTCTTATCTTGGGAATGTGTAAGGTCACAGTTATTAATGATAATGATCTTTTTTATGTGACTTTTATTTATGGTACATAACTGCATTTATATAAATTGCTTTCTTTTACAGTGTTGTCTCAGCTAAGTCATCTGATTGGACAATAGGCCTTCCTTAAGTGCTGATAAACAGTACAACAATGCTGGGAATCATTATGTCACATTTTCCCAGCTGAAGGGATATATTGATCAAACATCTACCTCCACATACCATCAACACATCTGTCAACAGACTCGTATATCCCTGCATGGGTTCAGATAACGGCAAATGATATGAATTAGCTGCTCTACTGATTCTTGTTAACAAGTAAGGAGTGTAGAAGATGTGTCGCATTCATCCATTTTTTGTCAAGTTTCTGTGCTTGAGTTGTCAAAGCTAAATGAAGTGTCAAATGAGCAATAGGTAGCTATTGGTTGCATGAAAGCCACATCATGTGTAGCCCAGTTGGAAGAAGGTAATAGCGCATCTAAGGTTGTAGAAGCAGCTGCTGTGTTTAAAATGTTTAAATAAAGTAAGTGATAGAATCAAGAACCTAAAAAACACTTTGCCTGGTCATGATCAAATCAGTAGTTCATTAGTGAAAGAGGTATCAAACTAAATTCTGGAGCCCCAAAAGAGTTTAAAAAAGCAGCTTTATATCTTTATTTAAAACCTGTGACCAATGCAACTTTATCAACTCTCATCTATTTAACCATGTTTTTCAAAAATTCTTTATGTTAATTTATAATAGAATTGTAACTTATTTACAAGAAAATAGCATCATATTGGAACATCAATATGGATTTAGAAAGGACTAGTCATATGGCACTTTAACAGCTAATAGACAGGCAGCTGTAAACATTACACAAATACATATTGTCTAAGAAGTATGACACAGTCAGCCATAAAATTTTGTTTGCTACGACAATACTACAGTTCCCAAGGTGACACGCTTAAGTGATTAACCAGTTATATGACTGAAAGAGAACTTTATGTACACTGTAAAACCAAACAAGTTAAACATACTCAAAATATTTGTTTACACTGATTATGTTAACATTTTGAAGTTGTGGAAATACATTTCTGAGTCAACTCAAGTTAAAATATATAATTTACACTACAATCCCTGATGAATCAACAGAAATGATTACATAAAAAAAAACAGTTTTATTTAGTAGCACGCAATACAAGTCAAAACCACATGTTTAAATATTTTTGAAAATGTTCGTCATCCACTGAAATATTCCTTTATTTCTACATTACTTTGATTTTAAATACTTGTGCTACTTAAAGGGCTACCTTAGTGAGTACAAGTGTCATTAAGTGAAAGGTGCACACTGAAATCCTCTTCCATCATGTTCAGCATACCATCCTTTATATACTGTGGTTGTTCCCCACAGGAAGGGCTTCTCTAACTTAGTGGGTAATTTCAGGCATGGTGCAAAAGTGTCTAATGACCAAAGGCTTTCAGGGAAAATTATGCAGATTAAGGTGTAAGGAAATAGTTTGAGTGCAATAAGAAAAATACTTCCTTGTGATTGAGTATTGTTAACTTTAAACTAAATACACATCCTTTCAATTCAGAAAATACATCTGAAATAGCTGTTTTGTACTTTAAACAACCTCCAAATATCAGTCCTACAATGAAAACAGAAGGTGTAGTTTGCCCAGAAAGTACTCTCACAAAGTTTGTTTACTTTCTTTACCACATTAAGGACTGTCTTCATGGGCAGACCTTCTCTAACTGACTCAGTAACTTAACTCATGGTTCAAAAGTGTCTAAGGCATTCTGGGAAAACTATACTATTGAGGGATGATTGTCAAATCATTTGAGTGCAATGACACAAAAATGCTTTAAAAACTTAAAAATGTGTTCAATCTACCAGGGACTACAGATGGGAATTAGCCCATGGCTACAATCTGGCACATTTACATGTCCATGTTCATTAATATGCGCTGTCACCTTTGATGAATAAATAAATCAACTCAGAAAAATTGAGTTCAAATTGCAATTTTGGATTCTTAAGTTAACACAACTCATTTTTTTAACAGCCTTTTACTGTTCCCTGATGACTTTATCTCACAGTGACTCCCTAGTAAATAATATGAATGATGAACTGGCAAGAGTTGCAAAATGGTTTAAACTAGAACTCTTATTAAGTATTAAAAGGTCAAACTTTATAGTATTTGCAGGGGTAGACAGGATGTATGACAAGGATTATGTCAGAGTGTCAATAGAGGGAAATGAAATTTCTGTAACAATTGTTTTAAAGGGGTATGCATAAGACTGACATGACACCTCTCATCCACATGAAGGAGGCTTTATGAACGTTTATGAATGTTGTTTTTCATGTCATTCGGTCAAGTATGTCACCTTTAATGCAATAAATTAAGATTACCCACTTCCTCATACACCACTACACCACTGGACGTCCCATATCAAGGGAGGAAGTTTTCAGTGTACCTTGCACTCTGTCTGGTTGTCCTGCAGCTTTGTTTCATGGATCAAATAATGTCATCTTTGCATTAAAGGTGACATAATTGACCGAATAGCACTAAACAACATTCATACTGTTCATAAAGCTTTCCTCATACCCCTTCAAATAAAGTGTTACCTACATTTCTCAAGTATCCCATATTAGATTTTAAGGTATTCAAGGGGATGAGGAGTTAAATCTGAAATATCACATTCATTTTTTCCAGAAAAAAAATTGTAAAGTCATCGGGGATCATCTGCAAACTTTGGCATTTTGATCTTGTATTATTCTATGATTTATTACTATTTGATTCATGGCAGAATTTTCTGAGCACTTACCCATTTGACTGTATAAAAATTTCTGCAAAAATGTTTTGTAAGATTGACAACTTTCTCTTAATCAACAAAAGCTTCTGCCCCCTCTTCAAACCTATAAAGTAATCCTATATATGTGCAATTAAATAAATAAATGGTGATGTTATAAGAGTTTCTCTTTAACAAAACTGTAAGTTAATACTTATTTATTAAAGCCACAACAATCTGAAGTATTATCTATTGTGTCTGGTGTTTTTCTCACCAGGACGCTGATCCCACTCAAGGCTTTGTCGCTGTGACAAGGGCGCGTCTCGCAGCTTCCCTGACAGGGATTTGTTGACTTGATGTTGAGCCTCTACTTTGGATCAACGAGTCTATTGGTCCTCCTTGAATCAAAGTCTACTGCCGTCTAATTGTGTTTGAACATTCCAGCCGTGAACTGCATGCTTAATAGCAGCTTAGAAAGTCTGCCACAGCTTTTGAGCCCGGTCCAATATTTTCACTGCGGCACACACACAGACACGCGGGATGACGGAGAGATATTCAGATGAATTTCAGTAAAGGCGTACACACTGGAGATGCAGTTTTACAGGAAAAACTAGAACAAGAAGCACTGGAAGGGTTTAGGGAGTATTGTAGTGTCAGAAAGTATTGCGTGTCCCGTGTGTTGCAGGTTTATGTGTCGGAGGAATCTAACTCAAAACATGATAAAAGGAAGGAAGTGGTAACAGGAGATTTGCCATCTGTCAAAAGAGAGTAAAAAAGTGATCCTGATTTAATTCACCAGCTGCTCTCTTTGTACCTGCTCAGCTCCCTTTGAAATGGCACAAACTGAACTCTGTTTATGAAAATGCTTCCCTTAATGCTAAAGGTGAGTCTGAGTCAGACTTGTATTTATTGGTTCTTAGGTGATACTTCTGATCCAGACACTGGAAACCTTTAAGAGGCCAGAATGACCGTATTCAGACGTGGCAACAAAAAGGGATGAAATCAGGAGTGCTGAAAGAGGCCTGTCAGAAACGAGGTGGAAATAAGAGGCATCAACTTTGACCTGCAATCCATCTTCGTCTTTCTTTCTTGGGGAGACTCATCTCACTCAGTTAATTACTGGGATTTACTGCGCTGTGCGCCTCCAGTACGGAGACCAGCAAGCAGCATTGTCTGCAAAGACTTTCACTGCAAAATGTTCAACCTTTTGTTCCACTAAGCCTGTTTTTTTATTCCAGGGTGCTTCCTAGTAACCCTGAGGCAGTGCGAATTTTCTTCCTTTCTTAATAAATAACCCTCAAATGAGTTAGCAATGAGAGAGAGGCAGAATTTCAGCTCTACTATGACATCAGTTTTCGCACAGCAGTCCATTCATCGTCTTTCTGGGGCAAATGATGCCTTACCCATGCTCATTTTAAGGGAGGGGGTAGAGCCAGAGGTGTTAAACACATTGAGTTATGTCGCAGGCTGTGAGTCATTTAAAGCCATTGACTTGCTGCTTTCCCATGAAGAGGGAGAGGATAATTGTGGGTATCACTGAGAACTGGATCTGTTGGACGGCTAAATGTCAGGGGCGTGGGGAGAGGCGGGGAGAGAGATGTTTGCATAAGAGGGCCGGGGGCACTTGTCTATCTCCCATATGGCCCTCATTATAATGAAGAAGCCTTGTGAGTCAACAGCATAGCATCCTTGAGTCAGGCAGCCACAGGAGACAATACATAGCCTATTTTAAACCGTATGTTTTCGCTCTCACTAAACACAAGACATTATAGCAGAATTTCATGAGCTGCTTAATCTGAAATGCCAGGGCGGGGAGTTTGAGTGTCCACTCCTGGCCTCTAACAGCCTTCTGTCTGAGGCTCAGTGTTTTAAAGTCACAGAATTATTAAAGACAAGTAACGGAGAAGTTTCAAACTTCAACCGTAAGTGATAGATTTTCCTCCGTGGGCTTCCAGATGATGGCCTGATGTCATCTTGACATTTCCAATCTGGGTGGTATTTCCTAACAACATGGGCCAATCTTGGTTTGATAGCCCTCGCACCTAATTAGAGCAGCTCTAATGTTCCACTCGGCAGAGTGTCAAATCCAATGTCCAATTACACCACAGATCAAGGCCAAAGGTCCGCCTCCACTACCTCTGTGGCTGATTATGGAAGAAATGCCATGGGATGCATCGCACAGGAAGTAACGGGTCCGACAGAATAAAAGGGAAAAAATGCACATGCATCCACGCATACACACATAAGGGGATCAATACCACAGGCGAGGAGGCCGAGGGACTGAGGGTGGCTCTCTGTCTGTTTGAGACAGAGTCTCTCTGTTACAGCCTGCACTTACACAGAGGCCTCTCAGTGCTGGACTCACAGCACGATGAAGACTAGCAGGTCTGAACATTCCCAGAATGTTAAAATCAATCAAGTCCAAGTTTTGCTGTATCTGCATGTGGATACCTCCTGTTTGTAGGGCCAATCACATTTTATTTTTTAATTATTAGACTGAACACTAACAAATCAATCTAGACAACAGCTGAAGCAATTGAATGGCAGATCTCTTAGTTATTCACACCTTTCTTTGGAGCTTAAAGTTTGTCAATAACTAAATCAAACAGAGCAGACCCTCATCCAGATGGCTCTGCTCCAGTGTTTAATGTTAGGATTGACACCACATGCTAAACACAATGTGTGGATTTCACCAGTGGAGGACTTGGCAGTTTTGGGGCCCAAGGCGAATACAGGCATAGGGGCCCTCCATCTCTATTGTTCCCCCCATTTTACATTCCTATGACAGAATGAGTTACTTAAAAACGTATTCTTTTAATCACACAGCAATTATTTAGAGATGTCTGGGATTAAAAACTCAAAAAACAGTTAAACAAATGCACTCACTAGAAACTCATGATGTGTCATTTGTGAACAAGCCAGCACAAGGAGGTGGCTCTTTTACAATATCTGAATCCCATTTTAGAACCTTTTGATATCATTATTATTATCATTATCAACGTATATTTTCTGTGTGTTATTTGATTGATTAGTAGGGATGATATTTTCTCTATACTACTCTACCACAGGCACACCACACAGGAACACGAGGTTGATGGTGTAACATAAATGTTTCGATCCAGCAAATTCATTGTGTCTTTTTGTTCTGAATGTTTATCTTGTGTTTCTTTTTTTTTTTTTTTTTTTCAGCCTGATGGACCTGACAGGTCCATCAGGCTGACCCCGCCTGGAAAGAACGGCATACAAGGACACGTCACAGCGGTCACGTGATGCTTCTGAGGAAGACTGCAGAAGACACTTGAAACATATCAAGGTAAAAAAGACATCTCCTACAATTAGTTGTCTGAATAAAAGAAACACAAGATAAATATTGATGTTTTGCATCAGGTGTGTCAAACAGCCCAGCCAGTGGAGCCATAATGTACAGAATATACTGAAATAATACTTAAGAGATATTTTCAGAGGTAATATTTACTGAGCTGAGCCAAATGACTCGAATCACTAAAAAGAGCCCAAATTCCCATCACTAATAGAAACTATAAAAATTTAATTTTCTGCATTTCTTTGATCTTATAGTCTTATATATTTCATTCCTTACTTATTTTTGCAGTCTTCTAATGCTTTCAATATTTTGTTCATATATGTTATTTAATTCAGTCACTCTTGTATTATATTTTCCCATTTTATTGCAACATGGATATACAGTTTTACCTGGTGGAGAAGGCCCTGCTGAAAAGCTTCTCCCTGGGTTAGTCAAGCAGCATGTTTTGACTTTCCAGGGAGCACATGGCCAGAAACCCCCATGTGAATAGACAGATTTATGATGATGTGTACTGAATACAGTGAAATTAGTTCAAAAGCAATTAATCCGTAGTAGCTTGAATCTCAATATTAGGGTGCAACAAGCGAATGCTATAAAGGGGGAGGCTGGGGTGGAGGAGGTTAAGATTTGCTAGCAACCGATTGGGGCTTCAGCATTCATGCAAGCAGGGATTAGTGAGAAGTACGTCATGTTTAAATGGACCACTGTGTCAGGAGACAGAGCTGTGATTGGCTGTGGAAGCAGGGAGGCAATAATTAGGATCAGCTGGCCATCAGCTGACCATGGCTGGGCGTATGACTATCATGTTCTTCATGAACTAATCCTGAGCTTCATTTATTGGTGTGTTGTAGCTTAGAAACTTAATGGAGCCGTTGCCACATCTCATCATTTTCTAATTTGATGCAGCACAAGCCAGAAATGACTGTTTAGACATCTATTTGGAGACTCTAAATGGGCATCTGGTAACCAAATGACACCATAGCTTTATGAATACTAACTTTGCATGTTTATTTCAATAAATAAAATGAATTTATTCAAAGAAAAATACATAATTGTGCCATTTTTTATTTCTTTTTCCTTTTTGGTCAGTTTTCCAACTAAAACCCCTCAAACAGAGGCCAGCATTACTCAGCCAAAACCAATCACAGGATCATGTGGATGTGTTTGATTTGTTCCTTAGAGTCTCTGAGACTCAGAGGGTCCATCCATCCATCTATTTTCTACTCTGCTTATGCCATTAGGGGTTGCAGGAGGGCTGGAGCCTATCCCAGCTGTCATTGGACGAGAGGTGGAGTACGCCCTGGATTGGTCACCAGTCAATCGCAAGGCTGACATATAGAGATAAACAACCAGACATGCCGACACTCAAACCTACGGCCAATTTAAAGTCACCAATTAACCTAATGAGCATGTTTTTGGTGGTGGGAGGAAGCCGGAGTATCCGGAGAGAACCTGTGCACAGGGAAAACATGAGAACTCCTCAGAGAGGGTGAACTTTCCTAAAAAAAAGAAACGCACCTGCCAGGAATGACTAACAGAAAACCAAGCGAACAATATGTCAGTATTTTTGTAATCTTTTATCAATGAGTTAGTGCGTTTTTGGGAGTAATGTTTGTTGCACCCTTTGTTAGATTTGTACTGATTTTCAGAGTACAACGACAGGGAAGGCACTCAGCATATAGCATGAGTTTGCTTTTTTCCTGTCTTTTCCCCACACTAAAGGGCTAGTTTCTGTTTCTGTACATCTGTGAGATGTTACTGCTGGACTTTGTTAGAATCTTGAGATTCTCCTCTTTCCAACAGTCTACAACATTGATAAGTTTTCTTCAAATTTCTTATTTTAAATGAGGGTGTTAAACCCTATAAATTCCATATGGCCAGAAGGCTAAGTTATTTATGACTACATTTACCTTATGGTAAAACCCGCCTCTGTATTTCACTGTAAAAGGACATGACACTGGCTAGAAACTAAATGTAAAAGGAGGCTATATTCTGTTGCTTGGATAATGCAGTCAATCATTTAAGAGAAATGAAGAAACTGATGGCACTGCGTGTCTGCCAGTTTATTGCGTCGTTCTGCAGTATCACTATTTTTATTTTGAAAAACTTTTCCATAACAGCAGAAAACTTTCTGCTCCTTTTTAAAAGTGAGCTCCTGTAGACCTGACATAGAGGAGAGATGGAGGGCAGAGCACAGTTGGGGTGGGCTGGGAGGGTGGGGCTGGGTGTGAGGGTGGCAAGCATTTGCGTGTGCGTGCCTGCGTGTGTGTTTATGTGTGTGAGCAGGAGGCTGCAGCAGTAATTGCTGGGGAAAAGGCATGTGCACGAAGGACGTTGAAGCTTATTAAAGGAGGAGACAGAGTGATTATTCACTATGGTCCTCCTGAGAGACTGACGCTGAAGTCATTGCTTTTAATTAACTCTGAAACGGTTTTGCGGATTAATAACAATATTAAGAGGGGAGCGGAGAGGAGAAGCGCAAACACATCCTGGATCTGCTTCAAGCTTTTTAATTACAATTAAATAGACAAGATGGCACAATAGCACAATAACTATGTCTTTTATGTCCCTACTTCCACCCCTTTCTACCTCATTTAGTGAATTTGTCTTCATTGTGTCTCTCAGGATGCGTCCAACTCAAGTTCAAGCGCTGCATTGATTTACTGGAGAGGGGAGGATTGGTTGGAATATTTGGCATGCCAGTAAGAGAAGAGGCATAAAAAGTGAGAGAAGAGAAAAGTTGGATTGCAGGTAAAGTATGCGGAGCTGAAAATAGATTTCTTATTTGTTTGTTTACCTGCACTTTTTGGTCTAGCTTGAAAGTGTCAAAGTCCTGGGGACAGAGTTGGGTTTCTTGCTGTCATATAAAAGTTGAAATGGATAAAGAGTGGATATAGATGTTATACACAGCTTGTAAGAACCCCTGGAGTGGGAGGAGCAAAGGCAGCCATGCTGCGGCACTGCGGGGCCTGGAAACGCGCCGATTTCCTAAAGCCAAAAGATGATAAAATACTAGTATTGTGTAGAATCCCCTGGCCTCCCCTGTCCCAGCTCTCTGTGTAGCTTTTTGCCGCCTTAATGAGCTGAGTAAAGCACCAATGTTTCTCTTGGAGCCCCAGTTTGACTCTCAGCACTTCATCAATGATGTAGCATAAGTTTGCCGAGCATTTATAACCATTCACAGTCATTTACACAGACCGGGGCTCGGGGGCCTTTTTCATCACAAAGCTAATAAACACTACAGCCAAAAGACTGTGTGTTTATGTAAAAGCAGTGCATAGGACAGAAGCAGTTACCACTTTATAAACATTACACAGGTCTCTGGAGAGGAACACTGTGCGTCTAACTTAAGTATCTCCACACCCTCCTCTTGGGAGCACAATGAAGCGGTAACAGAAGGCGTTTTATAGCAACATATGTTCCTCTTCCCCAATTATATATCAATGCTATTCAGCCCACCCATAAACATTACTGTTGAGTGAGACATTATATATAGAGTGCTGTTCTCCTTTTCTTGCTGGGTGTGCTCTTGGCGAGGGGTCAGAAATTTCACCTCCAGCATGCCTTGGTGAGACTGCAGGTTCACTGCACAGAGAGGATGCCAACTATCACTTTATCTCCAGCATGCATATCAGCGTCTCAGCACTTTTACTGTACTACAACAGCTGTCTGCTTTGTTAGAAGAGTGTTTAAAGACTGACATGAATTTACTTTAAAGTATGAAAACATTAAATGGAGTCAGTCCACAGCGGGCAGCCGTAAAGCAGGTCAGAGGATTCTGGGCCATGATGTGACAAGACTATCAGAGGATCAGATTTGGTGAATTTATGTATTATTAATCTCATGGAAGTGTTTCAGACTGTGGTGAAAGGTGATGGTGGATCAGAAACTTCATAAATTAGGCTATAAATAAAACATTCTCTGGGACTTCTGATCACTTATAAGGAAAAATCTGTCACTTGATGCATTTATCATAGCAAAACTGTGCCTCCATGCCTAATTCACTTTGAGCAGAGATTTGTTAACCCACAAATAAAGTGCAGCTGAGCCTGCAGAGAAATATGACATTGTGTGAAATGCATTAGGATATTTGAAACACTCTTTAAGGCCTGATTTAAATAAAGCAAATATTAAAAAGTTTTGATGCTGCAAGTTCTGCAAGATCCAAAGAATTTATCAACATTAATAAAATCTACTTTTTCACGCGACTAGCAGCCACTAGAAATAGTTTCAGCCGCAAACACAGCATTCATCTGCAATAACCGTAGGCTTGTATATCATCCCCTCTTTTTAACAGGGGAAACATATTTGGGAGCTGCTTTGAGGAGAGGAGATCTGACGGCTGATCGGAAGGCTGCAAACTCCACCGGCGCACATTACCGACCTGAGAAGACCCTCCGGGGCGCGAAATAAAATTAAAGCCCCATTAAAACGATGCATCAAAGAAGCCGAGAATAGAGCATGGAGACGTCCTAATGTGTTTAACATGACTGAGGAGGCAGACGGGCGCAGCGGCGGACAGACAGCGGCATCCGGTGGGCTTGTAATAATAATATGTGGTCCATGTTTATTTCTCCTCCTTTATGGTCCTTAAGTGAAGCACGCGGAGTCCAAAGTTACGTGGGTGCATTTTATCATGAAGGAGTGTATTATGGTGTGCGCATTTTTACCTTATAATAACACGACACAATAAAACAATAAGCGAATTGTTTAAATTACGTAAAAAATGTAGCATGAAGCTCCTACAATTCCTACTCCTGCTTTTTTTTTACTCTAACATGCCGAAACAAACAAATACCGCGGGATAAATCCAAATTTAAACAAAACAAAGCATTAAATCAGCGTCTGATGCGTAAAGATCGGCGCGCGCCACGCTCAGCTGACCGTCCTCTGCGTGTCGGGACTCGGCAAAGTCAGGACGCATCACGCACAGAGGGGACGCGGGATGCCACCAGTCAACACGTCTTTATCTCCGGGCGCTCTCGGTGCCACAGCTGTGCGCTCTGGGCTTTGTAGGCGCACGGCGGACGCGCGAGCTTGTGCCTCACAATGTCACTTTTTATTCTCTGGCTTTTTTGGAAAAAAAAAAAAAAAATAGATCGTGGGATTTTAATAGAGGTCTTCTCAGAGGCAGCAGGGAACAGGAGGAGAAATTCACAGTTGTGTTCATACTGAAAGTGAGAAAAAGTTTGACAGCACTAACCTGGCCGTTTTTGCAGAGGTCTGCCCACATGCTGGTGCCATCCCCTCCTCTCATGAGCACATGGTAGATGAAGAAGTACGTGCCAGGGATGCTGCAGATGAACTTGCCCGAGATGCCATCATAGTTGTTGCCCAGGTTGGTGACCACGTCATCAAACTTGAGGATCTCGTAGCCTTCGTGGGGGTTCTTAAGCCCTGCATAGAAGGCCACCCTAGGTACTGTACTGTAGGTGGCTGTGCTGATAGCTCCATTCCCCCCCAGACCCAAAATCCCAGTCCTCCCTTGATCCCCTCTGTCACCAGGAGGCCCTGCAGGTCCTGGTGGCCCTGGTTCTCCTGGTGGCCCCGGTGGACCAGGCTTACCCGGCCGTCCAGGCTTCCCCTGCGGGCCCTGCAGTAAGGTGGAGGGTGGAAGCACGTTGCTGTGGTCGCTCAGCGCCTCCGCCTCTGCTTGGAGCCCGGTGGAGCTGGTACTGCTAGCCGGGGTGCCCTTGTTCAGGTAGGGGTCACACACCATCCGACAGGTGCCCAGCATCTCATAGTGACTGGCATCTGTTCCCACAGAGCTGACGAGCACCGGGATGAGGACCACCAGCACCAGGACCAGCATAACCCCTACGGCAGCCGCCACCAGGGTCTTCCTCCCGATGCTGAGTCGGGGAAGGGGCTGCGCTGCCAGCGTGGGTCTCCCGGGGGCGGAAATGGTGACTGCTGGGTGTGGGGAGCCTGTCACCGAGGAAAGGGACCCACAGATCCCGAGAAGAGTTGTAAGAAGACCGCCGGCAAGTGTGTGAGGGCGAGACGAAGACCCACATACACTTGATCCTTCTCTGTGCTCTGCTCAGACACTCTGAAGACGGCGAGCAGTCACTCACACATGCATGAGGAGCTAATGAAAGCCAAGCAAACACAGGAAGACATCCAGCTCGTACTTACAAACACAATCTGACTTGTGAGAAGATGCAACAAGGATGCAGAGGAGCCCAGAGGAGGGGAGTGAGAGACAGAGGGAGCGAGACAGAGCGAGAGAGAGAGAGAGAGAGAGAGAGAGAGGAAGAGAGAGAGAGAGAAGATGAGTGGGTGAGTGTGAGAGATACAGAGCAGCCACTGGATCTTTGTGTGTATGTGTGGGGAGTTTGTGGTGCCGGATTCTCAGCCTTGGCTTTTTATACAGCAGGAGCACCAAAACCCCCTCCTCCTCCCCATCAAGTGAGAGCTTGGTGTGGCAACGTCCCCTCTCCCTCTCTCTTTGGCTCACTCAGAGGAAGGACTCTCATCACATTGCATTTTTTTCTACTACTCTCCTGAGCCACCGAAGACCCAGCGCAACCTCCCTCAGACCATCTCGCTCCCATCCCTCTCTTTCCTCCCCTCCTTTTTCTCCCCTTACTTTTGATGGTGTTTCTCACTCCCTTGCTTTCTCTCCTCTCTCTTATCAGCATCCAGCCTCTAAAAATAAAGATGGAGCTGTGCAAAGACAACCTTTTTTTTTCTCTTTTCCTGGAGGTGGGTTCTAGAGATTCATGCATATATGTGCATACACACAAGAAAACACTTAAATATTTCTCTGCCAGAAAATTATCACAGCTTCTCAAATATATAAAAGGTGCTAATTACAAAAGTCGATGCCAAGGATGTTTTCATAAGCCTGGGCAGTATGATATGGATCAAACATGTAGACATACATGAAGAGGAACTGTTTGAAACTTTGTTAGATCTCTCAGAGAAGTCAACTTTTTAAAGGCAAAAGAAGGAAAATTCTTCTTCTGTTGCAGGCAAATGACAGAGGTGCTCTTGTTTGTTGCAAATAACCTTATTTTCCTCCTGAATTTGCTGACAACCTTCTTATTGGTGTCTTTTTTTAGGTATTGATTTGACAGCTTTTATCGAATTAAAGGTCCTGGATGGGAGAAAAAAATCCATATGCAGCAGCGATGTCATTTGTTTGACATTTTCATCCCATACAGTGATGAATGGAGAAGAAAGACTCTAAATGACAAAGTCTGAGAATAGAAAAAGGTATTTTTATTTTGTCAAGTCCCTTTTCTGTGTCTTTTTTTGACAAATAAAAAACAAGTAGGATGGAAAGAATGCAGCATGCTCACGTCAATATAAACTGCCAAATGGTGAAAAATATTCATGTCCGTGCCTGCCTCACAGAAGCGATGGTTAAAACAGCAAAGGCGGGCAGTTTTTGTGCTCTCATATCTCTGGCGTTGAATCACAAAACAGAGGCCAATACAGCTGCTAGCTACACACCACACAATCAAGTGATGTGCAGTCCAAGGTCATAAAAAACTAAATGATCAGTTTTATTCAATCTGTTGTTGACAGAGTCAGTATCTAGAGCTTTTTGTGTATTTTTGCAGATGGGAATATGTATTCTAGGTTTTGTTGTTGACAAGCGACTGTTTTAATAATGCAGCTACAGTTTGTCTTTTCTGTCATTGTTTGTGTTATGACATTGCCACATTTTTGGACACATATGTTATGATGCCTTCAAGTGGGGGCGTAGCTAGGGGCTTTTGGGCCCTCAGAGAGACAATAACACATGGGCCCCCAAGTAAAAAAATGTGCTGTTTTACAAATATCTTTGCATTTTAATGTTTTTGAACTAAAAATCCCCTATTTTAAAGAGCAAAGTTTTTGCTATGGTTAAATCAAATTAATTATACTATTTCCTTCTCATCAGTTTATGTGTTACTCCCTGATTTCTTCACCTCCACTGTCCTCATCTCACTCTCTATCCCTGCTTTCTTCTCCTCCATCATCTTCATGTTTCTCTCTGCCCCTGCTTTCTTCTCTTCCATCATCCTCATGTTTCTCTCTGCCCCTGCTTACTTCTCCTCCATCATACACGTGTTGTCCCCTATCCCTACTTTCTTCTCCTCCATCATCCTCATCTTGTTCTCTCTGTCCCTGCTTTCTTCTCCTCCATCATCCTCATCTTGTTCTCTCTGTCCCTGCTTTCTTCTCCTCCATCATCCTCATGTTTCTCTCTGCCCCTGCTTTCTTCTCCTCCATCATACACGTGTTGCTCTCTATCCCTGTTTTCTTCTCTTCCATCATCCTCATGTTTCTCTTTGTCCCTGTTTTCTTCTCCGCAGTCATCCACACCTTGCTCTTCATCCCTGCTTTCTTCTCCTCCATCATCCTCATGTTGCTCTCTATTCCTACTTGCTAGTCTCCCATCATTCTCATGTTGCTCTATTTTCCTGCTTTCTTCTCTTCAATTACTTCCATCTTGTTGTCTGTCACTGTTATTTTCTCTCTGTCCCTGCTTTCTTCTCCTACATCAGCCACACCTTGCTCTATTTCCCTGCTTTCTTCTCCTCAATCATTCTCATCTTGTTGTCTGTCACTGTTTTTTTCTCTTTGTCCCTGCTTTCTTCTCCTCCATCACCCACACCTTGCTTTCTGTCCCTGCTTTCTTCTCTTCCATCATCCACACCTTGCTCTCTGTCCCTGCTTTCTTCTCCTCCATCATCCACACCTTGCTCTCTGTCCCTCATAACTAAGCGTTTCTAATGAAAAAAGTTCATGATGGATTGAAAGTGGAACAAAGGTGGTATGAAACAATTGGGCTTAGATATATCTTTCAACATAAACACATTATAAATTTTTTTGCCTCATATTTTATTTACCCAGGCACACTTTCGCGACCCACTGAAAATTGCCTTCTGACCCATTTTTGGGTCCCGAACCCACCAGTTGAGAATCAGTGCTGTAAAGCCATTAACTTAACCATTGTGTGCTCTCATCTCTCTTCTAATTGGATCTGGACCATACCATTTGGACATTTTTGAAGGGAGGAGCGGGGACCTCCAGTATCTTATTTTGATTTATTTTATACAAATTTCAGCCTGTTGAACAATTCATTTAGTGTCTTTTGTTTAATAATGACAGTCACTACTAAGAAACAGGAATCAGAAAATAAAAAAAACTTTTCATTCCAGGCTCCTCAGCTCCCCCGTGTGCTCCCCCCTTGCCTACAAGGACCAGAAGTGTCTGGTTTTGAGTCCACCAGGTGACAAGTTAAAGCTTTCTGGTTAAACTCCCGCTAATCTGTGAGTGAGCCATGACTCAGGGGTTGGATTGTATACTGAAGACTCGTGGTTCTCCGTGTCGTTGAGTTGTCTCTTCTTGGCTTTGACGGGACAATTTGTGCGTGAGCTGGACCGAGCTCGTGTGATGGATTGAGATGGATTAATGAGCAGGATGCCGGACTATTTGTCACCACAACACTTGACATATCACCAGTTATTTGCAGCTTTTCTCTCTCTTCATCATCATTAAACTTCAGCAAAAACTTGTGGCATCACCAGTTGAGTTTCTAATTTATCACCAAGCAGAGTTTGTATGATGTACCCAAATAACGGACACAGCAGGTGTGCCTCAAAAACCTATTTGCCTGTTTAGTTTTATTCCTCATATCAGACATGGAGTTTGCCTATATAAGGAAGCACACAAACCCTAAATTGGTTTTTGGGTTTGTTTAGGGGGCCGGTGTTTGTTCTTCACACCTGCTGGCTGTAACTGCCAGTCAGATCATCGTGCCCCAAATCTCTAAATCTCTTAAACAGAGAGATCAATGCACACCAGAGAGGACAAACAGAGCATGATAGGGATGAAGGAGAGATTTGAAGGATAGTGGGACAAAAAGACAGAGAGGCAGAGGAGAAGGAAGAGGTACATAGTGGGGCAAGAGTTACCTGTCATTACAGCTGAGCTTTGTATCATCTCAGCCACTTTGTTTTCTTGATTTCAGGTGTGTCTGTAGTGTTACTGATATGCTTTAAAAGCATGCATTGCAGCAGGGGTGGAGCCAAACATGTTAAATATCCAGGGCTAAGCCCAACTGAAGGAGGGTCCGGTGGCACACTTTCCACAGAAATGTTTTGCTCATTGCCTGCAGTTTTTTTTTTAACAAGCAGTTTCAAATAAATATTTAGATTTAATATCCCAACAAAAATCTACATCATTTATACAAAATGAAGAGTTTATCCAAAAAAAAAAAACAATTTAAAAAAATCTTTAAGTGCTTGCCCTTTTTTATTCAATTGTTCTCAAAGTTTCATTTTCAAAACCATAATTGATTTTGTTAAAGTTTAATTTTTTCACTCCTTCAAAAAAGGAACACAAACAAATCATAGTGATATGTATTTATTCATGAAAAGGATACCAGTAGTTGAAAGTCAGAAACCTGACCAACAAAACCCAATGACAAAACGTTTATTAAAAAGCTCTATAAAAAACAACATAGCAAACATAGCTTGTGTAGCTTAGCTTATGTAGCTTAGCTTTGTAGCCTGCATAATTACGGCACTATATAGCTAACATAGCTAAAGCCAAACCACATGAAGCTCATGATTATCTTTAGGCCTACTAACACTTATATAGGCTATGTAAACTACGGAGCTATGTTAGCTTTAGTTACATTAGCTTAAGCTCAGGTTGCTAAAGCTAACTTAGCTACATTGGCTTTCATGGTAACGTTACCTACATAGCTGGCATAGCTTTGTTAGCTTAAGCTAAAGCTAGCAAAGCTAAAGCCAGCTACCATTTCATATCTACTTCTAGGGTCTCTACATAATTTACCCCCAGGTTAGACCTCTGACCTTTTTCTCTGTTTTATTTTTGAAATGTTGCTTAATCTGTAAAGTATGCAATTTTATGACCGAGTCTACGAAAAGGACAGTCTGAGATCTTTGAGGAAAACAAACCCTCAGACTGAATAACAATTGGTTTAAAAATGTTTGTAACAATGTGATTAAAAGCCATTTTGTTGTGTTTTGTGCCTTAAAAATTAAAAAGCTGTAATGTAAGGCATGTTTTGTTACTCTCAAATGATAGAAAAATGTCAACGAATAGTTCTGTCTTTTGGCTGAAACTAGAGAGGGGTAAAGCAGGCAAATGTTGGACGGGTGCTGTGTTCTTAATGACTTTAAGTTAGCGATCGCTCAGTGACAGCAGAAGATGTAGTCTGACTGCCTGTTAAAAGCTTTTTCACACGTTCACCAACTTATTAACCACATTCAAGAGTTAAGATCCAACACACAAAAGGTTTATGATGTCGGGTTATGTCACCTCCAGTCACAAGATGGGACTGGTTGTCCAGTTTGACGGAGGGACACTGAACACACCCGTATGTACATCTATAATTTTGTTTATTTCATATTGTTATGATCAAATATTTTTTAACAAATGTCGTACATTATATGTACTGTATATCTCAGTGGCCATTGGATTTTGCCTCCCAACTACCATTTAAGTGTACGGTTTTCATATTTTAAGCTTTTAAATCCCAATCTTTCCCATTTACTGCCGTTCATTTTTAAGGAATGTTTTCCCCCAGAAAGGGGAGGGGCTGGCATCCGGATGGGTTGCTCTGGTCTATAGTGAGCAAGACTTCTCCTCACAAGCAAAACTCTCTAGATTCCACATAAAACAAACACCAACATTAAACTGATATCGCTTTGAAAGTGGGTGTTTAAGGGTGGGGGAAAAGTGTGTCTGGTTGACAGGTGTATTTACTGAATTTACAACTGAATATGGCTGCTATTAGCTCCTGAGCTAACTTAGCTTTGTGTTGTCCTGAGGCCAAAAGTGCCAGGCCTGTAATATTACAGTTGTTTGGAAATTTACAGCAGAAAGAGAAGGTAAAGACAAACATTTTTGCCCATGTTCAGATGTATGCCTGGGCTTGGTGAGGTCAGAACAGGAATATGAAACCCAGTAAGAAGGTTGCCTTGTTACTGTTAGCTACTCCTGCTCCAAATTTAACCCCTTTTTACATTTATTTGAAGACGCATGTTAGATTATCAATTTGAGGGTTTGAACAGATTCTGTCCAGCTGATCCTTCTCTGATTTAAAAAAAAAAAAAAAGTCAAAAATACAAGACATAGCCTGATGTTAGGACAAGGCAAAAACAGAATTGCGACTTCCCCGACACAGTGTCTCCGCATCAGCAGCATCCAAACTCACCTCAAAAGCTTTAATCACTTTATTGTTCTCCCCGGTTACAAAGAGAAGGGAAGGCAGAACAAATGTGTTTTCACGAGTTTCAAAGGTGCACAAGGGAAAAACCTCAAAACACGAGAGTTAAAAAAAATACTTTTATGGATTTTTTTTTTCTGAGAGGAAAGTTTAACAGGTCAAAGAAAGAAAACAACATCACAAACACAAGAAATCACAGAAGAAGCCTCATCTCTTGTCGAGTTTGTGTCTCTGATTGCTTCCCTTGTGTTGCTCCTGGTCGAGGCCTATCAAAGAGCTCCTTTCATAAACGCCAGGATCAAGCCACTGCTGTGACTGCTTGGCACCCACTGAGGTGGTTTAGGAGGTGGGGGGGTGGGGGTGGGGTGGAAAACAAAGACAGCAAGGCAGAGGAAGTCAAAATTGAAGATGGTGAATGAGGAGGGAGATGATGCATTTGTGCATTTAAAGGAAAATGGGGAAGGAAAAAAGGCTGAGTTCAGAGGGGAATTGCTCACGGCCGCACAGAGTGTCCGTGGAATAAAACTGTGTGTGTTTTTGTCCATGACAGAACGAGGAGTCAGAAGAGGGCAATCTCTGAGTCTGGGGAGGAGTTGTTTCTTTATATATATATATATGTGTGTGCTGAGAAAATTAATATGTATTTGCTTTAAGCCTTCCCTGCCTCAGTGATTTCTTGCTGACGTGCTCTAAAAATGCACAGAATATCCAGGTGAATGCAGAAACAGTGAAGGACATGACTCTAGAGAAAGCACACATACTCATATAATACCCTGAGGCCGTGTGTTTCTCCTCACTACAGCAGCCATGCTTCTATCAGGTCTGACGTTTGCCCTGTTTACTGAAGCGTGTGACAGCTTTGCATTCTTACAAGACATTATAAGTGTGACTTTCCCATGCAGAGCCTCATCTACTTATCATCTACTTATTGGTGACTCAACACACGGATCCTGCATCTTTGCACGGGACACGCTGATTCCAAAAGGACTGCAACATACTGTCATGCCTTTGCATGTTATATCTTGTGTGCAAAAAAATCTGCCTTATTGCATGCATTTTTAGTGAAATGAGCTGATTATGGTTGCATGCTGTGTATAAAGAATTATGAAATATTTCCTATCTGATTACACAGATGCACTGATATGCTAAGAATGGGTAACTGTAAAAGAAGTTGTGTAAATGTTGTCACCCACCTTCATGCTTTTTTCCTTGACTGAGCAGCAAAGACTTGGGGGAATTTTTTGTTCAAGTCTTTGTTGTGCAATCTGCAGAAAGGAGAAGCTTTATGCACAGCTGGCATATTATATCTAAGTATCATCAATGTGGTGTAAAATGTGTGTATGTGAGAGAGATTCATGTGTGCTTCCCCTCAGACTGCCTCGCCTGCAGCGAGCCGGTTGTGGCTTCACTCTGTCTTGACTCCTCTCCCTCCAGGCTCCCAAATGATGGGCTGACCTTTCCACCTCGGCCAGGACTGCAGCGTCACTCACAGCGTGAACTGAAAACTCATCTCCTCGCTAAACACTTCACATCGCTCTCCACTCAGCCTTTCTCCTTTACTCGCATCTGATTTGAATCCTGCTTGACAAAAAGGTCAGAATGCTTTATGCTTGGGACACATTCCAATGTTTGCAGTATTTATTATTTGAGTTCAGTGTAACTATAGATTTAATCATACCCAAGTTTACTGTATTAGTGTAGAAACTTATGTTGACTCTGTACAGACAAGAGACAATTGACGCAACTATGCCTAGACATGTAAAATTAGAAACAGAGGCAATTAAAATTAGGTACGAGAATAAGACAACTTAAGAAGACCAAAAATAAAACCATGAAGATGCATCTCAAAAAAATACAATATTATGAAAAAGTTGTTTTTTCCTGTGATTTAGTTCAACATCCACTATCTGAAAATATTAGAATATTGCAAAACACCTGTCCAACAAAGGACTTTGTATTACAGAAATGTTGACTTTCTGGAAAATTCTACTCATTTATGCACTGTAATTGGTTGGAGCTTCTTTCACACATATTACTGCATCTTGCATGAAGGCGATCAGTCCGTGGCACTGCTGGGTTGTTATAACGCCCAGGTCGCTTTAACAGCAGCTTTCAGCTCGTCTGTATTGTTGAGTCTGGTGTCTCTCATCTTCCTCTTGACATTTCCCCTGAGATTCACCACAGGGTTCAGGTCAACCTGGCCAATCAAGCACTGTAGTACCATGGTCAGCAAATCAGTTTCATGTAATTTTGGCTTCCCTGAAAAAGGAAATCAGTATTGCCATAAAGCCTTTCAGCAGATGTAAGCATGAAGGGCTCCAAAATCTCTGGGTAGATGGCTGACG
Organism: Cheilinus undulatus; assembly: GCF_018320785.1. Classification (NCBI taxonomy): domain Eukaryota; kingdom Metazoa; phylum Chordata; class Actinopteri; order Labriformes; family Labridae; genus Cheilinus; species Cheilinus undulatus. Next base: position 19,825,851 of record NC_054885.1, read on the forward strand.
GCGCTGAGTCTGGACTTGATAAAGCACAGAGGACCAATGCCTGCAGATGACATGACACCCCACTCTGCAAACCTAACACTGGACTTCAATCCCTTTGGATTCTGTTCCTTCTCTGATCTTCTTAAAGACTCTGGGACCTTGATTTCCAAATGAAATGCTAAATTGACTGTCATCTGTTTTCAAATGAAACCTTAGTCCAGGTGAGAAGCTTATAACGCTGTCTGTGAGTGGTTGGACTGGGGTGTAGTAGTTTGATTTGATTTATTTGAGAGTAGGACTCGACGTGAAACTAGCAACAAATACATTCCATACATAAAATACAAGAAATAATTAATTAGTCTAACATTAATTAAATAATATTGAGTCCTTACATCATCAGTAGAACCATTAAGCATTTCCAAGATCCAGAGAGAGGTGGTAGACCATGTCAAACTCAAGACCTGGGGGCCGATTCAGGCCCGTTGTACAGTGATACCCGGCCCGCAAAATCATATTAATTTTTTATTCTAACTGGCCCCCTCAGTAAGAAGTTTGCATATTTTCTCCAGTATAAAAATGTAAACTTAACCTTGATGGTTTGAAATATCCTTGTTAAGTCATAAAATTTAAAATAGTTAAAAAAAAAAAAAAGTGTTTTCTATCTTTATCTCACAATAATGACTTACACTTATGGTTTTGACTTTTTATTTCATGTTTTGTCCTTTTCAATTGATAATGTTGTCTTTTAAGCTCATATTCTGACATATTGAATTCACAATTTCCAATCTTGAGTCATATTTCTATTTTTTTTACCTTTTTTAACTCCAATTTTGACTTTTCATCATTTTGACCTTTTATACTCACAATTTAATATATCTCATATTTTGACCTTTTATACCCATGAGTTCAGTTTTCTAGCTCATATATTTGCCTTTTAAACATTATTTTACATTATTTTGACTTTTAATTTCATTTTTTGACCATTTTAACTAATAAGTTTGACTGTTTATCTCAGATTTTGAGCCTTTTTTGTTATCATTTTGGCTTTTTTTAAATCTCAAAGTCATTTATCCTTGATGCTACAATGTTGTTGTTTATATATATATTTCATCCCTGGTGAAAATTAGGTTGAGGGTTTATGGTTACATTTTGACCCTATTAGGCTTTAAGGTTAGACCTAAATTTAGAATCTGCCCCCTGTTGTGATTGAGTTTGAGACTCCTGAGCTAGAGCATGACAGTCAGACCACACCTGGCCACAGTAGTGCAGGAGGTCAACAAGATATGCTGGTGGTAGTCTATGTGAAACCTCAAAAACAGTCAATAAAATCTTAAAATTAGTCCTAAATTTCACAGGAAGCCAATGAAGGGAGGCTAGGGTAGGAGTTATTTTTTCATGAGTGGAGGTGGTGCAAAGAGTACAGTACAGTACAGTAGTCCTGACCTGATGTTATAAAAGCATGCTCTTTCAAAGTCATTTTTACAAACAGAAGATTTTATTGTTGCAAAAGAGTCTGACCTGGAAAAGGGTGTTTTGACAGCAGAGGTGATTATCAACAATAATACCCAAATTTTTGATGCATGTGCAGTTTTGGGCAGCCAATGGACTGAGAGAAGCTGCAAAGTCAGTCAGATTTGACCGTCAAAATGCAATAACCTCAGTTTTAATTCACCACATTAGCCAATTTTAATTTTCCCCTTATAGGGGAATGTGTCAGTGTGAGTGCAAATAAGACAGACACAGTATGCCGACAAGCACATAAAGAAACTGTTTTCATATTATTTTTTTCATTAAACATTGCGCGACATAAAGGGTAGCTGAAAAACTATAAGTGAATCTTTTCATTTAAACAACCCCTTTCTAATCCAAGGTCATTGAATGCAAATCTTGTGTTTATACAGGATTTATATATGGGTTACTAGCAGCCATGGCCTCAATTGTAAAGTTAATCAATTCAACTACTATATAGAGAATGTAAAAAAAAAAAAAAAAAAAAAATCTTTTAACTGATTTTTCCATTCCCAGAGCATGAAATAATGCTTGTTTGCCATTTATGGACTAAGCTTGATTCTACTCATCCTTGGTCTCAGGCTCTTTGTTCTCCATTACTGTGTAATCTTTGATAGTGAAACTGCAGTGGCGTCCACAACAATAAAAATTTTTTTTCAAAATACAATTGAAAACTTTACAAAAGTTTGGGAAGTTATACAGGAGTAGGAAAATGATGAGAGGGGTTTGATTTACAAAGTTGACATCCCTCTCATGACACTCCCAGTGAGGATACTCTCTGGCCTCTCATTGGTCAGCAGTGACATTGTAGTGTCAGCTCAGCTTGCGTGGGACCTGCCTGAGGTGATACAACAAAAGTGTGAGCTACCAGTTATGATCCCTAATAACCTGACACGCCAGATGGATTTGTTTCACACATCTGTCTGGGAAAGCTTCAATAGGAAACGTTTGAGAAAAGGCAGAGGCTTTGAAAAAAACTCGGAGGGTGATTGGATGAACGTTCTGTCTGTCACATCTCTACGGGCCAATCAGAGCAACAAAACACGTGGTGTAGTCGCTATCAAGCTGTACGTGCGCAGCTACTGAGGAATAACCTATGGGAATAACGCGAAACATGGCGACTATAGACATGTAAGTACTCGACTTGTGTCGTTTTTGAAAAGAAAACAACTCACTGCTGTTCTTTGTTCTTCTTTTAACAAAGAAATGTTGTCAAGTTCTGATAAAACTGGCGCTTTAGCAACATCCACACTGATCTCTTCTTCCATAATTGCACCAGCTCTTGCTGCTGCTTGTTAACGTCATGACTCCGCTGCACCTGAAAGTACTGCCCCTCGTCGCTGATTGGTCCTGTCGTTTTCTAACCGGGCCCAAACCGTTCAGATGGGAGCTTAACAAGATGGATTCGCCAGTGAAAAAAAAACAGGAAGTGGGCGTATCCATCTGCTTTGCAAGGTTAGATCCCTAATGGAATCAATGCAAAAAATGAGTGGAGTTGAGCTGTACCACATAGTTAAACAGCACCTAAAGTTGTCACTATTGTCTTTGATCTCCACACTTACCAGAATAAATCGGATCTAAACAGATATAAAATATTAATATGTGGGAAATTGATTGATGGGAGCATTCCTTTGTTTCAGTGGGCTTAATGTACAAAAGTAACGATTTTTGTGTGTTGTCTTCTCAACTTTGTCCCAGTGTGGTTTTTTCTTCATCCAGGCATGAAGCCTGTCGAAACCTCAGCTGGAGTCCATCGAAGATTCTCTGTGGCCCGGTCCTGCTCCCAGCATGGCAGGTCTGCAGCAGAGAAACCATGGAGGAATACTCTGTTTCCTGGGGGAAGACGATTCAGCTTCTTTGGATTTGACAACTTTCCCAGAGGTGAGATGAAGGGTGGGCTGTTAAAACTCCTGTATTCTACACATAAAAAAATGCACATCTGTCTTGATGTATACTTGAAAAGATTACACCACTCTCACATCTGTGAGGTAAACATGAAACTGCAGCGAACAACCCTCAAAAACCCTAAAGAGATACAAAGTTATAAAAACAAAATCAAAATCTGAAAACTACAACCTCTAAAACAAACTTTATAAAATGTTTTCTTGCATATTCTGTACAAGAGTTGTAAAAGTGGAATTCTCCATTCATTTTTCTTCTTGACAGCTGTAATTTGCCCTTTTGACACTTGAAGTAACATTGGATTCAGCGGTGTATTTTTAAAAATGTGATACAGTTGGTTATTGATGGCGTTTGGAGCCAGGTTAGCTGTTAACCTCTTGTTTTCAGTCTTTGTGCTAAGCTACTGTAGCCTGCTGCTAACATTAGCTACACTCAAACAGATGTTACTAGTCTATATCTGATTCAGTGCATTGCAAATTTCCGTTTAGATTTCACTTTTATTGTGAAATACCTTTGGTAGAGGCATAATTGGGATTAGAAGTTCCAGTTACACAGTCACAGCAGTTGCATGAGTCTCATGGTAGCAGAAGAACAATGGAGAAAAGTGGAGAGTAGTTTTTGTGAATTTTCATCCATTAATTCATTCAACCTCAATTTAACCTTGAAGAATTAGGCCCTCAGTCTTAATGATGCCAAGAGTATAATAATACCTAAATAAACATGCTTTAAACAGAACAGTACACACTGTAACAACTCATAATTTAACAATTCAGTATAAAGTTGTCACTTCTTTATTATAGCCCATGGCTTGTGGTGTTGTAATTTTTATCCTTGATAGGCTGGGGAATACATCGGTGCCAAAAAACATCCTACACAAGAAAACATCTGACAGATCTCTGTATTTATTGACATGGACATGACCGCTAGGTTTCACAAGGTAAACAAAGAAGTCTCGCAACTCTAACTTTAGTGATTTCGTAGCATTGTTGACCCTCTGACAGTAAGTATGGGTCAGGATATCTCACCCCAATCCCGGGAGTTAGCTTGTCACAGCAAGACAGCAAGTCTTTTACTGCCAAATAGTTATAATAATTGGAGTAGGCGTCATGATGATCCATATGTGAGCGAATTTCAGAAAATGTTCTGATTCTCCATTCTTCTTTATCTGATATGCCCAATACACTTGTAGGTATGACTTTATGATAGAGATGTATTGTGTATGTGATATGGGATGATATGAGACACTATGGTATAATTCAAACGAGTACTACATTATGATACTATGATTTGATGTAATGCAATGTGATGCTCTGCAATATGATTAAACACCACAGTTATATACAATGCAAAATGGTACAAAACAATACACTACAATATGATGTGATGCAATATGAAAAGAAACAAAATGATGGTTAATGGTAGATGAACTTGAGCTTGTGTTGTGCTTATTTTGTTGTCTGATTACACAAAGTGCTTTTACATAACAGGTCACACCTACCCATTCACTCCATTCACACACCGATGGCAGAAGTTGCTAAGGAGAATTGGCCATCATTATTAGCTAACCCCATTTAAGCACATTCACACACCAAAAGCCGAGGAACCAAAGTGGGGTTAAGTGTCTTGCCAAAGGAAACATCGACATGTGACTTGCAGTAGCCTGGAAGTCGAGTATTTACATGTCTATAGTTGCCATGTTTCGCGTTATTCCCCGTAGCTGCGCACGCCCAGCTCGATAGCAGCTACATCACGTGTTTTGTTGCTCTGACCGAGTTTTTGTCAAAGCCTCTGCCTTTTCTCAAACATTTTCTATTGAAGCTTTCCCAGATGGATGTGTGAAACACATCCATCTGGCGTGCCAGGGTACTTTTATCCCACTGTCAGCTTGTTTTTGGTCAGGTCTCTTCTGTTCACATTAATCTTATACATATCAAAAGAAACACCAGAGTCAGTCATGAAGTGGTGACGCATTGAGTCAAAGGGGAGGGATAATTTAATATCCATTTTTGGCATGAGCAATTAAATAAATGTATCACGTAAATCAGGACAGTGATTTATTGCCATGTTGATATTTGCCTCACCCCTAATTCAGTACTCTGCTTATATGATTCTTGACAATCCTATATGTTGTATTTCAGTCTCTCTCTAAGTCTTGGCTCTTAAGTTCAAGCTGTAAGTTTTCCTAATTTTCTTTTTTGTGCTGCTGCAATGCCCTCGTCCTCTAATTATGTCCTTAAGTAAATCCCAGTGAACCTGAAATACTTTAAAATATGCACAAGGATGAATGTATCGCCTTGAATGATTATTAATATTAAATTCAAATACTTAGACGGTAATAATTGCCTCCCTCTTTAAGCTCGGAAGAAGCAAAATTGCAGAAGTACATTAAAGGTCATGGCTTTATATAGAGGAAGCAGATGTATAATGAAATCAGCACATATTTCACTGTGAGCCCATCGAGCCTGCAGGAAGAAGTCGGGAGGTGTGTTTGCTGTATGTGTACTTTTGTGGAGAAGCAATAAAGCTGCTGGTAAGGCAGCTCCTTATGAACAGAGACAGAGAGTACAGTAAAGCAAACAGACTGTAAATCTACATAATAAAATCTAAATAAAATGGGCGTGAATCTACAAACCTGATCTGCCATGTGAAACTCTCTGGCTTCCTCACAGTGCAATGTCACATGAAGTTATCCTCACTCCCCACCCTCCAAGCCCCAACATCCACCCTCTCCCCTCTAGCTGCCAGTCACCCATGGGCCCCCCGACCTCCAACCTCCCACCCAAGCCAGCTACACACCCAGTCCTGATGCCTCCATGTCACGACACAACCATTCACACAGCATTAAGCATTATACAGTAAGGATATATTTATGTATATTAGGTCTTCTCGAAGAATCGTCTGCGGCGTGGGGTGAATTTCCGATGAACTCTGATCAAGTTGCTGTCTCTTAAGCTCCCGTGTCACACTGCAAACCTGCTCAGTTATATATCATGCAGCCACGAGGGAGCAGAGAGTACAGTACAAAACATCATTAATATGAAAATCATTAATATGGATCTGGGAGCAAGCAGAGCACATCCTGAAATAATGAGGAAGCCATGATTAGTAATGCTGTATCTTCACATTTATTATTAATTGTTTGAAAATAAGTGGGGAAAATATTGTGTATATGTTAATAAAGGGTCATTTACATTAAAAGAGATTTATATATTTGTGTTTTTAGAGCTGTAACTACAGACTTGCGCTGCTCCACAGCATCTTCAGAGCTATAACTCCAGCTCTTGACTTGTATTTCTCTATTTCTTCTTAATTTTGCGTTTTATGCAAAATATTTTTAACATTTTTTCTGACGAAATCTTCCATGATTTGCAGACGAGACGGCCACCAGAAAACACACTTAAGTTCAAAACTGCTCCAAATACCTCCCTTGAGAGTGAGAGAAAGAGAGAGAGATAGAGTGAGGAAGAGTGCAAAGGGGAGCGACCCAAAAAAGCATTGGTACCCTCCCTCCTCGTGCTGTACAGCATGGCAGTTAATTTAAATTCTGCAAGGAGACAACCCATAAATCACCTCCATTCTGACTAATGGCTTCTGCAACTGAGGGAAAACTCTTGCCTCTCTACCTGGAGACATTCTGCACTGCAAAAAATATAGGCTAGGTTTGTGTGTATGGAGTGGGTATTGTACTGTATGTATGAGTGCTTCACACAGACAGACAGTTTTTGAAAGAGTCAGCAGCCTGACTTACCCCTCCATGTGAGCAGCTTTCACTGGAGGCAGAAATCCCCCTGTGTTGCTCCATAATTAGCCCCCATAACTGCAACACACTGACGTCAGGAGTGTGTGACACTAACCTAACCTTGGACTGGTTTCCAAAAAAGAGCACACGAGCTCAGCTCACCCAGATTTGTGACTCATGTAAATCTTAAAAGTGTCTTTTTTTGTGTTCTAGAAAGTAACACCCAAGGGATTATTAAAGTTAAATTTGGATTACCTCACAGTGGATGTTTTTTTTTTTTTTGTACTAATATTCAAACATTCTCATTTAAAGGAGAACTACAGAGAAAATATTTGAAGTCTATCAGTGAGTAAAAAAGGCTCCACTCTTTTGAAAATATATAGTTGACTGTGACATAACATCAGAGGAGCAGTGTTATATTTAACGAGTTTACTTCTCAAAAACAAGAACATTTAATTCCTATCTACATACCCACATCAACTCTGTGAAGTTCCTATTAAGCTTAAAAAGGAATCCTCATCATATAGTCCCCTCCAAAAGTATTGGAAAATGAACACCAGCTTTTTAGGTAAGCAAAAATATTGGAACAGATAGACTTTAAGCAGATTAAAGTGATAAAGACTTAATATTTAGTTGGAAATCCCTTTCTTGCAATGCCTGCATCAAGTCTGTGACCCTCTGACATCACCAAACTTTTGCATTCTTCTTTTTTGACGCTTTTGTTTTGGGGGGTTTCTCCCTTCAATCTCCTCTTTAGCAGATAAAATGCATGCTCTATAGTGTTCAAGTCTGGAGACTGACTTGGCCAGTCTAATCCACAATTTCCACATAGGATGACTGCGCAGAACACCGAAGCACCGCGGGTTTGGTCTGACCAAAGGAGAGTGACCTCGCCCACTGGAATCAAATTTTAGAGCGCTGCGCCACGGCGTGCAGCCCTTATCAGCGGGCAGAGATCACGGGAGAACTGCGAGTTCACACAGGAATAGTATGTCAACAGCGGACTATTTTACCTTTTGGGGTTTATTTATCATCCTTTCCGGTATAAGTCCATGATATTACTACTTCCTCCACTGGGTTTGTACATAGGAAGTTAAAAGGTTAATGTTTGCTTAAGGGATTTGTGGTTTTATGTAGAATTCTTTGAATATCCTCAAAAGTTAACTTTTCCTTGTCAATGGCGCTGTTGTAGCTCTGTGATCCACTGACCTCTTGGTGACCCTTTGCTCTCGCTGCAGGATGAGACATAATGTTGATATAATGATGATTTATGACCAGGAGTCCATGAATTGTATTGTATTTTGAAAGTACAGGATATTCTACGCTTGTGACTTCCTTTTTGGTGCTTTCTGATCAACGGGTATTGATGTGGTTTGATTGACCAGCACTAAAAATATACCTCCAGCGTATCTCGAAGTGGCGCTCCAGGCAAGCGCTGCTGCCGGTCTGTACAACGGCTGTGGAACTGCTCTGATAGACAAGAGAGGGAGCGATTTGCTCTGCAGTATGATTCGCCAGCGGATTGCGATGTGGTCGCTTTATGTGGAAATTGGACGTAAAACCTTCCACTTCTTGCCTCTGATGAACTCCTTTGTTGTTTTGGCAGTGTGTTTTGGGTCATTATCTTGCTGCATGATGAAGGATCTCCAAATCAGTTTGGTTGCATCTTTCTTTAAATTGGCAGAAAAAATGTTTCTGCAGACTTCTTAGTTCATGTCTGCTACCATCATGTGTTACATCATCAATGGAGATTATTTAGCCCGTCCCAGCAGAAGTCATGCGAGCCCAAGCCATGACATTACCTCCACTGTGTTTCACAGATGAGCTTGTATGTTTGGTTCCTTTCTTTCTCCAAACTTTAGTCTTTCCATCACTTTGGTAAAGGTTTATCTTTGTCTCTAGAGTTTTTGTTTTTTTTAGCTTTAGCTATGTAATCCAAGTAGTTTATGTAGCTAACATAGTTTAGTTTGTTTTAGATTTAGCTATGTAGCTAACATATCTTTGTTAACTTTAGCCTTAGCTACATCAGCTGTTATAATCTATCTTAAGCAAATGTATTGTAATCTAACATAGCTAAAGAAGCTTTGTTTTCTCTAGCTTTAGCTATGTATCTGTGTAACCCAAGTAGCTTATGTAGTTACTAAGTTTTGTTTGTTTTAGATTCAGCTACCTTGCTAAAATAGCTTGTTAAATTTAGCCTTTGCTATGTTAGCTGTGTTATACTGTTTTCATGGGTGACAAGCTTTTACCTGTACACAGACTGCATACTCAGCTTATTAAACATTTTGTAATGAGGTTGTGCAGGTCAGGTTTTTGACTTATAACTTTTGGTATCCTATCCCTAACCTTAACCCTTACTCTGACCCTAACTCGGAAGTTTAGTCCAATTTTATTTTGAAAATTTTAACATGTATTTCCACTCTTGAAAGATGCTGCATCTCACTGTGGTGGAGTGGCACCTGAGATCTGTGGTCTTCAGCCTGTCTTGCAGTTTTTTTATGGATCGATAGCATCCTCATATTGATGAATCTGACAGCATTTTGTATCAAGCTGAAAAACATCATCATTGCCTGTTAGCTAGTTAGCTGTTTGTGGGTGTGATATTTCAGTTGAATAAATGAAACCACAGCAGGTCAGCCTTTGTAAAACATAAAAGCTGAGATTTATTCTCATCTTAAAATATATAGATAATTAAAATGATTTTTTTTCTGTGCAAAAATCCCTTATTTAGACAAAAGTGAAGTACTGATCTTTGGGTGGTCCTAGGGATTAGCTTGCAAGGTTTTGTAATGTTAGGGGTACATTTTCTGCATTAAATATTATGATTTGGTTTCCTGCTGTGATGGAGGAACCCTGAGGATAGCCAACCATGCACTCTGCATACTGACACATGAGTGAAGTGATAGCCAATACAGAAGTCTTACAAAAGAAAGAAGCACAACAACTGCAGCAAATAGACTTTTTACTCTCTTACAGCTTGCTCTGCGTGTTCAGCCCATGATCAGGCTGTTTCCATGGCTCCATCCATTTTTTTATTTCATTTCCATGAATTTTCACAGAAGAAAATAGTCCAAAACCATCAGCAGTATCTCCCGTCCATTTTCAGCCATGTTGGTTTACTCTGTTTACTTGGTTTTGTTTACTTAAGGTTTTGTGAGTTTCCAGTCTTTGGAGTGGAGACTCTGGCTGTCTGTGAATGAAATCTGTTATTGTGTGTAGTTTTGGTCATATTGTTACTCTCTTCACACTATAGGAAGAAGACTGTTTAAGCTGCCATGATGATTGGAGGTCTTCCACATTTGACATCTGGTAAGATTTTAAAGTTTAAAGTTTTTAGTGGACCAGGCTTCAGCAAAAAGACTCATAAGATAGGTAGATGTATCCAAGCAGAACATTAAGCAATCATCAGATTTTCATAACAATCTTTCATTTACACAGAAAAGAGAAAACTGATATTTGTTTAAACAGTCGCAAAATTGGCATCACCAGTGTACAACTGGCTTGGCAACATTTATCCTTTTGTTTTGCATATGATTAAAGACACTATATGGATGAAATTGTTCATCTGCTTGACCCTTACACCAACAGGGACGGAAATTACATTGTATTCAAATACATGTATTTTAAAATGGGGTTGGCCCCACTTTTGCAGCTATAACAGCTTACACTCTTCTTGGAGGGCTTTCCACAAGATTTAAGGTGCTTAAGAAGAACTTCTTTTTCCAGTTCGTACCAAAGGTGCTGGATGGGGTTGAGGTTAGGGCTTTGTGTGGCCCAGTCACACTGATCTCATCAAACCATGTCTTAATATTCCTTGCTTTGGGCCTTCCCCAAACTGTTGCCACAAATTTGGAAGTGTAGCATTGTCAAAAATGTCTTGGTATGCTAAAGCATTAGGATTGCCCTTAAAGCCCAATACCATTATCCCTTCTCCACCAAACATCACAGGTGGTACATTACAGTCAGGCAGGTAACTTCTCCAAGTATCCACCAAACCCAGACTCACCAATGTGACTGCCAAACAGTGAAGCGTGATTCATCACTCCACAGAACACCATTCTACTGCCAAAAGTCCAGTGTTAGTTTGGTTTACACCACTCCATCCGATGCTTGGCATAAGACTTGGTGATGTGAGGCTTCCTGCAGCTGCAGCGGCCATGGAAACCCATTTCACAAAGCTCCATTTTTTTGGCTTACACTAATGGCAGTGGAAGTTGGGAACACTTCAGCTATGGAATTAGCATTGGCTGAGTTGCTGCTGTTCCTAAATGCTTCCACTTTACAATAATGTCACTCACAGTTGTATACCTGCTGAAATATCCAGCAGGTACTACACTTGGTACACAGGTACTACACTTGAAGTCAGTGAGCTCTTCAGAACGACCCATTCTGTATCACAAATGCTTGCAAATAGAGACTGTATAACCTTGCAAAGCAGATGGATACGCCCGTTTCTGTGTTTCTCACTGGCGAATCCATCTTGCAAAGCTCCCATCTGAATCGTTTGGGCCCAGTTAGAAAGTAACAGGACCAATCAGCACCGAGGGGCAGTACTTTCGGGTGCGGCGGAGTCGTGACGTAAGCAAGCAGCAACTAGAGGTGCAATTATGGCAGGAGACATTAGCGTGGATGCTGCTAAAGCACCAGTTTTATCAGAACTTGACGACATGTCTTCGTTAAAAGGATAACAAAGAATAGCAGTGAGTTGTTTTCTTTTCAAAAACAACAAAAGCCAAATACTTCCGTCCATATACTTTAGTGTATCACTTGATTACTTTAACATTAGAGAGTACCAATTCTCCGGCAAGTTCTGAGGCCTAAGGAGCTCCTCAGTAGTTTAAATACCTTTAAATACCTTAGTCTTTTTACTTTGAAATATCCGTCAGGCTTGATTAAAAGTTTTCTGACTGGAATAATTCCACATCAATTACTTGATAAATTGCTCCTCATATCACACATCCCTCTATTTGTGCCACAAAAACTTCAGAACTAGACCAAACATCTTTGTGCATATATTTGTGTGTGGTAGCATGTGCTCCAAACAGTGATGTCCCACAGTGATGTCGGGGGGATCCTGGCACGGCTGTAGCGGCAGACGTGGGGGTTAGGGACAGTTTGGGACTCCTTGCTGAGGGCAACCGGCCACTCGTGTGCGTTTTTAGTCGCTCTTCAGTTCCCTGTCAGTGTCGCCCTCTGCTCTGTGGGAAGAGACATGTCTCCTCAGGGTCTAGTTTTCTTCTTCAGAGCCTCCTCATGGCCTGTCACTACTCATCTGAGTACGGCCGTATGACCGATATGAAACATGGAAAAAAGTCTCCCTCCTTTGATCTGTTTTGATACCTCATGCAGACAAAAGGAAAACAGTCTTGACTTGTGGATATACAGTACTTTTGTGTTTGTTTGTTGGTCTCATCCCTTTCCCAACAGCATTAAATATTAACTAAATTCACAAACTTGGGGATTTGATTTATTTATGGCCTTTTTCTTACAAATACTTGTTCCTCTTTTCTATCTGATAAACAGCCCCCACTCGGTTGTTGTTCAGCATGGATTGATACCTTTCTTGTAACAAACAAATGCTGTTTCTAAGAACAAGTCTGTTAAAAAAAGATTAGCCTGTCATTGTGAAAAAAGAACACAGAAAACACAAAAAGACCAACATGTAGAGTGAACCAGAGGAAGATTAAAGCATGTGCTTCCTGCTCTGTAATCTTTTAGTGTCTTTGGGCGTTTAGTCGACACACTCCCCATGTAATGGGGCTATCGTTGTGCGCTGACCTGGAGTAACCGGCTCTGGCTGGCTTCGCCTCCTATTCCCTCCCAGTGACACGGATGACCTCTGCTTGTGATTGGGGCCTCCAATCTCCCCCCTGTGGGTCATACATGTGTTTTAAAACTCTCCTCCCTCAGTCCCTCTGCCTCCTTTCTCATGTTTCTTCATCCAAGTGTGTTGTGGGTTGCTTGGTGGCAGTTTCCCACTGGGATCTTACAGATCTTTGGAGGAGGTTTGAAGCTGTGAGGCGTGACACAGATCACAAGGCTACGATAGAGTTCCAGTCCTCTGGAGCACAAGAGTCAAGCCTTATGGCCCTCATGCCTCTGTGTCCAGCTGTGGAGCACAGATATGAGCTTCTGACTTTAAGGCCCGGCCCACTGTCACCCCATCCTGAACACCCCTCCATCGGCTCCCTCCAGATCAAACAGCTGGGCAGTGCTGGACACCAGGAGTACTGTTGCAGCTGCAGTGGCTAGCTTCAACCATGCCTTGCACTTTTCACCCATCCCACTGACCATTAATGACTGTGATCAATCATACGTGGAGCGAAACTGCAAGAAACTTACACAAGATAAGTGCTGAGGTTTGAACCCCCACCGGCCAAGCAGGTGTTGCGTTTTTTGGTCACAGCCAGGAAAACGGCACGAAGGGTCACTCAGACAAAACACATGAAGAGGTCATTCATTCATCTTGTATTTTATTCATCATGCATCCTTTTTTTTACCATCCCATCAGACATGAGATTCCTCTTGAGAGTTTTCCCTCTCCTCTCTAAAGCCCTGCTCCTGTAATCCAATCTCATTAGCCCCTATGAATGGAAGTCTCTCTGTGTGAATCCATTAAGAAGGCTTCCCTGTGGCTCCCTCTCTGTAATCTCTCTAACCCTGTGGGATTAATCACCCACAGAGAACTGAAATCGATCCATTTAATCACTTAAAGATGTGACAAAAACGCTGCAGCATGGGAATATGGTGGAAAATTGTTGTCCAATAGGTATTCAATGAACAGAAGCGGGGGGAACAGACATAGGGCTGTGAAATTTGCAGAAAAAATCATCAGTAGCACAATGATGAGGCAATCATTCCACGTATTTGTGCCGTGGCTTTTAATCTGAGAAGAAAATGAGCAGGGAAGAAACTTATATCCAAAATAAATAAACATTTATAAAAAAAAAAAAAAGCCCAGGTAATGAGTTTGACCAAGACAATTCTGCCATTTATTTGAAGTAAACAAGACTTATTGTTCCAACCACTTTTTTTTTTTATCTGGTCTGCATGTTTAGCTGAGGTGCATATATGAGAAATGGGGCCAGTGTGTGGAGGAATGCTGTAACGTTTAAGGTTTGATGATGCCTCCATAAGCCCATAATGAGAAGGAATGAGGGTCGACGGGCAACGTTAACCCACTAATAAAATCTGCCTCCCTTTAAAGGGTGTGAGAAAACCACAATTACCCCCCTGACATTTTTTACTGCATGATTTATGAACTGAATATTGCATCTCCCTCTGTAACCCTTATTCTGGCTGCCTAGTAATAAAGGGAAGTTAAGGGGCAGTATCGATTGGCTAAAAAGCAGTCTTTGATTTGCCGCAGACCAGCCGATGAATGGAGAGGAGAGGAAAAAGAGAAGAGCTCAGATATTGATGAGGTTTTTCTATCCCACGGCCTTCCACCATGCAAGCAGCCCCCTGGCCGTCTGGACACCCGCCATGTGTGAACAAGCTTTCAGCTCACATCATCTTCTCCACTTCCACCTATAATTGGCCATATGTGTCACCAGCACCCTGCTGCTGCTGCTGGAGGGAAGGAAAGGGAGATCACAGCTTTGACAAGGTGATTGTTGGATGAGTCTGGCTTTGACATGTCCTGTAAGCTTCAGCAAACACTTCTGAACTCACGGGCCTCTTCTACAACTTCAATTAGATGCCACCTGTTAGGTTACAGCAGTCTGCTTAGTTATAGCAGCTGCGTTACCACCCTGGCTGTGAAGTAGTTAGAGGTTTTAAACTTTAAGCGCTTGTCCTTCATACACACTCATAATGAGATAGTTATAGCATCTCAAGAGGATTTTTCTCTTAGCTCTGCTGCAGACAGAAAAAGTGCAGTAGATCATGAGCGGGCCAACCACTGAATAAGCTGAATACATAATGCCCTGTGGCATGTGGCATTCAATGAGCATTCATTAACCTTTACTACTGCAGGAAGTTACCAATGTTAATGTAAACCCTTTTTCTTTAAACAGAGTTGCCTTTTTTAGGTTATGATAACTGTGTGGATGGGTACACTAAAATAAACCATTAGGAAAGTAAAGTCAGACTTATAAGCTAAGCCATAATGTGCACAAACATAAGGATGCCAGAGGGTAAAGTAGAAGACACGGACACTACTGTAACGGGAAAGAATTGAATTTGTGAGAAGAGGCAAAAATGGGCAGAAAAAAGCCATGAAAATGGGTTTAAAGAAGAATGAGTATAGCAAAACTGGTCAAATGTGACTTGAAAACAGGAAAAAACTAAGAACTAGTGATGGAAAAGGGTTAAATAGTGGTAAAAATAGGTTGGAAAAAAGCAAAAAGGAGTGAAAAAGTGGCAAAATTGGTAAATGTGGATTGAAAGAGGCAAAAATGATTGAAAAAGTGTCAAAACTGGCCGATTTTGGATGGACAGTGGTAAAAATGGGTCTGAAGAGGTTGGAAATGGGTAAAAACAGGCAGCAATGCATAAAAGGAGGAAAAATTAGCAACTAGTGAAACAAATAGGCAGAAAAAGTCATGGAAGTGGCAGAAATTAGTGAAAAAGGCAAGAATGAAAAATGGCAAAACTGCTCAAATGTGGGTTGGGATTGGCTAAATGGATAGAAATAGTGTTTATAAAAGGGCAAGAATAAGGGAAACGTGGCATAATAGACAGAAATGGCTTAAATTGGCAAATTGTTAATTTGTAAAAGAAAAAAACAGACAAAAGTGAAAGTTTAAAAAAATGGATGGAAATAGTGGTGAAAATTGGCTAAAAAGTGTCAAAATAGTCAAAGAGAGGCAAGAATGATTGAGAAGTGGCAAAACTGGTAAAGTCTGGGTTAAAAGTAGTAAAATGGACAGCAATAATGATGAAAAGGGGTTAAAAAGTGGCAAAATAGGATGAAAAGAGGCAAGAATGAATGAACAGTGGCAAAATGGTAATGTTGGTAAATGTTAATTGAACGCAGGTGACAAAAGTGCAAAAATAAGTAATTTCAACATCAAAATCCAATAATAATTCAGTTACTTTTATAAGATGTGAGCACCAGTGGTACTGATCTAACACACAGGCATTGATATCATCAATAAATCATAACTGGGGGGCATTCTGTGGGTTTTTTTAGGGGCCCAGCCAATTCTATGGGCAGGCCTGGATCATGAGCAGGCCAACTAAACTGAATATATAATGCCCTATGGCATGTGGCATTCAATGAGCATTCATTAACCTTTACTGCTGCAGGAAGTTACCCACGTTAAGTAGGGAAGTTAGCTATGTGTGCAGACAGGTAAATCAGATCAGGTAAATATCATTGGACGAAGAAAAGAAGCTCAAACAAACACAAAATACATATTTTTACATATGCATGAATGAAATGCATTATTAGTCGGTGAGATTCATTGTCAGCGTAGTTGGAAGGGAATGTGTCAATTAGAGAGAGGAAAGAGGAGGGGAAAGGTCAGAGATTGGATAAGGGTTCGTCCCTCTTCCCTCATCTAAATGGCAAATGTCACAGCAAGCCGGCAGAGCGAGCGCCTGCTGAGCGCAGGAGAAAGGTGACTGAAAGGGGCTGGTATAGTGAGCAGGGGAGACTGAGGGGAGGGGAGGGTGAATAAGTGGGAAGGATGGGAAATGTTGCTGAGTGGCTGCTGGGCAGAAGCTAAGTGGTGAGTAATGATAGTGATCATGCCAGGTGGGATAGCAAGAGCAGCCAGCACAGGGCAGCCGGCAGGGGGTTGGCCATGAGGGCGTATGAAGGCTAAAGTACATGTGGGCGTATTCTACTCCTCGTGGAAAAAAAGCACTAAATGCACATACAAGAAAAAGAAAGATCATAATTAAGTGTTTATTAAAAGAACTGGAAGTGTCAAAGGGATTTATTTTCCTTTATTATCTGCATTTGCTTTCAAGATATATACTTTTAGCTTTTCTTCTTCCTTTTACCCTTTTTTCTTGCTATTCACAAATAAGAAAATATCATTCTTTAAAGTTTTTTATGATGAGGCTAGTAGTTGAAAAACCAAATGTCAAACCAATTAACATCCTTCCTCATTCAATATTACCACAAATATCTGCTTGTATCTGAGACACATATCACTAAAAAAACTGCAAACCAAAGTGGGCAGAGTTACAGCTTCTGACAGTTGATAAGTGGGCTGATTCGACACTTTGACAATGTTTATTTGTACCTAAATGGGCTATAATCAGAGTGCTCAGAGAGTCCGCTCACCAGGATGATTTTTGTATTTAATTATCCAGTTTGCCACATGAGAAAAGCTCATGCCATGAGGGTTGTTGTGGTACCATCTTTGCTGTCAAAATCCTCTCCCTTGCCGCCTCTAATCTGGTGATTATCTAATAACAGGCTGCTGCAACGCATCGTGACGACCACCACGCAAGTTCATGATGTTAATGAGACATTTTGCCAAAGGACATTAAGATTGTATCTTCACCTTCTGACTCAGGATGTCAGCGACACACTGTGTGATGAGCCGGTTTGTGCAGCGTGTAATTGTGGGATGCTGGCATCATGATGGCTTTTCTATTTGGAGGACATAACATGCACTCAAGTGGCTGCGCAGCTATGAACTCCAGCTTGTGCATATTTTTATGCATCTCCCTTTATGTTGTTGTTTATACTCAAATAGTTGTTTGCT
The DNA here is from genome assembly GCF_018320785.1 of Cheilinus undulatus. NCBI lineage: Eukaryota > Metazoa > Chordata > Actinopteri > Labriformes > Labridae > Cheilinus > Cheilinus undulatus. The sequence continues at coordinate 19,843,647 of NC_054885.1, forward strand.
TTTATGTGAGAGGCATTGGAGTTTCAGATGCATTTTTTCAGTGTAATGCAGCCTGATGTCTGCAGACTAACCTTGCAAAGCCGATGGATTTACCAGATTTAATTTCAGTCATCAGGCGGATCGATCTTTCTAAGCTCCAATCTGAGAACAGCCAGACCAATCAACATCATTTGAGCATAATGAGGTGTTTGTTTTTGTCAGAACTGGATATTTCTTTATAAGAAAAGCAGTGAATCGCACTGAAAGCTTCTCCAGGAGGAGATGTGTTTGTTCTTCTCATGGCCTGCTTGGGAATGAGTTTGTTATAGTTACAGGCAGGGTTGTAGTTGTACTGCAATGACTGTTGCTAGTTTTATCAGAAATGGACCACATTTCTTTATTCAAGAAGAGCAGAGAATCACACTGAAAGCTTTTCTTGGGGATAAAGATGTGTTTGCTTTTCCCCTGACCAGCTTTGGCATTTGTTTGTTTCACTAACTGGCTCCACTGATGGTAAGCAATGATAGAGGCTACTGTGTTAAGTTCACTCCTGAGCTGTGCATGCCCTCTACATCACATTTTATTGCTCTGTTTGGCCAGTATTGAATGAGACAGTCTGTCTGGCGTGTCAGGCTATCCTAATTATCAGCAACAATTTAAAAGGAACCGTACGTAATATGACAAGTTCCTCTTATTTGATTGATGTTTGTATCTTTTATATGTGTATTGGAAAAAAACTCACTAGATATCTGCATTTAGATAAGACTTTCAACTACTCACAAAGAAGCCACCATGCATTAGTCTGCTGGGAAGTGTGACGTCATCGGGCTACATCTGCCCATGCTATTTATATGTATTATGAACATGGTCACACTTGTAGGGCAGAGAAAAATTGTTAAGAATGTACTCTTTGAGTATATCAACTGTAGTCATAGAGGCAAAAAGACAGCGAGTGGAGTTGATATTATGTCTATTTTAGGGCGTGCAGAGAAAGAGAGTGAGAGCCTACCTGGGCAGTCCTGGTTGATACCTGTACAGTTCTATGTACCACTGTTCACTCTTGATCCTCATTATAGCCCAGTGTCTCAGTTATTGGAACAATCACCCTCTTCATATGCAAATAACAGAAAAATATTGGCAACATACCACAAACACAATCTGTGCATTATTTAAGCTGACCTTTACCCCTGTTTTTTTTGTACACAGATGTCATTAAACATGATGTTTGGCATGTAGGAACAGAGCATTTTAAAGACGGACCAGGCAATTTTTGCTAAATTACTAATATTGAAGACATAAACCAGGTTACATGGAGCCTAAACAGAAACAATATCTCTGAATTTTGTGAATCACATTATCCAGAGATATTACCAGCAAGGATTTATCTTGTGAGTTTAATTTGTGTATACAGAGACTCGCAAGATAAATGCTTGCTATAAATATCTACGGATGGCATGAATCACACCAGTCCATCTGTTTAATACTGACATTATTTCCTGTTTTTAAAGGCTATTGGAGTTGAATGGGGCTCTCTTTATTTGCATATGAAGAAGTAAAGCGTTCAGGTGATGACTGAGACAGTGGGATATGATGAGGATCAGATCAGGGGTAAAGAGCAGTACATTTATTTATTTAACCTTTATTTAAGCCTTGAAAAATCGTTGAAGTTTTCCTTGTTTACAATGATGTCAAGATACAAACAGAAACAAACAGAGGAATGATGCTCAGTTAAAATAATCACACACCATGGTAAAATGATTTGAGAGCATTTCCTTAAATTTTCCAAGAGAAACAAAATTGCCAATCTTGAGATTGGCAGATTTCCCAAATTCAGAGTAAACCCTTGGGACCTGCAGCAATAAGCAGTCAGAGCGAGTATTATAATGTCCTGTGGATAAGTTCAGCATAGATGAGATATAAGACGGTGTATGTCCAGTCAAGGATTTGTAAATGAAAACATACAAGTGTTTATCATGTCTTTGTGCCAGAGAGGACCAACCAACTTTGTCATACAGAATACAGTGATGAGTGTTACAAAGGTCCCCAGCCATGAATATAAGAGCAGAGGGATACACAGAATCTAGAGGTTTGAGTGTGGAAGCAGCAGCATGTCTATAGCCAATATCACCATAGTCAAGTACAGAAAAATCACCTCAACTAATATTTTCCTTCAGTAAGGAGGAAAAATTTGCTTTATTTCTATACAAAAAGTTTATGTTGAAGTTTGCACTGTGATATTCAATATACTGTTTAAATGTAAAAGATTCATCTATCCAAATACTAAGATATTTATACACTGATACCCTTTCAAAACTGTTACCAGTAACTGTGGATAGATGCAGACTGTTAAAATCAATATCTCTAGCTTTAGAAAAGATTATAAATTTGTTTTTGCTTTAATTAAGTACAATTTTAAGAGCCACAAATGCATTAAGAAGACTGTTAAAGGCAGGTTGAAGTTTTTCTACAGCCAGCTGAGCAGAAACAGGAGAGCAATATAAAACAGTGTCATCTGCATAAAGATGAAAATCACAGTCTGATAAAGATTAATTAATATACTATTTTAATATAAATAGTAAATAAAACAGGGCCCAAAACTGATCCTTGTGGGACACCTTTTGTTAGAGATAAGAACAGATAGGATTTTTCCAGCCTTTACACACTGTGATCTGTTAAAGAGATAATCATAAAACCAGTTACAAGCAATTGAATCAAACCCAAAGTTATTAAGTGTCTGGGTCAAAGGACCATGATCAACTGTGTCAAATGCTTTCGATAAATCAATAAAAACAGCAGCACAACACCTCCTCTTATCCATCTTAGAAACAATACTATCAATAACCACAGTGACTGCAGAGGTGGTGCTGTGCTTTGCTCTAAAACCAGATTGATGGGGGCTTAAAATAGAATTATTGGACAGAAACGTTTTGAGTTGTTTGTTAAGCAGTGATTCCACAATTTTTGACAGACAGGGTAGTTTGGATATTGGACGATAATTATTCGGATTGCTTGTTTCTCCACTTTTACATAACGGGGTCACCAGAGCTGATTTCCAAACAGATTGGAAGACACCAGAACATATTGACAGGTTAAATATGTGAGTAATTTGCTTATAAATTAATGGGGATGAAAGTTTTAAGAAAAATGGATCCAGATTATCTGCTCCTGCTGATTTCTTGGGATTGATGGATTGTAATGCAGTAGCTCCTTCATATGAAGAAAAGGGCTGTAATGTAAACTTAGGACTATGGCTGCTGGTGCATGTATAAATATTTTTCATAGGTGTTGGTCCTGTATCATTGTCATTAAATTTGAATAAATGACCAGCAGCAGCAAAGTGTTCATTAAAAGCTGAGCTTGGTTGTTCATAATACAGTATAAAGGTTAGATGGGCGACTAATGCATAGAAATAGTACGGGCAGAGGACCGCTAACGCCCTATGATGTCACACTACCCAGAGTGCAGTGCAGACTAAAACAGCAGCATTCAGCATTAATTTAAAACATTTTCAAAGTACAGATATCTAGTGAGTTTTATTGTTAAATATACATATAAGAGATACAAATGTGTGACCATGCAGGGTTCACTGTAAGTAACAATAAATTACTCAAGGTACAAACAGAGGTAGATAATTGTCTTATCAATCAAATCAAATACAGCTGTTTTTAAACAAATGCTCCTCCTATCAGTGATCATGATCTAATTTGTTATTTACTGTTAGAGAAAAGGGAGTAATGTCTCATTTTAAGTTATTTTGCCCAGTAAAGCTTAATCTTTTGAGGGAGTGAGGCTGGTCCTGGATGAAGACACCAACTTGGTCAATTATTCATTTATCATTTCATCCATATGCATACACTGTAGTCACTCTTTACTTCCTTAATTAAGAGAAAAGAAGCATAGCTGAAGCTACTTTTGACTTTGTTGCTTTCATTGTTAGATTGTTTCTCCCATATTACAAAAACGATGATGATGAGTCAGAGTGAGGTCTGTAAGGCCTTGACCCTCATGAATTGAAGAGTTATTGTCTCTTTTTTTGACATGAAGATGGATGATATGGAGAAGTTCGGCTATATGAACTGGACAGGACCTGATATTTTGTTTTTGAAAATGTGACTTTTTCCTTATTTCACCTGCTATTAGTGGACCTGAGAACATCCAGCAGCATCAGAAGCTGAACCAGGCCGAGACATTGGGGAGGCCGAATTATGGGGATTTCATCCCCTTCTGAAGGAATGGCAGAGAGGGGCACTGGCTCCACGTCTGGACTCATGACTTAGTGAGACACACTGCACCTCTGGAGACAGGCCACCATCTGGTGTCTGTCACTGAGTTAGCATGACACCATGACGAGTAACACATCAGCTTTACAATGTCCGCCTGCCTCTCTTTCTGTCTCTTTTAGACTCTTCTAGAGAGTGGCATCTGCCACCGCCCCTCCTTCCTCATCTCTCTCAACCACCCTCGCTGTTCTCACTCCTCATCTCTCTCTATATATCTCAGTCTGGTCTGAAGCTGGGCGAGAATCTGCAGTGGGATTATGTACTGTGAGCTGCTAATAATGTTGAAGAGCCTCCTGGGCTCCTGCTCCCGAAGCAGCGGTGCAATAAAGCCAGGAGCTAGGAAATACATGGCTATTTAATGGAAACCCAAGCTCCTGAGCTGCTGTGCTATATTTACAGGTAGCCTTTCTGCCTCAGCTTTTTGCATCCTGCGCTTGTCTGCCTCGCCTCGTCCGCCCGTCAGCCACCTTGGAGGAGACCTGACATCTGCTGTTCCTTGTGACTCCCCTACAGCCTCCCACGCCACTGCCACAAACACGAGCTCTGTATGAACAGGCAATAAAGAAGGAACTGTAGCAGGCACTCATGTTCTTATGCTGGTAAAAAAATGACACATGGTTATGCAATTGAAAGAAATTATAATTCTATTGAGAAAATATGGACAGAAAAAGGCGGGAGAGGGTCTTCTCTTCATCACAGTTTGCTGTTTGTTGTACTTAGTGCTTCTGCCTGGTTTCCCAACTCTTCAAATCTCACCATTTAGTTAATACCATCTGTCTCACACCCAAGTCAGAATGGATTTGACACAACAGGGCCACTGTTTTGTTGTCTTGTTCTATTTATTCCTCGATAATGAGAAATCAGCAGAGGGACTGGCATGATGCTCGCTGCCACACATAACACCCATGATACTCTTCCCGGCCCATATGGCTTGTCTACAGGGGGCTACTTGACTCTTCTGACTCTCATGCACCACAAGCACACTTCTTGATCTCGCATCTTCAGAGGGTTGCCATGAGTCCACACTGCAATGCATCCCGGTTTAAACAGAATAACTTTTCTGCAGTGTCTCCACTGGATACTCTGTCATATCCCTGCAAGTGTTTTCACAGTAATTGACAGCAGGGTAGATTGTCAAAAAAGCAGCAGCAGCAACAAAAACTGGAGAGAAAACATCCCGGAGAAGTGACGGTGCCTGTTGGGACATGCCTCAGGATTTAAGCTGTCATAATTGTCCCCTCTTTGTGGGACACTTTGTCCATATGCGGTAATCCCGACTTTAGCCTTGTGTATTCAGTGCGTCACGTCTCCAAAAGAGCAGACAGCACTGTGTGACTAATTACACTGTGTTGGAGCGTTCGAAGGACTGCAGATTGTTGATGGCATGCATGCAATGTTTAATTCAGCGTCCCGGCATGAAGACTTAAAAATCTTGTGACGGCCTGGCTTTGTAGCAGCAGGCTCTGGCGCAGACGAGGCTCACATGTACTCCCCAGTGTCACACACAATAATGCATGCTGTCTCCTACAGCGCAGTACAATAGTGTGAAAGTGCAATGCTTTAAACAATGCACACTCCACTTTACTGTGGTTAATATATGTTTCATTTAATTAAAAACTCGATAACACAGTTGGCAGCACAGCAGCTGTGAAAGCAGCCAAGTTAAGCGATGCATATGCCATTGATCTTGCTTTTCAGTCTTTTTGTCATCATCATAATTTGGCCATGACTTTTGAGGGTGACTGTGGTTGGTAAATGGGAATGTCATCTTTGCAAAAAGCTTTTGTCATGCTTGCTGCATCTCTGGCTTCCATCTTAGTTTATTGTCTAACAGAACAGGGCAACAAGACCTCTTATGCCCACTAAACTACAGCTACTGTTCTCACTAAAATCACTTCTCTCAGTAAAGTATCTGTCAAATCTTTTCTCATCTCTGTAATAGTAATAAGACGTTTAGTAATCTATCCTCATAATCATAATACTGTTAATTACAAACAGCTTTCTCCTTTTAAATCTACGGCCTATCTTTATACTCCTTTTGTCTTACTGTATAAAATGCTGGGTCTCCTTGCATTTTTTTTCATGTAATTTAAATGGAAACGGAACAGCCAGCGAACACAATGTCCTTTAACGTCTTTTATTCTAGGCAGAGCATCAGCATACAGACTAGCAATGAACACATTCAACAAGAAGCCTTCATCTCCGTTTGCAATGCTGATGAAGGCTTCTTGCTGAAACACTTCTTGCTAAAATGTGTTTGTTGCTGGTCTGTGCAATGCTGCTCTGCCCAGATTAAAAGACTTTAAAGGAGACTGTGTGTGCAGAGTTTCCCTGTAAGTCTTATTTTGGCTGTGCACCTGAAGGGTTTAAAGTTTGGAGTGTGCTTCTTTTCCTACTATTTGATTTTAAGACACCAAAATATATATAGAATATATAAAGCATGGGTAAGTTAACAGCCATTGTTTCTAAAGCAGTTTTCATGTCAATGATGATCGCCATATTGTAAATGCTTTTTCAAACTAATTCTTAACCAACCTCACAGCAGGCAATGAGCTGAAGCGAACCTCTCGTTTTCACTTGTGTCTGGTACCGGAGGTGGGTCAACCAGGGGTCCATTCAGTCCTATGAGAATCTCTGTTAGATCCAACGTGTCCATGAAACTCCTCCCCTCTGTAGTATTTTCATCCAGAATGTGCTGCAAGTACGCTAAAAAATGTCAACTAGCTGCTAACTGGCTAACAGGCTACAAGTCATATGTATGCACTTGATAAGAAATACTTTCAGATTTATCACTTTGATATCAAATAAAGCATGATTTTTCAGTTAATATGAAGCACTGTCAGATCTATTGGCAGGTTTTTTTAACTTTAACATTTAACTCTCAGCCGGACGTTGTCATACACCACAAGAGATGACACAGGTTATAAAAAGTTGAATAACTTTTGAACCATAGACTGTAGCCCATTAATTCCCAACCTGGGGTCCGGGACCCCCAAAGTGGGGGCCCCAAAAATCTAAGATGGGGCGTGAGGCTTTGTCTGCCCTGTGGCTGCCAAAATTAGATTTGCAAATATTGACTAAATCCATGTTAAAACAGTTATTTTGTGGTTTATGAAAAGGTCTTTTGATAAGAAAAGCATGCATAGGCCTTTTTTAGGGTTTTATCAGTAAAACAATTCAAATCTATGTTGATTTTTGGCAGCAGTGTGGCACTCTGTCTTCTTTCTTGGGTCCTGGTGGGGGGCGGGGGTGCTCCAAGGAGAAATGGTTGGGAAACCATACTTTTGTCACCCTTGAAGCAATGCCAACCACAATATTGTTTCCCAGAATGCTTTGTGACAGGTTGACAATCAATGGCAGACTCTTCTGTCATCAAGTCAAAAAAAGCAGAATTCTTAGAATTCATCAGCCCTTAAAAACAGCATCCCAGGGAAGACATGATCTACGAAGACCAAAATGATCTTTGTACCTGTCTTTAAACATTTTTAAATGTGAACATGAACATTTCAGTATGGGTGTTTTTTGGACACCTGAGGAATTGCTTTCTTTTTTTTTTTCTTCATTACCTAGTCTAATATTGATCACACTCCAGTGTTAATTTTGGCAGCTATTTTTAATTTTAGTCTTAGTCTAGTCTTTAGATTAAATGTATTTTAGTTTTAGTCACATTTTAGTCATTTCTACCTTTTTTAGTTTTAGTCTAGTTTAAGATGACGAAAACTCTAAAACATTTTAGTCAAGTTTTAGTCCATAAAATGTCCTCAAATTTTAGTCTCTACCATTAGTCCAAGCCTTTATTTTCTTGCCTTAATTTGGTACCAAATGATAGTAGTGTGTTCTCTGCACCCTGCCAAACCTTGGGTCCCTGCTTTCTACAGCTGAGAGGCAGAATAGATATGGATGCATTCTTTTTTTTTGTTAGTCTTAGTCTAGTTTTTGTCGTGGAAAAAAAGGCTGTCAACAAACAGTTTTAGTCATAGTTTTAGCTGACAAAATTAACACTGCCGCACTCGCAGTTTCAATCTGATTATACACATGTAAAGGCCTACTTCACTGAGATACAAATGTCATTTGACTGTAGTGTGAGTTAAGTTTGCATTTCTTTTTTTGTAGAACCAGAAACCACGTTATTTTAGAGGGTTATTTGGTTACTTTTATCCTTTTGGAGACTTGCCTGCTAATTTTGAGTTTGTTTCCTTCACTGATTGCTGTTCTCTAGTTTTGACACACCCTTGCCTTTCCAATCCATAAACTTTTGTACTTATTTACATTTTACTTCCTTGTATTTCTTTTACATTAAGTGATTTAATAGCACCAGCTCTGACTCAAAAGGGCACTTTTAGGTCTTTTAGGTGCTTGCACCAGCTGTGGTGCCATTGTTTCCAGACTAAAAAAAAAAATCAAGGTTAATGGTGTACTAATCGAACAATTCAGTTCAGTCTTGAAAACAAGCAAAGGTGACCATGAACATTGTAAGGGTGCTGTCTTTATGTAGCCTACATTGTGCCATGTTTACTTAAAGCGCATGCAGACTTGAACAGTGGCTATTATAAGGAAACAGCTTTCTCTTTTTTTTTTTTTTTTGCAACCTTGAGCCAATAGTGACAAAATGAAGAGTTACTGAACAAGTTGAGAGAATATAATCCTCTGGAAAATAATGAAAATAAATGAAAATATATGAGGCATAACTTTCTTTTGACTACAAATCTTTAAACCCTTGTCTTGTTATGAGAGAACTTTGAATCACTTTATGTTATTAATTACTTAACATGTTAGAAGTGCTTGTAATGGAAAGAGCCTTTACTTTCACTGGAGTGTGTGTTATACAAGAAATATGGCTTGTGTCTTTGTTTCAGCCCCATTCCCTATCTCAATACTGATGTTCAAAAAAAGGTCATGTGCATGTGCATCCATGCACACACATCTAACTTTCAATGCAACATCATCATCTGATCGATCTGATAGTGGTTAGATGATGTTTTTTATTTTTTTTATTTTTTTTTAGTTTGTCAACCATGCATTTCACCCCCTCACATCCAAATAGTCCCAGTCCCAGCTGGTAGCCTCCTCAGACACGCACAGCGTACACAGCGTATCATGGCACAGCAAGAGCACTACCATCACAAACAAAGAGTCATGTCCTGTGGAGCACCCATGTGGAGAGAAGGATGCAGACCGTGCTGAACCAGCCAACACAAACAGCATCATCCACCCTCTCTGAAACCATGACTCTTGGAGCTGACCCCGGTTCAGATTCTGGATGGCCCCTGGCGACTCCATGCCTGTCGGGGTGTATTACAGTCATCCTTCACATTTTGTCCTTATACCGACCCTTAAAAATCATAACAAGACATTTAAGTCACATGAAATCTATTCTGACAAAGCTGGAGAGCATTTGTCTACATCTCCCCCACATTTACAGTATAAGCACTGTTTTTCCTTGAGTTTGAAATGTTATGTTTTGTCTCAGATGTACTTCAGGGCAGATGCTTGGATTATAAAGCCACTCAGACATGTCTCAGGGCTCAACAACCTCAAGTACAGCTCAATATCCTCACGAATAGAAGAAGCCTTTAGATGTTGACATTGAGTCATTGCTGCTTTGAGCTCAAGTAAAAGCTTGAACTTTAATTCTTTCATAATAGACATATGGCCACTGTGGTGGCTTCACAATAAAAAGCATTTCGGGCTTCTTTGGATGTTATCCTCAAAAAGTCTACGTAAAAGGTATGGTGGATGGTTCAAGGTATTCTGTGATACAAGAGAACCAGATGTGTTTCTGAGGTGTAGAAGCCACTCAGAGGAACCAATCAGAGCATCAGTGAAATCAGAAAGGAGCAAGTGGTAAATTTATAACACAGTCACCGCATTATCCAAAAACATTCCACTTGTTCACTCATTTCAGCAACAAGGTGTCACATTTCAACAAAATAGATCAAGTTTTTTTATCTGCACTCCTAAAATAAATGCCACAAAACTAATTTAAATCACAGCTGAAAAATCTGTCTAATAACAAATAAAGACCCTGGTCTTTATATGAAAATCTGTGGTATTTGTCTGCATTAAAAACTATAGATAAAAGAAACATTTCTGATATGCCCCATGGTCTTCACTCTAATGTCACTCAAGAACTTAACCATGAAAGAGGCTTTAAGCTGTGGGTAATTTAGTCTGAGGTGCTGTGAATTAGATAATAAGCACCCAAGGGATAAAGACTTGTCTTTTTACTCATTATCCAGTAAGCTCTCCCCGGCACAGGAGGCGGTTTGCTCTTGCTCAGGTTGTGAGCATCATTCTTTACATGTCAGAGCAGAAGAGTGGAAAAAGACAAATGCCAATAATTAATGGATTGACAGGTGTGACCGCTCTGCACAAATGAAATGGTAAAAAAAACATTTCAGTCATCGTCTGATGGAGAATGAACGATGCCTGTGCGAATGGGATTTTCCCATAATTTGCCATATTCATGTCACCCCCTACCTTTGCAAGCTTTTCAGGGCTGGCTGCTGAGAAACATCCCCACAGCATGATACTGCCACCACTGTGCTTCGCACTGGGGATGGTGTGTTTGTGGTGATGTGTAGTGTTTGGTGAATGCCAAACATAGCATCTTGTCTGATGACTAAAGAGCACTATTTTGGTCTCATCAGACCAAAGCTTTCTTCCTTTTGACCATGGAGTCTCCCTTACACCTTTTGGCGAGCTCTAGTGTAGATTTAATGAGTTCTCTTTTCTTTGCCACTCTCCCAGGCAACAGTTGAGCGCAGAGTCTCTCCCGTCTCAGCTGCTGAAGTTTGTAACTCCTTTAGAGTAGTCATAGGTGTCTTGCTGGTCTCTCTCACTAGTCTCCTTCTTGCACGGTCACTCAGTTGGTGAGGACGGCCTGATCTAGGCAGAAGTACACGTGCCATATTCCTTCCATTTCTTGATGATGGATTTAACTGAACTCTGGGGGATTTTTTGTTTTTTTGTATCATCCCCTGACTAATACTTTTCAATAACCTTTTCTCTGAGTTGCTTGGAGTACACATGGTATAATGGTAGCAAGGAATACTGATTCACCTTTCAGAGGTTATTCCCAGTCACTTAAAGGTACAGTGTGTAGAATTTGGAATTTTAGCGACATCTAGCGTTCAGATTTTAGAATGTTACCAAAACATCACATCACTAAGTGACGAGAGCCTGTGATGACCAAAAAGGATCGTGAGCCGGACGTCCTTTATAGCAGTGACAAGGTGAGGGTTTATTCATTCATTTTTGTAACCATTATTTTTATAGATTATAGGTCAGTTGTAAGCTCAGCCTGCCTTCCAGGTAGATTTCAGGACCGGCGAGCAGGTTCGTATTTAAAAGTCGCATTTCGCTCTTTCTGTCCCCAAAACGTCGCCGTAGACAACATGGCGGTGAGGTATGTCAGCCTCCGTGAGCACGACCCGCGGTAATGTAAATTTTAAAAGCTTTTATCTAATTTTGTAAAAGAAAACGAAAGTTTTAAGGGGATGATTGGATACTTATTTTAACACACTTCACATAAATATATAAACATTTTATCCCATTTACACTGTTTCTGTTCGGCGAAATGCAGCCAAATTCTACACACTGTACCTTTAAAAGAGGCAAATATTTATGCAGTCTCTTTTTTTACCTTTCAGATTTTTATTTTATTAGTATTTATTTCTTTTCTTTTGTCAAGTCCATCCTGAAGCAACATAAACAACTTTTAAAATGCTCATTTTTTAACAGAGATCTGATAGATTATTTTTGAATTCACTCAAGGAAATCAGGAATCAAAAAGCTAAACGGATTTAAGTGTGAAGCAGATTGCATCATCAGGCTAAAAATTTTAATGTCTAAAACAGATTGTTAGCTGCACTCACATGCAGATAGCTTTTAACAGTGGTAAACAAGCTGGTGAGAGTTGGGACATATTTAGCATGGCTTGTGTTCCAGCTGCTTTATGTAGAATCTGTAATTGAGATTAGGTTGCAGGAAAGAGCATGGATTGAGGAAAATTAAGCCAATTGAAGCTTTAGAGGTTTTCAAGTTTTTAGCCATCATCAATATTCATGCAGAATATGGGCATTTCAGAACCCTTTTACCACTCTGCAAATTTTATGAACATTTCATATTTGTACCTCATTCATGTGGTATTCATTCCCCATGCTTGCAGGAACAACTGGATGAGTGTGTCAGCATGAGAGCAAAGATATGTGTGTTGGATTCAGCACTGAGCTCATCTGAGCAGGTGCTAGAGAAACATCAAAGGTGTTGTGTGTATGCTCAACCCACATGCACTCCTGAAAATCTCCATAGATTTGTCTTGCTGGCAAAGCACAGACTTGACCAGTTGCCAGTTTGTTTTTTTATCAAAAGAGGTTAAACTCTGAGGTCAGTTGTATTTTTTTCTTTCATGCAAATGTGAAAAAGCTCTCTCTCTTTCCAGGGTGCAAGTGTATAACAGAGTGTCAGTCTGACAGCAAAGAGATGAATCTCCCCTTCAAACATAAACCGAGCTGATCTGTGAGTGGTATATACACCCAATCAGCCGCCCTTCCCTCCCTCCTCAGCCCTGTGAGACGGCTGCTGCTGGGACTGAGTGGCATTTTAAACCACAACTCGCCATTCTTACATGCACCTGCATTGTGTCTCCTGAGCACCTGCTTTTCCATTTAGCGCCTGACAATATCCAAGCTTTCTATTCATTTCCCGTCTTTCAGGCAGGAGGAAATGAATCACAGGGCTGTCAAGGAGAGGCACAGGAGCAATAACGGGAGTGTGAGAGAAAAAGAAACTTTGATATGTGAGGTTTACTCACTCTTTATTCCTTGCGGACCCTTGGGGTATGTTATGGGACATCACACTGCTAGACTCTGGCTGCTAAAGCTAACAGACCTGCAGGTGTAATTTCATCTGCCCATCTTTTTCATCCCTGCCTCCACCTGCCTCCCACTTTCTCTCTCACTTTCTGTTTTTCAGCTGCGTCTACCTCCCTTTTCCTCTCACACAGATTGTTTGACTGTTTGTCCTGTGTCATTTTCATTTAAATCACACACAGAGACACATAGCTGCTGATGCTAAGCACAGGCTTTTCCTAAAAATGCAATGAGATGTAATTATTGAAACAATGTCATACTATCTACACTTTTAAATAATGCATACAGTCTGTGTTGTCAATAAAATTACAAAATTATCACAGGCAAAAACCCAAGGTAGTTGATCGCCTTGCAACTGACGGCAAGCGATTTTGCAGCACAGCCCTGAGAAGCTTGAGATGAGAGAGCACAAGATCACAGGAGCACTATGAGTTTACACAGGAATATGTCACTGCGGATTATTTTGCCATTTTGGGGTTGATTTGTTGTTCATTTTGGACATTATTCCATATTTTTATTGCTGTAGCCATGGGTGAGTAGGGAAGAATAGGGTTGGTTGTCACGCAGGTTGGTTGTCACACCCATTATATCTTGCCACCAGAGGGCGCTGTCTGCCAACATTTGGTATGGAAATTTCCAGAATTTGGACCAAAGCTCACCTACATAATTTCTTTGGAGTTGGAAAGCTGAACTTAAGTTGAGAAGACTTTGGGTTTTTTTAATATCAAATTGTAAATATTCAGCTCCTCAGTATTTTTCTTCTATGCTTTTACACAATGGGTTTTTATAACAAAATAGTTGTTTCCCTTAAAATGTGTGACAGGAAAGATGTACTTTAGATTGTGGTTAGCTACCTAAATAGTTGTTAGACAATCGTTAGCCTTGACACTAGCAAGAAATTCCAGTAGGGGTTGGTTGTCACATCCTCTTTGGTGTTGGTTGTCACAGCCATTCAGGAGAGATATGGGAGTAGTGTTGGATGTGCAACCAGTGGGCTCACAAGCTCTGCTTAGATCTAGTGCACAGACCCTGAATTTGCCATCACTTTAACTCAGATAGTGGAATGCGTGTAGCCTAGTTGAGTAGGCTATTATAATTTGTTTTGTTCTTTATGTTGCAGTAGGCCTATAGGCTGGCCTAAAGATGTTCATGTTCATATTCCTTGCTTATTTTGTGTTAAGATGCATTGAGTTACATTGTTCTTTAAATTGTTTGTGAAATTAAAGATTCAAATTCAAATTATCTTCTTAGATTGTCCTCATTAAAATAACATTGTGACCATCAACCCCATAGTGTGTGACAACCATCCCTGTGGTGGAGTTGATTTAATGTTGCAAAGTGTCTTTGATCATTAATTACCTCTTTGTTTCAATAAGTTGGAAAATGAGAGTGATACATATTTCAAGCCAACACCTTTAATGAAGGAATGGTTATTGAAGATGTTTTGTTGATGAGCAATTCCCATTAGAAGAAAAGGTGTGACAACCAACCCCGCTCTCCACTACATCGTGTTGGCTACACAGGATTTGTGGTTTTGTGTACAATTCTGTGGTTTTCCACCTCATAAGTCTACCCCTTCTAGTCGGTGGTGCTATAGTTGCTCTGTCACCCACTGACCTCCCAATGACCAGTTGCTTGTGCCACAAGATGAGATGTCTTGTTGTTGTGATGTTGTTGTAGTGATAATTAACAATCGAGAGTTCTTGTGTTGTGTTTTATTTTGAAGTTAATACTTCTGCAGGTTTTCTGGCCAGACAGGAAGGTATTTGGGGTGTTTTAAGATCTTTCAGCTACTAAAACAACCTCAAAAATAAATAAGACTGAAACATTTGTATTAGGAAAGACTTTACGTTTGATCTGTTTAACAAAAATTCACCTGCCAGTTATTGTGAGCAAATATTAAACAGGAGTATGAGCTACAAAAGCATACACACAAGCTGTGCTTGCTGCTCTGGCTGTTCACTGAAGATAGACTAATATTTTCTTAATTTATCTGAAAATCTGGCCTCCACATTGTCTGCCCAGATAAAAAGCTGGCCCTTGCAAAAATGCAGTTTAAGACTCCTGGTATTCGTAGGTGGTTGTTATCTCATTATGGAACCTAGAGAGAGCAAGCAGGGAGTCCTGCTCACTATACATTACTTCATTTATCAAAGAGCTACTTTGGAAGGAAATCCATTATTTAAAACAAAATATTGATTTGGTAATAATTTTATTGATTTAGAAATGTTTTGTTTTCTTTGTGAATCTACAGTGTGAGCCTCAACAGTTAACTAGGCTTTAAAAATGAGCTAATCTAGCCTCTAGTTCTCAGATCAAACTGAACATTTCTTAAAATCAGCTGTAATTACTCACATTAAAAATAACATTTTCACTGATGGTGAAATGAGACAAGGTCGACAGATCTGCATGAATCAGCACAGCACCTGATTCCGTTTTCCTGCCTTGTCACGTAAGAGTCTGTGAATGTTTTTCTTTTCCATTGAGCCATCTTTAAACACAGCAGTATCCAACACTCATTTGTTAAGCGTTTAACTTCAAGCACGTCCTTTGGTTTCTCTCTTTCTTTTATCCATGTTTTACCACTCTCATCCTCTCCCTTTGCTCATTTTTCCTACAGTAAGCATTCTGATGTCAGATTCTTCTTTCTGGACTGATATGATTGAATTCAGACCTCTAGGGTTTGCAATCAGAGCCACGTCCCTGGCTACTGACTGCTTTTCTTGGTAACGGTATGTTCTTTTTAAGGTCCACAGCAGATCATTGCCATGTGTGATTGAAAAATCCAAATCCAGTATTCTAACACCGGATGAGAAATTGGAGGATCCTTCAAATGACACAAAAAAGTCCTGTTAAAATCAGAATCCCCAAATTTCATGGCAGTTCATCAAATACTTATCATGAAAATTCACTGAGTGAAAGTGTTGGTCCAACGAACAGACTGAGAGAGTGGCATTGCCTTCCCAAGATTTTTTTCTGAATCCAACACAGCATCACATGGACAAAAGGCTGGAGGAATTCTAGAAACAGCACGTCCCTGTTGTGATTAATTAGCTGCCTATCACAAGAGTGATGCTTGTAAGGATGGAGCGATTTTCTATAACATCTGAATAGAAAAGATGGAGCTATAGAGCTGAAGGGTTTGAGGCTGATGGTGGAGGTCAAATCACACCACAGTATGTCTGCTGTCAAACACAGGTTAACAACAATACTTCACCACGGCTGAGAAGAACAGAGCACATCACATGCACTTTCAAAACTGTTGTAAAATACGGCTTTAGGAAAATTAAATATAGTCTTACCCCTCATGTTAATGGGAATTAAAGGTTAAGTGACGTTCTCAGAGATTGACTCATGTTTAAGCGGGTATTCAGATTAACTACCCTAATGGACAATATTGCTCACTTACGAATGCTGCTATAAAAATATTACAGATAAATATTTTCCACTTTTTTTGTCTTACATCTTTCAATCAACTTCAGTTCTGATTAAAATGACCAAATGTTCAATTATTTTCCAAATTTAAACCCTTCCAATGCCAGTATAAATGCATGTTGATACTGTTTCATACCCAAAAACCACACATAAAGTTAATTATTTTCTATTTGATGTACAGGCCCTGTCACAGATGTGGCCAAGTCCCTGACAAACCAAGAGAACTGGTTCTCCCCAGTGGTGATTAATTAAAAGTATCAATGCCTGTTATATCAGTAGCATTTGTGCTAGCATCTTGGTTTGCAATTACCTCGTTTTGGAGCTGAAAAGTATGTCAATATTGGGTTCTGATGTTGAAATTATTTATTTGTTCCACTTTTTAACAACATTTCTCAAAAAATTTTGTGCAAATTGTGCCCATTTTTGCCTCTATTTACCCATTTTTTCCACTGTACACCAATTTTGCCACATATTAACGCCTATTCATCAGTTTTGCCACCAATGTTTGGCACTTCTAGCACATTTTTGCCACTTCGAACCAATTTCTAACACTTTTTATGCCAATGTTTGCCACTTTTAAGCCTTTTTTCAGTTTAAATCCCTTTCCAGCAATTTTTCTGCACATTTTTGCTACTTATGAACCATTTTTTGCCACTTTCTACCTACTGTTTCTGTTGTAGCTCAATCATTGCCACTGTTAGCCCTCTTTCACCATTTTTACATGATCTTTGCCACTTAAAACCCATATTGCCTAGTTTTTTAATCCGACTCACTGTTATATCCATTATTACCAATTTTAACCCATTTCTGCCATTTTTAATCTATTATTGTCACTGTTAACCCCTTCTACCACTTTTTATGCCCATTTTTGCCACTTGTGGCCGATTGTTGCCTCTGTTGCCCCATTATTACCACTATAACCCCTTTTCAGCACTTTTTACACCCATTTTGCCCCTTTTAATCCCATTTCACCACCTTTCAGCCCATTTCTGCTACTTTTTAGCCATTATTGCCACTATTAACCCCTTTTACCATTTTATGCCCATTTTTGCTACTAACTCAGTTTTGTCCCCTTTGCCTAATTGCTCTTTATCCAACTTTTTCCATTTCTAATGCATTTTTACCACCTTTAACCCATCTCTGCCGAAAACCCAAAGTGTATCCCTATGTGTGGTGATGGTGGTGGTGGTGGTGAGGGGTTTGTAAATGAATGGCTTATTAGGGTTTTAAATTTTAGACAGAGTAAACTATGGGTCTTAAAATAAATGAGGTTGAAATTTTTCAAGAGAACAACCTTCCGAAAAAAAAAAAAAAAAAAAATCATGCCATTTGAAGCAACACAGACAAAATTATTGCAAATTAAAGTGAAGAATTCCCTCTGTTTTTCAAAAATGTCCAGAGTGATACTGGAGGGTTAAGTAAGTCGAAGTAGATTGTTTATCAGTAAAAGTATTAATGGGATACATTAAAAAGCAAGTCAGTGGCTGAATGTTCAACAAGCCAACAAAGTTTAACCATCATAGTTCATCATAAATGAGAACTGGTTTGAAAGCTTTTCAGAAGAATACATTCATCTCAAGGACGCTTGCTTTGTTCACTTCAGTGTCATTATCTTAATTTGCTAGCATTATTGATGTCAACTGCATATGTAGTACTGTGGGACAATGGGCTATGGCATTTGATGAATGAGTTGTTAATCCAATTTCCATACCCTGATTTAGTAGTCTACTGATTATCAGACTGGCCAATTATTGGGGCTGTTTTGCATTTGGCCCATCATTTGTTTTCCTGTTTTTTTTTTTTGTTTGTTTTGTTTTTTTGTTTTTTTGACGGACCACCAATTGAATTACTTAATTAAAAAGTGTGCTACTTTGGCTTTGCTGTGAGCTGTGTCTTCCCCTCTGGCTTTGTGTTCACTCTCTATAGTTTCAATCTAAATCAGTCTATATAAGCTCCATTTTACCATCTGCAACATTTGAGTGATAAACACTTCAATGCATCAAAAGTTATAACCTACTATTGCAATTTTTTTTTTCTGAAATGCAGTTTTACTCATGCTTGTATCAGACAACTTTACACCGTGGTATTATTATTTTTACTAAACTGAAAGATCTTAGCACTTATACAACTGGTTAATACATGCATGAACCTTGAAAGGTGTACGCTTTTGCAGAGATAAAAATTTAGATTTGCTGCTGTTGTACACATCAATCTTTAGTATTTAGTAACAAACTAGCTTTTACTTTTTCAATGACAGGTTTATTTTACATCACGTTGTAAACCCAGAATTTAAATGACTGTAGTGGCAGAAACACATTAGTGGCATCAGTTACTTTGTAGTGTACAGCAGTGGGAAGCCTTTCTCGCCCACCAAAGGGCCATCCCATAAAGGTTTGATGGGACATAAAATCGAAGAAACCTCCATGTGCAAGGGTCAAAGGTTAGCAGATGTTTGTGATCTTTGGGCTCTCAGGTGGCCACACATTAAAAACAGGCATGATACTGTACCAGGAAATCACTGCATTGGTTCAGGAATGATTGAAAATCATTGTCTGTCAGTTCTGTTCCCTATGCCATCTACAAATGCAAGTTAAAGCTGTTTCATGGAAAAAAGAAGCCATATGTGTCCCATCATGCTTTTGGTGGGTTGTTTAGAAGTGTTTTAGATGCTTTGGATGCATTTATATGTACTTAGGTATTGTGTGTTGTACAGTGATCATCGTTGAGATCTCTTTACTCATGTTTTTGGTGAATTATTGCTGTTTCTATGTTAAAATCTTCTGCACCATGAGTGTAATCATCCACTAAGTTGGTCACTTCCTGACTGGGGGAGGAGTTGGCCTAGAGAAGACACTTGGGGTGCATCATAGCACTGCATGTGTCTCTTTAATCTGGGCACATCTGGCTGGAAAGACACCTTGAGGAAGACCCAAATTCACTGGATGGGTTATACACTCACAGGTCATTTTATTAGGTACACCTTTCTAGTGCCAAGTTGGGTCTCCTTTTGCCTTTACAACTGTCCAGATTCTTTGTGGCATAGTTTCAACAAGGTGTTGGAAACATTCCTAAGAGATTTTGGTCCATATTGACATGATAGCATCATGCAGTTGCTGCAGATTTGTCAGCTGCACATCCATGATGTGAATCTCACATTCCACCACATCCCAAAGGTGCTCTTTTGGATTGAGATCTGGTGACTGTGAAGGCTACTGGAGTGCAGTGAACTCATTTTCATGTTCAAGAAACCAGTTGGATTTAAGCTTTGAGACATGGTGCATTATCCTGCTGAAAGGTGACATCACAACATGGGTACACTGTTGTCAAAAAGGGATGGACAACAAACTCAAGTAGGCTGTGGCATTTAAACAATGCTCGATTGGTACTAGGGAGCCCAATGTGTGCCAAGAAAATATCCCCCACACCATCACACCACCACCACCAGTCTAAACTGTAGGTATAAAGCAGGATGAATCCATGTTTTCATGTTGTTTACGCCAAATTCTGACCCTACAATCTGAATGTCACAGCTGAAATGGAGACTCATCGGTCCAGGCAACATTTTTTCAATCTTCTACTGTCCAATTTCGGTGAGCCTGTGCAAACTATGTTGTCTGTTTCCTTTTCTTAGCTGACATGAATGGCTCCTGGTGTGGTCTTCTGCTGCTGTAGCCCATCTGCTTCAAGCTTCGACGTGTTTTGTATTCAGAGACATTATTCTGCATACCTATGTTGTACCAGCCTGTCTGGCACCAACAACCATGCCATGTTCAAAGTCACTTAAACCCCCTTTCTTCCCCATTCTGAAGCTCGGTTTGAATTTCAGCAAGTCATCTTGACCTCGTCTACATGCCTGAAAGCAATGAGTTGCATGCATATGTTTGATGAATGTACATGATAGCAATTGAACAGATGTACCTAATAAAGTAGCCGGTGAGTGTATATCCTGTTTAATCTGGGAATGCCAGGATCCCTCAGAAGGAGTTGAAAAGTGTCATTGGGAGATGAAATGTCTGGGTTGACTTGCTCAGCCTGCAGCCACCATGACCTGGCCCCAGATAGGTGGAAGAAGATGGATGGATGGTTTGGTTTAAGGAACAAAAACATATAATACTAATACTAATACTACTACAGAAATACTAAACACTACACCTCCTCTTCTTTGTTGTACAACTGCCTTGTCAGTTTTTTCTTATGTGAGCTTTGATTGAAAAAATAAAGCACAGAATTAAATGCAGTTTTTTAGGTGAATTATCTATTTGAAACATCTGTTATTTAAATGTCAATGGATGAATGAAGTGTCTTAACAGCAGAAAATCGTTACTGCTGTCAGTGAGTGAGATTTCTATGAAGTTTTTGAACATCTATGAACTTAGAGTAAATATTTGGGATGTATATTTTGTTATATATTCTGACAACCATTCTATATATACCTACAACATCGGACAAGTCATGCCTACAGTGCCTGGGCAGCACGTTGCTCTCGCTCTCCTATGACACCTTGTCTATGTGATTGTTTTTTTATTATACTGGAGCCTGCCGCCTCACTTTCCTGAGCTCTCACCTCTGTGTGCAAACTGATATTTTAAGGTCTGCCATCTGCACAGGTGCCAAAACAACCTAGGAGTTCTACTGAATGTCTGTGGATCAATCTAAGATTATTCCCTAGGTCCTTGTGGCTGAAGAGTCGGCCTGTTGTGCAGACCTACTCTCACACATACACACTCTTAATGATTTTTCTGGAGTGAGCAAAACAATTAAGTAAAGCCCACAGCATCAAAGTCTTTCAGTAAAAGCTCAGGAGCCTGCAGGGAGGTGTAGTCGAACATAAAACAATCAAAGGAATCAAACAGGAAGTGAATAAAAAGGCATCGCATATTTATTCTATCGCCTCAGGCACTTGTGTCTGGGCAATCTCTGAGGGATCTCCTCATGTTTCTGATGAACACTTTTGTTTTCCAGTGCTAGCACAAGCTGTGAGGCTAAAGACCAGTGTAACATTTCAATAGAAACTAACTTATTACATTTTTAGTTTCTTGATCTCATAGTGCTTAAATATTATTATTGTGTTTATCGAGGCTCTTTGAAGTACACATTAAAACTTTCAAAATAAAATCAGATTAAACTTCATTAGAGGGAAGAAAAGGAATTAAAACAGTTGCTGACTTGTATATAAATAATTATTTTGCATCTTTCTGGGAGCTTAAAGAAACTAATTCTCCTTCCCGAGCCTATTTGTTCAATTCTGACAAATAAGACTTTTTTAAAGATTAGTGTTAATAATTTTGAAAGCATACCTAATAAACATCCTTTTTACATGTCTACAAAACATCTCCTGTAAAATTTTTTGCATTGTTCTCTAAAGCCAACCCTGTTTCATCTGATTGTATCTCTGTGTGGAGTTTTTTTGAGGATATTTGGGAGGGGGGGCTTAATCTATTCTATATTTAACAGTATTTGCATATTTCTGATATTTGCAATAGATGTTGGGGAGGCTCACACTTTCTGATTGTGTCTGAAATGGTCCTTTTTCTCTTTTTTTTTTGCAGGACACAGGTATTTTATTAATCCTGATGAAAATACAAGGGGATCTTTAATCGGTATTTTGAAATTCATAACTTAATGATAAAAACAATTTTAAAAGCTACATTAGCTACATAAGTTACATGAGCTACATAGATAACATAGCTACATAGCCAACATAGCTAAAGCTTAAGTTAAAAAAGTTACATTAACTAACTTATCTTGTACTTTGTCTGATAAAGCTACACCTCTTTCCACATTATTAAGCAAATGACATTTTCCTCTTATTTTCCTAAATATTAATGCAAATGACAGCCAGAGTATTTTTCAAGTCATCAGCCGTTAGAGCATAATTCAGATGTTATTGAACAAACTTCATAATGATAACCATTATTTAAAAAAAAATAAAAAACCTCAAAATGCACTGTTCCACATTATTATGCAAAACAGAGTTTTAAAACATTTTATAGATTGTAAAGAACTGAAAATGGCCATTTGTTGAATTTGCAGCACTAGGAGTTCATATTCACTGAAATCAAAAGCTGTTTCAATCAAAAACATCTTAACAGGCCAAGTTACATGTTCACATAGGGGCCCTTCTTTGATATCACCTTCACAAGTCTTGCATCCATTGAACTTGTGAGTTTTTGGAGAGTTTCTTCTTGAATTTCTTTGCAGGGTGTCAGTATATCCTCCCAGGGCCGCTGTTTTGATGTGAACTGCCTCCCACCCTCATAGATCTTAAGGTTGAGGATGCTCCAAAGGTTCTCAATAGGATTGAGATTGAGGTCAGGGGAGGATGAGTTCCTCTACTTTTATGCCCATAGCAGCCAATGACACAGAGGTATTCTTTGCAGCATGGGATGGAGCATTGTCATGCATGAAGAAAATTTTTGATACAGAAGGCATGGTTCTTCTTTTTTTACCATGGAAGAAAGTGGTTAGTCAGAAACTCTGTATACTTTACCGAGGTCATTTTCACACCCAAAACATGACTCCAACCCCTCCTTGCTGACGTCACAGCCTTGTTGGGACATGGTGGCCATCCACCAACCATCCACTACTCCTCCATCTGGACCATCCAGGGTTGCACAGCACTCATCAGTAAACAAGACTGTTTGAAAATGAGTCTTCATGTATTTCTGGGCCCACTTTAACCGTTTCTGCTTGTGAGCATTGGATCGGACGGCCGAATAGTAGGTTTATGCACGACTGCAAGCCTCTGGAGGACCCTAGGGGCACCAGCAGCTTCAAATACCTGTTTGCTGCTTTGTAGTGACATTTTAGCATCTGCTCTCTTAATCTGATGAATTTTCTGGCAGAAACCTTCCTCATTATGCTTTGATCTGCACGAACCCGTCTGTGCTCTAAATCAGCCACAAATTTCTTCACAGTACAATGATCACGATTGATTTTTCATGAAATATCAAATGTTTTCATTCCTTGTCCAAGGAATTACACTATTTGACACTTCTCTGCAGCAGAGATTCTTTTTCTTCTTTTTTTTTTCGTTTTATTTAAGAGATGTTGGGGTCAGTGTGGTGATCTTGACTTCTCTGGTTTTATTTTAGTGGTTTCCGGTTCCATTCGGCTGACTGTTGGGCAACTTCACTGTGCTGCTGCGAGGCTCTCTCCCTTCCCCCAGGAGGCGCTGAGGCTGATGAGACACACCTGAGATGCATCTACAATCAGTTCACCCTGAAGTAGGCTGCAGACTCTCTCCTCGGCGCCAATGTATTAACGAACCCTCATAGTGGTACATCGGCTCCTCTTGGTCATCTCCTGTGATCAACTTTGAGTATTTTCTTGTGAAGCATTTTACCTGATACTAACCATGCCTCTCCTCCCTCTTTTCCAGTGCCTCACTCCTGCCTCTCGTCAGCCCCAAAGCCAGCACTTCTGGACTCACGGATTCCCCCCCTTCCTGCACTTTATTATCATCAATGAACCTGTTAAACTGTTTTCCTCATCGGCTCCTGGGTCCAACTCACACTCCACACGTAACAGTCAGTCTGTAATTTTGAAAGTGTGT
The DNA here is from genome assembly GCF_018320785.1 of Cheilinus undulatus. NCBI lineage: Eukaryota > Metazoa > Chordata > Actinopteri > Labriformes > Labridae > Cheilinus > Cheilinus undulatus. Next base: position 19,867,769 of record NC_054885.1, read on the forward strand.
TCATTGCATGAATGCCAGAGATTAATTTATAAATAAAGCTGAATTTTAAAAAATGGAAATGAGGTGTACTGGCAAATTACTGCACTTCTGATCTGACAGCGGTGATGTCTCACAATAGCGGTCTACAAAAGGCAGCGTCTGAACTCTGCAGTCTGCAGCCAGACCCCCTCTCACTCTCTCTCATCCCAGTTTCCTACTGCATCCACTGTTCTCTCTGACTAAAGACATAAAATCCCCAAATGAATCTAAGAAAGAAAAAGAAATTACACGTGTCTGTAAATGGTTGATTGCGTTTAAAATGTGTATGACGATCGAAAGCATACTTACATCGATCACCAATCAATCACTTAATTTCTACTTTGTTTTATGTCTCCCAAATATTGTTTTGTCTTTCAGGAGACTCTGATATCTAATAGTTCTCATAGCATTACTGAGGCAGATCTGAAGCTACAATGACGGTAGAGAAACTAAAGCATAAGCTTGTCTGTAATCTTCTTAAAGCCATTTTAACACTGCATTTTTAATGGTTAAAAGTATTAGAATAGCACATATCCAGTTTAAAAACACATACTCACCAATCAATATGTATGAATATTGCACAACCAAGATTTTTCTATCCCAGCCATCTGCCTCCTTGTTAACTGACTCTGGGGTCTCTCCTGCAATTACAGTCATTTGGTGGTGACTAAGAAGGTGATTAAACTATCAGAGAGATCAAGCATGCAGGAATAATCCCCCTGTTTTTTGAGGGAATAGCTAATTTAATTGAATATATTAGTTTTGTCACTGTAGGTATTTTTATGCCCCTGGCAGATTTTTCAGTTTGTCATGTGTACAAATTTACATCTGGTCCATTCTTGTAAACCACAGGTTTTAAGAATGCTTTAAAGGAATTTCCTCACAATTCACACAAAAGTTCACTCTGTCTGTCTCAAGGATGAAACTGATTAGATTTTGAAGGTCAAAGGTCAAGGTAATTGGGTGCTTCATTCAGGGAAAATCTCAAGAATGCTTTGAGAGAATTTTTTCAAACTTTGCAAAAGTGTTCAGTCTTGCTCATTGAGGTTCATGGGTATAAGGTCAAGGTCACTGTGACCCCAAATCTTGTAAGCACAACATTTCAATAAGGCATGGAGAGATTTCTGAACACATTGACTCAGACATCCTTCTCCCCAGTGATATTGTCCAACTTCTTCTGGGGGAGTCCAAGGTATTCTTAGGTCATATGAGTTCTGTTCCATCTGGATCTTTACTCCAAGCTTTCTCTGGATGTCTGAGCTCTTCACCCTGTCTCAAAGGATGGAGCCCAGCCACCCTCTGAAAGAAACTCATGTTAGCCTCTTGTATTCATGATTTCATTTTTTCAGACATGCACTGAGCTCATGAATGTAAGTGAGAGTTGAAACATAGATTGACAGGTAAATCAAATGCTTTGCCTTTTGGTTCAGTTCCCTCTCCACCACAATGTGTTTACCCCACAGAGACATTCAGCCGGCAGTAGTTCTATTAATTATCACTGTAGGACTATGTAGGGGTTAATGCCCATCGAGGTGTCCAATTATCAGGGATTAATGGACGACATGCGTGGAGGATGGTTGCCTTGTAAAGATTTTTTGACCAGAACTACATGAGAAGTTCCAAAGGTGTCCATATATCAGAAGTTAATGGGCCAGAGCCAATCAGAATCGAGTATTCACAAAGACCATGGTATTATGTTGGCTGTTACAGCACCTTTCATCAGCTCATTTTTCCAGCAGGCTGTCTCCAGTAAGGAGAAAGTTCTGATGAGACACACTAAGGAAGACAAAGCTGTGAACAGATATTTCCTCCATGAACTGACAAAGGCTATTCTTGACTTAGATTGACATAATTCATTACATCCAGCATGACCGTGGGAAATAAAGTTTGTATAGAGTACAGATTTACTCATAGTATATTTATTGTACTTATGATGAATTCCAGGACTCCACACTGCTAACTGCAGCTTATTCTGAACTCAAGTATAACTAAATCTCCTCCATAAATTTCTCCCAGCAATAAGGAAAGATGAAGTGGTAACATTTAAGGCAGTTGTACTCTTGTGCTTTTGGTCTCATAGCTCTTGTGTATAATTTACTATCACCTGGACTGCAAAAACTCATATCCAAGCATTTATACTGTATCATCTAAGTTCTATTAAATATATACTATTTCAAATATTTTAAGCCACATCCACCTGACATAGTATTTAAAGATATTCCACGCAAATTAAATCAGGTATGTATTGCTTTACATAGTAAAAAGAATACCTTCGAATGGGGCTAGCAAAATTATTTTGATGTCTTGAGCGACAAAAACCCATCTTACCTTCAAAATACTCAATAAAGCCTATCATCTGATTAGGCCATCACAGAGCCATAAATCCATGCCAAGACTTGACTTGGAGTTCAGACTCAGAGGGCAGCTGCGATTGGCTGCAGGAGCTTGGAGGACATAATCAGCCGGTCGTCAGCTGATCATCGCTGGGTGTATGATTACTGTGTCCTGCACGAACTAATGCTAAGCTCCTTTTACCATCAAAGCAAACAAAGTGCATGTTCAATAACCTTCTCACATGCCATTTTCATTGATGCCATTCTACTTTAAAAATAAAAAGCACCATTTATTCTGATGAGTCAGGTTTCTATTTTGCCAGCATTTATTGGACTGATTGACTTATTTTTTTTAACCTTTGCCCTTTTTGAGAAAAAAAATCTGCCATTTTCTGCTCATATCAAGATTAATATCTCTTAGTCTCAGAGAGCGGAGCATTGTGTTCACTTACAAAAGTCACCTGGATGTTATTTACTGGGAACATTGGTGGATCAATTGACTGGACTGGTGCCTGATGGATGAGTTGTCGCCTACTATAGTCCTCTAACTCAATAGACTGAATCTTTTCTTGATCACATTACTCGTGTACATTATTTTGTGTCGTGTGCATATACCAGAGGAGTTGGTTCCGCCTCTGCTTAATTGTAAATCTAGAAGCTTCTTTCAGCTCCAGTGTGTCAGGTCATGTGTCAAACTGAAAATAACATCTCTCCATGTGTGCACAGCACGTACCTTGGATTGCTGCTGACCCCATTATAGAGGAGAATGAGTTTGGCTGATCTTGGTGTTTGCAGCGGGTTTGGAGTGTTTGTGACATTTCAAGAAGCAGGACCCAAAGAAGAACAAGCAGGAAGAGGTGAAGGAGTCAATATTGATGTCACGTTTTAACAGTGCAGTTTGTTTTAGAGGTCATCAGTGAAAATGTTCCTTTGACCTTGAGGATTTAAGGTTCTCTGGATTGTTCTAATCTATCATGTGGGCATGACCATATACTGAGTTGTATTGTTGTTGGTGGTTGAGAGTTATTTTTGGAAGATTTTTGTGTGTTCTTCTATTGAAAATCATTTTCTGAAATTTACCACATTAATTCTTCAACTGTTTTTTATGTGACCAAGGTTAACTACAATGTTGGAATTTATTCAGTGTTTTTGCACATTTAGCATGCAATGAAATGTGTGTGCTGGCATTTATTATTCTATTAAGTGTCAAAAGAAGAAGCCAATGCAAAAAGTTCCTGCTGACTGAACAAGCCCAGGTACCTCTGACCAGGTGACTTTTCAATAGTAAAATGAACATGTTCAAACCCTGGCCCAAAAATCAGTGTTTGATTTATTTTGATACATGAATATATTCTATTATAACTCATCAGTGTTGATGGAGAAGTAATCCTCAACTTTGGTTTGGTTCAATACAGTTGAGCATCGTTTCATAGACACCTTGCAACTTTCTTGCATTTCCACTGGCAATACCCATACAGCCTTACACGTGGGGATGAGAATTTGAAAGATCTGAATCATTTGGCCCATTCAGCAGATAGAGTTTGGTCTTTGGTTCCTAAATATCTCTTGATTTGTTGCTTCTTTTCAATTTAACACTCTCTCTTCTTTCTTCTCTCTTCTCGTGCTGGTGATCAGCTAATTATGGGCGCTTACTCTATTAAGTTCAAAGCTGATCAGATTCTGCCACAACCTTGTTTGACCAATCATCATTTCCGTCATGTTTTAAATCTGTCCTCTCCTCCTCAGTCAGTGCAATCCTTATCCACCCCAGCTACCTCCATTCAGTTCATCAAAGACAGTCTGGCTGCAGGCCATATATCTCTAATGGCCACTATCCAAGACACAGTCTATTTCAGAACTCAAGTGCTTTCATTTGCCAGCACAATATTGTTGTTGTTTTTTTTCATTTAACTTTATTCATAAACAAAGTTAGGCAGCTACACTGATGCATAACCCCAATGCAAACATTACATGCGAAGCAAAATTTCAAAATAAAACAGAAAAAGGTCAGAGGTCAAATCTGGGGTTTAATTGTGTATTGACCCATTTTAGAAGTAGTTACTCGAGTGGTGACTCATTTTAGCTTCATTTTGTTAGCTTTGCCTTGAAGCTAGCAGGCTTCAATAGCTACGCAGGCCAACTTAGCTACATATAGGCCTATGTAGCTAAGTTAGTTTTTTGCAATGTGAGCTTTAGCAAACATAGCTAAAGCTAAGATAGCTACATAGGAAATGTACCTACAGTACATGGCTTATGTAGCTGCTTTGTGATCATACCTTTAGCTATGTTAGCTACATAGTTAACAGAGCTACATAGCTAACATACCACCTATGGAGTCTAGATTCCATAAGGGGTATCCTACTTCTGCTGTCGGCTTCACTACCACTTCAAGTACATGAAGTCATCATGATGCAGTCTAATTCCAAAAAACATTGCTTGATTTCGCTGCATCACCACAGCAACACTTCCTGATCTCACAAACTACAGGAGGGGTTGAGGGTCATACAAAATGTGCCTGCATTAATCATGTAACAAAAAAAAAGAAAAAAAGTGGCGTTTAAATTAATTTCAGTTAAGGCATTATTAATGAGTAAACTTTGACAGCCCTAGTTTTATGAAAGTGTTTACTTTTCATATTTATTATTTTTCTATATATTTTATTTATATATTTTGTATATACAGTGCTTAACAAATTTATTAGACCACCCTAACCCTAACCAAAGTAAGGTTTATGCCACAGCTGCCCTAAATTAACAGCATTGGTAATTACCAAAATCATTTTTGATGTTTCTGCAATGGTTAATACACCAATATGTAGAAGCTCTTTAACCAAAATGATACTTTTAATGCTAAAATATAATTATTATTATTATCTATGAATTTCCAAATTTACTGATTTACAAAAAACTGAAAAAATAGTAAAGCACATTAATATTTCTTGATTAATATGTCAAATTATAGTTATTTACTTGCATTCCTGAACAGAAAAATGAGTTTTAGTGGTTGCATGTTATGCTTGATTAATTTCTGACTTCTCAGAGAAGCCCCGTGAGCCGGCTCAAATTTGGGTGAATTCAGTTTGAAATCCCTTATTCCTGTTCAAAATGGTAAAATGTGGAGAGCTCACTGAAAATGAAAGTTTGCACTAAGACACTTCATGATGCTGGATGTTTCTTTGAGACAAATATGACAGGTGGTCTAATAAATTTGTTAAGCTCTGTATATTTGATAAGCAGGTAAAAAATGAAACAGTTAGTTTCACTCCTCTCTTAAGGGCTGGATGGGTACACCAATGAAAGGGTGCCAAAGAATTTGGATGCTTAGTTTGTTTCTTTCCTGTTTGACTGTGAAGATGCAAATAAATGCATACCATACCAAACAGAATCAGACTGTTTACATGTTTTATACAGTCCACATGTTAGTTGTGTAACTCACTTAGAAGCTATGTTTTTTACCCAGAAGGGAATACCTGGATGTCTCCATTTTATAGCTCTGGCTGTGCAAATAATTCATCTAAAGCTGATGACTGAAATTGATAGCCCCACCACAAAAAGCCATTACTGAATGGGCGTCGTCAACTTGCAGCCCTCCAACCCATGTTAAGTTTAGATTGAAGAGGTTAATCTTTCATTGTCCTGCAGAGAGACTGAAGAAGATACCTCTGACTCTGTGCTAAGAATGTAACCACCTCAAACAAACCCGCAATTTACACCTCCCACAAATCACCCAGCAAAATAAAGCCTCCATGTGAGCGTGTGCCTCACTCTCTCTGTAACAAATGACCTTGACACAGAGGGAGTGCAAGCACAGAGAAGCACTCACTTCATCAAAGACACACAAGGGAAAGGGTTAAGAGAAGGAAAATAACCACAGACAAAGTAGAAAAAGCCATCCATTGCTCTGTGCCCTTTTAAACTGTCATGTAATGATTTAGGGTAAGTTTGGGTGTTGCACACTCCCTTACAGCTAGGCCCCGTCACCTCAGGGAGATGCAAAAATAAGACAGCATGGAGGGTAGAGGAGGGGAAAAATAAATCCATATCTATGCCTGGATGCATCCGTCTAGGCTGTCACTCTGAATTCATCGTCAGTCAAAAGCAAAATGTCACACCTTTCATCAGCTCACTTTTAATTGCTCTGGTAAAGCTGAGTTTTATCAAAGTGAGGCTGCAGCAGGGACGCAGGCAAACTTTACTGGGAGCAGGAGGGCCAGGTTAGGGGCCATGGCAGCCTGCAATAAGACAAGAAAGCAATAAAACTGATAAATGATGCCAAGACACACAGATACTAAGACAGCAGCACTACCACCCACCATCTCCTCTACTCTCACATCAGCCCAACACCTTCCATGGCTCTGTCTCCCCTCCAGAGGACCGGACAGCTCTTATTGAGCCCTCGTCTGTTTACAGATCAGCGCTTCCCATCGGGTTTCGGATCAATGGGATTATATTTCTTATAAAGCAGGAGGGAGCAGGGGAAAGTGGGGGCGGCAGGACGGGCGGTGCAGGGGTGTGTGAGTGAAAGACTGTTGGAGGATGTGATGACGGAGCGACGATTTGGGGAAGGAGAAGGATAGGGAGGGAGGTCGTGGGGGGTTGGTGGGTGTTTAACAGAAGAAAAGCCAATGCCTACAGATGGGATGAAGGGTGGGGAGCTTATTGATCTCCTGTCCGTCTCCTCTTCAGAAGATCCGAGGCAAACAGAGGCCCTGGTGTTTATCGTGTAGTCAATGCGAGGATGAGGACGTTCTGTCGGGGGATATGGAAATGAACGGCAAACTCTGCAATACAGCATGTTTGCATGACTCAGATATTGTCCCCAAATGTCTTTGAAAGATAAAGTGGCCGCAAAGGGCAAAAGTCAAGTTGATTTTCTGGAAACAAAGCAGGCTGTTAGAGGACAAAAAAGCATAATGCATTCAAATTTCTTAATTAGCAGAACGGTGGCGGAATAAGCACACAATGAGGAGAACAGATTTGTTTTCATTGCAGACTTTTGACATACTGTTGAGAAAAATAAAATCCTGCATTTGGTCACTCCCTGTGGTATTTCTGCCTGTGTTTGAAATGATAATCTCTTTGTGCTGCCAAGGATGGTTATTTTGTGTGTATGTGAAACTTATATTTACATGCGTTCATATTGCAGTTCAAAAAATTATGATTGCAAATGATTGAAAATCAAGAAAAAAGTGTCCATCTCCTTATTGCAGGGGTCAAGTTGCATAGTTTGCATGACAAAACTGAGATAGAAAGGACTTACTTGAACCATAAATGATGAATAGGGTGAATATATTTGCATATTTTGAAGGATCAAATGCTGAAGCTTCAAAAGTTAAAGATTACACAAGTGGAATCTGAGGAAAAAAGTATTTAATTTACATTGAGATGTGGGATAGAGACAGAAGGGAGAGTCCTTAATTACTGGAAGCTCTCCAGAATGAGCTCTTGAACCGGTTTAGTTCTCGGCTGGTGTTTTTTGACTCATTTTGACGTGCATTGTCTAAACCTGTGTCTGAGCTGTGTTTTCTTTGTCCCTGAGAGGTGACACAAATGTATTCCTATTGCACACAATGCTATTGATTTTTCTTAGGTGGGAGAATTAATCCACGCTGAGCACAAATCATCTCCGAAGCAGGCGTTTATTCCCACTCTCACCTCTAGTGCAACACCCCGGATGCATTTTATCGTGTGGTAATTTGAGCGGGTGGATGCACTGGCATGCTCTGTCAACTTAAAGCCCCCATCCTCAGTCCTTGCCCTCTTAAAAAACACACCCCAGCCAACATAAACACTCTCACTTGCACGCCTGCATGCACAGACACTAACACAGATTAATGTCAAGGACTTTCCTATTTAGAATACTAAAACATTATACATGCAGATTAAAAGCACATTTCTCTGCGCACCTACTCCGCTGTGGGATGTTCTGGAGGCCTGTCCCTTTTATCCCCCCCCTCCTCCCTTCCCATCTTCCAAGTGGCACCAAATGTAATCCTCCTTAATGGATGTGTAATATTTACACTTATACCATAATCGCTTAAACATTCATTTACGGAGCCACATTTGGTTGTTCGTGGCTGTGACAGCCTATTCATCAAGAAGTAAATGTGCAGAACCTCGCGCCCCCTGCAGCAATCAATCAATATGCTCCTCTCCCAGCTACCATCAGTGCAGATATGTCTCAGGCCAAAATTAATCACTGTGAAGTTTGCATAATCCCCCCTCAGCCTCCCCCCGCCCAATAACCCACGTCTGAGCACCTTTACCATTCAAGACCACTTTGATGACTGTAGGAATTCATCAGAATCTCCCATTCTCAAGGCCCATGAAATTTTTTTTACAGCAGTGATATGATTTATTTAAAAAAAGGTATTTATATCCAGTGATTGGATCTCTGGCTGAACTGATTGTCTGGAGTTTTATACTTCAGCTTTTGACAAGAAATTCCAGTGAAAGGCCGCTAAGAAGCAGCAAATTTATCAAATCTGTCAAAGCATGCAGGGATTCACCACACAGTCATGTGCAGGAAAGTGGCCCTTCTGGTTCACACTGCAGCCAGTGGAAAGCCACTTTAACAGCTTTTCTCCCTCACGATGTAAAGGAAAAGGTGGTTAACTATTTAGTGAATACACCTTATGGAGAATAGTTTTTATTTAGCAGAGTCCTCTATTCAAAAAAAGTTAGTAATTGCTGGCATTGGGCCAAAACCTCATATCTCCAAAACCACCACTTTTCAAGGAATGAATAAAATCTGTATTCATCAGATGATTTAACACAGAGTGTTGCTAATCAAAATCTTTTTGACACTATCTATAGCTTTTATAGGAGCATATACCGGTTCAGCATTTTGCAGTGTCAACCTTGCTCCTGTAATGCTCTGGCCTGATGGCCCATCTCTCCAGGTATCCTCCCAACTGACCCATTCACGATGCTCACGACTGCCTCCGACGTCTGGACCAGCACATGTGGATCCTGGGCACCCAGCATGCGATGATCTGGTGCCTGTAGAAGTGCAGCCGCCACTCCCATACAGTATTGGGTAGCGTTACTTTTGAAAGTTTGGCTTCCAGTGATTTCAGTGAGCATTGCACCTTTAGACCATGAAGCCGGGTTATACAGTGTAACAGATGGGTATAGTTACTCCACAGAAAGTTTAAGTAACAATAGGCCACAAAACTAACCTGACACGCCAGATGGATGTGTTTCACACATCCATCTGGAAAACCTTCAATATACAGTGTTTGGAAAAGGGCAGAGCCTTTAAAAAAAAAATGAAGGCTGATTGGATGTCCGTCACATCTTTATGGGCCAATCAGAACAACAAAACATGTGATGCCGCCGCAGCTACCAAGGTGCACGTGTGCAGCTACTGAAGAATGAACTACATACAGTACTGCATAACGCAAACCATAACAACTGTCTAGATATGTCAGCGCACGACTTTTGTCGTTTTTGAAAAGAAAACAACTCACTGCTGTTCTTTGTTATTCTTTTAACGAAGAAATGTCGTGACGTTCTGATAAAGCTGGCGCCTTAGCAGCATCCATGCTAATGTCTTCCGCCGTAACGCCACCAGCCTCTTGTTGCTGCTTGCTTACGTCATGACTCTGCCACGCCCGAAAGTACTGCCCTGAACAATTGTATGCTACATCGGAGCATTTGTTTTGTATGTTTGTTTTGAAGACATTCATTAATTCATTGAAATTCACCCAAGAGAAGCCACCAGAAAGGAGTCCAGCCAGTGCTTTCAGCCTCTAGCCAACAAACATCCATTCCTCACTAGAGTAAAGCAAGACTGACCTCATCTGCATAGTTAAGAAGCAGTCGACATCTCCTCAACACCAGCAACATTCAACCTACCTGACTGATAGCTGCCCCACAGGGATTTTCTCCTGATTTGGCAACGAGGGACCAGAGGGCTTTGCAGCTTTTGATAAACGCTGTTTCCCGAGGTCCTGTAGGCAAGAGACACCAACCTTTCAGCTGTGTTAATAACTGCAATAGGAGTGCTCTACTAAAATGTATATATAAAACGTAGGAATTGTCCATTTTAAAACAAAATGTAGGCATTTTAGTCAAGAAATTCTACATATTGTACCTTTAAAGTAGTTCAAAGTAAGGTATAAGCATGTTTGCGTTATGAGTTTTAACCTGTTTGATTAGAAACAAAATTAAATGAAGAAAAGCGTTTTTTCGTGTGTATTTACTTACTAAGCATTTCTCTGTTTTAGTTTAGCAACACATTCATTTATCGGATCAGAGATTTTTGTTGTGGTTTTAAGAGTGAAGAAGAGAAGAGAGAAAAGGTCTAAATCTTCGGCAAGCAAAATCTTCTACAAAGAGAAAAGGAGCCCACTCAAACAATTCAACCTCTTCAGTTTTACAAAAAAAAAAAAAAAAAAGAAAATAAATGTCTGTGCTAATTAATGTCCTATCAGGGCAGTGGGAGATAATATAGATATATTTAAAAGTTTTGTATGTGTCTTATATTATAGGGTAGCAAACAGCACTCGTAAAACTTAAGAGAACCCCTCATCCTCAACAATATTAATCGGTCTATTTCGGCGACTGACGCATTCTTCACATCAGGGTTGTACTTATGGCTGGTGTTGCTTCAGTGAAAAGATAACTTCTTCAAACAGTGTGCGTATCTTTTTATTTGATTTTTGCCTTTTTGAAACCCAAACTTCCCATCCAAGAGACCATCAGAATGACCCATCTTCTTTGTTTGTTTGTATTGCTGCTTCTGCCTGACTGTGTTAGAGCGGCTACAAGTGCAGATTGGTTGGAACTGTGAGATATTTGGAAAGCTCATTCTGTGCATGCATTATAAAAATTAACTAAAAAAAATATATTTATTCATAACTCATTAATGCATTAGTTTTCCCAGCTGTTATATATATATATATGTATGTATTTATGTATGTATGTGTGTGTGTGTATGTGTGTGGGGGTAGGGGTAGGGGTGGGGGGGTGTAAGTCTGTATATATCTATAGAGTCCAGTGTTTGATTAACTCCATTTTAACACTCCTGTAATGGATAACTTATGTCTTGTAAAGAAGCACTGCTGCTCTATTCTATTTTTTTTTTCTTCTACTATTTTCTTCACACTATTTCTTTTTATATTGTGTACCAGGGATTCCCTGTATTGTAATTGTCAATAAATGACAATGTGAGATGCAATTATAAGCCCACCTCGGGTTTCATTAACTTCCCTGTGCACACTCACTTATGTACTTTCCTTGTGAAAGTTGTGCTCACACCAATTGTAATTCCTGATGTGCAAACACTGAAGGATAAATTAATAAAACTCATTTTTAAATCTTAGACCTTCTCTGTAAAAATGAAAAGACACATTTAAAACATATTGTAACTAGAGAGGCATCAGAGTCATATTTGTGCTATGTTAAGTCCAGATAAAAATCCCAGCAGGCTGATCACAACCATATGAATATTTCATACTTTTAGCCTTGAAAAAATGCTGTTATTATAAACATTACTACAAAAAATGGCACACTTGCATAATGTCTAAGACATTTGCACAGTTTGACCTTTCAAACATAAATATCATGTAAAGCAAGCAATGTTGAAACAAATAGATCACAATGCCTTTTCACTTGTTCCCATCTGGATTTTCTTTGAGGTCAACATGGATTTTAAGATTAGAATAAATAATTTTTGTTACCTCAGGGAAAAAAAGCACAATTTATTTATAAATTGTGCTCCAGGAGAAACACTTAACTGTTTCTATGTTTCTTCATTCAACATCAAATTTAGGATGAATATAAAATATTTTAAAAGCACTACATTCAGGATGAGCCTGTTATGTTTAAAATGCTGTATTCACCGTTAACATTAAATGTGAAATGTTGCTGCTTTGTGTCCGGACGCTGAAAAGACAGTACCAGAGTGAGGACGAATGCTGCTGTTTTCTACAGCTGCGTGATTAGAAGTCCACAGTCATTTCAGTCTAAAATTAATCAGGCACATCTGCTTAAGCTCGCGCCAGAGGAGCAATTTACGATCACAGTTGTTGTTGTTGTTTTTTCACACATCCTAAGTGGCCAATTCTACACAGCAGAGCTCCATTCTGTCGAAATCACATTTTGTAGAGAAAGAGCGATTCTGAGAGAAGGTCAAAAGGAAAATCAGACGTCAAGCATTGAATGACAAGGCTTTATGCTGTGTCTGATAATGGAGCGGAGAGTAGGGAGGCATTCACAGTCAAACAAATGCACATTGGCAATCCTAGAGTTTTTGATTTGTGCAAAAATACACATGCACGTGTATTTGTTTTATTTGAAGTATCTGTTTAAATGATATTGGAGAAGTGAAAAGAACCTGTGCTCTAAAATCCCTCTGTTTTCAGCAACGTCTAGTGTGTGCTTTATCTGATAAGAACAATTGAAGGAGGCTCTCCTCCTGTTTTGGTTTAGCTGCTCTTCTCTGCAAAAATCAATCATGAAAATATCTGACAATTGTGCCTGATCCAAGGATAAATATCATCAACAAGAATAGAAAGCCTTTGACAGTCTCATATTTCAACACGTGTTATTTCATGAGATCAAAATTGTTTGTGAATGATTTAATGACATTGTCATTGCAAAAGCTGCTCCATTCTCCTTATTCTGCAGCTCAGCCTCATGATTCATGATGCTGTTTACTAACATGAAACTGCAGTGTCAGACAAGAAATCCCACACCTGCCCACCAGGTGTCTCCAGGGTGCAAAGTGACACATTACCTGCTATAACATCAGCATCTGGGCTGCTCACACCTGGATTTTAAACAGCATCATTTTGTGTCAGCATAAAAACAACACATTTAACACCTTATATCAGAGTAAAACAAGTATGAGACTCTGTAAGCTAAAAACTAATGTTTTCAAATTTATTTATTTATTTGCTTCTAAGATGTAGTGGAGTAGGAACAGAAACCACATACAGTACGTATACAGTGTTGTTGGATGATGGGCTGTCTGGTGGACTCACAGGCCCCATGCTGTCTTGATCAGATACTGGGGGGCGAGCTGGATGTTATGAGGGGCAAGGAGGTTCTGACTCATTTATATTTAGTTGGCTTGTCAGTTTGTGACTGATAATTCTATCGACAGCATCAAATCAAGGCAATTCCTTTCTCACATCAGTAAAGCTGCTGCAGTTATGCAGCATATCCTACACTTGTGATACTGCTGCAGCAGTTATTCAGCATTGTTTCTCATAGTCCTGCCATGACCAAGTGACTGTAACATCTGGCTTATGGTTCCAAAAATTTTAGAGAGTAATCAGACCACCTTCACTATATTTTTTTATTTTGCAGCCTGATGCTACAGTTGAAAAAAAGTTATTTCAGTCAGGATTACTCTGTCAAGAAACACACATAAATTGCTGTTATACATTTCACTTTATTAGCAGTTATTAATTTGCTCACATTGCTGTTATTTACATTTGGTGGTGTGGCTGTTTTGGGATTTTCCTGCCCTTCCACCAGCCTGTGTTGAAAGCATCAAGCAGTGTCTGCAAGGAAAGCTTGAGAAGAGAAACAGCAATAAACCAAGAGCACAGGAGGCATCAGTAGCGACAGAATGGCATTGATCAAGTCAGATAAAGCATAGAGGAGGAGCTGGGGTGGAGGAGGGTTGCAAAAGGCAGCTTGCCTAGGGAGCAGCAAAGCTGACCAGTCTCCCAGTCCATGCTACAGTAAACAACCCCCACAGTATGATGCTGCCACCACCATGCTTCACTCCGATTTGGTTCATTAGGTCTTCAGATTAGATTATACTGAAGTCTCATATAAACAGACCTCTATTGTTTTCATACCTTGACAGTTTTGGCTGTGCTCTGCTGCCTTCTTCAGAAGTGTCACGTGATGTTGCACTTTGGCTGGGCGACCAGCTCTCTGAAGAGTCCTGATCATGCCAAACTTCTTCCATTTTAGAATTATGGAGGCCACTGTGCTCTTGGGAACTGTCAGTGCGGCAGATTTTTTTTGTAGCCTTCCCCAGATCTGTGCCTTGCAACAATCCTGTCTCTTAGCTCTAACAGGTGGACTCCAATCAAGGTGTAAAAACATCTCAGCAAAGACCAAGAGAAATGGGAGGAAGCTGAGCTAAATCTCAAATGTTGTTGCAATGGTTTGAATACTTATGTGTGCATTTTTGTTTTTAATACATTTGCAAACATTTTTAAAATTCTTTTTTCACTTTGTCATGATGGGGTACTGAGTGTAGATTAATGAGAGATCTTTTTTTTTCAGCTGTAGCCTCAGGCAGCAACATAACAAAACTGTAAACAGTGAAGGGGGTCTGAATACTTTCTGAATACACTTCAGCTATTGGAAATCTCTCTCCTGTATTGAGACATGGCTGCCCTCACATTTCTTGCACACCCTGCCAGCATCCAACCCAAGACCACCATGTGGCGATGCTGCCACCACCATGCTTCACAGTGAGGATGTGCAGTGTTTGGTGTCTGCCAAACATAGCATTTTTCTGATGGCCAAAAAACACCATTTTGATCTCATCACTAGTCTCCTCCTTGCAGTGTCACTCAGTTTGTGAGGACGACCTCATCTAGGCAGGTTTACACATGTGCCATATTCCTTTCATTTCTTGATGATGGATGTAACAGAACTCGGGGGGATCCTCAGTGCCTTGAAATTTTTTCATATCCATCCCGACTTATACTTTTCAAAAACCTTTTCTCTGAGTTCCTTGGAGTGTTCTTTTGTCTTCATGGTGTAACGGTAGCCAGGAATACTGATTAAGCAGTTACTGGACCTTTCAAACACAGGTGTCTTTATACTACAGTCACTTGAGAATCATTCGCTGCATTCAGGGGATCCCCATTTCACTAATTGTAAGACTACACTTGACTGGACCCCTGTTGAGTAAGGCTAGTCACTTTAAAAGGGGTGAATACTTATGCAATCATATGCAATTACTTAAATAAACCATTAAACTGATGTTTAGATTAACAGACTGAGAGGAGAATGGTGGCAAAGGTGTCCATCAGACTAAGAAGCAACATCACATACCTTGAGTGGTGATACTAATAAAGCAGACATACACAGGCTATGGTTTCGTCTTCAGCTTACTTTTATTTTTGTCAGCACAGTGCTTTAAATGTCTCAGCAATGTCTGAGCAGAGATTACTGACGCTCTGTCTCTATGTCACCCTCTTAATTGCCTCCAGCAAACTGTTCTCAGAAAGTATGAAGATAACTCTGCAGTGTGATTAGATTTTCAAACCCTGCTTGGTATAGTAAGGTTGAAGTTTTGCTCACTTAATCGCAGTCCAAAGATGCTATCAAAGAGCTGAGCTGAGCTGAGCTGCATATGAGAACAAAAACCTTGATCACTATTTATGAGTATGTATTGATTCCATTTTAGTTCATGTTTTTTTTACACTTGCATAGCTCTTGATATATGGTAATTCACCTATGTCTAAATTTGAGTGCAGCCATGGCCATTAAACAGGACATAATGAAGGCCATGCATGCTGAATGAGCAATGTTTGTGAGAGATTTTCTGCCATGGACATTGGCTAACCATCAAAAAGCAAACATTAACTGCGCAAGTCTGTGTAGTGCAAATTTACTTTTGCAAATGCATGTTTGGTGCCATCTGGTGACTTCAAGCATCGGAGTTGAAGGATTTAAATCAGGTTCCAGGCTCGTGATGTATGGAAAAGAACAGCTGCCACTACATTACTTGATTGAGTCTGTGCAGTAACATCCCAAAACATTCCAAGTTTGCGAAACATAGCTACTTAATTAGGAGGTGCCTCTGGGCTTATTATCTTATGGATAAATATAACACTGCAGTGTTGCATGCTGGGTTACATAATATATTGTTTTTGTAAGTTGCTCCTGCAAGGGAGAGAGAGTCTTGTCCTCCACTCCGTCGGGAGCAGCATCTGCAGTAAAAAGTCTCGTGGTAAAATACTGAGACAGTGTGTTTAAACTTATGACTGATGTCGGAAGGGTTCCCACAGGAATGTGTCACTATCACCTGTAACAACAATAAGCAATCAGTTGAGCAATGCCTAGGAGGTTGTAGTTTCATTCAAAGCAAGTCAGCACATGAAAGACATTTACAGGACTGAAGAAAAATCCATAAGAGAACACAGTAGAGGAAATAAAGCAGACAATCTGATACTATAGAGTTACACCAATGACATGAAACAGTGCTGAAGTTTGTAATTCTTTAAGAAACAGATGTGATACCAGTGCCTTCTGTGCAAAACAAATGTGTGTTTATTAATAGAGATATTACGTATACCTGTGATTATGCAGTTTAAATCCTGTAGTGAATCTAGTGACTGTGGGGTCTAAGTATGGAGTTGTGTTTGTGGCAGGATTTTCCATAAGAGATGTTGATTCTCAGTTCTCGGCGGACACGCCCGTGCTGTGTTGGAACAAGGACTGCAGAGGTGGAATCACACAAAGGAGAC
This sequence comes from Cheilinus undulatus, assembly GCF_018320785.1. Classification (NCBI taxonomy): domain Eukaryota; kingdom Metazoa; phylum Chordata; class Actinopteri; order Labriformes; family Labridae; genus Cheilinus; species Cheilinus undulatus. The sequence continues at coordinate 19,884,572 of NC_054885.1, forward strand.
TCTCTTCACCTCCCTGCAGGAGCCGAGAAAACAGAACCTGACGCTGCCGTCTAACTCAACTCGAGTTTTTTATTTCAAAAGGTGAATATAATAACTTAAACTTACTTAAGATTTTAATCTTACTGTGATCATGCCTTGTTTATCCTGTAGGAAATGTTTTACTTTTATAAATGTATGACATCAATACACAGGGATATTTTATTTGCATCTGATACATAAAACTATGCATAAAGTGTGTTGTATCTGCTGAACCAGTGTACTGTTCTCAGCTGTTTTTCTTTTCCCTCTTGAAGTCAAGATGCCAGAAACAGCAGAGTCTGTGTCAGCCACTCTCTCCCTCAACAGAACCTGCACCATTGAAATCACAAATGTCAGCAGTGGCTACTGCCTCATCAACCCCAAGTAAGTGTATCAGTAAGTTCAATGATTGAACACTAGGGCTGTCAATTTCAATCACAGGATTTCTGCTGTTAATTATTTAAAAAAAAACTTATTTTGCATTTAAAATTGTTATTGTATCATTTTGGATCTTTCTACTGCCATAAACTACAGGTCTTTTACTTCCTGTTTTGATGCAAACCTACTTTTATAGATATATTGAAGATATGACATTAACTTTACTAAGGTAAAATTGTGATATCATTAGGTGCAGATGACTTTTGACTCATCCACTGAGCTGTCTGACTTTTTTTTAAGAGAAATAAGACATTAAAGCCCCTGTGAAGTGAAATCCAAACTTTGTGTCATAACACTCTAGATATGTAGAATAAGGTTGCTGTAAACATGTGAAAACTCTGAGATCTATGTGCGGTTGAATTTTGGATTTAGACTGTTAGAAAGTTGTTCGCCTCTCTCTTTGTTTGGTTTATTTTGAGTAGGGCAAATGCAGGAGCCTATGACTGTTCTTGATGAGGAATTAACCCCAATCCTACAATGATATCAAATCACGGAGCAGTTCATCCCAATATAATCTGTTGTAAGATGATGTCACTGCCTTCACTAAAAGTTAACAATGATGTGCTTTTGTTCATTGTGAGGTAAATTCCTGAAATATATCAGCCACGGTGGACTAAAAGTTGTTAAAAGCATCATAGCAAAGAAAACTGTGACGGAAAACAGTAAAAGTAATTCCTTACTTCTGTCTCTCTTCTCTGATCAGAAGTATTTTGTAATACCTGAGAGGACTGTATTTCTTGTGAGTGGGTGTGGCTTCAGCTCATTCAACAGACACGCCCACACCAGAGCAGATTTTACTGCCTCATTTCTTATGATTTTGAAGCTTAACTTAAAAAACTTAGAGATGTTTTTTTATCTGGCCTGGCCATTCATGACAAAGTGATCTGTCACACAGATAACACAAAATAAAGATTTTTTTAACACTTTAGAGGGACAAATATTAGTGCACTAATTGTGGGTTGTGGTTAATCAGGATTAATACGATTAAACTTGGAAGCCCTATTAAAAACAGGTTTAGTTTTAGAAAGAGATAAAACCAGGACAGAGGAAGGATGAAAAACTATTGCAGAAAACAAAACCAATACCTGTTGGCATACCCCGCATGGAAAGTGGAAAGAAAAGCCTCTCACAGCTCTTTCTTTTAACACGGCTGTGTATTTAAACATGATGTACCTCTCACTAATCCCTGCTTACATTAATGCTGATGCACCATGCTGCTGGCAACGCTTAACTTCCTCCACCCCAGCCTCCTCCTTTATAGCATAAAGCCTGTTGCACCCTCATATTCAGATCCATGCTACTATGTTTTAAATGTTTGTTAACAAATTTTATTGTATTCAGTATGCATCGTCATAAATGTATCTGTCCATATGGGGGTTTCTAGACATGTGAAACCTGGAAAGTCACAGCATGCTGCTTGACTAACTCAGAGAGCATCTTTTGAGCAGAGCCTAGTAAAGCCAAGTAAAACTGCATTTTCATTTTGCAATAAAATGGTTAAATGTATGATGAGAGTGTTACTAAATGAACTAAATTTCTTATTTACCTACAACTAAAAAGAGAAATTTAAGTTTCATAGCATGTTTGTGTACAAGGTGGATGTTCTGGGGAGAAGTATTAATTTTCACAAGTGTTAATGCATTTCTCTAAAGATTGCAATATCTGATTACAGCTCCAGTCAGCATCTTGATACCATTAGCATGCATTCCCCTCAGAAATCTGCACTTTAGTTTGATAACTTGTACTGGAAAAGCAAATATCCAAGCTTATTAGAGGTGATTATACTGTAATTAATTATAAGATTTCTCAATGCAACTGCTCTTCCCCTTCAACTTCAGCTAACAAGTAAAAATATTTATACAGAACAATAAAATAAATGAAAATGACCCATCTCTACTGAATATTCCTCCCAGCTCCTACATTTATCTAGTGTTGGCAGGACAGACCATATCTTGGATGGGTGGTTTTCATGTGTGACATCACTTGCGGAGAGCATCCTCCACCTATCCATCATGTACTGACACCCTCTGCCTCATTGCACATCGTATGCAGGTACACAGTTGCTTAGAAGTCCACAGCAGTACTTGTACAGTCACACTCCATCCATCAGCATAAGGTATTTGAGGCACCCTGGAAAGCCCAGCGCCCACAAAAAGTACTGACAATCTACACTAAACTTACAAAACTCGTCTCTCATCCGAACTCTGGCAAGTGTGACAGAAAAGTTCTCATCTGATTGTTTGTGATGGTAAAGATTTGTCTCCTGCTCTCCTCTACAGGGTTTACATGTCAAGCGGCTTCAGTCATCACCCACCCCAGCCAACCATCCGGCCCGGCGTGACTGACGTGTGCACCTTCATAAAGGACGACCACACTGCCACTGGTGCTGTTGGCCTGTTGACCTATGACCTCTTCCATATGCAGAGCCGGGTTAGCTCTGACCGTATGGCGATCATGTTCTCTGTACCCTTTGACTGCAACATCTACAAGAACCGGCTGGCCGTGGGCGTGGTGGAGCAAAGCCAGGCCTGCGACAAACATCTGTATGACCAGATGTATGAGGGGAAAGATTTGAAGAATTGTACCCGTTCTGAGAAGCCCGGTTGTGGGCTGGTGTATAGAGCTACATATGTGGATGTAAGAGCCACAATGTCTACAGTTGGCAAGGCTATTGTTAAAGTGGAGCTCTATGATAAAATGGGTTGATAGTATGAAAAAGTCCTCTGTTTTCTGACTGTCTTTAGATACTTTTACACCAAAGAGAATAAACAAACTAAATTTGATTTGACTACTGTTACATGTTGTTATACGGAGACACATCAAGAGGAGAGGAAGACTGATTCTAGTGTCATCTTTTTTTTTGTGGCGCTGAAGGATATCAATATCTGACAGCCAGCTCATTGATTCTCCATTAGCTTCCTTCTTAGCCTTATGTGTATTCTGAACCCGCTTTCTCTTTATTATGGTAATAAAACATTCAGACCAAATGCTTGTTGCTTTGTGTGGATTTTTTTTTCCTCACACCGAGTGTGCTTTCATTATTACTGATGAACAGTAATCATTTTTTAATCTCTTAGCTCGATCCATCCAAATCTTATGAGTAGCAACAGATGGAATATCTGCATAGATGTTTTTTTAATCATCATGATGACAATGTTGTTCTTCGCTGGCTGTGGGACTCCATCTTTCTCTGAAATGTGGGGTTTTTGGAAAGCATAATATTTAAAAAACAAGCTACTCCCTCTCTTAGTTAATGGTTCCTAGATTCTTGTGCTTCAATCTGCTAAACACTCAGACTCTTTATTGAGAGATCATTCTCATAAAGGTCAAAGATCAAGGATATCTTTATTATCCCAGAGGGGCAATTTGCTTCATAGCCAGCAGTACCATACAAACCATTTTTTAAACCATAGGAATAAATAGAAGAAAAGTTGTGACACATAAGACACAATAATAATGACAGTAAAATAAATAAATTATGGACAAATAAATTTTACATTGAGCTACTCAAAAAGCTAATGGAAGTCAGGTTAAAGGGACTTAACAGCATCCAGATAGAAGCAGCAAGAACTCCTTAAAGAGAGGATGATGTGGTTCATCCTGGATCGACTGGGCTTTAAGAGTTCTGAGTTTGAATAAATGAGTCCAGGGCTGCCCTGGGCTCAGAGCTGGCTGGGCCCCTGAAAAACCCACTGAATGGGTCCTTCCCAGTTGTGATTCATTGATGACATTGTTGCATGTGTGTTGGATCAGAAGCACTGGAGCCAGCATCCTGACTAACAGTTACCTCATTTTGAACGCGAAAAGTGTGTTGAACTATTACAAGGCTCTGATGTTGGAATTATTTATTTGTGTTACTTTTTATCCCCCTTTCAACCCATTTTCCACCAATTTTGTCACTTTAAACCAACTGTTTGCTTCTACACACATTTATGCTGCCCCCCCCCCATTAATGTCACCTTTTTCTTTGCCAATTTACAATGATTTTTGCACATTTTTGCTGCTTTTTTCCCATTTTTGCCACTTTTAACTCCATTTTGCTGCTTTTCCCTAGTTTTGGCTGTTTTATACCCATGTTTAACTCTTCTTTTTGCAAGTTTTAACCCATATGGCCTCCTTACACCCATGTATGCCTTTTATGTCCCCTATTGCCACTTTTTTGCCATTGCTTTGCCATGTTTTGCCCATTTCATTCCCTCTTTTCGCCACTGTTAACCCATGTTTGCTGTTTTTCACCCATGTTCAACCCTTCTTTTGCCACTATTAACTGATGTTTCCTGCTTTTTGCCCATTTGCCCTATTTACAGCAATTTCTACCACTTTTTGCCCATTCACATCTTCTTTTTCTTCTGTTTTGCCACTTTAAACCCATTTTTTGCCTCTTTACCCCAATTTTTGCTTTTTTTCGTCCTTTTTTGCCACAGCTTTGCCAATTTACAGCAACATTTTCCACTTTTTGCCCATTTACCCACCTTTTCGACATCGTTAACCAACTTTTCCTGATTTTTGCACATTTCTGACCTAGTTAATCCAGTTTGCTGCTTTTGACTCATTCTTGTTCTCTTTTTGCCACTTTTTACACATTTTACACCCATTTATGATTTTTATTGCCGTTTAATGGGACTTTTTTCCACTACTTTCCCAGTTTACATCCATTTTTCCCTCTGTTAACCGGTATTGCTGCTTATTACTTAGTGTTGCCACTTTTAACCCATGTTTGCAACTTTTTATCTTTATTTGCCTCTTTCACAATCACCTTATAATTTTCTATTAAAGTTGTCTAATATTTTCTTCTTTATTTCTGGCATCCTGACATTTGTGCACATCATGGCTTAGTTTTGATGTCTGACATTTTTTTCTAAATGGTTTAGTTTGATGTGCCCATCCAAATTGTTAACATCATCAATAAAAAGGTATTTCTGTTTTAAGAAAAGCAGTTTACATTTTGAAAAGGACTATATTATATTAATTTTTTTGTGCTTTGGTTAGAGTGATTGATCAGGTTAAAAATTAAAGTATGGTTTTCAGAGCTCACCTTTACAATGAATCATGATTTTACTGACTCCCATGGGCCCTCCATTCAGCTGAGCCCCAGAAAGCTTTCCCCTTTACCCCCCTTATGGATGGCTTTGGGTCACTCAGAGTATGAGGTGAAAATGCTCAAATTTGCAACACACGTCAACTTCAGGGTAAAGAAGCTTTTTTTGATAAAACAGATAAGAACAAAGTTGCTCCAGAGACATCTGTTTCAACTTGCACAACAACACAATCATAAAATTCCTAGCCTGCCTCAGTCATCTGGATTGTGTAAGTACAGTCCTGTAGGTGTGTCCTGAGTATATGTTTGGGACACACAGGGATCTGAAAGGATTCTGCCACAGAATTTTCCGCTCTGCCACAGACTGAGGTGTGGCAGCTTCATCCCACTGGGAAAAACACTGGAATATTTGTTCTCATCATTTTTTTTGTGCGGGTGATAAATGTGTGTTCAGAGAGGGTGTGTACAGAGCTACTGGGGTCGTGTTGCAAGAGGGAGGTTTTCCTCAGCGATGGCACGTATCCTAGTTAAAAAAAAACATCACCAGGCACCTCCCTTCCAGGTAACTCTTGCCACTTTGGAACTTGGCAGCTCCAGCAGAGGATCTCAGCAGGTAGGTCAACTAAAAGATTTGGTTAAAAAAGACTGAAATGTAAAAGTTAAAGGAACAGGAAATGGCTCATTAGCTTATAACTCTTAAAATAAAAGTAATTTGTAAAGTCATCCAGAAGCCTGATGGGGTGTTGTTTGATTTGTACATCATATCTGTTGATAAAGGGGTAATCACTTCTGCAGTGTTTTTGCTCTAACTTCATTATCGCATGCTACTTAGTGCTGTAATTAAAGAGGTGCACTCCCTAATGAGGCAAAGACATTCTGCAGCTTTTCTCTGATTGTTCACAACTGCTCTGAGATCTCATTAGCCTCTGAAATGCATCATTCATACCCGGTTCCAGTCTACGTGTGCTACTGAAGGTCAATGTGAAGTGTGTGTCAGCAGAGCAGGGGTCAAGGGGTTTTTAGATTGTAATATGTGATTCTCAGCCTGTCAGTCAGCGCGTTTAGGAGTGGAGTGAAACGGTAGTCGCAGCTGCTCTATTGTTCGCTCAACATCTGTAAAACCTTTGTTTTCAAAGCAGATCTCACTAAAATACTAACATGACGGAGTCAGCTGAAGCTGTAGCAGCCGATGTGGACAGCAAGAGAAGTGTCACCATTGAAATCTTAAATATCTCCAACAACTACTGCCTCATCAACCCAAAGTAAGCCCTGCCTGACTGCACCTTCTTTTAAGCATATAGTTAGCACAACATAATCATGTGTCTCTTCTTTTACTTTTCAGGGTGTACCTTGAGAATGGGGAAATATACAACCCACCTCAGCCAACGGTGCGCCCCCTAAAGACAGAGGTGTGCACCTTCACTAAGGGTGGTGGAGCAACCGGAAGTGTCGGCGTGCTGACCTATGACCTTTATGAGCGGTCAAGGAATGACTTCATCGAGACCCTGGCCATCATGTTCTCAGTTCCCTGGGACTACAACTTCTACAAGAATTGGTTTGCAGTGGGCATCTATAAAAGGGGCCGTACATGCGATGAAGCCCTGTATAAAGAAATGTACTATGAGAAAAAGCAGAAAGAACACGGCTTTGTCAGGGAGGAAGCCCAAGGATCAGGAATTAATTATGTTGGTGATTACTTAGATATCAAAGCCACCATGGGGCCCCTGGGTAAAGCCATCATGAAGGTGGAGGTATGGGATAAGCTGTTCACAACAGCAGGCCAACAGCCACACTAAAGACCCCCCCCCAACTGTATTTTTATCATCAGTCAGAATCCATTCCTCCATCACCAGCCTTCCCCTTTGAGACTCATCCTAAAACAGCGAACACGCCTGATTTCACAGACGTATTGCTGCTGACATGTGCTTGTATACCTGGGTATTACCCTTCAGAAAAATCAGCTTAACATCAGAGTTTAGTTTGTGTGTAAATCCAGGCAGCAGTAACCCCCGTTATAGCAGATGCCTCTGTCTGTTTCAACAGCATCCGGCTTAAAAACGGCATCTTTAGAAATGAAAATCAAAGGATGACTCACTGGAGGATGCGGGCACATAGATTAATAAAACACATTGTGCGCTTGTCTGTATTTACCTTGACACTATAGTCTGAGGAACAAAATAAAGCTTTTTTCTGAAGCTATTTGTGTATGTCTTTTGATTGGGTTTGGAAAGGCGCAAAAGTGCTTAAAAGGAGACTTTGAAGTAATATTTAGATTTGAAAAGAATCTAAGGAGGAAGTTTTTCCCACAGGAGCTGTGTGAGCAGCAGGGACACACCTTTCTCATATAATACAGCATCAAAGCACATCTATAATGCTATGACTGTACTTACAGTACGCCCAGGATCATGAGGATGCTTCACTACACTCTATACAAGTCGGTTCAACATGCTTAATGCTTAAGCTGTTTTGTAATGCATACATCTGTTTGTCTACTGTGAAGCTGCTAGATTTATTTTGCCTATATTTGATTTAAAATAATGACAATGCACTTACTAGATACAATCATGGTAAATATAATTGGCCTTTTTGACAAAAAATTAATAAATCTCTTTGATGTCAAAGTGAAAACAGATTTCCACGACGAAATGTCGATTAAATAAAGATATATAATGCAAGTAAGTGATTGCATTAATATTCCAGTCAATTAGTGCTAGTAATCTCACAATTAGTGAAATGGGAATCAACTTAGTGCAGTGAATGTGTCTAATGTTGTTGAAATATAAAGACACCTGTCTGGAAGGTGCAGTCACTGGTTAACCAGTATTCCTGGCTACCATTACACCATGAAGACAAAAGAACACTGCAAGCAACTCAGGAAAAAAAAGGTTATTAAAAAGTTTGAGTCAGGGGATGGATACAAAGATATTCTAAGACACTGATCAACCCCCAGAGTTCAGTTAGAGAGGGGAGAAACTCTGCATACAACAACTGTCAAAGCTTTATGGGAGAGTGGCTGTTAAAGAAAACTCATTAAATCTCAATCAGAGTTCACCAGAAGGCATGTGGGAGAAAGTACTTTGTCTGATGAGACTGAAATGGTGATTTTTTTGGCCACCAGACAACAAGCTGTGTTTTTGCCGAGACAAAACACTGCACATCACCACAAACACAACATCCCCACTGTGAGGCACAGCAGTGGCAGCATCATGCTGTGGAGATGCTTCTCAGTCGGCCTTGGAAGGCTTGTAAAGGTAGAGGATAAAATCAATGTAGCAACATAGGAAAGTCCTGGAGGACAATCTTATTCAGCCTGCAGCAGAACTACGGCTTGGGAGAAGATTTGTTTTCCAGAAAGACAGCTGCACAAAAAGAGTGAAAATATCTTTTCCATGAAGAAAAGCTCTCTTTAAAATAAAACTACTGCTTTAGCTGCATTCATGCTTATATCTACACGTTGCCATTGTTTACCAGGTTGTAGGTCCTTCAACTAAACCATGCCTGTTGCTACTGCACGCTGACTGCTCTGTATTTTAACCCTGAAGCTTTGCATCAGACAGACATGGCATCTGGCCAATTTATCAGCTTTGCAAGGGTTACGCATTTCAGAATCAAAAGAAAAATGTTAGAACAAAAAGATATACAGCACTTGCTTTACTATAATTTGAGCTTTGAGGCAAAACTGCTAAAAGAGACAGGGGATATGTAAGGGACAAGACTATTTTATTGCTCTCCTTAAAAGCTTTAATTTTAAATGGTAAAGAAATGACTACCTGGTCATCAAACTACTTGTTTTGTAGTAAAGGCACAAACAAATCTGATCAGCAGCAGTCATTAACCTCTGTTCACATTGAAGGTATCAGGTTTCTTTTTACAATCTCAACACTGCACTCCTGATTCTGTTCCCCTGTCAGATTTATAATTCTTCTGCTGCATTAACTATTCTTGCCACAAAGACTGTTAGATCAAAGGTTTACGCTCACTATCACTGTTGCATTTGAAGGAAAGCCATACATAATATAAAGGAGTAAACTAGGCCTACTTAGGCTCGATCCCTACAGCACTGTTGAAGGGTGCATTGAAGAAATATCACACAGTACTTATAAACAGATGGGAATGCTTAACAGATACTTTTGTTTACCACAGCTTTAAACAGGAAAACGTAACCTCACATTTCCTTTTATATTTCCCTTTCAATTATTCCTTATGTTTACCACACTTTCATAAGTATCCTCCATGTATTGTAGTTTACTGTTTGTGTCTGCGTGTACAGTAAATCTGAGTTTACAGACGCTCTTGTGCATGCAGACGGAGATATTTTATATCTAATACAGTTTGGTGATTTGCATTTAGCCAGTCTGAGAACAATCTTTTGAAAACAGAGTAGGATTAGCCTTCTTACAATGGAAACAAAAGATTTGTGAGAAAATGTGTTTTTCTGCAGAGATAAACTTAAGCTCAGCTTTTGTGGATTGTAAGTGATGCTTTCTACCACAAAACGGGAGTGAATCCAGCACTTTGTCATGGTAAAAGCTTCTGTCAAAATCCTGCAGGATGTTTGGATGAATTGGAGGAGGATGATCACAGGTGCCCCTCAAAAGTTGACACGTTGACATGTCTTTTCATGAGCCAATCACATCTGAAAACATGGTAGGGCTGCAAGTTAAACCAACTGCAAGAAGACAACAACAGGTCACAGTCAGAGACAAATGTCCCTGTCATTGTTTTAGGCATCTTCAATTAAGTTTTACCTTTATTTTGAGAACATAAGTACTATTATCTCCACAGAAATGCACCAGCACCAGGTTCTTATGAATAAAAATGAGGAAAAGACAGCAGCGTGGACCCCATCTCTATCTAATCCTCTTATCAGGTTGGCCGTGTCATAACAGAAAGAATAAAATGATACGTTTTAATTTTCGCAAACTCTTGACAAAGCTTGGCTGATTTACAAAAAGCCCAAAGTGTATTAACAGGGCGAGTCAGATCATATCCGCATTAAATGTTTCAGCTTCAATGCTTGTTTGAGTTTCAGTCTCTCTGTTTGCCCTCAGAACATCAATACTGGGTTGTATATTGACTCAGACTGGGAGTGTCCAAACAGAAGGATCAAATAATTTCATTTCAATTATTAGAAGTTTGGGTATGAACTGCAGCCTTGTTAACAGCCTAAGTAATGCACGCTTATGAGCATACAATAAAAAAATTTAAAGATATTCTTTATTCTGTCAGAGGTGGACTCTGATAAAGGTGCTTTTTTCAGTGCATATCTGCTCTCAAACACTGCCATCTAGTGGTCTCTTCTCACCAACTTCATGACCCCACAAAGACTCTAAACTGACAGTCAAAACAATCAGAGTACTGTGGAATCTTTCTGTATAAGAAGCCGCCCCAATGTTTGCCAGGCGATTACAGGCACCTGCACATGTCATCACAATTCAATAAAACACTTCCATCCAAGTCAAGCCTCCATCAAGCTTCTTAAATAAATTTGCACTTCTCTGCATGTTTGTTTTTGAAATTTATCACTGTTCATTAACAATTTGGATGAGATGGCCATGTTGTTTCTAGCAAGCAATGGAGCTTTTTCACTGTACTAACTTGTTGATATAGAGCTTGTATGTAGAGTCATCATCTTTATTAGCAGACATAGAAGTGCACAGGAAAAAAACAACAACAAATACATAAAAATCAGGATAAAAAACAATATTAAAAAAACAAAACAATCAACAGACAAAGGAAATACCTCCCTATTTATAAAAGACACCCATACCAGTGTCTCCACTAGGATGACTGGTATCTTACAACACTATGACTGGGATTAGTCAATAGCATTATAATGGAGTTCTGAGAGTTCTCTAGCCAGCATATAAATTTGTACATTGGATTTCTCATAAGAGCCTGGAAAGTGTAAACTCCTGCTTGACAAAACATCTCACTTGCACTTTCCCAAAGAGGTTTTTTTCAGCAGTATCTTCATAGCATCATTGTGAGCAACATGAAGAGTAACACCATGCATCATGTAATGGCACAGACAACATAAGGGAGGAGACTGTCCATGTCCTCCATAGAAAGTTAACAATGTAAACTGACCTGGTAGGATGCTTTCTTGTTATTTTATGTTTGATTCATAATATAAACTTATTCATTTGTTTTTCTATGACACCACTGTTCCAGCCCTCCTCCACCCCAGCTTCTCCTTCATTCTGTTCTGACACAATCGATGTCATTGTCATTGATACCTGCTCTGCTCTAGATTTTTGCTGCTTCTCTCCCCGCCTCATTTTTTCCTTGCACACACAGGAAAGGCAGGAATGTGTGCTGTTCCTACTTGATGCTTCCGACGTAGCCTCAAAGAAAGGCAGAAGGATCCTATATAAGTGCAATAAGTGCAAATTTATAACTGCTAATAAAGAATAAGACTAAAACCTATTATATGACTGACCACAACTATCTGGATGTTGAAATACCAGACAGGGGAGAGGAGTAAATCTAACCTGACACGCCAGATAGGCTGTTTTGTATATCCATTGCACAGATATATTTCATGTTTTTCTGGGAAAGCTTCTCTAGGAAGTGTTTAAGAAGGGCAGGACTTCTCAAACAACTCTAGGAAGGGGATGGGAAGAATGTTCTGTCTGTCACATTCATGACGGGTCAGTCAGAGTGACAAGGCAAATTGACATTCTGCGCATATGCTACTCTTGAGCTGACAGGCCACTGCTGCAGTAGATTGGAAATGGCAGTTCTTCTTGGTTAATAAGGCAAAAACATCTTTCTCATTATGAAAATATTTTAGTGTTGTTTTATTCTCTGTATTGTTGCAGGAATGTGGTGGTGTTCTGTTAAAACTGATGCAATATATCCCTGTTAATCACTGCAGAGTAGGCAGCCATTGCAAACAGCCTTCGGTAACCCAGCCCATAGCATGCAGCCTTGTTCTCCTCAGGTTAGACTGAACAGTGTTCTGTTTGGCAAAAACATTGTGGATTTGAGCTTTTCAAGATGGATTTGCCCAGAGTCGTTAAATAGATCTACATTTAATCTCTATTCAATGACACTGGACAGAGAATGCCTTTAGAGAAAGTCCGCTGTGCTCCATGAACCACCATTAGACATTACTATTCATCTGCTGATGCAACTCTGTATGGCTCTGAAAGTATAGTCACTTAGTTAGTCAGGAAGCAGTCACATACAATACTGTGTGTAGGGCCGACACTGGCGGTCAGCGACATCTACTCACTCTACTCCAGCATGCAAGTAAATCTCACTCTAAGTCAGTGTACACTGCAATTTCTTGAGTTTCCACTTGAGGCTGCAGAATCACTGGAGGTCAACCTGTGTTAGGATTGAGCAGCAACCTCAAGTCCTGAAAAATGAACGACATGCAGAAGCTACTTTTCTGCCAACCGGAATGCTAGCTAGCTAGCTGACTGGAAGTTGAGTTTAGTGGGCCGGCTGTTGGGTTGATCCAAAGGTCAGTTGAGACCACAATTTCAAAATGGAAGCCACCACATGTTGGCTTCAAGAGCTGTTTGAGTCTACCTATTGTAAGCAGATGGCTGACGTCACACAGGGTTTGTCCAATTCTTCCTACAGTGTATTGTGTGGATGCAGATTTTTACTGCAGAAACCAACATAATGTCTTCCTGTTTCATGGACAGACTTCAGTGAGTAATATCTTTCTAACTAGTCTTTTCGGGTTTTTAGAAGGATGTGAGTTATGTTCAATCAGAGGCATAGTGGATAAAACTACAAGCTAGCTGTTTGTTTGCTAGCTAGAGCTTCACCACAGCTCTGCCTTTGTTTGCTTTGTTTCTAGACTGAGCTAAGGAAAGTTTGTACAGTTTTCAGTACCGCAGCCGACATTTCAAAAGCCCCTTAAGTAACCAAATGGCTGATGTCGACTCAGGCTTTGTCTAATATTTTCAACAGTACGATGCATAATTAGCATTATGCTAATGCTAGCTACAGGCTCACTGTTTGTTTGTTACTGATTGCAGTCTAAAGGTCATTCCCAGTTCTTATTGTTTTACTGGTTGACTTAATAACAAGAGGATCTTCATCTTCTTAAAACTGCAGAACAGTTTTACCTTTTGTCATTCAGTTGTTGAGCTGGCAGTGAAATAAGGTTTTACACGCTGTGTATTTCTTTGTGTTTATTCTGACTGATTGGCCAGCAGTTTCCATGTCAAAACTACTTGACTCTGAGTTCTGCTGCCAGCTTGCTACTAGCCAGCTGAAGGGTCAGCTCTGACACAGCAGTGCCAGCTGCACAATAAAGTAATTACACATGTCGCACTGAATGACTCGAATCAGCGGGTGCGATCTTCTGATTTTGGCACACTCCAGTCTGAAAATGCTCCAGTAAAAGTAGTCAGTAAGAACAAAATACAGCACAGATTTAATATCTCAAAATATATATATAAACCTGATGAAATATCAATAACTTACCATTAAATTGGCTTATTTGTGCACAGATAGACACTGTTATTCAGACTGCCATATCTCTACAGCTACAACAAGAAATGAACCTGCCAGAGGAAGCAGCAGTTGATGTACAGATGCCCTCACCGGCTGTCCTTCTAACAGTCCTGCCAGATCTCTGAGACATGGCAGTCATCAGTTCCCACGGTGAGAAGACCCAGAGGCCCCGACGGAGAGCAGAGCCAAAACCAAGCACCCTGCAACTGGAGACACAGCTGCAGCTCAAGAGTGTGATCACAACTTTCAGGGAGGGGGGAGTCCGGAAGGAAATCTTCATCTGGGCCAATTAAAGTAAGACTCTCACCACACTTTAAACGAGAGACGATTCAGAGAGCTATGATTAGAAAATGCTGTCTCCTGCGTCCAACATTCTGAGTCAAACATTTCTTTTTAGTTATATCATCATCCTCTCCTCCTTCTGCATACCTGCCAGCCTCTCCCTGTCTGGTCTTATTGCTGTTCATTAAATATTTTGATAATTAAAAGTGTTTTTGCTCCTCTACAACTAGTTTGGGGTGTTTGAATTAAGAAAATCTCCCATTTCTTTGCCAGTGGTTACACACAAACCGCTTTAATTCTGAGGAGCAGCAAGAAAATTATTGAACTTGCCCGGCTACAGTGTCTATAGCAAGTATTAGCCCTCCTGGATGTTATATCATTTGATTGATTTATAAATATTTTGGCCTTTTACAAAAAAAAAACTCTGGTGCAAAGTAAAAACAGATTCCAAGTAATATTGATTAAATAAAAATATGTAATGTAAAATAATTGGTTGCATGAATATTCACCCCCTTAAAATCAGTATTTAGTAGATGCACCTTTGGGTCTGTTTTCACTTTGACATCAAAGGTTTTTATTTCCAAAAAATACTTTTTTATTGACCACTATTGATTTATAATATCTATAAAAGGTTAAAACATCCAAGGGGTGAATACATTTATAGGCACTGTATAATTGACAGGTCAGATACAGGATCATATGCCAGTTCAGCACTGTGCCATTTCAACCTTGGTCCTGTACTGCTCTGGCCTCCTGTTGGCCATTGCCCAGCACTGTGCCAGATCCATGCTCCATCTCTCCATGTTTACTTCAAGCTGAACCCGTCACAATGCAGCGTCCCCCCCCCCCCAAGGCCTGGTCTAACCCACTGAGCCATACATGCTATTTAGTGTTCCCAATCATTTGTCTTTGAAGGCCCCTTACTTTTAGCTGAGAAAAGCTCAACCCCCCAAGACCCACATGAAAAAAGTGAGCCCAGGTTGGAGAACCAAACGAGTCACTGAAAATAAACCATGAGATAAATAGTTCAGAGAAGGAACTGTTAGAAAATATGTCTTACTTAGTAGAAACTGCCTCCAGAAATAATCTTAATCAGAGCCAGAACAGTTAGCAAAAGTATCATTTCTGAGCCCACTGCAGCAGTAGAAAAGGCAGCAATGGAGCAATTAAAACCATAAATCTGCTTCTCAGTTTGAACTTAGTATTTCCACTTGCAATTTTGGTTATTTCTAGTCATAAAATGACCGCATATTTAAACTGTTTGCCTTAGATTTTATTTTATTGTTTTATTGTCTTTGGAGTTATCATCATGTCATCAAGATGTCACTGGTTGCCTGCAAGAAAAAAACAAAATGTGTTCAAAAGAACAAATAAAAACATTTTATTTATCTGTTTCAGTATTCCAAACCTGGTTACCTCCATGAATTTAGCATTCAAAAAAATCAGATTCCTTTTCTATCATTTGTCTAAATTGTCAATCATAGCCACACCAGTTACATCACAAAAATACATCTGCAGACATGGCTCCTCCCTGATCCCTTCAGAGAATAAAATCGGCCCCACAGCGTCCACTCCACACACTTCAGTGTCAGCACAGATCACCGGAACTAAGGCCTCTGGGATTTTGTTCAGATCAGCTGATTTATTCAGAAGTTCAAACACACCAGCTTGTTATGTAATAATGTTGTAGCAAAGCTTATGGGCTTGAGACTAACCTCTTGGCCTCCTACAGGACTTACTACTTTCAGGGATTCCTGGTAAGAGCTGTGAAGAAATACCCAGACAAATAAAGTGCATACAATTTCTATTGCATGCTTTTACTGACATTATTGTAGTATATCTCAAAATGTTATGAGTTTTTAAATGGCATTGAATTCAAATGCATGTACTTTGAGATGGAGTTGCTCCCCCTTTTGCAGCCACAACAACTTCCTCTCTTCTTGGAAGGCTTTTCACAAGACACATTAATGCCAGCTGAAGTTTGGATCATCAGCTTTTGAATCAGCAGGGTGTGGCTACTTTTACACACCATGCATCTTAGCAGTTATTGACTCTGCTCTGTTGCATGGACTTGCACTTCATGGCTGAGTTGTTATTGTTCCTAAACTCTTCCACTTTCTAATAACATTACACACAGTTGACTGTGGAATATCCGGTAGGGCAAAAATTTCTCAAACCATCTCTAACCCTATCACACTTGAAGTCACAGAGCTCTTCAGAGCGACCCATTATGTATCACAAATGTTTGTAAATAGAGACTGCAGCTAGGTGCTTGATTCTTTACACCCATGGCAACAGGTCTAATTGAAACAATTGAATTCAATTTTTAGCAGGTTTAGCCAAATGCTTTTGCCCATGTAATGCGTCTACATATCAATAGAGAATACAGGCTTTTTAGTAAGACCGAAAAGCCATTCTGACCATTAGCTTTTATGGTGTATGAAGTGCACGTTTGTGTATGTTATAGAAGTATATAGTATACGGTTATCAGATGGGACCACAGTTTAAAAATGTTGCAAAAATAAATGGATAAGGGGTGAAAAGGGGTTAAAGAGTGGCAAACATTGGCAAAAAGTGGCATAAATTAGTAAAAACATTACAAAAAATGGGTTCAAAGTGAAACAAAGTGCCGTGATAGAGGAAACAGTGGTGAAAACTCGGTGAAAAAGTATCAAAGATTGGTAAAAAGTGGCAAAAATGTTGCAATAATAGCCAGACAAAGTGGTGAAACAGGGTTGCAGGGTGGCAAAAATGGGCAAGAACAGGCAAAAAATAGATTAAGCTTTGCAAAAATTGGCTGAAAGTGGGAAAATGTGGTATAACTGAGCAAAATAGTGGTGTAAAGAGGTTGAAAAAAAACAAAATTTTTCAAAAATGGGTTAAAAGTGGCAAAAATGTTGCAATAAATGGCTCTATTAAGTGGTGAAATGGATTTAAAGAGTGGTGAAATTGGGCAAAAAAAATAAGAATGGCTTACCAATGCAAAGTTGGGTTAGAAGTGGAAAATTGTTCTTGATAATGAATGAAACTGGTGAAAAGAGGTTAAAAAGTTTTTTTAATGGGTAAAAGTGGCAAAAATGCTACAAAAATGGCTGATTAAAGTAGTGAGAAGGGGGGAAAGGGTGGAAAAATGGGTTAAACATTGAAAAAATGGGTTAAAAGTGGAAAAAGGTGATATAAATTAGCAAAACAGTTGGGAAAAAGGGGTTCAAACATGCCATGAATAAACAATTTCAACATCATAACCTCATTACAGCTTGACACACTTTTAGCTCCAAAATGAAAATGACTTTTACGCAGAATGGTAGCACCAGAGCCACTGATCCAACACATATGTATAGAATTCATTAATGAATCACAACTGGGGAGGGTTCATTTACTGGATTTATTAGGGGTTCAGCTCATTCTGTGGGTAAGCCTCGTCTCCTCTATCTGACAGAAACCTTCAGTGTTGGTTCTTAAGAAAAATGCTGGTCTATCTCTAAAGGTTCTGGCATCATGCCACATAAAAACCTAACATGAATAAACCGTTTCTACCATGAAAGAGCATAGAGTAGTTAAAACCATGCACAGTCTACATTTTTCATTGACTGCCAAATAATGCCTATTATCTCTAACCATAGACTACTTCACTGTTTGTCTGTATAGGAAGTCATAAAGCTGTGGCCAACCGTGGGTTTTGGTGCTGCTCAGGCACAAACCACTAGAGGGCATGGTTTCCTCACTGAAATAACCTCCTGTACAAGCCTGCAGAGCATGGGTGCTCAAATGAGTATTAGAAATGTGTTTTCTTATGCAAAGTGACCAATGAAATACGATTAGTCTTACTGTTTAATTTATTTTTTTCAGGTTTCCTTTAACAGTGAGGAGGAACCCAGAACAGGATGAGATCAGAGGGAGTGGGGACAAAGATGACCCGATATCTAGAGAGGAAGAAGGTCACCGAACACACTTTCCCACACCCATCCCTGCCAGACACACACATTAGCACACGCATACATACAGAAACCCACCCTGCTATGTTGCATTTGCCAGATGAGGGTGTGATACATGACAGCTGTCACTGCTTCCGTCACTTCATATCAACACTTGTGCAGCATAGCAACTGCACCGCAACATAATGTACTCCTCATCCAGGAAACTCTACCTGGTGCAGAAAGCAGTGCAATGTGTCCAGTCCTCTCAGGGATGGAGTGTTTCATCATACACTAGCAAAGGTTAAAGGCTCCTTTATAACTCAGAGCAGTTCTTTTATAAATGAACTCACATAAATATAATTTGAGGGTTTTTGTTTAATCTTGATGAGTAAATAAAGCGCAGCAGCCAACAATCTAACTGTATTTAATTGTTTAGAATATAAAAAAGGCCCATCAAAATCAATGCAGTACATTATGGGAGAGCAGGCAAAATCTGTTCCCTCAGTCTGTACAGTAAGTCAGTATCACACAGTATATAAATACACATTTTGTTCCAGCTCTTTAAGCTCTTACAATGGCTTTTTTGTCACCAAAAACTAAACAATGCACCACCACATTTATCAAGCAGTAGATAACATTTTTATCTTCTTGTCGTTGCTCGGTGTTTATCACTGCAGAGACTATTTTGAGCCTTTTTGTCCATGTGGAGTAGTTCAGATAAACTTTGCATCAATTAGCTGATCATGTGACCACAGGGTTGTTCATGGGGGGGAAAGTGCTGAAGGATTTGTTACAGTTCAAAAATAGACAATAGCAGGAAGAGAGCTCCTTTTTCTAGGCGTTCCCACTCATTGTGTCCCGTGACAGATGACCCTGAACATTACAGACGCTATGACTCACATAAGCAGATCCGTGCATTAGACTAAACTCATATTTTCGTTCTCCCTTTGCCCATTTACAGGACCATTTCTATGTATAAAACATGGAGAAACACATTCATACACTTCAGATTTAAAATGCTGCAGTTGCCCTTTGCATACTTTGTCAAATACCTGGCTCAAAGATGAGTAAGGTTAAAGCTGCAATAAAAATAATTACTCAAGATGAGTTCAGTAATAAAAATTACCTTGTCATTTACAAAACAAAACTGCCATCCAAAAAAAATAAGGAGGTTTCACACAAATAGATTTGGTCTACTTAAGCCAGATCTACATTGTAGGACCAAACAGTTGAAAGATGTTTGAAGAAATGAGTTGTGTTAACTTAAAAATCCAAACTAGCTCTTTCAGCTCAGTTTTTCTGAGTTAATGGAACAAATTTTTTGTTTTGAGTAAACAGTGCTCAATCACTGTAGGTATTTTTAGTCATTGTACTCAAATTATTTGGCAATCATCCCTTAATCTGCAGAGTTTTCCCAGAATAACTTTGAACATTACACACTTTTGCACCATGAGTGGAGTTACCCACTCAGTTAGGGAAGTTCCATCTGTGGGGACAGATTAAAGCATCATGAGGAAAAAGCATTGATCTCTGTGGAATCGGGCTTTCTGGATCATTTTATGTTCTAAGTTAACAGTACTCAATCATTTTAAGTAATTTTTGCCATTGTACTCAAATTATTTGACAATCACACCTTAATCTGGGGACTAACCTCAGACTGAAGTTGAAGGTTGTTAAAAGAATTGAGTTTTGTCATCCTAAAAATCCAAAATGGCTATTTCAGCTCTATTTTTAGAGCACATTTTGAGTGCAGAGTAAACAGTCACTTAGATTATTTTTTGTAATTGTATTTAAGTAATTAGGCAGTCATCCCTTACTCTTTGATTCCACATACATATGATTGCAGATGTACAGGAAGTCCATTCATTCCTGTGGGAATCTCTGTAATGTCTGATATGCCTGTGAAACGCCTTTTGTAATATGTTCATCTGGAATATGCCGCATGTACATTTGCGGTAGATTTCTGAGATATTGCAGTGTGCTAGCTGACCTAGCTCTTAACTAGATTAAGGCTATGATGAGTCATATTTATCAGCTTGATATAATATGCTGTCATATTAACTACTTTGATGTAAAATATGTGAGGATTTATCTGTCGTATGAAGTGCTGTCATATTGTTTTGATAATGTCAGATATATTTAAATATTAAATTGAAACGTTTGTAAGGGGTGGTTTGATAAAAAAAAAAAACAGTTATTTTACATATAAATGAACATTTGAATGAATAATTAAGTTAACTTAGCTTAGCTCGTTTTGCTGTTCATATGTCTGTATATGAAAAATCTGCTGCTTTCATGGTAGGCCGACTTCTTCAACTATTTATTTATATGCAATATTAGTCCTGTTTATCTCAGGAATTGCAGTAAACACGCATCCTAAGCTGCTTAATGGTTAAAACTAGGCACTATCACCCTCTCTAATGGCTACAGGTAGTTTATCAGCTTTTAATCCATCCATTTAAAAATTTAAAAAGTTCTTTTTGTTGGACACTAGGAGGCATCATCCATATATTAATATACATACCCATGTGGAAATGAGTTTTACATCTGCATAGTTTTCCTAGATTGCCTTTGAGCATGAGACACTTTGCACCATGAGTGAAGTTGCTTACTCAGTTAGAGAAGTCCCACCTGAGGGGACTACCACAATATGCAATGGATGATATACTGAAAAAGATGGACCAGTACTCTCTTGATTCAGTGTGCATCTTTCAGTCAGTGTCACTTAAGTTGGCCTACCTTGACTTGTATAAATGTTCAAGTTTAATGTATGTACATTTTTGGTTGCCTTTAATATTTTGAGTCCCATAAGCTAATCAAGGATGACTGTGTTAATTATCTATTTCAAGTTGAGTCAATCTCTAAAATCTTGTTTCCACTAACTAAACGTTTCAACAGAAATTTGGAGTATTTTTAACTTGTCTGGTTTTTACAGTGTAGAGCTTTTGTTATCCTAACCCTGATTTCTGGGTTCTCCATTGAGATCAAGCTTTGTTTTCATAACAGTATGTGCAAATAGAATGTGACTAACAAAAATTTTCACCTTACATGTCAGAAATCTATAAAACAATTTTTTTCACAGTATGGCATTTATAATAACATTATTTTTGTTAAAGGTAGTCTCTGTTAACATGAGGAGCCTCATATGTCATTATGTCCTTTGTGGCTGATATTTTTAGTTTGAAGCGCAGGTGTCCAAAAGGTTCTGTCCTCTGCAAGATAAGCGTTGAAATATATAGTCCAGCTGTGGGTACACATGATCAAGCTGTTCTCTCTTTCAGGAGCTGCCATCCCCATTCTTGGTCTTGAGCACCACAAGGCTAACCATGACAGGGATCAGGCAGATGGGAGTTATCACCAGAGCAAAGACGATGGCTGGCGGCGGGTCACTGAGCTCCTCTGAGGGACAATCTTTGAAAAACTCAGAGTGAATGTTCACAAAAGTCTGTTCCACCAGAGGGTTGGGCCACGGGATCAGGAGACAGTCAGAAATCTCCTCGGTGCAGAAGCTCAGGTTACTGTACATGCTGTGAGGGAGACAGACAGTGAAAGTAAGTATTGAAACATTGGAAAACAGTATTTCTCTCTGCAAATATAAACAGATATTACCTACCTTCTCACGTTACCCCAAGTGCACCAGTCAGTATCATTTAGGGTTGCCATTGCATTCTTAAATGTGAAGAGGCATGAATGCTCAAACAGAAAGGAAAGGCAATCCATTATTGATGCACTGTAATCAGAACAGATGCTGCAATAGTCCCCACAGTGTGGAGCATTAGTCCCACAAGATGAATGAACTGTAGAGTTGGAAGGAGAAAAAGAGTTGGAAATTGTGAGTGGGATCATTAGATTTTTTGGGTCATTGATTAAATGTGTATGTTCATGAAGTTTTGCACTTACCAAATGGTAAAACAGACTCTCCATAAGTGGCATCTAAAAAGAAATTAGTAAATCAGAATGTTTTAAGAAGAAAAGGTCATCAAACATGCATTCCATTTAAAAACAGTGTAAAGACAGCTCTATTGTTGTTCACATGTGCAGCACTGAGACAGGCATTTGCAGCTGTAGAAGGGAGACCACACACTCACCGCAGAGAAAGGAGAGGAATACCCCAATGAAACCAAGTGCTCCCTTCATGTCAGAGAAAACAAATAAAGGTGCGCTTTTCCCGACTGATCACCATGTATGATAAACCTGAACTTCTTAAACTGTGTACAGCGAGGCATAACAGGAAACCCGACAGGATGGAAGAGACGCTGTGTAACCTTCAGTAACCAGATGTCCAAACAGTGTTACCCGCGGTTAGCAGATGTTCTCCCGAGATCTGTCTGACGACCCTACGCCTTGGCAGCAACTCTTTCCCTCTCCAGCACACGTTTCTTTTGGATTTTCTTCCCTTTTTCAAGGGGTGGAGGCAACAGAGATTGTCCTCTCCATTCTCCCAAATAAAAGGGAGCACACCCAAGCTGGGCTGGACTCACATCTGAAAACCCTTTACTCTTTAACTCTTGTTCTGCTTTTTAGTCTCAGTTTCTCACAGTCGAAGGCCTGGCCGGCTCACAGCATGTGATTTATTTGCCTTTTGGGCTGCCTCTGCCAAATAGGAAACATAAGTAAACATTTAGGGCTTAGTGTTTTTGGGGTGGATGTAATCATGACTCTGCAGGGTGTGCTCTCCAGACAGCCATGATTTCATATTTGGGCTAATTTGAACAAACCTGGAAGACATAATTAGTCAGAGCTGACAGCTGTTTTTAAGGCATGCTATTTTTCCGACACATAGGTAAAAAATACCCCACTTTTGTTTAACCACAAGTGTGGGAAACTTTAGTTTTCTGTGACATAAGGAGCTCATGAGTGAGCAACATCTGAGCTACTTTTTCACAGAGAATAGTGTGAGAGGTGCGATGAAGGAACACTGAAGTGTGCACTTTATGTTTTCTCACGACCAACTGTTAATTTATGTCACTAAATCCAAATGTTGGGCCTCTCACAACATCTGTTTGCCGAGCTGCATTTTGATTTAGTAATGACATCAGGAAATGTGTCTTTTCAGTGGAGGAGGAGCCCTGAGTTGGGGGGAGTTGGCAGGAGGAGGAGGAGGGGGGACAGTTAAGGGAGAGCGAGAGAGAGAAAAAAGGAAGGCACAGGATGAGGAACAGTGAAAGGGGCGCTGCTCCAAAGTTCCAGTTGTTTCACAACTTTGAGTTCATGCGTTGATCACAGACGTTGCGTGGGGTGAATGACGAACAAATTCAGGAAGTTGAGCCGTGTGGGGGGCTGCTTGTAATAAGGTTTAAGTTAACCTCTAACCCAAAACCATTATGGGCCCTGTGTCTACTGCTGTTGACCCCTCTTTGGTAGAGACCTCCCTTGGAGTTTGTCTTGGATTCCCATGATAACACACACAAGGAGATCTTGGCAGAAAGCTTTGTTTGTCAGCTCCGGTCCAGCAAATAAGTTTAAAGAACTCATCCAGACAGAAAAAAACACCCCAGTGTGCATAAACATATAATCACTCTTTTAACTGTATGTTTAATAAAATGTAAACAGGATTCATGTGTTTGTGCCAAAGTTATGAGGCAAGATTGAATCAAAACGTGACAATTCACGGGTTTGATTTAATGTTAGTGAGTTAAAAAAGTGTAAACTTACTTGCAGCCATCAACTTTGTTGAATGGTACCCTGCAGAAAGAGGATGTCAGATTGGTCAGAGGATTTGTGCTCAAGCATGTTGATATATATTTGTTTTTCATGCACATACCTGTTGTTGTGGTGGGTTGTAAGGCCAACTTTTCATCGACAAGGCAAATCACAGTTGTGCATCCTGCCACAGGAGAAATAACAGAGAACTTAATATTAGATGTAATAGACAATACTCCAGTAGGTTAAAATGATGATTTACATTGATTTTAATAATAACACTGCTTGTAAAGATTCACAACTTGTGAGAAAAGAGGAGGTAGAGGAAATTGCAAGGCGCAAACTGTAGGGAGTGAGCAGGTCAATACATCCTCCCTTTGTCTGCCTTCCTTAAAGAAATCTCAGAGTGGTTTACTCAAGGACATTTTAACTTTCAATACATTCCTTCCCCACAAGAATAAATGATGTTATTTCATATAAAACAAAGTAGTTTCAGAATAAAGAATAAAACAAATATTCTTCACAAAAACACAAGGTTCCTCTTCTTAAAAACAAACTGTATTGTCTCAATAAAAAACACTGTATGACTCTTACAGTTTAGGTATAAAACTCCATCACAAGACTTGCTAAGCTCCTTTCTAAAAGCTACTCAATCAGTGAAAGCCCCCAAGCATTCCTCTTAAGAGGTGAGCTGAAGGGCAAGTAAAGAAGTTATATCATAACAGTGAAGAAATGGACAGTGTGTAAATCTACTTACCCAAGAGGAGGAGAGTCACAAAACAGCCAAAAAACATAGTGGAGAAAGTAGCTGCTGTCATTTTGCCTGACAATGCTCTGTCTGTCCTCTCTGCTGGGTAGGGATTACATATCTCAACCTTTTTTGCAGGAAGGCTCTATAAAACAACAGGAAGCCCTCATTTCCTAGGATGGGCGGATTTACACAACTGGACAGAGAGCCTCTGATAAGGTTAGAACTACTGTGGTCCACCATCTCTCTCTCACTCACTCTCTTTATCTGTTACTTTCTCTCATCCCACCCTCTGAAGTGAGGCCCACCCTCTCGATTTCATCTTTGACCTGAAGCATTTAATCTGCTATTTGGGCATTCGGCCACTAAGTTTATTTTTTTCCCCCCAGTACATAAACCAGGAACTTAAGGAACTTTGTAATCAATTTTATTGCTTTGTTGTGAAAACAGTTAAGATAGGGAGTACTCATTAAATCCTGATTAAAGTCTTTTACTACTTTAATGAGTCAAGTCATCCAGGGAGATTCAACACATTTCAGCAATACAAATTTAAAGTGTAATGGAGAAAAACAAGAGAAAAACAAACCTGAAAATAAATTCAGGCAAATATCATGGGTTAAATCAAATCATGGTTTTCAAAGACACCCACTCAACTGTTTAAGTAGCCTACAAAACAGAAATACCACGTTTTCAGACCCTTTGCTTAGTACTTAGTCGAAGCACCTTTGGCAGTAATTACAGCCTTGAGTCTTTATGAATATGGAGCAAACAAGCTTTGCACACCTGGATTTGGGAATCTTCTGACATTCTTTTTTGCAAATCCTATCAAGATCAGTCATGTTGGATGGGGACCATCTGTGGACAGCCATTTTTAGGTCTCTCCAGAGATGTTCGATAGGGTTCTAGTCAGCCCTTTGACTCGGTCACTCTACGACATTGACAGAGTCGTCCCTAAACTACTCCTGTGTTGTCTTGGCCGTGTGCTCAGGGTCATTGTCATGGTGGAAAGTAACCCTTCTGCCCAGTCCGAGGTCCTGAGCACCAGGGAACAGGTTATCATTGAGGATATCACTGTATAATGCTGCATTCAGCTTTCCCTTAAATTTGACCAGTCTCAGTCACTGCTGCTGAAAACAACCCCCACACTATGATGCTGCCATTATCATGCCTCAGTGATGGGATGGTACTGAGCATGTGATGAGCTGCACCTTCTTTTTCTATCCCCCGACCAATGTTATAATAGTTTTGGATTTTTCAATAGTTGTAATTTTTATTTCATTTTCACTTTCTTTTTTTAATTTCAGTTTAGTTTTAATTACTTTTTACTGCTGGCTTGTTAGTTTAGTTTTATTTTGCAGAAATGCTTCATTTCAGTTTCGTTTTTATTAGTTTTAGTGTTAGTTTTAGTTTTTTTCGGATAGATGTCAGGGCTGAGGGAACATCATACCTTTTTAAAAAATACATTCAAGCAGGCTGATCTTCACTTATAATTTTATCTATTTAAAGATGATGTTTGAATACAATTCCAGACATAAAACTACCACTGTATGAAGTCTTGACCAGTCAATTCAGGCAATTTTACACTCCCCAGACTGGTGTCGGTGCCAGTCAATACAGTTGTGTCAAAGACTAAAACTAAGGATATTTTATGTCCATTTTTATTTTATTTTAGATAGTTTTGTAAGCACACTATACAGTTTTAGTTAGTTTTCATTTTTTCGGTAAAGCTTAGTTTCAGTTAACTAAAATGATTTTTGAATTTTAGTATTAGTTATTTAGTTAGTTTTAGTTAACTATAATAACCTTGCCCCCAACATAACATTTAGAATTGAGGCCAAACAGTTTAATCTTGGTTTCATCAGACCAGAGAATTTCGTTTCTCACAGTCTGAAAGTCCTTCAGGTTCTTTTTTTGTAAACTCCAAGTGGGCTTTCATGTGTTTTGTATTGGGGTTAGGCTTCTGTCTGCCATTAAGCCCAGATCGAAGGAGGACTACAAAATATGATGAAAATGTAATTTTCCCTCTGTCATTATGGGGTATATGTTATGTCTGGAGGAAACCAGGCACTGCTCATCACATGCCCAGTACCATCCCAGCAAAGTACAGACAGGAGTGGCTTAACAAAAATTTAAACAGTGAAGGGGGTCTAAATACTGTCTGATTGCACTGTAGCTGCCTCTAAATTGTATATACTTCAAGCCCTCTGATTTTCAAACCTTTAGACTCTACCTCAAACAAATACAGGCCTAAGTGACACCACTTGAGGTAACTTATTACATTTTGCCACATGGCCACAAAAGCTTCAAACAAGTTAATTCACTTTAGCAGTTCTTTTACCCAAACCTCAGAGAAAACTTTGATGCATGAAGAGGAAGAGTTCTTTCCAGATAATGTGTTCCTGCTTTTGTTTCGGTACAGCATGAGCTTTACTTTCACATGTATGACTTTGTTGAGTGAGAAAAAAGTATTTTTGTATCAGTGCCAGGTTGTTACAACACCAGTGCTGATGACAAGCTCCCTCTTTCCACCATTTCTGACGTCACATTGAGCTTCTGAGGCTGCAGGGATCTCCAGCATGAAACTGATTCACTCATCAACGTCACTGAATGACCCGGGTCTCTCTCAGCTGCTCGACTTGGGGGAGGGTCAGGTAGCTCAGGGACACAATTGTTTCCACATTTCAGAAAAATGGGGCCACTCTTTTTCGTGTAAAACATCCCACAAATAAGAACTTAAACACATATGTATCAGACTCTACGGTGGTCAAAGCTAAAAAGCGAAACAGATTTTGCCTACAGGAAGGAGCCTGACATTATTTCAAAAGTTCTTTGGTGGGGGCAAAATGGACAAAAGTACACTTGACAAGTCCATCATTTGTTTCTTCCATCAGTCATAGTCAGTTTGAATTGCTTCTGAAGCACTGGTTTTTGAATGTCTAAGCCTTTGTTATAGGTTATAGAAGGTAAACCACAGTCAGTGGCTCCAGTCCTACTATGACTAGAGCCAAGGACAACAAACATTGTATATCATGCAGAATTAACCCCCCTTTGCTGATATAAGCCACCCCCCCTCACCGAAGCTTAACATCCTGGGTGTTTGCTTTTGTTTGACAGCTCAGTATCAACATGGCATGCATTACTTCAAATATGATTGCAGGCATGCCAAACATGCTGTATAATCTGATACATACTTTGCTCACTGAATGCATCATTAGTTACAAAGAATGCACCACATAGGGAGCAGAATCCGAGCACTGAAATGATTCACAGCAGCAAGGTGATTATAGAGGAGCGTACTAAGGCAGTCACGATGGCAAAGCATGATGAGTGTGAAAAGACAGGTTCCTTTCATCATTTTGAAAGCTGACACAGGAGATGACAGTGGCTGGACACTGCCATCTTGTGTGCTAAAAAAGGAGTATGTCATGTACATTTTCTCTTACTTTGAAGTGATAAGCTATAAAAAAAGAATCTGCATTTAAAGAAAAACAGAATACTCACTCTAGTTATTGTCACAAATATTGTAAATGTCTCATTTTGCTTTAGAGGTGACACATTACTCTTCTTTTCCACCTTTTAACACACTCCCTGTAGTCTAATTGAAACATTTATCCCATAGTTTGGTCACAATTATCGGATGGCTTAGTGGTAAGGTCGCGCTCCATGTATACAGGTGGCCTGGGTTCTCACCCCACTTCCCTGTTTCTGGCTCTATCCATTGTTCTCCACTATGAATAAAGGTATAAAAAGCCCAAAAGTATATCTTTAAAAATATCTATATATATATACAATATGGATTAAACACTAGAGAAGGTGTTTGACTTCATATGAACCAGCTCTTAGCATTTTTCAGAGCAGTTGGTGTTAGTGTGAGTGCAGATTCTGAACAGACTGCTCATGGTTACAGAGGGGAATCACAAACAAAGGACTGGGCTGGCTTATTTCACTTATGCAGATTTGTTGATAACCTAGAAACACAAAGTAGGTGCAACAATATATAAGATAAGACAAGATAAGATAAGATAAGATATACTTTATTGTCCCCGAGGGGAAATTTGCCTTGGGCAGTAGTGCAACGTACACAGCTCAGACATACACTGACATAACAAACATCAACATTAAGAAGAAATACAGAGTCTGTAACACTATATAAAGTGCCTGAGAGCATCCAACAGCATAACAGTTCATTCAGTAAATACTGACAATTCCGACTACAAATACAGAGTCTGTAATACTGCATAAGGTGCCTGAAAGCATCCAACATCATAAAAGTTCATACAATAAACACTAAGAAAAGCACTGAATATACACGCAAAAGAGGACATTACAGATTACCAGCTAGACAAACTACCACAAAGAGTGCCCACCTGCAAACAGGTGCCAGGAAGATATAGCACTTATGAATACACAGACTAGGGAACATTAGGGACTGCAGTCTGTTTTTTTTTTGTTGTGCAGTGTGATTGAGGTAGGAATTAAAGAAAGTTTGAAACGATTGCTTTTATATTTACAGGCTCTATAGTGCCTACCCGAGGGGAGTAGTTCATACTCCTGAAATAAAATGTGAGAGGGGTCAACCAGGATCTTCAGAGCCTGGTGTACAACAGTTTTTTCATAGATAGATTTCAAAGAAGGCTGTTCTTTCCTCCCAATCACTTTAATAGATGTTTTTATCAGGTTATTTATTTTAGACCTGAGCTGTACAGAGAGGTTGCCAAACCAAGCTGCCATGCCATATCTTATTAAACTTTCAATTACTGCGTTGTAAAATGTGAGCATTATCTTGGAGGTAACTCCAAACAGTCTCAATCTGCGCAGAAAGTGAAGTCTCTGGGCCAAACTTGCACAAAGGTATTCTACCTGGACAGTCCATTTAAGGAGGTCATTAAACTGGACACCCAGGTATTTATAGGAGCTTACCTGATCAATCACACTATCGTCAATGGTAACAATGGTAACAATCTCACCTCTCGGGGGTCAAAAATCATTTCTTTGGTTTTATTTACATTGAGAATGAGGTTGTGGCTGTCACACCATTCTTTGAATGTGGCAATATCCTGATAGTACACTGAGGGACAGACATCAGCATGTAGCAGACTTAGTATAGCTGTATCATCAGGGAATTTGATGATGTGGTTGCTCTGATTTTTATTTCTACATTCGTTGGTGTACAGAGTGAAAAAGATGGGTGAGCTTACGCAGCCTTGTGGTACCCCAGTACCGCAGAGTTTGACCTCTGAAAGAGAACCATTAACCTTCATCTGCTGTGCTCTATTTGTTAAGAAGGAGTAAAACCACTTGATGATAGAAGGAGTAACTTATAGTTCAGCAAGCTTATTCACCAATAAATGAGGCTGAACAGTACTGAAAGCTGAACTAAAGTCTGCACATAAAACACATGCATATGTTGAAGGGGCTTCAAGATGTTTACTGATAAGGTGTGTTACACTAATAATGGCATCCTCGGTGCTACGCCTCTGTCTGTATGCAAATTGCAGTGGGTCCAACTTCTGATTTGAGCATGTTAACAATGATTTTTTTCAAAACATTTCATTACCTCTGATGTTAATACCACAGGTCTGAAATCAGTGTCAGCGGAAGGACATGATGTTTTGGGAGCAGGAATGATAACTGATTTTTTCCAGAGAGCTGGGACAGTATGACTTTCTAAAGACTGCTGAAAAATAGGACACCATGCAGAAGAAAATTCAGATGCACATCTTTTCAGCAAAAAAGCAGGTAAATTATCTGGACCTGTAGATTTTTTGTTACATACTTTGCTGAAAAAGAACTGCACCTGTTGTGGTTCAATCTTCAGGTCCTGAGGGCTATCTGTAGCATTAATAAAGTCCAAGACACCGGCTACATCATTAGAGCAATTTGTAGTTTCAAACCTAGAGAAAAATTCATTCAGTCTGTCTGCTCTACCCTGTTCATCTAAACAGACAATATTTTTCCTGCTGTTGGTCATGTTTGTTATGTTTTTCAGACCATCCCAAAGCCTTTTATTGTTCATGGAGCTAAAACTCTACTCAACTGAAGCTTTATGTTTCTCTCTTGCACTCCTCAGGACAAGATTGAGCTCTTTCTGTGCTGAAGCAACACCTCTGCGGTCATTGTAATATGTATTTTTTTTTTTTAAGTATTTTTGTAATTTGGCTTGGATTAGGATTGCAGAATTTGAATGGAATGTTTGGGGGGAACTTGCTTTTAAATTTTTTTTTTTTTTTTTTTTTTTTGAAAGTTTATTTGACGATTTATTGTTTGATAATGTTCAGGAATTTTTTTTTGGTGGGGGGGGGGGTGCTGCTTAGAAATTGTCAAGTATTTCATGGAATTTGGATATTTCGGGGACTTTTCTGTTATTTTTATATAATTTTGTAGAATGTATTAATACATTTTTGGGGAATTTCATAAAGACAAAAGTAAGGGAAATTGATTTGGAATTTGGGGGGATTTGCTTGAATTTTAATTGATTTACATGGAATTTGGGGGAAGACTTTTATTGGAATGGCTTTATGATCAAGTTTCACAGCTTAGTTCTTAGGAGGTTATTGTAAAATGTCTAAATTATTATTTTTACGTGGAGTACTTGAATGCACCAGAGGCCGAGGACCTTCTTCCTACCTCTCTCAGTAAAATGTGAACAGCTCTCCCTGGAGGAGGAATTGAAAACAACAACCGAACTACTTTCCATCCGACTAAACTTCAATTTTATGACTTTTCAATAATTGATCATTTAAAAAAAATCTTTTATTTTTATTTTGCTACTTCAATTCACACAATGTGCCTCGCCAGTTTTCTTATGTAACAGTGCTTGCGGTTTTTTAATATATTTTCAATACAGGCTTCCTATTTGTTATTTAAAAACTCAGATGTTTCATTATATTTATATGACACTGCTTCTTTAATTCATTTTAGACGTAAGTAAGCCACATGGTATATTTCCTCTGCACATTTAAATCGCAATCTAGCGCTGTGGACAGTTGCATCAGTTCCTGTGTGCGTGTAAATGGCTGTGCCGTGGCTGCTTCACGCTACTTTTTATTCCCTGGACGCAGAATAGTCATAAATCCTTCTCTGCTAGGAAAGGCTGTGATCATAATAAAGACGTCACCCTCCTGCTCGGGTAGGCTCAACCAAGCCAAGTGCGAAGCTATTTGTAAGCTACAACAACAACAACCTCCAGCACCATGCTCATGGATAACGCAGGGATTTCACTGAGATCCCCACGCCGTGCGAAGACGATATCTGCGTCAGATCCATAGTAAAACAGCCTTTGATTGCTCCGGATCTCCTCAGTATTAAAAAACAACACGGGCTTGATCGCGTTGCGGGCTCTTGTCGCAACACACAGGACGCCAGCCGTGGATTTGAAGGTATTTAATAACTGCGACACTGGATGTGAGGCAGTCGTGCACACGCGTCCGCTAGAATAACGTGCTGTCATTGTGGTGCTCGGTGCACACGTCTTAAAGTATTCCACCTTTAAATGGTCTCCGTGTAGCTGTGCCACAGCGGGGCTGCAGCTACAGGACGTAGCGCACTTCATAGCTGTGGCTGAAACGTGTGCTCGACTCTTAGTGCAGAGAAATGCACTATAGCAGCTCACCAAGCCAGGTTTTGGCTCTCTATTTATTTTTCATTCTATTTGAGCTTAGACAGGGAAGTTAGTGTTCACTAAAGTGCTTGTAGGAGGCAGAAAAACAGTACTACGCACTTTTCTGCTCCCCTTCAAAATGCTCTTCTAAAGAGGCACGCCCACTCCAGAGAAAAGTGGATATACTGTAATGCTAAAATATTCGAGACATCTTTATTTGTCTTTAAATTATGAATGTCTGATCATTACAAGGGTAGTTGCACTGCATGATTTAAAATGTGTTCGGTCTCTCATCCTGGGTAGTTTAAAGCACCAGTGTGGGAGGCGTTTTTTAACATCACAGACAATTTTGTTTTGCCAACATAAGGGGGCACTATTTAATACAATGTCCAGTGAAGATGAACGGGGAAGTCATATGTCTGTAAGAAGCATGGGGAGAGCCACTGTTATGAAGTAAAGACTTCTGATGTAAGTACAAATTATAGAAGGGGACTGTAAGCACCAAAACTGTCAATTATGACAGAGCAAACACCTATTATTTGCATCATTGTGGGTTATTGTTGTGTGATGATGGTATCAAAACTGTGATAAAAACACTGCATGACTTGTGAGTGCCAAAGGCAGGTATACAGTGCCTATTATAAGTATTGACACGTTTGGATGTTTTACCCTTTTATTGTTCTTATGAATCCATCATGGTCAATATAATTTGGCTTTTTGACACTTTAATGTCAAAATGAAAACAGATTTTTACAAATACCAGTTATGTAAAAATATGTAAGGCAAATTAAGTGATTGCAGAAATATTCTCCCCCTTTAACGTGACTGACCTAATTCAACAGAGGTCCAGCCAATTGATGCTATCACCTGAGGGCAGTGAAAATGTCTCAAGTGGTTGCAGTATAAAGACACTTATGTCTGGAAGGTCTGATCACTGGTTAATCAGTATTCTTGGCTACCATTACACCACGAAGTCAAAAGAACACCTCTGAACAAAAAATATTTGGATGAAAATTCCAAAGCGCTTAATATTCCCCGGAGTTCCATTAAATCAACAAAGAAATGGAAGGAATAAGGCATATGTTCAAAACTACCTAGATTCCCACAAACTGAGCATCTGTGCTAGAAGACCACTGAGAGAGGCCACCAAGACACCTATGACTACTCTGAAGGACTGACAAGCTTCAGCAGCTAAGATGGGAGAGGCTCTGCACAACAACTGTTGCCCAGGTTCTTCTCCAGCCAACTCTTTAAGGGAGAGTGGCAAAGAGAAAGCCACTGTTGAAGAAAACTCATTGAATCTCAAATAGAGTTCACCATAAAGCATGTGGGAAACTCCATGGTCAAGTGGAAGAAAGTTCTTTGGTCTGATGAGACCAGAATGATGTTTTTTTTGGCCATCAGACAAGATGCAATGTTTGGTGTGTTTAACACTGTACATCACCAGAAACACACCACCCCCACTGTGAAACACGATGGTGGTAGCATCATGCTGTGGGGATGCTTCTAACAGCCTGGAAGCCCTGACAAGTTGAATGTACTGGAGTGGCTAAGTCAAATCCAAGACCAAAATCCAATAGAGAATTTGTGGCTGGACTTGAAAGAGCTGCTCAAACCTGAACCCTGTGCAACCTGACAGAGCTTGAGCAGTTTTGCAAAGAAGAATGGAGTAAAATTGCATTTTCCAGATGTGTAAACCTAGTTAAGACCCATCCACACAGACTCAGTGCTGTGATTACAGCCAAAGGTGCATCTACTAAATACTGACTTGAAGGGGGCGAATATTTATGCAGTCAGTTATTTTGCATTACACATTTTTATTTTAATAACATAACTTAGTGGAAATGTTTTTCACTTTGGCATTACAGATGTTTTTTTTAATGAGTTTTTTGGAACATAGCCAAATTACATTGACCATGATTCATATATACAGTGCTTAACAAATTTATTAGACCACCTGTCATAAAAACGAGAAAACATAAATATTTTAGAAATCTTTCAAAAAATTGTTTAAAACTAAAAACTAAAACTATAAACATTTTACCATTTTGAACAGGAATGAGGGATTTCAAACTGAATACACCTTTTTATACCCAAATTTGAGCCGGCTCACTGGGCTTCTCTGAGAAGTCAGAAATTAATCAAGCATAACATTCAACCACTAAAACTCATTTTTCTGTTCAGGAATGCAAGTAAATAACTATAATTTGACATATTAATCAAGAAATATTAATGTGCTTTACTATTTTTTCAGTTTTTTTTGTAAATCAGTAAATTTGAAAATTCATGGATAACAGTAATAATTATATTTTAGCATTAAAACTATCATTTTGGTTAAAGAGCTGGGTGGTGGTCTAATAAATTTGTTAAGCGCTGTATATAAAATCAATCAAAGTATTAATCCTCCATAGGAATTAATATTTTGTTGTATGACCAGAAAGAAAAGCTTTTTTTCATCCAAAAGTCAGTTTACTTCAAACAAATCCTTTACATATTGTAGGGATTTTAGGTGCAATAGAATCTCCCTTTTTAGTATTCTGGATTCCCAGTGCTGTAGACTGCTCTCCACATGGTATCTTTCTTTCTTTAAGAGTCATGGAGGAAACAGCTGCTGCAGCTCCAGCCCCAGCCCCTGGCACTGGTGCTGCCCAACCAACCCCAAGACCTCATCCTGTCTCCTTCGTACCCTCCCGCAGCCTGCTGGAGTGGAGACGGAGGGTCAAATCTGAGTACATGCGCCTTCGCCAATTAAAACGCCTTAAAAAAGCAGAGGAGGTCAAGGTTAGTCGACTTAATTAATGACAGCACATGTAGTTAAAGTGCTGTGTGAGAAGTGCGTGCAAGATGTAGCACAAGGTGAGTATGCTCATATGTCCTGTGTATGTATTTCTCACTGGGTGTGACATGCTCTGTGCTCTGCTTGTTTCCAGACCCTGTTCATGTCCAACAGGCAAAAGATTGAGCAGCATACAAACCTTCTGAATGTAGAGTGGTCCAGGCTCAGGATTCAGTCTATCCCCCTGTCAACATCTAGTGGAGCGCTGGCCAACAAGAAGGTTTGTGCATGGGTTGTTTTTAATACCCTTGAGTGTGTAGAATAATAGCAGTTGCAAACTTCCCCTCACATACCATCGCTGCTGCAGTGTCCAGTTCCTTCATACTTATTCCCAGGTTGCTTTGGCTCAACTAGTAATCCAATCTATTATTGTATGGACATGTTTTGAGAAACTCTTCAGCAGCCTCAGTGTTTTGCTCCAATTCCCACCTGGCTGTCAGGTGTTATCTCAGGACAAACCTGTGTATTAGAAAAGGGTCATATAGCAGCTAGAAGTGCTCTCTAGGCCTGTGGGAGCTCATAATACAAACAGCCTGAGGCTGTAACAGCATATTTCTCTTCCCACATACTGCCGGGGTCCCATTTATTGTATTTGGGGTTTAGCCGCATGTGTATTTGATTATTTATACAATTCTCTGATTTTGCTGAAGATTGTTCTATTGTCTTGTCAGCCCATCTCTGGTTCTCTTACAGATGTGTACAGTGGAGTTTGGTTTCCCAGCATTTAAAGCTCAAGCCATTGCCATGAGACCTTTGTCAACAGTGGCAGGAATCCCCTTTATGTACTCCTGGTCACCTCTGCAGCACAACTTCATGGTTGGAAATTAGCAACATCTGGCTTATACTGATACACTTACTTTGTTGTTACAAGGGTAGACTCAAATCACTTTATTAAAGTTTTAGCTTTCAAACAAGTGTGAACGCACAGCTGTTGTAGAACAACTTTGTCTTCATTCAGCGTCATTTCTTTATTGTATCTCTTGATACATTTTGTAAATGATCTGTTATTTTGTAAATGCATTACAGGTAATGGTAGTACAAGCAGCATTAGCTAGTCCCATGCCTGACTTAAACAGTTTTCTGTCCCAGGTGGAAGATGAGACATTCCTTCATAACATCCCATATATGGGCGATGAGGCATTGGAGCAGGACGAGGCCTTCCTGGAAGAACTCATTGACAACTATGATGGTGTCCATGGTGACAGAGGTGTGTTTTGAATACTTTTTGGGTAAGATGCATGATTAATAGGACAAGTTTAACACAGTAAATGTAAAGTCACCCTTTATGGCAATGAAAACAGGGGTGCCTCAGGGTTCTATCTCAGGGGCCACTTCTATTATCACTGTATGTAAACAACATAACTGAAACAATATAAAACAGTATAAAATATAAAACCATATAAAACCAACAATATAAAACCTTTATGCTGATGATTCAATTTTTTATACATATGCACCTTTGGACAGTCAGCTCTTGCAGCTGCAACATTTCAGCTCATTGCCAGAAACTGATTTGTCTCAAACTTGTGCTGAACCCAGCAAAATCCAAATACTACATGGTTCTCTTTTAACAAAACTTGGCCCCTGTTGATGCTACTCTGTCTGTGTTGATTGAAATGTTTGGGATTAAACTAGATCAGGACGTGTCTTTTGAATCTCACATTTTTAATTTAATTGAAATAAAAGGTTTCAGCTGGTGTTTCTTCATATAGCACATTCAGAAAGTATTCAGACCCCTTCATATTTTCAATTTTGTTATGTTGCAGCCTGATGCTACAATAAAAAATTCCCTTTTTTTTTACCTCATTAATCTTCCTTTTGTACCCATCATGACAAAGTGAAAACAGAAAATGATTTTATTTTTCAAATTTATTAACAAACAAAAACAAAAACTGAAATATCACATTGACACAAGTATTCAATCCCTTTTTAAAAACACTTGAAATTTCACCCAGGTTTTCCCATTTCTCTGGATCTTTGCTGAGATGTTTCTAGACCTTGATTGGAGTCCACCCGTGGTAAATAGCTCTGAATCAATAGGCCTATGTCAGTTAGTGCTGGCCAAGAAATGTGCTTTCTTTTATTTTCAATTCTGCAAGTCAGCCAAAATACACCAAAATGCGTTTTTAAGGTCTATGCACCCATTCCATGAAAATACAGCCATTTTAATTGTTTTTAAAAAGGAATTAAATGCAGTGGTTCTCAACTGGTCTAGTCTTAGGACCCACCACAGTCTCTTTAATGACAAACTTTGACCGAAATTTTCAAAAAAAAATTTACAGTGCATATTTATTAAATAGAAATGTTGCTGTCCCAATCTAGGTGGGAATGACTGAAAAAAAGACAGGATAAAACATTTAAATTTACCTATTATCTCTGTAAACTACAGGAAGTAAATTTTATGTCCACTAATGGCCTCAGTACTTCACAGACTCTTGCCACAAATCATGACCCACTGAAAACAGCCCAATGACCCACTTTTGGATCCCAAACTACCAGTTGAGAACCACTGCTTTAAAGGTTTATCTTGTTAATTCTAATACTACATGACTCCCCCAGCAGTCATACGAATCAAGAATGTGTTTTTATCAATACATTTTGGTACCTTGACAGAGAAAAGGTGGAGAAATGCTGAATTATGGACCATAATGAATCATAATTAATGTAACTAACTTTGACAGCCCTAATTTGTAGTTATTCTCTCTTTTTTAGTTCTTTCTTTTTTTGCTGCAGGGCACCCCTGGAAAAGAACCCTTGGTCTAAGAGGGTTGTCCTTGCTAAAATAAATGTTAAAAACTCTTTCATTTCTCTTGCAACCTGTGAAAAACTCAACCATTAAAAGGACTTGCATGTAAATTGTGTTCCAGAGGGGGGCTTTATCAGTGATGAAGTCTTTAAAGAGCTGGTGGAGGCCTTGAGCCAGTACTCTGACCATGAGGAAGAGGAAGAGGAGGGAGTAAGCACAGCAGCAGCAGCAGCAGCAGTTGAGGTGACGGGAAAGAAGGAGGATGAGAGAGTGATGAGGAGGAGCTCAACAGATGGTTCAGAAGAGACCAAAGCTGGGAGTGTGGCATTTGTTAGGAGAAAGCGGAGGAGCACTACAGAGGGTGAGTAAGCCAGATGCAAATTTGTGTGTTCAGGCATTGTGTTGGAGAGAACAAGAGGGCTGCTGCAGGAACAAGTGAACAAGGCTCACACTGTTCTCTTCATTACACTGTACAGCTGCCACAAGGTCGCCCTGCCATAGCAGCTCTGGCACAGTCATTGTTTACTTTGAAGCTGTCCATGTGCCCCTGTATGGCTACTGTGTGTGAGAGGGGACCTGTTTTTACATGACACTGATGCAGTCCAGCTCTAATTACACAACTTAATGGCCTCTTGTGCAAGGCTTTATGGGAAATAATGTTGTATTCATACTTTTTAATAGTGAAAGAGGAGCACAACTTGCTACAGTTTGATGGTCCATGCACAAAACATGCTAAAAAATACAATTACAGTTTTCATCGTTGGTTTTATAGTGCCTGTAAAAAGTATTCACCCTCTTGGATTTTCTTTCCCTTCTACTGATTTTCTAAATTAATCATGGCCAAAATTATTTGGCTTTTTTGACAAAAACAATTACAAAAAAATCCTTGTTAATGTCAAAGTGAAAATAGATTTCTACAACGTAATATCATTTAAATAAGTTGTAATGTAAAATAAATGACTGCGTAAACATTCACTCGCCCTCAAGTCAGTCTTTAGTAGAGTCACCTTTGGCTGCAGTCATAGCGCTGAGTCTGTGTGGACAGTTCTCAATCAGGCTTGCACATCTGGACACTGCAATTTTACTCCATTCTTTTTTGCAAAACTGCTCAAGCTCTGTTAAGTTGCACTGGGATTGGGCGTGAACAGCCTTTTTCAAGTCCAGCCACAAATTTTCTTTTGAATTGACTGTGGTATCATCCCCACAGCATGATGCTGCCACCACCATGCTTCATGGTGGGGATGGTGTGTTTGTGGTGATGTGCAGTGTTAAACACACCAAACATGGCGTCTTGTCTGATGGTCAAAAACCGTCATTCTGGTCTCATCAGACCAAAGAACTTTCTTCCACTTGACCATGGAGTCTCCCACATGCCTTTTGGTGAACTCTATTTGAGATTCAATGAGTTTTCTTCAACAGTGGCTTTCTCTTTGCCACTCTCCCTTAAAGAGTTGGCTGGAGAAGAACCTGGGCAACAGTTGTTGTATGCAGAGTCTCTCCCATCTCAGCTGCTGAAGCTTGTAACTTCCATTCCTTACATTAACTTCCTTCCATTTCTCCATGATGGGTTTAGTTGTATTCTGGGGGATGTTCAGTGCCATGGAAAAGTGGTTGTACTCATATCCTGACTTGTTCTACTCAACAACCTTTTTCTGTGATTTGCTTGGAGGGTTTTTTTGACTTCATGGTGTAATGGTAGCCAGGAATACTGGTTAACCAGTGGCTGCACCTTCTAGACACAGGTGTCTTTATACTACAGTCACTTGAGGCACTGCACTCAGATGATTCCCATTTCACTAAATGTGAGCCTACTAGCACCAACTAGCTGGACTTCTGATGAAATAGCTCAGTTACTTTAAAGTCCTTAATCCTTATTATAATGACCATGGTTGTTTATAAAATCAATAAAAAGGTAAAATTTCCAAGGGGTTGGATACTTGAAACTTGATATTTACAGTGTATATCATGATTCACAATGAGAACTTGTTCAGAAGTTTCAGCTAACTGTCCCTGAGCATTACAAAATCAGTGTGCTGTTGCAAAATGTTGAAAGGAACACATTACATAAGCTGTATTTGTAAATCTGTATTGAAACCTGATGTGAGGACAAAACTGTTTTTTGTTTGACCAGCTCTTGTTTCTTTGTGTCCCAAAAGTAAGAGATGTGTCCAGCAGCAAGAAAGCCCCCAGTGATAAGATATTTACAGCCATCGCCTCGATGTTCCCCTACAAAGGCACCATGGAGGAGCTCAAAGAGAAGTAAGAAAAGTGAAGGGAAACTAGGCATCTATACATGCAAAATACTAAACAGGTGGTTGCTTAGCATTCACCATGGCGATGCAGTATGATAATGGTGGCTCTTTCTCCAGTTTGCACTCAAAGGATTAGATTGGTCAGCCTTGTAAAAGGGCTTTACTTAGAATCTTCAACTTGACCAACTACAAATGAGCATACTATGGTGAACATGTAATGAATGAACACTGAAGACAGATCTGTAACCATTTGCAGGTACAAGGACCTTCTGGAACCCCCAAACCCAGTCAAGCTGCCTCCCCTCTGCACCCCAAACATGGATGGACCTTTTGCAAAATCCGTGCAGCGGGAGCAGTCCTTGCACTCCTTCCACACGCTGTTCTGCAGGCGATGCTTCAAATACGACTGTTTTCTCCACCGTAATTGCTTTATTCATGTTAACAGTATCATTACTTCTCTGTAACAATAACATTACACCTCAAGGCACATTTTTATTATGTAACAGCCTTTAATTTCCTTTTAGCTTTCCATGCTACACCCAATGTTTACAAGAGGAAGAGTAAGGAGATCCGAATGGAGACTGACCCTTGTGGTGTCGACTGTTTCCTGTTACAGGTATCTATTGGCTTATTTTATAGCTGCAGTATATTTGATATCTTAGTGTTTGACATCTTTTCTATCCCTTGTTCTCTTCTGAAGAAAGGGGCAAAAGAGTTTGTGGATCAGAACATGTTACAGTTACAGCGGTCTCGAAGGCGCAGAAAGCAGCAGCAGCATCCCATGGGCTCCAGCAGCTCTGGACCAACAGGGTCTGCTGAAGAAGGCAAAGAGGGCAGTAGTGATCATGAAACTACCTCCTCTTCAGGTGGGAGTTTGATAACACAAGAAACCTGGTTCTGAACTGACTTAAAAACCATATAGAAAAGTTTAGTTTACCTTTATCCTCCTAACATCCTGCATGTACCTACATTTCCCTCTGGTTTATCAACAATGTAGAAATAATTTCTGCTATTAGATTTTTTGATAATTCAAGTGATTTGCTCAAAATGCTTAGAGAATTTGCCATGAAGTTTTCAGGAATTTTCATGAGAATTTTTGGGAATTTGTTTCAATATTTTGGGGGATTTGCTTGGAAGTGTAAGTGTACTTTCAGACAAATTTTTGTTTGGCTATTTGGAGAGTTTAATTGGAATTTTTGGGGCAAATTAGCCTTGAAATCTTTATTTTAGGTTTGCTTTTAGGCCACTGTTATGAACCACCAAGCCAAATTTCATCTATGAAAAATATCTCCAAGTTTATAGAATTGAGCTTCGAAATCATGAAAATGAGACAGTAGGATCTCCTCTAGAATGGTGTGGGCGTGTCTGTTGAGTGAGCTGAAGCCATGCCCACTCAAGACAAATGCAATCCTCTCAGATTTTAAAAATGCTTCTGAAGTTGGGTATTAAATTTTCTGTTTTCTGGCACAAATCTTTCTTTTTTGAGCATAGGCCACCGTTGCTGATAGATTTGGGAAATTGAGCTCACAATGAACAAAAACACAGAATGTAGCTGGCTGTGGACTTTCAATAAAGGCAGTAACATCAGCTAACAACAGACTGTGCTGAGATGAACTGCTCTGTGTTTTTATACAGTTGTAGCGTTAGGAAATCAGTTTAGTAAAACTAATTCCTGTTCAAAGATAAGGCTGAGGTTTTATATTTGTTGGGTCTGATCCCAAGCAAGTGCTAGAAACTTGTATTTTAAACTAAAGCTCAGGACTTAGGAGGTTAACTTTGTATTTTTAAATGTTTAGATTGACTTAAGTCTGCATTTTGCCAAGTATTTTTGTTGCCTTATGGTTGTGGTAGTAACTTTGTGCTTTGAGGCTTCAGTGTAGACACAGTTATTTTCTGAGTCACTGCATGAATGAGTGGATGCATCATTTACCATAACCTCCCAGAAATCCCTCCCTTTTGGGAATGCTACCCTAATGGAACAGAGTCCTTTAGAAAAGTGAAATTTGGCTAAAGATGAGAGCATTTAAGTCATATCCTGCTCTCTCCCTCATTTCCCCACTTCCATCTCCTCTCAGTATCAGCTCTGACTTGCCAAGCAAAATAAACCAGCCATTAGGTTTGCATGCTTCAGCCCCAACATAAACACTTTGTTCCCTCTGCTTTGGTTTCTCTTTCCCTTTTTTCATCCCTGTTGATATCTCTATGTGGAGAATAGCAGGAGGAAATAGGAGAAACCTCTTTGGGTTCTGTGTTGTCCTCTCCTCCCCTACGAGTTCTCAGGTTGTTCATAGCCATCAAGGCCATGCTGGAAGTCTCTGCTAGTTTTGGAAACTGCTCAAGCTCAGCCAGTGACTCAGCAGAGTCCCTCACACATGTTGAGATAATGTGGAAAAAGCAGATTGTTAAGCAGATTAATAAAGATACTCAGTGCTGAAGCATGTGGCCACAGCAATGCTGCATTCAGCCTGTTGCCAAGCAACATCCAGCTCTCAGCCTGGAGCTGTGGGTGTAAGAGTATCAGTCCTGAATATCCAAAAAGCTAAATCAAAGCCCATGGTCCCCTGTGTATGTGTGAGAGTGTGTAAATGCAAATACTCAGAAATGGTATCCAGAAATAGCAATGTACGTCACCATAGGACTAAATTAGAACTCTTTATGTGTGCATCTAAAAATCTATCAGAAAACCTTTCACCAAGGCCAAAGCATATTTGTGCAACTGCATGTTTCTACAATCAAAAGATACGAAAGCTTCTACCATGAGTAAAAGTCAGTTATACTTAGGTGTTTCTATGTCTGAACAGAGGGCAATTCACGGTGCCCGACTCCCACCAAGCAGCGTCCAGGGGATGATGACGGGGAAGAGGAGGCGTGCTGTGTGGTCGAGTGGAGTGGGGCAGAGGAGTCGCTGTTCAGGGTGCTGCATGGCACATACTTCAACAATTTCTGCTCCATTGCTCGCCTCATTGGTACAAAGAACTGTAAAGAGGTAAAATGTTCACACACATTACCATCCTCTCATCTTAGTATATCTCCTCTGGTCTCATCGGTGATGGGTGCTATTCTAACTGTGCTGTACTCATTCATAACATAGAAACTTGGCATGTACCCACTAATAATTAAGCGAGCGGCATGTAAAATTCCACCAGCAGGGGGCGCTCAACCAAGACAATACAAGACAGTCTGACTGCAGCCTGTTCAGTTCAGACGGCCGCTCTCACAGACCAATCATCTAAGATGTTGCATATCTCAGAACAGAAAAACATGCTAAAACTTAAGAAATTAAATCAGATGAAACTTCCATTAGGGTAAGGGTTAAGGTAACAGAATATCAAAAGTAGAAAATTAAAACATATTCTGCAAAACCTGATTACAAATTGCTTAATTGATAAAGCTGAGTAAAACTGTCTGCTCACAGGAAAAAAGCTCTTCATCCATTAAAACATTCTAACACAGCCAGCATGCCCTACATAGCTCCAATAGCTGTGTAAGCTACTTAGATAACAGACTTTAGGGAATGTAGCCACATAGCTATAGCTACATAGTTACATGGCTAAAGCTAAGCTCACTCTAAGCTGCTATGTAGGCTAAACAGGTCCATACCTACTAAGCTATGTTAGGTTTAGTTATGTTTGATAAAGTTCACTGTGCTAAAGCTAAACAGGATAAAGCTAACAGATCTACATGGATAACGTAGCTTAGTTAGTTATAGCATTTGCTAAATGTAACTAAGCTAACTTAGCTTTGCCATAGCAAGCTCTCAAGGCTACGTTAATTTATGAAATAATATTTATTACATGGCTAAGGTAGCTATGTTAGCTTTAGCTACATTTGCTAAAGCAAACTTAGCTGAAGATAATGTAGCTACATAGCTTATGTAGCTATGTAGATAATAAAGCTTAAGCTAAGCACACAAAGCAGCTATTTAAGCTAGTATGTTTAAAAATATTTGCCTAGCTTTAGCTACATTTGCTAAAGCCCACAGTACTTCAGCTAACTTAGCTACATGAGCTGATGTAGTAATGTTAATAACTTATTTTGGGAACTATGTTAGCTTAGCTATGTTTGCTAACTTATATTGTAGCTATGAAACTATTGAGGCTATGTAGATAATATATCTGAAGCTAAGCTCAAAAAGCAGCTACTTAAGCTACATATCTAAATAATCTGCATAGCTACATGTAAATTAGCTTTAGCTATGTTTGTCAAACCTCAAATTGCTAAAACTAACTTGGCTATAGCTAATGGAGTTATGTAGATAACAGAGCTCTGTTAACAATTACTATGTAGCTAACAGAGCAACGTAGCTAATGTAGCTAAAAAGCTAAGCTCACAATGCAGCTATGTAAGCCTTGTAGGGGCGTTGTCTATG
Source organism: Cheilinus undulatus (assembly GCF_018320785.1). Taxonomy (NCBI): domain Eukaryota; kingdom Metazoa; phylum Chordata; class Actinopteri; order Labriformes; family Labridae; genus Cheilinus; species Cheilinus undulatus. The sequence goes on from NC_054885.1 coordinate 19,928,940, forward strand.
CGGTTACAGTAACTTTAGCTATGTTTTCTTAAGCTCACATTGCGAAAGCTAATTTAACTATAGTTAACAGAGCTATACAGCCAGTATAGCTATAGCTAAAGTAGCTAAATCTAAGCTAATAAAGCAGCTTTGTGAGCTGCTATGTTTGCTAAAACTCATGTTGCTAAAGCTCACATTGCTAAGCTAACTTAGCTACATTGGCTTTTGTAATAAGGATTTTTAAGTAGCTTGTCATTTATCCCTGCTTGCTTTAATGCTGATCCACCACGCTGCTGCTGCACCATGCTGCTGGCAAAGCTTAACCTACTTCACCCCAGCTTCCTCCTTTATTGCATAAAGCTTGTTGCACCCTCATATTCAGATTGATGCTACTATGGATTAATTGCTTTTGAACTAATTTTATATATTCAATACACATTGTCATAAATGAATCTATCCATATGGGCACCACACCTGCAAACAGCAGAGTATAGAGGACGCACAGAGAGAGAGAGGGAGGGTGAAAAAAACAACAGTGCTCCTCTACACAATACAATTAATATGCTAAATAAACAATACAATAAATATGACTCACAGTCATAACACTAGATAATAGAGAAACCTGGTGGAAGATAATGTTAGATTGATGTTGGAAAACTTGTTTAAAATGAAACATTGCTTGTCACTTTTTCCCTCATTTTTAATGTACAGTATATGTAAACAGGGCCCTCAAATTTTTCCCACTTTTATCACTGTCTTCTGTAGTGATGATGTTGTTTCCATGTAATGACTTATGCTTAAATAAAACAACTTTAGAGAGCAAAAAGCTGTTAGTGATAAACAAAAATTAAAAAGCAGGCTACATATGTCTGAGAAGTCCTTTAAAACCCTGCCTTCCATATTTTTTTTTTATTTTTGACCTACCAGTCCCCATCCCCAACAGATGCCACCTCTGAGGCCACAACATGTTTCAAACATTGTTTTCCTTAATGCACTATTAATCCCCAAGATCTGTAAACAAATCTTTAAATAGCCAGATGGCGCAATGAGAAAAAAAACTGTAGATGGAAAAAATCAAAACAACTCAGTCAAGCAGGAAAAAAAACACATTAAAAAACCCTTGGCAAAGGATGAAACAAAAGAAATAAAAAGGATTTATGGGAAATGAAGTATAATCAGAAAAACAAAAAACAAAACAGTAAAAGTAACCCAGTTAGAAGTTGCTTGGTCATCTGTTCTCTGCTTGCAACATTTACACACTTTAACAGGTCAATTGATGAACTCTGACTAATGCTTACGGAAACTGGTGATGCTTCAAATGAACTGGACAAAATTTGCATCACTTTGTGAATGTGAAGCATTTGCGTCAGTGCAAGTGTAACAACGCATGCATCCTGTGTCTGCGGTTTTATGGTGTGCATAATTGGGCTGAATACTGGGAGAATGGCATGTGGCACCATAAATGGGGATGTTTACCAGATGTGTCGTCTCATAATGGAGTCAATCAGCCTTAGACATTCCCTGAATGATGTCAACATGTGTCTTAGACAGCTGTTAGAAAAATGTAACTACTCCTAACTTACCTTTTTCGCTTATTGAACATGTAGTGAAGAAACAGATGCCACATTTTTCAGACAAACTGCCTTGCTTGGTCAGATTCAGCCCCTGGTGTGCCTCTTGTCTCATGGCCAGAGGAGTCCACAGACTGTACTGGAGTGTCCATCTTGGCTGTGCTGGCCACAGGGCCCCGCCCACTGCTGAGTGGAAATGCTGAAACCAGCTGCAGTATTATGTATGTCTGTGTTTCAGGGAGGAGGCCAAATCTGGCTTTTGCCAGCCATAGTGTGCAGTAAAGTTTTGGAAACCGGGGAGGTTTGGAAGGTGCTTTTTCAGCTCAAATGGCAATACATTAAACAACATAAATAAGATGATGAGAACATTTCCTCATAGGATTTATTTTTCTTATTGTGTATACAAATGAAGAAAAGACAGAATAGAGAGAGAAATACAATACATGTAGTGCATGATGAATTGGAAGTCAAATAACAATAATTAAAGAAATGTGCAGGAGAAGCCAAAGAAACCCACATGGGCTTGTTGAGTGGTCTTCTCGTCTGAAACAGTATGTGTAAGGGGGCATAAGGGGGAGAGCTTTATGGGGCCCAGTCAAATGTGGGGCCAGCGGTGGTCAGGAAAGTCATGGTTCATTGTAAAGTTAATCTGTGATAACCATGTTTTAGATTTAATATGACTAATAACCACTCTTATCAAAGAAATAAATAATGTTAAACCATAGAACACAGCCTTTTTCAAAACGTAAACCCATTTTCCTTAAAACAGGATTCCTTTTATTTTGGTAATGTTGACAGTGTGGACTTATTTTGACTAAACCAGTTAGAAAATAATATCAGACTTTAGAGCGCCAGGAGGCCAGAGAGTAAAGTAGAAGGAATTGAAATAACTTTGCGAAAAAACTAGCGAAAATGTGTCAAAAGTGGTGTAAACGGAATAATCAGGCAAAATGGGCTTTAAAAAAGGCCAAAAATTGTTGAAAACATTAAATCTAAAAGCTGCAAAGTTGGGTTAAAAGTGAAAAACAGTGGACAAAAACATAGTGAAAAGTTGTAAAAGAGTGACAAAAAAGGGCTTAAATGTGACGAAAGAGTTAAAAGAGGCAAACTGGGATAAATGTGACAAAAAAATTGTTTAGAAAGGAAAATAAAGGGGCAAACATGGTTGGAAAAAACGTGAAAAGCAGTTAAAAAGTTGAGTGGGTTACAAAGGTGGGTTAAGGCAAAATTCAGTGGTAAAAAGAAGATACAGAGTGGCAAAAGCAGGTTAAAAGTTTAAAAAATGAGTTTAACTAGGCAAAAATGGGAAAAACATGGAAAAAATAGGATAAGAGAGGCAAAAGATGTTGGAAAACTGTGAAGTGTGATTAATTAGAATATATGTGGCAAAAATGGGAGAAACATGGCAAAAAAAAAGGCAGAAATGGTTGGCCAAAATTTCAAAGTGTTTAAAAGTAGCAAAGAATGTGAGCCAGAAATGTGGTGAAAATTAGCTACAGAGTGGCAACTGCACTTTTAGTTGAGTATGATAGTCTGGTACTTTTTCTACCTCTGCAAAAATGGAATGAACATGGCAAAATTGGGTTAAGAAAGGCAATAAAGGTTGTAAAAATGGTGAAAACAGTTAAAATCTGGCAAAGGTGGCTAGGAGAGAATGTGCTATTTTTTAACTTGTATTTTCTCCTGCAGGTGTATGAATTTGCAGTAAAGGAGGTCTTGATTCATCGTGTTCCTCTGGTCGATGGAGGCATCTCACCCCAGAAGAAGAAAAGGAAGCACAGGTATGACATCACCACAAAAAAAACAATTTTTGTGAAAGGGACTATGTAAAGTTGTTACTGAATAGATAAAAGGCAGGTAGAGATCCTAGTGGACAGACGTGGTAATATGACAAAGCTATATTAAAACCTTTCATTGTGTTTTTGTGGCAGGTTATGGGCAAAGATCCAACTAAAAAAAGGTACGTTCATTCCAAAATAAGAACTCTATCAATATTACATTGTGCTCTCTGAAATACAGCACAGCTTGATGTGACACTCAGAGGATTTTGTCCTCTATTGCTCCAGATAACTCATCCAATCAGGTGTACAACTACCAGCCATGTGATCACCCGGACCATCCGTGCGACAGCTCCTGCCCGTGTGTGATGACCCAGAATTTCTGTGAGAAATTCTGCCAGTGTGAACAAGAGTGTGAGTGTCACCTGTCTAATTCACCTGAGCAAGCATGCTCAATCTCTCACACAAACAAACAACAAAAAAAAACAGAAAAAGTACTTTCACTTTTTATGCTAAAAGCGAATCATGTTTTTCATAACCACATTTTCCATTGAAAGCATTCTGCAGCTTTAAAAGCCCTTTTTCCTTAGACCACAGTAGAGCAGGGCAGCAGAAAGTAAATTGATTCTGCAGTATTCTGGCTGTGGTACAAGGAGAAACCGTCCTCTAGCAGGGATAGGTAGCTTTAATACAAAGCTGTAACCACAATGAAGCATTGCTGCAGCAGCAATGACCCAGAGCTGTGTTTTCCAAAGCTGCCACACGGTGGAGGAAGAGATGTCACTGTATGCCCTCTGGAGATTGTAAAACAAAGAAAAGGGATAAGACGAAGTGAACGGTTTGCTACGGTTGAAAAAGATGGTTTTGCCTCATTTGTTCCTCTGCTCACCCTTTCTCCCTCCTTTCACCTTCTCCTCTTCCTCCTCACCCGACTCTTACCTCGCCTTTTCCCGTATGAGAGCAGAGCCAGGGCCAAACAGGAAGCAGCCTCCAGTCGCACATGTGTGCTCACTAAAGAGTTGGAGAGAAATCAAAGGGACTTGACAGGCTCTGTGCCTGATACTCAACATCATCTGCAACATCAGTATGAGTCAGACAGCTCCAGCTAAACAAGGCTTAATGATACAGACACATTAAAAACCCACACAAGCCGCAGAGTGCATGACAGAGGAGAGAGAAACTCTGCCTTGAGCTCTTGTTATGGACAGTTTCCCCCAAGCAGGGGCTGCAGGGAAGATATTTCAGTAAATCTTGCCTGATCCTTCTGTTCATCTGCCTGGAGGGTGTTATGTTACACCCTGCAGAATTGTATTTCAGCATATCTTCCAGCAGAGGTCCCTGACTGATGAGCCTTGAAGCATTACTCAGCCATTTGGCTTCTGTGCTGGAATTATTTATCGTACCATGTATTATGCCAAGTGCAATAATGTTTTATCTTTCCGTTCTCTGCATGCACCTTATCCATCAAGACGCTCAGCCAGTCTCAGCTGTGTGTTGTAATGTTTTCTAGGCCAGAACCGCTTCCCAGGCTGCAGGTGTAAGACCCAGTGCAACACAAAACAGTGTCCCTGCTACCTTGCCGTGAGGGAGTGTGACCCAGATCTGTGCATGACCTGTGGTGCAGCAGACCACTGGGACAGCAAAGGGGTGTCCTGCAAGAACTGCAGCATCCAGAGAGGCCTGAAAAAGGTAGCCAAAAACACTTGAAAATGGAAATGTAAAATGTTATCACTGGTGCTGCAGTTCTCACCTATTTCTGACTATTTTCAGCATCTGCTGTTGGCTCCATCAGATGTCGCAGGCTGGGGCACCTTCATCAAAGAGCCAGTTCAAAAGAATGAGTTCATCTCTGAGTACTGCGGGGAGGCAAGTCCTTACAGCTGAGTCTGCATCACCTCTCAGCTTGATGGAAGTTTTGTTCTCATTGTGTTTTTATTCTTGCATGTGTATGAGCAGTTGATCTCCCAGGATGAAGCGGACCGACGTGGAAAGATTTATGACAAATACATGTCCAGCTTCCTCTTCAACTTAAACAATGGCAAGCATTCCCCACATCCACTCTGTGTCAAACCTTTAGCAATGTTGCAGTTTCTTAAAATATCCTTCATGTGCTCTGTCTCTCAGTAGACTTTGTTGTGGATGCCACGAGAAAGGGGAACAAAATCCGATTTGCAAATCATTCGGTTAATCCAAACTGCTATGCTAAAGGTGAGTCCCTTTGTCTTTTTGTGAAGCCGGGTGAGAGATAAGAGGATTTCTGTGGGATGAAAGCTTTTCTCACTTTGGCTGATGTGTGTATGCTGATACTGCAGTGGTAATGGTGAATGGAGACCACCGCATCGGGATCTTTGCCAAACGAGCGATCCTACAGGGAGAGGAGCTCTTCTTTGACTACAGGTATAATATCTGACCTTTCTGTGACTCTTTTAGCTTCAGAGTTAAATAGAAATAAGATTGCTGTATGTATTGACTGAATAAGTGGCTTCTGAAAACACAATGTAAAAACTGACAATGATTAATGCATCTTTTGTGTATTCTTCTAACTGCTTTATTTGCCTAAAATCCTCTAGTTCTATTTATTTTCATTGCATTTATTTATTTCATTGATTTTTCGTTTTTTAAGTGTTTTTATCTCTTTTTGTTATTACTTTCTTTTTTATCTTTCATTGCGCTTAATGCCGTTCCTCTAGTATTCAAATATATTTTTATTTGTTCTACCTTTTAATGTCTCTTGTTATCTTATATGCACAGCCATTTTGTTGTTGTTGGGTTTTTTTGTGTTTTGGCTCTCATGCATTGTTTTATATGCTTCTGCTCGTAAGAAAAGCACTTTGTAAACCATTGTTTTCAAATCCAGTATTATTAACTACTGATCCACAATTCCACAGATACAGCCAAGCCGACGCCCTCAAATACGTGGGAATAGAGAGGGAGGTAGAAATGACCTAACTACCTGCTGCCTTCCTCCAAAACCTGTCCTGAAGCTCTCAGCCGCCCATTCATGCTTCTGTCCCTCGGTGCAGAATCACATCCAGATGAGACATCTCTGTGAACAGTCTCCGTCTCCATCCTCTCTGCCGCACTTCCAAAAATAGAAAGTCGCTGCTGTTTGCAGGTGCTCCTGCTCTTCAGACGCAGTGCCAGTCTGATCTCCCACACACCCACCTGCAAGACTGTGTACGCCAAGCTTATAAAAACAAATCTATTCAAAGTGGACGTACTGCAAGAGGAGGACTTTTTTTTTTTTTTTACGCAAAGAAGCCACAATAACCCATCATTCTCTGCTCCTCCCAGTTTAGTTACTGTACTTATGGACCGGCTTATGTTTCACCTCTATATGTAATGCAAGCTTTTACACCGTAGCTAACGATGATCAGTGAAATGCATGTGCTGTCTCTTGGATAAAACAACCCATTAAACATGTTAGCTGCAACATTAGCTTCAGTCAGACGCTGCTCTGTGCAAGTGGCAAACTAATTTTTGTGCATTTTAATCCATTGTTCTGCAAGTATATAGGCAACAAGACGAGAAACCGACTGACTGAATGTAACATGAAGATGATGGTGAAGAGATCTCATCCCTCTCTTAATTTCCAACATTATCAACCCATTGGTACTCTAAGCAATGAAAATGCACATCCAATATTTATTATCCTGTTTACATGAGATAAATAGTAAGTAAGTGAAGTAGTCATGAAGTAAACGTCTTCCTTTAAATTGATACAAGTGCCAAATGATTCCACACAAAAAGAGGCTCAAACAGTGTGGATGTGTTTCACTATAAAAATGTAAGTTAAAGATGACCTTTGCAATTTTATCACCATGAAAAATGCAAAATTAACAGTATTTGACCAAATATTGAAGTCCCCTACATGTGAATGTACATTAGCATTTACCATCTTTACTGAATTTGTTTCACTGTCCAGATTTGTTCATCTGTCTGTCGTTTATAAAACATTCAAGCCCACTTTGAAATGAGATCTTTCTCAATAGAGTTGAACAAAATGGAGTTTACTGCTATGTACAGTGTATGCCTATAAAAATAAAAGTTTAACTTTATATATTAAAACATGTGTTGACTTTCTTTAACAAAGCCCACCCCCACCCAGGCCCACCTACAGAAATGGCTGATCCCCTGACAGCCCATTAAATGGGGCCCACCCTGGATAACTTAATAATATCAGTGTATGCATGTGTCATGCAAAGTACTGTTGGCGCTAGCCTCCTGGCTAATATTTCAGATGTCAGCTCTCCTTAAACTGCCTTTGAAGCTAGTAGTAAACAAGTCTGTAAACAAGTTATTGACTTCTTTCGTTTTTGGCATCAGAACTTTTGCGGAGGTCCTGGCATGGCTATCACCCTGATATTAATGGAAAAACAGTTCTGGGTAGTGACTGCACTTATGCTATTGTTGGACAAACAAGGAAGAAAAGGAAAGAAAGAAGGAAGCAAGAGGAAGGAATGTAGAACCACAGGAAGGAGGATGGTTGGCAGAACATCAGGAAGAAAGAAATGAAAAAGGCAAGGTAGAAAAGAAGAGAGAAACAGAAGAAAATGAAAAAAGGAAGATCCAAATAATGAAGGAAGAAGAAAGGAAGATAGAATGGAAGGAAGACAAGAGGATGCTTGACAGGAAGGGAAGAAGAAGGCAAGGGAGAAAAGAGAAGATAAGAGAATTAAAAAGGAAGGAATGAAGGAAGGACGACAGCGAAGGAAGAGATCAAGGGAGGTAGAAAGGATAGTAGGATGCAAGAGGGAAAGAAAGATGAGGAAGAAAGGAAGGAAAGAACAGTGAAGAAGGGGAAGAAAGAAAGGAAGGAAGCAAGGAAGAAGATATGTGTTGAGAAAGGGAAAAAGGAAGGAAGGTCAAACAGCCCCCCCACACACACACCCACACACACACCTTCAAATGATGTCTCAAACCTTTCTTCAAGCTTCTTTTATTGAGGTGACAATTTGGCTTCGCCTTGATTTACACAGTAATGGTCATTTACAGTGAACATTTTACAAAACAAAACTCCAAAACAGAAAAAAGATCCTAAATTTGGGTGTGATCACAAATAACTGTAATGATCATTACTGGTACCTGTTGCAGAAGGATTCAGTTTGTTGGTGCAGAGAAGTCTAACCTGTTTTAACCTTCAGTCTCCTCACTCTGGTGCTTCTTTGATTTCACACGATGTCCACAGGGTATCTACAGATTCATGAAAAATGTCTTCAAATTTAATCTTCCTACATCTTTTATTTCAGTTCCTGAGTTTTTCTAGTTAAATGCAGAAAACATTTAACAGTACTTACATCTGACAATTTCCTAAATTAGTAGAAACCCTGTGTGAGCTAACATCCTTCTCACCTACTCCCCCTAGTGGCCGTTTTATTTTGAAATCCCTTTGGTGCAGGCAGGGATTTCAGGATCTGCACAGAAGCCTCTCTAAGCTACACCCAGACCTTGAGTTTCTCTCTGTTGGTGCACAGCAAGTGGAAAGTTGGCATCAGTGCACACTAGTTTTTACATGAGAGTCATACTTGAACATCAGCAAGTGGGCAAACTATGAATACACAAACACCTACACATCCAGTTGGTCGTACATGAACACATTCCAGGGACCACACATGTTTAACTAGTGAGTGGCAATGCTTGGCTGAATGTTAAGAGTCCGTTTACAGATGAGTACAATGGCGTGAATACATCATATAACACATAAGTCGACACTTCCTAATAGGCAAAGCATATTTGACTCAAGTGTGCTGGCTTATGCCTAATATGAACTCAGCATGGTGATTGTCCATCAACAAAAACATAAACTCTTTGTGTTGAACACAAAAGTTTTACTCTGTTAGCATTCATCTCATTACAGCACTTTTAAAAATATAGCCTTAAACCGCCAAATCTGTACATTTTCATACATTATAAGCAAACCGTGCCTTTAGTTGCAGTTTTTACATCTTCTGTACATTCTTTGACTGTACAAATATGCACAGTTACACCTATCTGTAACAGAGAAAAACAAAAATGAGGAGTTTTTGAGGTTTATGAGTGCTGCAGAGAACAAAAAGTGTACTTTCTTTATCCTGAGCATCCAAAAAGCTACCATGGGATATTATACTTTCAGTGATAAGCAGCCTACAATGAACAGGTGTGTAGTGTCTGCTCATACATTACAGAGTCAGAGGATTTACATTCAAAGTACTCTATGTAAATCTTTTTACTTGTCTCATAGAAACCACAGCAATAAAAAGGTCGCTTAACACATTATACATATATTCACATGTACACTTATTACACCCCTATTTGCTATTGTGCATTAGCAAAGTAAACTGAGACTATAACACCATTAGTGGCTGGAAGAAGCTCATATTATTGCATGTTACTGCAAAGTGCGCTCATGCTCTACAAATGCATAGCTAATATGTCACAAGGTTGTTTTCATTTTCACATAGTGCTTTATAATATTGAGTAGAGCTGCAGTGATTGATGGAAGCCCTAAGCTTTGGTTACGACACGGCAAATGAAATTTCATCCAGCAAAAGGAGAAATTTCATACAAGGTAGACTTTTGGACTTTCCACTGAAAGCGGCTAAACAAGCAGCGGCAGCAATGACAGCGTGGTCAGCCACTGTCCTACAGCATGATGCAAAAATATTCTAGCAGTATGTGTGGAAGGTTAAAGATAAGCATTTACACTCTTGTGGTCCTCTGTACATATGTTGTTGTGTGTGAACATGTGCATTTATATTTATGCTTCTTCACATGGCCATAGGGGGTCAGTGTGTTTCCAGGCAGTTCTAGTTCATGGTTGAAAGGAGGCTACGAAATCCAGAGGAACCCTTGTTATTGTTAGTCCTGCAGAAAAAAAATAATGTTTTTTGTTTCACACAAAAATGGAGAAAAAACAGATTCCCAAAAATGTTTTCTATTTCAAAACAAAAAATACTCTTGTTCCATATTTTTGTGTTTTTGACAGAAAATTGGAAAAACGTAAAAGACAGTTGTTATCCCATTACTTTGTTTTATTGTTTTAATGAAATACTTCAGGACAAGGAGATCACGTGACCCATTGGGAAAGGTGAAAATATTTTGGATATTCCACATTTTAGCCTAAGTAGCTTCCCACTGTCTTGTGAAATATAATTATATAAGGCCTATTTGCTATATATAGTGTATTAGAATAATGTACTTTTTTAACAACTAATTTACTTATTTATTTCTTTTGCACACACAATCCAATCATAAATTGAAAATTTGACTCCTGCTGTGCATGGTCCAAGCAGTCCAGGCTTGGTTATTTATATTAATTTATTTCCCTCCTAATATTTATACAGTCCAGTACTTTTACTATTCACACTATTTAAATACACTGTACAGAGTAAATAGGGTTATTTTCATACTGCAAAACACAGTGGATGGCTATATAGGTTTAAATTTCACATGAAGGCTTTTATTTTGAAATGTTCACCTTTTCCACTGGGTAACATGAGTTCATTTTTCTCAAGTAGTTCATTAAAACAATAAAATAAAATAACATAACATAACATAAAATGATTGCAAAAACAAAATCAGACTCCTTTTTTAATTTCTTTTTTCAAAAATGTAAAAAACAAAATAACAACAGTTTCTCTGGATTTCTGCGGCTGGTTTCAAACAGGTAATGGAACTGCCAGAAAATACACCGACCTACAGGTAACCCTTCTTCCTGAAAGATGCTTGTTATGCTTGTTATTGTGTATAAAACTATTAATAGAAGACAGATTTTTTTCATTGTGAGGCTGTTGTATTTGCTGAGTCAAATACTCCATAGCACCCGGTTTTGTCATCTTGACTCTAATATAAGCAACCAGAAATAAGAAAGAAGGGGCGAGAAGTTTGGTATTGGGGGTCACCCTGTCTCTTGTAAGCTTCCCCACTTCCATATTGATTCTTCAGTACACCAACAGTCTGTTCGCCCTCATAACAAAAGATACAAATCACTATAATCTCATTTCCAAAGCTTCATAGTTGAGAATGTGTTCTGAGCGTACTGTAATCAGCAAAGCTGCTATCTACTGACACTTAGGCAATTCTGAAACCACTTACATGTGCCATTCTGTATAGGTAATGCACTGTTATAGGCTGCAATACAACAAACATAAGCATATATACCTTTAACAATCTGAATATATGTCATCTCAAAGCTCCATGCTTGTCTTTATGCTCTCTCTTACATTGGTGGTTTATTCACTAGAACCAGTTGTGTATCAGTTGAACTGTTGTTCAGATATGCTCATGGATTACGAGCTCTGTTGTCAAAAATGGCTCCATGAGAGATTGTCATTAAAAGGTATATCTAAGATGTCATTTAATCTATACAGTTAGATATTTTTAGCTGTAATCAGTCTCAAAAATGGCTCAGGAAACAAAATGTATCAATGAAAGCCTGAATACTTCAAACTGATGGTCCTATAATGAAACGTCCCTTAAATCTTAATCCCACAGTGTCAAATCTAAACCCTATCTGAATACGCTATTATGGTTAATTCAGATCAAGCTTGCTTAGATGAGGCACTTCAGTATTTCACCCTGCAATACAGTGTGAGACTTGTTGGCTTCTCACGCAACACGGGGCTTGATGTGAACTTTTAACCCTTACCAAAATACATACTATATAAAGCACCAGGCATCAGATCCCACTCAGCCAGAAGAAGGAACACAAACCAAAACAGAATAAAAAAAGAATAAAGAATTAGAAAACATAAAACAGGTATCTGTGGTTGTTGTAAGTGCTATTTCCCCCTTTCCCCGAACCCCCAGTCAAACCCACATTCCCAAACGTCCTGTGTCGCTAGTCACTCCTAAACTCCTCTTCAATTTCTGGAAGGTTTTTTTTTTCTCTCCTCAGAGTCTCCGTCAGCGGTCGGGCACTGCTCGGTGACTCCAGGTTTTTGGGTTCATTGGTGCGGTAGCTGCCCTTCTGCTGATACGCGTAGACATAGATGGTGTACAGGCCTCCAAAGAGCAGCAGCAGCGCCAAAATGACAATGACTGTGGGATAAAAATAGCACAGTCAGAGTTAATCTGTAATACAATGAGAGAGGAGGCACTCCTAGAATTCTGATGAGGAGCAGGCACTTCAATGCGGAATACCAAAGGCTTTATTAGCACATCATATCTTTCAGTCTGTTGGCATAGCTGAATTTTTAGGGAAATTAACTACAATGCAATATCTGCAGTCCCAGAATCCTTTTTCCTGTAGTTTTTATATAAACCTTAAAAGAAAATCAATCCAAAGTGCTTCTGCAACTGCACTAAAAAATCTCTGCTGCAGATTTTTGTATGTTATTTTAGTTTGGTAAAGCACCTTCTCAACCTTTTCAGCCCGCAACCCCCAAAATAAAGGTGTCAGAGACCGGGGACCCCCCTGTACCTGAAGGCGGCTGAACACAGTCATGTACATTCAAGAATAATCATGTGGACAAGGCCGCCCATTAGGGGGGAAAAAATGGCCCACCCAAACTGGGGGCCAGCAAAATCATGGTCCACTGTAAAGTTAAGCTGTAGTATTTTTTACTTAACCTGAATCATAACCACTCTTGTCAAAGGAACAAATATCTTTTTAATTCATTTGTGCAGTAAGTAGCCCTCTTAAAAAAGTTAGTCCTTTTGTTTAAAACTGAATTAAAATCCACTAGAAATAGCTGAGATGGATTAATGATGGTAAAAAGTGCTGGGAAAGGTCGTGAAACTGGAGTTTACAAGTAGCAGAAATGGGTTAGAAGTGCCAAAGATTGGATAAAAGTGGCAAAAAAATCACCAAAAATGGATTGAAGTGACAAAAACTGGCATATTAAGAGGTAAAAGGGATTTTTTAAAAAGTGGCTGAAATGGCATTAAAGTAGCAAAAATAGGTGGAAATTTGGTGAAATGGGATGAAAAATTCCTGTTAAATGGCAAAAAAAAAGGTTAGCTGAGGCAGAATTAGGCAGAATTAGGCAGAAATTGGTTAAACTGGCAAAAATGGGCATATTAAATTCTGAAATTTGGCGTAAAAAGTGGTAAAGAGGGGTTAAGAGTGGCAATAATGGGTCAACAGAGGCAACAATAGGCAGAGTGGCAAGATTTGGTTTCGAAGAGGCAAAAACAGGCAGAAAAAAGTAGTGGAAAGGGTTTAAAATGGACAAAAAATGTGTTTTAAGTGGCAAAAATGTGTTAAAGTTGGCAAAATTGGTGTGAAAAATGTGATAACGGGTTGAAATCTGGCAAAATTGGTGTAAAGTGGCAACAGTGTCAATTTAAAGTATTCCTAGTTTTTTTAAGACATCTGGAGACCCCCTTCTCAGTGTCTCGCAACCCCCAATGGGGTCCCGACCCCCAAGTTGAGAACCCCTGCCCTAGTGGACATACTTCGGGGCTGTATGGTTAAGCTGGATCCGAACTTAAAAACATCATTACTGATTAGATTTTAAGAGTGATCCAGATCACCATCTGGATCCAGGATTTTTTTAAAGGATTCCTTACTATTGGGAAATAGGGCTAATGGTGGAGGTCTGCGCTCTCTGAGTGCTTTTCTAGTTACGTTGGTGAACATATGAAGCATCTGTTAACAGGCAGGCTGCCCACAGCTGCCGCTGTTACAGAGCGATCGCTAGCTTAAAGTCAGCTGGAACACAAAACTAACACTAAATTTTGGCTTTTTATTTATTTGAAGCACAAAACACAACACAGCAGTGTTTAATCACTTTGTTAACGCTGTTTTCCAATCTACCGACATTCAGTCTTTGGGCTTGTTTTCATCTAAATGGGGTTGTGGTCACTCTGTAGAGCAGGACAGTGCTCCAGTAGAACAGTAGAATTCTAAAACTCTCTCTGATCACAGGGGTGTTCTAGAATTCTAGAATGTGTGAAGATTCCGTCCTTTGATATAAAGACGACAGTCTCAGACTGGACAAAGTCATTGTCTTGATTCAGTCTGCCGCGTCAAGTCACTGTGTACGAACGTCGTTGAACTTACAAAAATGATTCGCTGTAACTTCAAATTTGGCTCCCAGGAGCAAATTCTTATTCGTGCTCATGTTCCTGGAGCGATTGTTTATGCTGCTCAGGATGACCCTGACCGTGTGGAGAAGGACCTGGTCTGTAAAACTGGTTCTGAAATCCAGCAAACCAGAAAGAGAAAAGCTCCAAAGGAAGCAGAGAGGCAAACCAAGATTAGGAAGAAGATCCCTGCGCCCTCAGAGAATGCCACTGGGGTAAAGAGGAAATGCCTCAAAGATAACGAAAATCCCAGAAAGAGACTAAGAGACTCTAAACAAGAGGAGGCCACTGGATCCTTAGAGACGAGGGAGACCTCCACGGTAGCGTCCTCTAGCAAGGAAGACTTTGAAGAAAAGTACCTTCAGTTGGACTCACTGGGAGAAGGAGGCTACGGTTCAGTGTATGCCGGCTACAGGAAAAAGGATTTCATCCCTGTGGCCATCAAGCATATCCCAAAGGACAAAGTCAAGGATTACATGGGTTTGATTCCTCTAGAGGTGGCTGTGATGCAGCAATTAACCTCTGGACAAGAGGTCGGGCAATCTGCTGCCATTTCCCTTCTAGAGTACTATGACCTGAAAGATGAGCTCATCCTGGTCCTTGAGCGCCCCATCCCTGCAATGGACCTGTATGATTACATGGAGGGCAGAGGCGAGTCCCTAAACGAGGAGGAGAGCCAGCAGATGTTAAGGCAGCTGGTTGATGCAGCGCTGGAGCTCCAGTCAAAGAAGGTGTTCCACAGAGACATCAAGACAGAGAACATCCTGCTGGAAACCGGCTCCAATGTCCCGCGGCTCAGATTGATCGATTTTGGCCTGAGCTGCTTTTCACGGAAGTCATCAAAGTACCGGATCTTCTGTGGTACTCCTGAACTTGTGCCTCCAGAGTATGACCGACACAGCACTTACAGGGCTGGCCCCAGCACGGTGTGGCAGATAGGGGTCGTCCTCTACGACCTGTTGCACTGGGGTGAGAATGACTTTCACACGTCCAAATTTCTCAGGGGTGAAATATCTATCAGTGCAGGTTTATCTCCAGGCTGCAAGGACTTCCTGGGGCGCTGCTTAAGAAAAAATCCAAAGCAGCGTCCCTCACTGGAGAAGTTGCGCCTCCATCCCTGGCTGGCTTAAAGCCAGTCCAGAGATTTTACTCGACTGTAAATGTTTAATAAAGCCAAAACCCTTGTGGTTAGCAGCCTGAAATAAACAGTGAAGTTCTTTAAATGAAAGGTCATGAATCTGTAAATGCAGAGATCTCTAAAACAACAAAAATGTCAAGTTTGGTTTTAAGCTGAATCCTCAGATCTTTACGTGTGTGTTCATCTATTCAAACGTTATTCAAAAAAGTCTGTAGTACATAACTTAAGCATCATTTAAAACTTTCCAGTATGTTTATATGGATCTACTCTACCAGCAAAGTCTGTTTTTAAAGCAGAAGAAGGATTGGAGACGGCAATAGAATGAATGTAAACGGGCACAAATATATTTTAACAATTTAGAAACTGGATGTGTATCTGTGCAGATATTTAACACAAAATTTATACTAAAGGTCACATATAAACACTGGTGTGTTTCATTAGAGAAAACAACAGCGAGATAAAACAAAGAATAATGTGGATTAACTGGAGAGACTGCAAGGTTATTGAGCTGATCACACTCTGTACAGGAGAGGAGAGAGCAGACATCTCTGCTCACAGCAGCGTCTGAAAAGTTCCATGATGTGTTCAAGTGAGCTCGGTACTCTGAAGTTTCCAACCTCCGACGTAAATACGTGTGCTGTGACACTGCTTAAAGTCAGACCTCAAACTCTGAAACATGGAGGAAAAAAAAGTCTACTGGATCTTATCCATCAAAATGAATGTTCATACTATTTTCCCCGTATTTCATTTAGAAAATACAAAGCTTTAAACCGAGAAATACAGAGTTTCAAGTTTCACTGAAAGCGGCAGCTCAGGCAGCGGCTGCCATCTGATTACGGGACATCGGGGTGTGTGTGTAAGCTCGGGCGTGCACAGCTCTGTTACACTTTTGTGTGAACTGCTCGTTGCGGAACAGAGACGTTGCAGAATCTCTGTGCAAAAGCGACTATTGAGAGCCACTGCTCTAGGGTACCCCTCTATAGGACAAAATGTGTTAAAATACCCCCCAGAGTGCACTTGCATTCAACAAAACCCGATAAAGTCCCTCATATTAGGATGACTTTCATCCTCCTATATCTTTGTAAAACAAAGTGTCAAATAGTTAATAATTCCTTGTCCGTTTTTTACTGAGTTTTAGTAGATATAGTTTCAAAATAAAAGTTGTCTAATTTTAATCTGGGATTCTTACTTTCACTAAAGATGTATGACAACTTTTTTGTCCACCACTGCTAATGATATCTTTTCGTTACTTGTTCCTAAAATTTTACTTTATCATTAAAGTGTGGTCCCATGTGTTTTAAAGTGGGGAAGAAAGGAAGGCTTACATCAGTTTAGAGCACCGTTTAAACAGTAAGAGTTTAAAACAGCTAGAGGGGAAAAGTGTACTTCACAAGAGTAATCAAACAGAGAGAAAGACAGAAAATTATTTTATCAGAATTCTGAACAGAATTAGAATATCCTGTGTGCTCAGAATATCTGATTTCATTTTTCACTAACAACATTACAACAAACAGAACAGGCCCTCTGGACATGATACGGGTGATTTGTTGTGATATGAGAGGCCTGTTGAGGTTGTAAATTAAATGAAATATCTGATATAAAAGCCAGGGCCTGTTATGATCTCAGAGGCTGAGTAATGGGGTAAAAATGTAAGCATAAAAACCTATATCTACAACTGTAACTACTAACTAACAGCCTGAGCCTGGTATAAATAAGAATTAAACTCTTTTTTTCTTGTCATAACAGCAGTTATGGTTCTGACATCAGTATCAGAATGAAGTCATGCATAATCTGAGGTGTGACCGGCTTGACTGACAGGTTAACATTGCTGAAAATCTGTAATGAAATACTTCCTGCTACCTGTCACTGAACTCAACATTTTGAAGTGTTGAGCATTTTTGATCTATTTATCAGGGACAGAATGACTTACTTAGCACTTGCATGCTAACAAAAAATAAAAGAAAACTGGGATCAATGACAATCCAGCATGAATACATTTTGTACTTTGGCACCAGTTGCGGAACTTCAGTGATCAGAGTGATGCCTGCACCACATGCACATGCAAGTGCACAACACATGATCTTAATATCTGCTTGAATCAAAACTATATGCAAAATGCATCATTTATTGACATGGAAAATGCCTCATTTAACACCAGCTAGCCATTTAGCTCATGAGCTAAAACCACCTGCAGTAGACACACCCCGTTCCACCCTGAAAATTTCTTCTGGAAAACGGTTTCTGAAGCAACTCAACCAATGTTGGTATCCCAGAGCTTCATAAATTCACTGAGTAAACTTATGGCGGATGTCACAATGGCTACATCCATTTTTCATAGTGTTTTTTGTTCGTTTTTTGTCTTTACACTGTGGTTATGTGCTGTGGTCTTTTTGCTTTGGTTAAGACTGGTGCTGGAGCATTTTGAATCTGCTGCAATGCATTAAAGATTTCAACTGGGATCCCCACTAATGTCAGTTTTAAAGGTCAAGCCAGAATCCAAAATGACTCCTGGGTTCTTTCCTGTGACTTTAAGTATTAACAGAGCTGCTTCCTGGGAGCACTTTCGCCCAGCATTATTGTTCAAGCTGTAACCTCACAGCTGAAAGTTCAGACTTAAGGCTTTTCTCACTTCAGTTCAAAACCCCCGTGCTTTTGTTGTGTTTTTTTTCTGTCAAACCCAGATGTGCTGGTTAAATGAACTTGAGACATTAAATTGCCTGTAGGTGTGTGGTTGTTTGACCATCTGTGTTTACTTATTGTAACAGCCTGGCATGTGCCCTCAGTTTTTCCCTGCCCAGTTGCTAATGGATGTTGGAAAAAGCCAGAGTCCCTCAGGCTGGTACATTAAATTAGTGGATTTAGAGAATGGACCAGCCCTGTAGATGTTTTTTTATGTAACATACACAGCTCCTAATAAAAGCTTGGAGGAGATGACACCTGGGACCCTTGGTTTCCTGTACAATGTACCGTTTTTCAAAACGATGATGTCTGTATTAGCACATCTCTGAGTCTGAATGGTGCACTAAAGAAGTGTTTCTCAGCTAGGCTTAGCACTCTGCTACCCCCCTAATGAGAAATACAGGAACACTCTTAACATACATTTAACCATTGTATTGCAACATGGATATACAGTTTTACTTGGCAGAGAAGGCTCTGCTCAAAAGATGCTCCCTGGGTTAGTCAAGCAGCAGCTTTGTCTTTCAAGGGAGCACATAGCTAGAAATCCCCATATGGATAGATACATTTAAGACAATGCATATTGAATATAATGAAATGAGTTCAAAAGCAATTAATCCATAGTAGCATGAATCTGAAAATGAGGGTGCAGCAAGCTTTATGCTATAAAGGAGGATGCTGGGGTGGAGGAGGTTAAGCTTTGGCAGCAGCAGCATAGTGCATCAGCATTAATGCAAGCAGGGATTAATGAGAAGTATTTAAATATACCACTAAAGAGCTGTGATTGGCTGTTGGAACTGGGAGGCGATAATTAGAATTAGCTGGCTGTCAGCTGATCACCGTTGTGCATATGACTACCATGTCCTGCATGAACTGATGCTGAGTTTCATTCAAAACGATCTGAGGTAGGTTCAGAAGTGCTTAGTGACTAGGTGTGCTGAAATGGCTAGTTAATGGCTGGCAAGGCAGATAGCTGATATTCTGGGGAGGCCAATCAGATTTCTGGGGCCCTGGTAGGCTCTGGCTACTACTGGAACGCCACTGGTACTTTTGTTTGCTGCTGTAGGCCATCACGACTTTATAAAACAAGATAATGTTATTATTTTGATTATCAGTATGTTTGCCATACCATATGTATCAGTAAATTCTTCTTGTAAAAATGTTTGTTTACAGAATTAGCATGGTAGCGCTGCCCTAAGAACTAAGAAGTACAATACAGTCAAGCACAAGCTTCATGTTCCAATATTGGCCATATTATTTTATTTTTAGAATTTTGCTGCAGGTGAATCAAAAATGTACCAAGGGCTTGACATAGTGCTTCCATACACCACAGCATTGCTGCCATAATGTATTGTTTTCCCAGGCACACATTCCAGACCATTGAAAACAGCTCAGAGACCCACTTTAGGGTCCTGACCCGGCAATTGAAAACCAAGGGTCTAAAGCTCTTTAACCCAAATGATATTCTTAATGCTAAAATATAATTATCATTGTTATCCATGAATTTTAAAATTGACTGATTTACAAAAAAAATAGCAAAATAGTAAAGGACATTACAATTTCTTGATTAACATGTTAAATTATAGTTATTTACTTGCATCTGAGAAAATTTGAGAAAATACGCAGCGAAAAAGGATTTCAAGACTTAATCTACAGTATAATTTATATTATGTTAGACCCTCCCTTTTGTCATAATACTAATCATTTTATTTGCTTGTTTTAATTTGATTGTACTACTTGTTTTATTTTATTATTATTATTATTATATTTGGTAAAGGTGTTTACATATTTTTGATAAGGTAAACTGTCTTTTTGGGGTATTGTATACAAATGTAAAGGTCTAGGAAAAACAAGGAACATCTAAAATAACTGAAACTGGTTTATATGTGTTTTGCAAATAAATTTGTATATTTTAGTTTCCTTTAATCCAGTCATAAAATGAAGTAGATTAAACATATAAGCAAATTTGAGCTGAAAGGATTTAAATCTAATCCTCTGTTTTAATGCATTACGATGGTCTTGTTTGTTATTCTATATTAATTTCAGTGAGGTGTGGGGGGTTGGTTTTGTCTCTCGTAATAAATTTGAGCCCTCAGTCCAAAGCTTGAATAACACTCAAAATCCCATGTTGGAATCTGACAACCCTGCTCTAATTTAGGATTAAAGGATTTTAGGAAAAAAGTAAAGAGAATTTCAAAGGACTGATTTGTGTTATCTAGGACAGGAGAGACAGAGACTAGAGCAGAGGCAGAGAGAAGTGCTTCAAAAATGAACTGAATAAAAAGATTAACGTCACCTTAATGGACTTATTTTTAAATGCAATGATTCAGAGAAAGAGAGAGGGAGCCCTTTTTTGAGCGTAAACAGAGTAATATTATCAAGCATATTAAAGAAAACAACTCAATAAATAAATAAGAGAAAAATGTCTCCTTACCTGTTATCCAAAACAGTCCTAAGTCATCATGGATGTAAAAATACTCTGAAGTAGAGAGGCACACAAATGAGGGAATGAATACAAATTTAATGTCTTTTTTCACTGAAGTAGTATGGTATAAATAAACTCACCTATGCCAGTAAACCAGGGGTCTACCTCCCATGGTACATAACCCAGAATAGGAGGGAAGGCGCCACAGTTAGACTCAGAGACATAACCTTGAGTTGTCACTGGTGGATCTGTTTCATTTGGTCTAAAAAGGGCCTTCAGAGGGGCGTAGACATTGTATCTCACCCCTGATATACAGCCTATAAAGCCGGGAGCGTTATGCCTCTGGATCTCGTAGTCAATGTCTCCAACCTCTGAAAGAGCAAAATAGAAACACAGCAGGACATCAATGCACAGACTCAAACAACCACAATGAGAATTTCTATGTATTTGCATCGATGAGTAAAAACAGAATATTCACCCATCACTCTGCCCAGGAACATGGACTTTGGTGAATCAAACCTGGCATCCTCCACCAGTGTTATCTTCTCAACTATGGGCTCTGTGTAATCCACCTGTGTGCAAATAAGCAATCATGATTACAAAGAAGGAATTCATAAATGCAAATAAAAAACATACAAAAGCTACAACTCCTGTAATTCTAAAAAAGTGTTAAAAAGTCATTTTTTGATATTAATCCATACAGTCTTCATAAATTTGAAGTAAACTCCCGATATTTTATATAAAATATGTTTTTAGATCAACTATGGTCAATATAAATTGGCCTTTTTGACAACAAAAAATACAAAGAAATTCTTCAATGTCAAAGTGAAATCAGATTTCTACAAAGTAATGCCAAGTGAATAAAATTATGTGATGTAAATAGGTAACTGCATAAATATTCACCCCCTTGAAGTCAGCATTTAGTAGATGCACCTTTGGCTGCAATCATTTTGACCGTCCATCTTTATGAGCCTTTCAAACTGGCTGCCGAGAAGCATCCCCACAGCATGATGCTGCCACCACTATGCTTCACAGTGGGGATGGTGTGCAGTGTTTGGTGTCCTCCAAATATTGCATCTTGTCTGATGGCCAAAAAAGCACCACTTTGGTCTCATCAGACCAACAACCTTTCCTCCATTTGACAATGGAGTCTCCCACATGCTTTTTGTTTAACTCTAGTCCAGGTTTAATGAGTTTTCTTTAATATTGGCTTCTCTTTGCCACTCTCCCATAAAGCTTTGTCTGGTGAAGAACCCAGGCAACAGTTGTCAAGCTGGCGTCTTGATGGCCTCTCTCAGTAGGCTGATCTAGGAAGATCTACATGTGCCATATTCCTCCCATTTCTTAGTGATGGATTTAACTGAACCCTGGGGTGGTAGCTTGGAGTGTTTTTTGTCTTCATGGTGAAATGGTAGCCAGGGATACTGATAAACATGGGTGTTTTTATACTGCAATCACTTGAGACACATTGGCTGCACCCATGTGATCCC